>NC_090445.1:553759985-555053620 GCF_031143425.1 Pleurodeles waltl
TATGCCACTGCAGCCTGTGTGAAATTTTAAACTGCTAATTTGACCATGCAAAATAAATCTTTTGCAGACCGAAGCCTCCCTTTTGAATGCATCTAAGCTACCCCTGAAGTAGGCCCTAAACAGCCAATAGGGCAGGGTACCTTGAATTTAAAAAGTAGGACATGTGTTTTAAGTTTTACATGTCTGGATGTTGAAAAACGTCTACATGTATTTTTCACTTCTGTGAGGCCTACTTCTCCCATAGAACAACATTGGGTCAGCTTTTTACATTTAATAAGTAACTTTTGATTGAGGAAAGGTAGAAATGTCATGTTTGGCCTAAAAAGGATTTTAATTTAAAATCACTTTAATGGTAAAGTTGTATTTAAGCCACAATTCTTAAAATCCCACTTTTAGAAGGTTGGGACTTTCTTGTCCTAACCATTTGTTACCTGCAACTTGTGTCCTGGGTCACATGACTGTAAATAGTTGGTGTGTGTGTATTCCTCCAAGACACTAAGACAAAGCGGGACTAGGTGTTGGATGAAGAGCCATGTTGCCAAGATGGGTAGGGCTTCCTCCAGCACACTCACAAAGGAACTTGACACCAGCCTTTTGTCACCCTAGACCACTTGGACCTGACTTCAAGCCTGCGCAGGGGAAGGAAGGAAATTTGATGAACCAGATGGGGGATGGCCTACACATTCTCCCACTTCAAAGGCTGGCATCAGGTATAAATATTAGACCCTCAGACCAACTCTTCAGGTCACTCATGGACCTGTGTCAGACACTAAGAATCACTGCCTTGTACTTCAGAGGACTACCCTGCTACTTGAAGCCTTCCTTGCTGCTTGAATCCAGGAATACCAATGTGACTCCAATGACTATTTGGCTAGCCTCCTGTTCTGAGCTACAGGGGCACAACAAGCTCCAACAACCTTGACCGCTGCATCTGGTCCCTGCCTGAAGTGAGCTCTGCCATATGATTGGTGCTCATCCTGTCCTGGACTCTTGGAGGTGGTGCTAATAATGCCCAAAAGCCAAAACCTGACACTTGGACTTAGAATATTTCCCACCAAAAGTGGCTTAAGAGCCGACAGGAGACTGGGACCTGCATCTCCGGTCAGCCTGACTTTGCAGGAGCTCACAATATGTTCTTCTGCACAGCAGCAAATGTTGTTCAGCTGGACCTCTCAGCAAGGGTATCCACCTCGGGGAGCCCAAGTCCGCTGCATCCTGCAGTTCGTCTCACTGGAGATTTTCGACTTTTAAAAAAGTGACACAGTCTGAATGTAGAAATCTTCACTGAGACTTCATCAAGTGGCTCACCGATGATGATGTGTCCTCAGAGGACACCACCAGCTGCTTTACCCCTCTGAACTTTACATTCACAGAGACTTGTTCTTGAAAATTCTCCTAAGCACGACGGTAAACCAAGACTGCGCCTCATCAACCTCAATATCTAAACCATGCTTCATTTCAGATAGCCTTAACTTGTTACTTTTCCCATGTCTCATGGATCCAGATACCCACGATTGGCGCTTTGATCTGTTAACACTATTTTTCACTTAAAACTTTACAAATTCATACATCCAGTTCTATCCATTGGATCTAATTTGTTCTGATGGTATGTTATTTACTAAATGTTCTCTAATTTTCTAAATTGGTGCAGTATTTTTCTTGTGGTGTGTTTTCACTTTATTACTGTTTGTGTGATGCATAAATACATTGCACATTGCAAAGATTCTCTCTTCTGCCTAGATGAAAACAATAGGTCACAAGGGACGTTTGTGACCAGCAGCAAATTGCTTCCTTTTGGGGAACAGCATCAATCTTTATGGACAATGGGGAATTTTAGAATTATTAATATCCAGAAAGGGCAGATACGGGCAGATAAATGCACAGGGTTCTTAGTGTCTCAGATAACACATGGTCGAAGTACACTGCCGTGTACAATGCTATGGAGGACACAAACTGCCTACAAAACAGAAGCCCTTGACGGCCAATAATTGGCAGCTGCAGTGCTGGGTAACACAGCAACTATTTTCTTCTCTGACACAAAATAGACAAATTATTTATTCAAGAAAATAAATTATCAAATATTTCTTTGGAAAACTTTAATTTATTTACCAAATACATTAGACTTTCCCGTTATATCAGCATAGTGTTCTTTTTGAAAAGTTTAATTACACACAGCATGGTCTTGTTTTCTATTCACAAAGCCATCTTTTGGGGCTTTGGAGAGAGGCCTGAAATCTCTTAATTCCACCTTTAGGTCAGTTCCTCTTGCTCAAATCGCGCTCTACAACTCTTTAATTATCTTTTCAATCAGCGTTTGGTTTTATCCTAACCTGAAGAATCCGTTTATCCGGTGGATAATGATATGTTGTAAAATGTAGTGGGCTACGCAGTTTGCCACTTACTTAATAATGTGGATACCATTTCTGTATACGTATTCGGGGCTGTTTTCAAATAAAATGCTTGAAGTCAGTCTAGTAACTTTATTCAACCAGAAGGTCATAAAAGATAGGTACACATAACAGGGGAAAAAAACAATCAATTACAAATATGTCACAAAATCCAATGAACACACCAAGTCAAAAGAAAAAGGAAACGGCCAATTAACACATCAGAAAAGAACAAATGTGTAATACTTCGCACCTACCAATCGGCTGAGATTCTCTAGCGGCCATGCAACCCAAGTAAAGGTATCCACCAAGTAGAATTAGCAGCTATTAAACATGCATTGAGTAGGAACAGTATTTGCAAATATCACACAGCTTGCTTATATAGTCTAAACAAACTAATTTGCTTTCAACGTGATAATAACGTGATCATAACATATGTTAGTTACATAGGGCCAGATATAGAAAACGTTTTGCATGGCGCAAACAGTGAATTTCGCTGTTTGCGACATGGAATAAGCACATCGCGATGCCCATTCCCATTTTACGAGTCGGTAACCTGGTTACTGACTCGCAAAATGGGAATGCGAATCGCAAATAGGAAGGGGTGTTCCCCTTCCTATTTGCGATTCGCATCGCGATGCAGAATTGCTTTGTGACCGCGAACGCGGTTGCAAAGCAATTCTCAGTTACCACCAGTGTCACACTGGTGGTAACCCATTTGCAAAAGGGAAGGGGTCCCCATGGGAGCCCTTCCCCTTTGTGAATTGCCCTGAAAACATTTATTCAGAGCAGGCAGTAGTCCTATGGACCACTGCCTGCTCTGAAAAAATGAAACAAAAACGTTTCATTTTTTCGTTTGTATTGCAACTCGCTTTCCTTTAAGGAAAAAGGGCTGCATTACAACAAAAAAAAACTGCTTTATTTAAAAGCAGTCACAGACATGGTGGTCTGCTGTCTCCAGCAGGCCACCATCCCTGTGAGTGCTGCGACTAACAAGGGGGTCACAAATTGCGACCCACCTGATTAATATTAATGAGGTGGGCCTTTGCGTCCCCCTTGCGACTCGCAGATGGTGTCAGGGACACCATTCTGCATCCGGGTTTGCGACTCGCAAATTGCGAGTCACTCAGACTCGCAATTTGCAAGTAGCAAACCCGGAATTTCGTACATCTGGCCCTTAGTACCAAGATTCTGGGTAGAGTAATCTTGCAAAGGCTAGAAGACTGGGCCAATGCTAACAGGGTGCTTACAGAATCCCATTGTGAATTTAGGAGAGACTGGTGGGGGAATAGAACAATGTATGAACCTGGACTTCCTCACAGGGAAATACACGAGGACCAAGCTCGGCAATCTCCACTTATGTTTCGTGGATGTGTCAAGCACCTTTGACTTGGTAAATCACTCAATCTTGTGGCAGACCTTGCCCTCCATGGGCGCACCATTGGACATTGTTTCTTTACTATCCCAGTTATAAAGGTACCCGTCAGCAAGGGTGTGCTCTGGCCCCTAGAAAAAATCTCACTGGATTGGCAGTTATGAAGTATTTTACTTTTGCAACTTTTTAATATATTAATTGGTTATTTCCTGTTTCTTTTAACTTATTGTGTTCATTCAAGTTTTGTGACATATATTTATCATAACATGTGGGTTGATTGCCTGGGGGTGGTTCACTTGGGATCCCTCAGAAAGTCAAGCCCACACCATGTGAAGCTGATTCAGGCAATAATAACGGTGGGGCATCTGGGCATCACTATTAAGAACCCTTCAATCAACTGTTGAAGCCCTCAACTATCAAGCAAACAAAACGGACAGTCAAATTACGCTTTTAAACACCATGGCAGTGTTAATTTCCAGCACTGATACATAAATAGTGGAGCTCAACAGCCTCACAGTAGGTGCCCAACAAGCTGCTGACACCATACATTCTGTTTGCACCTGTTCTCCAATACTGGACAAGTTAGAAAACATTACCAACAGTCCTAAGCAGTCTCTTTGAAGATTTTAAGCCCACATTGAAAATGTGAGAAAGTCAGCTAAAGTAAATGTAGCAGAGGTCACATCACAAGTGTGACTCCTCTGGCATTATTGAATACATTTAGATATACCACCAAAGACTAAGCATATAGTCATAGAGAATCTGAAAACTGAAATCAGTGAAATCTTGGAAGGGCCGCTGCTCACAGAAATAATTCTCCCAGGTGATTTTAACATGAACCTGCTTGGCTCTCCAGAAGAATGCATTCTGGCTGATTCCAGCCCAGAGTTAATGCACTTCTTCAATTCAGATAAAAAAGGAATAGAGCTTATTAACTAAAAAGAGCATCTTAACCCTAGGGCTGTCAACCAGCAACCTTTCTCAATCATGCAAGCAGCTCTCTAGTGGACTTTATAGTACTATCAGTCTTATTGGTTCATCTTGTCGATAGCTTCCAAATAGCAGCTAGAGGGGAAAGCAAACACCTCCTGTAGGAATTAAGCGTACTTATCTGTCTTGCGTTTCGTGTGCAGCTAAGCAACTCATGGCTCTGCTTATACCATCAACAGTAGAAGAATGGAATGGTCAACTGATTCAGCTCACAATCTTCCTAAGCTAGGAAAAAGATCCCTCCTTAAACACTCAGCAGAGAGGGAGGTCAATCGAACCACCTAGGCTCAGTGCATTAGGGGATTTGTTGATCACCATGCTTTGCCAGTACTGGGCACTGGCAAGCAGCCTGGAAACATAAAGATGACAGCTCACAACAAATTAAAATACCTAAAATGCACCATCAACCAGGCCCTCGGGGCACTCCAAAAATCACCAAATGACCAGTTCCTGAAAGCCACAGTGGTGAAAGGAAGAGCAGCTTACAGATAGTATAGATGGGAGCTAAGCAGAGAAGCAAGTAACCAACTCTGGGCCAGGCTATAAAATGACATAAAAACCAACAGACATGAAAGATTTTGGAAAACGGTGCAAAATTGAATTTGCCTATCAAAATCCATTACAACTGCAAATACTCAGGAAGAGCGCTGGCCAAATGTGGATTATCTTATGGAGCACCAAGGTTGGGCAGTATAAAAACTCCTTCAAAATGTTTGTCTACTGCACCACGTGGATGTCAACAGAGACCTAGCGAGGCTGAAAGTGATCATAGCTATTCTATCCCCCTGAAGTTTCAAGCTGCTACAATTGAAAAGTAAATGATAAAGGGCTGCCTTGAAGGAGCACCCGGATCAAATGGCTTCCACATGGTTATCTTCAAAGAGGACAAAGTGTTCTGGGCAAAGAGCTTGGAGCCATTTTTCCACAGTATTACAACAACTATCTGCATACCTGCCTCTTGGAAGGGCTCAATTATCTCACCCATTCATAAGGAAGGAGATAGCTCCAACCCCATCAACTATTGTTTAATAGCACTTCTTGAACTAACATCTTGGGCCACAGAAAAAAAAGCATCTCCCTTAATCAAACCGGATTTTAAAAGAGCACAGGGACAGTATCCAACATATTAGCTCTATCTTTACTAAGTGATCAATGCAAGAACAATCATCATCCTCTCTTTCTTTGCTTTATAGATTTCAAAGTGGCATTTGATAGAGTTGATCAGAATAAGCTCTGGCAGAAGCTAGCCAGTTGGATCACCCCCTAGACACTGCTGCAAGCCCTGATCCTCCTTCTTACTGACACCTGGCTCAAAATAAAATTGGGAAAGTGTTCTCACTTTTCCAGCGAGATTTGAACATATCAGGGTCCATGGCAGGGGTGCATGTTTACACCCACACCTTCAATCTCTTCCTAGAAGACCTTCCATCAGCTTCAGAACAGGTAAATTTACACGTTCCACATGTAGGAGTATCTATCTGCCAAGCCTGATGTATGCTGATGATCTAGTCTTAAACAGCCACACAAAGATTGATCTCCAAAGACACCTAAATGCCCTCACAGGAGATTAATAGAGGGTTGGCTTTGGATGTCATGGTATGGGACGCCTTGAAGGCTGGGATCAGGGGTGAAGTGCTTAGCTATGGCTTATTCCAACAACGGCAAACACAAAGTGAAATTCCAGAGTTATTTTGGGAAGTAGCTTTAGCAGATGGAAATTTGGCGCATAGTTTGACTAAAGGCCTGAATATTTCAGGGGTGCAGCAAAAGATAGCCATTTTGAAGTCCAGGGATAACCAATATTTTAACAAGGAGGTTGCTGTCAATATAGATCTGAATGCTGCAAGTATGGTGAGAACAGTGGGAGGTTACTAGCAAAGAGGCGGTAGTATCAGCTGATCCCTCAACAGCCCTTCCCGTAATCTAACAGATGGCTAAACAGTTTGGGGCCTAATCAGGTTATGAGCTCAATGAAGAAAAGACACAAGTATTACGTAACAAGGAAACTATATGCGCTGATTATCATGTAGTGTCAGAGGCTGTATATTTGGGAATCAAAATCACTCCAACTACGGATGCTCTAGTAGAACTGAACATGGTACCATTGTTGAGAGGTATTAGACAGCAGCTGGCTAGAATCAATCATTTACACCTTTTGCTCTTTTTTCTTATTTTAAAAATGACCGTTCTGCCCAAAGTGCTTTATATCTTTAGAGCTGATCCTCTTGAAATTAAAAAGGGATGGTTGACTAAACTGGAAGATGCATGCTTTAGCTTCTTGGGAAGTTATAGGAGGGCAAGGAGAGAGGCTAAATGTATGGTTCTCCCCAGATTGTGGGGGGAGGGATCAGCTCCCAACCTTACATTATATTATTAGACTTGCGTGTTACAACATATAGGGACATTAATTACAGGAGGGTCTAGGGGAATAGGCCCTGTGGAAACCCCAAAAAGTTATGATCTAGGGGTTTGGGTAGTGATGCTAAGGGCTGTTTTCTTAAGAACGTTGAACCTAGCTACTGTGAGAAAACCAAATTCAAGATCCTAGGATCCTAAGAGCAGCATTTAAAGTTTTGTGGCAGGTTAGGTGTAGAAGGGGTATAATTAAATGTAACTGTTATACACCCCTATCTGCCCCGTCAATTTTCCAGTCCATATTTCAGGATGTTACTGCTAGCAGGTGGGCTCAAAAGTGCATAGGTATGTTATACAAGGTGAACCAATGCTATTCTTTTAGTGAGCTGCAGGAGATTTACGGGCTTGATAGGGGCAATGTTTTCAAATATCTGCTATGGAATGCCCTTAATAAAAGAATCAGTAAGTCTTGCACTGTAGTAAAGATACCCCTAATTGAGGCAATAAGGCAAAGGGAGAGAAATGAACTAATTTATGGATGTCTGATGCACAGGCTAACCGATGATCTGCAGGTGCAAAATGCCAAATGGGAGGTCAGACTTGGGGCAGAGGACGATCTTTTACAGAGTATCTGGATATTGTTAAAAAGGTATTGTTAATTGCCGGCCTGAGAAGTCGACGTTTTAAAACAGCTTGCATTCTATATTATACTTCTGTCAAAATACCTAAATGTACTGGCAGGTCCAGGCGGCATATGCAATCGATGTGGTGTAGAACAGGCTGACATTGTGCGTATGAGTCTCTGTTATTTGAGATCGGGTCTTTTTTAGTTCTATTATCAGTGTTATGGTACAGGCTTCCCCTGCATTACTGCTCCTGGGTGGTCTTGGATAGCTCGGAGGAGAACAAGGTTGTCATGGGACATACATGTATCTTATTTATTGCCATGGTGGTGTCTCAACTCTACATTGCATCGGAATGGCTCAGCCTCCACCACCCATCATTTGCAATGTGGAGATCTAGATTTTTTGCAATCTCTAGCATGGAAATAAATCTTTATGGATGTAAGGAATGTAAGAAATAAATGTGCAGGGACAGAATCTATCACACCACCGAACTCCACTGGACAGACCACCGCTGCATCCACTTCTCCTTCATGAAAGCCACAACACACCACCACCCACAACGGATCCCCCACCGCAGTTGAAACAAGGTCACCGAAGACCAACTTATCGCAACCCTCTCCCAGAACCCACCTATCAACACCACCGACACTGATGCAGCAGCCAGCAACTTCAGGCAATGGGTCAACACCTGTGCCAATACTCTCACCCCAATCAAGAATCCCACCATCAGATGCA
The DNA here is from genome assembly GCF_031143425.1 of Pleurodeles waltl. Classification (NCBI taxonomy): domain Eukaryota; kingdom Metazoa; phylum Chordata; class Amphibia; order Caudata; family Salamandridae; genus Pleurodeles; species Pleurodeles waltl. The sequence goes on from NC_090445.1 coordinate 553,768,454, forward strand.
CTGAAAGAAAGGCCTTCAGGTTTACTGCTGACCTCCATGAATCTAAGCAAAGCTGTCAAAGACTTGAAAGAAAGTGATGCCAAGATCAGACTCTGGACAACCTCACAGCTTTCAAAAACGCCATCCGCAGACACCACCAACTCATCCGAGCCACTAAGAGAACCGCCTTCAAAGACCAAATCAACAACAACGCACACAGCCACAAGGAGCTCTTCAATGTCGTGAAGGAACTCTGCGACTCCCTAGCTTCCTTCTTCCACCGCACGATTACAGAGGTCTTCAGTACCCAGACCCCCCGGCAACCACCAATGCCACAGATTCACCTCTGACCAACCTCCTGCTCTCCTGGACCCCCGTCAACAACAACAACACCATCGAAATCATGAACACTATCCACTCCAGCTCTCCATCTGACCCCTGCCCTCACCATATCCTCAGAAAAGCAAGCTCCGTCATCGCACCCCAACTACGGAAGATCATCAAGAGCTCCTTCGAGTCCGCCACCTCCCCGGAGAGCTGGAAACACGCAGAGATCAACGTCCTCCTCAAAAAAACAAAGGCGGACCCAAAGGACCTCAGGAACTTCCGGCCTATCTCCCTACTCCCCTTCCTGGCAAAAGTCATCAAGAAGGATGTCAACAGACAACTAACCCGCTTCATCGAAGAGAACCGCACCCTGGACCCTTCCCAATCCGGATTCCGCAGCAATCACAGCACCCAAACCACCCTCATAGCTGCCACCAATGATATAAGAACCATACTGGACAGTGGGGTAAACCGCAGCCCTCATCCTCCTGGACCTCTCGGCTGCCTTCGACACCGTCTGCCACCACACCCTTCGCTCACGCCTCAACAATGCTGGAATCCATGACAGAGCCCTGGACTGGTTCACCTCCTTTCTCACCGGCAGAACCAAGAGAGTCCGCCTTCCCATTCTGCTCAGAGGCCACCAAAATCATCTGCGGCGTACCACGGAGTTCGTCCCTCAGCCCGACCCTCTTCAACGTCTACATGGCCCCGCTCGCTAACATCGCCCGATCCCACAATCTCAACATCATCTCATTCGCCGACGACACCCAGCTGACCCTCTCCCTCACCAAGGACTCCACCAAGACCAACCTCCATGAAGGAATGAAGGCCATCGCAGAATGGATGAAGAGCAACTGCCTCAAACTCAATTCTGATAAGACGGAAGTCCTCATCTTTGGCTCCACCTCCTCCGCATGGGATGACTCCTGGTGGCCTGCCACTCTCGAAACTGCTCTGACTCCCACTGACCACGCACGCAACCTAGGATTCATCTTGAACCCCTCACTATCCATGACCCAGCAAGTCAATGCCATCTCCTCCTCCTGCTTCAACACCTTCTGCATGCTCGGAAAGATCTACAAATGGATACCCACAGAAACCAGAGGAACAGTCACCCAAGCCCTCGTAAGCAGCAAACTAGACTATGGCAATGCCCTTTATGCAGGAACCACTGCCAAACTCAAGAAGAGGCTGCAATGTATCCAGAACGCCTCCGCACGCGTCATCCTGGACATCCCCCTCCACTGCCACATCACAGACCACCTGAAAAACCTACACTGGCTCCCAGTCAGCAAGAGAATTACCTTCAAACTCCTCACCCACACTCACAAAGCACTGCACAACACAGGACCAGAATACCTCAACAGATGACTCTCCTTCTACACCCCGACCCGTAATCTCCGCTCCACCGACCTCTCCCTCGCAACTGTCCCACGCGTCCACAGAACTACAACCGGCGGTAAACCATTCTAGCACCTCACTGCCAAAACGTGGAATACTCTTCCCACCCACCTGCGCCAGACCAAAGACCTACTTACCTTCAGGAAACTTCTCAAGATCTGGCTGTTCGAGCAGAGGCAGCACCTCCCCCCACTTCTCCGCCCTCCCCTCCTCAGCACCTTGAGACCCTCATGGGTGAGTAGTGCACTTTACAAATTCCTGATTGATTGATTGATTGATTGATTGCCTGGTTGGAAACGTTGGAAGCTATATACTGAATACTCCAAGGGGGTTGATATTCCCCATTTTTTTTTTTAATATTCTATTTTTTGGGGTGATATTTGTGTATGATGAATGCCCAATTTTCTCTTCCTCTTTATGAAATAATAAGAGATTTGGTTTTATTTCAGTTCTCTGGATGGTTAGGGTTCTGAACCTGTACATTATAATCATAGTCTTAGAGGGCTTCTTCTGTGGGTATATATATTGTGTTGTATTACTGATGTGTGTATGTTATTTTCTGATGAGCCAGCTGTATTTCTTTCTTTTTATGGATTGCCAATAATAAAACCTAACATCTTTGGGTGCATGCCCAAAAAAAGAATGCCACTGCAGTCTACTCAAGGATGAATGTAACAAAACTAAATATGAAGAAGACAAAAATCAAGGTAATTGGAAAGCCAGCCACCAGATCCTCGTCTTGGTATTTGGAATCAGCAGAAATTGACCTAACAAACCAATACAAATATCTGGGACTGCTGTTTGACAGAATGGGGTTCTTCAAACAGCACAGGAAGAACACGCTACTGAAAGCCAATTCCCTTCTAGCTGCCTTTCATTGCCTATGAGCAGCAATTGTCGGATCAACATACACACCACAGATAATACTGGCCAAACTGGTACCAACCCTAGCCGATGGCAGCAAGGTTAATGCAAAAGAGGACATGCCAAAGTTTCTTACGAGGGACCAGATCAAAGGCAGATTTAAAATCAATGAACACAACATATAAGCTGCCTCCATTGATCATGACCGTCTTCGAGTATGAAAGAAGGAAGCCAAAGACCTCATCCATAGTACTTACCATCTTACGGAATCCAGAGGGGAAGGGGGACAGAATATTATTGTCATCTATCCAATCCTGTATTCGACCCATCAAATGGCACAGACAGATTTTCTGGGCACACTGAATTAAGCTGATTGACCTATGATTGCATGGCAGAACTTTATCACCTCTCTAATGAATTGGGATGACTTCAGCTCCCTTCCAGGGTTCCGGATTATAAGCTCCCCAAACAATGGGATTCTCCAAGAATAGGAAATACATGGACACAATTCTCCCTGTCCTGTAGGAATAAATTGGCAGGGAGGCCGTCCGGGCAAGAGGCCCTGCCTCGGTTTACTGCATCCAAAGCAAGGCTAACTTCTGTCAAATCAAAAGTAAGCTCCCACAGTACAATGAAATCATCTAATGGCAGAGCAATCACTTGGTCATCTACTCAAAAGGGTAAGCTTGAGTAGTGAGTACAAAGCTGAAAATTATTCCACCCATAAAAAAGGTGCTCCAAAGTTGGAGGTAGAAGGCGGATGGCCCTCTCTACCCCATTTAACTAAAGCCCAACATTTAGTTGAATCCTTGGCATGGCAAGCCTCTTTCAAGTCCTGCCATTTCCCCTTGTCCCATTCCCTCTTAGCACAAGCCTGGCCCAGTTTATAGACCTTTCTGGCAGAATGGACATGAAAATGTTCATAGATTTCAAGGCCTCACCCAATTGGCTGTTCGCTGTTATAACAAGTTTGAATTTGGATTAATTTAGCGTTTCCTGCATTTACTAGCTGCAATAGTGCAAAACGTTAACTTTTTTTTTAAACGTTGGTTGTGAATATCAGCTATGGCCACTAACCCTCTATCACTTACAATACATTTGTTCATCTTGGCTAGGGCTACCTGTACATCAATGCCAACTGTTACTAGGCGATCAGGGGTCTATTACATGTGACCATTTATTTCGACATTTGTCAAGAGGGATAGGTCTCTCTTGTACTAGGTGCATATTGGTGTTGGCTCACCAACCTTGAGTGGAAAGGATTCGTAGTGAGACATAGAGGGGCTATGTTTGCATTCATCCCTCTGATTGATAATCATGCCACTAAGGCCTGGCCAAAGATGTAGATCAATTAGAATACAATCAAAGCAGCTTGAATAAGGTGGATTCCTATCAGATTCTGTTCTTCCATCGCAGCTCTAAGCCCATATTCCAATGTGAGTGTCTTTAACTGAAGGGCTGTCTTTGTCCATTTTTGGATTGAAGGCAAATAAAGTTGCAGTACTCCCCAAGTCACATCTTCATCCACCCCCAGATGAATATCATCCATATATTGGGGTCTAAATGAGGATTTCAAATTGCCTGCTATAATTAAGTATGCTTCTCCTAGATGTTCCTCCAAAAGTCCCTTTAAGATGGAAACAGTATTGGACCGTAGCCCCTCCTCGACCCATCTGGCAGAAACATGATAAATATCGATAGAGTTGGAGTTGCCTAATCTAATGTGAACTAAGAGAATGTCAGTGCAGCCTGTTTGCAGCTGTTTAACTGTAAAATCTAGATTTAACCGAATTTATGTTGTTAACCCACCCGCTGGTCATGCTACGGTTCCACATGTAGCAGGGATTGAAAAATTGAGATAGCCTAACTTAAAGACAGGCTCCAAGGACCAGGTCTCTGTTAGTAGACAGATATCTTTTTAGTCTATATATGCATTCCAGTCCAGTTCTGTGATATGCCGGTTCCATGGACAGACAAGCGGTAAAAGAAGAATGTGATTTTACCATTCACATAGCCTTGTGGGTGGAAGATTGTGAGAGAAACAAAATGTTGTCATAGCTAGAAGAAATGTCAAAAGAACAAGCATTCTGTATTGATACTGAGGTATTGGGTAAAGATCTAGCCATGTACTGATCGCTATCATTGAGTGGACAAGATTCAATTGTCAAAAGAGGATTTGAAGAATAATTTGGTAGTCATTCTACTTCCTGCAAGGGAGATTCTCTTAAATGTAAAGAGGGGGTACGGCTATCTGTGGTTAGACTGTAATCCGGACGTCTGAAATTGAGGTAAATATTTGAGTCACTAAGGGTGGAGGTCTTTATGTCGAATGCCACTAGGACATTCACTAGGTGTTTACTGGGGAGAATTAGCTTGATGGTGTCATAATTGGTGCCAATTCGCAGGTGCCTAGATGCACCCAAGATGTCCTCTCTTATTAAGGAATGACAGCCTTTCAATTTTAAAATCCAAGTTATGGATTTATTTATAAGTGAATCCTCATCTTCTTTATTACACATCTGGTTATATTTGGGAACATTAGGAATGAATACTGGACATCTACTTTGTGAGGCTAGAGAGACCCTCAAAAGGCTATTTGGAAGCCATGCTGTAGGAGGCTGTTTGTAGTCTACAGCCTGCCTAGTTTCAGATGAAGAAGCGATAGATTGAACTGAGCAATCATTCAAAGGCAGGTTACAGGTCTTCTGCTCCCCCATCACTTTTGACCTCTTCTTGACTTTGAAACTATTTCTAGGCTCTTTAATCAGGGATGGGCGGCTTGAGCTGGAGAATTTACTGGCCTTATGTGAAGCCTTCCCCTCTATACTAGGCATAGTAGTGTCAATGGTGGTATTTTTGACAACAGTTATTTCATTTAGGAGTGTGGATAATAAGTTCTCCTACCTCCTTTTTAAGTTCAGAACTTTGATGTTTTAAGTTAGCCAATTTGCCTTTGGAAGCTGAGGTATAAGACTGTGCCAGACCAAAGTTATCGTGTGGCAAAAGTGATGAGGGAGTCTGAGTCTGCACTTCAAGATGGAGAAACCTGCTTGGAATTGAAATGGTCTGTACGTGTGTATTAGTATTCAACACGCCCGACCCATTTTCTAACTCTGTGTCAGTTGAATCGGGGATTGCAATTCATTCTGTTTGTTGTTCTCCCTTAAGTTGGCCTTTAAAAAAATTACCTATATTTGAAGCTCCCCTCTTGCCCTTGGTGCCTAATCAAATGCTTGATTTAAGATCTTGGGGACAGTTTGCCTTGAGGATTGTACCCTGATTAATATGAGGGACTACAGCATTAGTGTTGCTCAAATCAGGTCTATCATCACAGATAATGTGTCTGAGCTAATAAGTGTCTCCACTTCCTCACGTAGCAGATCAATCTCTCTAGAAGTGCTATTTTCAGATTTGCTGGTGCTTTTCGGATATTTGGCAAGGCCCTGTGGAAGGTCTGAAGTCTTCTGCTTACGCATTTTGCAAGTACCAAATGCCTAATTTGGAATTACAAAAAGAAATAAAATACACAATAATATTACACCAACTACAAGCAGCATGGCAGAAGAGCATTAGCAGCCAGAGAAAACCAAACAAATATACAAAACTTTAAAATCTGTGAAAAAAGTAAGAAAAAATATAAAAAGGACTTTATCAACAAAATACGGAGGTTTTGTCAAGAGGAATACAGCACGGGCTAAGCAAGAAAAAGCAGCCTTCAGTCGAAGACCTCCAGTCCATGCAATATTAAAAATTCCAACTGGCAGGATGCTATTAACATTAAAATGACCTTGTTATACCAAGTCCGAAGAGTGCAGCCAAGAGGGGTATCCCAGCTTCCTCTGGTCTAATATTTTCAGAGCCGGAGCCCACACTTGGCTTGGCTTTCGATCTGTTCTCCCTGTTAATTTGTTGGCTTGCCCACCTCTAAAAAAAGTCTTCCTCCAAAGGAAAAAATTAACCAACCATTAAGGGCCTGATTATGAGTGTGGTGGTCTATACACCGCCACACTCGCAGTGGCGGTCTGGACTGCGGCCAAAGTGGCAGTCTGACCACCACATTAAAACCCTGGTGGTCAGACCATCAAGGAACTGCCAGCTTTGCCAGGATCTCAGATCTCGGAGGTCTGGTGGATGGTGGCGGTCCTAATCCACCACTGCAGCGCTGCTTGCAGGATTGCTGGGGATTACGACCCCTTTCTTCACCAGCGGTTTCATGGCAGTAGCACTGCCACAAAAAGGCTGGTGGATAACTGATACAGAGGGCCCCAGGGGGCCCCTGCACTGTCCATGCACTTGGCATGGGCAGAGCAGGGGCCCCTCTGGCCAGCTCTGTCACAATGTTCTTTGTCTGCTTTGCAGACAGCGAACATTGCAATGGTGCTGGTGCACCCTACAGGCTACAGCATTGCCGCCGGCTCAATTATGAGCCGTAGACAATGCTATAGCCTTTTCCCCGCTATACCAGCAGACAGGAAGTCAGGTTTCCGGCCGCCAACCTAGCAGGAAGCTCTTAATAACTCTGACGGGGAGGTCGCGGCGTAAGGGCGGCCATTCTGTCGGAGTTTGCCTGTCCGCCAAACTCAAAATAAGGCCCTAAATGCCATGCTATGAGCTACTCCCAAAATGGGAAGAACAGGGAACAAGCCAGTGCTTGAAAGAGGCTTGCCCAGACAAGTGAGTGGCTGAAGAGTAATGATTCATAACCCCTTTCTGTCTGTGTACTGTATATTGTAAGTTGTGTGTTGGGTGTAATGTGTAGTTTGTGTCCTCACCGGAGCTCTTCACACACACCTAAAGCTCAGAGCAGCCAAATGTCAAGTATAACATTTCACTGTTCTTACTGTGCCTATGTTTGCCACTTTGAGTGACACCTTATTTATGAAGACAAAAGTAGCTGCAGCCATGTGATAAAAGACATAACATAAATGCCTGTTTATGACTGCAGTGAACTGCAAAAGCCATAGCACTGCTCCAACTCTCTCGAAGTGTTTATGCTAGGCCAGTGGTTCCCAATCTTTTGACTTCTGTGGACCCCCATTCTATCTTTACTGGAACCGGGAACCCCCACTGAATCATTATTGGAATCCGGGGACCCTCCTACTGAGCCATTATTGAAAGCTGGGACCTAATCTGTTAATATTTTTTAAATCTTTAAGCAGTCGCAGACCCCTTGAGAAGGCTTTGCGGACCCCCAGTGTTCCCCGGACCACAGGTTGGGAACCACTGTGCTAGGCCATTAATCTAATTCCCATTTCTAAAATGACAGACATCTGTATTTGTGCAGCCCGAAAAGAAATTAAATACAAGTCTTGTACAGGGAACATTTAAATTTAGTACAGAATGCTCATTATTGAGTTTTGTAAATAATTTGCAGGTAAGAACAAAGTTAAAACAAGTCTCAGTTTGCTTGGCTGTTAGAGGACTACTCTCAGGCTTGAACAATTTACATAAATGTTTTCCCAGTAACACAATAACACAGCATCCCAGGTCCACCAGTTTTAGGAACACACCCAGAACTTTTAAAAAGAAGAATTATATTGAAAAGCCTGTACTGCAAGGAGGTTATTGTCCTTTTGCGCCCCAAGAACATTTAACACTAATAATTGATGAAGTGTGGTGATATAACATAAAGCAACATACTATCATGGATTATAAAGACCCACACTCTCTGGCTTCCACAAACTGTCTCTCAAAAGACAAAGAAAATATGGGCTCAAAGACAATATAACAGAGTTGTTGTTCCTGTCGCAATTGACTCACAGGTTCAAACATTGCACACAGCACAACAATCCCTCATGTTACATGTATCTTATGAATTACACTGTGGAAATAGGAGTCCAGATTTACTAAGGTCTTGCGTTGTTCCTGTGTGACATTAGTCATCATAAGGCAAAGCAGGTCTTTATCTTGGATTTTGAAAGAAATGCAAGAGACAATTTGCACAGCCTTGCGTGGCTTTGTAAAGAAAAAGTAACGCAACACAGCCTCTTGTGCTGCATTGTGTTACACAGCGCTCTGGAGGTGATCTATGGGTGGAACATGGGCATTCCCATGCATTCACCCATGGATTTTGGCATATTCCAAGATTTACTAAAGCTAGTAAATCTGGGACTTCATCAAAATGCTACATTTTCTTCAGTGAGGCATAACAATGAGAAATGACACACATAGAAAGTGAAAAATACCTATAAGGATTGTTTTTGTGCAGGAAGGGCTATCTTCCTGCACAAAAACAACCCTGCCCCCAGGCCATCTTGTCAGGCCATCCTGTCAAGGGAGTAATCCCCCCCACATCCATAGCCCTTTCTCCACTGTCTGGGAGCTAGCCAGATCTCATCATCGGAGAGCCTTCAGGAGTCATGTGACACTAGACACTGGCATAAAGACCCTTTTGATTTAAGTAAGAAATTACAACTTTTTAAAAGTATAATTTGCAAAGTAGTAATATAAAATCCAATTTTGGAATATAAATTGGATTTTAAATTACTATTAAAATAAGTTCTTGAATTTTTTTTCTAGCTGCTCCCAAACTTAAACTAAGCACAATAGATTGTTCTAGTGTAACCCATTGTTGTCGTAGGGGAGAGCCAGCCTTACCACCATGAAAAATGACTTTGGAGGCTTTTCACTGCTAAGACATGTAAAACCTTAAACATATGCCATGTTTTTAAATTACAATGCACCTTGCCCTATGGGTATTTAAAGTCCACCTCAGGGGTGACTTATAAGTATTGAAAAATGAAGATTTAGGCCTGGCAAAAGGTTTGTTTTGCCAGGTGATTGTACAATAGCACCACAATCTCAATGCACCATAGTGCAAAGGAGGCAAAGCCAATTGACGTTGAAGCCTTCCTGAGCGTGGACTCTGAAATTTGCCTGCTCAGAGCTTTCCTGCCTTTATTAATGACAGCACAGAGACCCCACACTTTAACAGCTAATGTGGTTGAGCCCCACTTCAAATCTAGCTTGCTGCTTGTCCTGATGATTTGTTGTTAGAAATGGGATTTCTGGTTGGCTAGGGTATGCACCTAAGCCAGGCAGAATCCACCCACTCTAGTCAGGGCAAGAGAGTTACATGTCCAAGATAACCCCTGCTCACCCCCCTGGTAGCTTGGCACGAGCAGTCAGGCATATCACAGAGGCAAAGTGTAAAGCATTTGCACAACACACACAACGCACGTGATGCACTATCCCTACCACAAAGGAAACACAACACCAAGTTATATGAAAATATACTGTATTGTACACAACACAATTATTAGACAAAACACAACCTGTCAGTAATAGCCTGTTACCTTAGCAGTTGTCAGAACATTACCATAGTTACTCTGCAGAACTAGCGGTAGTCACACCTAACACACAGGTTACTGAATATTCTGCAACATAAGCAGTAGTTAGGAATCACATTACAAATGAAATACACTTCTCATAAAAGTAACACAAATGCCTATACCAAGAGCATTATAAAACATATGACAAGTGAAAAAAACACATATTAGCATATCCTGCCCATTACAGGAACATCAGCACATATATGCAACACATCATCATTAAAACAGGTCAACATATAAATCATTAATGTCCAACCCAGGAACATTATAAATCATGTGTCCTTTCAAAGGTACCTGTTTGTCCTGGTGAAAAGGCACTCCATGTGCCAAGAAGAAAACAAACGTGACCCCTGGCGCTCCACTGCACAAAACAGGGGCCTTCCGGTAATTTTTGGAGGAAGAGGGGGAAGACACGCACCCCCTCCTACTTTTATATCAGACCCCTCCTGGGACCCGTGATCTCCGGGGGGCCTGGTAGCGCAGGGAGCCTCTTATGAGGCTTCAACCCCACCTGTCCTTCACGAGGATATTAAAATCGGGCCCCTCCTGGGGCCCACCTTCTCTGGGAGCCTCCACCTGGGCCTCAACCCGCCCTCCAAAAGCGGGGGAGGGATAACCAGCAAACCACAAGGGGGCCCAACAACAACCGGGTTCCCCTGGCCAAAGGACAGGAGTTTCCTGCTCCTTAGGCAGCGACTGGGAGGGCGGGGGTCTCACCATCTCCTTCCTCCCGTGTCCTGCCATTTATGTGGCCCTGGGGTGTCCAGAGGGGTCTCCGATGAGGCTCCTTTCCCAGCCGGGGCCATTGGCCTTCCACTCGCCCGCACCGGACCTGGTGTGCGAGTGTAGAGTCAGCTCCCGGGCTGCAGTGGTGAGCAGACACCAAAGTAGGTTCCTGCTTGTGCCCCAAGGGCGCACCTCAGATCGCGCTTTGTCCTTACGGCAAGGTAGGAGCACGCTCGCTCCTTCTTTCCTATTGATGGTGCCCTGGGGGTCCCAGGGGCAGCGCAACACTTGTGCTTACTGGAAGCAGCCCGCCCGGGCTGCGGCAGTGATTCTGGACATCGGCACATTACTTACAAGTGTGGGGCATGCTCAGAGAGCCTGCGGTGCGGCGGTGATTCTTGGCAACAGAAAGCACTCTTGAGCGCTGGGGAGGCAGTTCCTTGGCCACCAGACCAAATCGTCAGATGTGTGTTCCTCCAGGCGCTAGATGCTTGATGGGAAAGTGCTGCTCCAGGCACTACATGAGGGAGAAAACGCTTTTAGCCGACTCTTGCAGGGGTCAGGGGCCACAGCACGCTGCCCCTGGGGGACAACAGCATAAAGGGAGCACAGGATGGCAGGACCCAGCAGCAGGCCAGCACAAGATGGATGAAAACAGTTGGCAGTTCCTCCTGTGACCAAGAAGGTCACAGGTCTGCCCAGCATCAGCAGTTCATGGCGGTTCCTGGTGAGTTCCTACAGCATTCTGTGTCCAGTTCAAAGTGTCACCTGTGTCTCTCAAGGCTCTCCAACCACTGTGACTGTGGAGAGTGCGGGGTCAGTAGCCTCAGGTGCCTGGCATCCTTTGACCACTCTCCCTTCCACCAGTGCAGGGATGTTAACCTACAACTCGTCTTCCAACCTGGGGTCTGTACCTTCAGGTTGGACCAGGGCCATGGGAGAGGCATCCCTCCCCCTGCCCTTCCTTCTGGGGTCCTGCACCCCACATCTAGGAGTGGCCACCCCAGAATACAAAACTGCCAGAGCGCTTATTACAGCAGTCCTGCACAACTCTCTCGCCAGCCCAAGATCAACACCTGGCGACTGACCACCTAACCCAGGATCACCAAACTTGGATTGCACTGGGGTCCAGGGTGAGCTTCCCCCCCGGATCCCACTTCCAGAGTTCCATGTCTCCCCACCTTGGGAGAGGCCACCAGAAGTTACACATGAGGGTGAGCACATTAACCACCCCCCAACCAGGTCGGAGTTTATACCCTGAACCTGATCATCCAACCCAGAGTCACCACCCTGCGGTTGAACCATTGGCTGGCGCACCAGGACTCACCTACCCCCCATAAGAGCCACACAAGAGTCTGGCTGGCGCAGGTTTCCTGACCTCTGCCCATCTGGCAGAGTCTGGATTCCCCCCAACACAGAAATGGTCTCACCAAGGTAATTACTGTGGGGCTCTGACCTCAAAGCTGACCCCTGACCTTCCAAGTTCTCCACTGGGGTACACAACCCCCTCTCAACCCTGTGCCTGGATTTCCACCTCCTCTACTCTGGAATGTGACTACCAGACAACAGGACCGGCGGAACGCCATCAGCAGCCACACACCCCAGTCATACTGGCAAAATGGGATCCGTCTGAGCAGCTGGCCTATGGCGCAGGCTAGGCTCACCTCCTGTTGTCCACTCATGGAACCAACCAGGCTATGAGACTCGGACATCTTGGGACACAGCCCACCCCACTACCTCTCCTCTGAGACAAGATTAAACAGCCCTTCAAAATTGTTTACTGTGCTACCCTTCACCCATCCATCTAGTGCAATGCAGCAATCCTCCACAAAGTCCTCCCAAGACTGGTGGGACAGTTTCTTACAGGCCCTGAACCTCTTTCTGTATTCATCAGGGGAAAAACCATACTTCACCAGTGTGTCCTTCATTGTGGAGTACCCCTCCCTATCGCTCTCTTTCAGAGTCAGTAGGGCATCCCTCCCCTCCTCAGGAATATAGCTCCCTAGGCCAGTCCCCCAATCCTTCTCAAAGATCCTGCGCTCTACCAGAGCCCTCTCATATTCTTTTAATCACCGACGTATGTCACCCCGTCTTGGAAACTAGGTTCCAGATCTGTGGGTATGTTAGGAACATTTTTGCTACGGCACTCTGCATTGCTGCCACCACTGGACTCCACTGCAGCGCTGGTGAGTCCAGAGCCTTCGGACTGCGCTCAATAGCGAGTCTCTCTCTGGCAAAGACCTTCTCTGCCTCTGCCGTCCTCCGCTGTACTAAGGCCTTCTCCATCTCATCCCTTCTCTCCTCCACAGCTAGGCCCTCTAACTGCAACTTCAGGTCCCTCGATTCCTACCTATCACTTAGCTCATCAGATGTCAAGGAATGAGAGGTAGCCCTGCTTCTTACACTGGACCCAGCAAGGGACTCCCTATCACTGGGGCCTTCCCTGTCATCTGGCGTCCCCGCCCAGTCATTTTCACCCTCCTGATCAGTCTCCCCAGCGCTCTTTAGGGATGAGTTTTGGGAGCCCTCCCATTGGGAGCCCTCGCTACAGTTAGGATTTTCTGGGTATCCCTGGGCATATGTCACAAACCTTTCAAAGAAATTCAGAGATCTCCTGAGGTCCCCTTCCACTGGCAGCCCTCTCTCTCTACAGAACTCTTCTAATTCCTCCTGCGTGCAAAATGGTAGGTCCTCTAAATTAAAGGTTGGCACCATTTTGAAATGGTACAGTAAACACAAGTGTGACAACCCAAATGCCCAAGCGTGAGAACTGAAAACAGGAAAAATGACCAAAGAGAGAAAGTTAGGAGAAGCAAAACATGTGATGGTCTAAACGCAATCTTTGTAGTGAAATAATGAGTCACAATGGTATTGTGCAAGTGCAAGTCCTATCCTCACCGCTGACAACCAATGTTAGAAATGGAGTCTTTGATAGGTAGTCTGGTTACCCCCTGTCCAAGCAAAGACCCTCACTCTAGTAAGGGTAAAGGAGAATCACCCTGAGTTAACCCCCCCTCACCCCCTTAGTAGCTTGGCACGAGCAGGCAGGCTTAACTGCAGAAGCAAGGTGTAAAGTATTTGTACCAACACACACAGTAACTCAGTGAAAACACTACAAAGTGACACAACACAGGTTTAGAAAAATAGGTAATAGTCATCTAAACAGAACAAGACCAAAACGACATAAATCCAACAGACACAGGTCAAGTTATGAATTTAAAAAACAAGAGTCTTAAATCCTTTAGAAAACAGTGAGAACATTGTTAGCGTACAAAAATACCTGGGTAGCGTCAATATAACACAGCACGGGCGAGTGTGCTTCAGAAAAGGCCAGCAATATGTTGATTTCTCACTTGCAAGCGAGACCATTCGTCGTTCCTCTTCCGGTCGGGTCAGCGTGCGTCGTTTTTCCTTTGCCACAAGAGAGCGATGTGTCGATCCGGACAGGCACCTCGGGTCCAGGCAGGCTTTGCATTGTTTTTCCATGCCCAGTGAGGTTGAATTGAAAAACATGGTTGCAAGGTATCACACAACCGGGCTGAGTGGGGATTGCAACGTTAGCGGGTATTGAGCATCATTTCCCCAGCCGTGATGGATCGATCTTCTAGCCGCGATGGAGGTGGAGCATTGATTTCAACTGCGAAGTCAGCGCCGGATCGTTTCTCAACCGCGTCATGGAAGGTGTGTTGAAAATTTCCCTGCAGAGCGGTCTGTGCATGGATTTTCAGCCTTGGTCTGCCAGCTTCACCTTTCAAGGGCCCAGGAACTGGATAGGGCACCACTTGGCAGGGCAGGAGTCTCAGCAGAGAGTCCATGTGCTGGCAGGGGAAGTCTTTGATGGCCCTGAGACTTCAACAACAGGAGGCAAGCTCAGTTGAAGCCCTTGGAGATTCTTCACAAGCAGGAATGCACAACAAAGTCCAGTCTTTGTCCCCTTTCATAGGCAGAAGCAGAAACTAGAGGATAGCTCCACAAAGCACAGTCATAGTCAGGGTAGCACTTCTCCTCAGCTCTTCAGCTCTTCTCCTTGGCAGAGGTTCCTCTTGATTCCAGAAGTGATCTAATTTTCAGGGCTTTGGGGGCTCTTCTTATACCCCTTTCTGCTTTTGAAGTCGGCCTACTTCAAAGGAAAGTGTCTTTTGTTTGTGAGATCCTGCCTTGCCCAGGCAGGGCCCCAGACACACATCAGGGGGTTGGAGACTGCATTGTATGAGAGCAGGCACAGCCCTTTCAGGTGTGAGTGACAACTAGTTCCCTCCCTCTTAGCACAGATGGCTCATCAGGATATGCAGGCTAGCCCCCAGCTCCCTTTGTGTCACTATCTACAGAAAGGTGCAAATAGCCCAACAGTCAAGCAAACCCAGACAGGGAATCCACAAACAGGCAGAGTCACAGGATGCCGCCCTCCATAATACCGCTCCGCGGTCAGAAGACCGCGGAGGGTATTATGAGTTTTTCCCTGGGCTGGCGGGCGGTCTCCAAAAGACCGCCCGTCAGCCCAGGGAAAAACTCCCTTCCCACGAGGATGCCGGCTCGTAATCGAGCCGGCGGAGTGGGAAGGTGCGACGGGTGCTACTGCACCCGTCGCGTATTTCACTGTCTGCCAAGCAGACAGTGAAATAGTTTTAGGGGCCCTCTTACGGGGGCCCCTGCAGTGCCCATGCCATTGGCATGGGCACTGCAGGGGCCCCCAGGGGCCCCACGACAATCCCTACCGCCATCCTGTTCCTGGCGGGCGAGCCGCCAGGAACAGGATGGCGGTAGGGATTGTCAGAATCCCCTCCGCGGCGCAGCGAGCTGCGCCGCCTTGGAGGATTCTAAGGGGCAGTGGAAAACCGGCGGGAGACCGCCGGTTTTCCCTTTCTGACCGCGGCCAAAGCGCCGCGGTCAGAATGCCCCGCGGGGCACCGCCAGGCTGTCGGCGGTGCTCCCGCCTACAGCGGCCCTGGCGGTGTTACACCGCCAAGGTCGTAATGAGGGCCAGAATGTCTTAAGCTAGAAAATGCCTACTTTGTAAAAGTGGCGTTTTCAAACACACAGTCTCAAAACCAACTTTACTAAAAGATGTATTTTTATATTGTGAGTTCAGAGACCCTAATCTCCACATGTCTATATGCTCCCAAAGGGAATCTACGCTTTGAATCATTTTTAAAGGCAGCTCCCATGTTAACCTATGAGAGAGATATGCTTTGCAATAGTAAAAAACACATTTGGGTGTATTTCTCTGTCAGAACATCTAAAACACATTAGTATATACCCTACCTTAAACCTACACTGTACCCTGTTCATGGGGCTACCCAGGGCCTACCTTAGGGGTGTCTTACATGTAAGAAAAGGGAAGGTTTGGGCCTGGCAAGTGGGTATACTTGCCAAGTCAAATTGGCAGTTAAAACTGCACTCACAGACACTGCAGTGGCAGGTCTGAGACATGATTACAGGGCTACTCATATGGGTGGCACAACCAGTGGTGCAGGCCCACCAGTCGCATTTGATCTACAGGCTCTGGGTACTTCTAGTGCACTTTACTAGGCACAAATTAGTTAATCAAATATATCAATCATGGATAAACCAATCAGCAATACAATTTACACAGAGAGCATATGCACTTTAGCACTGGTTAGCAGTGCTAAAGTGCCCAGAGTCCTAAAGCCAACAAAAACAGGTCAGCAAAAATAGGAGGTAGGAAGCAAAATGATTGGAGATAACACTGCAAAAGGGGAAAAGTCCAACATTCATCAACTACCACTTTTCCTCAATACAAATTTCCATGTGAGAAGGTAAACTTTCCAATGGGATGAACCTGGTCCCTGTATCCAACCAATGTTTTGCAGTAGGCCTTAAACTTTGACTTTGATTGGGTCTAGTGAGACCAGATAACTGCGGTTGGTGCTTCGTGTTTATTGGCACTAATATTAATTAAAGCTTTTAAAAATCATATCTTAGGTTCGACTAATTGGATTTGTGCAGTTTTGATGTCATTTTATAAATTAAAATGGTCTCCAGTTCTCCAGCTAGGGACTTTGTTGTATAGTGTTTTAACGTTATTACTGTTTGAGTACTATATAATTACTTTACATATTACCTCTAAGTTAATCCTAGCTGCTTTTGTGAAAAGCTATCAGAGGGTTAAGCACAGGCTTATTTAGCGACTTTAGTGTTTCACCCTGACAAGGATTGTGAAAAATGTTTGAGGTGGGTTCTCACCACTGTAGTGTTGTGTGAGTAGTAATGACAGGACTGTTTTGGTTCATGAAGGACTCCACACAACTGTGAAGTGAGTGTTTGGGTGTGGTGACAGTATTTCAGTTTTAGAATGTTTTGTTTGCACTTGCATGGAGAAGAATAATGACGATTAAGACCAAGCTTTGTGTGTAATATATACATTTAAGAACACCTAGGTTGGGGAGGAAGCAATAACTGGTGACGAGATAGGGGATATGTAACCCAAAGAACAGACAGTGCT
Source organism: Pleurodeles waltl (assembly GCF_031143425.1). Classification (NCBI taxonomy): domain Eukaryota; kingdom Metazoa; phylum Chordata; class Amphibia; order Caudata; family Salamandridae; genus Pleurodeles; species Pleurodeles waltl. The sequence goes on from NC_090445.1 coordinate 553,785,548, forward strand.
CTCCCAGAGAGTTTGCTGTGGTTCAGCAAACTGCTCATGCATGCCAAACATGCCTCAGTAAAAGTGAAGATCGACGTTTGGTGTATGTGGAGTCAAATCCCCACTCCAGCCAGTGCTGAGCTTTCAAATAAGACTAAGGCCTTACAGAGAAATGTATCTGATATTGGCCATGAACCGGCTGGTAAAACCCAAAAAATAGGTACATCACCACAGTGCGGTGCTGCAACACAGAGCTTTAAGATATTTGGAATGATAACCCTAAAGGCAGAGATCACCAGGTACAGAGAAGAGATACAGGCAGCAATAGTTTAATGCAAAGAAATGATACAAACAGATATGGAAAACATAATAAGTAGTTTTGGTCAGGTGCAAGAGCACGCTGTGAGCAGAAGCAGGTACATATGGATAAAGCTTAGACATGGTAATAACCAGATATACCAAAAACATGATAATGCTTACCAGAACCTGAGTAAATCAAATCATCCAACCTCACCACCAGATGCCACAACCCAAGTGAAAGCACGGGAGTTGTCCATACAGAGCAGTCAATCTATTGAGAAACACACCACTGAAGGTTCCAGGTGGGGCTCAGCACAACTGAAGAAGTCTTCAAAAAGTTGAAGAATGACAATGGCCGTGAAGAAAGAGCCCACAAGATTTCAAGCTGTCCGTGATGACCCAGATGCTGGTATATTGCAGGGCCTTCCTGGTGGTATGAATAAAACAGGTGCTGATGGACAACCGGCGGTGCTGGAGAGAACTCTGCTATCAATGTCAGTAAGCTCAGCACATGGTTATAATGTTGGTTCCTTTTTAAAAGCACCACTTCCATTCAATACTCTGAAAAAGCAAATATTGGGGACAATTGGACTGCCATGTTAAGACCTTTGATGATTTCATTGATGCACTGGAAGAAATAGATGACAAAAAGATTGTCAAATAACTTTTGAATCTTACAGGTGAAGGAATAAAAGAAGTAATAAAGAAAATACCACATGCTGATGATGTTTCCTACCATCAGATCAAAAAAGCTTTGATTGTTAAGTTCAATCCAATGTCGAATGCTGATTCTGAAAAATATATGTTGAGTCAAGAAAAATAAGTTGCTGGTGAAACAACTGACAAACTTGTTGAGAGACTTGATACGCTCATCAAATATTATAAGTTCAACAAATTCAATGATGAAGAAATCAAGCGTCTTAGAGTCATAGATGGTTGTCAGGATTCTTCAGACGAAGAATGCTGAGAGAAACATTTAGGGCCTAATGTAGATATTGATGGATGGTTTACTCCGTCACACCTGTGAAGGATATCCTGTCCGCTGAAATCTAAATCCCATTGGACACAATGGGATTTAGATTTCGGCTGACAGGATATTTGTCATTATTGTGACAGAGTAACTTATCCTTCAATATCTAAGTCAGGCCCTTAGTCTGAAGTGAGTACTCATCACGGGCAGAGCTGAGGAACGTGCGGAAAGACAAGCTGCTGGCATGATGGCCAGAGGTGCCCAAAGTGAGTCTGTTATGAACATGAAAAGTAGGCAGAAACACAATGCTGAAGGACACAAAGTGATGTCTCTGAAGAAAAAGAAATTGTACTTTAGATGTAGATTTTCATTTCCATACAGTGCCATTGGACAAACATCCTGAGGCTGCAGGGAAGAGAACCATTTTGGTTCAGTTTGCAAGGTGAAAGAAAAACGAAGTGTGTCATGCCGAGAAAACAAATGGACATCTGAATGTTCCAGAAGCGACATTCTACGCACTCCTAAAAGGCCAAGCGGCAACATCAGATGAGGCAAATTGACTCTAAATGAAGTTGATCGTCATCTAAATCTTCATCTAAGAGTTCTTCAGTTTCAGTGTCAAGTGATAGCTGTTAGAAATGGGGTCTTTGGTTGGCAGTCAGGTTATCCCCTGTCCAAGCAAGGACCCTCACTCTAGTCAGGGTAAAAGAGAATACCCCTCAGCTAACCCCCTTGCATCCCCTTGATAGCTTGGCACGAGCAGGCAGGCTTAACTTCAGAGTGCTAGGTGTAAGCTATTTGTATCAACCCACACAGTAACTCAATTAAAACATTACAAAATGACACAACCCAGGTTTAGAAAAATAGAAAATATTTATCTAAACCAAATAAGACCAAAATGACAAAAATCCAACATACACAAGTCAAGTTATTCATTAAAATGGAAAAATAGTCTTCATGTTCTTTTAAACACAACCCTAAAGCTGTTAGCATGAAAATGTACCTGGGTCGCGTCCAAATAACCTGCACAGGCAAGTGTGCGTCGAAAAAGGGAAGCAGTGCGTTGATTTCTCATCTGCAAGTGAGGTCGTGCATCGTTTCTCCTTCTCCGGTCCGATTGGCATGCGTTGTTTCTTTCCCTGCAGAAGAGAGATGCGTAGATCTGGACAAAACACGTCAGGTCCGGGCAGGCTTGTGTTGTTTTTCGGCGCCCAGTGATGTTGCATCATTGCAGCCTCCACCAGCGATGCCGAGTGTTGTTTTTCCAGCCGCGTGCATTGATTTCACACCCCCGCTGCGTCGATTATAGCCACGGAGCCGGCGGCACGTCGTTTCTTTAGTCGCTCTCGGAGGTTGTGTCGGAAATTTCCACGCACGGCGAACTGTGCGTGGATTCCAACCTTGGTCCCCCAGCTTCACCTATCAAGGTCCCAGGAACTGGATAGGGCACCACTTGGCAGGGCAGGAGTCTCAGCAGCAGGCTCCAGGTGCTGGTAGAGAGAACTCTTTGCTGTCCCTGAGACTTCAACAACAGGAAGCAAGCTCAATTTCAAGCCCTTGGAGAGGTCTTCACAAGCAAGAAGGCACCCAAAGTCCAGTCTTTGTCCTCTTCCACAGGCAGAAGCAGCAACTGCAGGATAGCTCCACAAAGCACAGTCACAGGCAGGGCAGCTCTTCTTCCTCAGCTCTTCAGCTCTTCTCCAGGCAGAGGTTCCTCTTGGTTTCCAGAAGTGATAGGCTTGCTTCAAAGAAAAGTCTTTCTTGTTTGTGAAATCCTGCCTTGCCCAGGCCAGGCCCCAGACACACACCAGTGGGTTGGAGACTGCATTGTGTGAGGGCAGGCACAGCCCTTTCAGGGGTGAGTAACCACTCCTCCCCTCCCTCCAAGCACAGATGACTCATCAAGATGTGCAGGCTACACCCCGCTCCTTTTGTGTCACTGTCTATGGAGAGGTGCAAACAGATCAACTGTCAAACTGACCCAGATAGGGAATCCGCAAACAGGCAGAGTCACAGAATGGTTTAAGCAAGAAAATGCCTACTTTCTAAAAGTGGCATTTTCAAACACACAATCGTAAAATCAACTATGCTAAAATATGTATTTTTAAATTGTGAGTTCAGAGTCCCCAAAGTCCACATGTCTAACCACTTCCACAGGGATTCTACACTTGAATAATTTTTAAAGGCAGACCCCATGTTAACCTATGAGAGGGATAGGCCTTGCAACAGTGAAACCCGAATTTAGCAGTATTTCACTGTAAGGACATTTAAAACTCATTAGTATATGTCCTACCTTAAACATACACTTCACCCTGTCCATGGGGCTTCCTAGGGCCTACCTTAGGGGTGTCTTACATGTAAGAAAAGTAAAGGTTTAGTCCTGTCAAGTGAATACACTTGCCAAGTCGAACTGGCAGTTTAAAATTGCACACACAGACACTGCAGTGGCAGGTCTGTGCCATGTTTACAGTGCTACTGTTGTGGGTGGCGCAAACAGTGCTGCAGGCCCACTAGTAGCATTTGATTTACAGGCCCTGGGCACATCTATCAATCAAATATGCCAATCATGGATGAACCAATTACATACACATTTTGTATAGGAGAACTTGCACCTTAGCACTGGTTAGCAGTGGTGAAGTGCCCAGAGTAACAAAAACAGCAAAAACAGAGTCATCAACAACCTGGGAAACAGAGGCAAAAAGTTAGGGGAGACCACGTCAAGGATGCCAATTCTAACACGTGTCCCCCCAGCTGAAAGTGGGGCGCAACTACCCAACCTCATAGGAATTCTCATCACTAAGGCAGAAGAATCTGGACAGACCATCAGCATTGGCGTGTTCTGTACCAGGGAGGTGTTCCACCGTAAAGTCCATCCCCTGTAGGGAAATGGACCACCTCAAAAGTTTTGGATTCTCACCCCTCATCTGCATTAACCATCTGAGGGGCTTGTGGTCGGTGTGAACCCGGAAGTGAGTCCCAAACAAGTAGGGTCTTAGCTTCTTCAGCACCCAGACCACAGCAAACGCTTCACGTTCTATGGCACTCCACCTACGTTCCCTGGGAAGTAACTTCCTGTTAATGAAGGCTACGGGTTGATCTAGGCCCTCTTCATTAACTTCATTAAGCTGTGAGAGTACTGCTCCAATACCATGCTCTGAGGCGTCTGTTTGCACAACAAACTCCTTGGAGTAGTCAGGTGCCTTCAGCACAGGTGCTATGCACATGGCAGTCTTCAGGGCATCAAAAGCGGTCTGGCAAGCCTTTGTCTAGATCACCATTTTAGGTTGCTTCTCAGAAGTCAACTCAGTCAAGGGGGTAACAATGGTACCATACCTCTTGACAAACCTCCTGTGGTAGCTAGTTAGGCCTAAAAAGGCTCTCACCTCAGTCTGGGTTTTGGGAGGCTCACAAGCCAGAATGGTGTCAATTTCTGGCTGTAGGCGTGCCACCTGGCCACTCCCTACCTGGTTTCCCAAGTACACCACAGAACCCTGCCCTATTTAGCACTTGCTAGCCTTAATAGTGAGGCCTGCCTTCTGCAGGGCTTCCAATACTCTGCAGAGGTGTTGCAGATGTTCCTCTCATGAGGAACTAAAACAGCAATGTTATCCAGGTAGGCAGCACTAAACTCATCCAGCCCAGCCAACACCTGGTTGACCAACCTCTGAATGGTGGCAGGGGCAGTCTTCATCCCAAATGGCATCACTTTAAATTGAAAATGCCCATCTGGGGTAGACAATGCATACCTCTCCTTGGTCCCCTCAGTTTAGACAATCTGCCAGTACCCAGATGTTAAGTCAAACGTGCTGAGGTAGGTGGCTGCTCCCAACCGATCAATGAGCTCATCAGCTCGGGGATGGGGTGTGCATCAGTCTTGCTGACCGTATTGAGTCCCCGGTAGTCCACACAGAACCAGAGTTCTGGAGAGACATCAGGTGCAGTAGCCTTTATGACTAATACCACTGGGTGGCCCTAGGACTGCTGAATGCTCAATAACCCCTAGGGTTAACATTTTGGATACCTCATCCTTATTGCTAGCCCTGACCCTGTCAGTCACCCTGTAAACTTTCTGTTTCATGGGTGGACTGTCCCCAGTGTCCAAATCATGTGGGCACAAGTGTGTGACCCCTGGGATCAGGGAAAACAGTGAGGAGAACTGTCCTAACACCTGGCGACAGTCCCTCTGCTGTTCTGCAGTCATGGAGGGGGAGAGGACACTCCCTCCAAAGACCCATTTTTTTCTCCTTCAGACAGGAGGTCAGTAAGAGGCTCACTCTCTTCCTCCACCCCATCATCTGTTGCAAGGAGCATGGACAGTTCCTTCCGCTCAAAGTGGGGTTTGAGGCGGTTAACATGCAGGACCCTTAAAGGGTTCCTGGGAGTCTGCAAGTCCACCAGATAGGTGACTTCACTCTTGCGCTCCACCACGTCATAAGGCCCTGTCCAATTGTCTTGGAGTGCCCTAGGCCCCACTGGTGCCATCACCCACACTTTTTGACCAGGTTAAAACTCGACCAGAGTGGCATTCCGGTCATACCACTGTTTCATATCCTCCTGGCTTGCTTTCAAGTTCTCCTGTGCGAGACTCCTGAAGTGGGCAGTCTGGTTTCTAAGAGCCAGCATGTAGCTAAATACATACTGGGGGGTTTACTAGGAATTTTTTCCAAAGCCTCCATCACCAGACTTAAAGGTCCCCTCACAGGTTGGTCATAGATCAGCTCAAAGGGACTAAACCCAAGTCCATTTTGAGGCATCTCCCTGTAAGCGAACAGAAGGCATGGCAAGAGGATATCCCACTTCCGCCTCAAGGGCTCTGACAGGCCCATGATCATGCCTTTCAAGGTGCGGTTGTATCTCTCAACCAGACCATTACTTTGGGGGGATAAGGGGTGGTGAAATTGTAGGTTACCCCAAACTCCTTCCAGAGAGACTTCATACATGTGGATATGAAGTTGGTACCCCTATCAGATACCACTTCCTTGAGGAACCCCATGGGGGTAAAATCCCCCATCAAAGCACGACCCACCACAGGGGAAGTGATTGACCTCAGAGGAATGGCTTCTGGGTACCAGGTGGCATGGTCCACCAAGACCAGGATAATCCTGTTGCCCATGGCTGTCTTAGGATCCAGAGGCCCCACAATGTCAATACCAACCCCTTCAAAGGGGGTACTAACAACAGGAAAAGGGTGGAGGGAAGCCTTACATTTCCCCCCACTCTTGCTACTTGCCTGACAAGTTTGGCAAGACCTGCAGTGTGCATCTGAGTGCCTGTGCATTAGGGGCCAGTGAAAGTGGGTGACAAGCCTTTCAAAGGTCTTGTCCCTCCCCAAATGTCCAGCTAAAGGCACATCATGAGCCAACACCAGAAGGAAGGCCCTAGAGCACTGGGGTACCACCAGCACATGGGCTGACCCAGGCTCAGGAACCTTAGGCTCACATACAGGATGTCGCCCTCCCAGTAGATCAGGTGAGATCCTGGCTCTTTGCCAGCTGCCTGGTCTGCAGCCTGCTGCCACAAACCCTCCAGAGCAGGGCATGTCTTCTGTGCTGCACAGAATGTTTCCTAGGTGGGCCCCCCTCCCTGCTGCTACTGCTACAGCTCAGGGCTCTCCCCCAGGCCAGCCACCTGTTTCCCTGTGGGCTCCGGGGCGTCACCCTCAGGCTCCACCTCCTCCTGGACCGTGGGAACTTCTGGAGCTGGTTTCCCATGCCCCCTGCCCTTCCTCTTTTTGGCGGTCCCCTGGGCCACTGTTTCAGACTCCAGGGGCTCTTGACCACACTGACGGGCTGCCATTGACCTGGTAGATATGCATACCCTCCCAGGCAGACCCAACATCTCCAAGCGTGACCTGTGTTCCACCTCCTTCCACAGGGAATCCTCCAGGTCATTGACAAGCAAACCATCTACAGGCATGGTTGGACTCACAGCTAATTTCAAGGAACCTGAGACCCTCCCCATTCAAAGGGAACCTGCGCCATTCTGCACAGGCGTTCTGAGTTGTCCACTGCAACTACTTGGTGAAGTACCCAGGGATGAATCTGCTCTTCAGACACCAGGTGACTCCTCACTGTAGTCACACTGGCTCCTGTGTCTCTCAGAGCCTCCACCCTCTGTCCATTGATGGTCACCACTGTCTATACTTTTAAGTGTTCTCAGGCACGAGGGTTCTCTCAACCATCTCACTGTCCCCTAGCGAGACAAGTGTCATCTCAGCTGGCTCCCACCTACCTGGAACCAAATCCTCTCCAAGTGCTACACTAGCCAAACCCTGGGATGGCGCACCAGTGGGTGCCGGTGTAGTTTTGGGGGATTTGGGGTCCCCCCTCACAAGACCCACATGGTCACATGCATAACACTTACATGGGGGTCTCCCTGCCACTGGCTTCCCTTTGGAGAACCATAGCTTCTTCTCACTAGGGGTTTGGAATCTTTACCCTGGTAATCAGTTTGGGGCTCTTTAGAGAACTTCCCCTGTGTACCCTTACCGCCCTTCTTCTGAGAGGGACCCTGCCCACTCTTGGCATGGTCTCCCCCATACCGCTTTTGGACCCTAGTGCTCTCCCAGCGGTCCACTTCCTGTGCAAGCTTCCTGGGATCAGTCAGTTTGCTGTCAATTAGGTGCTAGGGCAGCTCTGAAAAACATAAACTGTACAAGTGCTCCCAAGCAATCAAAAAGCCCCTCATATGTTGTTACTTTACTACCCTTCACCCAACCATCCAGTGACCTGCAAAAATCATCAACACATTCCAACCATGTTTGGGATTCCTTCCTCTTATAGGACCTGAACTTTTCCTTCTACTGCTCAGGGGTGAGTCCATATCTTGAGAGTAGGGCATCTTTCATGACAGGGTAGGTGTGCTCCTAAAAATCCCCTAAGGCTGTCAGGGTATCCCTCCCCTCTACCTCAAAGTGCTTCCACAGAGCTGCCACCCAATTAGCTTCAGGGACCAGATTCATGTGGAGAGCAGACTCATACCCCTTGAACCACAAGAATATGTCATCCTCCCATTTGTAATCCTTCACTAGGTCTTTTGAAATGTGTACCCTTCTCTCAGGCTGCACTATGCTGTTGCTGCCACCATCTCTACTGGACTGGCTCCTATGATCTAACTCCTTTAAACTAAGCTCATGAGCCAGCAGTACCTTCATTTCCTCAATGGCCATCCTTCTCTCTTCCATCTCTAGACTGAGATTCTTCAGCTTCAATTGGTATTCTCTCTCTGCCTGTCTGTCCTGTAACTCTTCAGGTGTCTGACCCTTGGAGGACACACTGCTACCCGCCCTTGAGACTCTCTCCCTGGACATAACATTGTGAGTGACTTGCACCCCTTCCTCCCCTTCCTGCTCCTCATCTGTGTGCCCCTCTGCTTCTTTGGCTGTCACCCAGGCCCTCAGTGCCTTTTGCAGCTCCTCCTTCTTGGATGAGCTCTTAATGGGGCAGGCAAAATCTTTACAGAACTGCTTCAACTGAGCCATTATGTAGCTCTCCAATTTCTTTATGTCAAAAGCAGCTCCAGCTGATGCATCTACAGATTGAGACATGATGAAGAGTTTAAAAGGTGCAAAATTCCAAAGGCAGAAAAACAAGTTCCCAAATGAAGTTTCAAAAAACTCAATCAGGGGATCAGCAAGAAGTAGAACAAAAAGAAGTCCCAGAGAGAAAAGCAAAAATCACAAGACAAGTAGTATGTGGTCACATAGTGGTCTGAACTCAAAAAGGTAGTGTACACTTAATCACTGTGTGTTAAGCACAAATACAAATCCAATCCCAACCACTGATCACCATTGTTAGAAATGGGGTCTTTGGTTGGCAGTCAGGTTACCCCCTGTCCAAGCAAGGATCTTCATTCTAGTCAGGGTAAAAGAGAATCACCCTCAGCTAACCCCCTTTTGCCCCCTTGGTAGCTTGGCACGAGCAGGCAGGCGTAATTTCAGAGTGCTAGGTGTAAAGAATTTGTACCTTCACACACAGTAACTCATGGAAAACATTACAAAATGACGCAACCCAGGTTTAGAAAAATATAAAATATTTATCTAAACAAAACAAGATCAAAACGACAAAAATCCCACATAAACAAGTCAAGTTATTAATTCAAATGCAAAAAGAGTCTTCATGTTCTTTTAAACACAACGTTAACGCTGTTAGAGTGAAAATTTACCTGGGTCACGTCCAAATAACCCACACGGGTGAGTGTGCATTGAAAAAGGTAAGTGGTGCATCAATTTCTCACCCGCAAGCGAGGTCGTGCGTCGTTTCTCCTTCTCCAGTCCAATCTGCGTGATCGTTTCTTTCCCTGCAGGAGAGAGATGTGTCGAGCTGGATGAAACACCTTGGGTCCGGGCAGGCTTGCGTTGTTTTTCCATGCCCAGCGAAGTTGCATCATTGCAGTCTCCGTCAGCGATGCCAAGTGTTGTTTCTCCAGCTGCTTGCATCGATGTCACAGCTGTGCTGTGAGCACTGCGTCAAGTTCAGCCACGGAGCCGGCGGCGCATCGTTTCTTTAGCAGCTCTCTGAGGTTGCGCACATAGTGGTAGTGCCCAAAAAGGCCAGTGAAGCAGCTGTATGCATTTTTGTTGACATGCATCAAGCTAACAAGCAATTAAAAGGGAACGATATCCTTGTCCCTGCCAAGAGATCATGCAGTTAAATGGTACCAAAGTCTTCTCTCGCCTTGATCTGAACAAAGGATATCATCAGTTGTATTTTGAAGAAAATTGCAGGTACTTTACTGTCTTTTATACTCATGTTGGTTTGTCCAGATACATAGGATTATGTTTCAGTGTGTCATCAGCTGCATAACTGTTTCAATATGTAATTTGATGTATAATACAACCTGTCACGAATGCTTTCAATTACAGTGATTACAAAAAGTTTTTTGGGGCCACACAAAATGAACATTATAAAGCTCTTATACAATTTTGTCGACTAATTGCTGAAGAAGGTTTATCCTTCAATGAGGAGAAGTGTGAGCTCCACAAAGCAAAACTCATATTCTTTGGCCAAATCCTTCCCGATGGGAGTATGACGCCAGATCCAGCTAAAGAACAAGCATTATCAGCTACTAATTCCCTACAAGATGTTACCATGTTACGTTCATTCCTTGGCATAGTCAGTTACTGTTCTAAATACATACGTTACTTTGCCACTGTAAGTGATTTTTCAAGAGAATTAACAATAAAGAATGTTCCATTTTATTAGTCACATTAATGTGCATCAAAGCTTTAGGGAAATCAAACATGCAATTGAGAATGCCACTTAAATAGCCTACTTTGATCCCAAGCTGAAACGGATGTTGTTGTTTATGTAAGCCCAGTTGGGCTGGGCTTGATCCTTGCCCAACACAAAGGACATCCAAATGCCCAAAGACATATTGTGGCCTATGCAAGCAGAAAACATCATAAACTTAACCCCTTCACTGCGGCCGTCGGCCACTGGTTGACGCCCGCACTACCTCTCTGGTGCGGGTCACAACCAGTGGCCGACACCAGGGAGGGGGTTAATAAATCACCTGAGGATTTTTTTTTTTTTTTTACATCCCAGGGAGACACAGAAGCTTCCGTGTCTCCCCCCCGCCATCCCACCCCCCACCCCCCACCCGCCCCTTTGTGACGTCAGCATGCCGCGAGGCGCGCTGACGTTACAAAGTTGATTTCCCCATCGGAGCAGGAAGCAGCCTTGCAGCCGCTTCCTGCTCCGATGGGGAAAACGGCCTTCCCCACGTTCAGGAAGGCCTCGTAAGAAAGGGGAGAGTCTCCCCTTTCTTACGAGGCCTTCCTGAAAGTGTCTCCTGGCCCCCGGTCGCAGCTGTGCTGCGATCGGGGGCCAGGAAACACTTACAGGTTTCCTGGCCCCCGCTCGCAGCACAGCTGCGATCGGGGGCCAGGAAACAGTTTAAGGAAGGCCTCATAAGAAAGGGGAGAGTCTCCCCTTTCTTACGAGGCCTTCTGAAAGTGTTTTCTGGCCCCCATCGCTTCACAGCTGCGATCGGGGGCCAAGAAAAACCACTAGACGCCAGGGATTTCACTTGGGGGGAGCATTTTTAATTTTTTAAAAGGTAGGTGCCCCCCCCCCCAGGGGAAACATATTTTTTTTTTTTTCAAAAAAATAAAATAAATAAAAATAAATGGATCGGGGGTCGCCCGTGGGCAGGGCGACCCCCTGTGGGGGCAATATTTTTTTTAGTTGTTGTAGGGTTTCCCTGGGGGCCATTTTGTCCCCCAAGGAAACCATATAACAACTAAAATATATATATATATATATATATATATATATATATATATAGATCTATATATATAGATAGATATATCTATGTAGATATATCTATGTACATGGATATATCTATAGGTAGATCTATAGATATATATAGATATATGTATATATATATATATATATATCAAACCAAAACCCTTTCAGGGATAGAGCGACCAGTCCAAAGCTGTAATACTGTGCCTGGAGTGGTAAATGGCTTTTGTCATTTTACAGCTCGGCAAGGATGACACTATGTCAATTCTATGCTTAAAGATTTTGCTGTACAAATGGCAAAAGACTTTGTCACTATCTAGCTCGGCGAGGATAGCACTGTGCTAATCCTATGCTTAAAGACTTTGCTAGATAAGCAGACATTTGAGGTGAGCAAATCTAGAGTGTCGCTGGTGTTGCAGGGTGCTCCTTACTAGAGCAGCTCTCCACCTAAAATTGGGAACTTCCCAGAGTTCTCCTTTGTTTTTTGCATAATTTATGCGTCGCTCTATCCCTGAAAGGGTTTTGGTTTGACTTATACTGGGTGCTCCCTTGTGTCTGGACAAAGCTATACTCCTCTGAAGAGCTCTAATGAGAGTGAAACACGTGTCAGGGGTTGCTTTATTCATTCCAGGTTGGCTTGGATGGTATTTGACCAGTCCAAAGCTGTAATACTGTGCCTGGAGTGGTAAATGGCTTTTGTCATTTTACAGCTCGGCAAGGATGACACTATGTCAATTCTATGCTTAAAGATTTTGCTGTACAAATGGCAAAAGACTTTGTCACTATCTAGCTCGGCGAGGATAGCACTGTGCTAATCCTATGCTTAAAGACTTTGCTAGATAAGCAGACATTTGAGGTGAGCAAATCTAGAGTGTCGCTGGTGTTGCAGGGTGCTCCTTACTAGAGCAGCTCTCCACCTAAAATTGGGAACTTCCCAGAGTTCTCCTTTGTTTTTTGCATAATTTATGCGTCGCTCTATCCCTGAAAGGGTTTTGGTTTGACTTATACTGGGTGCTCCCTTGTGTCTGGACAAAGCTATACTCCTCTGAAGAGCTCTAATGAGAGCGAAACACGTGTCAGGGGTTGCTTTACTCATTCCAGGTTGGCTTGGATGGTATTTGACCAGTCCAAAGCTGTAATACTGTGCCTGGAGTGGTAAATGGCTTTTGTCATTTTACAGCTCGGCAAGGATGACACTATGTCAATTCTATGCTTAAAGATTTTGCTGTACAAATGGCAAAAGACTTTGTCACTATCTAGCTCGGCGAGGATAGCACTGTGCTAATCCTATGCTTAAAGACTTTGCTAGATAAGCAGACATTTGAGGTGAGCAAATCTAGAGTGTCGCTGGTGTTGCAGGGTGCTCCTTACTAGAGCAGCTCTCCACCTAAAATTGGGAACTTCCCAGAGTTCTCCTTTGTTTTTTGCATAATTTATGCGTCGCTCTATCCCTGAAAGGGTTTTGGTTTGACTTATACTGGGTGCTCCCTTGTGTCTGGACAAAGCTATACTCCTCTGAAGAGCTCTAATGAGAGCGAAACACGTGTCAGGGGTTGCTTTACTCATTCCAGGTTGGCTTGGATGGTATTTGACCAGTCCAAAGCTGTAATACTGTGCCTGGAGTGGTAAATGGCTTTTGTCATTTTACAGCTCGGCAAGGATGACACTATGTCAATTCTATGCTTAAAGATTTTGCTGTACAAATGGCAAAAGACTTTGTCACTATCTAGCTCGGCGAGGATAGCACTGTGCTAATCCTATGCTTAAAGACTTTGCTAGATAAGCAGACATTTGAGGTGAGCAAATCTAGAGTGTCGCTGGTGTTGCAGGGTGCTCCTTACTAGAGCAGCTCTCCACCTAAAATTGGGAACTTCCCAGAGTTCTCCTTTGTTTTTTGCATAATTTATGCGTCGCTCTATCCCTGAAAGGGTTTTGGTTTGACTTATACTGGGTGCTCCCTTGTGTCTGGACAAAGCTATACTCCTCTGAAGAGCTCTAATGAGAGCGAAACACGTGTCAGGGGTTGCTTTACTCATTCCAGGTTGGCTTGGATGGTATTTGACCAGTCCAAAGCTGTAATACTGTGCCTGGAGTGGTAAATGGCTTTTGTCATTTTACAGCTCGGCAAGGATGACACTATGTCAATTCTATGCTTAAAGATTTTGCTGTACAAATGGCAAAAGACTTTGTCACTATCTAGCTCGGCGAGGATAGCACTGTGCTAATCCTATGCTTAAAGACTTTGCTAGATAAGCAGACATTTGAGGTGAGCAAATCTAGAGTGTCGCTGGTGTTGCAGGGTGCTCCTTACTAGAGCAGCTCTCCACCTAAAATTGGGAACTTCCCAGAGTTCTCCTTTGTTTTTTGCATAATTTATGCGTCGCTCTATCCCTGAAAGGGTTTTGGTTTGACTTATACTGGGTGCTCCCTTGTGTCTGGACAAAGCTATACTCCTCTGAAGAGCTCTAATGAGAGCGAAACACGTGTCAGGGGTTGCTTTACTCATTCCAGGTTGGCTTGGATGGTATTTGACCAGTCCAAAGCTGTAATACTGTGCCTGGAGTGGTAAATGGCTTTTGTCATTTTACAGCTCGGCAAGGATGACACTATGTCAATTCTATGCTTAAAGATTTTGCTGTACAAATGGCAAAAGACTTTGTCACTATCTAGCTCGGCGAGGATAGCACTGTGCTAATCCTATGCTTAAAGACTTTGCTAGATAAGCAGACATTTGAGGTGAGCAAATCTAGAGTGTCGCTGGTGTTGCAGGGTGCTCCTTACTAGAGCAGCTCTCCACCTAAAATTGGGAACTTCCCAGAGTTCTCCTTTGTTTTTTGCATAATTTATGCGTCGCTCTATCCCTGAAAGGGTTTTGGTTTGACTTATACTGGGTGCTCCCTTGTGTCTGGACAAAGCTATACTCCTCTGAAGAGCTCTAATGAGAGCTAAACACGTGTCAGGGGTTGCTTTACTCATTCCAGGTTGGCTTGGATGGTATTTGACCAGTCCAAAGCTGTAATACTGTGCCTGGAGTGGTAAATGGCTTTTGTCATTTTACAGCTCGGCAAGGATGACACTATGTCAATTCTATGCTTAAAGATTTTGCTGTACAAATGGCAAAAGACTTTGTCACTATCTAGCTCGGCGAGGATAGCACTGTGCTAATCCTATGCTTAAAGACTTTGCTAGATAAGCAGACATTTGGGGCCGTATTTATACTCCGTTTGCGCCGAATTTGCGTCGTTTTTTTCGACGCAAATTCGACGCTAAACTAACGCCAACTAACGCCATATTTATACTATGGCGTTAGAGGCGAATAGCGCCAAAGTTCCCGGAATGTGCGTCATTTTTTAGCGTGAACCCCTTCCTTGCGTTAATGATATGCAAGGGAGGCGTTCCCGTCTAAAAAATGACTCCCAGGCCTTTACGTGGTATTTATACTCCCGGGCAAAAGAGACGCCCGGGAGTGGGCGTGGCTAAAAACGGCGCATTTGCGCCGCTTTTTAACGCCTGGGTCAGGCATGGCGTTAAGGGACAAGTGGGCTCAAAATGAGCCCAGAGTGCCGTCCCCTGCCCCCAGGGACCCCCCCTGCCACCCTTGCCCACCCCAGGAGGACACCCAAGGCTGGAGGGACCCACCCCAGGGACATTCAGGTAAGTATTTTTTTATTTTTTTTTTATAATTTTTTTTGGCATAGGGGGGCCTGATTTGTGCCCCCCTACATGCCACTATGCCCAATGACCATGCCCAGGGGACAGAAGTCCCCTGGGCATGGCCATTGGGCAAGGGGGCATGACTCCTATCTTTACAATGATAGGAGTCATGTTGATGGGGGATGGGCGTCGAAAATAAATGGCGCAAGTCGGGTTACGACGATTTTTTCGACGTAACCGGACTTGCCCCATTTTAAGACGCCCATGCGCCATTTTCCCCCTACGCCGGCGCTGCCTGGTGTACGTGGTTTTTCTCGCGCACACCAGGCAGCGCCGGTCTGCTTGCGCCGGCTAACGCCATTCAATAAATACGGCGCCCGCATGGCGCTTCAGAATGGCGTTAGCCGGCGCAAAACTTTTTGACACTAAACTGCGTTAGCGCAGTTTAGCGTCAAAAAGTATAAATATGGGCCTTGAGGTGAGCAAATCTAGAGTGTCGCTGGTGTTGCAGGGTGCTCCTTACTAGAGCAGCTCTCCACCTAAAATTGGGAACTTCCCAGAGTTCTCCTTTGTTTTTTGCATAATTTATGCGTCGCTCTATCCCTGAAAGGGTTTTGGTTTGACTTATACTGGGTGCTCCCTTGTGTCTGGACAAAGCTATACTCCTCTGAAGAGCTCTAATGAGAGCGAAACACGTGTCAGGGGTTGCTTTACTCATTCCAGGTTGGCTTGGATGGTATTTGACCAGTCCAAAGCTGTAATACTGTGCCTGGAGTGGTAAATGGCTTTTGTCATTTTACAGCTCAGCAAGGATGACACTATGTCAATTCTATGCTTAACGATTTTGCTGTACAAATGGCAAAAGACTTTGTCACTATCTAGCTCGGCGAGGATAGCACTGTGCTAATCCTATGCTTAAAGACTTTGCTAGATAAGCAGACATTTGAGGTGAGCAAATCTAGAGTGTCGCTGGTGTTGCAGGGTGCTCCTTACTAGAGCAGCTCTCCACCTAAAATTGGGAACTTCCCAGAGTTCTCCTTTGTTTTTTGCATATATATATATATATATCTATATCTATCTATAGATATATCTATGTAGATAGATATGTATATAGAGATAGATCTATATATATATATATATATCCAAAAACAAACAGTTGCAAGCAACTTCACCACCGCACTCCAGGAGGAAATTATTTATTTTTATTGCAGTCAGGATTAAATCACCATCCTTCACCACTGACGCGTTTCGACCTACTGGTCTTGATCTCAGTAACTTAGTCCTATCTCCATGTCCCCTATTTATAGTGTCTCTCCTATGACCCCTATTGGTGCATTGTGGGACATGTAGTCTATTAAAAATAAATTAAATGTTGTGCATTAAAAACCAAGCTCCCCACCACCACAAAACGTGCCCTACGCTACACAAATTGTCTAAATGAATGTGTGCAAAGAATATCACTATTCACAACAATCATTATGTCCATTTCTATTTTGTTGGTACTATTAACCTTGCTTAATACAATTATCTATGTGGTTGCTATATGTACCTGATAATACATTGGTGCACTTATCTATTATTGTTTTCATACTTTCTCATATACATCCTAAATTTACCTAATTTTCTCCTTGATATTTATCTATAAATGTCCTCTATCCACACATCCACAGGTAATCTTATGTAATAACTGTTAGCAAGAGCGTTATATATCCTCAACCTACAGATGATAATGCCATTCTTCATCCCCATTCAGACCCCTCGGGCTTTTGGTTTTGAGCTGTATTATGAACCGTGACTCCAAACGTCTCAGTTGTAACTCTCTATCTCCTCCCCTTTCATTGCTCTCTACACTCGCAATACCAAAAAATCTCATGTCTGTCCATTTAGCTCCATCATGAGTCATAAGGTGTTTTGCAATAGCATAGGTTGTATCCTTATTTTGCACGGCTCTACTGTAATGTGTTCCAAAATGCGTTTTTTCAAAGGACAAATTTTACTGCCCACATAACGCAGACCACATGTGCATTGAATCACATATACCACATAATTGGAATTACATGTGATCTTTTTGTTGATAGTCATCTTGTTGCCACCAGAGTCCTCGAATTCCTTCACATTCATCCCAATGCGACATGCTAGTATGGGAACCCCGGAATTCAGAGATGTGCAAGTAACCACTGCTCCTCAAAACCTTATTTTGAGCCCATTTTGGAAATGCAAAGGTTTTCTTGATACCTATTTTTCACTCTTCATATTTCAGCAAATGAATTGCTGTATACCCAGTATAAAATGAAAACCAACTGCAGGGTGCAGCTCATTTATTGGCTCTGGGTACCTAGGGTTCTTGATGAACCTACAATTTCAATATTTTTTTATTTCAGCTGTTATTTTCTGTAGGAAAACCTTGTAGGATCTACACAAATGACCCCTTGCTGAATTCAGAATTTTGTCTAGTTTTCAGAAATGTTTAGCTTTCCGGGATCCAGCATTGGTTTCACACCCATTCCTGTCACTAACTGGAAGGAGGCTGAAAGCACCAAAAATAGTAAAAATGGGGTATGTCCCAGTAAAATGCCAAATTTGTGTTGAAAAATGGGGTTTTCTGATTCAAGTCTGCCCGTTCCTGAAAGGTGGGAAGATGGTGATTTCAGCACCAGAAACCCTTTGTTGATGACATTTTCAGGGACAAAACCACAAGCCTTCTTCGGCAGCCCTTTTTCCCATTTATTTTGAAAAAATGAAGTTTTCACTGTATTTTGGCTAATTTCTTGGTCTCCTCCAGGGGAAACCACAAACTCTGGGTAACATTAGAATCCCTAGGATGTTGGAAAAAAAGGACGCAAATTTGGTGTGGATAGCTTATGTGGACAAAAAGTTATGAAGGCCTAAGCGCGAACTTCCCCAAAAAGCCAAAAAAGGGCTCAGCACTGGGGGGGGAAAGGCCCAGCAGTTAAGAGGTTAACGTGTCTACTCAAAACCTGAAAGATTAGATAGAATATTTGCATAATGGGTGTTCCCTCAATTTTTAAATCTAACAATGGTCTATCTTTCAACAGTCGAGAAATCAGAGACTTTTTTGTACAACTCAATGTGAAGCATCAGAAAATCACAGTCCTTGGCCACAAGTAAATTGCACTGTCAAACGATGAATTAACACCTTGAAAAAGACTTTGCAGTGTGCAAAATTAGCACAGCTTAGTTTTAACTATGCTTTCCATGCTACTTTTTGAACATGCAGGTCAACTCCTTATTCAATGACAGGTGAAAGTCCTACACACTGATGTTTGTGAGAACCATGGTGACCAAGTTACCACAATGGACCAACAGAAGATTTACCACTGATGGTGAACTTCGTCAAAAAGACTTGGGTCATAAGTAAAAGATGACATTGTATGCTGACAAATGTAGAGGTGCCAAGAACATTACTTTTCATGAAGGAGATCAAGTGTTGTTGCTAAAAAAGAGAAAGAGTAAATCTGATGCACCCTTTGATGCTGAACCATTAGAAGTTGTGACTAGTAAGGGATGTATAGAGGCTGCTCCCTTTCCTGGAAAGTAAATTACGTGAGACTCTTTGCACTTCAGACCTCTGCCTCGATCTTCTCCAGTTCTTAAAGTCCTAGCTGAGACTGGTTCAAGTGAGACTGCAGAGCAACCTCTGACTGAATATGTTTCCACGTCACTTGTCAGTCATGAACCCTACTCCTCTCCTTTCCAGCTTCAAAGGACATGTATGTATGTATGTATGTATTGAGTATTTATAAAGCGCATTCTGGCCCGAGGGCACCGAAGCGCTAACTGGGGTGAGGCTGTGTCCGCTAAAGGGGGGACTCCAAATCTTATCGCAGGAAGAGCCAGGCCTTAACCAGTCTCCTGAATGTCAGATAATTATGTTCTTTCCTTAGTT
The DNA here is from genome assembly GCF_031143425.1 of Pleurodeles waltl. Classification (NCBI taxonomy): domain Eukaryota; kingdom Metazoa; phylum Chordata; class Amphibia; order Caudata; family Salamandridae; genus Pleurodeles; species Pleurodeles waltl. The sequence continues at coordinate 553,804,605 of NC_090445.1, forward strand.
CCAGTGGAAGTGAGTTCCAGACTTTAGCAGCTGCAATAGTGAAAGCTCTGTCACCCCACTTCGCCTTTTTGGTACGGGGAGTTTGAATTCGATAGGCGGTGGCAGATTGCAACAACCTTTTAGGTCTGTACCATTGCAGCTTAGTGGTCAATGCCTTAGGCCCAATCCCATGGACGGCCTTGTGAGTAATGCAGAGGGCCTTGAAAGAGATCCGTTGGATCACCGGAAGCCAGTGTAAGTTTTTGAGGCACTTCTTAGCAGAGGCCGCGTGAGGCAGCTTCAATAGAAGCCTAGCAGCGGTGTTTTGCATCAACTGTAGCTTATTTAGCGATTCTTTATCCAGGTTGAGCAGAAGCGCATTCCCGTAGTCCAATCTGGAAATGACCAGAGCCAAAGTAGCAGTAATTCTACAAGGTTGTGGGATAAAAGGAAAAACTTTCTTTAATTTCTTCAGAGTCCACATACAGGTTATAATTATCTGATTAACCTGGGGTTTAAAGGACAGTTGATCGTCTAACAGTAATCCTAGGTTCGTAGAGCTAGACCCTGGCACAGGGAGAGTGCCACACTCTTTGGGCCACCAAATGGAAGACCAATATTCCCTCTTGATCCCAAACAACAGGATCTCAGTTTTTTCGCAATTCAATTTTAGCCAATTGGCCTTCATCCAGTTGTTCACCGCTATCATACAGGCGTTAAAGCGGGTCGCAACTTCCTCCATGTCTTTGTTAATCGGGATGATAACCTGGGTATCATCTGCATAGGAGGTTGGGATAGATCCGAAAGAGCGGATTAGCTCTGCCAGCGGTGCCACGCACACGTTGAATAGCTTTGGGCTGGGAGAAGAGCCCTGAGGGACCCCGCACTGCAGGAGGTAGGCAGGGGGTCTAAAATCACCACTGCTGACTGTGGCCCATCTATCAGATAGAAAGGACTCAATCAGCTTGAGAGCTTGATGTCTAATGCCTGCCTGATGTAAACGTTCTAGCAGGATGTGTGGGGCAATGGTGTCAAATGCTGCCGACAGGTCCAATAGAACCAAGAGGCCCCCCTGACCCTCATCAACCAATCTGCGTATGGTATCGGATGAGGCAATGAGAGCTCATTCAGTACTATGGGATTTCCGAAAACCGTGTTGCAAGCTGTCTAGGCCCCCTGAGGCTAACAGGAAATCGACCAGTTCTTTATTAATATATTTTTCCAGAATTTTGGCCACATAGGGGAGCAGAGCTATTGGGCGTAGATTAGTCAGATCATCAGGTTTACCGTTTTCCTTATTTTTTAAGGGAATAATGATGGTTTCTTTCCATACCTTAGGATATAGGCCAGTCGTAAGGACCTCCTGAAAAATGGGGACCAGCATGGATGCCGCCAACTCTGATACTAATTGAAGGATGGCGGGGGGACAAGGATCCAATGGGGAGCCTGATTTGCATTCCAGAAGCAGCTTGCAAATAACCTCTTGAGATGGTGTTTTAAACCTAGAAAGTAGACATGGCTTATCTGGAGCCCCATTAGGTGCCACCACAGGGAGCAATGGCATAACTGTCCAGGGAGGAGAGTTCACCTGCTCCTTGTCCGAGGTGAAACTAGAGTAGATGTTAAGAATTTTACTTTCAAAGAATTTGGCTATTTTATTACAGAAATCTTGGGAGTTCTCCACTTTAGGTGTGCCTGAGGGAGTGGTGAGAACATTGATGGTTCTAAATAGCTCTCTGGAAGAGTTAGCTGCCTCCCTGATTTTAAGTGTTAAATAGTCCGATTTGGCTACCAAACAAGCTTCTTTATAAGTATTTAGGGCTAATTTTAAATCGTCTCTCTCATTGTCCGTGAGATTCAGTTTCCAGCAGCGCTCCTTCTGTCGGTATTTGCTCTGTAAAATGTTGAGGTCCTGAGAGAACCATGGTTGACTGGGTTTTTTCCCAGTGCGTGGAGCAAAGGCCCTTGCCGGCACTAATGAGTCCATTGCCAGAGCAATGCCCTGATTGAACCTGGCAAGCAGTAACAGAGTAGACGCCTTAGGATCTTTCCATCTCTGTACTAATGCCGTTTCCAAAGGTTCTGCCTTAATACTTTTCCAAGATCTTAGTAGTTTTTTCGGGGGAATGGGTATCGGAAGCAGCTGTCTAACCAAAAATTTGAACGTCAGGAGCGAGTGGTCAGTCCACTCTAACGGGGTTGTTGAAAGATTAACTTCTTCCTCGGGACGGGTAAAAATCCCATCAAGGGTATGGCCTGCTCTATGAGTGGCCAACCCATCAAGACATGATATGGGCATTTGATAGAAGTTCCAGGGAGACTCTTAGAAGAGATGTAACATATGTATATGTCTGTTCAAAATTTGTATTTTTTGTTTAACAAGGGGGGGTAGTGTCTTGTGAGCAGTAATGGTGGGATCCTTTTGGTTCTTGGAAGACTGTAGAACTGTGACATGATTCTTTGGGTGTGATGACTGGATTTCAGTGTTAGAATGTTGAGTTTGCCCTTGCACGGAGAAGAATATTGACATGTCACTAAGTAAGTTGAAACTTAATGACAATAAGACGGAAGTGATGATATTCGGAAATCACTCACAACCCACTTTTAATCCCTCTATTATTGAAAGTTTAGGAGACTTGCCACCCCCCAAAGCACTCATTAAGAGTCTGGGTGTATGCCTCGACCCACAACTATCTATGATGTATCAAGCCAATAAAGTCTTCTCCACCTCTTTTGGCCTCCTTAGGCTTCTAAGGAAGGTTTTTACAATCCTACCTTTAACAGCCAAAAGGACCATTATACAGGCCTTGATCGGTTCACGTCTGGACTATCGAAATGCTCTGTATATTGGAGCACCTGGATATGTGATCAAAATGTTGCAGGTAATTCAGAAATGTGTCAGCCGGCCTGCTTTTAAATATACCTAGACGTGAATCAGTAAAAGCAGGAATTTCCTCTCTCCACTGGCTTCCGGTGGCCAAACGGATATAATTTAAGACGCTGTGTCATACTCATAGAGCTCTGCACAATAGAGGTCCGGCATCATTGAGGACACTGGCCTCCTTCTACTTACCGAGCAGGTCGCTTAGGTCCTCCACAGCATTTTTAGCGGTGACCCCAAGAGCGAAGAAGGCCAGATCGGAAAAGTTGTGGAATTCCTTACCATTGAGCTTACGTATGAACAGCCACGAATTAACTTTCCGAAAGGCCCTGAAAACCTGGCTGTTCAAAGCATAAGCCCCTCTTTTCCAGTTACCGACTACAAGTGTCCAAGCTTTTGGCACTGGGAGCCCTTCGGGTAGCCAGGCGCTATATAAATCTACATAACATAACATAACATGTAAGACCAAGATCAGTGTGTGGCCTGTTCATTTAAGAGTACCCAGGCAGGGGAAGATAAAACAACCACCTCAACTAATACTATAATTTGTGTTCAGCTGTGCCATTCAGTACTTGTGCGTTTGCAATGCCACTCAGTGATGTATGTAAAACCAAAAATCTCTTGTTTAATTTGACATCCAGGGTTTTAGATGTTTAAATTCTCCTTTATTTTTAATCCTATCTTTTTTCATTTTCCTACACTTCCTTAGGGTCCTCATATTTTTTTGCAAAAATAGAGGTGAATCTATGAAAGATTCAATGTGGTAAAGCTGAAAGTTGTGTGAAGAGAGGGGGCTGAAGCTAACAAAAGGCTCCAAGAAACTGGAGTAAAAGATATCCCTCAGAGCCAGCATCACAGAAGAAGGAGGATGAAGGCACAGAGGATGAGGAATAGACAGAGGAGGAAGAAGATGAGGACCTGGTAATGGCTCCAGAGCCAGATGATAGATGTTCTGTGCAAGCCACTCACCTGAAATCCCAGCGTTTCGATGGGGTGATGACAATTCTCCAATCCCGGTGAGAACTAACTTGACTGTACATTGCTCTCTTGCAAGTTCTGAAGGGGAAGAGGGTTTTGGGTAGATAAAAAGAGAAAGTATCAGCTTCTGCTTTATATACTGCTGAAACAGACTTCTGGACCCTGGACTGCATGTCGTGTTAGGCGTCAGGAATTCTGATTTCTCAAAATACTGGGTTCTTGGTTTTTTAGGATTCCTGGCTGCAAAAGAATGACTTCATTAATACATTGAACTTGCATAAACTATTGTACATTGCATAATGTAAGTTATTGTTGACACATTGTGCATACATTTCTATAAGGCTGAACAAGTATCTGGCTCTTTTTACAATACGTTCAAAGTCTCTGAAGCAATGTCCAAACAAACAAAAAACAAATCAACTTGACTAAAGGGCATCTTTGTATTCTGGCATAATCTCTTGCCAATAATAGTTCTGATGAACTTGCTCTATTGCCAATCTCCTAATTCTCAGGGGAGCGCTTTTCACAGGAAATACTTCCTTCCTTAATGTCTGTTTAGCAGTATCTTGGATTCCTACCCAAATGATAAATCATGCTAGTTCATACTGTCAGAAATTATATAAAAGATAGAGCCCTATTTTTTTTCATTTAAGTGATCAACCTTTAATTACCTTGAAATTAAGTTACTTGCGTTCAGAAGAACCCAAACTGTTTTTTTTCACCTTTCTTATTTTCTCTCTTTTACAGGAAATACAGTATCATCAGCAGAAGAAGTAAGTGGAGAACCGGGACTCCGCATGAAGCTTACCAACAAGCGATGATCGTCATGACTCTACTCGAGGCTGTCCAGAGGACAAGAAATGCTGGATCTCAACTGGAAGCTGGTCAGAGAACAAGGAACTCTGGAACTCAACTGGAGGCAGGCTGGAGAACAAGGAACTTTACTTGAACTGGAACTCGACTGGAGGTAGGCTGGGGAACAAGGAACTTGACTTGACTGGAAACAGGTGAGCAGACCAATAGGTACAAGGCCATGCAATGCCTCAAACTCACAATTATCCTTAAATAATAAAATGTGCCCATGTACCGTATGCCAGTTGATTGCTTGTTAAGGAAATGAGGAATTTTTCTCCTGATTGTGACACATGTTCAAGATAGGTCACATTGTGAATAGTACATGTTTTGGCAGTTACAATTGGAGCAGGTGGAAAGGCAATTAGTTGCTTGATAAGGAAATGAGCAATTATCCTCCTGATTGTGGCACATGTTCAATACAGATCATATTTTGTAGGGCACATGTTTTGGCAGTTACAATTGGAGCAGGTGGAATACAATTTGCATAATCAACAAGCACTGGTTATAATGATTGAGACAGTTAACAGGCATCGGTTATTGCAAACTTGATTTTCAAGGATCTAATGAACATGCCCAAATAAGTCTGAAAGTTGCAAGCAACAGCATCTTGGATGTGCTAGTGTACCCACAACAGAAGAGAAGGCTGCACAGAAGTGAGTCTCCTGCCTTTCCTAGGGCTGAGAACAGTGTGTCCTCCCATAGACTGACTTCTGCAGAGTTGGAGGCCAGGCAAACTGAGAGGCAGGTGAGTTTACAACTTGCCATCCTGGCCATGGAGGAGAAAACGCTGCCCAGGGAAGTGAGCAAAGATAAACAAGCTGCAGCAAAGACACTAAAAGAGACAGAGAGAGCCTTAGAAGAAAAGAAATCTGGCCCTGGAGGAGAAACAACTTACACTGGCACATGAATGAGACACAAAGACTGGACCTGAAAGCCAGAAGGGTGACAGACTTGAGTGAAGATGGTGACAGTGACACAGAGGTGCCTAGGGGAGATGAAAGGGTCAAAATCCCCCCAAAATGGTTCTTTGCTTTGTTGTGTGGATGACATTGAGAAGTGGGTTCATGTCTGTAAGGTAGCTTTGTGCATGCAGAGAGTCCCAGAGCAGGATTGTGCGATAGCATTTGAAAGCATGTGCCAGTAACCTGGATGGATTCCTAACTGGCACCTGATAAAGCTGACAGGATGAGGCAACCCCCAAAAGAGAAGTCCTTGAAGTCAGATTCGGTTTTCCTTCACATAAATAGCACTTACAGTCCTTGAGGGATAGGGAGAACCATAAAGTGCCCAACCAGTCCTGGCTGGATTTTGTGGATTATTCTAGTATGGAACTGAATGGTTGCAAAATGAGTGACTATAATGGGCTGTACAATCTCTCCATGAGAGAGCACATGTTCAGTAGTTGCTTTGCAGAGTTCTGCTAACATCTGATTGATTCCAAGTTCACTATATCCAGAGAGTTTAGGGAGGAGGCTGGCCTCTGGGTTAGTGCCAGAGCTTCAAAGAAAGTAACTGGGGAGGACCCCAAGAAAGGTGGTCAGGATCCCAACCAACAGAAGGAACAGGAAAACTAAAAGGAGTTCTCTAAAGAGTTTTCAGGGGAAGGAATCATAATCCAATCCTTAGGTGAAGAAGGAAGGGTTTTATGAGAAGAAACGCAAGATTTTTTCCCAGCCCAAGTTTTATTATTGCTATCAGCATGGACAGACAAAAAAATATATCATCTACCCCCACAGGAAGCAGCTCCACTGGTGGAGCTACCCCAGGAATGGCCACTGAACGATAGAGAGAAGAAGAAATTGTCCCAGTATGTGTTTGGGGGGTGCAGAGGGTACCCTAGTGCCCTTAGGTGATAAGGTGGTGGTGTCCAAGGCTTACATGCCTGAAAATACTAGAAAGTATAGGAAGTAGTTCACTATCAAAAGGTAGACAGTGGAGGCTCTGAAAGATAATGGAGATAGTATGACTACTGTTAGGTGTCATTTGCTGTTCTTAGAGCAGGTAGTCCCTGATGTAGTTCACCGGGTTATGACAGGGGGCAGCTAGGGGAAACACTATTCAGTGACTCAAGCTCCCTTTAAATAGCTTGGTTCTGAGGTTCCTTAAATGTAGCTGTGAGTCCAGCCTGCCAGCTGGCTGCCAGCTAGGAAATTACCTAGAGCATACCATCTGGAAACAGGTGGAGCTCAGCCTCATTTGGAGATGCAGGGATTGCCTGAGTAGGTGTGCCTGGCCACATGGTCTGTGACAGACACTCAGGGGAGCCAGAAGGACCTTGAGCCCGAAGCTGTGGCCCAGGTGCCTGCCAAAAAGAGGAAGGGCAGGGGGCATTGGAAACCTGTCCAAGAAATTTCCATGGTCCAGCAGAAGGAGGCTGATCCTGATGGCAATGCCCCATAACCTAAAGGAAAAGACATTGCTGCCCTGGGAAACCTATCTGCATTATCCTTGTGGTAAACTGAAAGAGGACCTTTTTGGTCCGAGTTCTGTAAGGCACAAAGAGAGTTTCCCACACTTAAGGGCCTATGGAGATACGCTGACGCTAAGGTTCCTGAGTCTGGGTCAACACATGTGTTGGTGGTCCCCCAGTGGTACCAGGCCTTTCTAATGGAGTTGGCATATGACACCTCCCCTAAAGAACATTTGGGGTGAGCTAAAACCTTTAACTGACTGGTCACTCACTTTTATTGGCCCCACACGAGGATACAGTTAAATGCATTCTGGAGGTCCTGTGTAACCTGCCACGCAGGTGGAAATACCATACCATAATATTCCTTGTAATGGGAACACCTTTTGACAGGTTGGCATTAATATTGCTGGGCCTCTAGACCTCAAGATTGTGTAGTGTCCTTGTGCATGGGCTTTCAGTCCTGTAAAGGAGGGATGGGAGCAAGCTCCCTCAAAACCACCTCAACATACAGTGAGCTCCATGTTAACCATCAGGTTCCAGATGAAGTATTTCTGGGAGGAGGCAACTTATAACCTGAAGGCAAGCCAGGAAGTCATGAAGCACTGGTATGATCAGAGGACACTCTGGTGGAGAATCAGCATGGGCAAAAATGTGTGGATGATGGAGCCTGTAGAACCCTGGGCCTTGAAGGACCAGTGGACTAGACCCTCTGAGGTAAAGTAGTGTAAAGGGGAGGTTACCCACCTGGTGGACTTAAGGGTCCTACATGTGAGCCTACCTCAAACCCATCTTTGAGAGATCTGAAGTCACAATGCTCTTAGTGACAGATGATGGTGAGGAGGAGGAGAGTGAACAACCCAGATTTCCTGTCTTCCAAGGAGCAAGATGGGTCAGTGGAAAGAGTGATCTTCTCCCCTTCACTGACACCAGAGCAACTGTCACCACTTTCTGGGGCAGTTTGCCTTTTTATTCTCACCTACCCCAGCACTCACAGATTGGTGTATCCATGACATAGACACAGGCGATAGCATATGCTTCCAGAATAAGATGTACGCCTGTCGGACAAAGTGAGAGTCAGCATCAAGGATGAGGTTTTCAAGATGTTGGATTTGGGGGTGATTGAGCCTCTCAATAGTCCCTGGTCTAGTCCAGTAGTATTGGTACGCAAGCTGCCCCACTGGGCACTACAACAGAATTCAGGTTCTGTGTGGCTCACCGGTCTCTCAATTCAGTCAACAAGAGCTACTAAGCTTATTGATCAGTTGGGGGCTGCCAAGTTCCTCAGTAACTCTGACTTGTCAGGGTATTGGCTGATTCGCCTGACTGAGGAGGACAAGGAGAGGTCACCATTCCCCACCCCAGAAGGCAGCTTTCAGTTCAGAGTGATGCAATTTAGGCTGAGAATGCCCCTACCTCCTTCCAAAGGTTGATCAACCGGATCCTATCTGGTCTGGACAAATTCAATGCTGCCTACCCAGATGACATTGATAATTTCACCTCCAGCTAGGATGACCACTTGCAACTCCTCCAGGATGTGCTTCAGACCCTGAAGCAGGCAGGCCTGATTATCAAAGGAAGTAGGTTCCAGATTAGGCAGGGATCGGTGGTGTGCTTTGGCCACCTAGTAGGTGGAGTCAAGGTTCAGCGTCTTCAGCCCAAGATACTGACCATCATGCCTGGGAGCCACCCAGGACCCAGACCAGGGTAAGAACCTTTTTAGTCCTCAATAAGTAATACAGGATATTTGTTAAGGTATTTGGCACCATTGTCACCCTTTTAACTGACCTGATTTCCAAGAAGCAGCCTAAGAAGGTAATCTGGACAGAGGTGTGTCAGAAAGTTTTTGATATCCTGAAGGGGGGCATGTGCTTATAGCACCAGATTTTCCAAGGAATTCCGAGTTCAGATGGATGCTTCAGAGCATAGCATTTTGTCTTATCAAAGCTAATTGATGAGGGCTTGAACCAACCTGTTGCCTTTAGGAGGTTACTTCATAGGTAGCAGAGGTTAAGTGCAATGGAGAGTGAAGCTTTTTCAGTGGTGTAGGAACTGAGGAAGTTGAGACAATATTTGTTTGGAACTTACTTCTAGGTTCAGACAGACCACAGACTCCTTGAATGGGTGATGCAAATGGGGAATGAGAATCCAAAACTGTTTAGGTGATAAATCTCCCTACTGGGAATGGATTTTATGGTAGAACATTTACACTGGGACTTACTATGCCAATGCTGATGTTTTTTTCAGGTTTTTATGCCTTAGCCATGAGATTTTTGCCTTTTTTTGCTACACCCATTTTGAAGGCCATAGGACTCTGCACATTTAACACCTGCTCACCAGTGACAAGGAGCTTGTGCTCTCCCAAAACCTATTAGAATTGTCATACCTCTAATTAACAGGTTTAATGTACTTGTCTGTAGCAAATGATGACACATGTATCCAATGTCTGCAAATGAAATGCTACGAGTGGGCTGCAGCAATGTAAAACATGTCTCCACACCTGGCACGGCAGCCTGGGTGTGAAATTTTAAACTTCCAGTTGGACGTGGAAAAACAAACCTTTTGCCAGGCCTAACCCTTCCTTTGTAATACTTATACATCACCCCAATGGTAGGCCCTAAGACACCCATAGAGTAGGGTGTATAGTATTTAAAAAGTAGGAATATTACACATGTCCTGCCAGTGAATAGCTTCCAAAGTTGTTTTTCACTGTGGCAAGGCTGGCTCTCCCATAGGAAAAAACTGGGTTACACAATAACTTATGGTGCTTACTTTCAGTTTGGGTAACAGCTAGAAAAAAAACAAGGACTTATTTTAATAGTAATTTAAAATCCAATGTATTTCTAAAGCTGTATATCATATGACTATTTTGAAAAGAACACTTTTAGAAAGCTGCCATTTTCCTGCCTAAATTTAAAGGCCCTTTTGCCATTGTCCAATGTCACATGACTGCTGGTGACTCTCCTATAGTTAGATGTGGATTGCTCCTAGACAGTGGACACAAGGGCTATGGGTATGAGGAGAGTGATTCCTCCCTTGAAAGGACAGCCTGTGATCTGTGCCTAGCCCATTCCTGAGCTTCAAAGGCTGCCTACCTTGTCCCTGGCAGATGAAGCTCACACCTAGGCCTGCCTCCTCTTTGTCTCTCTAATCAGGATGGCACCAAACCAAGTAAGAGTTGAGGAGCTAACCAGAACTTGTTAAGTGGGTCAACAAAGGCATGCCCTCCACCCACAGTTTGGCACTGGGCATAAAAGTGCATCCCACATGCTCATCTCTGAATGCTCCAGGGCTTGTGAAAAATCAGAAGAAGGACTGTCTTGCTGTCTGTATAACCTAAAGGAAGAATGGACCTGTTTGCCTTGAACCCAGGACCCCAGAAATGACTGCAAGGGTCCGTTGGCTGACCTCCTGCTTGAGCTAAAGGGACACAGCAAGCCTTCAGAGGCCTCCCCACCTGCAAGTACTTAGCTGCCCCTTTCCAACTGGACACGCCCTGGACCCTGCTGCTGGCCTTTGCTAAAGTGAGTCCTAACCACCAAGTAGGGGTTGCCAGGTCCTGGACCCTTGGTTGATGTTAGAGTGTACTCCTCCTTTCTCCAAACTACAAGACGCAAAACTTAGAAACTTTTTGCTAATTTTTTGCCTGGAGAACCGACCGAGACTGGGGTCACAGTTGAAGCTACATCTGTTGAAGTCAAATTGCCGGTCAGCCTCAACTTGCTGTTTTGCCCCACTGAAGGAGATCTGGGGGCATATTTATACTCCGTTTGCACCGAAATTGCGTCGTTTTTTTTTACGCAATTTCGACGCAAAACTAACTCCATATTTATACTTTGGCGTTAGACGCGTCTAGCGCCAAAGTCCATGGAGTTAGCGTCATTTTTTAGCGTGGACACCTACTTTGCGTTAATTATATGCAAGGTAGGCGTTCCCGTCTAAAAAATCGACTCCGAGGCATGTGCGTGGGATTTATACTCCCGGGCAAAAATCACGCCCGGGAGTGGGCGGGTCAAAAAAAATGACATACGGCCGCTTTTGCGCCGTTTTTTAGCGCCTGCAAAAGGCAGGCGTTAAGGGACATGTGGGCTCTGAAGGAGCCCACAGGTGCCCCCTAATGCCCCCAGGGACACCCCCTGTCACCCATGCCCACCCCAGGAGGACACCCAAGGCTGGAGGGACCCATCCCAGGGACATTAAGGTAAGTTCAGGTAAGTGTTTTATTTTTTTTTATTTTTTGTGGCATAGGGGGGCCTGATTTGTGCCCCCCTACATGCCACTATGCCCAATGACCAGGCCCAGGGGACAGAAGTCCCCTGGGCCTGGCCATTGGGCAAGGGGGCATGACTCCTGTCTTTGCTAAGACAGGAGTCATTTCTATGGGGGTTGGGAGTGAAAATAAATGGCGCAAATCGGGTTGAGGCGAAAAAATTGCCTCAACCTGACTTGCCCCATTTCTTGACGCCCAAGCTCCATATCCCCCTACGCCGGCGCTGCCTGGTGTACGTCGTTTTTTTTAACGCACACCAGACGGCGCCGGCGGCTAACGCCGGCTAACGTCATTCAATAAATACGGCGCCCGCAGGGCGCTTCAGAATGGCGTTAGCCGGCGCTAATTTTTTTTACGCAAAACTGCGTTGGCGCAGTTTTGTGTCAAAAAGTATAAATATGGGCCATGATTTCTATAAAAGTTTCTATGACCAGACGTAGAGGGCTTCATCAAGACTGAGGCTTTTCTGGACACAGGCTTTGGACTTCTTATGCTCTGAGCTTTCCCACCTTCAACGACAACCGCACTGAGACCCTGTGTTTCAACAGCTCACTGTCATCGAGCCCCACTTCAGACCCAACCTGCAGCCTGGGCTGAAGATGACTTGACAAAGACACCTTTTCTCCATAAAAGTTTATAAGTTAGAAAGCAAACTTTGCCCTGAAATGAACCAGGTCCCCGGATCTAGCCAGGAATCTGTCATGGTCAAAGTTTTGATGTTGACGCTATTGAGGTGTTATGGTTTAACTATACAGTACAATTGGATTGCAGTAAAACATCTGTGAATTATTTCGCCCTTGAACATTCTGATTAATACAAAGGGTCTGATAAAAGGTGTTTTGACTAAGTCACCAGAGATGCATCTAGGTGGAGGGGTAAACCTCTCCTAATTTTATAAACGCCCTCTCACTAAAACACTTCAGTTAATAGCTAACTTCACTCAGAGTGACGTCATTATGTTCTTTCGCACATATCACACAACAGAGTTCCATTCTCTGCCAGAGGCTACTACGGTAATGTGTGATTTTGGAGACACGAAAAAAGTGTTTGCTTTCAGTCATCGTTTTTCTTAATTTTGGTGAGGATGGCTGCTTCCCAAAGTGTAAGGTTTTACTGAAACAGTGACAGAACAAAACAGAAATTTACAAAGTTAAAAGGCTTTGCCAGTGCTTGTTCTTTGTTGATGTGACAGAGCAGTGTAGAATAGATTATGATCGTGGCTCTTACTGTTACTGGAGGAACCCGTGCTAGTGTAGTCCGACCACTGTTTGAAAGAGATTCGAGTATTCAAACTGCTTTGTCTTTTAACTTTAAAAGTCCACTGCCCCCTCTTTCATATTTTTTGGAGGTTTATTAATGTGGTGTGTATCTAACAATCCTTTATGTTACTAGCTCAACAAAGACATTTGCCAAAAAAGACTCATTTGTGACTGTGCGAATTGAGCAATTGAGTGAGATTTTAAAACTTTCTACAAAAATCTGTGACAATTTATAATTAAGGTGCAGTTGTATCCAGGCTGATTTAATCACCATGCATTGCGTCTTCACTTGAATCAAAACCATTCAAAACCATTCACCCCTTGCTGTAATTAGTGTGGGCGAGGTACTAATTAAAGAACAGCGAAAGAATCGTTCCCTGACTTCCATTCCAGTATTAAACGTGAGCGTATCAGCAGAACCTACCTATTCGGCATCTCAAAGTCCAATCAAATAAAGCGTCCTAAGCTACACGTTTTGTCACCCACCTATTTAAGGCCAAATATAATTTTTTTTACAAGAAATCACTTCGAGGCCCACGTGGTCTACTTCAGAGCTGCATAAAATCTGACATTTCTTTTGTTTATTTCGCAAATTAGAATATATTGTAATAAGGCTCTCTTCGGGGAAACAGTCCATTGTAATATGTATTGGCTTTTTTCTTATTTTCTCATTTTTCGTGAGCAAACTTAGGGTTTTCAAATGTCTGAATAAGCAAACTCATCATTGTCTTATGCAGTGCTAAACTGTTCATTGCCCTTTAAAAGGTGTGGCCTCAAACATGTTACTCGACAAGATAGACCTGGTCCGAATCGAAGACTACACACATCTGTATGCGCTGTAAAAGCTAGGGTGTTTTGTAAGGGAATAAAGTGTAGCAGGTGCTATCCTAAAGTGGCTTTTTTCCCCACCCTGGATGGCTTTGAGACCTCTGAGATTTAGCCAATTTGACTCTTCTTTTAAAAATTAGGACTTCTGCAACGTTTGCTGGTTTCAACAGCTGATTATTTGTGCTTTTATCAGTGTCATTTTAAGCATATTCTTCAACACGGTGCAGTTACCTTGACAGGAGTGGCGCATGGTTTCCAGCTATGCACACTTTCCTGGGACTCCTCAGAAAAAGAGTAAAAGAGAAGGGGTAGATAGGTGTTGAGAGGAGGACTTGGAGAAAATGCCATGGTAAATCATGCATTTGTGAGCAATGACGATCTGTGCCCCACAGACAACTTATTAACCAGAAAATGTAAATACCTCCACAACGACATTTCTAGTCACACCAAGCAAGCAATACAGACCGTCCTCAAAATAATTATTTTCAACCTTTAATCATCTTTCCATCTTTTGATCCGTCAATCCATTTTTCAATCCATCTGTCTATTCAGTTACCTTTCAACCCCCTAAAACCATCTACTCACCCATCCAACTGTATTCTGTGCATCTAGCTACTCATCCATTAGCCTGTTCTTTCACCTATGAAACCATCCTATTCATTACCTCCCGTCCTTTCACCAATCTGTTCTATCCATCTATTAACTGTCCCCTATTAGTCTCTTCAATCTACCATCCATCCTTTAAACCTTTCCTCTATACATCCTTTCACCCAGCGCATCACCCTCAGAATCAAAGCATCCTCGGCTACAGGATCAAAATCAACATATCGCATTTTGACCAGTGCATCACTATCGGAACTGACGCACTGTCTACTTTGCACGTAGAAAATCGACAGATATCCTTCTGCTGCAGGATCGGAACCAACGCATCGCCTGGCTGCACCTTGCATCTTTCTCGACATTGACTCAATCAGGATCAAGACACTTTCTTCAGCACGCCTAAGTGGGTCCCAGAATAGATGGTGTTTCTGTAGTCCATCATGCTGGTGACTAGGGCATGAGTGGTGGTTTTTCTGGTGTTGCTCTTTCTCAGCATCTTCAGGATGTGGAGCAGGATGTAGTAATGGCATCAACTTGTGTGGTCATGTTCAGTTTGCTATTGATGACGACTTTGAGGTTCCTGGCTTGGGTGATGGGTTTTGGTGTGGGTCGGAGTTCGGGCAGCTACTCATTGAAGTCCCATGGCAAGGTGTTCTTTCCGAAGATCATTACTTCTTTCTTGTGAGTATTGAGCTTGAGACAGTTTGCTTTCATCCATTTAGTGACTTTGGTCATGCAAGGGGTGAACCTTTTTTGTGTGTTGGGGGTCTTGTCTGAGAGGAAAGTATGAGTTTTGTGTCATCTGCATAGGAAAGGATGGTGATGTGTTGTACGCAGGTGATTGTGGTCAGAGGACTCATATATGTGTTGAAGAGTTTGGGGCTGAGAGATGAACCTTGAGGCACTCCACAGATGAGTTTGCAGACATGAAGGGAGTACGATGCCAGGCTGGAAGTTTCTATCCATTAAGAAGGAGCAGATCAAGCAGAGGCCGAGTCCTTGCATGCCAATTCTGTGCAAGCACCTGATGAGGATGGGGTTTGAGACTGTGTCAAATGCTGCAGAGAAGGTGAGGAAAATGAGGGCTGCTGTGTTTCCTCTGTCAATGGTCATGTGGATGCTGTCTGTGGCAGTGATTATTGCTGTTTCTGTGCTATGGCTGGGCTTGAATATGCACTGCATGGTATCAAGGAACTGATGGTTTCTGAGGTTGTTCTTAAAAAGTGTTGATTAGTTTTGCTGAGATCTTCGCTGGGTATGGTAGGAGAGAAATTAATGTGTAATTGAAGAGTGTGGCTGGATCAATGGATGGTTTCTTAAGCAGGAGCTTGTCAGTGGCCTGATTCTAGGTTTCTGGGAATGTGACAGAGTTGATTAAGGCATTGAGGATGGGTGATAGTACTTTGCTGTTCAGTAGGAGTCCTTTGGTGAAGGTATGGTGAGATCAAGGGTCTGATGGGGCCCGTAAGTGGACAGTCTTCATGGTTGTGGCAGTTTTGACAGTGATGATGGTGGGCCATGATGTCAGGGTATGTTATTTGGCCGTGATGGGAAGCTGAGTTGCGATGGTGATGGTGTCTTGTTAAATGTCATCATTGCTGTAGATGGAGGGGATCTCAATGCAGAAGAATTCTGAGAGCTTGTTGCAAAGGTCTTGCGGGAGGGTGATGTTGCTGAAGGTGGAAGGTGGCGGAGTAATATGTTTGATGATAGTGAACATTTCCTTGCTGTTGTTTATGCCAGCATCAATGCAGCCTGCAAGAGCTGTGCGCTTGGTGTTCCATATGAGCTGGTGGTAGTGCCTTAGGGTGGATTTCTATCTGAGTCTGAAAAGGAGGATAGAAGACGAAAGGGTCTTTGCCTTTATTGTGGCAAGGCTGGTCATCTGATTCGATGTTGCCCTGTTCGTCCTTCCAGACCTTCAGGAAACGCCAACTCCCATCCCCTGTAAGGAGGATGGGGACGGGAGGAGCTGAGGTACCATCAATATGTTCCTCCAGAGAAAATATGTCCACCTTGTTCATCCTTTCGGTTATATTACAATGTTTACCAGGTCAGGAAAAACAACTCTTTGCTCTTGTAGACTGTGGAGCCAGTGGAATCTATTTGGCTAAGGATAAAGGTATTCCACGTACTCCAAAGGAAACCCCAGAGCAAGCACACACTGTAGATGGCTTTAACCTCAGGGCCTGTGGTAGAGTCTACTCCTACACTCTGTTTGAAATTTGGAAGGCACAAAGAACCTGTTGCTTTGATCTTATATTCTCACCGAACCACGCAATGATTTTAAGAATACCTTGGTTAACGCAGCACAACCCCTATATCAATTGGGAAATGAGAACAATATCCTTGACATCTCAGTTTTGACAGCAAAATTGCTATTCCTCTAACTCATATTAGTCTCCCAAAGGGTTTTATCATTCGTCAAAGAATACTGATAACACTATAAATACAATTCAAAGAGTACCAAATTGTTATCAGGAATACTCTTTTCAGAAACCAAGTAATCCCATCTTACCTCCTCATCATTTCTATGACTGTGCTATTCCTTTGGTTCTGGATGAAGTGGTTCCATTTGGTTGAATGTATTCCTTGACAGATCAAGAAAAGAAGGCACTCAAAGAATACCTAGATGACAACTCAAAGAACGGGTTAATTGTTCCTTCTTCATCTCCTGCTGGGGCTCCTCTTTTCTTCGTTCCTAAGAATACAAAAGAGCTGCTTCGTACTTGGAAAGTTCATCCTGTTTTTTACACGTCCCAGTTAAAACCTTTCATTTCTGATCCGTACAACCAACATTTTCAACGACCTCCTCCCCTTTCTGTGGATGACCGTCCTGAATATGAGGTACAAGAGATCTGTGATTCTCAATTTTTTCGGAACAGACTGCAGTTTTTGATCCAATGGAAGTATTATCCCCTCAGTGGCTGCTCTTGGGAGGATGCATTATCTGTCCATTCACCCAGTTTGGTTTGCCTTTTTTATTCCCGTTGTCCTGACAAGCCTGGGGCCTCGGGGAGAGGACCAACTGTGACGCAACGCTTAACTGCGGTGTCTCTTTTTTCAGCCACGGTCGGAGCGTGACTCTGATTATCAGAGCGCCGTCCTCCGCATTTTTGCACCACATTAATGGCGCGTTTCGGGAAGCATATTTCGTGCTCCTGGTCGCGTCGTCCTTACCTGTTTCCCTGACTTTTCTTCTTGCTTCTTGGTAGAGGACTCCTCTTCTTTTCTTTTCCCTTACTTTCTTCTTGTTTCTGTGCACTTCACTTTTTCTTTCTCCTGGTTTCCATGTTGTCTTTTTTATGTTCCTTTTTCCCAGCATGCCGTTTTATTTTATACTGTTACCTTTTTCCTATTCTTTTCTATGGGCCTTTCCCAATTCAAGATGGTGTCACTTTCTTTTCCTGTGTTGTCACTTCCTGTCTTCCAGAATATACGTCTATCAGTCCTGATCTTCTTTGCATTGCAAACATTTCCTCTTGGTGGTGATCCTCACTCCTGTTCGTTGAGTTTTCTCCAGTTCCTGTTCTCTGATTGAGACTTTTTCCAATTTTTTCCTTTTTTCCCTCTTGTTTTTATCTCTTTTTCAGGAGTTCCTGTTTTGAAAATGTTCCCATATTATTTGTTTTTATCCCTCTGGGACTCCTTCTGGAGGGTACGGTCTGCTTAGGCATTTCCTGTCAAGCAGCACCGTGGCTGCTAGAAAGGGTTGCCCTTATCTTGGTCAGTCCAGAACCAGCAGAAGACCGGGTGCTCTTTAAAATCCTTCAGTCAAAGGTGAGAATCATTGTGCAGATCATGACAAACAGAAATTGTGTATGATCACATGAATGTTATAGTCCCCACATTGATGGTCTGTTATTATAGTGGTGTACAAGTCCCCACAGAGATAGTGTGTGATTAAAGTGGTTTTCATGTCCCCACAGAAATAGTGTGTGATTATAGTGGTGCTCAAGTTCCCACAGAGATAGTGTTTGATTATAGTAGTGTTCAAGTCCCCACAGAGATAGTGTGTGATTAAAGCCATGTTCAGATATCTGTAGAGATCATGTGTGATGCCCATCATGTCCATGTCCCACAGAGATAATGTGTGATGATAGTGATGCCCTGGCCTCCAAAGACAGTGTGTGATAATAGCCAACCCCAGTGCCCACCTAGACTGTGTGTGTATAATAATCCTATTCAAGTACCCACAGAGATAGTGTGTGATGATAGTCATGTTGAGGTCACCAGAGATTGTGTGTGAAGATAGTCCCTGCATAAATAGTATGTGATTATAGTGGTGTCCAAGTCTCCACAGAGATAGTGTGATTATAGAAATAATGTAACTTCACAGAGATGGTGTACAAAGTTAATCTTTTTCAAGTCCCTACAGAGGCAGTGTTTAGGATAATCTCAACTGCCCACTGAAAGACAATTATCAAAACTCCACACAGGCACAAAGTGAACATAAGAATGTACATGTCTAAACAGATATTGTGTAAAGGTAATTATGCTCAAGTCCCCGTAAGATAGCATATTATTATAGTGGTATTCAATTCTCCAAGAAATTCTGAGGAGGATAACTGTGTTCAAGACCACTGAGATAATGTGTTAATATAATGTTCAAGTTCCCAGATAGGCACTGTGTGAATATAACAAACTTCTACTCCAAATAGAGATTGTGTATGATCATATAAATGCTATAGTAACTTGTATAGATAGTATGTGATTATAATGGTGTTTAAGTCCCCACAGAGATAGTGTAAGATTATAATGGTGCTCAAGTCCCCACAAAGATAGTGTGTGGTTATAGTGGTGTTCAAATCCCCACAGAGATGAACAAGATACTTACCTTCGGTAACACATTATCTGGTAGAGACAGGATCTAGCCGCAAATTTCTTACTTTAGAATCCTATCCTGGCACAAGACTAGCATGTGGGTAGGAAGAGGGTGTTGCACGACTCAGTGTCAACGTCGTTCCCCAGATGTGAAATCAACAGATCTATATATCCCCCTTGCCGACTCTCCTATGTCAGTTTCCTTTGTGACTATCTTCCGCACTCAAAATGTGGAGCCACATATACAAACTGCCTATTAAAAAAGCATGCTAGAACAAAAGACACCCTTGTCTCAAATAATCACTGAACTCTTAATTCAAGGTGTAGATTTCCATAACAAAATCTCTGAAACTAAAGAGGACTCAGTTTGCAGAGCGGGGAGGATAGGAGGGTCGTTAAGGAAACTGCGGGTAGATCCTGTCTACTGTATACCAAATAATGCATTGCCGAATGTAAGTAACATGTTCATCTGATAGAGATATCTAGCTGCAGATTCCTTACTTTAGAATTAGATACCGAAGACATACCATCCCTGGAGGAGGGTCTGCAAATTGATTCCATTGAGAGTCTCAAACCAGAAGAAAACCAGTCTAGGACAAGAGAAATGGACTGTGCATTTATAAGAATATATATGAGTAACCACATACTCTTTACTAAAGGTGTAAAGGACCACAGTAAGAAAAAGTCATAAAGAGATTCAAATGGAAATAACATCACTCATTACTGAGACCACTAAAAGTCTCTCACTAGAACAAAACCAGTCTAGAACAAGGATAAAAAGACCAAACATTTCAACAATATAAATCTTGCGGAAGGAACCACAGGTAAATAAAGTCCTAAGACATTAAAAAGCAATGGAAATAAAATTATACATATTAGTATGACCCATCCGTGTTAGCAGCCAACCAACAATCTGAATACAAAACTATTTGCACCCTTAATGGGATCTGAACCCATGCATGATCATCCCATTGGAATTGTGGAAAGGACCACCATAATGAAAGATAAAGACAATGAATAGATATGGAAAACAATGCTACCCATGACAGAAGGACCTAATGAAGATAAATGTATTTTCTCTTCTACCCAGACCCGAACTGCATGTGTGACAATCCTGGGACACAGAGCAGCAAGCCCGCCATTGAGCAATTCCTCTTTGTCATATAAAGGTATACTCTAACCAGACCTACTCCACAAACACAGATAATGTCCATCTCCTGTGGAAAAAGCATAAGAAATGTTGAAGACAATAATAGCAACCCTATCCCTAATATATATACTGACAAAGGAGTAAAAGAAGTAAACGCCTATGCACTTAACAAAAGATATAAAGAAACTGCAGAGTAATTAGTCAGACAATACTGACATAATAGAATGCTACCTATAGTAGTTATCATACTGATAAGGAAATAACAGCCCTCCAAACTATCAGAGTAGTGCAATTTGTTTGAGACACCATCCTCAAGCAATAGTAGTATAAGGTTGAATAAGATAGTAGGTATGGAAAAGACTTCTGTCGAAGACCAAGCTCAGTATGTGAGCCTACTATCTGAATACAACAAAGGTCTCCATACTTAAACCAGAAAATGTAAAAGATTCTGTAAAATAATGCTAATGATTTTATATATTCCCTCTAAGGACAACAGTTCACAAAGCGTGAATCCAAACTACATCGACTAGAGTCAGTAGAATGATGAAAATAGTTGTCACCTAGAAGAGCAATGATCCTTTCTAAAGAAATGAAAGTCTTCTCCAAAGAGTAGACATGTTGAGGCAAACCTACATTGCCCTCATGTACAATGAATATGAATATCCTCATAGAGAAGAAAAAGTATCCTGTAAGATGGTTAATTCCTTCAGAAGCATTAGAACATCCTAAAGATTGAGGAATATTAAATACCCTATATGCAAGAGTGAATGGACTCTACCGAGAGACTATGGGACAGATTTAAGAAACGAGGCTCTGCACCCAGTGCAGCGCCACTTTCCTTGCGCCCCTTAGCTCCCCACTATCGCCACCATATGTGCACCGTATTTAAAATATGGCGCACCATGGAGCAGGGTAGGGGGCAATAGCGTCAGAATTTCTGACGCTATTGATGTACTGTTCAGGTTTAGCGCCAAAATGTTAGAGCTATCCTGAACAGTACATAGAGGCCCATTATAACCAATGGCATAACCCCTTGTAACACCTGCTCTGAGCAGGTGTTGAAAGTGCAGAAAAAAAAGATCTTTTAGATTTCTTTGCACCATTTTTTCAGCCCCCCTAAGCCCCACTTGCACACATTATGCCTGGTGAGGCATAATGTGGTGCAAGGGTTTACAAAATGGCGCAATGCATGCATTGCACCACTTTGTAAATCTGGTGCAGGGTTTTTGCCATAATATCACCACATTAATATAACACAAATTACACTAATGTGGCAATATTATGGTGCATGGGGCTCTTAAATCTGCCCCTATGTCTCAATGGAGACCCATGATAGCATGACATAATGCCAGGAAATCGAAAGAACAATGTTCAATGAACATTTCAAAACTATACAAATGTCTACACAAAAGTGTAGAATTTACACAAAACTGTGATGGCTTAGCAAAGAAAACCTTTAAGACCAAACAAGTAAAGCCTTAAAGTCCACAGAATGATACCTTCTGGTTTATAATGAATCAAACGGAGCCAAAGTAGAACATACATAAACAAACAATGTAGACAAAAGCTACCTTGTTTGAAAGTTCAAGGACTTAGCAGACATACAACTTTAGTGATGTGTAATACCATCATTGGGATGTTATCTACTAATGAATTCTCATAAAAGAAGCATAAGGTCAACAATTACCACACAGAAAAGCAATAAAAACTTTCTTGTAAAAACCATTATCTATAAGAGGATAATCTGAAATACTCTTAAAAGAAATTAAATAATATACCAATACTCCCATGGAGCTGCTGATATCAGACGTTCCATATAAGAGTTATGAAATCTCATAATTTTATGAATATAAATGCCAACCAGGCATACAATAACCAATGCTCCACTTAGAGTAAGGTACATGCATTAAAGGTATCAACTCTTGAGTTCAAGCTCTTCTTCAGAGTAAACAAAACAATATCACCTGTATATGAGATATCATTAAGAATCAAAAAGAAACAAACAGCTAAGAAGGTGTCATTCACAAACGAAGTGGGAAGGCACCACTTCTACACCAAGTAATATCAATATTGAAAGTAGCCTTGAAACATCGGGCATGACAATCTCCATAGGGTTCCAGGGTAATGTGCACCCCAATAATCCATCCTTGATAATGTAATGAATAATAATACCTGCCAAAAGCAGGAACACCCCACTGGGTGCCACCATATGGTGGAACAGGCATAGAACAGAAAAAGCCTTACAGCTCTGCCAAAACATGGCTCATCTGTGCTAATAAGTAAAGACAAATATCCCCCTTACAAGCTAGTACCAGAGGTAATAACTGGGTAAAAGGTAGAGAGAAACCAAGATAATTTGCTGTTCCATCTCTACTGTCACGAAAACGCCTTAAGTCAGAGTCAGTCTGTGCACCAAATAAATGGACACCATCAAAAGGCATGTCAATCAATGTAGCATGAACAGCCTTGATAATCCAGAGGTACATAACCACACACAGTGACGTAGTGCCACTGAAGAGGCCAAGGTCTGACTCACAGAGTTTGTAGTATCCATACAACACCAAATGATTAATTTATCTGCCTGCTGGCCATGTTGGATCACAGGGGCAATATTGTTCTGGACGTCATCTGGAAATCATGGCAAGATGAGTGCCAATGAATCCCATAAGTAATGGGAAAAACATCCAAGAATTCAAGACATATTAATACAGATTAAACTGCATAAAGCAGCATACAGCATAAAACTGGTGCAGGAAAAGATATACCTGCCAAAAGCGTCAAGACAGCTGGAATATTTGTCAGATGGGACATGCGGAAGAGATTCAATATCATGGGTGGCCAAAGCAGCCTGTACCATCAAACTACGATGAGTAGGGTGTCAGAGGAGACAGGCTGGATTGCCAGGGGCAGGTCTGTCCATGTGAGATATAGCTCAATCTACAGGGACCCCTGTATCAGGTTTAGCCCAAGCCACCAACAAAATTTCATGTAGAGTTTTACTATAAGGAAGCACTGGCTCAATCCCTGTTTGGCTTTGATATAGAATGTCAATAAGAGAATCAGTAGTCAATTCCATGGCATGGCAAGAGGGGAAAAGGAGGCCCATGGCATGAGAAACGGAAGGAAGACATCCCAACTCTTCTGCAGCATCTCCAAGATCATATCCCTCAGAAGGACAAATGTGAAGGGACTCCCAAGAATGCAGGGGGAGGATGTCAGGGATAACCAGCATGACTGGCCTTGTGACTTGCCATCATCCCACACTGAGAAGATGACTCCTCGATGTCGATTTCGACTTCAGACGGAGAGAGAGAGACGCAACGTCGAGTGGCGCTGCCAGTGGAGTTGCCAGAGTCAGCTGATTGCATACATGCATCGAAGGTGGAAACCCCAAACGGCTGTGCACCAGTGCTGTAATGGCTTTGTCAACTGAAACAGAAGGCGTGATTGAAGTTGAGGGCGAACCGCTGGCAGAGACATAGCCAAGGCATCTTGCATTTCCTTGGAGCCCGCAGGCGCTACAAGGGAAGGTGATTTCCCAAAGATATCATGAAGGGAAACATAATACTTCCTCGCTGCCCAGTTGCTCCGGCTCCTGCGAAAGGAAAGAGACACAGGGCGGACTCAGGCCTCAACTCTTCCACTGAGGAGTGGTGGGAGGCCGTGTGTGATGATGCCACAATTTTGACCTCTTGCAATGTGACTTACCACGTGAAGTTGATGGTCAATGACGCCCACAAGAACAACTTCTGGAACGGGCCCGCAAATGGACTTTGCCATGAGAGTGAGACCGAGGTTGACGTGAAGCCTGGGAAAGCTCTGACATCCATGCTGCCAGAAGCTTAATCTGACGCACCTGCAGCACCTTCCAGCGAGGTTGAGAACCGGAGTCGCACTTTATGGAGTCATGATGCTCAACCAGGCATCATATATAAATAGTGTGAGGGTCTGTGGCTGACATTTGTCATCCACAGGAGGCACAGGGTTTGAACCCTGAAGACATACACAAAGAAAGCATACTGTTCCATCAACAAAAAAATGGCAAAGTAGGCCAAAAACGGACTGATAACTATTACCAGGTATGCATTACAAGCGCAGAAAAGAAGGCACTGACATTGGCGATGGGGTTATATGCACTCCGTTGACGTCACATCCGGAGGACGACATCAATATGGGGTCAAGCCATGCCCTCTTCCAACACACAGACGTGCTATGGAATAAAGTTTCCAGATCCAGTCTTGCGCCTAGGGAGGATTCCCAATTAAGGAATCTGCAGGTAGATGTCTCTCTCAGATAGTGTGTGATTATAAAGGTGTTGAAGCCCCCACAGAGATACCATCACCAGCCTTTACCAAACCTCCCTGTAATCCTAAAAGGACGCTTACCACCCATAAACCCTAAAATCACCCTGCCTTCCCTTTCCCACTACCCACCCCAAACCTTAAAATTATAACGGCAAAGCAACATAAAGGCTCTGAATTCCTGGTACAAGCATTACCATGTGACTATATGCATTGATGCCTCTAAGTTATTTTTTCAAAAATGATAAAACCAGTTTATATTGTATGTAATGCACCATCATTCTTTAATTGCAGTTAAGAATCAAACGGCAATAATCAAAACTGACTCGAATTGCCTTTATCAATATTTATAAAACCATATACAATATTCAGGCACAGAACTTCTAAATTAAATACTTCATGTAAATAAAGTTTTATTTGAATAAATAGAGAAAATGTCACTTAGCATGAAAAATATTTGGAAAACACTGGGTTATACAGCTTTTCCTTTGAAATGTCTGTCCTTTCTGCTGCTAAGGTAAGCAAAGCGTATTTAAAAGCCTAGTGTGTTTAAGACTTCAGTGCCGCCTCCTGTCTACAGGGGCAGAGCTGAACGAAAATATAAACACGCTTGATGAAACACAGGTCCCATAAGGCAATTTTTCTAAAAGTGTAAAAATTGACACAGATGTTCCTGAAACCATTTTTTCTCATTTAGAAGACATCCCCACAGTGTAATCAAGTCCCCACAGCGTGAGCGTGTTATCACATCCAAGTCCCCACAAGGATAGTAACACAAACCCATACACACACGCATACACACACGCATACACACACACATGCACGCATGCAAACAACACCCACTCACACCCACAACATCCCCCACCCTCCCACCCCCGTCCCGTGTCTGACGATTGACTTACCTTGTCCGGTGAGGAGGTCGTCCGGCAGGGAACGGGCCCTTTACCACTGGTAGCGCATCACCATCAGGACATCGCCAGGCCATATTACTGCTCATGATACGGCTGGTGGAGTCCTTTTGGCGGGCCAGTTTTGAAACCGCCCATGCGCCTTCAACCGCCAGCATGACTACTGGAGAATTTCTGCCCAAAATGTGGTGGAAAACCTTCAGCACTCATGATATGGTGGGCGGAAGGCCACCAGCACTGGCACTCTTCTGGAGCATGCTGCTTTGGCGGTCTTGTAAAAAGACGTAATGAGGGTCTAACTGATTTTCAAAACACTTGTGCAAGAGCAAACTTTAAATTATTTGAGAAGTGTAGGGAATGTCAACATTTGGTTGAATTTTACATACAGAGAACTGATACAGAATATGAGGTAAGCAATATGCTAAGATATGACAAGACATTCACTTTGGCATTCTCACAAAAAAGCAAACAGTATGCTAAAGAAACAAAGTACAAGTACATTGTTTCCTAACATTTATTCACCAGCTGAAGTAATGCATTATCTTCTTTCCCAATCACAAAAGATGGTTTGTTTAATGCCAACTCATAAACATTAGGCTCAAATTAATATTGAAATGCTACAGCTGGACAAACTTCTACCTTCTACCTTGTAAAGATAAAGTAGACAGTCACAAACTGAAAATACCTATATGCAAATGTTTAGTTACAAATTATGGAAACAATCTTTGTCACATGCAGCAGGATTGGAGAAAGGTTTACCTCTCCTTAAAACTGTTTTGTAATTCTACTATGAAATTTCCATGTAGAATGTGGCTCATAAATAGAGCAATTGGATTTGTGATGGAGTTTATGAGTGCAAACAATGTAGAGATTACATTGAATTGATTTTGATGAAATTTGACCACATTCAGGAGCAATAAAAGATCTCTTGGTGTACTGCAACATTCCTACTTATCAAACATTTAAATATTGGATGAAAACAGTTCCCTTTTTCTTTGGCTTATGCAGTAAAAGTACACACACCACTAGGAATAAGCTCAGATTATGCACTAGTTTACATTGGCTTTACGGTATTCAAAGAGGAAATTGCATATGTCGTTCTGTCTCATGTTAAAAATTAATATATTTTATTGATTTTGATGACAACAAAATTCATGCAGACAGTACCTTTGTGAACTAATACAATTGTTTTCAATAGACTTACACACGTCATCCTGTTGAATATCCCATTTTTAGAAAGTATCAACTATCTTTCAAAAGAAAAATGACATTAAACTACAAATATGAAGACCGTTTGTGAAAACCTCAAAAGAAAACTCAAAACACAAACACAAGGAAATTACAGGACATCAATTTAAAAATCAGTATGGTATTAATTGCTATAGCAATGACATTGTCAATCTACTTTTATACTTACAGTCAGCAAAAAACTAATAAACCAGCATGTACATCAATCTTTCTGCAAGACCTTCATCAAGAGATTGTCTCAGACTTCCACGTATGCTACTCAACAAGTGGCATTAACGATATGATAGATACGTGTACAAGTTCTGTTCAGTTTTCTATCATTGAAGAGCAAGATGATGACAAATTCTGTATGGCTGTTCTACAATAAGAGCTAACAAGACTTACCCAAATTCTGACCTCTTTGTTATGAGCTACTCTTGGCAACATGAATGCTCCCTCCGGCAATCAATTTTCACTGTTACAAATTTTGAAAGATTTGTACATATGCCAATCATTGACTGCAAATCAATTCCATACAAAATGTAAATATGTAATGCTATGCAATCAAATGTTTGTCCAAACTGTAAATCTGAACTTCTCTCAAACCTTCGTTTGACAATGGTAACATAATGTCTGATTTTAATGATTCAAAGATGAACATTGAATAACAGAGAACTCAATATGTGTATTTCTAACTTTACTGCTTCACAAATTTCAGGGCATGTTTTTACTAGTACTGCTATAATTTTCCATCATGCAGAGACTGCAGCATGAGGGCACTACATCATATATCTATATAACAACACAGGCTGGACAGAATGTGATGATAACACTCTAAAGTTTAAGGACAGGCTGCCAAAAAATGTACAAAACAGTTAACTGTTAATTTTACATCCTAAATCTGAGTCATAATGTTCCATTGTAATAAAGTGAACACGCTCCTGGTGCTAAAAAACAGCACAAGCAGTGTAACATGCCAATTTCTACCTGCTGGAGTAACTGCGAAATCTCACAGAGTTTTTATGTAACTCCACAAAATTCTGCAGAGTAAAAGTGTACCGCCATGAAAAGGCTGGTGGAAAGCCAGTGCTAGGGGCCACAGGGGTGCCGCTGCACTGTCCATTACCAAGTTGTGGGCAGTGGAGGAGGCCCCCTGCTAGCGCTCTTGGAATGTTCACTGTCTGCTCCACAGACAGTGCAAGTTCCGAGTATGCTGGTGTGCGATGGGATTGGCCTCGGCTTTCAGGCCAGTGCTGCCACACTGTTGCTGCTGGGCACAAATGTCATAATAGGAAGTTTGCATCAGTCAGCTATCGGCTTGATGGCAGCCTCATTCCCACTGGTTTAGAGGTCCAACGGTCGGCCCGCCAAACTCCTAGTCAGCCCCTAAGTCTGAAGGTAAAATTTTAACTGAGGTCTCTTGCTCAGTGTATCTGACTTGGGCAACATTGCGGTCGGCCTCAAACTTTGACTTTGCTCGGCTCAAGTACGACCGGATGTCCACGCTTGTTGCTTTTTGCTGTTAGGCATTATAAAGCACATTTTTACATTTAGGGGGTCATTACAACCCTGGCGGTCCAAGACCGCCAGGGCTGTTTTGACAGAAGCACCGCCAATAGGCTGGCGGTGCTTCCAAGGTCATTACGACCGCGGCAGATTTAATCTGCAGCGCTGCCCAGGGGATTACGAGTCCCCGTACTGCCAGCCTTTTCCTGGCGGTTTGAAACGCCAGGAAAAGGCTAGTGGTATGGGGAGTCGCGGGGCCCCTGGGGGCCCCTGCACTGCCCATGCCAGTGGCATGGGCAGTGCAGGGGCCCCATGACAGGGCCCGTGCAGCTTTTCACTGTCTACTATGCAGACAGTGAAAAGCACGACAGGTGCAACTGCACCCGTTGCACGGCTGCAACACCGCCGGTTTCCGCCCGCTGGCCCAGCGGGGATCTCCAAATGGCCGCGGCGGGGGTGTGGTTGCATTGGCGGCTGCCCGGCGGTCCGATCTTGGCGGGTGGCTTCGGCAGCCCGCCAAGGTCGTAATGAGGGCCCCTATCTTTAAAAATTCATATCTCCAGTTTCCTAAATTGGATTTTGGTAATTTTAAAGATAAAAATATGTCCTATTTTTAGAAATTTATGTTGGATTTTTATTGTGTGCTGTGTTTTACTTATTTATGGTCTTGTTGACATTAAATGCTTTACACACCTGTCTCCTAAGTTAAGTCTAACTGCTCATGGGCCAAGCTACCAAGGGTTGAGCAAAGATTAATTTATTGAGACCTTGACTGTACCTTATTTGAGATTGTGGCCTTATTGCTAAGTGTAAGTACCTACCTGCCCTTATCTACTAATAATCCACTTTCCAATACAAATGCAGTGAATTCTGCCCACCCCTACCATTTTCTAGTACTGCATGAGCCTATTTCTTGTAAGCTACACAAAAAAAGCACAACTCTCTTTAAGTGCAAGGTACCCTATCATATTCTTGTAAAATTTACATTATTTTTCTAGAAATATACTTTCATCTAATTGGGTTACTTCTTCACTCATAGGATAATGTTTCACTATTTTTTTAAGTACAAACAAATTAACTTTAAAAAATACTTATAATCCTCTACTCTATGCATTTTATTGTAGTTTCTCACACTGTACAACCCACAAATGTAGTCCACTACCTGACATAACACTCACATCTATAACATGTTAGTAAACTTTACCACATGCCTCTCTACTGTACAATATCACATTCCACTCTACATCACACCACTCTAAGGACTACATATACGAAAGAAATGATTTGCGACTTGCAAATTGCTGGAGACAGCAGACCACCACGTCTGTGACTGGTTTTAAAGAAAGCATATTTTTTTTAAATGCAGCCCATTTTCCTTAAAGGAAAACAAGATGCATTTCAAAAACAAAAAAAATTAAACATTTTGTTTCATTTTTTCAGAGCAGGCCTGCTCTGAAAAAAAGTTTTTACTGCTATTCACAAAGGGGAAGGGGTCCCCTGGGGACCCCTTCCCGTTTGTGAATGAGTTAGCACCAGTGTGACACTGGTGCTAACTGCGATTGTTTTGCAACTGCATTCATGGTCATAAAACAATCATACATGTGACTGTGACTCGCAATTAGGAAGGGAACACCCCTTCCTAATTGGGACTTGCAAACACTTTTTGCGATTCGATAAATGGTTTACAGAATCGCAAAAATGGGTCTGAACATCCCAAAGTGCATTTTGCACGTCGCAAATGGCCCGATTCGCTGTTTGCGACGTGCAAAATGCTATGTACATATATCCCCAAGTCCTTCCACTGTAACACACTATATGACACAGTACTGTGGTACATGATACTTGACTATAAGTCACTGTAGCCTTACAGTACTTACTGTATTGCGCTTCTTGACAGTATACCCAAACATATTTGACTGAAGAATACTATACTCAAGGACCCAAAATTGAACATCACTACACTGAAAAAGAATTATCAGTATCACACTTCACTCTACTGTATGGCACACCACTCAACTCAACCCCACATGTCTAACTTACCTTACACTTACCTTTCGTTACTATGCAATGTGCAGTGATATTTTTATATTACTTGTAAAACATATGGTTAATATTAACACTCTCTATTGATGAAAATTGTTGGTTAGTCATGAACATTTTTATGTTTTTAAAAATGTTTCTGTATTTTTTTTATTTTTTCACAATGTGGTCAACATGACCACAAAACCAAAAAAAGATAGAATATAGGAGGGAAACGAACAGAGAGGAAAAAACTAGTGATGTTCGGGAGGACATTGGTGAGTGATAACTAGCTTCTAATAAATGTTTAAGTCCTTCTCTCCAGCAGCTATCACTTTGTGGCACAGAAGAAAGTAAGTGGGTGTGCTGCCTTACGGGTCAACAGTGTTCTGTTCCTGCCTCAGCATGTGGACAGGCACCGCACCACTAGGAGCAGGTAGAGAAGGCACAACTGATGGAGTGGGTGGTGATGGAGGTGCAGCAGGTGCTCCAGATGTAGAAGGTGCTGCAAGAGACTGAGGCCCTCATTACAAGGCTGGCGGTCATCAGTCTCACCACCACGGATCAGGCAGTAATGACCGCCACATTACAAGTTGTGGAGTTTGGCAGAAGCCAAACCTCCACAACACCGCCTGGCCTGCTGCTGCGGTCACACCAATGCAGCCGGCAGTGAGCACCTCCAGCCCGACGGCAGGCCCCCGCCTGCTGGTCAGATTTCTAGGCTGCAGACTGCCAGGCTTTCCGTGGCAGTCACCCCGCCATGAAAACCCTGTGGTAATGCACCTGGTGACAGGAATCCCCATTCCTGTTGCCGGCACAAACACCCCCACACATCCACACACATGCACCCACACACTTGCACACTCTTACAAACAAGCACCCTACTCACCCACACACTCGCTACATATACCTCCATCCTCTCGGAGACACACACTCAAATACGCACACTGAAACATTCATTCATTCACTTACATGCACTCAATCACACCCATGCAAACGCACACACACCCACATACACGAATACCCAATTCATGCGCATACATGTACACAAACATTCACATTCAATCTCATATATGCACTCATTCACAACCCTCCTCCCCCTCTGCATACTCACACTCATACTACCCCATCCTCCACATACTCGCACTCACACACGCAGACACCCCCATCCCCACATTCAAACTACCATACATGCACTCACACACACAAACAATCCCCCACCCCCTGCATTCAAACTACCACACATGCTCTTACACACACAGACATCCCCCCACCCCCCTGTTCGATGATCACTTACCTTCTCCATCAAGGAGGTAGTCCAGGAGGGGATGTGTCCTGGTAGTTTTGCACCGCCAGCACCACCACGCCACCAAGACTCTGCCAAGCCATATTATGGCTCATAACACAGTGGACGGAGTCTTGCTGGTGTTGGTGGTGCAAGTAATGCAACCACCTCTTCAACTCTGTTGGTCAGGCTGGACGGAGTAGGACTTCCGGCCATAAATGGGTAGAAGTCCAACCACAACTCCAAATATGGTGGTCAGCATACCGCCAGCAATGGTGGTATGCTGGCTGCAGCGGCTTTGGCAGTCATTGAAAAATACCACTGAAGCCGTAATAAGGGCTTAAATCTGTGGCCACTGATGATGTGGCTGAGATGGCCTCCTCCAACTCTTGCTCCTGCCTCCTTTCTGCCCACATCAGTCTTTGGGAGAGGATGCATGCCAGGTGTTTATGCAGTCTGGAGGTCTCAAACTAATATTGCTGGTGTGTGCCACAAGAGATGACCTTATGGCAAAGGTTGCAAGTCACCAGTGGAGCATTCCCTTTCTTCCCTTTCAGGAGATATATTCCTATACTACTGATTCTTTCAGCATTCTTCTCCTCTCCTCCTCTTGTTCCTCTTCCAGTGGAAATTGCTTCTCTTGCTGTTACTCCCCCTCCTCCTGCTTCTCAGGATGATCTTGGTCATCCGTTTTTATAGCAATTGCATCAGCAAGTGTATAGATTACAGCACAAAAACAATGCCACCTTTCTTTTAAAGGTTCACAATGGGAATAGTGAGAAAGGGGTTTAAACTTCCTCTTACCTGTAATTGTCAGTGTTGTTAGCCAAATTATACAGTTTTACAGTTATAGTTATACCTTAAATTTAAAACCACCTTGACATTATTATAACCACCATTCATCCATAAACGGTGTTTACAGCTCACTACCACACAACAAAAACTATACCTCCCCACTGTACCATGCACTGTGTTCTCGCAAAATTATGTGATTTAAGATCTCATAAGCACTGCTATAAAAGGGATTGGTTTATATGGTGTACATTATGTAATGTGAAAGGGTATAAGCAGTGTAGGGAGAAGGAGAGAGTTATAGATGTTGTTGTGTAGTTAGTGAGCTGAAATCAGCATGTATGGAGGTGCGTTAGTTGCAATAATGTGAAGGTGGTACATAAATTATAAATTTAATGTGTAACTATAACTGCAGAGTTTCAAATGTTTGTGTAGTTTAATTTTGTTTTCTATAGAAAAAATAAATATTGTTTTTCTTCTATAACTAAGCTTTAACCTTTGTGTTTTTCATGAAAAAATATATATACATAAATATATATAACTATGTATATATTAGGCAGTTAGGACTTAGGCCCTCATTATGATATTGGTGGTAAAAACCACCTACCGCCATGGCGACGGCTGCCAAAGGACTTTCGCCACGGCTACCAGCCATCCGCCATATTATGACCACAGCCGGATTTCTGCCACAAGAATGGCAGAAATCCGGCTGTGGCCATACTGGCGGATGACGGTAAGGTGATGCTGCTACCACAAGGAGCACTGCGCCAGTAGACCACCGCCAGCCGTATTTTGAAAAATAATATGACCTGGCATTGTTCTGCTGGTGGGTGCTGCTGGCGGTAGCAGTGCCACGTCCTGTCTCCTGCCGGAAGACACCCTGGAACCAGGTAAGTCGGGTCTCCGACATGGGAGGGGGGTGTTGCGTGTGTGGGGGGGGGTGTGCATGGATGCGTGAGTGTGTGCGTGAATGTGGGTGTGTGTTTAGTGTTGAATGCATGCATGAATGTATGGAAGTGTGAGTGCGTGTATATATAGAAATCAGAATGCATGTCTGCGTGTATGTTTTGAAGTGTGTGCGGATGTGTGTGTGATTGCATGTATGCATGCGTGTAGGTATGTGTGAATGAGTGTGTGTCTGCATGTATGTGTCTGGATGGGGGGTTGTTGTAGGGGGTGTTTGGAGAGGTAGAGGGGTGTGAAAGTGGGTGTTTGGAGAGGTGGGGCATCCTATCAGTGACAGGGTCATAATCCCGGCGGCGGCACAATGGTGGCTGCTGGGCTGGAGATGGTTATCTCCAGCCTGGCGGCTGCTACCGCCATAGTGGTCGGTGTGGTACATTGGCGGGTTGGCTTCAGCCAACCCATCAATGTCATAATGTGGCGCGAAGTACCGCCAGGCTGTTGCCAGTATTACCGTCACATTAACGCCGATCGCCGGGTCATAATGACCCCCTTAGTTTCCAGATGAAAAGAGACTTTTGTTTTACCAATAATTTTGGTACTGTTTGAGAAATCTTCATAAAAGTTTCAAAATTAGTATTCCACTCACTTCAGCTACTGTCTTGAATGTTTTGGATTGATTTGTCAAGCTTGAGCTGCGAAATGTAGGGGTTCAAAAATGGTTTTCCACCATGTAATTTCCATTGGGATTCTAGACAACACTACAGGTGGAATCACTGGACGGAATTACACATTTGGTAGAAAGCTAGCTCTTGGTCCAGAAAGCGTGTTTTTTGTAATTTGGTGTAAATCCATTCAGTAGTTTCATAAAATGATACAAATGTAGTTATTTAGGGATGCAGATCCTCTGGGGATCCAAAAGTCCCTGTGCTGATACCTGATTGGCTGCCACCACTTTATCCAGGAAGTGTTGCCAGCCATTTGGGACTCAAACTCAGCTGAGTCCTAAAAGAATAAAGTTAATCATAAACAAAAAGGAGGCATGGTAGAAATAGCCTGACCACCTAGGCCTGGTGCTAGGGTCCCTCAGGGCCAAAAATCATTTTGTTTAAATTTTTCCCACAAAACTGCAGAGGATCCATGGATCCCAGGACAAATTAAGACAAGGGCAGTCTTTTTTGAGCCCCCGGGTGGCCGGGTCCTGGAAGCATATTTTTGTATATATTATGGGGAGGAGGGCGCACATGGCCACCCTCCCCCTTGCTGAAATGGGCCCCGGGGGATTGCCACCTCTCCAGGGCCGGGTCAATGTATGAATGACAGTATGTATAGGCCTGTTAGGGCCTGGGGTCCACCACCTCCCACGGGCTTGGCCTTAATAATAGGAGGGAGTCCAACGAGGTAGCACTTGCTAATTAGCCACTAGAAAATATTGCAGTTGGGTAGACATTTTGTGCAATACTGGGACTCTTCTTGAATAACTAAGCAGTTGAGGATCCTTTCTGGCACCAATGCTCATTTCACAGAAATTAAACCTCAACGGTAGGCACTTATTGAACTTATACAATGCAAAGGAAGGGTGTTTTCTTTGCAATTACACTCCCACTGCGTATGGCTAAAGGCAGTGCAAGGCCCGGGTTGGATGTCTAGGGGTGCTGGACAAAGTGCCTGGCTGCAGGGCAGGCCCTGTCCCCAACTCCCCCCATGCGTGGCAGAAGGCCATGCATGGCACAGAGTTGGGTGCCTTTGGGGATTGACCTCAGGCTTTGGCCTCATGTTAGGCTCTACAGCTAACCGCTGTTGTGCACAGCTGAAGGATGCGTAAGCCACAGGGTTGGCTAGCTATGGGGGTTGGCTGCAGAGCCTGGCCTGTGTCCCGGGTCTGTGGCCAACCCCTTCCATGCTTGGCCAAAGGCCATGCGTGGCACGGGGTTGGGTGCCTACAGTGGGTTGGCTACAGGACCAAAGGTCATGCGTGACAAGGGTTGAGTTAATGTCAGGTAATATTCATATAATGTAACATTTTAAGAAACTTAGAAATTCACTGAAAAAAGCAAAGGTTACAGGGATGTTATTACAGGTTGGAAATAAAATTAAAAATCCTTAGAAAATCACTAAAAAATCAAGGGGCCGATTTAAGAAAAGTGGCACTGCACCCAGTGCAGCACTGCTTTCCTTGCTCTCCTTAGTGCCCCCCTACCGCCACCATGTGTGCACCATATTTAAAATACGGCACACCATGGTTCAGGGTAGGGGGCAATAGCATAATTATTTTTGACGCTATTGATGTACTCTGCAGGAGTAGCGCCAAAATTTTGAGTAGCAGAGTACATAGGGGGCCAATTGAATTAAATGGAATGTCCCCCTTTAACACCTGCTCTGACAGGGGAACATCCCCTTTGCATACATTATGCCTGGTGAAGGCCTAATGTAGCACAAAGGGTTACAAAGTGGCACAATGCATGTATTGCTCAACTTTGTAAATATGGCGTGGCGTTTTTGGCAATTTGACACCACATTAGCGTAGAAAAAAAAATGGCACTGATGTGTCGTTAGGATGGCACTAGGGGCTCCAAAATCAGTCCCCAAAGGTTAGGGGGATGGCATTGTTAGGTTCCGATTGCACATAACCATAGAAATTCAACAGTTATAGTTATACTTATCGCTAGATACTAGGGGCCTTACTATGATTTTGGCAGACGGAAAAGCCCGTTCGTCAAAGTCCCGACAGGGAGGTTGCCGCCATTGTGGCTACCTTCCCACCGGGCCCATTATGAGCTTCCTGCTGGGTTAGTGGGCAGAAACGTCAGTTTCCACCCAGTGGCCCAGAGGGAAATGGCCTACAGCATTGTCTCCGACTCGTATTAGAGCCGGATGCAATGGTGAGCTGCGCAGAGTGCACCAGCACCCTCACAATGTTCACTGTCTGCAAAGCAGATAAGTGAACATTGCGACGGTGCTGGTCATAGGTGGCCTGCACTGCCCATGTCAAGTGCATGGGCAGTGCAGGGCCCCCGCTGGGGTCCCCTGCACCCATTCTCCGCCAGCCTTTTCATGGCGGTGTTACCACCATGAAATCAATGTGAGAGAACAAAGTCGTATTTCCCAGAGCAGTGCTGGCCATGCGAATTAGGAGCACCACGACTGCCTGGCCGCCAGGACGAATAATCCTGGTGATGTTGGCGGTCAGACCATGTGACAACTGCTGTGGTCGTAATATGGCGGTCGGGCGTCCGCATTGACGGCAGTTCGACCGCCACTGTGAACCCGGCCACCAGGTTCGTAATGAATCCCTAGATCTTGTGCTTTAGAGTAACCATAACTCATGCCCTCGCCATGCATTGCTACTTACCCCATATATTGCATCAGAAATGACATCTTTCATTTCATCATTGATAACATCACTGCAACATTTACAATAAAATTATTGATGAGAAAACTGTGCATGAGAGGGTGCAAGATATAGTTGCCTTAGAGCACGAGTTATAGTGTCTAGCGATAAGTATAACTATAACTGTTGAATTTCTATGGTTTTGGTTGTGTACAATCTGAAACTAACTATAAAGTCCCTCTAACTCATATATATGTTCACAAAAAAAAAAAAAAAAAGGATCCAGGGACATTATAGTTAAGAAAAAGAATTAAAAAAATTTACACATAAAACAAAGGTTACAGGAATGTTATAGTTAGGTTCCCAATTTACACACACAAAACCATAGAAATTCACCAGTTAGAGTTATAGTTATTGTTATAATAATTATAGCAATCTCAAGTAAATATAACTCATGCCGTAAAGTAACTGTAAATCGCGACCCAGCCATGCACAGTTTCCCATCAATAGTTTTACTGTAAATGTTGCACTTATATTATCAGTGAGGTCATAGAAGATGTTAAGACTGATGTAATATGTGTGGTAAGAAGCAGTACATGGTGAGGATACAACTTATAATTACCTTAGGACACAAGTTACACTTACTTGAGATAACTGTAACAATAACTGCTGAATGTCTATGGTTTTGTGTGTGTAAATTGGGAACCGAACTATAATGTCCCTGTAAACTTTGTTTTTATCATTGGATTTCTAAGATATTTGAAATTCTATATCCTAACAAAAACGTTCCTGTAACCTTTGGTGTTTTCAGTGAATTTCTAAGGTTTTTTTAATGCGTAGCAAGATTGCCCACAGGGCCTGGCCTGTGGCCTGTTCCTGAAAGCCAGCCTCCCCGCATGCAGCCACCACTGCCACGCATGCCCTTCAGCGGTGTAAGATGGGGATTGGCCACAGAGCCTACAGACAATCCCCAAATGCAGTCAACCCCCCTGCTGCACACGGCCTTCAGCTGTGCACATAAGCCCTCCACCATACACCCAACCCCATGCTGTGCATGCCCTTACGACCTGCAGCTAATCCACCCGCATGCAGCAAAGCCCATGTAAATGGGGAGCGGGGCACAAAGCCCCCCTCCCCGGGCTGATTTCTGGCCTCAGGGACCCTGTTTCTTGGGGTCTAACTATGTAAGAATATAGTCACGCAGCTCCCCCTCCCCATGCCAATATTGTCCTTTGAAACCCTATCCCCTGGGACCCTGCCAGCAAATGGTGGGTGTCCTGGAGCCAGCCCAGAGCACCCTCTGTGTATTAAAAGGTGGAAGGGGTACGCAGTCTCCCTCCTCGGTCAATATTAGCCCCAGGTATGCCAACCCCTGGGGCCTCCATCCTTAATAATTGGGAAAGGGGCTGCAGAGGGCGGAGGTGCCTGGGGCTTCAATCAGGCAAGACAGGGCCTTGCACGTACCCCTCCCCCTTTTCTTTATTGGGCAGGCCCTAGGAGTGGTGGCCCCTGGGGCCAAAATGGGCCCAGGAGGGGTGGTGCATGCCCCTGTGCTTTAATACTATGACTGGGTTCTGCGTGGTAGCGATCCACAAGGCCAAAATTGGCCAGGGAGGGGGCCATGGAGCCCCGACTCCCTTTGTAATTATTTGATATACACAGAAGGATGGCTGTCTTCCAGGCTGAAATTGACCCAAGGAGGGGGCAGCATGTGACCCCTGCCCCATTATATTTATTTACATTCCCCTCAAGACCTGGCCCACCCAGGAGTCAAATGAAAAACAAGTGCAGGAGACCAAGCTTAGTTTTTCTTTTCAATTACTTTTGTCGTGGATTTTCAGATTCTCTGGAAATTCACAGCAAACATTTAAAACAAAAAACATTTGTGGGATCCCACTACCATGGCGTCAGAGTATTCCGACCTTGCCCCATCTGTTTTCTTTTCACTTTTTTCTTGAGCCTTGGCAAGACCAAGTCTCAAGATGGCTGCCACCACTCCCTGGTTGAAGCGGTAGCCATTCAGATCTCATTTTGAGATCTCTGGGATCTGCAGACCCACAGCATTCCTAGATAAACACATTTCTTATTTTCTTTAATAACTCTAAAACTACTTGATTGATTAACACCAAATCACGAAAAGAGATCTTTCAGGATCAAGATCTAGCTTTTTGTCACATTTGGTGTAATTCCATTCAGCTATTCATGCTGTAGTTGAGGTTCAAAACTCCCTACGGGAAATTGCATGAAGCAAATGTGTTTAGGGACCCCCCTTTTTCTCTGCCCCTGCTGGACCCCAAACTTTCAAGACAGCAGCTGAAGTGAGTGACTTGCTAGTTTTGAAAATGTCATGACCAGCGAATTAAAAAAAATGGATAGCATGAAAATGTATTTTTAAATAACAAAAAAAAAGGTTTGGTATGGGGTGTACATGGATTTAGTATTTCCTTTATGTTCCTGACGCTGTGCGTGAAAGGAGCATTCAGGTGTAGGATGTAATTACAGACAAGATGGTGAAAGAGACAGGTTGAGAAAGGCGTTGTCACCGAAACACATTCTGTTGTTTCCATCATGCGAAATAAATATTTGGCTCGCATGCACACATGGAGTGCCCTGAGTCTATTTTGTAGAGGAGAAGGTTGGGCTGATTACGAGGTCTGGTTGGTGTAGTGCCATTGGTGGCACCGCTGGTGAATTGATGCTGACCTGCAACGCCGAATTGTACTGTGTATATATATATATATATATATATATATATATATATATATTACAATAGAAATTACGGTTAGTGCTCTAAAAAACTAAAATTAATATTTTCTGAGTCCTCAAACAGTGACAACGCACTTTTAAATGATTTGCTATCTCAATGGTTTTTAGCCAGTTGATCACTTGATTATTTGTCACACTTAGGGGAGTGGATGTGACTTTACGGCCGGAGCGGCAGACTTTCCAAATGGGGAACCAGGTTGAAGTTTCACATCTTTTTAATAACCTGTGATTTGGGACAAATCACATATTCTCCCCAGGCCTAAAACCCAAATGAATGTGTCCGTGTGCATTGTAACTGATGCTCATGTAAAGCACTCCTATACCTTTGGGTCAAGTCTACGCTATATAAACCTGCATGAAAAACAAGAAAATAAGTGGCAGGCACACTTCTGTCATTGGGCTGTACTTGGGCTACATTTGGGTGATATTTGGGCTACACTTGGGTTCTTTTTCCCTGGTGGCCATCTTGCGAGACTTATTTTCTATTTGTTATGAAGCTCCCTAATTTCCTAATTTACTACAGTACGCTCAGTAGAAAATGTTTTCAGTTTTCTACTTCGATTCCATCAAGATGGCATTCAGACGTGCTATACGTTTGGCATAACTTCAGAATGTTAGCACTACAGATGCACATTAGAACTCTGTAGAGAAGCTGCTGATCTCTAGAGTGTTAATTGGCAGCCTGCTGCTGGTGTTAAAAGTGCATGTTTCCGTCTGCATGTCAGGATGATTTAATGAAGTAGAAGAAGATAATTGAGAACTCACTAATTTTAATTTATACAGCACTAACCATAATTTCTATGACAAAATGAACCCCTTCATTTTGTTCCTATCTAAATTAAGGGGGTCAGTACAACCCTGGCGGACGGTGTTAAAGGTGCGGTAATACCGCAAACAGGCCGGCGGACAAAAAAAGGGAATTATGACCCTGGCGGAAACCGCCAACAAAGAGAGCCACTTTAACACACCGCCCGCCACGGCGGTACAGACAAGCAGCGCAGCGGTCACCGCCAACAGACAGGCGGAAGACAATGTACCGCCCATAGTATTACAACCCGCCAATCTGCCACCTTTTCCGGGGCGGATTCACCGTGGATAAAAACACGGCGGAAACAGTTGCTGCAATGGGAAAACGCTCACCTTAACACATCCCACGAGGAACGAGGACTCCATGGAGCCGGAACTCCAAATACTCCCTGCGCTTGTCTTCCTGCTCCTCTACGAACACCATCTACATAGGCGCGAAGACAACGGTGAGTACTGCACCTACGACATGGGGGAGGAGGAGGCAAAAGTTAGGGGGACACCCACGAAACATCCCCCACCCCCACCCTCGCATATTACAACATACACACCAATGCATTTCCAAACATCACAGTAACAACCCACAATCCCCCCAGAAGAATGCAAAGACAAAGCGAGATCCGTTTAAACATTGTAATGTTGCAATAAACAAGTTATGCAAAAATATACAGATATAAACAAAAATCTTGCAGAAATATATACAGTGCGAGAAGTAGTGCAGATATGTACATATCAATGTCCGTGCACCACTAGTCCAAAAATGCATGGGCGAGGCCCACAAAAGATACCTGACCACAATCGGAGAGAACACTGCCGGGGCATCAGATGGCAATACTACAGGCACCTCAGGGGGAAGGGAAGGGGGGGCACCTCAGCCGGATGACTGCAAAGCCAGATCCACGACGGGGCTCCATGACCACTGTGCCATCCTGGGGAGTGCAAAGCCACAGTCTCACAAGTTCCTACAGTGGGTGGTTTGCCCACTGTGCCATCCTGGGGAGTGCAAAGCCACAGTCTCTCAAGTCTCTACAGTGGGTGGTTTGCCCACTGTGCCATCCTGGGGAGTGCAAAGCCACAGTCTCTCAAGTCTCTACAGTGGGTGGTTTGCCCACTGTGCCATCCTGGGGAGTGCAAAGGCTCAATTTCGCAAGTCTCTACAGTGGGTGGGTTGCCCACTGTTCCTTCCTGGGGAGTGCAAAGCCACAGTCTCTCAAGTCTCTTCAGTGGGTGGTTTGCCCACTGTGCCATCCTGGGGAGTGCAAAGGCTCAATTTCGCAAGTCTCTACAGTGGGTGGGTTGCCCACTG
Organism: Pleurodeles waltl; assembly: GCF_031143425.1. Taxonomy (NCBI): domain Eukaryota; kingdom Metazoa; phylum Chordata; class Amphibia; order Caudata; family Salamandridae; genus Pleurodeles; species Pleurodeles waltl. The sequence goes on from NC_090445.1 coordinate 553,845,784, forward strand.
TTCCTTCCTGGGGAGTGCAAAGCCACAGTCTCTCAAGTATCTACAGTGGGTGGTTTGCCCACTGTGCCATCCTGGGGAGTGCAAAGGCTCAGTTTCGCAAGTAGATAACATCCTCCAGTGGCTCGTGAGGGGGACTGGTGCCCAGACTGGATTAGTCTCCCCGTGAAAGTTCCTGTCCCGTCACTGTCCCAGCTGCACATGGGATAAGGATGCTTGATGTGGCGGTCTATTCATTCTTACCTGGTGCATGCCCTGTTCAGCGGTCTTCACCATGGCGGTTCGGGACTGTTCAGTGGTGCTTTGCCATGGCAGTGCTTGCCCTGTTCAGCGGTCTTCACCATGGCGGTTCGGGACTGTTCAGCGGTGCTTTGCCATGGCGGTGCTTGCCCTGTTCAGCGGTCTTCACCATGGCGGTTCGGGACTGTTCAGCAGTGCTTTGCCATGGCGGTTCTGGTACGGACATTGGTGTGTGGCGTGACGTTCCCTAGACTGGGCATTGGTGTGTGGCATGACGTTCCCTCATAGCCCACCTGGGCTGTGGCAGCCGGGGCCCTCCTGGGTACTGACTCCGGCAGTGCTCTCCTGACCAGTTACGATACTTGGGCCCTCCTGGGCTATGACTCCGGCGGTGGTCTCCTGACCAGTTACTATACGTGGGCCCTCCTGGGCTATGACTCCGGCGGTGGTCTCCAGACCAGTGACGATACTTGGGCCCTCCTGGGCTATGACTCCGGCGGTGGCGGTGGTCTCCTGACCAGTGACGATACATGGGCCCTCCCGGGCTATGACTCCGGCGGTGGTCTCCAGACCAGTGACGATACTTGGGCCCTCCTGGGCTATGACTCCGGCGTTGGCAGTGGTCTCCTGACCAGTGACGATACTTGGGCCCTCCTGGGCTATGACTCCGGCGGTGGTCTCCAGACCAGTGACGATACTTGGGCCCCCCTGGGCTATGACTCCGGCGGTGGTCTCCTTACCAGTGACGATACTTGGGCCCTCCTGGGCTATGACTCCGGCGGTGGTCTCCTGACCAGTTACGATACTTGGGCCCTCCTGGGCTATGACTCCGGCGGTGGTCTCCTGACCAGTGACGATACTTGGGCCCTCCTGGGCTATGACTCCGGCAGTGGCGGTGGTCTCCTGACCAGTTACGATACTTGGGCCCTCCTGGGCTATGACTCCGGCGGTGGCGGTGGTCTCCTGACCAGTGACGATACTTGGGCCCTCCTGGGCTATGACTCCGGCGGTGGTCTCCTGACCAGTGACGATACTTGGGCCCTTCTGGGCTATGACTCCGGCGGTGGTCTCCTGACCAGTGACGACGGTGCTGGCGGTTGGGTCTCGACCGCCGGGAATGATGGCGCCCTTCTCTGCCGTGATACTCACAACATGCTGGCCAGACTTCCTCCGGGCCTTCCCCAGCTTTGGTGGAGTCACAGCTGACTCTCCAATCCACTTGGAACTTATGTGAGTTGTTTTCCCACCAGGAGGCTTCACACGGTCCAGTCGTCCATTCTCCAATTTCAGAGCCTTTACAGGGGGTGGGCTGCCAGTGCCTTGGCTCCGGGTCACACTGCCTGCCCTGGTGGCCGGTGCACTCCACATACCTTGAACAGGCACCACTGGTATTGGAGGCTTTTTGGCTGAGGCGCTACGACGGGACTGATGAATTGGAGGGGGCGTGGGGGCAAAAAGGTCAACTTTACAGAGGGACAGTTTCTGACGAGCACTGGGATGGGTAGTTGGAGGGGGTCTGGGAGTGGAGGAAGAGGAGGTGGTTGTAGGAGGTGTAACTTTAGGTGATTTGGGTGCAGGTGCAGGTACTGGAGGCTGTCGTGAGGTGGATGGATGTTGGGTGTGTGATTGCCGGCGTTTGTGTACTTTGGGAGGGGGCGTCACAGACACACTGGGAGAGGACACAGGGGTCGTGAAAATGGCAGTGGAGGTGGTGAGTGCAGGTGAGCGGCTTGTGGTGCTGGGTGTCCTTGTGCGATTCCTGGTGCCTGTAGATGTGGTGCATGCAGGTGTGTGTGTAGACGAGACTGGGAGGGAGGAGGGAGAAGAGGAGGAGGGGGACACAGTGGAGGCAGTGGATGTTGCTGTGTCTGTATGTGGGTAAGGCTTGCATGAGTGCCTGTGGGTTGTGTGGTGCCTATGTTTGCTTGAGCTACTTGTGTGTGCTGACTTGTGTGCATGCTGGTCTGTAGGTGTGCTTGAGATGGGCTGCGGTACAGGGGATTGGGTCTGGGTGGAGGAGGTTGGAGGGGGGAGGCTGGACACAGGGACAATGGCTGCCATCAGTGCTGAGGCCAGAGATTGCAGGGTTCGCTGAAGGACAGCCTGACCAGAATGAATGCCCTCCAGGAATGCATTACCGTGTTGCAACTCTCTTTCTACACCCTGGATGGCATTCACAATGGTAGACTGCCCAACAGTGAGTGACCTGAGGAGGTCAATGGCCTCCTCACTGAGGGCAGCAGGGGTGACTGGGGCAGGGCCTGAGGTGCCTGGGGCGAAGGTGGTACCCACCCTCCTGGGTGAGCGGGCACGGGGCGAACGCTGAGGGGCTGCTGGGAGGGCGGTGCTGGTAGGGGAGGTTGCGGCTGTACCTGTAGAAGTGGGGTGCACAGATGGTGCCGCCACCACACGGGAGCCCCCATCGGCGGACGAGTCCGTGTCGCTGCTTGGTGATCTGGTGGCCGAAGTGAAGCTCCCCTCGCCCTCCGTCCCACTGGTGCATTCAGAGTCCATGGTGTGGCCCTCCATGGCCATGTGGGATGCAGCTCCCTCGTGTTCCGGTGCCACTGTACCTCCGCCTGATGATGCTGATGCACAAAAGAACAGGGAGAGCAGAAAAAGGGGGGGGGAGACAGAAGAAAGACAGGTTGAGTGCATGGCATACCGCTACCGTTGGCGGACAAGACAGACACAGCATCCCCCCGCATTACGCCATGCTCCTGCCCTCTGCATATGCAATTTCTGGGATATGGCCTACATGGCAATGGTGGACATCTGCACACATGGATGCCACAGGGGCAACTATACTTCGACTTGCCACTCTACTGAGGTGGGGTAGAGTGCCACATGGGCTGCATTACAGAGGGCCCTAGTCTTCGTGTTTCTGCCTGGCCTAGGTACACTCACAGGCCTCCTCCCCCACCCAGACCCCTCTACTGCGCGCAAAGTCCACAGAATGAGGTTGTACTCACCCCCTTGTGTCTGCTGTGATGCCCTCAAGCGCCCATCCAACTCAGGGTAGGCCACCGCCAGGATCCGGAACATCAGGGGGGGTCATGGTGCGACGGGCACCCCTCCTACGTTGGGAGGCCATCCCCAGCTGAGCCTCCGCCATCTTCTTGCTGCAGCGGCGAATGTCCTCCCATCTTTTCTGGCAGTGGGTGCCACGTCACTGGTGGGCCCCCAGGGTCCGGACCTCCTTGGCGATGGCACGCCAAATGTCCCTCTTCTGGTGGGCGCTGACCTACATGACATGCACAAAGGGAAGAGGAACAGTCATTACAAACTGCACCGTCGATGTGAGTGGCCCCCTCCCTACTCTGGCCATGTGGCCCATTAATTTACATGCATTAATGTTCTATGAACTCTGCACCCTTCCCTCTTACAGCCAGCCCTCTCCACCCAGGCCTAGCCCATACAAAGTGCTCCCTGTGTACTAACCTGTTGGTCTGGAGGACCGTAGAGTAGCGTGTACTGGGGAAGGACCCCGTCTACCAGTTTCTCCAACTCCTGAGCCGTGAAGGCAGGGGCCCTTTCCCCAGACGCAGCAGCCATCGTCGCTTCCAGACCGAGGTCACAGCAGCACTTGCAGTGTAGGTCCTCTCCTGTCGAAGGTCAGGTATCTAGTGATTGAACAGACAGAAAATGGCGATGACGTCCGCGTCGGTGACGTCCGCGGCGGTGCGCATCATCACCGCCGGTGCACCTGTTCATTGGCTCCTGGGACCCATAGGGTCCAATGTTAACCAATGCTGCATTGCGCCGCGGTCTGCGACCGCCTACCGCCACGGTGTGCAACGCCAGCGCTGTTACCCCACAATCCCATTGTCCCAGTTTAGAGGTCAGGCAGCCGCCATTTCAGGGGCCCACATGGCTTCATTTACCTCTGGGTCACACATAGCTGGGCCTACACTCAACACACATACAGGAAGGGTTTTGTGATTGGTGTTGTCTTGTGTGTAACTGTGGGTACATACCTGGATGAAAAATGACTGATTGGTCGCTGTTGTCCTTCGTAGGCACCGTCAGCTGGGACATGTGAGAAGATGGCAGAATCCTCCGGTGTACCGACCGCTGGTGGACCTGTTGACAATGGAAGAACGACATGTCATCATCACCTACAGGTTTGACCGTGCTACAATCCAGGAACTATGTACCCAGTTAGAGCCAGACCTGATGTCACCAATCCGCCATCCAACTGGAATCCCCCCTGACGTGCAGGTGCTGTCAGTGCTCCATTTCCTTGCAAGTGGGTCATTTCAGACAACAGTGGCCATGGCATCAGGGGTGTTCCAGCCTATGTTTTGCAACGTTTTGTCCAGAGTGTTGTCTGCCCTGCTGAAACACGTAAGGAGATACATCATTTTCCCTGAGGTGGAAGATTTGGCTACAGTGAAAGGTGACTTCTATGCCCTTGGACATATCCCCAACGTCATAGGTGCCATTGATGGCACCCATGTAGCTCTGGTCCCCACCCACAGGAGTGAACAGGTGTACAGGAACAGGAAGAGTTATCATTCGATGAATGTTCAGATGGTCTGTTTGGCAGACCAGTACATCTCGCAGGTAAATGCTATGTTCCCTGGCTCAGTGCAGGATGCCTACATCCTGCGGAATAGCAGCATCCCTGATATGATGGGTCAACTCCAGAGGCACCATGTGTGGCTATTGGGGGACTCTGGTTACCCCAACCTGTCATGGCTATTGACCCCAGTGAGGAATCCCAGGACAAGGGAAGAGGAACGCTACAATGAGGCCCATGGGCGGACTAGGAGGGTGATCGAACGCACCTTCTGTCTCCTGAAGGCCAGGTTCAGGTGCCTCCATATGACAGGTGGTTCCCTATTCTACTCACTGAAGAAGGTGTGCAAGATCATCATCGCCTGCTCGATGCTTCATAATTTGGCTTTGCGACGCCGGGTGCCTTTTCTGCAGGAGGATGGTCCAGATGACGGTGTTGTGGCAGCTGTGGAGCCTGTGGACAGTGATGAGGAGGAAGCTGAGGAAGAAGACAACAACAACAGGGAGTCAGTCATACAGCAATATTTCCAGTGACACACAGGTGAGAACATTTTCAGTTTTACCATTACATTAACTTTCAGACATCTACCTCTATCCTGTCTGTCGATTTCAACCAGTATTTGGTAACAGAGTTGTCCCTTTACATTACGGTTTCACAGGTGTGGTTACCAACGTGTTTCATCTGCTTGCATCTTTCAAGGACTTGTGATGTGTGACATAGGTATGTTGGCTTTACAATGGGGAACGCATTATGATTCTGTCATTGATAATACAAATTTAACAAATCACAGACTGACTCCAGATTGTTTTTTGTTTCAAGGATGTTTATTGAAGTGCTCAGAAATGGGAGTGGGTTGTAATATGAGGATGGGTGATGGTGGAGCAATGTCCATGGCAGAGTCCAGTCTATTAGTCTCACAGGTGCAATGCCCATTTGGGCATAGGCAGTGGAGCTGGGGCAGTTCAAGTATGGACAGGGTAACAAAGTGGGTCAGTGGGAGGAAAATCAGGGTGGTCTCATTTCCTGGCGGGGGTCTTGCCATCTTGCTCTGTCCTGTTCCTGGCTCTCAGGGACCGCTTGAGTGGTGGTTGTCCGTCTGCAGGGGGTGGGGTGCTGGTGTGGTGGTCCTGTGGCGGGGCGTCCTGTCCACTAGCGCCGGCGGAGGTGGTGGGCAGTTCATCGTCCTGGCTAGTGTCAGGGGCCCCTTGGAGTGCCACGGTGTCCCTCATGGTCTGCTGTATGTCCTTCAGCACCCCTACGATGGTGCCCAGGGTGGAGCTGATGGTCCTGAGCTCCTCCCTGAACCCCAAATACTGTTTCTCCTGCAGGCGCTGGGTCTCCTGAAACTTGGCCAGGACCGTCTCCATCGTCTCCTGGGAGTGGTGGTATGCTCCCATGATGGAGGAGAGGGCCTCGTGGAGAGTGAATTCCCATGGCCTGTCCGCCCCCTGTCGCACAGCAGCCCTCCCAGTTTCCCTGTGTTCCTGTGCCTCCATCCCCTGGACCGTGTGCCCACTACCACTGCCCCCAGGTCCCTGTTGTTGTTGGGGTGGTGGGTTATCCTGGGTTCCCTGTAGTGGTGGACACACAGCTGATTGACCTGTCCTGGGTACGGAGGTTTGGGCCTGCTGGGTGGGTGCTGTGCTGGTGTTACCAGAGGGTGGAAGGTCTGTGGTGGGCTGTGCCTGTGCAAGGGGAACCGACTGTCCCGAGGCCCACGATGGTCCTGGCTGGTCATCAGGATCCAGTAGGGCAGAGCTGCTATCGTCACTGTGGGCCTCTTCTGGGGGTGGAGTGGTGTTGTCTGGACCCTCTGGTGTAGTGACGGTCCTTCGGGTTCCTGCAGGGGCATAAGAGCATGATTATAGCATGTGTGTGTGTGATGGTGTGCAATGGGTGGGTGTCTGTGTACCCCAGTGCTAGCATTCCTGTGTGGGGGCTTGTGTGATGATGGTTAGGGGGTGTTCTGGGTATGTGCAGTGGGCATGCTTTAGTGAGGGGTGACCATGCTTAGTTGTGTCATGCAGGGCTTGGTGTTGGGATTAGTGGTTTGTGTTATTAGTACATTAGTGAAGATTTGAGGTGATAGGGGAGGGTGTGAGGGTGGGGGTGTGTGATAGCATGCAGGTAGGGTGGGGGATATGATAGTTAAGATTTGACTTACCAGTCTCCCATCCTCCACCGACTCCTCCGAGGCCCTCTGGATGCATGATGGTCAAGACTTGCTCCTCCCATGTTGTTAGTTGTGGGGGAGGAGGTGGGGGTCCGCCGCCAGTCCGCTGAACCGCGATGTTGTGCCTGGAGACCGTTGAACGCACCTTCCCCCGTAGGTCTTCCACCTCTTCCTGATGTCCTCCCTATTTCTTGGGTGCTGTCCCACAGCGTTGACCCTGTCCACGATTCTGCACCATAGCTCCATCTTCCTGGCTATGGAGGTGTTCTGTACCTGTGAGCCAAATAGCTGTGGCTCTACCCGGATGATTTCCTCCACCATGACCCTGAGCTCCTCCTCGGAGAAGCGGGGGTGTCTCTGGCGTGACATGGGGTGGTGTGTGTGATGTGTGGGGCGGTGTGAGTATTGATGTGTCTGGTGATGTGTAGTGGTGTGTGGTGTTTTGTGCGTGGATGTGGTGTGGGTGATGGTGTTGTGTGCCTCTGTATGGTGGTGTTGTCTTGGCTGTGCTGTCTCTCTGGCCTTCGTCTGTGAATTTTGGTCGTAGGGGTTTGTGGGTGATGTGGGTGTGTGTTTTATATTGTGTTGGGTGTGTGGGAGTAGTGTTTGTATGTGTATCAGGTGTGTGTATTTGGAATTGTCCAATGTGGCGGTGTTTTGGAGATGTGTGTGTATTTTGAGCGCGGCGGTGTGTACCGCCAATGGAATACCGCGGTTGAAAGACCGCCGCGTGGATTCGTGGGTCGTAATAGCATGGGCGTGTTTCTGTAGGCGTGGAGGTGGAGGTTTTGTTTTCGCCACTTTAACACTGACCTTTAGTGTGGCGGAGTTGTGTGGGTGTCTGTATTTCGGCGGATTCCGGGATGTGTGTCATAATAGCTGTGGCGGACTACCGCGGCGGCGGCGGTGTATTGGCGGTCTTCTGCACGGCGGTAAGCGCCTTTTACCGCCAATGTTGTAATGACCCCCTAAATGTTTTAAGTTTTACCAGTTTGATTCAATCAAGATGACTTCAGGTGTGTCACACATTTGTCATAAGTAAGACTGTTAGCACTCTAGTTGTTCTTTAGAACACTATGAGAGGCTTCAGTAGAACACAAGGGAATCAAATGACAGGCTGCTTCTATTGGAACTACATGTCTAACTGGGAATGTCAGGCTTCATTCTCATATGGCTGAGAAAGATAGTGTGAATTTACAGAAAATATGCTCCCATTTTAGCTTCTGGAGAACCTTCCATAACAGCTATGGGAAAATCATGAGAAAACAGTTTTCTAACAAACATAATTCATGAAATCGCAACAAAAGGCTTTTTCAGAGGGCAAAATTACCTTAGAACACACCACAATTCCTAAAATTAGTTCAACAAATGATTTATATTGTAACAAAAATCTTTTATCTTCCTTTATACATTCTCATTTTTTTGACCCTCAAAACTTGCCATTCACTACAATGCATTTCGATGAGGTCAATGTCTCAGAGTCCTGTAATGGCTGCCACAGCATGATTGTATATCTAGATATCTATATCTATATATATTTCTGTATCTATGTCTATCCATATATAGATATAGATATCTATAGATATATCTAACTATCTTCCTATCTATCTATTTATCTATCTATCTATCTATCTATCTATCTATCTATCTATCTATCTATCTATCTATCTATCTATCTATATTATAGGAATATATATATATATTATATATATATATATATTATATATTATATGGAATAGTTTGCAAATATTCATGAATTTGCGCATGAAGAGAAACACTGTAATTGGTTGGCCACAACCTGAACAGAAAGTTGCGGCCACCATTTTAATGTCTTGGGACATAGTCACCGGGACTTGAAAACAAAATGAAAAGTAGCATAATGGGTCTGGGTGGCGGTAACCTGACCCCAGGGGTGTGCTATAGGGGTATTTGAGATCCAAAATATGGGTTTAAAATGAATGTTTCTCACCTTCTGCAATATTTGTGAATCATTCGAGAATATTCAAGAATAATTGTGAATATTTCATATAACATCGCACATGGTGAAATAAAATTATGAAACAATTCACAGACACATTCATACACTAATTCATTTACTCATAAATACATCCAGAGACACAATTGCCCACTCACACACCCACTCAAATACTCATGGACCCACTCAGACCCACTCATAGACTCATACACCCACTTTCATATCCACTCAGACACTCGTGCACCCACTCACAGATCCACTGATAGAGACAGGACCTGTGATGAAAACTTGCTGTCTGTAGATATATATATTACCTAGTGGCAGTCACCACTGGGTAGTTATAGTTAGGACCTAGTTTGTATATAAAAAGTGATTTTTACTTGTCTATATCTTTGGCATTGCTTGACAAATCTTAACAAAACTTTCCAAAAACATTTGCCAGTCACGTAACCTGCTGTCTGGAAAGTTTCAGAGTGATCTGTCCATGGGAGGCTGAGAAAAAGGGGGATCCCAAAACACAATTTCCCTATTCATTTTTCCATGGGGATTTTGAACAGCAAAAGCACAAAAAGTACGGGAAGAAATCACACCAAATTTGGCATGAAGGTAGGTCCTGGTCCAGAAAGAGTGTTTTTTTTTTTGTTTTTGTGTAATTTCATTCAGTAGTTTTTGAGAAATGAAGGGGAAAACACATTTGTATATCTAGGGATGTGAAAGATTTGCGACCCCTCCAGTTCTCTTGCAGAGATCTAATTGGCTGCAAACACTTCAACAACAGAAGCTGTTGCTGAGTCATGTGGGGACACAGTGGATCTATGGATCCACGGTAAAGTAAAATAAAAAAGTGCACGCTTGCAGGGAACAGAGATTTAGGGCCAGATGTAGGTACAAAAAAATTAGCGACTCGCAATTTGTGAGCATATGCGACTCGCAAATTGCGTGTCGCTAATAGGAATGCAGGTACAATGTCCGTGTACAAATTGCAACTCGCACCCGGAGTCGCAACGCAGATAGCGAGTCTGCTGTCTGCGAGGTCGCTGTTTGCGACCGCGCAAAAAACAAACTCGCAATTTGCGAGTGGGTGTCGCAAATTGCGAGTTCCATGTAAATTGATTGCAGGTGCTGCAGAACACTCCAGAAACCACTCCAGAACACTCTGGAAACACTTCCTGGCACATGATGATGACATCACAGCCAGGAAGTTTACTAATACACCTGGGAGGAGGGAGGACCACACCCATTTTAAACTGCTGAACAGCCAACAGGAGGAACAGCAGCAACAATGGCAGAAACACCTAGAAAGAGAAAACTTAAATTTTCTGAGAAGGAGCTGGAGGTGCTGACAGAAGAATGCTGTCAGCACTATGATGATCTCTTTGGAAAGGCAATGTGCCAGACTCAACCAAAAAACAACTCTGGCTGGAAATTCAAGAAAAAGTGAACTCCCTGGGGGTCATTCACAGGAGTGTGGATGAGATCAAGAAGAGGTGGTATGACCTCCGCTCCCGGACCAAGGAGAGGCTCGCAGAAAGGCTCCGGGAGATGAGAGGCACAGGAGGGGGACCATCATCCGTACCACCACCCACACCCCTGGAGGAAAGGGTGGAGGAGACCCTGGAGCAGGAGTCAGTGACAGGATTTGGAGATCTGGACACCTCTGAGCCCACTACATCAACCGGTGAGTACCATGTGATATGCCTGTACCCCCATCAATGCCATACCCCCACTCACCATGTACACAGGGGCATGCACAACCAAGATAGCTCCATTTCAGGGTAGCAAACACCAGAATGATGTATTATGGGCAATGTAGTCAAGTAGGCAGTAAATAGGCAAATATTTATTAGGAAGTGTGCAACAGATAGCAGACACTGACAGTATGTTCCCCATGTCCCACAGGTCTTCCACAAGACACCACCACAAGCCACAGCAGCCAGCCCCATGAGGAAAGCACAGGAGCTGCCACCACTCCCACCTGCACCACCAACACCATCCCCTTGATGTCAACACCTGCTGCAACAGTGGTTCCGGAGGCTGCACCAGCAATAGCCAGGAGTGCCACAGTAGAGCTCACAGGGCATGCACCGCTGCGCAGGCGACGCAGGTTCAGGAGAGCAGGACTGCAGGCTGAGTCCGGGCGTCCATCCACCACCATCACCGAGGCACAGCTGCTCCGTGGTCAGCGCCTGCAGAACAATATGTTAGGGAGAATTAGTGGGGTTCTGCACCGCTTTGTGAGGAGCAATGAGGCCAGCATGCAGCAGCTCCATTTCCAATTGGACGTCATTGGCACAAACACTGGGGACCTAGCCCTGTCCATGCGGGAACTGGTGGCAGGACTACTGTCACAGAGTGAGGGTGGGCGGCGCAGGGACCGTCAGCTGCTCCAGAGGCTGGACAGGATGGCCACATCAATTGGCAGACTGGCAGTCAACACCACTGGCCTGTCGAGAAGGACAGTTGGCCTCCAAGTTGAAATGGGCCACTTTGCAGGGGATGTGGCTAGAGGCCTGGGCCGGATCACACATGTGATCAATTTAATGGAGGCACGGCATGTGTCCAGGGGCACAGGGGACACCCCCCAGGACAGCGAAGAGGGCTCCACAGTGAGCAGTGTCTCTGCCAGTGACACTAGGGTGCTCCGGAGTGAGAGTACCAGGCAGAGCACTGCAGACCAACCTGGGACCAGCCAGGCTGGCAGAGGCCGCCGTAGGACATAGACTGAACCCTGTCCCTGATGTTGGGGCACATGACAGCAATGTGCCCCATGCATGGTTTGCTTTTTGATGTACATGAACAGTTAGGCATTGTAAATAGTTCAATTTCTGCACATCTTAAATAGTTTTTTGTTCCACTTAACAAATTGAGTTTTTGGTCATTAGGTGAGTATGGTTGAAGTTGACACGTACCTTCCAAAGTATTGGGTTGCGATGTGTTGCCGTCTCAGTCTGCCTTGATTTGCAATACTCCGATCCCCATGATGGTGATGTGGTTGCTCCTGCTCTTCATCCTCTGAATCTGGGTCTGCAGGGGTGAGAGGTAGCCCACGTCGGGTGGCAATATTGTGCAGGATGGCGCATGCAACAACAATTTTGAATGCTGTAATGGGGGTATACTGGAGGGCACCTCCACTGCGGTGGAGGCATCTGAACCTTGCTTTCAGCAATCCGAAGGTGCGTTCAATTATGTTCCTGATCCTCTTATGTGCACTGTTGTATCGCCTCTCGGAATCATTGCTGGGTGTTAAGAACGGAGTCATTATCCATGGCCGTAGTGCATATGCACTGTCACCTGTTGGGCACAAACAGTACACTGTTAGAAAGTCCTGGTTGGTGTGCACAGTGACCTGTGTGTATGTCTACGAGGTGTATGCAGCTCTACCTAGGAGGTATCTGTCTCCAAACTCCCCACGTTCCAGCCGTTGGTGTATCCCACTGTGCCTAAAAATGTAGGAGTCATGGGTACTGCCTGGAAATTTTGCGACAATGTCAGTGATGACATAATGGGCGTCACAAACAACCTGTATATTCAGTGAGTGGGTACACTTTCTGTTGCGGAACAGATATTCCAGGTTTGCAGGGGGGCATATTTGAATATGTGTCCCATCTACACACCCTATGACATGGGGAAAGTTGGCAATCCGGTAAAAGTCCAGCTTGGTGCTGTTAATTTCTGCCTCATTCCTGGGTAGGTATATGAAGTGAGACATGTGTGTGAGTATGGCATCTAGGAATGCCCTGAGGAACCTTGACAGTGCACTTTGAGATACCCCACCTGCCACAGCAATGACCCCCTGATAGCTCCCTGAGGCCAAGAGGTGCAGTGAGCATAGCACTTGCACATGCGTAGGGATGGCACAGCTGCGCAGAGTCTGGCGTTCTAGCTGTGGTTTTAGTAATTCAATTAATTCTAGTATGGCTGCGCTGCTAAGGCGGTATTTGTCATAGATCCCTTCCTCAGTTTGCTGAAAAAGAGTCTGCCTTGTTCTGTAAATCTTCTCCTGTCTCTGGCTCCTCCTCCTCCTCTGCTGGTCTGCATGGACTCTCCTCCTCACTGCTATCAGGTATATCTCCGCCATCTTGGTTAACCCAGATGCCTTCTGGGTCTCCTTTTATACTTTGGTAATGGTTACCACCTGCTCTGAGTTAGTGGTAAATGGGACATGCAAACTGGGCTTTTTGCGACTAGTCGCAATTTGCGAGTTGCAATTGCATATGGTTTGGACTCGCAAATTGCGACTTCCAATTTGCGGGTCGCTAAATGGGGTTGCAATTTTTGCGAGTCGCTAACGGCTTGCATCGCTTTCTGCGAGTCGGAAATGGGATTTTTGCATCCCATTTCCGATTTTGCACAGTCGCAAATAGCGATTCGGGCCATTTGCGACTCGCAAAACTTTGCTACATCTGGCCCTAAATGCTTCAGCAAGCACAGAGCTGCTGTCATAGCAGCTCTGTGCTTGCTGAAGCAATGGCACTGCAAGGGAAGCCTCAAGGCTTCCCACACACTGCCAGGTAGCCCATAAGGTGTTTTGATTATTTGAAAATCAAACATATAGATAATTAATCAAATATAGGGACAGCCTTGAGGGCTCCATTGTGGTCCCAGAAATTCCATAAAGGGCTAAAATAAAATAAAAAATAAATAAACCCCCATAGCTCAGTGTGACGGTTGCAGACCTTCAAACTGAGCTTTGGGGATTCAAGTCCAGCTGGACTAATTTCCCTCTTTTTTAAATAATGATTATAGTGTATTTAAAATAATAAATACATTTTTTAGTTTAAATCAAACACATTCTTAGTATATGAGATATTAAACTGTGAGAATTTTTTTTTTGCTTTTTGAGAGTGTTTTCCTGGCTCTAATTGTGCCCTGGGTACTGATAACCAGTCCCAAGGCCTGTGCTCTGTGTAAAATGAGTATGCAAATTAGGCTAATTATAATTGGCTATGTCAAACTACCAATAAGTCTCTAGTATATGGTAGGGCATGTAGGTTTAGGGATGCCAGCATAGGTAGTGCACCCATAGGTGCACTGCTGAGGTGCCCAGTGTCATTGTAAAGACAGGCTTACCTTGCTGGCTTCTTTTAAACTAAAGTTATATGCAAATTCGACTTTGGAATTAAAAGTACTTCCAAAGTCTTCAACTACCTTATTTTTACATATAAGTCAACCCTAAGGTGTGCCCTATGTGTCCCAAGGGGTGGGTGCCATGTCACTTTAAGCAGGGACCTTATACAAATAGTTTTATAAGCCCTGGTGAGGTAAAACAGCGAAAAAAAATTCCCCTCACTGTAGTGAATGGCCTCCATAGGCTAACATGAGGAGACTTTATTTAAATTAACAAAGTACCCATAAGTGCCAGAGAGCTTGAGTTTGGTATCAAATAAATTGTTATAGTAAATCCCACAACTCGCAATTGTTGGATTTAATATAACTAGTTCAGGTAAAGAGTTCTACAACTCTACCTGAAAGTTGCCAACTTCAGCTCTATAGTGCCCTTCTCTGATTGGCCAGCCTCTGGCAGCCTGGGGTGTGAAGTGGCCTTGGCTGAACACAAAGGATGTACCTGGGGGTGGAGATCTGCCTCAGCTGATGGTGAAGCAGGATGGGGGGAGAGCAGCCAAACTGGTCTTCAAAGGCAGGGAAGGACATTGTGAGCAGGTCAGCAACTCCCTCACATCCTGCAACCCCAGACAATTAGGTGCCCTCTTGATTAGATTAGGAGAGGGCAGGAGAGGGGTTTGTTTAGGCACATCAGTTGGTGGCCTCAGCCAAGTCTAACCTCCAAAAATCACTTTCAGCCAAGTTGGATTTTAGAAGAATTTTGCTCCCTGGGATTGATTTTTGCCACACTCTCCAAGAAGCGATCATCAAAGGGGGAAGGGGCCTGCCTGTGAATGGATAACCCTCCCCCCCTGCTGTCCACCCAGGAGCAAGTATAAATATTGCAGAGCTGCACCCACACCTCAGATTCATACAAGGAACAAGACCAAGAAGAAGAAGACTCTCCTGCTGGAACCCTGACCTGGACCTGGACACTGCACCAGCTCCACACTTGGGCTTCACCATTAAAAGGACTTTGCCTGTCTTCTACTGATTCAAGAAGGGACTCCCTGTTTGCCACAGGTACAAAGGAGCTGCTCAGAGTCCCCTGCATCAGTCCTTCAACCAGATCCTAACTGACCAGTGTCCAGTGGCCATTTGAGGATTTTGACCAGGTGCATTCTGGGAATTGTAGTCCCAACTCCCAAGGAACAACTCAGAGCTTCTGGTACCTTGGATCAAGTTGTGGACACTTCAATGACCCAAAAAGGACCTCTGGAAGAAGATTGAGACATTTGGAGACGTTTGGAAAAACTCCATAAGTTGAAGAGGCTAATTGTGAGAGTTGTAGTCCCAGACCCCAAGAGGCAAACCCGAGCCTCCGAACCCTTGGCTGGTGCTGTGGACCACTTTTCGGAATCAATAAACACTTCTGAAAGTAAGTGTGACAGTGTTACCTCATGGGTGGCATGAACTCTGGACTTTGTTCCTTTCCAGTGTGACCCTTTTTTAACTTCTTTGAGCGTTGGTTGCTTCTATGCACTAGAAAACATTAATTCTTTAAAAATTCATATCTCCGATTCCACTTATCGGATGTTAATTATTGTGATGTCATTTCAAAGATAAGAATATTGTCTATTTTTATAAATTGGTGTTGAATTTTTTGTGTTTTGTGTTTTACTTATTTACTGTTTTTTGTTTTTTAAATGCTTTACACACTTGTCTCCTAAGTTAAGCCTTGTCGCTCATTGCCAAGCTACCAATGGTTGAGCTGGATTAAATTTACTGAGACCTAAATGGACCTAAGTGGAGGTTAGTGGTCTGTTGCTAAGTGTAGGAACTTACCTGCCCTTACCAATAACACACTTTCCAACATTTTTGGGGCACAGTTGTGGGATCCAGTAATTGTGTTTAAAGTCACAATACAGTCTTAAGTTAAATAAGTTACACATCCTCTAAATTGACCTAGAGCAAAAATATTTTAGATTTTTCAAATTTGGATTCATTGTTTTAATTACTTCATTTTGGATCTTTCTAAATTGTCATGATCAATTGGTACCAACGTTTTTTTTTTAAGTGACACAAAACTAAAGGAAGACCATGGAGCTTGATCTGGCTGGCCTACCCAGATTCAAGTCTTTAGTTTAATTTTAGATATGATTAGGAACTCAAAATGAGGTCCACATATACAAGGAAAAAGAATATGTACATAAACAAACAAAATATTACCCATTCGTACATAAAAAACGCAGAGTCCAATTTGTAAGGAATCATTCCCAAACCAACCCCTCCACACCATAAAGTGCGTTGTAATAAAGTGCACCTAGCGAAATCCTCAAGGGAAAGAGCACAGAGTTATGTAAACATAAGCAGTCAAATGCATTACACTTCTGCTAAAAAAAAAGCACTGGAGAAAAAATATGAAGGAGCACTCATATATCTTTGCCTATCCATCCATTAAAGTACAATTGTAATAAAGTGCACTATTATAGAGAGACTACCAACCTTTTTCTTTAAAAAAACAACCCATCATTATAATAAAGCATGTACGTACATAAAAGCACAGAATCCAATATGTAAGAAAACACTCCCAAACCAACCCCTCCACGCCATAGAATGCATTATGGAAAAATTCCTCAAAGAGAAATCAACATGGGAAAAATGAACAGGGTTGAGTGAACCTAAGCAGTCCGATACTTTGCACCTCTACCCAGGAAAGCATTAAATAAAAAATATTTATATATATATATGAGAAAGCATTCATGTATCTTTGCCTATCCACCCCTAAAGTGCAAATGTAATAAAGTGCACCATTATAACAAGACCACCATCCTTTTCTTAAAAACAGCCCATCATTGTAATCAAGTGCATCAGGGATAGATTGACATGCAAAAGAGAGAAAGGTTAAATATAAGCATAAACAGACCAATTCTATTGCACGCTGTCCCATAAAACATGGAATAAAAAATATAAAAAGACACTCCTATATCCTTTACCCGACCCTCCATAGAGTGCAATTATCATAAAGTGCATCATCAGAATGAAAATTAAAAAAAAACACCTTTTCCTAAAAATAACACCTCAATCATTCGTGCATATCTCTAAAATAAATGTAAAAAACATTTGAAAAAGTTAAGAATTCTAAAACAGAACAAATCATTTGGGGGGTCATCAAAGCTTTAAAAAACTGGGATACCGAGAGCAGAGAAAGCTTGAGACAAATAGGTCTTAAACATTTACACCGATATGGGGCAAGGTATGGACAAACAAATAAAACATGGTTTAGGTCTTCGGTTTCGGCATGACAAAAATTACACTCTTTAGTTGAACTATGCCATTTTGCCAGGAGCACATTCAAGGGTAACAATGCCTGGCGAAGCAGTATCCAAAAACAAATGACCTTATATGGAATATTCCATATAATATGCGATTCTATGGAATTTGCTAAATTAAAAAAGGATCTCCTTTATGTGCAGATCTTTGGGTCCAGTCGAAAGCTTGGGGACCACATCGCCTGTTTTAGGCTAATTTTTAATTGCAAGGGGGATAGAGCCAAGACCTGGTTAACGTATAAATCCAACCTTTCTAGGGCATAAGAGAAGTTCTTGCAGAAAGAATACCTGATGTTATTATTTTTCGCAAAAATGTCTTTCCTTAACAAAGCCTTAGGGTATGATCCTCATCCCTTATGAGGGAGGAGGCCCAACGCACGTCCCCAGCTAATTCCTGGACAAACACACTTCTTAAGCCCAATTCCAACCCTAAAGCCGCACCAGGAACAGCTGTATTAACAGACAAAAGATTTTTGAGGATCTTACCTTCCACCAAATTCAGAAAACCCCATTTAGATGAGTCAATAAATTCCAAACCGTAAAGAAGGGATGCAGGGATTTTAGCTCGGTAGACTGCTAAAAGATGGACAAAGTGCCTTCTTCCAGTGTCCATACACAGAGCCCCTAAGCATCTTGCTTGACAACCGGCTTTAGATTTGTTGGAAATAATATGGGCTGTGCCGCTAAGATTCCCACAAATTCTTTTCCCTAAAAAGGTATGCAAATTCACGATTTCCAATTTTTGATTACCTAAAGACCAGTGAAAATTAGGGAATCTCATTTTTCTATTACCATGGAAGCATAGAATCTTGCTTTTCGAAACATTAACCTTTAAAAAGTGAGATTCAGAGTACTTTGAGAAAGACTTGAGATGGTTCTGTAAGCCTTTAGGGATTAAATCGAAGATAATAATGTCATCCGCATACAGTAGACAAGGAACAGAGTGACCGCCTATTTGTGGGGAGGAACCCTTACTCTGAAAGCAGGAAGATCTGACATGTAGGGAGACGAGCAAATATGCCAATAGGCATCCCTGCTTCAATCCATTCAAAACAAACATCTCTTCTGATAAACCTTTATCCCCCCTAAAAGAATCCTACACCAAGTATAGGAGTGGAGAGCTATCACTAACTCAAGAAGGATAGTTGGTATGCCCAAATAAGCCAGTTTTTTCCACAGCAAGCCTCTATCTACTTTGTCAGTATTGACTGTAATGCTGCAAAGTTATCCATAGTACTATGATTAAGTCTAAACACAGTTTGCTCCAGAGGAATAATATTGTTCTCCTCTGCCCAATCGGAAAGCCTAGATAGCAGACATTTGGTAAAGATTTTCCCTACTAAAGCCAGAAGGCCGATCTGCCAATAAATGGCAGGGCAATCACGGTCACCCTTCTTATATGAAGGCACTATAATACTGCCAACCCAATTGGGAGGAATGCTTCTAGTGAGGAAACACCTTCTGAAGACCACAAATAGGATCGTACTCAAGGAACAGATATCTTGTTTTGTTACAGAAATGAGAACTTCATCAGGACCCATTGCAGCAGAGGGATGGATAGAGGGAATGGCCAGTTCCGTCTCTTTTACTGATGGGTAAGTGGAGGAATGCATCTCCATACTTTCCAGAGGCCGAAGCATTCTACCCCATTTGAGTCGGGCCTCAGAGCTTCCGCTATGGCGGGGGACGATCTAACTCTAGACCTGCAGCCTTCACCTACCAATGCCCAAAAAACATCTAGCCTGACTCTTTGCTGCTGCTTCCCTGAGGTGGATCCAGAGCTGATCACAGTAGTCTCTTACGAGACAGGCCTTCAAGCGCTTCCTTCTCCTTTTTAATAATGCCACCCTAGAATTCCTTGCAATTGAATAGTCTAAGTACTGGCTCCTAACCAAACCAGTGTATTTCTCTATTTAGAGCAAGTTATGGGAAGGAATCACCCTCTGTCTGCTTTTAGGGACCCTGGAAGAACAATTAATTCACAGCTGCTTCATAAATGTCATATAGTTTTGCAGTTCATTCCTCTCCCAAGTGTCCAAATCTAAGACCACAACCTCCAAGGTCTCTCACATAGCCGAAATCCTTATAGGATCCCACTGGCACCTCCCTGTCTTTTTGTCAAAGATCGGGATAGACCCACCCAACTCCTGAAGGACCGTCATTGACAGGTTAATTTCTAGTGTGAAGAAGAGCGAATTATGGTCACTAACAGAAGTACTTAAAATCTTTAAATCCTCTAACAAAAGGTAGGCAGAGCTCCCTAACACTAGATAATCTACTATTGCCTTTCACCCTGGAGAAACATGTGAGAAGGTGGCAGGAGAATCAGATCAAGACCTTCTGTTCACAAAAATACAATTGCTTAAGCAGGAGTTTCTCTCTTTCATTTGTTCTTATCAAGGGGGGGAAACGCAGGCTATAATTCGCAGGGCAGCCTCTCTCTCAACCCCGCTAACTTGTAACAAAGCATGATTGGCTATCTTACAATTTAGATCACCTACCAATACTATAAGGGGGAGAATTCACTGTCTAGAGCATTTTATGCAAAGATCTTCTGTAACAAGGCATCGTAGGCTGATTCTGGAGGAATGTACACGCTGACCAGTATCAAGGGGACGGAGCCCCAGGAAATATTATGCATCTGAAAGGATAAGGTCATAACGAGGTTGCTAGGATCTTTATAGCAATCAAAATTCCACTTAAGTTTAGTTGATAACAAACAAGCAATTCCCCCCTTAGCATGCCTCCTCATAGAGGGAGTGACCTTACAGTCAATAACATAATAGTCATACCACAATAAATCCTTATTGGACCAAGTCTCCTGAAGACAGATCAAATTGGGATTTAAAGGATTGAGAGAGGATAATTTTTGACAACTATGTTTTACCCCTGCTACAGTCCGTGCAATAATATTTAGGCCTACGCTAGATAAAGGGGTGGGACAGGAATCTGGGCCCCCACGCCTGATTTAGGACACTTGGGAGCCAACCCCACCCATCTAGATCATTAATGTTTTTTTGCTCAGGAGCAGATCATAACTCCCACAATGGCACCTGTCTATCATTCCCTATTAAGGAAATTTTAAGTGCCTGCAGATCCATTCTAGGCTTAGGCTCATACTCGTCGGCATAATTAGAGGACTCAGAAAATGTATAACAATCAATAAACTTTTCCACTCCCCTCTCACCACCCACACCAGCCTGATTAGAGCCTAAGAAAGGAACCACATCAATACCACTACATTGCAGAAAGTCAGCATTTTAAAGAACCAAGGGCCAGATGTACGAAAGGATTTTACCCATTCTGTGTCTATGGGAAAAAGCTTTCGTACATATGGCCCTAAGTTCATAAAACGCTTGCAACGAAATGTAATCCTTGACTTCAAACCTACATTTGAATCCATTAAAGAGACCAGAGAAATGTCATAACTTTGAATTGACTTCAATAGACTAGAATCTGGAAATCAGTTTAACAAGGAAGATCTATTCAAATTTAAATCTGCATCAAAGATAGGAATAAAGTCTACTGTATAAGTGTCAACATTATATCCTATAGGATAAGAGTCCGCCAAGGGTAGAGGCCGTTAGACTCTCCCGAGGGCTTAGTAAGCCAAAATGCTGGAGCTGTTGGGTTCAAAGCTGAAGACACACTAGGGGAAGGAATAGAAAGAAGCTCCTTCTTGTGATACCTTCCAGACTCTCCAGTGGATGCACCAGATGACCCAGTTGTAAACCAAGGCACCAAGGTAGAATGTAAAGACAAATCTGGACACTCCGGACATGATTGCGTGGAATTTATCCTCTCTGGAAAATGAACTTTTCTTCTGTCTTTTTTATTGATCCTTCATGTTGATCTTTTCAATCATTTCACTCTTTTAGATTTTTGCCTCTTATATTTCTTGTTTTTTCCTTCTACACTTGGCGAGGGAACAGGCAACTCCGTAAGACCATTTTTTCCATTAGACAAGATTTTGGGAATACCTTCTGGGCAGACTGATCAAACTTTGCCAATCGATTACATTTAGCTAGAAGGGTGTCAAAGATAAATCAAATAGAGTCCACTGGACTGTCCAGCAGTGACCTTTTATCACAGATCTTGTTGCATTGAAGATTACCAGCTTGAGTGCCTTTCTCGACTTTAGAGCATGTCCTGGAGGTCACTTGGTCCTTTAATAACAGCGATAAAGCAGACCGTGGCCCTGAGGGGCCTAAGATCGAACTCCCATTTTTATTATCTTTCTTATTTTTAGTCCAATCCTTTCAAATATCGGTTACCGAGTCAAGAATACAGTCAGCTCCTCCTACAAATTTGTCCAGAAGTTTTCAAATTGATGAAAGTAAATTTTCCAAGCTATTCAAGGAGGTGGAAAGCCTGACCTCGTGATCTGGGATGACTAGATAAGGTCCCACTTGCTTCTTGAGCTGGAGTTATGGACAAGTGAGACTACACACACTCTTGTAAAGAAGGAGTACTGTTAAACAAGTGGAGACTTGTGAATGGAAGCGTAGGCCTAGCTTCCCCAGTAGGCTGAGAATGATCTTTACCCTGATAAACCATATCTCCGACAAAGATCTAAATCCAGATCAGGCAAGGTGAAGTCTTGGAGTTCAGTAACTAATGTCTCAGTGACCTTCATATGGACGCAGGATTCTTGAAGCACTTTGACTGTCTTAAGATGGCCTCATGTAGACTCTCCTGGCAGAGAAGAGTTAACTGATATGGGGGGTGAGGAAGGAAAAAATGCAAAGTCTGTGTCCTGGGCGGATTCTGAATATAGTGGGAATTCTGAAAGTTCCCTATGTTCTCTGGAGAAGTTTCCTCTACAGAGTAGTCTTCTTTTGAGACCCGTTTGGGGAGAGACTCACTTAGCTCCATGCCACCTGTCATACCAGATGGAAGGTATCACTTTGGTTCATCGTAAGAGATTTTTCCTTTTTACCATAAAGAGAATATTGGATTCTGGCCTCTCAATGGAAAGGCTGGGATACCCTTAATTGCAAAGAGGGTTAGACTTGGTTTTTACACATTATCTTCCTGGTAGGAGACATCCCAAGCATAATTTCTTTAATGTCATAATATCACCCTTTGACGGACCACTGGGACCAAGTTATAACAAGGAAAGAAAGGCGTGAAATCCTACTTATTGTAGAGCAATAATCATGCTAGAGACTTAAGAGCCCTACGCCCAGGTTTCTGCTCACGAAGTCACTAACAAGTCATTAACAAGGTCCCCATGACACAATCAGCTTTCAGGGTACTTCCAGGGCTCGACTGCGTTGCGACTGGTCGTTATATCCATTGAAGTCCCAATTTGAGGGGAGCGGGACAGCCAAGCATGGCAAGCCGCACTGGCCTGATGCCAGATGCTTCTGCTCCTAGCAGGCTGGCCACTGCCTAGTGCCTAGTGCATCCTGCTCACTACTAGCATGCTGAACACCAAGCTCTAGGCCCGAGCTCCCATGGCCCAGAAGAAATAATAGGGAAGCAGGCAAATAGACAAGCAAGTAAGCGTGTTGATAGGCAGGTGTGCTGGCCAGTTGATGGTTGATGGATTAGCCAATCAGCTGACAGGTGGGTAGATACACAGGAGGTTGGTGGTCAGATAGGGGAGAGGTAAGTGGAATACACACCTGTACTGTGCAATTAGAACTTTTCCGGGGCTGGCCCCAAGACTTAACTGTCCACCTTCTCCTTCTCCTTCAACCCCTTTCATTTTCCTTGTTCTCCACATTCTCCTCCCTTCCAAGTATCTCCGTGCTCCCGTGCCCCGGTGCACTTCCATGAACTTTCCCCGGGTCCCTGGCTTCCATGACCTCGGGCGTATCTCTGCACAGCACGGTCAAGACTCAGCCCCCTCTCCTTGCTCACTTCTTTCGGCCCCTTCGGCCATGACCCAGCACCGCACCATATCTCAAATAACTGGCGGGCTGCCACTGCCCCCCAGCCTTTTCTGGCTGTACCCGGCTGTTTCCCAGCTGTCCTCGTTGGCTCCCAGTGGCTCAACTGCCTCGCTCTATGGCGCTTTTTGATTCCTCAATAACTCCCCAATGAACCTCAGCATTAATCCGACCAGCGCCGCTTTTTTCACTGGTAGCGCAACGGCTCAATGGCTCTGCGGCCCCAGACCTGCTACCTCGCTGCTCACTTGCTCCGCCCCTCCCTCACACTTCAAATCAGCACAGCCTAGCGTCATTACATCCAACAGTACTCGCCCAATACCACTGCAGCTGAGCTTACGGTGTTGTGCAGAAAGAGGGGATTACCTGCTGCTGACCACCTTAGGAAGGCTGTGATGGTCAAGTCCCTTGAAGCCTGTGTAGTACAGATGGAGGGGAAGAAAGCTTCAGAGGTAGGAAGAGAGAGGGACGATGTCCTCTCCAACCTCCAGGAGGAGGAGGATGATTGCAAACTCTAATCTCAGCAGCTAGGGCCCCATCCAGTGCTAGTGAGAGGGGAGGGTCTGTGGCATCAGACCAAGAAGAAGCAGACCTGGACCGCAAGGAAAGGGAACTTGAGGCCCAGGTAGCCCTCATAGCTTTGGAGGCAGAGAAGTTGGCCTTAGAGAAGAAGAAGTGGTCAAATATTGAACTGAGAGATGGTGGCAGTGACAGAGAAGTTGAGGTATCCATGGGTGGTGGGTTCTGCCCCAGGTTACCAAAGTCGGTTGTTCCTGCTTATCTAGAGGGGGATTTCATAGACTAGTGGTTGAAGGCCTTTGAGGGGGCTCTCCAAATGAGAAGGGTTAAACCCCAATATTGGGGTTCACTCCTATGGGAGTTGGTTCCACTTTTCTGGGAAGGATAGGCTCCTGACCCTGGGGGGGAGGAAGCAGATTCCTATCCCAGCATGCAGAGGTGCTAAACCAAGAAGTTTGGTCTGACCCCAGAGCAGTACAGGATGATGTTCAGGGACACCCAGAACGTCAATACCCAGTCTTGGTTTGACTTTGTGGACACCTCACTTAAGGCTCTAGAGGGCTGGAGACATGGCACCAAAGTAAATACTTATGAGGGTGTAGGAAAGTACTCTCTTTGTCATGTTACCCCCAATTTCTGCCTGATGTCAGTGTGTTTGACTCTGTCACTGGGATCCTGCTAACCAGGACCCCAGTGCTTTTGCTCTCTCCCCTCTCAATTTTGTCACTGCATACTGGTAACACAGTATTTCATCTCAAATTGGCATACTGGTCACCCCTTATAAGTCCCTTGTATATGGTGGGTCTCTCCCTATTTTAGACAAAAAGACAGGGAGGTCCCAGGGTGGGCTGCAGCATTACTTGTGCCAGCCATAGGGAGCTCATGCAAAGGCTTCTGCAGGACTGCATTAATTCACAGCTGCGTCATAAATTCATATAATTTTGCAGTTAATTCCCCTCCATTCCTCTCCCCTTTCACTGCCATTTACACTGCACCAGGTCACTTATAAGTCATCTACATGTCAAGCCTTCCAACTCTCAATGCTAGGTGCAAAGTACCTGTGTGTGAGGGCACCCCTGCACTAGCAGAGGTGCACCCATGTCATCCAGGACCATTTTCCCGGACTTCGTGAGTGTGGGGATGCCATTTTACACGTGTACTGGACATAGGTCAATACCTATGTCCAGCTGCACAATGGTAACTCTGAATATGGCCATGTAAGGTGTCTAACATCTTGGAATTATACCCCAATGCTGATTCCAGCATTGGTTTTATAATTCCATGCACTCTGGGGGCTCCACTGTGGACCCCCAGTACTGCCACACCAACCTTCTGAGGTTTTCCAGGCAGCCCCAGCTGCTGCCACCGCACAGACAGGTTTCTGCCCTCCTGTTGCTCAAGCAGCTCGAACTCTCTCCTTTTGGAAATAGGTGTTACAGGCATGGGAGGGGTAGCCTCCCAGAGCCTCTGGAAATGCTTTGAAGGGAACAGATGGTGCCCTCCTTGCATAATCTAGTCTACACCGGTTCAGGGACCCCAAGTCCCTGCTCTGGCATGAAACTGGACAAAGGAAAGGGGAGCGACCACTGCCCTGTCCATCACCACCCCCGGGTTGGTGCCCGGAGATCCTCCAGAGTGTCCCTGGGTTTTGACATCTTATATTTCAAGGTGATGGGGCACTCTGGGAGCATCTGAGTGGCCAGTGCCAACAGGTGATGTCAGATCACTCCCCTGATAGGTGCTTACCTGTGTAGCTGACCAATCCTCCTTTCAGAGCTATGTAGGGTTCCTCCTCTGGGTGTTTCCTCAGATTTGGATTGCAAGACTCCCGCAGGAGTTCTCTGTGTCCTTTACTTCACCTTCTACTGATGAAACTGCATCTGGACCCTCCGGGAACTCTACAAATTGCAACAAAGAAGCAAAGATGACTTCTGCAACATTGTATCTTCAGCTCCTGCCAGTAACTGTAACTGTTTCCAGGTTGTGCATCCTTCAAGGGCTACCTGTCTTCCGTCTGCACCGGAAGAACGAATGAATCTCCCTTGAAGTGAAGGAGTCACTTCCCTGCTTCAGCAGGCACCCCTCTACAGTAGCGACCGGTGGTGCGTGTCCCATCTCCTGATGAAGTGCATGGATCCAGCAACATGGGTCATGGACTGAAGTGGTTGCAATGGTCCAACTGTCCAACTTTGGTGGAGGTAAGAGCTTGCCTCCCCATGCAAGACAGTACCCCCATGCACTGTGTATTTTGCAGTTGCCAAGGCTTGTGTACGACCTTCCACAGAGGTCTTTGTGCACAGCTCGGGCCCCCAGCACTCCTTCCTGCGATGCATAGCTTCCTGAGTAGTTCTCCGGCAGCGGTCGATCCCTTTGTGTAGTGCTGCATGAGCCTCCATTTGCATCTTCTTTGTCCCCGTGCAGTGGGACTCCGGTGCGCACTGCCTAGTCTTCTGAGGGCTCTCTGAGTTGTTGAGAGCCCCCTCTGTTTACCCCTTCTGTATAGAGGCCACCAGGGCCAGCCTCCTACAGAGGGGTTATACAATTTGATCATGGGAAAGCACATCTTGACCAATTGTATACAAGAGAGGTTAAGCCAGCAACTAGTGGACTCTAAGCTGACCAACCCCCAGAGAGCTGGGGAAGGCAGCTAATGAGGCAGCTGATGTGTGGTTGGCAGCCAGGATGGTTGTCAAGGCCCAGGGGGGAGACTCAAGAAAGGGGGGTCAGGTCCCCAAAAACCGAAGGAGGGAGGTGGTAAGCCCATCCCAGAGACTACCTCTGTAACCCAGAACCCTAAGAGGGAGGGGAGTAAATCCCACCCCCACTCTGACAAGCCAAAACAGGGAGACCCATGGTTAAAAAAGCTCTTGGACAGTAAGGCTTGCTTTGACTGTCAGCAGACTTCAGAGGAGATGCACCCTGTCCAAGGAAGGTGGTTAGCACTGGGCTGTCCAGTGAAGCCATAGAAAAGTACTCCTCGGATGATGAGGTCCTCATAGCATTGGGCTGGAAGACAGGATCAGATGGTAAGCTGGTGCTCCCTGAGGGTGGGAGTAGGCACTTTCACCCCATTCAGATGAATGAGATACCTACCACTGGCCTGAGAGACTCCTGTGCCAGTCACACAATAGTGATCCCAGACATGTATGCCCCAGGGGAGACCAGGAAAGTCAGTATAGCCAAGGGTGAGGTCACCACCGAACCTGTAGCCACAATGCCCCTAGAGCGGGAGGGTATCCTTGACTGGTTTAGGGTGGTGGTCAATGCTGACCTCCCCCTAAATTGTATCCTTAGCAATAACCTCCCAGAGGTGAGTCTGGTCCCAGATGGGGTGGTCACCCAGGGTGGCCCCCCCAATCCAAAGTCCTGGGGAGCCAGTGCCTACAGTTAGGAGACAGGGGTCTCTAAGAAAAAGGATGAAGAAAATGAAGGGTAGGCCACTCTTAAAGAGAGTTCCAGGGAGCCAAAGGCCTTCTGCCCCAGTAGGGGGGGAGCCCAGAGTTGGCCCTGGTGAGGCCACCCCTGACCCCAAGGAAGTCCTGAGTAGCCAGAAGCTGTCCAGATTCAGGGTGTTGTCCCTCAAATGGCAGAAGGGAGATTGGAAGGAGGGTGTCTGCCACAGGAGGTAGTAGCCCCCCACTCTAAACAGCCAGAGGGGTGCTGGGACCCCACAATTGCCCCTAAAGCATCTCACCGACCTGTCAGTGAAGAGCTTAAGGTGTGGTTGTGTGTGCTGACAGCTGTCAGTGGCCTCTTCTGAGTGCTGACCTTCATGGCAGCACTGTTTTTGGCCTGGGAGGCAGATCCCAGGGCCAAAAGCAAAGAAGCCCCCTCACCCAGTTGGTCATGGTGGGGTTGCTCAAGTATTGGGTGACCTCTTTGGGTAAGCTAGATGTTTCCCTAGCAAAGCTAGGGATAGGGGAGGTGGGCACGTCAGTACCCAAGTTGGCAAACAGAGAGGAGGAAGACCCCCTTAGAGGAAAGTTATAGTTTAAAGTGGGCCCTTTCACTGTTGGCATCGGTTCACTACACAGAGGGAGTTACCATGACAGGAGGATGTAAGGCAGAATAGGCCCTGCAAAGGGACAGCCAGTTTTCTTCACTGTCTTCCTCACCTGACAAGCCAGCAAGACTGGTGTTTTCCTGACTCTAATGGGGCCCTGGGTACTGCTCTGTGTAAAATGAGTCTTCAAATTAGGCTAATTATAATTGGCTATGTCAACCTACCTATAAGTCCCTAGTATATGGTAGGGCATCTAGGTTTAGGGACCCAAGCATCGGTAGTGCACCCATAGGTTCACTGCTGGGGTGACCAGTGTCATTTTAAAGGCAGGCTTGCCTTGCTGGGTGCTTTTAAACTGAAGGCATATGCAAATTTGACTTTGGAATTAAAAGTACTTCTAAAGTCCTAAACTACCTTATTTTTACATATACGTCACCACTAAGGTGTACTCTATGTGCCCCTAGGGTTAGGTACCATGTAGCTAGAAGTATAGTTTTATAAGCCCTGGTGAGGAAAATTTGCCAAATTATTTTTTCCATCACTGTAGTGAATGGCCTCCCTAGGCTAAAATGGGGAGACTTTATTTTAATTAATGAAGTCCCTTAAATTCCACATACCTTGAGTTTGGTATCAAATTAATTGTTATAACAAATCCTACAACCTGCAATTGTTGCATTTAATATAACTAGTTCAGGTAAAGAGTTCTAAAACTCTACCTGAAAGTTGCCAACTTCAGCTCTATAGTGCCCTTCTCTGATTGTCCAGCCTCTGGCAGCCTGGCCTGGGCTGAATACAAAGGATGTGCTTGGGGAGGAGATCTGACTCAGCAGATGGTGAAGCAGGATGGGGGGGAGCGGCCAAATTTGTCTTCAATGGCAGGGAAGGACATTGGGGGTAACTCAGCACCACCCTCACATCCTGCAACCCCAGACAATTAGGTGCCCTCTTGATTAGATTAGGTGAGGGCAGGAGAGGAGTATGTTTAGGATTTTTAGCCACACCAGTGGGTGGGCTCAGCCAGATCTAATCTCCAAAAATCACTTTCAGCAAAATGTTGCATTTTTGAAGAATGTTGCTCCCTAGGATTGATTTTTGGCAAACTTGGTCATCAAAGTGGGAAGGAGCCTGCTTGTGTTTGGATGACCCTGCCCCCCCTGCTTTCCACCCAGGAGTGGGATAGATATGGCAGAGCTGCACTCACACCACAGATCCCTACAAGGAACAAGACAAAGAAGAAGAAGGACTGCCCTGCTGGACCCCTGACCTGCACCTGGACACTGCACTCTGAAGGAATGCACCAGCTCCACACTTGGGCTTCTCCACTAAAAGGACTTTGACTGTCTTCTACTGAATCAAGAAGGGACTTCCTGTTTGCTAAAGGTACAACCGAGCTGCCCAGAGTCCCTGTGGTAAGTCCTGCAAGCAGAAATCAGCTAGCCAGCGCCCAGTGGCCATATGAGGATTCTGAAAAGGTGCATTCTGGGAATTGTAGTCCCAACTTCCAAGGAGCAACTCAGAGCTTATGGAACCTTGGAGTTGTGGAAATGTCAAGGAACCAAAAAGGACCTCTGAAAGAAGGTCCAGAAGTTTGGAGACGGTTGGAGCTACTCCATAAGTTAAAGAGGTGCATTATGGGAGCTGTAGTCCAAGACCTCAAGAGGCAAAGCAGAGCCTCTCAACCCTTGGCTGGTGCTGTGGACCACTAAAGTGGTTGTTAGTGGCCTGTTGCTAAGTGTAGGTACTTACCTGCCATTAACAATAACCCATTTTTCAATATAAAGGGGATTATTACAACTTTGGAGGAGGTTGTTAATCCGTCCCAAATGTGACGGATATACCACCAGCCGTATTACGAGTTCCATAGGATATAATGGACTCGTAATACAGCTGGTGGTATATCCGTCACTTTACCATCACTTTTGGGACGGATTAACACCTCCTCCAAAGTTGTAATAACCCTCAAAGTCTAAAAAAAGTTCTTTCCCTCTTCCTTTCTTTCTCTCTTTCAATCAATTTCTCCCAATAACACACCCACTCAGACACTTACGCACCCACTCACAGACCCACTGACACACTCATGCACCTAATCACAGACCCACACCACATTGACACACCCACTTAAACAGTGATGTAGGCACCCTCTCACCCAGAAAGACAATCTGACAGCTACTCTCTCCCCAAGATACACCCTATCATACCTATTCTAACACCGTGAGAAGCCACAGCCAACTCCCGCTGTGCATGGCCAAAGGGCCGCGCCCAGTATGTCATTGGGTGGTTAGGGAGTGTTGTCGCAGGGGTCTGGCTGCAGGCTGGATATTGCGGGCAACTACCCCTGTGCATGGCTGAAGAACATGCACGGTGCAAGGTTGGGTGCTTATGTTGGGTTGGGCTCAGGGCCTACCCAACTACTGCGGTGGCAGTGGTTGGATTAACATATAGGCCCTCATTACAACCCTGGCGGTCGGTGATAAAGCAGTGGTAATACCGCCAACAGGCCGGCGGTAACCAAAATGGAATTATGACCACAGTGGAAAAACCTCACACAGACAGCAACTTTAACACACCGACCGCCACGGCGGTAGCAACAAGCACCGCTGTGGTAACTGTTAACAGCCAGGCGGAAGACAGTGTACCACCCACACTAATATGACACACCTATCCGCCACCTTTTCAGGGGCAGTACCAATGACATCAAAAGCACAGTGGAAACAGTACACAGAAGGCAAAGGACTCACCCCTGGAGACACAAGGAGGAACATCGCCGCCATAGAACCCGAGTTGCAGGTGTTCCCCATGCTCGTCTATCTCCTACTTCATTAGGAACACCAACGCCGGCAAAGACGACCACGGGGAGTACTGCCGCCTAGCACACAGGGGAGAGGAAAAAGAGAGTGACACACACACACGCAACACGCAACACCCCCACCCTCAACACCATACACATAAACTGATGCAGCAATAAATAATATTTATCCCGTACCCCTCAGGAATAATGCAATGACAAAAGGAATTGATTAAAGTGAGTGTAATAATACAAAATTGTAGAAAATCATGTTTTAAAATCAAAACAGTATATACTTATGTAAAAATGGAGGGGCACAGCCCAGTCCACAATGTCCGTAGGCCACAGGGACACATCACATTGGCCAAGGCCCCACTTGACTCCTGCAAGAACACCGAGAGAACACCGCAGGGGCATCAGGTCACAAATACACAGGCACCTGAGGAGGACGGGGAATGGGGGGGCACCTCAGCTGGAAGATGGTACAACACTACCGGTCCTGGAGGGGGCACATGCCCTGTGTGCTTCATCCTGGCAAGGAGGGGGTAAGTGGATGGCTTCTTCCACCAGTTCTGGAGTGTGCTTTGTGCCCAGTGTGCTTTATCCTGGCAAGGAGGGGGTGAGTGGATGGCTTCTTCCACTGGTTCTGGAGGGGACCTTGTGCCCAATGTGCTTCATCCTGGCAAGGAGGGGGTGAGTGGATGGCTTCTTCAACTGGTTCTGGAGGGGGCCTTGTGCCCAGTGCGCTTCATCCTGGCAAGGAGGAGGTGAGTGGATGGCTTCTTCTACTGGTTCTGGAGGAGGCCTTGTGGCCAGTGTGCTTCATCCGGGCAAGGAGAGGGTGAGGGGATGGCTTCTTCCACTGGTTCTTGGGGGGGCCTTGCACCAAGTGTGCTTCATCCTGGCAAGGATGGGGTGAGTAGATGGCTTCTTCCATTGGTTTTGGAGGGGGCTTTATGCCCAGTGTGCTTCATCCTGGCAAGGATGGGGTAAGTGGATGACTTTTTCCACTGGTTCTAGAGGGCGCTCTGTACCCTGTGATGAAGCACTTGGGGAGTACAAGGTCACAGTCTCCCACCTGGGTGTCATACCCATAGGATTTGCAGGGTCCAGGACGCACTACAGTCCATGGAGGCAGGACTACACACTGTCCGCCGGAGGTGATGGCTACTCAGTGGTGGCCTTGGCGGTGCTGGTTTCGGTGCTGGCATTGGTGGGGGGAGGCTCCAGCCCATCCCCTGCAGCCTTGGTTGGCTGCCCATTGGGGCTACTGCTGCTGGCAGTGCTGCTGGCACTGGTGGTGGTGCTGGTAGCGGGGCTAGTGTCGGGAATGCCAGTGGTAGGGGGAGGCTCCAGCCCTTCCCCTGCAGCATCGGACGGCTGAACCGCCATGGTTGGTGTTGGGGGCTCCGAACCAGTCCCAGCACCAGGCCTCCTGACCTTCCTGTCTGCAGGGTCAGGCCCCTTGCCCTTCCCAGCTGATGGTGCCTCCTTGCCCTTGGCAGCTGGTGGTGCCTCCTTGCTTTCCCCTTGGCAGCTGGTGGTGCCTCCTTGCCTTTCGCCTTGGCAGCTGGTGGTGCCTCCTTGCCTTCCCCTTGGCAGCTGGTGCAGGCACACTATCAGTACTGATGGCTGGTTCCCTGGAGCCTCTCCGACCTACAGTAGCTGCCGACACTACCGTGGCCGTGGACTGGGTGGCTGAGGTGCTCGGCTGGGTTCTGACCACCCTGGCCTGACGTGAAGGATGGGGTGGCGGGGTAGGGTAGTGGTCAATGGCGGAGAAGAAAAGCTTCTTAGGGACACTGGGGTGGGAAGAGGGTGAAAGTTTGGGAGTGGAGGAAGAGAGAGTGTCTGGAGGAGGAGTCAGTCTGCTGTGTTTGGGTGCAGGTGCATGGGCTGGATGCTGTTGTGAGGTTGATGGTTGTTGGGTGTCTGAGAGCTTGCGTTTGTGTACTTTGGGAGGAGGGGGCACAGACACAGTGGGAGAGGACACAGGGGACGTGTGCATGGATGTGGGGGTGGTGACTGCCAGTGGGGGGTCTGTAGTGCAAGGCGTGATGGTGATGTGTGTAGTGGATGAGAATGTAGTGCATGCAAGTGTGAGTGGAGATGCTACTGGGAGGGTGGTGGGCGAGGAGGAGGAGGGGGACACAGTGAAGGCAGTGGATGGTGGTGTGTCTGCATCTGGATGGTGTTTGTGTGAGTGCCTGTGGAATGATGTGTGGTGCTTGTGTTTGCCTGAGCCACTCCTGTGTGTTGTCTTGGGTGCATGCTGGTCTGAATGTGTGCTTGGGATAGGTTGGGGGTGAGGGGAATGGGACTGAGTAGAGGAAGTTGGAGGGGGGAGGCTAGAGACAGGGGCAATTGCTGCCATCAGGGAGGAGGCCAGAGCCTGGATTGATCTCTGTTGGGCCGCCATGCCAGAGTGAATGCTCTCCAGGAATGCATGTGTTTGTTGCAAATGACCTGCCAGCCCCTGGATGGCATTCACTATGGTTGACTGCCCAACAGAGATGGATTGAAGGAGGTCAATAGCCTCCTCACTCAGGGCAGCAGGGCTGACTGGGGCAGGGCCTGAGGTGCCTGGGGCCAAGGAGATGCCCACACTCTGGGGTGAGCTGGCACGAGAAACTCACTGAGGGGCTGCTGGAAGGGCGGTGCTGGTACGGGGGTGGCGGCTGTACCTGTAGTTGGGGTGACCACAGAGGTGTCTGCCACCTCCAGGGAGCTTCCATCGGAGGAGGTATGACTGTCTGAACTGTCCCCTTCTGTCTCCGCCATGGTGCTCCCCTTGCCCTTCATCCCACTGGCGCCCTGACAGTTAGTGGATTCGGCCTCCTGGGCCCTGTGGGATGCAGCTCCCTCCGTCGCCAGTCCCTCTGCTCCTCCGCCAGATAATGTTAATGCACATAAGGACAGGATGACAAAACAAAAAGGGGGGAGGAGAGAGACAAAGGATACACTTGGTCAATGGCTGCCCCACCACCACTGTTGGCATACACAGCACCTTCACACAGGGAACAGGCCTACGCACTATGCAATGCACTACCAGTTACAATGCTAGTCACCAGCCCAAGATCAGGAATACCTAACGCCAATAGTAGCATACCTGACACCCACAGACCCCTGCTGAATAGTGGATGCCTACTAGCTTTGTAGGAGGTGGTGTTCATCAGCCCCTGCCCAACATGGGACCTACCCTGCAATGTCCGGCCTGGCCAAGGGGCACCCACAGTCCCACATCCCCCACCTGTAGACCACCTCACCACGCACAAGTAGTAGATATGGAAACTGTACTCACCCCCTGGTTGCTACTGTGATGCCCTCAAGAGCCCATATAGCTCCATATAGACCACCGCCATTATGCGGAACATCAGGGGGGGTCAGGGTTCGATGGGCAACCCTTCCTCGTGGGGAGGCCATCCTCAGTTGGGCCTCTGCGTCTTCCGTACCCAGTGTCTCAGGTCCTCCCACCATTTGCAACAGTGGGTGCTCCACCTGCTGTAGACCCCCAGGGTCCACACGTCCTTGGTCGATGGCACACCATATACCTTTTTCTGATGGGTGGTGACCTGCAGACATATAAACAGAGAAAAAGGTATCAGCCATACCGTCCAGCCTCTTACACTCATGGCCCATCATAGCCCTCACATCCCCTGATGCACAGACATTGCCCACCATACATGCAGCATGCTGCCCAGGACCCTTTCACCAACCCCCCTTACAAGAGGCCCTCACACACAGCAATCCATGCATTCATGCCCCATGCATCGTGCTCAGAGTGTACTCACCTGTTGGTCTGGAGCCCCATACAGCATTCGGTACTGGGGTAGGACCCCATCCACCAGTCTCTCCAACTCCGCAGCAGTGAAGGCAGGACCCTTTCTCCAGTGGCTCGAGCCATGGTCGGTTCCATACACAGGTCACAGCAGCACTTGCAGTGTAGGTAGGTAGGTCCTCTCCTGTTGAATGTCAGGACGCAAGTGAGGGAACAGATAGAAAATGGTGGTCATGTCCGCGGCGGTGCGTACCGTCACCGCCGGCATACTTCACCATTGGCCACTGTAACTCATTGGGCCAAAATGCAACTAATGAGGAGTTGCACGGCAGTACTCGACCGCCTCCCGAAATGGTGCACAACGTCAGCAGCATTACCTAATTTTCACATGTCCATCCACACAGGACAGGTGGGCGCCATTTTGGGGGTGGGGGGGCAGGCCATGGCACCTAACTGAGGCACAGTACACATAGGCACCATTTGGGCATATCCAAAAACATACTGTTTCTGTAACAACATGCAATGCAGTGTACAGTTTGGGAATGTGGAATACTGACCAGCTGCTCACTCTTTTGCCCCATAGATTACAACAGCTGCAGATGAATAAGAGATGGAGATGAGTCTCTGAGTGTGTCTGTGAGTGAGTGCATGAGTCTCTTAGTGGGTCTGTGAGTTGGTGTGTGAGCCTGAGTGGGTCTGTAAGTGGGTGCATGAATGTCTTATAGGGTCTGTTACTGGGTGCGTAAATGTCTGAGTGGATCTGTGAATCGTAGCATGACTGTCAAAGTAAGTTTATGAGTGGGTGCTTGAGTGTCTGAGTTAGTCTATGAGTGGCTGCATGAGTCTCTTAGTGGGTCTGTGAGAGGGTGCACATGTGACTGAGTGAGTGTCTGAGGGCATCTGTGAATGGCTGTGTCTCTGTGTGGGTGTGTCAGTTGCTGTGTGTGACTCGGCCACAAAGAAATCTAACCTGCCCTTTTATCCAACAAGAGTTTACAGCTTTGCACAAAATATCCCAAGTGGCGCTCCTTCTGACTTTCTGAGTAAATGTCCAGTATGTATTCTGCACTACAGCTGTGTAATGGAGCACAAGGAAATGTCACCAGAGACCTTGTGTGCATTTTGACAGCATGATTGTTCCTGTTGTCTCTTTCTCTAGAATTATGTGACTACATGAATCCTCCTACATAGAGGTCAACCAGACTACAAAAAAGTAAATCTCCAGCAAACCAGGGTCCTTCCTCTTATCTACATGAAGTAAGTGCTTGTTTGTTTTGTGCAGATGTCCTCATATTCCTCAACATCAAGAACACGCCACCAAAATCAGTGTAAAATTATCTTGGTAAGCTGTCCATCATCCTAGTAAAATGGGGGAAGTCCTTTGCATACTGCTAAGGTGGACAGTGTGGTGCCAAGCGGGCACAGTATCCAGGTGATTTGTACATTTGCATACTCAAAGCAATTTAAAGAGAGGACCATGGACTCTAGGGAAGGGGGGCCACACAACCATCCTCCCCAAGCCCGGTCCCATCCTACAGGACCAAGCCATAAATAAATTGAAGAGGGGCCATGTGACCCCATCCCCGTGGCCCAGCCATTATTAAATACAGTGGCACCCCCTCCTCAGGCCAGTTTCAGGCACCAGGACCCATCCCCTGGGGCCCAGCCTTCTTTTAAAAGGGGAGAGGGACCGCACAGCCGATTTTAGCCTGGAGGCCCCCATCCCCATTGGGCCCAGCTACTAATAAATTGAGGCGGGGGCTGCACAGCCCCCCTCCCTGGGCTGAATGTGGCCCCAGGAACCCCATCCCCCTGGGCCCCCAGTGTGCAATGGGACTGCGGGGAGCCTCAAAGCCCCTGGAGTCCCAGCCAGCTCTGTCTCTTGCAAAATCCGGCATTGCTACTGCACACAGGGCACTGCTAAACATGCAGCTCCCTGTGTGCAAGAGCAATGGTTTAATCTATGCGGGCCGGGAAAGAGATGAAACTTCTACTTCCAATGGGTGAGAGCACTTTGACAGCTCTCGCCCACTGGGAGCAGAGTGTTTGCTCTGGCTTGGTGGGAGCTGTCAAAGCTCCCACCAAGTCAGCGTAAACAGCTATGTCCTGTGGATGGGCACCCCTGGAAATAGCAGAAGCTGGTCCTGGGGGGTGGTGACCGCCATGGCCATTATTGGCTGTATGAGGGGGGTCACTTGGGCCCCCTCCAATATTTATCCTAGCCCCGGGGAGGTGGTGGCCCCTCTGGGCCAGGGTCCATGACAGCCCCCTTTCTTTATATTTTTAAGCCCCGGGAGGTTGAGGTCTCTTGGGCTGCGGGGGGGCCACATGGGCCCGCCGCATACATTTCATAGATAGCCCTGGGGAGGTGGCAGTCCCTGAGGCTGTGGGAGAGGCTGTATGGACCTCCCCAATTAGAAGTTACTCTTTTGCCGCAGGAAGGTGATGGTCCCCTGGGCGAGGGAAGCTCCATGCACCCATCCTTTTTTAAGCCCCTAGTGCCCCAGGAACCTGGCCCACCAGGGGGCAAAATAAAAGAAAAAGAAAAGGGCAGGAGACCACCCTTTAAAAAAGGGGGCCTTATGCCCAGTGTGCTTCATCCTGGCAAGGAGGGGGTAAGTGGATGGCTTCTTCCACCAGTTCTGGAGTGTGCTTTGTGCCCAGTGTGCTTTATCCTGGCAAGGAGGGGGTGAGTGGATGGCTTCTTCCACTGGTTCTGGAGGGGACTTTGTGCCCAATGTGCTTCATCCTGGCAAGGAGGGGGTGAGTGCATGGCTTCTTCAACTGGTTCTGGAGGGGGCCTTGTGCCCACTGTGCTTCATCCTGGCAAGGAGGAGGTGAGTGGATGGCTTCTTCCACTGGTTCTGGAGGAGGCCTAGTGCCCAGTGTGCTTCATCCGGGCAAGGAGAGGGTGAGGGGATGGCTTCTTCCACTGGCTCTTGGGGGGACCTTGCACCAAGTGTGCTTCATCCTGGCAAGGATGGGGTGAGTAGATGGCTTCTTCCATTGGTTCTGGAGGGGGCTTTGTGCCCAGTGTGCTTCATCCTGGCAAGGATGGGGTAAGTGGATGACTTTTTCCACTGGTTCTAGAGGGCGCTTTGCACCCTGTTATGAAGCACTTGGGGAGTACAAGGTCACAGTCTCTCACCTGGGTGTCATACCCATAGGATTTGCAGGGTCCAGGACGCACTACAGTCCATGGAGGCAGGACTACACACTGTCCGCCGGAGGTGATGGCTACTCAGTGGTGGCCTTGGCGGTGCTGGTTTCGGTGCTGGCATTGGTGGGGGAGGCTCCAGCCCATCCCATGCAGCCTTGGATGGCTGCCCATTGGGGCTACTGCTGCTGGCAGTGCTGCTGGCACTGGTGGTGGTGCTGGTAGCGGGGCTAGTGTCGGGAATGCCAGTGGTAGGGGGAGGCTCCAGCCCTTCCCCTGCAGCATCGGACGGCTGAACCGCCATGGTTGGTGTTGGGGGCTCCGAACCAGTCCCAGCACCAGGCCTCCTGACCTTCCTGCCTGCAGGGTCAAGCCCCTTGCCCTTCCCAGCTGATGGTGCCTCCTTGCCCTTGGCAGCTGGTGGTGCCTCCTTGCCCTTGGCAGCTGGTGGTGCCTCCTTGCCTTTCGCCTTGGCAGCTGGTGGTGCCTCCTTGCCTTCCCCTTGGCAGCTGGTGCAGGCACACTGTCAGTACTGATGGCTGGTTCCCTGGAGCCTCTCCCACCTACAGTAGCTGGCGACACTACTGTGGCCGTGGACTGGGTGGCTGAGGTGCTCGGCTGGGTTCTGACCACCCTGGCCTGACGTGAAGGATGGGGTGGCGGGGTAGGGTAGTGGTCAATGGCGGAGAAGAAAAGCTTCTTAGGGACACTGGGGTGGGAAGAGGGTGAAAGTTTGGGAGTGGAGGAAGAGAGAGTGATTGGAGGAGGAGTCAGTCTGCTGTGTTTGGGTGCAGGTGCATGGGCTGGATGCTGTTGTGAGGTTGATGGCTGTTGGGTGTCTGAGAGCTTGCGTTTGTGTACTTTGGGAGGAGGGGGCCCAGACACAGTGGGAGAGGACACAGGGGACGTATGCATGGATGTGGGGGTGGTGACTGCCAGTGAGGGGTTTGTAGTGCTAGGCGTGATGGTGATGTGTGTAGTGGATGAGAATGTAGTGCATGCAAGTGTGAGTGGAGATGCTACTGGGAGGGTGGTGGATGAGGAGGAGGAGGGGGACACAGTGGAGGCAGTGGATGGTGGTGTGTCTGCATCTGGATGGTGTTTGTGTGAGTGCCTGTGGAATGATGTGTGGTGCTTGTGTTTGCCTGAGCCACTCCTGTGTGTTGTCTTGGGTGCATGCTGGTCTGAATGTGTGCTTGTGATAGGTTGGGGGTCAGGGGAATGGGACTGGGTAGAGGAAGTTGGAGGGGGGAGGCTAGAGACAGAGGCAATTGCTGCCATCAGGGAGGAGGCCAGAGCCTGCATTGATCTCTGTTGGGCTGCCATACCAGAGTGAATGCTCTCCAGGAATGCATGTGTTTGTTGTAAATGACCTGCCAGCCCCTGGATGGTATTCACTATGGTTGACTGCCCAACAGAGATGGATTGAAGGAGGTCAATAGCCTCCTCACTCAGGGCAACAGGGCTGACTGGGGCAGGGCCTGAGGTGCCTGGGGCCAAGGAGATGCCCACACTCTGGGGTGAGCTGGCATGAGAAACTCACTGAGGGGCTGCTGGAAGGGCGGTGCTGGTACGGGGGTGGCGGCTGTACCTGTAGTTGGGGTGACCACAGAGGTGTCTGCCACCTCCAGGGAGCTTCCATCGGAGGAGGTATCACTGTCCGAACTGTCCCCTTCTGTCTCCGCCATGGTGCTCCCCTCGCCCTTCATCCCACTGGCGCCCTGACAGTCGGTGGATTCGGCCTCCTGGGCCCTGTGGGATGCAGCTCCCTCCGTCGCCAGTCCCTCTGCTCCTCCGCCAGATGATGTTAATGCACATAAGGACAGGATGACAAAACAAAAAGGGGGGAGGAGAGAGACAAAGGATACACTTGGTCAATGGCTGCCCCACCACCACTGTTGGCATATACAGCACCTTCACACAGGGAACAGGCCTACGCACTATGCAATACACTACCAGTTACAATGCTAGTCACCAACCCAAGGACAGGAATACCTAACGCCAATAGTAGCATACCTGACACCCACAGACCCCTGCCGAATAGTGGATGCCTACTAGCTTTGTAGGAGGTGGTGTTCATCAGCCCCTGCCCAACATGGGACCTACCCTGCAATGTCCGGCCTGGCCAAGGGGCACCCACAGTCCCACATCCCCCACCTGTAGACCACCTCACCACGCACAAGTAGTAGATATGGAAACTGTACTCACCCCCTGGTGGCTACTGTGATGCCCTCAAGAGCCCATCTAGCTCCAGATAGACCACCGCCATTATGCGGAACATCAGGGGGGTCAGGGTTCGATGGGCAACCCTTCCTCGTGGGGAGGCCATCCTCAGCTGGGCCTCTGCGTCTTCTGTACCCAGTGTCTCAGGTCCTCCCACCATTTGCAACAGTGGGTGCTCCACCTGCTGTAGACCCCCAGGGTCCACACGTCCTTAGTCGATGGCACACCATATACCCTTTTTCTGATGGGCGGTGACCTGCAGACATATAAACAGAGAAAAAGGTATCAGCCATACCGTCCGGCCTCTTACACTCATGGCCCATCATAGCCCTCACATCCCCTGATGCACAGACATTGCCCACCATACATGCAGCATGCTGCCCAGGACCCTTTCACCAACCCCCCTTACAAGAGGCCCTCACACACAGCAATCCATGCATTCATGCCCCATGCATCGTGCTCACAGTGTACTCACCTGTTGGTCTGGAGCCCCATACAGCATTCGGTACTGGGGTAGGACCCCATCCACCAGTCTCTCCAACTCCGCAGCAGTGAAGGCAGGACCCTTTCTCCAGTGGCTCGAGCCATGGTCGGTTCCATACACAGGTCACAGCAGCACTTGCAGTGTAGGTAGGTCCTCTCCTGTTGAATGTCAGGTCGCAAGTGAGGGAACAGATAGAAAATGGTGGTCATGTCCGCGGCGGTGCGTACCGTCACCGCCGGCATACTTCACCATTGGCCACTGTAACCCATTGTGCCAAAATGGAACTAATGAGGAGTTGCACGGCAGTACTGGACCGCCTCCTGCAATGGTGCACAACGTCAGCAGCATTACCTAACTTCCACATGTCGATCCACACAGGACAGGTGGGCGCCATTTTGGGGGGGGCGGGGGGGCAGGCCATGGCACCTTACTGAGGCACAGTACACATAGGCACCATTTGGGCATATCCAAAAACATACTGTTTCTGTAACAACATGCAATGCAGTGTACAGTTTGGGAATGTGGAATACTGACCCGCTGCTCACTCTTTTGCCCCATAGATTACAACCGCTGCAGATGAATAAGAGATGGAGATGAGTCTCTGAGTGTGTCTGTGAGTGAGTGCATGAGTCTCTTAGTGGGTCTGTGAGTTGGTGTGTGAGCCTGAGTGGGTCTGTAAGTGGGTGCATGAATGTCTTATAGGGTCTGTTACTGGGTGCGTAAATGTCTGAGTGGATCTGTGAATCATAGCATGACTGTCAAAGTAAGTTTATGAGTGGGGGCATGAGTGTCTGAGTTAGTCTATGAGTGGCTGCATGAGTCTCTTATTGGGTCTGTGAGAGGGTGCACATGTGACTGAGTGAGTGTCTGAGGGCATCTGTGAATGGCTGTGTGTCTGTGTGGGTGTGTCAGTAGCTGTATGTGACTCGGCCACAAAGAAATCTCACCTGCCCTTTCATCCAACAAGAGTTTACAGCTTTGCACAAAATATCCCAAGTGGCACTCTTTCTGACTTTCTAAGTAAATGTCCAGAATGTATTCTGCACTACAGCTGTGTAATGGAGCACAAGGAAATGTCACCAGAGACCTTGTGTGCATTTTGACAGCATGATTGTTCCTGTTGTCTCTTTCTCTAGAATTATGTGATTACATGAATCCTCCTACATAGAGGTCAACCAGACTACAAAAAAGTAAATCTCCAGAAAACCAGGGTCCTTCCTCTTATCTATATGAAGTAAGTGCTTGTTTGTTTTTGTGCAGATGTCCTCATATTCCTCAACATCAAGAACACCCCACCAAAATCAGTGTAAAATTATCTTGGTAAGCTGTCCATCATCCTAGTAAAATGGGGGAAGTCCTTTGCATACTGCTAAGGTGGGCAGTGTGGTGCCAAGCGGGCACAGTATCCAGGTGATTTGTACATTTGCATACTCAAAGCAATTTAAAAAGAGGACCATGGACTCTAGGGAAGGGGGGCCACACAACCATCCTCCCCAAGCCCGGTCCCATCCTACAGGACTAAGCCATAAAGAAATTGAAGAGGGGCCATGTGACCCCATCCCCGTGTCCCAGCCATTATTAAATAGAGTGGCACCCCCTCCTCAGGTCAATTTCGGGCACCA
The DNA here is from genome assembly GCF_031143425.1 of Pleurodeles waltl. NCBI lineage: Eukaryota > Metazoa > Chordata > Amphibia > Caudata > Salamandridae > Pleurodeles > Pleurodeles waltl. Next base: position 553,887,534 of record NC_090445.1, read on the forward strand.
GGACCCATCCCCTGGGGCCCAGCCTTCTTTTAAAAGGGGAGAGGGGCCGCACAGCCGATTTTAGCCTGGAGGCCCCCATCCCCATTGGGCCCAGCTACTAATAAATTGAGGAGGGGGGCTGCACAGCCCCCCTCCCTGGGCTGAATGTGGCCCCAGGAACCCCATCCCCCTGGGCCCCCAGTGTGCAATGGGACTGCGGGGACCCTCAAAGCCCCTGAAGTCCCAGCCAGCTCTGTCTCTTGCTAAATCCAGCATTGCTACTGCACACAGGGCACTGCTAAACATGCAGCTCCCTGTGTGCAAGAGCAATGTTTTAATCCATGCGGGCCGGGAAAGAGATGAAACTTCTACTTCCAATGGGTGAGAGCACTTTGACAGCTCTCGCCCACTGGGAGCAGAGTGTTTGCTCTGGCTTGGTGGGAGCTGTCAAAGCTCCCACCAAGTCAGAGTAAACAGCTATGTCCTGTGGATGGGCACCCCTGGAAATAGCAGAAGCTGGTCCTGGGGGGTGGTGATCCCCATGGCCATTATTGGCTGTATGAGGGGGGTCACTTGGGCCCCCTCCAATATTTATCCTAGCCCCGGGGAGGTGGTGGCCCCTCTGGGCCAGGGTCCATGACAGCCCCCTTTTATTATATTTTTAAGCCCCGGGAGGTTGAGGTCCCTTGGGCTGCAAGGGGGGGCCACATGGGCCCGCCGCATAAATTTCATAGATAGCCCTGGGGAGGTGGCAGTCCCTGAGGCTGTGGGAGAGACTGTATGGACCTCCCCAATTAGAAGTTACTCTTTTGCTGCAGGAAGGTGATGGTCCCCTGGGCGAGGGAAGCTCCATGCACCCGTCCTTTTTTAAGCCCCTAGTGCCCCAGGAACCTGGCCCACCAGGGTGCAAAATAAAAGAAAAAGAAAAGGGCAGGAGACCACCCTTTAAAAAAAAAGAAATCTCAGAAAAATCCAAGGATCCGGGGCCACTGATTTTCCAGAGATTGTTTAAAAAAATGCTTTTTAGACCTGTTGGGGTCCATGAGAGACCCCTAGACCAAGGCTCTGTGCTCAGTGTGACTCCACGCTAGCCCCTTTTCTTTTGTTTCAACTTTTTTTATGGGACATAGCTAAGGCAGAGTCCCAAAATGGCTTCCAACACCTCCTTGATGTTGTGTTGGCAGCCAATCAGATATCAACACGGGGACAGTAGGATTGGTGGAGGATCCGAGTCCCTAGATACATTGAATTTTTGAACTCTAACATCTCAAAAACTACTGAACAGATTTACACTAAAACACAAAAAGCATGCTTTCAGAACAAAAAGCTATCTTTCTGCCAAATTTGGTGTAATTCATCCTGCGGTTCGGGCTGTAGTCGCGTCAAGTTAGGGGTGATCCATCAAGTTGCAGCTGAGAAAAAGAGGTGGTTGCCGGATCTTCACAAAATTATATATATATATATATATATATATATAGATAGATAGATAGATAGATAGATAGATAGATAGATAGATAGATAGATAGATAGATAGATAGATATATGTATATATATAGATATTTATCTATATAAACTCACAGAACCCCTGCACCCCAGGGACCACCACATCCCCAGGGCTTTGATTTAAATATATGTAGGGGGGCCGTGCCCCCCATGGCCAAGAACCACCAGCCCCGAGGGCAAAGCATAGAAATAAAATGAAGGGAGTGTGTTTCAGACCCTCATTAGCCCCTATGACCACTGCCTCCCCAGGGCTATGTCCTCATTGGAGGGGGGCTGCAAAGTCCCCCTTATGGAGCCACAGGGACTACCACCCACCAAGGCTGGCTCCGGCTATATAGCTGTTTGCTCTGGCTTGGCTGCAGCCAAGCAACAGCAAACACTCTGCTGTTTGACAGCAGGACCTGTAAAACAGGTCCCACTATCAAACAGCTGAGCTTTCATCCCTGTCCTCTGTACGCAAGATGAAATGGTTCAGCAAGCAAGCAGTTAGCTGCTGTTAACACAGCTCCTTGCTTGCTGAAGCAATGGCACTGCGAGGGAAGCCTTTATGCTTCCCCAGCAGTGCCAGGTAGCACATAAAAGGCATTCTGTTAAAAACATAATAAAAAAAAAAAAATCTTTTGGGTCAATGGGGGAGCCCTTGAGGACTCCCTTACGGTCATAGATAGCCCATAAAGGGCTGAAAAAAATGAAGTACAAAAAACAAGGTTGGACTTGTTTCCCTCTTTTTTTTTAACTACAATTCTTTAAGGCTCAGACTAAAGGTAATCTTACTCTTTTTAATATAACAAATACATTTTTCTTTTTCATTTGTCCAGAAATATCTAATTCTCATATATCAAAGCCTAAACAAATGCCTCTCTCCCTCTCACTCTCTTTCTCTCCCTTTCAATCTTTTACCCACTCACACTCCCACTCAGACACTTATGCACCCATTCACAGACACACTCAGACTCTCATGCACTCATTCACAGCCCAGTCAGACCCTCATGCACCCACTCACAGGCCCGCACACATAGTGATGCCCCCACTGAAATAATGATGTGTGCACTCTCACACCCAGACACACACTACGACAGCCACTCTCACCCCCAGATACACCCTCTCACAACTATTCTAACACCCAGAGAGGCCATGGCCAACATCCGTTGTGCAAGGTTAAAGGGGCGTGCACAGCATGGGGTTGGGTGGTTAGGGGGGTTGGCCGCAGGCACTGGCTGCAGGCCAGCCCTTGTGGGAAACCCCTAATGCGCATGGTTAAAGTCCGTGCATGGTGCAAGGTTTGGTGTTTAGGGGGGTGTTGGCCCTGTGGCCAACTGCCGCTATGCACAACCAAAGGCCGTGCATGGTGGTGGTTGGATTAACGTATGACAATGAGAATTACTATACATTAAAAAAAATATAGAAATTAACTGAAAAAAACAAACGTTACAAGGATGTTATAGTTAGGTTCTGAATTTACTCGTACAAAACCGTAGAAATTCAGCTGTTATAGTTATATCTCTTTCAAGTAACTATAGCTCGCATCCTAAGGTAACTATAACTCCTGTCGTCACCATGCACAGCTAAATAGTTCACACATTGGAGATATGGGAGCTGGAGTGTGTATTTTGGTGTGTTTTATTTTATTGCTGGTAGGCACATGCATGAGGTAGTTGAATGTTTAAGGGAGGGTTGTAGTACTGGCGCTAGTGGTTGTGTGTTAATTGAGGAAATGTGGTTGCAGTTAGATACCATGCAGCCTTATCTGTGGTGACTTGTAATAATGTAGCAAAAATACCAACCAGTGCTTTATCTCAGAAAATTAATCCGCCCTATTCGATTGTATACTTTGGTTGGTTACAACTTGCAAATTAACATCACTTTACAAAAATGTGATCCCGTCTCTCATCTAAATGTACATTTTAACACGTGGCAGTCTTGCACACTAGCTTATGACCACACGTTGACCTGGGTGTACCTAAGCATGCCAGAACTTGAAACTTGCACACAAACTCTGCTGTAAGTTTATGTTTTTATACCTCACAGTATGACCTCTTTATGTAGCACTTCGAGATGTCACTTTCCCCTGCTGATTTCACTGTTTGACATTCTTTTGCTAAATGTATACATGCCTAGCACAGTTCATTTTGGTCTTTTATGGATAAAAGGTTGGCATGTTAAAGCCTTTACCAATATGCCCAAATTGCCTCCAATCGCCTCCCTGGTGAAGTGAAATGGACCATTATGTGAAATATGCTCCAGCCTGTGTTTGTGTGCACAGAGTGGACAGTACAGATGTGTCTTAACAAGACTTAGGCATGCATAATGAAGGACGTTATCCGAAACGCCCACGTTTGTGTTCTCTGCCACCCTAATCTTAACGTTTGCATTTTAAAATTTCAATTGTGCTCAGAAACATACCATTATTATTTGTTTTGGGCTCTAAATGCATACGTTTATTAGTCCTGTTTAATATACTGTAACTTTAAAGTTTTTACTTTGTTTGTTTTAGAAGATTGTGGAGTTTTGAACATAGGAAACTCTTTTGGTTTCCAACACGCTCATTATTGTTTTGTTTTTTTCTCAACCATGCCACTATTATACTATTTTGGAAAAATACATCTTCCAACAAAGGTTAACTTTATTGGTTCGTTTACATGCTCAGGACTAGTCATGTGCATTTGAATTTCTGATATTAGTGCCAAGGAGGGAACTGGAAAACAAATGGATTGTACTTCATGGAGGTGATGTAAAAGAACTTGGGTGGTTGTATTTATATATATTCTTATTTTTTTAATAACATCATTAAGTCATAGTGTACCTATCCCGAAATAATGTGCTGCATATCTAAACACCTATTAGGTCCAAAAGGCAAGGACAATTAGCTTTTCCAATGCTCCAGTTGCTGGATGGGTGTGGCCGTTCACCAGTGGCACGTGAAGTAACATTAAATGTTGTAACGCCCTAGATAATGTGCTGCGTGGCTAAATATTCACAAGACTCCGAAAGCAGGACCTATTGGCTATGCCAAAACTTGTTATTTTGGTGCTTGGGCCTGTTTTTTTTGTCTCGGTCCGACTCTTCGCACTTCTCGTTTATGACAAAGGGAGAAAACTAACATGGCGGGTTTGTTGATTTTGGCTTCCGAATTTCTCTGCTCTTGAATAACTGGAGTTTTCTTCTTTGCGAAAGTGAGGAAACTAGAAGCACCTCATCAGTTTTAGGGAGGTAGACAACCTCTGCTGGGGACTGCTGATGTGCTAATAAAACTAAGTTGTTTGGGAGCTATCACTGTATGCCTTTTTGTTCATCGAATACTCCGGTCTCTTCCATCAATTATGATGAATTTCTGCAGCTGTCTAGGCCCTTTGAGCATTAGATGTGTGCATTGGCCCCCTGAGCACGTCATGTGCTTCCTGTGATAGCATGGTGAGTGCATAGGGCTTGGGAGCACATAAAGCATACCTGGGCCTTAGGACAATGGGGTACATGCAATAGAAGCACATTATTCCCTTATACTTTCCACGATAATATACAGAATTGGGCATTTCCAGGGTGTATCAGAAGCCAGGGACGTGCAATTAGAGAAAAACTCAGCATTAACTTCGAGATTGTTCCAAATTTTTCAAACTTGCATTTAGACACATCTGAGCAACTAGCTTAACCAAAATGCATCACGAGTAGATGGGGCAGACAATCCAGCAAACTACACCCTCTTTGCAGGTTTACAAGAAGTGTAGAAAAGGATAGCACGTTTGTCATAATAATGTTTTTTGAGAGTATACAAACTTCAATAAAAAATCCTTTACGAATATATAATATTCCTAATACTAAAAGTGCGGAACGTATGCAAAAACTTTGTAAATCTTAGATTGGGATGGCAGAAACAAATTGCATGTTTGTGAGGACATTAGGCAGTTACACCTATATAATATGGCATGCATGAAGGATCGATCATTATAATGGAAGAACCTATGAATGCCCATAAAGTTAAGAATGGCGCGCGCACACTTTTCTGTGATTTTGGCAGAAATATTTTATATATACATTACAACGTAGTAATAGTCAATTCATTTTATTGTGCGAGATTTATTTAAATCATTACAATTCTAAAAGTTTAAAGCAGCATTAATAATTGATCAAAGAACTACACCATAAACAATTAGACTATTTTACATAAAAGCTTGGTACAGCTGTCTCTGTTGATGCAGAAATTAAAACCGTGTAAATCAATATACAGAAAGCTAGATCAAACATAGTACAATAATTTAGATCGGTAGCAGTTGATTTACATATTATAGCCTGGTTACATCTTTTACAGATTTTTTTCAGATTAAATGAAAAATGTTTACTTCACAACTTAATTGGGCTAGGTTGTCTGAATTTAAACTGGATTTCATAGCATGCTACATCTTGAAAGGTCGTCACACAGAAACATTTGTTTTAAAACCATCCTTTGTTCTGTTAATAATCCAAGAGAGCTGCATAGTAAATGCAAATTGATTATTTTTACGAATTGCAGTTTATTAGCAGATTGCCCTGGCTCTACACACGTGTTCTCACTTCCCTGATCGCAAATAACAAGACATTAATACAAAATATTGCAAAATAATAAGTGTTAAGATCCAGCCAGATGCAAGATAGTTCGAGACAGGCTTCAGACAATAATCCATCCATGCACTCTCTAAGAGAATAAGTTAATCAGTGTAGATTAATCAGACTTTCCACTACAACCTTGAAATGAGAGTAAGTGAGAAACGAGAGAAATGGCGAAAACACCACTGCTGCGGACCCACAACTGCAAAATGTCTGCAGTGTAATGGTGTCAGCAAGATGGTGATGTAGTTGAAATCTTAGTGCTGTCCCTTTTGTAACAAAAGTCATCTGTATGTGATAGTTTATGCATTATGTTAATCAAAGTACTAATGGTTTGAATGTAGATGCTGCACAGACAAGTCATTTTAAATATATATTTGTTCATACTGTAGAGTTCCACATAGGTGGTATTTATTTTAAATCAATTATTAGAAGGACTAAACTGACATTATGATGTAATGTAGACTGTAGACTAATAGGTCCAAATTTAAGAAGGGCCCACCACCAACTATCGCCACATTAGCATCAATTGTTTGATGCTAATGTTGTGATAGTGTTGCAAAACTCCATCACCATATTTACAATGTGAAGGAATGTGCCCTTTGTGCCACTTTGTAAACCCTTGCTCCACATTACGCCTGCACCAGGCATAATGTATGCATGGGGAGCCCGCAAAAATGGAGCAGTGGAATGTATAGGATTCCACTACGCAGTTTTAGCTGCATTTCTAACACCTGCCCAGAGCAGGAGTTAACAGGAGGCACTCCCTTATTTATAATGGGCCTCCATGTACTTTGCAGGATTAGCGCCAACATTTTTGGCGCTAATCCTTCAAAGTACAATAGTGTAAAAAATTATGATGCTATTGTCCCTAACCTGTACAATGGTGCACCATATGTTAAATACGCTGCACACATGGGGTGGTTACAGGGTCAAATGGGCCGCAAGAAAAATTGTGCTTCATGGCATGAAGTGCCTCTTTTCTCAAATCAGGGCCATAGTATTTAATGAAACAATATTGAATTTCTTGTGATTTAGGAACTTCTACAATAAAATCCATAGATCTTTGTGACTAAGGTGCTTTGGGTGTGGGCATGGGTTGTAACAGTCCTATCACCTTATGATGATTACTCTTAGTCTGAATGAAGCTGATCCATATTATCACACCAAAACAGTCTCTTAATTAAATATTGTGCCTTTTTGATTCCTGGGTGCTCAGCTAATGGTGTGTCATTATACAAATACAATATCCTCCTTTATAGTTCTAACTCACGGATAAATAACTTGTCATGCAGTTTGGGGCCAGTATCAATCTGTCAAATGTGAGATTTTGCTTGTATCTAACTGTTAGAAATTGGGTCTCTAGTTGGCAGAGGTATACACCCTGTCCAAGTAGGGACCACAATCCTAGTCAGGATAAGTCACAACACAACCTAAATTATCCTGTGTTTATCCACTTGTAGCTTGGCACAGAGCAGGCAGGCTTAACTTAGAAGGCAATGTGTACAGTATTTGTGCAACACTTTTTAAAGGTTTAAATGAGTTTCAATCCTTAAGAATCAATGGCTGTACCCTTTTAACACACAGTACCTGGGATGCGTCAAAAATAACAATGCAGCGGGGCAGCAGAGGTGGAGATGCCCCAAAAAGTAAAGCGATGCATAGATTTTTCTGGCGCAGCAATGGTGATGGGTCGTTTCTTTCTATGCTTCAAGGCAATGCGTTGGTTTCCAGGAGCGCAGCCTTGGTTCCTCAATGCGATGCTGGGATATTTTGACACCCAGGGACAGTGCATGGAAAACCCAGAATGTGTTGAGCAGAGGCAACAGGTGCTGCACTGATCCGACAGGCGATGCAGTGATTTTTCAGCCGTGAGACAGGCGCTGCGTCGATCAGGCAGGCCTTGTGTCATATTTTGCAGGCGTTGCATTCATTTTCCAATGTGCTGAATTTTCTTCTCTTTGGTGAACTTTTTGATAGCCCTGAGACCTCAGAACAAGAGGCAAGCTTAATCCAAGCACATGGAGAGCACTTGAGGAGGAAGACAGAGTTATTCCAGCACAGTCAGGGGTCAGTAGGCAGCAGGACAACAAGCAGGCCAGCTGTCCTTCCTGCAAACCAGTCCACTTGAGTCTTTTGGGAAGCCAGGCAGGCTCTCTGATTGTAGGTCCAGAAGTGTCTGATTTGGTGGGGTCACAGACCCAGAATATATATACCCAAAAGTGCCTTTGAAGCGGAGGAAACTTCAAAGAGTGGTTTTGAAGTGCACAAGTTCCCCATTCAACCGAGACCTGTCTGCCAGGTGCCCTGTGGGGGGGTTATTAGTACTTTGTGTGAGGGCAGGCCATTGACCTTTTAAGTGTAAGAAAAAGCCCCTTCACCCTTCCTGCCCAGGGAAACCCATCCATATGCAGATGAATGCAGATACAGCTGAGTGCCCTGTGTTTATGGTTGTCTAGATGGAATGCACAAGGGGAGCTGCAAACCAGCACAGACCAGACAAGACGTGGAGACTGGCTGTGAGGCACAGATTGCAGTCAGTGCAGAGAAATGCCTACTTTCTAAAGGTGGCACTTCTGACATAGTAATGTAGAATCCAACTTTGCCAGTACCATTTCAACCATACCAAATATGACAAGTCTATTCCTCTCAGAGGAGAGTGGCGGTAGGGCCACGGTCGGACCACCAGCACCACCAGTTTTCATCCATAGGAGGGACTGGTGGTGCTGGCGGTGCTGGCAGTCCTAATCCACCAGGGATGCGCTGCAAGCAGCCCAGCCCTGGTGATTATGACCCCCTTCTCCGCCAGCAGTTACATGCACTTAGCATGGGCAGTGCAGGGACCCCCCTGGTCAGCCCAGTCATGATGTTCACTGTCTGTTTTGCAGACAGTGAACATCTCAATGGGTGCTGGTGCACCCTACGCACTACAGCATTGCCGCTGGCTCTATTATGAGCTGGTGTCAATGTTGTAGGCTGTTTCCCGCTGGGCCAGCGGGTGGAAACACTCTTTCTGCCCACTGACCCAGCTGGGGAGCTCTTAATGGGGCCTGTGGGAAGGCGGCCGCACTGGTGGCAACCTGACCGTCGGTAAGTGCGCCGAAGTCATAATGACCCCCATAGTCTTTACATAAGAGAATATGCATTTCAATGATGTGTTATTAAGAATCAACAACCATGAGCTCTCATAAATCAGCAGATTGACCCTATGCTCCACCTGGAACTTAGTAGGAGAGCACCACTCAGTTGGGAACACGTCATGCAGCAGGATGTAGCACTGCAGGACAATGACAGATAGTTGATCGAAGATAGATGATCGGAAATGTAGGAAAGGGCAAACAAAACAATGGTGTGGGAGTGCTATTGGTGCATGATCTGAGCAGAATGCAACCTTACAACAAAGCATGTTGTGAAACATCAGTTAACTCTTCCTGTCTCTGCTTAAGGTCAGCTTCAAGCAATCACAACAACCTGTGGTCTGAGAGAGCAATTCTGGTTGATTCTTCTGCTCTGGCCTAGCCACCACACACTTGTCCTCAACCTTCTCCACACTTACTTTATTCTGTGTCACTTCTGTATTTGAAGGCCTATTTTCTCCACTTCCTCACACTAATTCCCTGATTCTTAGCAGCATGTTAAATTCAGCACTGCCTTTTAGCAAGACTGCTTTGTCAAAGTATTATGTGAATCTTTTAGCAATTGTCATACTTAATTTCTTTATCCTCATGTATAACAATAACTAGGATTTGACCATTTGTTTAAGCAAATTAAGTTGGATTTTTTTCTGACCAAGTTACTCAAGTGATAGGATTGAACTCTTGGCCCTTAGTCTGGTGAGACCCAGATGCCAAGTTTTGTCAGTTTTATTTTTTGTCTACCAAATATAATTTTCTTGTTTTTGGTGTTGCTGGCTCACAGTTTATTTAAGACATAATAGTTATATAACTAAATCATTGTTATGTGAAGACTGATTTGAGTTAGCCAATTATCTACTTATTAAAGCAATTGCAGAAGATATGGACCTTTTTTATGAAAAGAGCTTGATCTCTCTAGAGCACTGCCAAGTTCATTGGTCCAGAGGCTGATGAGCAGGGTCACTAAAACACAGTCCTACTTTACACCTCTGTTACTTTGAATATATCATGAAACTCTAGATCCATCCCCAGCTTTCAATTTAACTCAAATGTCTGTCCATTTGATGCTGTAAGACTTGAACAGCCATGTTTCAGAGGGCAACCTCATTGCTACTGGTTATGCACCTAGGTCTTAAGCCTGTTCAGTAATAAAGTATCAACTGTGTCTTATCAACCAAGGGATTCCAGGTGTACAATTTAGCTTCAGCATCCAACAGGTCAATTAATCAATGGTTTCAATGGTCGTTCCTGTCACTATTGTATTAAATGATATGTAGAATAGGACCTCTTCATGAATCAGGCACCTGAGTTGTCTGAAACGTCACCAAAATAAAATATTGAGATATCTAGTCCAGTAGTCACTATCATATATGAACAATTTGCCTTATAGGCAATTACGACCCAGAGTACCACTTGATCTGGATTTATTCAAAACCCCTCAACACTATGGAAATTCATGTTTACTTCCCTGCATCTCATTCTTTTTCCTTTGGAAAACAAGTATCTTCTTGACCAAGGGCTAAATATTGAATGGATAATTATTAAGCAATGTTCAATAAAAGTTTGGTTATAGGGATTTCCCATTCTCATAAACCTATAAAATTCTCAGTGGTGGACTCCTCATTCTCATCCAGTCTAGTAACATATTGTTTGAACTCTGAACTCTTAACTGCAACAATTTGTGAACAGGTTGCCGTAGTGTAACAAGGTGCTTTCTTTAGTTTCCCTAATCAGTTTGTTGTGACATTTTGTCATGTGGAATAATCTAGCTAAGAGCTCCAATTGCTTATTATTTTTGTTGTATACTCTCACTCTCAAGGTTGCATCTCTAATTTTAGAATGGGGGTAAGAACAGCTCATTTGATGTCAATTTCTAGACTGGATTGCCTTTCTGGACCTATTTGGTCTTAATCCAAACACTAAGGGACCCATTATGAGTTTGGCGGGTCCGAGGACTGCCATGTTAGTGGTGGAGTTTTGACCGCCAACAGGCTGGTGGAGAAGACTGCCAAATTATGAGTTCAGCAATGGTGCAAACAGAAGACCGCCAAAGCAATGCCGGCAACGCCATTGCGGTCAGATCGACATGGTCAGTTGGAGCCACCCCTAATCAGGTAGAGAACATGTACCCACCTGACTCATTACAAGGTTGCACACCGCCAACATTTCTGCTGCGGTCGGACCACCACGGAACACCGGGTGAAAACGAACAGTATAAAAGGAGTTGCTCACCTCCAGGAAGGCAGAGTCGTCCGGAGCCTCCATGGAACCACAACTAGACATCATCCCGCCAACAAGGACTACATTTAACGTAAGTACACACACTCACCTGTAACATATATAAAATGTATGCATTTGAACTGTGACATAACATACCATAGGGAGGGGGTGTGAGGGCTATACTCACACGTAACAGTACAGTGACACACACACTCACATACAGAAACAAATACACCAACACATACACAGCACACACACTGCAGCCAGCACACACACACCACACGTCAATAACACACAGTTACGCATGGCAACACAGCACAGGCCCAACCTCACAAATATACATTCAGCATATAAACCAATAACAACAACGCCACAACTGCACAAATAGAAACACATGTCAAACACCCACTGCTAACACTGGCCAGGGACGTCACACACATACAACACAATGTACAACCATCTGTGATGGAACACACACAATTACACCATCATACAACCTAGCAATCGACACACACACACAGTACACCAAACCTATTATGCGATGTACAATACATGTACAAACAGGATAAAAACAAAAGGCCACACACCTCTAAAATAAAGACATATCATCACTAACACAACACACGCCCATGACAACAACATTTCAGCTACATGCACATACCTTTCACACAAAAGACACCATATCCCTGGGGGATAATAGCACTTCACACAACCGCACAGACTGCTCACACAATACCGGAAGCATTAAGCAGCACACATGTGCAAATGCTGGCACACAACCAATCTCAGAAGGAACAACTCAAATGTAGGAATGGAAAGCAGGACAAAGATGTACCCAAAAAAACAAAAAAAAACTGGTTGGTTAATTTTATATAAAATTCAGGGAGTAAAATAAGTGTGTCCAAGGCCATGAGCCAGTCCATTGTCTATGATAAAACAGCACCAAAGGCACTAAATGGTGCCCCTACTTGACTCCTGACTGCCATGTAACCTCCACAGGTAGAGGCATCAAAGAGGCAGGCAAGCATATCAGGAATTTGTGGTAGGTAGTAGGAGTGGAGGGGGCTTGGGTTTAGGCTTGTGGAGGGGTAGGCTTGGACTTGGTAGTTGGTTGGACCTTTTTGGGAGGGGTAGACTTTTGTTTGGTGGGGGAGGGACATGGGTTTTGGCAGGAGGCTGTAGGGCAGGCCTTGGAGGTGGAAGAGGTGGCCTTGGAGAGGGTCATTGATCATTTAGGAGTCACACGGGGAGGAGTATTGAAAAGGCCAAGTTGACAGAGGAGAACTTTCTTAGACACACAGGGATGGCCATCAGAAGGGGGTTTGGGTGTAGAGGGAGAGGCAGTTTTTTTTTTAATGTTTAGGTGTGGATGTCTTGGGTGCATGTTTGTGGGTGATATGATTGTGGGTGGTGGGTGTCTGTTGGGTGGGTGAGTGAGGTCGTTTATGTGTCTTGGGCTGAGGGGGATGGAGGTGCTAGGTGATGCTGTGGTGGGCGGTTGGCTGTCTGTTGGGGTGGTGTCTGCAGGTATGGTAGATGTGCTGTATTTAGGCATGTCAGTGGTTGTGGTACCTGCGGGTGTGGTGACTGAGGTGAATGGCTGAGGGTCTGCTGGGGTGCTTTCTGTGGGTAGGATAGGTGCAGTGGCTGAATCTGTGAATGTTGGTGTGGTGTCTGCAAGTGTGTCAGGTGTTGTGTTTGAGATGCTGTGGGTTGTTGGGGTGTCAGGGCAGGTTGTGACTGTTGCTGGGTCTGCATGTGGATGTTGACTATGTGTGTCTGCCGGTGGTGTGTATTGTGGTGTTTATGTTTGTCTGTGCTACCCTTGGATGTCGAGGTGGATGCATGCCTGTCTGTGTGCTTTGGCTGGGTTGGGAAAAGAGGGATTCGGACTAGGAAGAGGAAGGTGGAGGGGGGATGGTAGAAAAGGGGTGACTGGCTGCCATCATTGTGGTGGCCAGAGCCTGAAATGCTGTCTGTAAGCCAGCCAGTGCACCATGAATGCCCTGTGGGAAGGCATTGCTCTGTTGGATTTGAGTTGCCAGTCCCTGAATGCATTCACAAAGGTCGACTGACCCACAGACATTGACCTCAGAAGGTCAACAGCCTTCTCACTGAGGGCAGCAGAGCTAACAGGGGCTGGGGCAGAGGTGCCTGCGACAAAGCAGAAAACCACTCTCTTGGATGGACCGGCATCCCCATCTGGGTAGGGAGCTACAGGGAGGGCAGTGATAGAATGGGGGTGATGGACAGAGATGATACTGGTGTGGTCTATGATGGGTCTACCACCACTAGGGTGTGGCCACTGGAGGAGGATTCCAAAGAATATGCTGTGGATCTGGTCTCCCCCATAGCACTGCCCTTGCCCTCCAGGCCACTGCGTCCCTCAGTGTCAGTGTTCTCATGATTGAAGGTCCAGTGGCCAGTGTCTTCCTCATTCAGCTGCCCCATCTCCTTTGCCTGCCGGTGCTGATGCTGTAAAACAGAAAGTTAGGTATGGTCATCACATTCACAAGATAACACTTCCATCATAAAGTAAATGCAAGTCTCATTACATCCTGTTCACCAACACCCTAAGGTAGCACCAGTAACATGCCAACATTGTGTCACAACAAAATATGTAGTATATCCCTTGAAATAAACAACCTTATACACCAGGTAAGCTACCTAACTGACACCTAGAATATCATTAATCAAGTTGACCAATAACTCTGGCCATACCGTGACAAGGTGACTTTGCCACATGATACAGGTTCCCTACCCACAACAACATAGTGAAGCAGCAATCAAACAATAGTTTAGGAATGTGAAATTGCTTACCACTAATCAAAAAGACATACTGAACAAATACGAATGTTTTACTCTGATGTCATGTACCAGGCGATGAAACATTTTGTAAAGCAAAGGCAAGCAAGCCTAATGTAGACAAGCCATAACGTCTCCATTTCACATAGTTACAACCATGCACTATGGACACATGGAAACCTGTTAGTCCATAAATAGGGTACTGACTGAGTGGCAACATCCCGACACACACATCAGACATGGCAAGCCTTACATTGTCTGTGTAGGATTCTCATAGCCAAAGCACATGTGTTGCTCACATGATAGTTACACCTACCAGGATGCAAGCCACAAGCCTAGATACACTTACAATACAACTCACATGTGTATGTGAATTATCACACCTGCACCACATAGGTGTCATTGCCAACATTAAGGGGGTTATTACAACTTTGGAGGAGGTGTTAATCTGTCGCAAAAGTGACAGTAAAGTGACGGATATACCACCAGCCGTATTACGAGTCGTAATACGGCTGGTGGTATATCCGTCACTATTGGGACGGATTAACACCTCCTCCAAAGTTGTAATAACCCCCTAAGTTCCTAGGGCTGAATTGCCACATCCTTCTTAGCAACAGCAAGTAGACATAACTATTTCCAATGTTGATTCATTACTGAAGCTTTCAATTGATACATGATGTTGATACATATTTGTCAAATATGTAACTGTGAATAGGCTATTGTTGCCTATGAATCATGCCTCGTACAGTATGCCCAAAAAAAGCTGAGTGCCACTTTCCAATAAAAGAACATTAGCAAGGTATTAACATTCTTAGCCTATGATAACAATATATGTTTGCCCATGGAAATGTTGAAACACCTCATTGATATCCAACATGCATGTTGTCTACTCTGATGAGACTTCACATATGTCTATGCATATCCCTCACTTACCAAGGGGGATTACCTAGTAACAGGTGTGAAGATGTTAACCTTGTATGTCATATGACATGTCAGATGGAACTCACTGCTTCACATGCTGCTGTCGCTTATCAGAAAGCATCAGAAAACTAGAGATGACTTGAATATGTCTGACTCTATGTTGCACATGGACAGGAATCTTGAGACATTGTAGATGACAGAAAATAAGGACCTACACACCTTACCTCCATGACATTGGGAGTGTTGACCTGTTGGTGGGTATGTACAATCACCAGTTTAGGCAATGCAGTATACTGGTACACATATGACACAGTCATATGTGCACCATAATACACTATTGTACTGAGGGGACTACATAGTTGAGTAATATGCCTCCAAATACATTGGTATATGCACACAGGAGTGTTATAGATGGCTACGGTACATCAATGTGTATACAAGAGATCTGTGACACTTGGCACTTACCACATTGTCAAAGCTGACATACTGTTCCACAACTCAAGTCCCTGGTAAAGGGACAAACATTAGTTAGGTCTGAACTTACCTCCTTGTGGCTACTGTGCTGCCTTCAAACGCCCATCTAACTCAGGGTAGGCCACCACCAAAATGAAAGCCATTAGGGGGGTCATGGTCCAATGGGCACCCCGTCTTCATTGGGAGGACATCCCCAACTGGGCCTCTGCAGTCTTCCAGGCCCAGCGTCTCAGGTTCTCCCACCTCTTCCGACAGTGGGTGCTCTACCGGCTGTGGATCCCCGGGGTCAGCACTTTCTTACCAATGGCATGTTAATTCCCCTTCTTCTGATGGGCGCTGACCTGTGTGGACGATATAGAAAAAATAAAGAATTTCTTGTCCACGTGTACCCTACTAAAACAGGCAGGGTAACTAACTAGTTAGCACAACTAGCCTAACACAGACTATCTTGAACATCCCCTCCACTGATAGATGAGCATTTGGAGTCAGGCCATATGTGAGCTGGACACAGGCAGATGACATGCATCTCCAGCACCAGCTTTCATGTATCACATATGACCAGACATCACACACATGCAAAAATTGTATTTTAGGAGGAGTCTGGTGTACCAACTCTACTTACCTTATGCAACAGTCACTAGGTAGGTCAGAGAACATACATTGAACACTCTCCACAATGTCTCAGGACTCAATATCTGTCACCAAATATAAGTACATGACCAGGAACCCATCCCATTCTATCACAACTTTGGCATCCTACAGACATTAAGGACACAATCAGTAACATTGCCCATCAGCCTTTGCTTAGTATAATGAAGTATAGTTGTGCTAATGACATATTTGTGCACATGGTGCATTTACCTGCTCCTCTGGTGCACCATAGAGCTGTCCATACAGGGGTAAGACCTCCTCCACCATCTTCTACAGCTCCTCAGGTGAGAAGGCAGGGGTCCTATCACCTGTATGACAAGACGTGATTGCTCCAAGAGGCAGTACACAGCAGCTCAAGTTGTGGAGGTCTTGCTGGCAGCAGACATAACCATTGGCCCAAGACCACCAAAGGCAGCAATATGTTCCAATGGCAATGTCCACAGTTGCATTGATAAGTCAGGGGGAGCCCTCCTCTACTCACCCACCAAAGTGTGTCAAATCATTGTTGCCTGCTGCATGCTCCACAACCTCACCCTGAGATGGCAGATCCTGTATATACCAGATAAGGGCAAGCCAGAAAGTCCAGTGCGTGAGAATGCAGAAATTCCAAGTGAGGATAACTGTGATGAGGATGGAGGTGGAGACATCTGGGTAGATCTCATAAATCAGTACTTTAACTGACTGTAGGTATGTGTTGTAGGTATGTGTTGAAAACAAACAAGACTCAGTGGGTTATTGGGGGGCTTAGAGATATCTGAGAAGGGTCTTTGCATGACCACCAGACAGCTCATCAATTGCTTAGCAGGAAATTTCACAGGCGTGCATGCAAAATTGTACATGGAGTTGTGACTAGCATGATGGTCTCCTTTGTTCATGTTTGTTACACTGCACAATCAGTGTTACCATTGCATATGGGACATGTCTTTATAGGTCTTCATTACCATTACCTGCCAATACCATTTGTATTACATTCTTACCTTGCAGATGTATTCACAAGGTCATCCTCATGGTCAATTCTGAATAGTGTCAGAGTCAGGTGGGAATTGCAGGTCTGACATGTGAAGCCATCATGGATAGATCCAGGTACTGTATGGCATCATATTGGTGCTGTCTGAGTTTCATGCCCAGACTGTCAGGACAATGGGATGGTTGTGTTCTGTTCCACAAAATAGACCTGTATGCCATGTTATCTGGGTCAAATGGTGCCATGTGTGTGATCTTGTGTCTCTCACACATGTCATCCTGTGCAAACCATAATCTCAACATTCTCATTGGTTTGAAAATGATACTATTTAACTGGTATGTAGCTGCCACTGTGTTTCCTCACTGCAGATCACTGTGCATGTGTGTCAAGACTGACATAGGTGAGTAGCATGCCTACAGGTACATAGTCATGGTAAGTGGAAGGTTCAATGCCTTGGGACATTTGTACCAACCTCTGTCTGTAATGTAGGGTATGGTAATTTGGGAGGCATGGTATGGGTATGTGATAGGGCATTAGCTGATGGCACATTGAACCAATCCATTTGCCTACTTGGGTAGACAAAGTCCCTAACATGTCCCTAACGTCAATAGTCTGTGGGTTGCTTGATATTCAGACCTATACTGAAGCATTGAATTGTGAACCTGTACTACACTGTGTGATCTTTGACATGTTGTCAACATATGTGCAGGAAGGTGGAATAAATGGGCATTGGAGTGTGCCCATTTGTATCATTGCACATTAATCTAACCCAGATTCTAGAACACATGTGAGATGGGACTTAACAGAAATGGTAAATATGTGAATGTCATGTGTAAGCAACACATTTCAGAGTTAGCTGTTTAATATAGCTGAAAAATTATTCCAAACATGATATGTGATTTTAACAAATGCACAGGAAAATTATAGGATTGAGATCAAATCACACAGTTAAGGGTTGAGTCATGGTGAATGTAATCATCAGGGTAGCTGCTACAACATTTGGAGTCTCAGGACCAGTGTCCTTCTAACATTGGAACATGGGGAGTGGTTGTAAAACAGTCAACAGGATATATCTGTGGCACACAAGGAGAACTAATGCGTAGAGGCTCACTTTCTGGCAGTGGTTGAAGTCTTAGCATCTGCTTCTCCTGAATGTTTTGGTGGAAGTCCATGTTTGTGTGGGGGATCTTCAGCTAAAGAGGTTGGGGTGTCCCAGGCATGTCCGTCCCCTTGCAGAACCTCCTTTTCACTGGCTGCCACAGTTGTAGAAGGGGCTGATATTAATGGCCATTGGAAGGGGTCTACTGTTTGTGAACATAATCTACTCTGGGTGGTATTAATGTCTCTCAGCACCCCTGTTAGGGAAGCCATGCTGATTAGGAGTCTCCCACTTTTGCATGACTTCCTGGTAGTTGTCCCTCTGCAGCAGCTTTATCTCTCCCATCATGGAAAGTACCTGACCCATCACGCCTTGGGACTGTTGGTAGGCTCCCAAGACTTAGGAAATAGTGTCCTGGCCAGTTGTATACCTAAGAGCCTCTATTCGCTGGCCCACACCATCCCTGTCACATACCCTACCCCTCACATACCTAAGCCCTTGGTATAGTTTGCCTACTCCCCCTGGTGCCAGGCCCTTCATTGTCAGGGATTTCTAGGACTATTGGCATGCTCCCAAGACTTGGGAAATGGTGCCCTGGCCACTTGTATCCCTAGGAGCCTCTATTTGCTGGCCCACACCATTCCACCCAAACACTGTACCCCCAAATGCCTATGCCCTTGGTATAGTTTGCCCACTCCCACTAGTGCCAGGTCCTTCATTGTCTGGGTTTTCTAGTTGTGACTCCAGTATTTGTACTGGGGGGGCACATGATGGTTGTAACGGCCCTTGGAACACAGGTTTGGGGGTGACTGGTTGCGTGGGATGTAGATCCAACAGTGCTGGGAGGAGTCAGTGTAGGCAGGGTGAGGCTGACAGTTGTAGACAGACAGGTGTCCCAGATGGGCCAGAGCCATCCTCAATGTCCTCATATCCAGGGGTGTTCTCGTCAGTGATGGCTTCATCCAGGGAAGTAGTGGCTGTGTCAAGTATCCTCTCCATGGTCACAATAGGTAGGTGCTCTCTTGAAGAAGTGGAACAGACAGTTACAGATTGTAATGCAACATGTGGTATCAAACTTTGACAGGCTTTGTGCCATGTACAGAGAGGCTTTGCTTGATCCCCTTATATGACAGTGACACCTGCTTTAAAATCTTTGGTACAGCTATATGGGAAACAGAATGTTCCTATATCATACACCATGCTACAAGATATCCGAATAGCTTGGCAGTTGGATGTCTGTTGATAGACACATATCTTGTCTGCCGTGTAGCGTTATATTGTTCATGTTACCTCCCTGTTAGCAGTAGTTCAGTATTGAGTCACCACTCAGCTGCGGGATGTAAAGTGGAAACTGACCTGTCCATCAGCGCAGTAGTGCCCATTCTACCTAGCCATATTTATCATGTTACACCATACTAGTAAAGCATACTGCAGATATGTGAATTCCCCCAGTCGAGTATTTTTCAATAGTAATGGGAGGTGAAAAGGCCCAATTTAGCAGAGGACAAAGCTGTAGCTGTGTGTTGGTGGTATTGTACTGTAAGATGCCCATACCATTGCTGCCATTGCCCTTGACTGCACCATTGAGGATCATTTAGATCGGTCTATTAGACTGTGTATTTGAATTGCAAGGCTATGTTCATTATGGTACACTGATCTTTTTTCTTAATGGTAGAACAGTGCCTGCAGGGAGTTGTAGTGCTGTCAGGCCCTGTACTACCCACTCCATTCACAGACAGTGAGCCCCCAGGTGAGTTTAATTTACATGTTGAATGCCAAGGGGTATGTAAACAGTTGGACACGAGGGTGGTTAGCGTGTTGGCTATTAAGATGTCAAAAGGTGATAAGTGAGCATGCAAGACAGACATTTAAGGTGACATTTGCAGTATTGTGACCTACCTGACTCAACTTCCCCAGGTATTCCTGTCAAGCCCTCAGGATGTCCAAGACCTTTTCCTCTCATGATGTGAACGTTGGAGGGGGAGTTGGGGGCCCACCACCAGTCTTGAGGACTGCCAGATGGTGCCTGGCACCATGGAACATACCTTCCACCTCTTCCTGCTGTTCTCTCTTATGCATGGATAGGTACCTACAGAATTCACCCTGTTGACTATTCTTTGCAACATCTCCATTTTCCTGGCTATAGAGGTTTGTTGGACTTGGGCTCTACTCTGATGATTTCATCCACCATGACCCGCAACTCATCGTCTGTGAATCGGGGATGTTTTTGTGGGGACATGGTAGTGGTGGATTACAGGAAAAGGTAAATAAATGGGTAATGAGGTGTGGGTGCTGTGTTGTGAGTGGGTGACGGGTGGTGTCTGATGTTTGGAGACCAAATTGTGTGATGTCTATGATGGGCAGGTGTGGGATGAGTGGTATTTTAAGTGTGCCTATTCTATGGTTCTGTATTTTAAATGACCCTCTGTCTTCTGTGTGTGGTGTTACGGTTGCAAAGGCTTGTGGTGTGTGAAGGGATGTGATTTATAGTGCAGTTTGTAGGTGTGTTCAGTGTGTGGATGTGTGTCAGGTGTGTGGAATTCAAACTATCCAATGTGGTGTTGTGTTTTACTGTGGTGACCGCCCACCACTGCTGTTCGCAGCCTTTGGTTTTCTGCCCTGGAAAGAATCCCTATTGTAATTTGTGGGTCATAATAGGTTCGGAGGATCTTTGACGGGCTGGCGGAGCTGGTGGTGGCACCAACTCTTTCCTGCCCTCCTGAGTCCTGGCGTTGTCAGGATTTTGGCTGGGTTCTGGCAGTCCTGGCTGTGTGACTCATAATATGTCAGTCTGTATGATCACCAACATGGTGGTCTTTTGGTGGCTGCTTTTGGCGTCTGCCACCATGCAACCTTGCCAATAGGCCACCAAACTTGCAATGAGGCCCTCAGTGCTGGTTCCGTGAGTAAACTATGTTGATCCAGTGAGCTAATCGGTTAGTAAATTATTTGTCATTAGCCATTATTTCCTTAAGTTATTTATTGTGCAGAATGCACAGCCATCCTTTCAGTTCATTTATAGAATGGGCCATCAATCTGATCCTCTTGAGTTGTTGGAAGTCTCTAATACCTACCTATGTGTAAGAAGACAAATACAATCCCACCTAGATATTTTTTGTCTTCTAAGGAGAAAAAGGTCTCAAGCATTATATTTGCTTTATGGAATCTTTACACAAAGGCCCTCAACATGACCCTGGCATTTTTTTAACCACCAAGGCCACAGTGTTGGTTTCACCGCCAACGGGCTTGTGGTGAAGACCGCCACATTACGAGTGTGGCGGGTTAGCCTTGGCCAACCCACCAAATCCCCACCTGTACCGTCAGGGCGGTTGGACCCGCCAGGTCAGAGGTGCTGATCTCTGGATCAGCACCTCTGACCTGGCGGTCCAATGAAGACCGCCAGCGGTATTTGGAGCTGGCTTTCCACCAGGGTTTCGGTGGCAGTAGCACCGCCATGAAAACCCTGGCAGAAAGGCTACTGATGACAGGAAATGTATTTCCTGCCACCGGCAGACGACATCCCCATACCCAATCCCCCCCGCAATAACGGAACCCCACACCCTCCCTACCAGAACAGCACCCCCACCCCCCTTCTAGTGTAGGGCTTACCATCCCCTATCCCCCATCCTCCTTCTAGTGCAGTACCCCTGCATGTATGCACACAGACACCCACAACCACTCCGCATACACTCATTCATGTACCTCACATACACACATACTCCAACACTGACATACACAGATTCAGTCACAAGCATCCATGCACACATACACTCACATGCATTCATACTTGCATACACTGACAAGCATCCATACAAGCACTCACCTCAACACTCACCCATGCATTCATTTCAACATTCTTACACGCATTCAACCATGCATTTACACACCAATGCACACACGCATACACACACGCATACATACATACATGCACACATGCAGACAACATCCACTCACACAAGCACACACAACACCCCCCACCTTCCCAACCCCTCCCCTGTCAGATGCCTGACTTACCTTGTCTGGCGAGGAGGTCGTCCGTCAACAAATGGGCGCTTCCACCGCCGGCAGTGCCCCGCCATCAGGACACCGCCAGGCTATATTACTTCTTGTAATACAGCTGGTGGAGTCCTTTTGGCAGGACAGGGCCGGTGTTAAAACTGCCCATGAACCTCCTATCACCAGCATGACTATTGGAGGATTTCTGCCCAAAATGTGGCGGAAATCCTTCAGTATTTGTGAGTTGGTGGGGTTGGAAAAAGACTGCCAAAGACAAAATGAGGGCCAAAGTCCTGTGAACTAAATATGGTCAGCATCTGAAGAAGTACTATGAAAAAAATATTATTGGAAAGTGGTGTAATCCATTTCTACCTATCTCCAATGAGAGCAATGTTTATAAACAACATAGGGTCAGTCATACTATTTATTGGTTGCAAAATACTGGTCTCACTTTGGGGCCAGAATTTGCAACCAGTAAATATTTTTAGTAACCGACCTATGTACCATTATGTCTGTTCATCAAACACAGAATGGGACTGAGTCGCTATTAAAACTACTTAATTTTCATTCTGTAGGCCAAAAAATAGGACTCAGTCTGTTTAGCCACAATCACAGGGATGTTGATAAACAAAGACATCATGTCTGTGTTTGATTTTCAACATATATTTTTTAGTGCAGCTTAGAAGGAGAAGGCACTGTTATTAAAAAATAAAATGTTTTCTTTTGTAAAAATAGTTTGCTTGAGAATTGACTGTGGTTGGTCCCACCAACCACTGCCAATCAACCAAAAATATTTAGATTAACATTCACAAAGAGAAAAGGGGCCCTAAAGGTAACCTTTTCCTTTAGCACATAGGCTATCACCCCAATGTAGGGATTGGTAACGTTTTGTGGTTTATGACCACATTGCTACCTATAGAGAACAATCACTATTTGGAAGGGATGACTACAAGACACCCCTTCCAAATAGTGACTTATTTTGCAGTTCTAAACCCATTTTAGGAGATGGAAAATGTTACTGACTGACTTCCAAAATGGGTTTAGTACATTGCACAAAGCATTTTTGCAGTCACAAACTCCTAATCAGATTGTTTGCAACCATAGAAATGTTGTGTACATCGGCCTCATAGTATATTACATGACAGTTTTTAGAAGTAAATAAAGAATGTTTCAGCTCATGAACAACATGCTATGAGTGGCCTGAAAACACACAGATAAATACCAGTCAGTGCTGATCCACCTCATGTCTAAATGTGTCAATATGTGCAGCTGACTGTCAGACCCTATTCAGAGGGCCACAGAGCAGAAACGGTCCATTGAACCGCAACTGTAGCAGTTGAAGTAATTTTCCACGGAATCCTGGGGTACATCCTACTATGGTACTATGGCTGTGCAGACTGGTTGCACTATTTCTGTACTTGGCTCTCAGAGTAGTGAGTAGTCAAAGACTTCTCAGAGAGCCTATAACTCAACAGCAGCAGACACTATAATATAATGTCCAGCCCAGTGTTTTGTGTCTAGGTTATAATACAGTAATCTAAACATACAGCAAAGCAAAATACAACATACTTTGAAACATTATTCTTGTTCAGGGTTACAATCTTTCTATGAGGTGGAGTGAAATTCTAAAACCCTCTATGGTGCCTGCTTCCCCCACTCTCTTTCAAAGAAGATTCCCATGTAGGTAAATATAAGGTTCACTTTTGAATACCCCTTAGCTTGTAGGCTTGTAGGAAATTCAATAGTCTTTAGGGTCAACAAGTTTGTATTGACAAGGATTAGCATGCCAACAGTCAACTTCCTCTTTGCGGTAATTAAGGCCAGTCTCCTAGTTCATGTGGATGTAGCCACCCATTATCTGCTCAAACAGAATGGTGCATCAGCAGCACGGGCTAGTGTGGTCAATGACTTCACATTCCTGAGTTTCAGAGTTTGTGGTAGTGGACAACAGAGGGTGGTCTTGCATCTCTCTGACCAATTGGGTTGAACAGCATGCTCGGCTGGCTCATCTGCAGCCGCTGCTTCCAGGGCAATGTAGGTCAGTATTTGCTTTCAGCAGATGCAGCCTCTGGAGCTGAGGCTCTCACCTTCATCAGTTTCAGTCTATGGGTTTGATGCAGGCAGGTGTTCCTTTTTAGGTGTTTGTGGCATTCATGCCGATGCAGGTGGCTACGCAAGTCAGGCATGCTGATGTAGCGTCTCCTCATGGATGAGCACCCCTAAAGGCAGAGGTATCACTAAACCTTTGAAGTTGGCAGAAGAAATGCCTAACTGCACAATGACTATTTGGTGCAACACCTCGTATGCAGCTCATAGCAGGAAATGCACCAGGAGACCAGGGGACCTATCACACTTCGGGTCATTACTGGCTTCACTTCTTGTTAGTAATGAGTGTTCCTACGTTGAACAATAGAAACTGCAGTCCCACTGCTCATTTCTATCATACAGCCCCTTACTAACATGCCTTTGTTAGAAATTGGGTTCCTGGTTGACTGGGGTGTGAGCCCTGGTCAAACAGCAACCACAATCCTATTTAGGGGAAAATAGTGATTCTTAAAGGTTTACTGTATAAAGAAGCAGGATTTTATTAAAGACAAGGAGGCTAGCATTATGCAATAAACCTCTTATTTACTTCTTCTGAGTCGCAAACCCATTAAAAGTATCCAATAGAACATTAACAACATCATAATAGAAAACAGAATGTTCAACTCCATATAAACTGTGTGTCCTCCATTTTGTTCCTCTTTTGTTTGAATTCTACTTCTCCAGAAACCACTTAAGTTGAAATTATCCCTTTTTAAGACTCTGCAAAAAAAAAAAAAATGAATAAGTCTAAATCTTAAAACTTTCTTTCCTTACTCTTTACCTTTTTTTTCTTTGTAATCATCAAATACACAGAAATCACTATTCCACCACTCCTAGGGAAAGGAGAGTGGGATAATGCTAGCCTCCTTGTCTTTAATAAAATCTCTATTCTGTATACACAAGAATCACCATTTTATGTCAAGACAGGAGGCTAGCATTATGCATGTTGAAAGTCACTTAAAGCACATTTTGAAACATGATCTATAGATTTAAAATGTTCTAAACGTTTCTGATGAGAACCAATCATCAGCCTTCATATTATGAGCTAAACTTCCTCCATCATACAAACCTTATTTGCCATTGCTCTCCTTACCAAATGAGATGTGAACTTTGAAATATGCACACCAGCCTCCTTCATAGCACCTTTTACCCATCTTGCAATAGTAGCATTTGATACCCCTTTAAAACGCTTTACATAGGAAACAATAGTTGCTCAATCCCTGTTCCTCTCCTTTCTAATATCCTAGATTCATACTATTTTATGTTTCTTTACAATGAACCACACAAATCTTTGGATATTCATCAAACAATTGATAAAATATCGTACCAGACATTGTCTTTGTACGCTTACACACTTCAAACAAGACACCAGTTGGCTGAAAAATTCTATGTAAGACTTCTAAAGCCTTCACATCTGAAATCCTTCTGAAAGATATCAGCCAGAGTAAAGTTGCTAACTTCGAAGAAAGCTCCATTTCTTTTAAATACTTATTAGCTCGCCACCTCTGAAATAACTTGAGAACCAAATTTAAATTCCAAATGACATGATATTTCGAAGTAGATGGACATTTTAAACGAATCCCTTTCATCACCCTACATACCAAAGTGCTCTTACCAATGGATACTCCCTGTTTAAGAACATGACCTGCAGCTATAGCTGATCTGTAGCAATTAACTGTTTTATAAGACATACCCTTATCAAACAATTCTGCTAAAACATTTGCTACTTGAACATCATTAGCCTCCACGGGATCCAAACTCCTTTGTAAGCACCAAAGAGATCAAACTTTCCAAGTACTCCTATACCTCTTTTTTGTCCCTGGTGCCCAGGATTCATCCAATAAACCTGCAGCTGATTCTGAAAGCTCTGTGAATTCTCTTGAATGCCTGATATCCTCCATACTAGAAGGTTCAGAGAACCCAACACCACTAAGGGATGCTCTTCACCGTCTGCACATGACAACAGACCTTTGCAACACCTTATTAAAATCGAATGTTCCACTGCTATCTCCATCACAGCTGAAAACCCACACATCCTGAGTGATTATTTCCCAATTTTCTTTGAAATACTTCAATCTTCCTCCTACACCTATAGGGATAGAAGTAGAAATAATCTTCATACTCACCCTGACTCTGTACATGTCCAAGGTTACTACCTCTTGCTCTTGTAACATGGCCACATCCTCTATCTCTCTGGGGATATAATTGCGAACCTCCTAGGTTCCCTCTGAGGAAACCTGATCCTTGATTCTGATAACGGGCTGTAAAATTTGCTCGGCTGGTAAGTTACCCTCTCCTACCAGACTTCCCAAATAAATTACTGGTTGCAAAAACTCTTTTCATAGAGAAATGCACTTTATCCAGGCTAGTAAATGTGCATGCATATTTTGAAAATTCCTTAACCATCCCATCACCAAATGGAAGAACACAAGCCTCCTCAGAAGACTCTTTATTAGCCATATCTGATAATTTAGGATTTATACGCATTAGGACAATTTTCCTTCTCTCTGCCATAAGTCCTGCATTTGCATTCCCAACAAAGCAAATGGCTATCTGACACCAACCCAGTAAAAGATGCACATCCAAGTCCTTCCCCTTCAAGTACGCATCCTCTACTGTGTCAAATATCCATCCCAAAGGACCCAGCACATCAAGCAATGTCTCCTGAACCTGTTTCAAAGACCTTTCCAATTCCTTTCTTGGATCTTTACCCAACTTAAATAAATAAGTCAAGATTTGGTGTTAAACACACCTTCTCATCAATGACAGGCCTCGAACACTCCGCCCTCATTATATTTCTTTCATCTCTCTCCAGAGGCTTACGTAAACTTGCTTTGATGTAACTGGCAACATGGTCCAAAGGCCACCATTCCTTCCCTCGTGGATGTCTAATATCCTTAGGCTCAAAAAACTTCTCACCTAACAAATCTCATAAATCCTCACTATTCTTAGAGCCAGATGTGTCAAACGAATTTGCATTCGCAAACGGTGGAATCACTAAATTTGGCTGTTTGCGAATGCAAAAACGTGGTCTGCGATGCATGAAAGGCACTCGCAGACCAAAAATAAGGAATCGCAAAAATAGCGATTTTTAGCGTTGCTACCTAGTTTTGCAAGTCGCATTTTGCGTCTCGCAATTTGCGACATGAAATACCGAATCGCAATTAGCGGTTTGGTATTTCAACTCAGAAACTGCGAGATGCAAAATGCGACTCGCAAAACCAAGTCTCACTTCGATGCATCAAAAAATCGCAAATTGCGATTTTCTGCAGAATGGCCTTTTGCACATGCAAAATACCACTAAGTGAAACGAGGTGGTAACCAGGTGCAACCTATGTAAAGAGGCCCAGAATGCCTCAGACTCTTTTCCACAATGGCTTTACTCTACGTCATGGCGAGGAGAATGAGGATCTTGGCAGGTTTGAGGAGAGGGAGGAGGAGACAGGAGCGCATTTTCAGAGTGCGCATTACCCTTTTTGACCAGACTGAGGAGGAGATATATGAGAAGTACAGGTTGAGCTCAGCCATGATACTGGACCTGATAGCTGAGCTACAACCCATACTGCGGTGCACAACACATAGGACTAATAGCATACCCACCCATGTGCAGGTATTATGCTCCCTTCACCTACTCGCCTCAGGGAGCTATCAAGGGGTCATAGCAGCAGCCGGAGGAGTATCACAGAGTGCCCTCTCTAGAATTTTCAATGCATTTATCAACGCCATGCTGAGTAGGACACACCAGTACATCAGATTCCCCCACGCCCGCAGGAAATACAGCAGACAAAAATAGATTTCTACCAGATAGCATAGTTCCCCCACGTCCTGGGTGCCATAGATGGGACACATGTTGCAATCTGTCCACCATCGGCCACAGAGTATGTGTACTGCAACCGTAAATACCAACATTCAATGAATATACAGGTGATATGCAATGCCTCTTACATCATAACTGATCTCGTGTCCAGGTACCCAGGGAGCACACATGATTCATATATCTTG
Source organism: Pleurodeles waltl (assembly GCF_031143425.1). Taxonomy (NCBI): domain Eukaryota; kingdom Metazoa; phylum Chordata; class Amphibia; order Caudata; family Salamandridae; genus Pleurodeles; species Pleurodeles waltl. The sequence goes on from NC_090445.1 coordinate 553,915,945, forward strand.
CGCCACAGCGGGATTCACACAAGACTGCTAGCTGGGGAGTTTAGTGAAGGATTTCTACTAGGTATTGTCCATCTGTACACTCGCGCATTGATGCCGTTATGACGTCAGATGGCTCACTTACTCATTATACCCTCTGTTCCTTCCAGGAGACAGTGCCTACACATTGCGCACCTACATGATGACACCCTACCTCAATCCTACAACACCAGCAGAACGGAGATACAATGCAGCACACAGGGCAACCCGCAATGTGGTGGAGCGCACCTTTGGGCTGCTGAACAGTCGCTTCCGGTGCATCCACAAAAGTGGAGGTGCACTACAGTACAGCCCGGAGATGACATGTAGAATAGTGGCCACATGTGCGATCTTGCACTATATAGCTACCACCTGTGGAAATATCTGACTCAGACTCTGATGAGGATGATGATCCCATACCCCCCCCCCCACAGCCAGCAGATAGGACCAGTGCAGCAGAGGGCAGGCAAAGGCGAGCTGACATCACACACAACTATTTCAGATGTAAGTAATGACAACAGAACTTCACTGACATGTGTACTGGAAGTTAGAATATTTATTACCCTAACGTCAGGTAACATAACTTTCACTAGCAGAAAAAATAAAATAATATGGTGGTCATTACGACCCTGGCGGATTACGTCCGCCAGGGCCGCGGGACGCGGTGGCACCGCCGACAGGCCAGCGGTGCCCCGCGGGGCATTCTGACCGCGGCGGCTTAGCCGCGGTCAGAGAAGGGAAACCGGCAGTCTCCCGCCGGTTTCCCGCTGCCCCCAAGGAATCCTCCAAGCCGGCGCAGCTTGCTGCGCCGGCTTGGGGATTCCGACTCCCCCTCCCGCCATCCAGTTCCTGGCGGTTCTCCCGCCGGGAACCGGATGGCGGGAGGGGGAGTTGCGGGGCCCCTGGGGGCCCCTGCAGTGCCCATGCCAACGGCATGGGCACTGCAGAGGCCCCCGTAAGAGGGCCCCAAAATGTATTTCACTGTCTGCCTTGCAGACAGTGAAATACGCGACGGGTGCAACAGCACCCGTCGCACCTTCCCACTCCGCCGGCTCTATTACGAGCCGGCATCCTCGTGGGAAGGGAGTTTTTCCCTGGGCTGGCTGGCGGTCTTTTGGAGACCGCCCGCCAGTCCAGGGAAAAACTCATAATACCCTCCGCGGTCTTCTGACCGCGGAGCGGTATTATGGAGGGCGGAATTCTGGCGGGCGGCCTCCGCCGCCCGCCGGAATCGTAATGAGGGCCTCTGTGTCTTAAAAATAAGCAGATAACAGTATCTCACTATTGAATCATAGTTTACCGTATCACACAATAAGCAAACAGTCCCCTGGGGCCATTACAGTCACTTTCTACGGCCATGCAAGCCACTCGAGTGTGCAGTGGCCTCACTGGGACCTCTGTTGTCAGCCTCAGTGGCAGTGCTGTGCCTGGCACTGCGACGCCTAGCATCAGTGGTGGGCACTGCTACGCTGCTGAGGCTAGATTTGTCCTCAGTCTCCCCTAGTCCCAGTTCACTGGGTGTCGCGGAGCGGTTACCCAGCATATTGTCCAGCACATTAGTGTTCTGCACCAGTCCCTGTGCCACATCCCTACTGCTGTGTGCTGCCTCCACCTGTGCGGCCACACCACGCCACGATATGAGGGCTGTTGAAGTAGCGAGGTGATTGACCGAGCGACAGAAGCCACCAAACATACCCATAAAACACCTCTCCTGCCTGCGGTGGCTGACTCTGTTGTGCCGCAGTTCTGTGCACAGTTCCCTCACTGCAATTGTCAGCTCCCTGATGTTCTCAGAAACTTAGGATCTGTCCCACATGCAGTTTTGTGATGTTGGAATTAAGGCACTCCAACTGCCGATGCAGCACCCCCATGTTGGCATTGTGTGCCTGCATCTGCCTTTGTATTGCTGATATTTTCCTGTTTTGCAGGCGCTGCTGTTTCAACATAGCGGATTCCAGGCCACCGAAGACTGATGGCCCCTCTCCTGCTTCCATGTGCTGTGTGCCTGCATACTGAGGCCTCCTGCAGGGTGTTGAGCTACGCTGGGGCTGGGACTCCTGCATAACAGTGGATCTGCCATCTGGGGAAGGTGTGTGGCCGTCATCCTGCATGTCGTCAGAGTCCTGGCTCAATTCGGGTAGCGGTACAGCCCTAGCCCTGCATCTGATAGGCGCAATATTCTGTGACTCACTGGTGTTTGAGTCTGATGCAGGGTGGGTTTCAGTATCTCCCACAACGGCAGATGCTGCTTGGCCTGGGCCACCTGCAACGACAATGTGCAGCATGTCAGTTATGTATGTATCACCAAAGGTTGCACAATGGTAATAAATGTACTGTTACATTATATCACTATGTAGTGGGTGTTGTGTTCTTCTGGGTGTTGCTCTGCCTCATTACATTCTATGTGCTACTTTCAGCTTTGGGTTGTGGACTACCACTCCCATAAGGCATTGTTTTGCCACTTCTAAGATGTGGAATGGAATACTTCTCACAATGCTTTGCACTACTTGCTAATCCCTAAGGGACATTTGCACATACACATATGGGGTTGCATTTCAATATTGCACTTACCTTTACTGGTGCTTGGTGTGCCGGATGTGTCGATGTCAGTGACCCCACTGACAGCTTCTGGGAGGAGTGTCAACTCCACCAGGTCTTCCATCAGGGTGAAGGGTGTCTCGGTGGATGGTCCGCCTCCTGTGCTCCTTGCCTCCTGTAGTCGTCTTGCCACCCTCTCCTTGGCATGGGAACGCAGGTCGTACCACCTCTTTTTGATCTCCTCCACTGAGCGCTGCGCAACTCTCACAGTGCAGATTTTTGTTTGAATGTCCGCCCAGAGTCTGCGCTTCTCACTCTCAGGGACCTGGAGTGAGCTCTTTCCAAACAGACGGTCATGGCTCCTCACCACCTCCTCAGTGAGCACCTCCAGTTCCTGCTCACTAAACTTGAGTTTCCTTTTCCTCACTCCCTTCTACTTTCCCTGTGCAGAGGTGTCCATGGTGATGTGCAGTCCTGCCTTGTTCACAGACTTGCTCCCTGTGGCTGGGCTGTGTCTCTCTCAGTGCTCCTTTGGGTGTGGCACCTGCAAACTGACTGGGATGACTCACTTCCTGCTTGTGATGTCATCAGGCTCTGCCAGGTGTGCGTTCTCTCAATTTGTAATTTTCAATTACTGAATCGCAAATTGCGTTCTCGCAAATTGCGATTTGGTATTTGGGCCACGCAAACCACAAATAGCGATTTTTAAGAAATCGCTAATTCCGAATCGCAAGTACGTTACGTAGCATATTGCGACTCGGAAATATCGATTTCTTAAAAATCGCTATTTTTGATTCGCACAGGGCTTTCTTTATACATCTGGCCCTTAGTTCTTATATTACTACCCAACTCATCCTCAAGACCATCTTTATACTCCAGATCTAATACATATTCATCTAAATCATTATCATTATGATATTCCGCATTTAAATAATCTATTTCAGCATCAAGCTGACTCTCCATTGTCTCGCTTAGGTACCTCTCTTTTTCGAGCTGCTTGCGGCTCCAAACTTATCCTGCATCTCCACTAAATGTTTTCTTTTCATTAAACACTTACCTCCTGGACCTCTAAAATGGTAATCATCCTCAGACAAAGAGAAAAATTACTCCTCATCATTACATTTCCCCAAAACCTGCTTAAATGACTCCTGAACTACTGCTTTAATTCCTCAGAAACTATTTTCCTAATAAAATCCTCCTGAGTTCCTTCTTTCTCCTTGTTTATTTCAGACATCCTCTCTGAAATTACTTAAAATATATTTATTTATTTCCATAAATAATATAATAATGCCTGTATACCTTAAAAATATATCTTTGTGTGTTATGTAAACCTTTCCTCGTAACTAACCACAACGGTGATACGTTACCTTGGAAACCCACAACTACAGCAATTTGCTTTAAACATAAGCGGAATTGCTCACAACGTGCTCAAATGCCTGCCAAAACAAAAGACTAACCATTTGCTTATTTCGTTCCAGACGCGCTGATCCCACTGTAGAGGAAATTAACATCTAAACGTTCATTCCTCTAATCCCTCTGAACAGACGTAAGCATCTGTTCAGAAAGGCCTCACGCTCTAGAAACCATTCTAAGCACGAGCGATGTCCTTGCCTCGCGCTCTAAGCGCTACAAATAATGGATAAAAGTAAGGCTGCCAGTTTTCTATTTTTAGTTAAATACATACCAATAAACTGTACAAAACATAAAAACAAACTCATAATGAAATATGTCCTAATTAATCAACAATTAAATGTAGTAACTACCCCCTTTTATTTGTATTTATGAATTTTTTTTTTATCATCATTAAATCCTGTAAATATAGCTTACTAATCTAAATCTACCCATAAATTGGGTAAATCATACACTAAAATATATTCACATATACCAACTAGTAAAAAATCATAACTATTAGTAACATATACTTATCTGCTCAGAAGCAGCAAAAAAAGAGGAACAAAATGGATTACACACAGTTCATATGGAGTTGATCATTCTGTTTTTTATTATGATGTTGTTAATGTTCTATTGGATACTTTTAATGGGTTTGCTGCTCAGAAGAAGTAAATAAAAGGTTTAATGCGTGATGCTAGCCTCCTGTCTTGACATACAATCAGCCTGCTCTGATCCCTGGTAGCTTGGCAAGAAGCAGCCAGGCTTAACTTAGAGGAAATGTGTCAATTATTTTAGTAAAACAGTGAGATCACCACATAAAAAGACCCCAACAACAGGTTAGAAAAATGAGCTTAATTTAATGAATAAAACAAGAGCAAAACAATAAAATTCCAATCAATGGAACCGGAGATGTTGAATATTAAGTTTTTAACAGCGAATGGGAGCAAAAGGCTTAAACTGACAACTATCGATATCTGGTCATGCCAGACCGCGACAAAGTCACAAGTTCAGTCCAACCACAATGGTGTGGGGGGCAGCCACAGGGATTCAGTTGGGTCAGAGGACCAGAGTGTCTCAAATCCTGGTTTGCGGAGCATTGTGTAGATCTGCATTGAAGATGTGTTGTGCAGCTGAAGCGATGCAGCGGTTCTGAGATGCGGGGAGGCTGCATTGCTAGGTACTGTTGCAAGGATTTTGAGTATCCCATCGACAAGGGCTGGAGACACATTCTCTGCAGTCAGGGATGTGTTGTGCAAACGTCTTCGAGGCTGACGTTGATGAGCGATGTGAAGGCCTGCGCTAAGGATACATTTCACAGCGACATTTCGGAAGGTGATGCGGGCTGTTGTGGTAAGTCTTTGGGACGGGTCCAATTAACACAGCAGTGGAGATGCTTTGGTTCTGCACAGGGTTCCACTGCATAGCAGAGGAGATGCATCAGTTTAGTTGTATTCACAATGGCTGGCAGAGCACTTTAGGCCAATCCAATGGTCCAGGAATGTTGTGGCACCACTTGGCAGGGTTGACTCACAAATGGCAAAGTCCAGGTGCAGTGGCAATGTCCTTTGAGGCCTGTTATACCCCTGAGGCTTAAGATCAGGAGGCCAGCCAACTATCCCTTGGAGTCACTCTTGGTTATGGGTTCAAGAGGTGCAGGTCCAGTCCTTCTCACCCAGACAAGAGGGCAGCAGGCAAAAGGTCAGCTCAGGAGTCCAGCAGAGTGCAGTGCAGCAGAGCGTCAGTCCTTTAGCAGTACAACAGTCCTTCTCCCTGGCAGAGTATCCACAGGTCCAGAGGTATATTAAAGTGTGGTGTCTAAGGTCCTTCTTAAATGCACAGTTGTGCCTTCATTGTGGGGAGAAACTTCTAGGGTAATACCTTGGAAGAACACAGATGCCCTGCCTCCCTGGCCCTGGCTTTAGACTAGTTACAAGGGGTATGCAGCCCTTTTTGTGGAAACAGGACACAGCCTATTCTGGTGTAAGTGAGGCTGTGCCCAATTTCTGGCCAATGATGGTCCATACAGTCACACCCAAGCTCTCTTTGTGTTTGGCTGTTCAGGAGAAATACACAAAGTTTAAATGCCAACTACACCCAGTTATGTGACCAGAGACAGGCCCACAAGTACCAGATGGCTAAAGCAAGAAATGGCAATTTTCTAAAAGTGGCATACTCAGAATTGTAATTTAAAATCAAACTTCATCATAAGATGGAATTTTAAATTATGATTCTAGAGACACCAAACATGAACATGTCATTAATAAGGCAACTCCAATGTGATCCTATGAGAGACATAGGCCCTCATTCTGTTCCTGGCGGTCTTCTGACTGCCAGTGATAATGTGGTGGTATGACTGCCAACAGGCTGGCGGTACGTACCTCCACATTATGAGATGGCAGGTTGGCTGCAGCCAACCCGCTACTTCTCCATTCGTACCGCCATAGTGGTATGAGCTGCCGGCCCGAGATGTCTATCTCCAGCCCAGCGGCTGGCATAGTACCACCCATGGCATTATGAGCCAGCCTACCAACATGGTATTCGTGGTGTTAGCAACCCCACGAAATCCATGGTGGTAGGCCCTACCAGTGACAGGTAATTCCTTCCCTGTCACCGATAGGTGGCTCCCCCACCGCCAACACTTATCTGATGCCCCCCACCTCTCCTCCATCCATACTCACCCCCATTCGATACATGTACTAACCCCTCGCCCCCTCTGATACACTCACTCACCCCCATACACACATGCACCACACAACTGACCCCAACCCCCACAGCCACACATGCACACATAACCACCTTCCCCCATCCTCACTACAGTCACAGTGCCCCACACCCTCCTCCCCGCATACACGCACACAGATATCCGCTTGCTCCAGGCATACACCCATTCACTTACACTGACATAAACGCATTCATTCACACGCTGACTGTTAGAAATGGGGTCTTTGGTTGACAGTCAGGTTACCCCATGTTCAAGCAAGGACCCTCAATCTTGTCAGGGTAAAAGAGAATCACCCTCTGCTAATCCCTGTTTACCCCCTTGGTAGCTTGGCAGAGCAGTAGGCTTAAAGTCAGAGTGCTACGTGTATAGCATTTGTACCAAAACACACACAGTAACTTAATGAAAACACTACAAAATGACACAACACAGATTTAGAAAAATAGGAAATATTTATCTAACCAAAACAAGACCAAAACAACAAGAATCCACAATACACAATTCAAGTTATCAATTAAAAATCGAAAAGAGTCTTTAAGTAGTTTTAAATACACGCTAGCGCCGCTAGCGTGAAAATGTACCTGGTGCGTGACAAAAATAACCCCGTACGGGTGGGTGTGCATCAAAAAGGGCCTGCGATACATAGATATCACTCACTCACGAGACCTTGCGTCATTTTCCCCCTTCTGTCGAGTCAGCGTGTGTTGGTTCTTCTCTCCACAGGAGAGCGATGCGTCGATTCGGTCCGCACACGAGTTCAGGCAGGCCTTGAGTTGCTTTTGCACACACAACAATGGTTCACGTCAGAAATCCAGCCGCACGATGATCCCAAAACCAGCGTGGGTCACGATCTCCCAGCCTCCGTCAGCTATGCTGCGTATCATTTCTCCTGCTCTGTGCGTCGATTCTGCGGTCGCATTTCCGGCGAACGTCGATTCTCAGCCTCAGAGCTAGCAGAGCATCATTTCTGCAGCCGCAGATCAGAGTCACAACGATCTTTTCCCCGCACAGCGCTCTGTGCGTGGATTTCTTCCTCTTAGGCTGCCAACTTCTCCTTTCAGGGTCCCAGGAACTGAATGGGCACCACAGGGCAGAGTAGGAGTCTCTCCAGAGACTCAAGGTGCTGGCAGAGAGAAGTCTTTTCTGTCCTTAAGACTTCAAACAACAGGAGGCAAGCTCTAAATCATGTCCTTGGAGATTTCTTCTGAAGATGGAAGGTAAAAAAAATGCAGTCTTTGCCCTCTTACTCTGGCAGATTCTCAACTGCAGGATAGCTCCACAAAGCAGTCACAGGCAGGGCAGCTCTTCTTCCTCAGCTCTTCATCTCATCTCCAGGCAGAGGTTCCTCTTGTTTCCAGAAGTGTTTCTGAAGTCTGTGGTTTGGGTGCCCTTCTTATACCCAATTTCTTCTTTAAAGTAGGCCTACTTCAAAGTAAAGTCTCTTTTGAATGTGAAATCCTGCCTTGCCCAGGCTAGGCCCCAAACACTCACCAGGGGGTTGGAGACTGCATTGTGTGTGGGCAGGCACAGCCCTTTCAGGTGTGAGTGACAACTCCTCCCCTCCCTCCTAGCACAAATGGCTCATCAGGATATGCAGGCTACACCCCAGCTCCCTTTGTGTCACTGTCTAGTGTGAGGTGCAACCAGCCCAACTGTCAAACTGACCCATACAGGGAATACACAAACAGGCAGAGTCACAGAAATGGTAAAAGCAAGAAAATGCCCACTTTCTAGAAGTGGCATTTTCAAACACACAATCTTAAAATCAACTTTACTAAAAGATGTATTTTTAAATTGTGAGCTCAGAGACCCCAAACTACACATGTCCATCCGCTCCCAAAGGGAATCTACACTTTAATTAGATTTAAAGGTAGCCCCCATGTTAACCTGTGAGAGGGACATGCCTTGCCACAGTGAAAAACAAATTTAGCAATATTTCACTGTCAGGACATGTAAAACACATCTCTATGGTGGTCATTACAACCCTGGCGGACGGTGTTAAAGCGGCGGGAAGACCGCAAACAGGCCGGCGGTAAAAAAATTGCAATTACGACCGTGGCGGAAACCGCCAACAAAGACAGCCACTTTCACACTCAGACCGCCACGGCGGTACAAACAAACAGCACGGCGGTCACCGCCAACAGACAGGCAGGAGACAATGTACCGCCCACACTATTATGACAGGCCAATCCGCCACCTTTTCAGGGGCGGATTCACCGCGAATAAAAACACGGCAGAACCAGGAATTTCGAAGCGAAAACGCTCACCTCTACACACCCCACGAGGAACGAGGACACCATGGAACTGGAACTCCAAATACTACCTGTGATAGACTTCCTGCTCCTCTACCAGGAGCACGAACGCCGGCGATGAAGACCACGGTGAGTACTGCACGTACGACACAGGGGAGGGGGGAGGCAAAAAACAGGGACACACACACGCAACACCCCCACCCTCACCCACTACAACACACACACAAATACATGTTAATACATGACAGTTACACCCCACAAGCCCCCCGGAAGAATGCAAAGACAAAAGGAAATGATTGTAACAATTGTAATCTATTAAAATCCAGTACTCCAAAATATATATACACTATAAACAAATATATACACCAATAATACAAGTCCAGTTATTGCACCATTTATAGTCCGTGGACCACTGGGCCCAAAATGCATGGGCGAGGCCCACACTTGATACCCGATCAAAACAGAGAGAACACTGAAGGGGCATCAGATAGAAATACAACAGGCACCTCAGGGCGAACGGAAAGGGGGGGCACCTCAGCCGGATGAGTGCACAACGCCAGATCTACGAGGGGGCTCAATGCCCACTGTTCAATCCTGGGGAGTGCAAAGCCACAGTCTCTCAAGTCTCTACAATGGGTGGCTTGCCTACTGTTCAATCCTGGGGAGTGCAAAGCCACAGTCTCTCAAGTCTCTACAGTGGGTGGCTTGCCCACTGTACCATCCAGGGGAGTGCAAAGCCACAGTCTCCCAAGTCTCTACAGTGGGTGGCTTGCCCACTGTTCAATCCTGGGGAGTGCAAAGCCACAGTCTCTCAAGTCTCTACAGTGGGTGGTTTGCCCACTGTTCAATCCTAGGGAGTGCAAAGCCACAGTATCTCAAGTCTCTACAGTGGGTGGGTTGCCCACTGTTCAATCCTGGGGAGTTCAAAGCCACAGTCTCTCAAGTGGATAACAGTCTGGAGGGTGACTGGTGCCCAGAGTGCTTCATCCTGTGAAGGACAGAGGTAGTGGATGGATCTCTCCACTGGTTCTGGAGGGGGACTGGTGCCCAGAGTGCTTCATCCTGTGAAGGACAGAGGTAATGGATGGATCTCTCCACTGGTTCTGGAGGGGGACTGATGCCCAGAGTGCATCACTCACCCCGTGACGGACCCAGTTGCGTCAGTTCCCCTGCCGCTCATGGGCTGGCGGTGCTTGAGTTGGCGGTGCCCTGTTCAGCGGTGCTTGAGTTGGCGGTGCCCTGTTCAGCGGTGCTTGAGTTGGTGGTGCCCGGCCCAGCGGTGCTTGAGTTGGCGGTGCCCTGTTCAGCGGTGCTTGAGTTGGCGGTGCCCAGCCCAGCTGGGCTGGGGCTGGCGGGGCCCTGCTGGACAGCGGGGATGATGGCGGTCTTCTCCGCCGTGCAGCTCTTCCCAGACTTGCCGGGTTTCTTGTGGCTCTTCCCCACCTTGGGAGGTGTCACAGCTGACTCCACACTTCCACTGGGACCCCTTGGAGCGGTTTTGGTGGATGGAGACTTCCCCCTCTCCCACCGGGCACTGGCCAACTTCTGATGCTTCACAGGTGGGGGACTGGCTGTGCTGTGGCTCCGTGCCACACTGGCTGTCCTGGTGGCCGGTACACTCCACATACCAGTGACTACAGGCACCACTGGTCCTGGAGATGTTGTGGCTGAGGTGCTAGTTCGGGACCTATGAGATGGATGGGGTGGGGGAGGTGTGGGAAAAAGTTCAGGGCTGGACATTAAATATTTTTTGGACACACGGGGACGGGTAGCTGGAGGGGGTTTGGGAGTGGAGGAAGAGGTGGTGGTAGTAGGAGGTGCACGTTTGGTGACTTTGGGTGAAGGTGCATGCGCTGGAGGCTGTCGTGAGGTGGATGGCTGTTGGGTGGGTGTGTGGCTGCGTTTGTGTATCTTGGGAGGGGGCAACACAGACACACTGTGAGAGGACACATGGGACGTGTGAATGGTAGTGGGGGTGGTGACTGCACGTGAGCGGGGTGTGCTGGTGGGTGTGCTGGTGAGGGACGTAGTGGCTGTAGAGGTAGTGCATGCAGGTGTGAGTGTAGACGAGACTTGGAGGGATGAGGGAGACGAGGAGGAGGGGGACACAGTGGAGGCAGTGGATGTTGGTGTGTCTGCATGTGTGTGTTGCTTGCGTGAGTGCCTGTGGGATGTGTGGTGCTTATGTTTGCCTGAGCTTCCCTTGTGTGTTGAGGTGTGTGCATGCTGGTCTGTAGGTGTGCTTGGGATAGGCAGAGGTACAGGGGATTGTGACTGGGTGGAGGAAGTTGGAGGGGGGAGGCTAGAGACGGGGACAATGGCTGCCATCAGTGCTGAGGCCAGAGTTTGAAAAGCTTGGTGAAGGGCTGCCTGACCAGAATGAATGCCCTCAAGGAATGCATTCGTTTGTTGCAACTGCCTTTCTACACCCTGGATGGCATTCAAAATGGTAGACTGCCCAACAGTGAGGGACCTGAGGAGGTCAATGGCCTCCTCACTGAGGGCAGCAGGGGTGACTGGGCAGGGCATGAGGTGCCTAGGGCGAAGGTGATGCCCACCCTCCTGGGTGAGCGGGCACGGGGCGAAGGCAGAGGGGCTGCTGGGAGGGCGGTGCTCACAGTGGGGGGGTGGCGGCTGTACCTGTAGATGCGGTGGGCACAGATGTTGCCGCCACCACAAGGGAGCTCCCATCAGAGGACGTGTCCGTGTAGCTGGTGTCAGCTCCTGTCCCAGCCGTGAAGCTCCCCTCGCCCTCCGTCCCACTGGTGAATTCCGAGTCCGTAGTCTCGCCCTCTAGGGCCATGTGGGATGCAGCTCCCTCGTGCTCCGGTGCCACTGCTCCTCCGCCTGATGGTGCTAATGCACACAAGAACAGGGAGACCACAAAAAGGGGGGGCGACAGAAGAAAGGAATGTTGAGTGCATGCATTACCGCTACCGTTGGCGGACAAGACTGACACAGAAGCCCCCTGCACTACGCCACACTCTTGGGCTCCACTGTTCAATTTCTGGGAAATGGCCTACAAGGCTATGGACGACATCTGCACACATAGATGACACAGGGGCATGAATAGCTGTACTTGGCAGTCTACAGAGGTGGGGTGGGGTGCCACATGGCCTGCCTTACGGAGGGGCCTTGCCTATGGAACTCGCCCTGACCTAGGGAAACCCACAGCCCTCCTCCCCCACCCAGAAAACTCCACTGTGCGCAAAGTCAGCAGAATGAGAGTGTACTCACCCCCTTGTGTCTGCTGTGATGCCCTCAAGCGCCCATCCAACTCCGGGTAGGCCACCGCCAGGATCCTGAACATCAGGGGGGTCATGGTGCGACAGGCACCCCTCCCACGTTGGGAGGCCATACCCAGCTGAGCTTCCGCCGTCTTCTTGCTTCAGCGGCGAATGTCCTCCCATCTTTTCTGGCAGTGGGTGCTCCGTCTGTGGTAGACCACCAGGGTCCGGACGTCCTTGGCGATGGCACGCCAAATAGCATTCATCTGGTGGGCGCTGACCTACATGAAATGTACAGGGGAAGAAGAGAAGTCATTACCAACTGCACCGTCAACGTGATTGGCCCCCATCCCTACCCTTGCCATGTGGCACATGCATACACCGTCTTTCATGCACGCAGCACTCTTGCCCCCTTCCTTCTTACATCCAGCCCTCTCCACACAGGCATAGCCCATACAACATGCTCCCTGTGTACTCACCTGTTTGTTTGGAGGACCGTAGAGTAGCGTGTACTGGGGGAGGACCCCATCCACAAGCTTCTCCAAATCCTCCGATGTGAAGGCAGGGGCCCCTTCCCCAGACACTCGAGCCATTGTCTCTTCCAGACCGAGGTCACAGAAGCACTTGCAGTGTAGGTCCTCTCCTGTCGAAGATCAGGTATTGAGTGATTGAACTGATAGAAAATGGCGGTCACGTCCGTGGCGGTCACGTCCGCGGCGGTGCGTACCTTCACCGCCGGCGTACATCATCATTGGCTCCTGGGACCCATAGGGTCCAATGTTAACCAATGCAGCATTGCGCTGCAGTCATCGACCGCCTACCGCAACGGTGTACAACGCCAGCGCAGTTACCTCACATCCCATTGTCCCACTTTACAGGTCAGACAGCCGCCATTTCAGGGGCCCACATGGCTTCATTTCCAACTGCATCACACATACAGGCCACCTTTTGTGTATGATTGGTGTTCTTTGTAAACTGTGGGTACGTACCTCTGAGTTGTTTGACTCTGTGCTTGCTGTTGTCCTTCATAGGCACCGTCCACTGGGAGATGTGAGGAGATGGCGGCATCCTCCAGTGTACCGACCGTTGGTGGACCTGTCGACAATGGAGGAGCGGCATTTGATAATCACCTACAGGCTTGACCGTGCCACAATCCAGGAACTGTGTACCCAGTTGGAGCCAGACCTGATGTCAGCAATCCGCCATCCCACAGGAATCCCCCCTCAAGTGCAGGTGCTGTCAGTGCTCCATTTCCTTGCAAGTGGCTCTTTTCAAACAACTGTGGCCATGGCATCAGGGATGCCCCAGCCTTTGTTTTCCTACGTATTGTCCAGAGTGTTGTCTGCCCTTCTGAAACACATGTTGAGCTACATCGTTTTCCCTCAGGTGGAGGATTTGCCTACAGTGAAAGGTGATTTCTATGCCCTGGGACATACCCCCAACATCATAGGTGCCATTGATGGGACCCATGTGGCTTTGGTACCCCCCCACAGGAGTGAACAGGTGTACAGAAACCAGAAGAGTTATCATTCTATGAATGTACAGATGGTATGTTTGGCAGACCATTACATATCCCATGTGAATGCCATGTTCCCTGGCTCAGTGCATGACGCCTACATCCTGAGGAATAGCAGCATCCCTTATGTGATGGGTCAACTCCAGAGGCACCGTGTGTGGCTATTAGGTGAGCACCTGGAAGCAAGTCAGTGGGAATGGTTGTCTGGGTCTGGGGTTATCCCTCCAGGTTAGTGTGTGTCTAACAGTTGCCCCTCCCCATTTGCAGGTGACTCTGGTTACCCCAACCTGTCATGGCTACTGGCCCCAGTGAGGAATCCCAGTAGCAGGACAGAGGAATGCTACAATGAGGCCCATGGGTGAACTAGGAGGGTGATCGAGCGGACCTTCGGCCTTCTGAAGGCCAGGTTCAGGGGCCTCCATATGACAGGTGGATCCCTATTCTACTCACCAAAGAAGGTGTGCCAGATCATCGTGGCCTGCTGTATGCTTCACAACTTGGCTTTGCGTCGGCAGGTGCCTTTTCTGCAGGAGAATGGTCCAGATGGCGGTGTTGTGGCAGCTGTGGAGCCTGTGGACAGTGATGAGGAGGAAGCAGAGGAAGAAGACATGCACGACAGGGACTCAGTGATCCAGCAGTATTTCCAGTGAAACACAGGTAAGAATACAATCCTTCCTACTACATGTACTTTTACACTACTACCTCTCTCCTGTCTGTCGTTTTCACCCAGTGTATGGTCACTGAGTTGTCACTTTTCCTTACAGTTTCACAGATGTGGGTTCCACTGTGTGACATCTGCTTAGATTCCTCATGGACTAGAGCTGTGTGACATAGGTATGTTGACATTACTATTTCAAAAACATTTTGTCACTGTAATTGCTAATACACTATTTCGAAATCACAGACAGACTCCAGATCATTTTGTGCTTTAAGTGAGTTTTAAATGCAAAATATTGGAGGGGGTAGTGAAATGGGGAGGGGTGATGGCGGAGGAGTGTCCATGGCAGAGTCCAGTCTATTAGTCTCACAGGTGCATTGCCCATATGGGCATAGGAAGTGGAGCTGGGGCAGTTTAATTATGGACAGGGTGACAAGGTGGGACAGTAGGATGACAATCAGGGTGGTCTCATCTCTTGGCAGAGGTTTTGGCATCGTTCTCTGTCTTATTCCTGGATCTCAGGGACTGTTTGTGGGGTGGTCCTCCTTCTGCAGGGGGTGGGGTGCTGGTGTGGTGGTCCTGTGGCGGGGCGTCCTGTCCACTAGCGCCGGTGGAGGTGGTGGGCAGTTCATCGTCCATGCTAGTGTCCGGGGCCCCTTGTAGTGCCACAGTGTCCCTCCTGGTGTTGAGTACTTCCTTCAGCACCCCTACGATGGTGCCCAGGGTGGAGCTGATGGTTCTGAGTTCCTCCCTGAAGCCCATATACTGTTCCTCCTGCATGCGCTGGGTCTCCTGAAACTTGGCCAGTACCGTTGCCATCGTCTCCTGGGAGTGGTGGTATGCTCCCATGATGGAGGAGAGGGCCTCATGAAGAGTGGGTTCCCTTGGCCTGTCCGCCCCCTGTCGCACGGCAGCCCTCCCAGTTCCCCTCTGTTCCAGTGCCTCCGTCCCCTGGACCGTGCGCCCACTGCCACTTCCCCCATGTCCCTGTTGTTGTTGGGGTGTGGGTTATCCTGGGTTCCCTGTAGTGGTGGACACACAGCTGATGGACGTGTCCTGGGGACGGAGGTATGGGCCCGCTGGGTGGGGGCTGTGCTGGTGTTTCCAGAGGGGGGAAGGTCTGTGGTGGCCTGTGCCTGTGCGAGGGGAACCGACTGTCCAGAGGTCCCCGATGGTCCGGGCTGGTCATCTAGATCCAGTTGGACAGAGGTGCTGTCATCACTGTGGGCCTCTTCTGTTGGTGGTGTGGACATGTGTGGACCCTCCTGTCCGGTGAAGTTGGGTAGGGGTCCTGCAGGGGTATAAAAGGATGTTTGTTAAATCTGTGTGTGTAATGGTGTACAATGGGTGGGTAAGTGTGTACCC
This sequence comes from Pleurodeles waltl, assembly GCF_031143425.1. Classification (NCBI taxonomy): domain Eukaryota; kingdom Metazoa; phylum Chordata; class Amphibia; order Caudata; family Salamandridae; genus Pleurodeles; species Pleurodeles waltl. The sequence goes on from NC_090445.1 coordinate 553,931,627, forward strand.
CAGTGCTAGCATTCCTGTGTGGGAGCTTGTGTGATGGTGGTTTAGGGGGGTGTATGGGTATGTGCAGTGGGCATGCTTTGGTGATGGGTGTCCATGCTTTGTAGTTGCATGCAGGGCTTGGTGTTGGGATGTGTGGTTTGTGATGTTGGGACATTTGTGAGGAGTTGGGGTGCTGGGGGTGAGGGTGGGGGTATGTGAGAGCATGCAGGTAGGGTGGGGGATGTAATAGTAAAGCTTTGACTTACCAGAGTCCATTCCTCCACCTACTCCTGCGAGGCTCTCAGGATGCAGAATCGCCAAGACCTGCTCCTTCCATGTTGTTAGTTGTGGGGGAGGAGGTGGGGGTCCGCCGCTAGTCCGCTGAACCGCTTGGTGGTGTCTTGAGACCACGGAATGCACCTTCCCCGTAGGTCGTTCCACCTTTTCCTGATGTCCTCCCGATTTCTTGGGTGTTGTCCCACTGCGTTGACCCTGTCCACTATTCTTCGCCATAGCTCCATCTTCCTTGCAATGGAGGTGTGCTGCACCTGTGCTCCGAATAGCTGTGGCTCTACCCGGACAATTTCCTCCACCATGACCCTGAGCTCCTCCTACGAGAACCTGGGGTGTCTTTGCCGTGCCATGGGGTGGTGTAGGCGATGTGTGGGGTGGAGTGTGTGGTGATAAGTGTGGTGATATGTAGTGGTGTGTTGTGTGAGTTGCGTGGAAGTTGTGTGGGTGATGGTGTTGTGTGCCTGTGGATGCTGTTGTTCTTGCTGGTGGTGTCTCTCTCTGGCCTTCTTTCAGAATTTTTGGTCGTAGGGGTTTGTGGGTGATGTGGGCGTGTGTTTTATATAGTATTGGGTGTGTGGGAGTGGTGTGTGTATGTAGCTCAGGTGTGTGTATTTTGAATTGTCCAATGTGGGGATGTTTTGTAAGAGTGTGTGTATTTTGAGCGCGTGTCATGATAGTGTGGGCGTATTTCTGTTGGCGTGACGGTGGAGGACTTGTTTTCGCCAGTTTATCACTGACCTTTGGTGTGGTGGACTTGTGTGGGTGTCTGAATTTTGGCGGATTCAGTGATGTGGGTCATAATAGCTGTGGCAGAATTCCGCGGCCGCAGTGGTGTGTTGGCGGTCTTCTGCACGGCGGTAAGCGGCTTTTACCGCCAATGTTGTAATGAGGGCCTATATGTCCTATCTGAACCATACACTGCACCCTGCCCTTGGGGCTACCTAGGGCCTACCTTAGGGGTGTCTGACATGTAAGAAAAGGGAACATTTACGCCTGGCAAGTGGGTACACTTGCCGAGTCAAATTTACATTTAAAACTGCACACCCAGACACTGCAGTGGCAGGTCTGAGACTTGATTACAGAGCTACTTATGTGGGTGGCACAACCAGTGCTGCAGGCCCCCTAGTAGCATTTGGTTTACAGGCCCTGGCACCTCCAGTGCACTTTACTAGGGACTCACTAGTAAATCAAATATGCCAATCATGGATAAGCCAATTACATACACATTTTGTAATGGAGCAATTGCACTTTAGCACTGGTTAGCAGTGGTAAAGTGCCCAGAGTAACAAAAACAGTAAAATAAGAGTACAGCACACATCAACAACCTGGGGAACAGAGGCAAAAAGTTAAGGGAGACCACGCAAGGATGAAAACTCTAACACTGGCATACACACATTTTCACACACTGACATACAAACATTCATTCACACACTGACAAACATACATTCAGTCACAAACTGACATACTCGCATTCATTCACGCATACTTCCAGACATGCTCACACACCTTCCTACACACAGTCACACTGACATGCAGAAAAGCGCTCATTTCAACATTCTTACACACATTCACTCACACGCATACACTCACACAAACAACACAAACAGAAGCATTCACACACACACTCAGACATTCATGCACACACTCAGACACACACAACATCCACCACCCCCCCCACACCTTCCCCTGTTGGAAGGCTGACTTACCTTGGGCGAGGAGGTCGTCCGGCATGGAACAGGAAGCGATGCTGCTACTGCCAACAGCGCCCGGCCAGCAGAACACCGCCAGGCCGTAATATTGGTCATAATACAGCTGGCGGCGTCCTTCTGGTGTGGCGATGCTGGTGGTAGCAGTGCCAGCTTACCACCGTCCACCACCATGCGCACTGCTGGATTTCCACCCTTATTGTGGCGGAAGTCAGGCAGTGCTCATAATATGGTGGACGGATGGTAACCGTGGTGACGGTATGTTGGCGGCCGTCATCGCGGCAGTAGGCGGTATGTACCACAGATGTTAAAATGAGGGCCATAGTGTAGTATAGTAGTGAAAAATGAATGTAAGAGTTTTTCACTACTAAGACATGTAAAACTTAAAAGTACATGTTCAATTTTTTAATACACTGCACCCTGTCCTTGCAACTGTCCAGGTTCCACTTTAGTCAGTTGTAGAGCATATCGCTGTCAGCCCTGGTGGTATCTGGGCACTGGGGTGTAATGTCTCTGGGAACTGGGGTGCAATGTCTTTGTCTAAAAGCCAGGTCTTGAGTCTTTTCCTGAAGTTTGCCAGTGAGGGTGAAGTTTGGCAGGGGAGGGTAGGTTGTTCCAGGCCTTAGCGGGCATGACGTTCCAGGCCTTAGGGACAATGTAGGAAAAAGAGCGACCGCCACTGCATTGGATTCTGTGTGTGTGTGAGGGGCAGAGAGGAAGAGCGCAGGTGTCAGGTGAGTTGGTGGAAGTGTAAATGGTGGTTGATGTAATGCGTCCTTGTAGGGCTTTGTAGCAGAGCATGAGGAGCTTAAAATTACATTTCTTCTGGGAACCAGTGGAGGTTTCTGAGGTGAGGGAGAGGTGGGTGTGCATCAGAAGGTCTAAGATGAGTCTGGCAGCTGGTTTCTGTATTGTCTGGAGTCTCTTTAGGAGCTGGGAGGACATGCTGGCATAGAGAGCATTGTAGTAGTCAAGGTGGCTAGTGAAGAGGGCCTAGCTGACAGTTTTCCTGGTGTTGGATGGGATCCATCTGAAGATTCTATGGAGGATGCAGAGGGTGTGGAAGCAGGAGGAGGCAACTGCATTGATCTGCTGCTTCATGGTCAGCTGTTGAGGATGATGCCAAGGCTGCAAACATGGTCTGTAGGTGTTGGAGTGGATCTGAGTTCGACTGGCCATCAGTTATGGTCCCATATGGAGATGTTTGTCCTGAAGATCAGGACTTCCATCTTGTTGGTTTTGAGCTTCAGGCATTTAGGCCCTCATTCCAACCCTGGCGGTCTCTGTCCGCCAGGGCGGAGGGCAGCGGAAGTACCGCCAACAGGCTGGCGGTGCTTCCAGGGCTATTCTGACTGCGGCGGTAAAGCCGCGGTCAGAAAAGGGGAACCGGCGGTTTCCCGTCGGTTTTCCCCTGGCCCAGGGAATCCTCCATGGCGGCGCTGCTTGCAGCGCCGCCATGGGGATTCCGACCCCCTTCCCGCCAGCCTGTTTCTGGCGGTTTTCACCGCCAGAACCAGGATGGCGGGAACGGGTGTCGTGGGGCCCCCTAACAGGGCCCCATTCAGATTTTCACTGTCTGCTTTGCAGACAGTGAAAATCGCGACGGGTGCCACTGCACCCGTCGCACCCCTGCAACTCCGCCGGCTCCATTCGGAGCCGGCTTCCTCGTTGCAGGGGCTTTCCCGCTGGGCCGGCGGGCGGCCTTTTGGTGGTCGCCCGCCGGCCCAGCGGGAAAGCCAGAATGGCCGCCGCGGTCTCCTGAACGCGGAGCGGCCATTTGGCGGTAACCGCATGGCGGGCGGCGACCGCTGCCCGCAGCGGTCAGAATGACCGCCTTAGTTTTCATCCAGTCAGCTACGATGGCTATGGCACTGTGGAAGTTGGTTCTGGTGGTGTTGAGTCTGTGGGATCTAACGATGTTGGCCAGAGGGATCGAGGGATCATGTAGGTATTGAACAAAGTGGGGCTGAAGGATGAACATTGGGGTATGCCACAAATGAAGCTCTTGGTTGCAGAGGTGAAAGAGGGTAGTCGGGCACTGTGAGTGCATCCTGTCAGGTTGGAGGCTATAAAGTTTAGGGCATTCTTTTGTATTTTGATGCTATGGAGTCTCTTGATGAGAGTGTGGTGGGGCAGAATGTCGAGCGCAGCTGAAAGGGTAAGGAGGATCAGGTTGGCAGTTTCCACATAGTCGAGGAGTGCTCTGATGTCGTCAGTGGCAGCGATGAGTGCGGTTTCGGTGCTGTGGCTGGAACAAAAATCTGATTAGGAGGCATCCAGGAGGTTATTTTCTTCCAGGTAGCTAGTGAGCTGTAGATTGATGGTCTTCTCCTGTACTTTGCCGGGGAGGGGCGTAGAGAGATGGGTCTTTAATTCTTGGGTTTGTTGGGGCCAGCAGAGGGTTATTTCAGGAGGGATTAGATTTCTGCATGCTTCAATTTGTCTGGAAATATTGCCAATGTGATGGAGTTGTTGAGGATGCTCGTGAGTTCCGTGCTGATGAAGTTGGTTCTGAGATTGCACAGGTGGTAGGGGCATGGGTTGGTGGGTGCACAGGAATAAATGAATGAATGACATGAGGCTCAGGTGGATTGAGTGGTGAGCAGTGCCACATGGAGATACTACTGTTGATGTGTGCTGGGGGGGTCAAAAGAGGTTGAAGATTGTGGGTTGGGGTCGAAGTTGTTGTAGATGGTGCCGATCTTGTTGTGGAATTAGACTGAGAGAATATTGCAGAGTTCTTGGGAGGGATGTATGGTGTTCTCTGTGGCTGCTGGATTGGAGTATTCTTCAACTATTTTGAAAAGTTCTTTTGTACGGTTGGACGCTAAGTCGATGTGGGTTGTGATGGCTGCTCTGGTGGCCTCCTTCAGTTATCACTGGTAGTTCCTGAGGGCTGATTTTTGGGCTGTTCTATCAAAGGGATTACTGGTGGATTGCCACTGTTTCTCAAATTTGTAACAGCTGCGCTTGGTGACTCTGTGCTCTGGAGTGTACCAGCTGGCATTTGTAGAGGTTTTGTTGGTTCTGACTGGTTTCAGCAGGGCAACTGAGTCAGCACATTCGATGTTCCAGGAGAAGTTCAGGATGTCCTGCTCAAGGTCATATGATGCCTTGGATTTGGATGAAATGCAGCACAGTAAATCACTGCTTTATAATCTCCAGCTGTTCAGATGCAAGAGGGTATTCTCTGCAGCTCTGATGTTAAACCACTGGGCTAGCTATGGTCAGGGGCAAGCTGGGTCCTCGCCTTCAACTCCAAGATGTAGAAGGACGCACACATGACTAACTTCTCTAACTGCTTCAAATATTGAGTTTCGTGGCCAGCGGTTCTGTTCATCCACTCCAAAATGACTATAAAATCGAAGGGATCACTGACATAATATCAATGCATACAATATCGAAACACTAAACATCAGAAAATAAATATTGTTCATGAAAATAATGCCTTCTGCTACTTAACCTCTTGAGTGCGGGCATTGGCCACTGGCCAATGTCCACACTACCTCCCTGGTATGGTTCACGACCAGTGGCCGACACCAGAGAGTGAGTTAAAAAAATCCTTCGGTGCATAGCACAGGAAGATTTTTTTTTATTTAATTCCCATTGGGAGACAAGGAAGAGCTTATGTGTCTCCCCCGCCCCCCTACTTAGCCCTACTTACCCCTTTGTGACGTTAGTACATCACAATCTGTTTTGCTCACCAAAGAAGGAAGCGGAGGTAAGGCCGATTCCTGCTCCGGTGGGGAAAATGGGGCCAAACAGGCCTCCCCACCATTCGGGAAGGCCTCGTTTGTAAGGGGAAATTCTCCCCTTTCAAATGAGGCCTTCCTGTAACAAGTTTCCTGGTCCTCGATCGCAGCACAGCCGGAATCGAGGGCCAGGTAACCCTCCTAGACACCAGAGATTTCACCCGGGGGGGGGGGGGGGTCGCACCCTCTGCAAATGGGCCATCTCCTCCCCGGGCATATTTTTTTGAAAAAGTAAGATTACCCCTGGGGAGGTGCAATTAAGCCCCCCAGGGGTTAAAAAATATATTTTTTTAAATTAAATTGACAGGGGGTCGCCCGTGACCAGGGCAACTCCCTGTGGGGGCATTCTTTTTAATAGTTGTATGAATTCCCATACAGCTATTAAAAAATATATAGATCTATATATATGTATATATAGATATATAGATATAAAGAAATATAGATATGTAGATATCTATATATAGAATTCCATATCTATATAGCCAGGTATATCTATACAGTATATATATATATGTATATATATATATATATATAGAGAGAGAGAGAGAGAGAGAGATATCCCTTTTGTCAATGCTTGTGGGATTTCTCTGGGGGCTACAATCGGCCTCTAGGAAAGCCACACCCACATATAAAAGTGATCTCTTTACATAAATATATATATATGTGTATATATATATATAGATATGCTCTATAATACAAATAAAATGTAAGTGCAAGGGGGCTATGGAGAGATGAAGGGCACTTTTGCTGGGTGGTAGTGAGGGAATCCGAGGAGGAGGTTATGGGAGTGGGAGCACTAATAATGATTGTTGGACTGGACGCCAGAGGTGCTAAAGACTGTGACGATTGGTATGTGACAAGGTGAAGTTATAGTGTTTTTTTGGTTTTTTTGAGTGTCTTGAGAAAACATGCTGATTGAGGGAAGAAGCAAAGGTAAGGTGACTGACCTTTACTGTTGCACGCATCACACACACAGCCACCAGCAATTTTGTGGCTGTCGACCTAGGCTAGTGTTTTAGAGTGAGAGTTTAGCCAGTGGCAGAGATGGCATCTCATTGGATGACTGCTGCTCAAGACCTAACTTGGGTTATAGAGGACAGCTCTAACGTAGGATCAGAGACTGAGACACACCTGATACTGAGAAAGCATCTGAGGGATAGGATGATGGCACAGACTCTGGGAGTGATTTTTCCGACAACTCCTCTACCAGTGATTCTGGGGGAGGTGATGAGGGCAGTCTTGCTGTCCCTTCACAAGCACAGTCTGTGCAGCGGGACAATAGTGGGTTAGCCCAACCCAGAGAGCACGTGCATGTGGCAGCAAGCATAGAGAGAGTGCTCTCTTGGGAGCTCCCCAATTTAGTTCAGCCCAAATTCCACCACCCAAATCGTATTGTGGACACATCAAAATTATCACAAAACAACCTGGTTTTGTAAGGCAGGCACCTGCGTTTTTGGTCCCGGGCTTGGCGACCATATAGGGAAACTACCAAACCCAGACATTTCTGAAAACTAGACACTCGGGGGAGTCCACTGAGGTGTGACTTGTGTGGATTCCCCAAACTTTTGTTACCCAGACTACCTTGCAAAGGTTACATTTTAAATGAAAACTATATTTTTTCTTTCATTTCTGTCACACACAGTACAGGAATATGCTGGGATCCACAAAATTACTACCACCCAGTGTTTCCCCACCTGTCCTAATAAAAACGCTACCCCACTTGAGTGCCTGTACCGAGTGCCTGCGTCAGGAATGGATCACTCCAGGGTCAACAGTTGCCCTCATGCAAGGACTAACATTGACCTCTGTGTGATCCATTCCTGCCACAGGCACTAGGCCTACCAACACAAGTGCAGTACCATTTTTATTGGGAGACTTGGGAGAATGCTAGGTGAAAGGAAATTTGTCGCTCCTCTCAGATTCCAGAACTTTCCGTCACCGAAATGTGAAGAAAAAGTGATTGTTTGCCAAATTTTGAGGTTTGAAAAGGACTCTGGGTAACAGAACCTGTTGAGAGCCCCACAAGTCACTCCATTCTGAATTCCCCTAGATGTCTAGTTTTAAAAAATGTAGAGGTTTGCTAGGTTTCCCTAGGTGCCGGCTGAGCTAGAGGACAAAGACCACAGCTAGGCACTTTGCAAAAAACACATCAGTTTTCTTTGGGAAAATGTGATGTGTCCAAGTTGTGTTTTTGGGCATTTCCTGTTGTGGGTACCTGGTCTACCCACAAAGGTGAGGTACCATTTTTGTCAGGAGACTTGGGGGAATGCTGGGTGAAAGGAAGTTTGTGGCTCTTCTCAGATTCGAGAACTTTGCAGCACCGAAATCTGAGGGAAAAGTGTTTTTTTGGCCACATTTTGAGGTTTGCAAATGATTCTGGGTAACAGAACCTGGTGAGAATCCCACAAGCCACCCCATCCTGGATATCCCCAGGTGTCTAGTTTAAAAAAATGCACAGGTTTGATAAGTTTCTCTAGGAGCCGGCTGAGCTAGAGGCCAAAATCCACAGCTAGGAGCTTTCCAAAAACACATCAGATTTTATTGTAAAAGAAGAGAGCTAAAAATCTAACATCACAGAAAGGACAGCAGTTCCTAAGGGCCTCACTCCTGGCAGTCCAACCACCAGATTATGACCCTGGTGCCCAGACCACCAGGGGACTGCTGTCACCACCAGGATCATGGATCCCGATGGGGTGGTGTCAGTCAAAGTTGTGGTCAGCCGCAGGGGCACTGAGTTCAGCACCACAGTGTTGATCACAAGTCCTCTTTCATGCCAGCCTTTTCATGCCAGGGGCAAGGGCAGTGCAGGTGCCCCCTGCACTTGTTCTCCACCAGCCTTTTCATAGTGGTGAAGCCGCCCGTGAAAAGGCTAGCGGACAACAATGTTTTAAATGCAGGGCGGCGCTGAGTTCAGAGCCGTCCTGGCTGATCGCAACCAAGACTGGCATCACCCAGTTAGGTTCTAGGATCCTGGCAGAGATGAAGGTTAAATGCCAGTCCAACTGCCAAACTTGTAATGTGGTGGCAGGACTGCAATAGCCGGGGTGGGCTGATCACCAGCGCAAGGCTGGTGATCTTTTGACTGTCAGCTACGTGATGAGGGCCCGAAGTGTAGAAAATGCTACAAACAGTCATTGTGCTTTTGAAACACAAATATGATAGCATAAGCCAATGTCCCTGTCACAGAGGGAGATAATCACTACAATTCACTAAAAGAAAAAGCCCTTTCTATTAACAAAACCAAGCCACACTAAGCCCCCTAATGGATTATTTTGAATACACTTAGGTTGGCATTCTACATCGCTCTTGACACATACGCCAGCCCAAATTCCACATATCATAGTGCACTATCTATGGCAGCACATTGGCACTGAAAACCAAAACAAACAACGTAGTGGAAGGATAGCACAATGCATTCCAACCCACATGGTATAAATTTATAGAAGCATTACAAAAAGAGCAAACAACACCTATGAACGGAACCACCTGTAATCTAAATTGCACTTAAAATAGCAAAGAAACCAAAGAATTATACAACATGCTACAATTTAAAGTAAAACTCTTCATAAACATCAAAGGAGTAGATCACTTAGAAATAATAGCCTAAAGCATATTGTAAAATAAATACTAACCTACAAAACTCTCAAAAGAGTATAGTATAATCTTAACCAACATTACAAATCATTTTTTAAATAATAAACACAGGGCCTGATTACAAGTCTGGAGGTAACAAGACTTCCAGACTTGCAAAGGCAGTTGGACCGACGTGACTGCAGTGGTCCAATGACCACATTACGAGGTTGGCAGGTTGACCAGCCAACAGACTGCCATCAGGCTGACCAGCCAATAGACTCCCGATGGGCTGGCTGCGATCTTGGTTGTAATAAGCCAGGGCAGCGCTGAACTCAGAGCCACCTGGCTTATTACAACCTTGTTTTCTGTCAGCCTTTTCATTGTGGTTTCCTCACCATGAAAAGGCTGGTGGAGAACAAATGTTGGGGGCCCCAGCCAAGGCCCATCACATGGGCAAGGCAGGGGCTCCCCTACCCGGCACACTCATTCCGAGGGTGTTGGTCGGCCCCCTCTGTGCTATGACATAGCACTCAGATCCTTGTAGCTTTGCTCCCACCGGTCTGACCGGCAGAAACCTTATAATAGGGTGGGTGTAGGAAGGGATGCCATGGCCATGGCAATGGTGTCCTCCCCCCTAGTTTGGCGGTCCATGTTGGGACTGCCAAACTCTTAATTGGGCCCACAATATTTAAGGAAATCGGTCTAAACATTAAATAAAACTCCACTGTTAAATAAGACTGAGATAATAAAAAAGGTATACAATTTTTACGAGAAAAAGCTACACCTTACCAACCAGAAAGCTCAAAGAACAAATTCAATCCATTATGTAAAATAAATACAACATATAACCCACACATGTCTAAATAAAAATCACATAATGTTAAAAATTGGGTCTTTAGTTGGCAGAGGTATACACCCTCTCCAAGTGGGGACACAATCCTAGTCAGGGTAAGTCAGATACACACTTTAAATTAACCTGTGCTCACCCTCTGGTAGCTTGGCACAAAGCAGGAAGGCTTAACTTAAGAGGCAATACGTAAAGTATTTGTGCAACACACCCACATAGTAACACAATGAAAATACCACAGAAATACTCCACACAGGTTTAGAAAAATAGTAGATTTTTATTTCAGTAAAATGACAAATATCCAATCAGTAGAGGTCAAGAAATGAATTATTTAAAGATTAAATTAAAAATAGTAGAAAATCAGTGAAAAGATTACCTGAGATCGTGAGGGACCTGTGCAAATCCAATGTTCAGGCCAACCGTGATGAAGGGTAGGCCGGCTACAGAACTCAGACAGGTCCCGCTGACAAAGAACCTTAGATGGAGAAAGAGTCGCCATCAAAGACTCGATGCCAAGAGCCCAGGCACTGCCACATTGTGTTGATCCTTTGGATGGAGGTGAAGCATCAGCACTGATCTGCGAATTCGAAGAAAGCATCAAACCCCTTTACGATGCAGGTACTGCATCAATGTTGAGCCTCATTGTCCATTGGTATCGAGCTGTGTAGTCCGTTGAGGCAATGTTGTTGAGCAACCGCTGCTTCTGAAGGGGAGGGCAATGCATTGGCTCCGGTCAGCGCAAAGCCCTTAATGCGTCAGTGCTGAGGTGGAAAAAGATGCACAATCCCATTTATGAGGATTGAAGGAGGCACATCAGGCAAGAGTAGGACTCACAGATGGCAGAGTCCAGCAGCACCAGGAGAGTTGCAAGCAGTTTTTGATGTCCCTTTCACTGCAGGAGAACAGGGGGCCAGCCAGCAAGCCCTTCGAGACACTTTGGTTAAGCAAGATGGGTCCAGTCCTTGTCCTTAACAGGGCAGAGATTACCAGGCAGAAGGGTAGCACTGCAAAGCAGAGAAGCAGCTCCTTAGAACAGTCAGTCCAGGCAAAGTTGCAATCCTTATAGTACAGCAGTCTTTACTCCTGCAGAGTTCTTCCTAATTACAGTAGCATACTGATTTGGTAGGGTCAGAGTCCCGTACTTATACCCAGATGTGCCTTTGAAGTGGGGGTGGCTCCAAAACAGCTCCTTGTAGTTCACAGAGATCCTTACTTCCTAGCCTTGGCGCCAACTACCAGTAGGGGGTAATCAGCCATCTGTGTGGGGACAGGCACTTCCTTATAGAAGTGTAAGTGTTAGCTCCCTTCACCTTTCCAGGCCAGGAAGGTCCATCTGACTGTAGATGAATACAGATTAGTCCTTTATCACACCTACCCTTATTGTGTTTGTGACTGTCTAGAGGGAATGCACAAAGTGTATCTGTCACCTAACCCACAAATGTATTGGAGATAGGCTGCAAGGCACACAGAGCAGTAAGTGCAGATAAAGGGCCACTTTCTACAAGTGGCATTTCTAAAATAGTAATGTTAAATACAACTTTTCCAGTAAAGATGATTTATCATTGCCATTCCAATGATGTGAGACATGATGTAGCTACTCCTTTTTGATTAGTACTTATACCTTAAAAGTATATAAAGGAATTCCAAATGCTGGCCTATGAGAGGAGTAGTTCTGACGGTACTGAAAAATGACCTTTGTAGTTTTTCACTACCAGGACAAGTAAAACTTAAAAGTACACGTCCTGCCTTTTACTTTCTTAATGCTCTCCCCTTAGGGTTACTTAGGGCCTACCTTAGCGGTGAAATATGTAATAAAAGGGGAGTCTAAGGCTTGGCAAGAAGTATAAAATATATGCAATTGTTAAATATACACTGACAAAGCTGATTAAAGTTGACTTTAAAAACTTATATATAAAACAATTCAAGAAATGATAACAAATGAAAAACAATGGAAAAAAGTGGACAATGTACACATACAATAGTATTTAAATATGGTTTACATTTTCACATAAAAATAAAAATGTGATACAATTTTTTATGTATCTATTTATAATTGTTTATTTTTAAGTTTAAATTTATACATCTAAAAATGTAAAAATCTACATTAAATACAATTTGAAAACATAAATAAAATCATAAGAATGTGTGACATGTCTTTATTCTATAATCATTTGTAATTATTAATAATATTATTTATTACAAACATGCAACTAGCTATTTTTCTTACATTTCAAAGCACAAACAATGCTAATTAAATAACACCAACTATTTCTACTACATACAAATACAATTAAAACCAATCATTCCACACTAAACATATAAGAGGTGTTGAAAACTAAAGGGGTGACATTCACTATTCTCACTTCAATCTAAACTAATTTGGGGGATTTTTCGGACACTAGAGGGGTAACATTTACTATTTATATTCCAATCTAATCTAATTTGGCCAAAGTGTTGGACCCTAAAGTGGTGGAATTTACTATTCCCACTCCAATCAAAATCAATTTAGGGAAGGTGTTGGACACTAAGGTCCTCATTACGAGGCTGGAAGTCCAAGGAAGCCAGCCTCGCAGTGACGGTCGAACCGCCGCAACTGTTGTGGTCTGACTGTCACATTACAGCTTTGATGGGCAGAATCACCCAGGGGACCACCGTCCCAGCCATGGACATGGTTTCGGATGGGTTGATGCCGGTCAGAGTTGTACTCACCCATGGCTCCACTGCTCCACCTGGCTGATTACAACTCAGCTTTCTACCAACCTTTCCATGGCTGGGACCACGCCATGGAGAGGGTGTCAGAAAACCAGTGTTGGGGGCCACAGGGGTTCCCCTGCACTAACCATGCCATAGACATGAGCAGTGTAGGGACCCCCCTGCCCAGCACCATCAGCGCACTGTTTGCACTGCAGACAGTGCACACTCTGATGGTGCTAGTATGCTACGGTATTGGCTTTGGCTACCTTAAAGGAGCAGAGGCCAATATTATAGCACTGTTCCTGCCGGTCATCCCACCGGGAATGCGTAATACAATGTTCCTGCCAGTCAACCCAGGGGGAATATTGTAATTGTATTGGGGAGGACGCCTCCGGTAGAGGTCCGCCAAACACACTACTTTGACATTGATTGAAAGGAAGCTTTTCTGGTTCCAATAGACCTGTTCAGTGCCAAGCAGTGGAACCAAGGCTACATGGATACCATCAATGGCTCCAACAACAAGTGGGATATCTTCCAAGTCATAGAATTCTGCTTTCACATATGCAAAATTATCATGTTGAGGAAATTAGATGTTGCTATCCAGGTGCTTCAACAGGGCTGAGAGGACATCCATCAATACCAAACTGAGCATAGGCTGGGACATCCCAGCAGATAGTGCAACTGTATTTTGGAAGGACCGTGTGGCCAGGAAGTACAACACTGACATGACTTGTACAATTTGGGGTATGCTATTTGGATGACAGCTGGCTGGCACCAGATCTGGCTCAAACTGATGACATAGATCCATGATTGTCTGCCTATCCAGGTGGTAGATCTGAATCACTAATCTTTCCTCCATGATGTGCAAGTCAGCAAGTGGACGGTACACAGGAGGTTGGTTACTATGTGGGTCATAAAACAAACAAGGCAGTCACTCAATGTATTATACACATTTGACATATAACATGTGTGATACATAATATCACATGTTATGTGTGTCACTGTAAACATTGTGTGCAAACACACCAGTTCTAAGCCTTGTACATCCTGCTACGTTAATACCCTCATATCTAACATATATGTAGCAATCATCCTTATGGACGGGGCACTCATGGTCAAATGGCGACCTGAACTGCATTTGATTGAATGCACAATCTGCTAGGTCACATGCATAGGAGAGGGTGGTGGCTGTACCTATAAGCATATTGTTACACCAGCATGACTACATATCAATATGGTTGGCAATAGGATTGACTTACATGACCTGACTAGGACAGTATTCAATATCCCCCAAACATCAGTTATTTTATTAGTGACTCATCAAAATATTTCATGTAATTGCTTTAAAAATGGCGGATGCCTGACCCACTCCATTGAACATTAGTAATCGTCCGCGACCACTGGCAGAAGTCATCCTGGTGGTAGGTGGATATTACTGTGGTGGACCGGCGGTGACCATCGTCTACATGGCAGCTCTCACTGCCATATTCTGCAAATTCCCTCACTTGACTCCTGACACTGCTGGCAGCAAGACCTCCATGACCTGAGCTGCTGTGTACTACCTCTAGGAGCAATCATGCCACACCCAACAGGTGATAGGGCCACTGCCTTTTCACCAGAAGAGCTGGAGAAGCTGCTGGTAGAGGAGGTCCGACCCCTGTATGAACAGCTCTATGGTTCACCAGAGGTGCAGGTAAGTGCACCATGTGCACACTTACCATCTACCTCTACCTATCTCAGTTTTAGTTAATCTGTGTTTAAGACCAGTTAGTCAGCTGGTATCTTCAAAGACTTATTTTGTGCACTAAATGTGTATGTATGCCAGGTGAAAGGTCTGAAGTTGAGAGAAAATGTGGTGAGTGTGAATTGAGCATTCCCTGCGCCAAGTTGTGTTGGATACACATGGTTAGATGTGTTTCCATGACAGCCACTCCCATTGAAATCATCTCAGAAAAGGTCTTTAAAGTGTAGTCACATGTGTTTGCATGGTAGCAAGGGGGTTGTTGATGTAATGTGTATGGGTCAAGTCCCAGTTGTGTTTATACACTGTTTATACATAGCTCTGGGTCTAAATATGGCCTAATTGAACAGTTGCACTGAAGCCATGTATTGGTTCACTATGCCCCTCAGGTCTGGACATAGGCACGCATTGCAAATTGGCAATGGATTACATAGGTAACTCTGTTGCACATGATTAGTATGACATGGTATGATGTGTAGGTATGTCTGCTCAGCCTGCCGAGAATAGTGTGTTTGTATGTCTTTCCACTGGATAACTCGACATCTGTCCTGGTATCGGGTCACCTTTTGCACTGCAATTCTGACCCTGTGCCCACTTCCTGATTCCCTGGACAACATGTAATGGAGTCATTTCATGCCTCTCTGCCTATCTAAAGCTTTGTAGGCCAGTGTCCACTCATCACCATGGGATTGGCATTAGGGACAGGCTCATTATTTGTGTCTAATCCGCTCATTTCATTTTTGTCAACGTGTGTTACAGCACTGAAGTGTCCAGTGCATGCGCCTCTATCTCCGGACCTTGCTCATCTGCAAACAATGTGCTGTTGTGTAATGTGCCATGATGGTGCACTCTGTGTTTATAAGTATGAAGTTGGACATGTTACAATGCTGGACCAGGTTTTTCCCTGTAGTGTCACAGTTTCTGTGTCCACATGAGTGGATGTATGTTGCTACTCGTTGATGTGACACTGAAAGCCCCCACTTTCTGAAGTAGCACCAAAGACATCCATACCTAAACATCAGACAACCACTCCTTCACCCTCCACACTCAAACCCCCTTCTGATGACCATCCCCATCTGTCTAAAAAAGTGTTCCTTTTTAACTTTGACCTCTTCCCTACTCATACCCTTGTGACACCCCCAAAAGATATGTTTCCCTCCCCAAGGCCATCCCTTCTACCTCCAAGGTCTCCCCTACCCCCTTGTCAGCACCCATGCCCCTCTCATGGCATTGGACTTTCATATATTTTGGAACAAACAATATATTTTAGCCAACCAGTTGATGTTTGTTTGGTTACATCTTTGTCCTGCATTTCCTTTCTTAGGTTTGAGTTGTTCCTGGCTGACATTGATTGTGTGATTGTGTGCCAGTATTTTCTTGTGTGTGCTGTTTGCTGCTTCATGTGTTATTTGAGCAGTATGTGAGGTTGTGTGCAGTGCTGTTGTCCCCCAGGGGTTGGGTGTGTGTTGTGTCATAGATATGTGTATGTAGCTGACATGTTGGTGTCATAGTATTTTGTTGTATTTGTAGTGGTATGTGTTTGTTGTAGTGATGTGCGATGTGGTCCTGTATGGTGCATGCCCTGCCCCCTGATGTGGCTATTGTGTACATGAGGTGTGTGTTATGGAGTGCAGACATGGAGTGTGCTGTGTTGTGAAAGTGTTCCCCGGCTTTTGTGCACATGTGACTATTTAGTTGTGTGTCCCTCAGAGCTGGCTGGTATCTTGTATGGTGTTTGGAGTAGTTTATGCTTTGTAGCCTTGCCCTTCAGCCATATTTGTGCCTGTGCATTACATTTATTGTTGGTATTGGTTGTCCATGAGATCTGAATGGGGCCAGTTCATGTGGGCGTGTTTTTCTGGGGCCTTGCTCCACATGAGATGTGTCCCAGTACAGCCTCTTTCCATGTATGATTTTGCTGCTCCCATTGCTGCTGTGCCGGTGTTGTTGTGATGTGTCCCTTTGTGTGTTTTGACTGTGTCTGCATGTATTGTACTTGCCATAATATGTTTGATGTGCTATGTGTGTGTGATGTGTGTGTTGTTTGCTGGGTTGTATGATGGTGTTGTGTGTATTCCTTTGCACATGGATGCACATGTGTATTGTATATGTGTCCGGTCCCTGACCAGTGTTGGGTGTGAGTGTGTGACATATTATTGTATTTGTGCAGTTTTTGTGTTTTTGTTACAAGTTTGTATGTTGTGTGGGAATACGTGCGCCTGTGCTATGTTGCCATGCGTAAATGTGTGGTATTGACGTGTGGTGTGTGTGTGCTGGCTGAAGTGTGCGTGATGTATACGTGTGGGTGTCCTTGAGGCAATATGTGAGTGTGTGTGTAACTATGCTGTTACGTTTGTGTACAGCCCTTTGCACCCCCTTCCTATGGTATGTTATGTAATTGAACAGATTTAAAAATGTCACATATGCAACAGGTGAGTGTGTATACTTACGGTCTTGTTGTCCTAGTCAGCAACGATTCTGTTGTCTTTCAGCGAGTAAGAGCCTCCGGATGACATCTAGTTCTGGTTCCCTGGTGGCTCCAGATGTGTATGGCTTCCTTGAGGTGATTGTCTCCTTTTAAACTGTTCATTTCCGCCTGGTTCTCCATGGTGGTTAGATTGTGGCAGTTACATTGGCGGTGTGCAACCTCCTAAGGGGTGTGGCGGAAACATGGTCTCCGCCAGACTGTTTGTGCCTCCAGACGACGGCCGTGGTCTGTCCTGACTGGCTGTGCCGGCGGACCGCTGGCGGTCTTCTGTCTGCACCACCGACAAACTCATAATTTGGCGGTCTGCTCCGCCAGCCTGTTAAAGGTCGGATTGCCAACATGGCTGTCACATAACAGCCAAACTTGTAATGAGGCCCTAAATGGTTGCCATTTACTATTTACACTCTGGGGCTGATTAGGAGTTCGGTGGACGGAAACACCCGTCTGCCAAACTCCCAATGGGGTTGTTGCCAATGTGCTGGTGACCTCCCTGCTGGCCCCATTATGACTTTCCAACTGGACTGACCGGCAGAATCCAAGGTTTCAGCCGGTCAGCCCAGTAGGAAAGGTGCAGCAACATTGTAACCGACTCATATTAGAGGCAGCACTGCTGTCACACGCTGGGGGCACCAGTCCTGTAAAATACACACTGTCTGCACAGACAGTGTGCTTTTTGCGGGTGCTTGGGAGGGGCCCCCCTGAGGCCCCTGCACTTGTTCTTAACCAGCCTTTCCATAGCGGTTGACCCGCCATGAAAATGTAGGTGGAAAACACAGTGGTAATCAGCAGGGTTGCGTTGAGTAAGGCACCACCCAGGTTGACTACAACCTGCACTGCTGTCAGCCCGTCGGGATCTTAGATCTCGTTCAGGGATGGTGGTATGTTGGCGGGTCTACCCGCCAACCTCGTAATGTAGCAGTCTGACCGCCACAACTGCAGTGGTCCAACAGCCAGCACGAGGCTGGCAGTCTTCAGACTGCCAGCCTCATAATCAGGCCCTCTAATCCAAACCAATTTAAGGAAGGTGTTTAACACTAAAGGTGTGACAATTACTATTCCCACTCCAATCTAAACCAATTTGGGGAAGATGCTGGACACTAAAGGGGAGATATTTACTAATCCCACTCTACTCCAAACCAAAAAGTTTTGTACATTAAAGGGGTGACATTTAATATTGCTACATTAATCTATACGAATTGGGGGAACGTGTTGGAAACTAAAAGTGTTGCATTTACTATTCTCAGTTCAATGTGAACCAAATTGTGAAAGGTGTTGGACACTTACTGTCCCTACTCCAATCTATACTAATTTGGAGAAGGTGTTGGACACCAAAGGGATGGCATTTACTGTTTGCACTACAATGTAAACAAATATTCAAGGCACAACACACTAAAAATGTAATGTACCCAATCAACATTCCATACCCACACATCATTTTTAACAATAAAATAAAATAGAAATTACTACAAAAACACAGTAACCTGAAACAGAAGCCTATGTATAAAACAGTTATATGATGAATTATTATTATCACTATTAATAGCAGAATATGTAAATATGCCATTATACATATATTAATATTACCATTCCTAATATTTTGACATAAAAAATATCATATGCCAAAATTAACAATCACAAGAATTAAAACATACAGTTTTTTAAAATATGTTTCAAAAATAAATGTAATAATTAAAAAAAGATATTCCCAATAACAGACCTCATTCAAATGTTAATCATAATAAATATCTGACTTTTGACTTTTTGTTAACAAATTGTTCATAAATAAACCAATAAAATATAAGCATACAAAAAATGTAAATGTAGATATCATAATTGATACATATGTTTGTTATAACCATATTATAATTAAACATTTCAACACCGTTTCAAATAAATTTCAATTAAATATTTGTCCAAAATAGTTCTTATGTTTACATTATATATATATATTTTTTAAAGTAAAATAATTTAATTGAGGTAAAATTTTGAATATGTTTAAAAACTAAAATTAAAAAAAATGTTTTACAAAAATTACATTTATTTCACATTATTAAATTAATTTTGGATATGTTTTTAAGTGTGCCATGGTTTTATTATTTCTTGCAAAAGTTACAATTAAATAATATATCTTAATATAATATGATTAATGTATATTCAAAATTATTATGAACTATTAAGTGGTAAAAGTATTAACAAAATAAATGTAGACATTTTGCAGTACTAATTTGCATATCATTCAAATAATGAACATTACATTTAAATTAAATTATCCACTTTTAAATGCTCTCCTCAACTTTATTCCCTAAACGCCCAATAGCCCACTGCTAAAACAACATATAAATCCATTATTTTTCAACATAAAAGCATCTAAATCGACTAATTTTTATTTCATAATTGATAAATCACCTTCCTAAAAACACAAATAAAAAAATATTAAACATATATTATCAAATGCACTTCTATTAATTTACATGCAAATTAACACAATATTACAGAAAACTATATTTTCTCAATCAATATTTTTTACTACAATATCACAAACAACAGTTAAAACAACATTATTATATACAGTATCCCTGTCAATTGTATTTTTGACATTCTGATATTCTTGGCACAATATTTTTGGTTCACAATATTTGTATATGATATTTTGTCCAAACCCCAACCCTATTGTTCTGTTTACTTTCCTTTGCCTCTATTTGTTTCCCTTTCTCCTACAGCCTTTCCTCCCTCCCCATGAGCTTTCACCATCAGATAGCAACTGAATTTGTGGTTTGGTTGATGGGACCAGGGGGATGTGTATTCACAGATGTAGATGAGTCGAGAATGACCCACATCTGGTCATACTTTTACCATGTAGGGCATTACAGCAAACACTTAAAGGGTGATGGGAGGAATACATGCAATTTGTCTAGCAACTGATAATCACTCATGGTAACATTTCAACTAATTGTTTTTTTGCCCAGCATGTCACCTCAGATTGGATGGGTCGGAATGCTACCCCAAGCGATTGCCTGTGGTAGACCATTACACGCATTCTGCCCATTACCCTTTGTTGTTTGCTATAGTGCCAATTGTGGAAAAGATATGCCAAGATGAGGGTCCCTTGCTCACTGTGCCAGGGGAATCAAACTACATCCGACTGATGAGGCCAAATCAGTGAGAAACAGGTATTGGGTTGCTTGTGTGCTGGAAGGGCATGGCCTGGCAGTTGGGGTTGGACTGTTCCTACTTGAGCAGAATCTTGACTGGTTTGCATATGGCTTGGTAAGTAAAAGAACAATGAGATAGATTGGTACCAGATCAATGTCACTGGTTAGACTCATTGCAAGCATTCCTCCCATCACCTTTTGTGCATTTTATGATGGTTGTTTTCTGCTTCAAACCATGACAGCAAACTTCATGGGGAAATGCTCTATTCCACATCAGGCATTGGCTCTCTTGCCCTGTGAATTATGGCATTTTATGAAAACGTGAACATCTGCTTGAAAATGAGAGTGCTTCGATGTCAGGGGTGGTTGACCAGTCCTTTAGTTTTGACTTTCCTCTCTCTATAATTCCTGTTTCATTTTTTTTGCTTCTCCTCTTTTTATTTTAATGTTCCTTAAGAAGATCCTACAGCTCTCTGGGAATTGATAACTGATTTCTTGCTTGCTGCTCATTTCATCTTCAGTGCAGAACATCGCACAGGCCACTTCTTTAAAACTAGGAGAATATTATGGAATGTAGTTGTCCATAGTGTATTATTGTTTTAACATTCCAAAATAGCCAACACATTGGTTTAACCTGCAGCAGACATGCTTGAACTTTAAGAAAACAATAGACCAGAGGTCTTCAAACTGGGGGGCGGGCCCCCCTAGGGGGGCCTCAAGTGATCTCTGGGGACACCAGACTATGGCCTAAAGAAGCATTATACAGATATAAGGCCTTTGTTTTAAGCAGAAGCATGTTATTGCATTAAAAAATATATAACAGTACTTAACTGCAATGTTTAAATAGGCTTAGACATACTTAAACATTGAAATCTTTATAAAATAATTGTGAAAAATTCTGAGGGTGGGCCCAATGTTTTCTATTTTTCAACTGGTGGGGCGCGGCGTTAAAAAGTTTGGAGGCCACTGCAATAGACCATTTACAATGCCTTTGCAAGACAGACACCTGCTGCTATGTTTAGTTTTGTTGTTGGCAATTGTATTAAGATGGCACCATGTTTATATTTCCTTTTTCATTCATCTTGCTTAGGTTTTGAACATGTGTGTGGCTTATTGAAGTTGTGTATCAAGGTGAATGCATTTAAGAGTCAATGGATGGATGAATGAGGGGGTGCAAAGATGAGTGACTGAGGCTTCTATGATGACTTATTAGGGGCCTAAACCCATCAATGACTCAAAAAGCACTTTCATTTATGAGCCAGACCTACAGGGATTGTCAAAGCTTGTTAAAGTGAGGAGACATGGAACCTATGTGACATAACAAATATCCTGGATATTTAAAAGAACTTGCACTTTCAATCTAAGGCCCAATTGCATTCTAAGGACACCTATTACAATGCTTCCACAGATCATTATCTGGGTCTTTTGAGTATTTACTAGTAACGGATTTGACCCTGCATGTTCAAAATGGAACCTAATTGGTTCTGATGTCCCCTTGGTATCAGACTAATCGTTAGCATACAATGATGGATTAGCTCCCAACAATTTGTCCCTGTCATAAGGCCCAAAAAAGAGTTGATTTCTGACTGGAGGTCACTCGAGAATATTTAATTATGACTGGCACAAGGATAGAGCCTTGTCAGGACTTTTTTCTATGGTCATACAGCATCAGGGCATAACACGGTCAAATGTTAAGCAGGTAACCAGGTGCAGCATACAAATCTCTTTAAGAATTCTGTGGGCCAAACCCATTTTAGCTTTTTTTTTTTTTTTTTAAACTGCCTCGCGACCCGATCACACATGTAGTGGCATGAACAATGTTTGTAATAAGTATAAGTTACACCTGACAGTCTTAAGGTGATCTTCCCCACAACTTTTTGCCTACCTCCATCTATTTTCTAACCTCGTTCTTGCTGTCATTAGGACTTTACCACTGATAACCAGTGTTAAAGTGCTTGTGCTCTCTCCTGCAAAGCATGTTAACATTGGTTCATGCCCAATTGGTATATTTAATTTACTTACAAGTCCCTAGCAAAGTGCACTACATGTGCCCAAGGCCTATAAATTAAATGCTATTAGTGGGCCTGTAGCACTGTTTGTGCCACCCACCTAAGTAGCCCCTTAACTGTATCTCAGGCCTGCCATTGCAGAGTCTGTGTGTGCAGAGTCAAACTGCCATGTTGACCTGGCATCTTGCCAGGCCTATACCTTCCCTTTTTCGATATACAAGCCACCCCTAAAGTAGGCCTTGTATGACCCACAGGGCAAGGTGCAATGTATGTTTAAGTTTTACATGCCTTGGTAGAGAAAAACTCCAAAATGTATTTTCACAACTGCAAGGCCTATCTCTCCCATGGGATAACATCAGGATTACCTTGTTACATCTTATGCTGGAGAAGATAAGGTTGTCAAGTTTAATGTCTCTGAACTCACAGTTTAAAATCACAGCTTATGGTGAAGTTAGATTTGAAATTGCAGTTCTGAAAATGCAACTTTCAGAAGGTTGGCCTTTCTTATTTTATCCATTTGGTGCCTACTGCCCATCTCCAATACATATCCCTTCTGGACCTGTGGATACTCTGCCAGGACAAAGGACTCCTGTGCTGCTACAAGGACAGTGCTGAGATGCTACTCTGATGAACTCCTGCTTTGCTGAGCTGACCTGACCCGCTGTCCTTTTGCCTGGGAGTGAAAAGGGCTGGACCTGCGTCTCTACATTCCAGACCCAAAGGGACTCTAAAGGCTTGCTGGCTTGCCTCCTGGTTTCTGAAGTCTCAGGGACACAAAAGACTTCCAACTCACCTGCTACAACTCCTAGACTCATCTTCAACTGGCTCCTGACCCCCAAGAGGCACCCAACCCCACCAGTCCTCGCCCATTGAAAGTGGTTTTGTGCCTCCTGAAATAAAGATTTTAGGGGAGCCTGTTTGCAATGCCCAGCCGACTCTTTGCACCCATGGACCACTGCCAGCGACACACATTCCTTGATCCCAGCAAATTTCTTTCTAACAAATGTGACTCTTGGCTCAATTCTGAGAAGGTGAAACTTCAACGAGTCTTTTCTGGGACTGTATCCGACCCATATTACATTTTAATCTTTAAAAATTAATATCCCAAATTCTACTCTGTCATTTTGGTCTTGTTTTGTTCATTCAATTAAGCTCTATTGTTCAGTCTTTTTGTGTGCTGTTTTCACGGTTGTATTGATTGAAGTGCTGCACAAATACTTTACACATTGCCTCTTTGTTAAGCCTGACTGCTCTGTGCCAAGCCACCAGAGGGTGAGCATGAGTTAATTTATGGTGTGTATCTGACTTTCTCTGACTAGGATTTTGTCATTCCTGCTTGGCCAGGGAGCATGCCTTTGCCAACCAGTAACCCGATTTCTAACAGTAGACATAGCAGATTTGTGCATAATTAAAGGTATTAGATAGGTGGTCAACTAGTGTGGGGGCCCATGTACTCTATTTCGTTCAGCTCATGGGGGAGACTGGATAGCAGAGTTCTGCACAGGTTCCTCAAAGTGCTTAACTCAAGTAAGTGACATTGAGAAGGCTTACCAGTCAGATGAAGGTACTCTGCTGGCATTCTGATCACATACTGGCTTCTGATGTATATAACACTTATGTGTTCAGACGTAGTGTGATTCAAATGTCTGATTGGACTGCAGACTACATTCCAGTTACCCAGAAATGAGTGGTGAGCAAGTGTGTCCAATAAACTGTAAACTTCGTACTTGTATAGCGCTCAAGGTGCTGTACACATACCACTGTGGAACCCCTCCTGGCTTTTCCCTCTGAGGTGCCCACTCCTGGGCAACCTCCAAGGTGAAGCCAGGCATCCCAGTGCTGTTGGGGCCGTTGTGGAGATTAAGCAAGCTATTGCCCAGAGTTACAGAGTGGGACCCATGAATTAGATTAGGCACTGATGCGAGAATTATCAGGTCCGAGGAAATTGAGCCCAAGACCCGCAAAGGCGGGAATTGAACCCTGGTCCTGGGCCAGATTTCTGCATCAGGGTCTGCCGCTCTAACCATTGAGCCACACTTCTCCACATTGAGCCACACTTCTTCACAATAGGTACCTGTAGTTCATAGATGCAACCACCAAGTAGAAATCCCATCTATAATCATATGTTTTCAAAGTATATGCCGTTTTGCGCTTGCTGTTTTTGCAAATCCAGCACCAATAGTACCATTGAGTAGAAATCTTTACTTGGAGATATTGTTGGGTAATAGCTGATAGCCCTTGCCATGTGCACAGCCACTGACTAATGGAGCCCAAATCCCTAATTAATTGGGCATTGAGAATTTTAATTTAAGTCAATTTACACTGGTCCATCTTTTCTTTTTGTGGTCTCCATTCCTCTGTGGGTGGTGGGTTTAGGGGTGAGTTTAATGCTTTGAGCATATTAGAAGATTTGCAGCAACTCAATATTGAACTGGAAATTTACGATCAAAACAAAAGAACAAAAATTCAAGCTGCCATTAATCTGTTGTCAAATACACCCATTCAGGACCTGAGTATCTTTGACTTGTGTCTCTTTTTATTTTTGATCTCCGATTTTCACATATTTCTCCTTCACTCAGATTTTCATCTGTATCTCCTCTTGTTGTTGTGTTAGGCTCTTCATTTACTAATGACAGCACACCTGGAACCCTTTCATTTTTTTGCAGTTTGGGCCACTTTGACAGTGTTGTATGCAAAACTGGACTTAAAACTCTTCTTGATTCTGCATGATTCTGACTTTGACTTGATGCACCCACACCATTAGCTAATTCAGTAGGGGTCAAATCTGCATGACTTTTATTCAGTTCAACTCCCATCTCGACTGATTCAGGAAACGTGATCTGTTTCAACTGAATTTCCCAATTGTCTGCTTCTGGGAGAGTCCTTCTCTGGCTTGACTCTCCTGCTATATATTTGCTGATGTCTGAGCAACTTCAGGAACCTCTGTTTCATCCCTTAGAGGTCTACCTGGATCTTTGCCTGTTTGCACTGTCTCTCTTTCTGTCTCCACAGTCTCTCTTCTTGCTCCTTGAGAGTGCACAGTAATTGTTGGTACTCTCAACAACTCTTCTTCATCATCCAAAGGATATGGCACTTTTTGAGTGTGGCTGGTGTGAATCCTGTTTGGAATGCCAGCACTCTTCACAGCAGTCGTTGTTCTGAGCACAACCTGGTAAAGGCCCTTCCACCTAGATTCCAGACAGGTGTACCACATGTGCTTCTTGACAACCACGCAATCACCAGCTCGCAGACTGTGACAGTGGTCTTGGGATGGTGGCAGGGCTGTAGCTTCCACCTGGTGAGACAAAGAGTGAACCACATCAGCCAGACTCTTTCAGTAATCCAGCATCATACCATCTGTCATAGTCACAAGAGCATTTGCAGGAACAGCTGGCAATCTCATTGCTCTACCCATGAGGATTTCAAGGGCAGAAAGTCCAGTCTTTCTGTCCGGTGTGTTTTGCATGGTCATCAAAACCAAAAGCAACGCTTCTGACCACTTCAGATTTGCAGATGGACACATTTTTGCAAGTCATGCCATCAAAGTACCATTCATTTGCTCCACTAATCAAGAAGCTTCAGGGCGATAGCTATGGTGAAACTTCTGCTCAATGTTTAAGGCTGAACATATTAATTTTATCACCTCATTATTGAAGTGACTTCATGTGTCTGATTCTAAAGAGGCTGGGAACCCAAAGCAACAAATTAACTCTGTAAGTAAAAGCTTTGCTACGGTGAGACTACCATTTCTAGGTGTGGGGTAAGCTTCAATCCAGTGACTAAAAATACAGACATCACCTTCACATTTCTCGAACCACCACACACAGGCATTTAAAAAAAAACATTTGCATTCTGTTGAATGGACCTCCTGCTCTTCCAAAGTGACTCAAATTGACAATTGTTCTTTTTCCCACATTCATTTGTTGACATGTATTGCATCTGTGACAAATTGCTTCAGCAACCTATCTAAACTTTGAATTGAATTGTCAGCGAGACCGGAGCCTCGGGGCTTGCACCTCTTCCCAATATGTCCACCTCTTGGCAGCTCCAACCTCTACTAGCCGTTATAGCACTTAGTTAAAGAATGGCCAACCAGGGGGATGGGGCTTAGGTTGGGAACAGCGGGGAAGGAGACCTGTGGAAACAAGAGTTAAGAACACAATAGCAAAGTCATTCACATTAATCTTCATGAACTTTGTTATAAATATATATACTTTGATAACATGAGAGATCAAGAGTTTTTCAATAACATGACCTTTTGGTTCTGAATACCTGTAAATAAAAGAAGGATTACGCAAACTTTCATATAAGTGTTTCCAGAATAACATCTTATGCACTGCACATGGAACTCTCTCAAGATTGTTCTTGAAATAGCAACTATGACATGACAGGAATCAATCAACACATTAATTCCCAAAACATGAACGGCGACAGACTCATGAATGACATTGTAAAGTCATACTCTGTTTTGATTTGGGTTTCAGGATTCAATTGCCCAAACATTCCTATACATCTTATTGCCAAACTGTACATCAAGATTCCAATATCTGAAATGATCGCGCAACTCTGCCAACCCAAACTGCAAGGGTTAATTGCCAAGAATGAATTGTGCACACTGCCACCAATTCAACCATCGAGATTTAAATGCCAGGAGATGATCGCGCACTCTGCCGATCTGAAATACAAGGATTAATTGCCAGAATGAATCGCGCACACTGCTGTAGATTCAATCATCAAGATTTAAATGCCAGGAAATGATCGCGCACTCTGCCGATCTGAACTGCAAGGGTTAATTGCCAAGAATGAATCGCGCACACTGTTGCCGATTCAACCATCAAGATTCAAATTCCAAGAAAATGATCGCGCACTCTGTCGATCTGAAATACAAGGGTTAATTGCCAAGAAACAATTGCACACGCGATTTAGTCAAAAGACCAAAACTCGAAAATCTCTGGAAACTGAGTCAGGGGGCCTACCCGACCTCCGCCTTACCACCCTGCTTGAGGATCACCAAGGTATTGAGGACAGGGCCTGGAAATCTCCAAGTAGTCCTCTGGAACAGGAGCCCTGGAAAATACTGCTGCTCCGCACCGGGACCTCTGAATAGTGAGCACGTGGAGCTGGGCTGGGTTCCTTAAATAGACCCAAGCCCCACCCACCTGCCACACCCAGCCACACCCAGCCAGGCTGCAGGAAAGGCTTGGAAATAACCAATACATTGTAAACAGTATTAATGACATTTCAAGATAAATACCTATAATGCTAAAAGTTCATATGCAATATCAGCACACAATGCATGAATTATTACATTGCATAATGTTTGTAATCTTGCATTATGTTGCCCATAGAGCGCGCACTGTCCTGATGTTGACATGAACCAGGATTGCTTAAATGTGTGAATGATTGCATCTCTGCTAATGTGTGCTTGACCGCCATTACGGTATCTTGCCATTTGCTTCAGTAGACAGTTTGGCAAAACCACTTGCCCTTCGGTTGAAACCCAAATTTCATAAATGTCTCTTTGAAAATATTTCAAATTTATCCAACATTTGTTTGAGTCTCCAGAGACATTTTCTTGCAAATATTTGATTTCTTCATGTATCAATCACTATTAATGTATAATTGTGGTTTACTTCATCAATATTTAGTTCTTTCCATTCTTAATTAAAGTAAATGCAGTTCTTTGTGCAAAACCTTGCTACTTAATCCACATAAGCATTTCCCATTGAAACAAAATCAGTTGACTTCTGGTGCTCATTGCAATTAACCACAGCAATCTTCTCACGTAATTGTAGGGCTTGTAACAAATCATGAATTCTATCATCATTTCTAATTGGTGATCCAGAAGATATCATGAAACCTCTCAGCAACCACAGCAGCCCAAAGTTGTGCACTACACCAAGTCCATAGTAACTGTCTGTGAAAATTGTAACTTTAAGCTGTGCAGAAATACAGCATGCTATAGTGAGAACCACCAATTCAGCCACTTGTGCAGGAAATACTCTTTGAAACCATGAAGCTTCCAGTACACCAGAAATTGTGCATACAGCATATCCAGATTTCAATGTTCCTGCATTATCTTTTAGACAGGAACCATCAACAAAAATTGTTTGATCATTTTCCTCTAACATAGTATCCTGAATGTCAGGTCTGGGTTTCATGCACACTTCAGTAACCTCCAGACAGTCGTGTTTAACTTCTTTCATTTTCTCAGTTTCAGTATTGTCTACTGGGAGCAAGATGGCTGGGTTAATACTGTACACCTCTTCAAGCTAACCTTTGGAGAGCCTGAAATCACCAGCTCATACTTCGTGAGGCTTGCATTTGTCAAATATTGAGATTTTGTTCGGGTAAGGAAAACCTCATCAGAATGTGGGACAAGTACAGTTAAAGGATGTCCTATCACAATACTCTCACATTGAGTAAGGCTCAGTCAACCGCCACCACAGTCCGCAAACAGCCAAGTAAAGCTGCTGTGACTGGGTCCATTGTAGCAGAAAAATATGCTACAAGGTGATTTGCACAGCCATGTACTTGTGTAAGGACAGAAAGGGCACACAAATCAAGTTCATGATAAAACAACATATATGGTTTCTTGTAATCAGGCATTCCCAAAGCTGGTTCTCTAATCAGACTCTCTCTCAACTCAGTAAGAGCTTTCATACAAGCTTCATCAAAAGGCACTGGGTCATTTATATCTTTGTGAGTGAGTCTCTTCAATGGCTTCAAAATAACAGAAAAATTTGGAATCTGTTGGCGACAGTAGCTCACCATTCCCAGAAATATCCTATATGTCCATTCTCACCTAAATGATTCAATAATGCAACAGTATCACGACTGCATGCTTCCTTTGTTTTTGAAGCAACCAAATGATCATCAATATACTGAACTACTGCTGATTGGAAAGGCATTTCCAATGATTCCAAATTCTTTTTCAGCACGTGATTAAATATGGTCGGAGACTCTGAAAAGCCTTGTGAGATCCTGCACCAGGAATATACACAATTTCAGAATGTAAAGCAGAAAAGAAACTGACTATCCTCATGAGGAGGCCCTGAGAAAAATTCTTGTGATAAGTCCACCACCATGAACCATTCTGCATCCCAAAGGATCTGAAACAAAATCACTGCTGGATTTGGTACCACTGGACAACACTTGACTACTATGACATATTTCTTCCCAAATCTTGAACAATTCTAAATTTCCCACTTGGTGTTCACAAACCCATAATAGGAGAATTACATGGGCTGTTCAGTACTTCTTTTAGAACCCTTGCTTCACAAAATCTGCAATTACAGGAGTAACTCCTTCAGTTACATCTGATGCCATATGATATTGTGGAGTTTGCGGAAAAAACTACATTAGGTTTGACTGTGACTTTAACTGGTTCAACTCCTTTAATCAGACCAATGTCTTTCCCATAAAGATCCCAAACCTCTAAGGTAACTGTAGTCTGTAGGTCAGTTGGCAGATCGTGTGCTATAAATGCAGGATAGGAACTAATCAGTTGAAATTCTTCATTAACTGAATCACATTTAATCAGCATGGATGGATCATCATCATCACTATTTTTCTGAATAACAATTCCGTCATTTGTACAGGTAATCAAACATTTTGTTTCGCACAACAGATCTCTTACCAGTAAGGAAACTAGACTTGAGTCACAGACTACAAATTTGTGCAAACCTTATAAATTGGCAATTTTAACAGGAACCGGTTTAGTAATCAGGTTTGTCAGGAACTGATGTGCAACTCCTACAATCTGCACTGTTTTTCCAGAAAGTGGCACGTTAGGAACTTCTGCAATTCTTACTGTAGCATGTGTAGCTCCTGTATCAACTAGAAAATAAACTTGATGACCCATTACTATTCCATGTACACAGGACCCTTTTGATCCACTTCTAATGAAGCTGCTAACACACATTCTTCTTCCTCTGAACTTTCACTCATCAATTCATCATTTCATTAATCCTCACTGTGAAGTGGAATCTGTTGTACTGTCTAATTACTTAAATTTAACTTTTGACCTGTGTTCTGCTGAGGAGGCCTCACCTGCTGCTGTACCATTGGACCTTGAAGTATCTGCATTTGTTGTTTTGGTATCATTTGCATTTGGGATTGTATTTGCTGTGACTGTGGCACCTGAAAAAATGGTACCTGTATATGTTGCATCGGTTTGGGACCTTGCATTTGCTGACGAATCTGAATTTGATTATTCATATTCTAGACATTTAAACTAGGACCCCTTATTCTCAGCCCTCTCAAATTTGGAAAAAGATTGTTTTCATTCATCTGTGTAACAACACCTTCCTGTACTATCATTGGACAATCCTGTTTCAAATGCCTGAGGTGCCCACAAGAATGGCAAGTTAACATCCTTTTCATTATCTACGTCATCTAGATTAACAATAGTATTCAAATCGACGTCACGGTTTCTATTTCCACCACAACCTCTACCTCTTGCCTGACCTGATTTTGAATCACCTGCATGTTTCCCTGTTGAGGGCACATTTTTTGCATTCCTGACTTTGCTGCTTTAATCTGTACCACCATTGCTTTCTTCTTCAATTTCTTCTGCTTCATTTCAATCTCATCACTACAGTATTTAGCAAACTGTAATACTTCATCAACCAGTTTTGCTTGCCAGTAAATCAAAACACTCATTAGCATCTGGCTAATTTCAGGTCTCAATCCTTCAACAAACCTGAACACAAAATGAATCATGTCCTTGGGCTCAATTCTTTCTGTACCATGTAATGTATATATGCTTGTGACAACCTCTCATAGTACGCATGTATGGACTCTTTTGCTTCCTGAGCTGTCCTATTGTTTCTCTGCCAATCATACCTTTCAGGAGGAATTCTCATTTTAAAAAATTCAATCACTTTATAATAGTACTTCATTACATCAGGAGATGGTGCACCTGTAACTGGATCTTGTGGAGGCTCTCTTGTTGGCCAGTCAATACTCATTTTGCATTGCACCCACAAATTAGCTGGGATTACTATTTCTAACAGAGTATTCAAAGCTTCCCGCAGGCATTTTGCAAGCTTCACAAATCTATCTGTCTGATGATACCATTCTACTGGTTTCTTTCTCAGTCTTGGGTAGCTCCCTCAAGTAATATCTTTCCTGGATTATCAGTCTGCGGCACATTAGCATTTAAATTCACAGACCTCTTTTTCTTCTGATATCTTTTCTTTACCCACCTGCCTTCCCATTTATCTATTGCTCGCCATGTTTGAATATCCTGAACTAATACCTTAATATTAATTTTCATACCTCGTATTCTATTGTTTTGCAATATCTTTTGGATCAAATTCTAACATATAACTTCTTTTCAGTGGCTTTGATTTCTCAATATTTACTTCATATTTTTCTGAAACTTCGTGTCTACCCATCCTGCTCTGTTTTTAACATTTTTACACATGAAACATAACTCATCGTCTTAATATGAGTCAATTCTATTTAATTCAAGTGTTCCTTCAATCATTTAATTTAATTCTAATTTAGGTCTTGCCAGGTTGAATGATTTTCCTCCTTCAACATTTGTTTTCGCCCCACTCATTTTTTCCAACCAGTTTGTTGGAGATGTCAAACCTTGTAATGAAACATTATTATTTACATTGGACACCTTCTGTGGAGCAATACATTGGGCCTCAGGGATCATTAG
The DNA here is from genome assembly GCF_031143425.1 of Pleurodeles waltl. Classification (NCBI taxonomy): domain Eukaryota; kingdom Metazoa; phylum Chordata; class Amphibia; order Caudata; family Salamandridae; genus Pleurodeles; species Pleurodeles waltl. The sequence continues at coordinate 553,963,535 of NC_090445.1, forward strand.
AAACAATTTGAATTCAAATCTGACTTTCCCAAATTCTGTGAAGTCCTAGAATAATTTAAGTCAATCAGTGGACTTGTCAAAAGTCTGATTTATTGAAGATACGACCCCCGCAGTAACATTGAGTCTCTCCATTTCTGCCATAGAATTAAAAAACATATATTGTACATTACTCTCATTATTTCCCTGGGCAAACAATGGTACAACAGGACCAATTGTAACAGGTAATGGTAAAGCTTCTGGACGTGATTGAACATTCTGATTACTCGGGTAAATTACTCCAGAACTCTGACCTGGCAGCATTGAAGAATTTGACTGTGATATTGTTAAAGGTGTGTATCTCTGCATTGTCTGAACTTGCACTGGAGCCATTGAATTTGGTGTAGACGCCATCCGAACCATGCTTTGCTTCTGATAAATCTGCAATATCTATGATGATTCCACCACTGGTACTGTCATGCTTGATGCAGAACTTACAACAGGAATTGTAGAGTATACTACAGGTAGATCAATCTGAGTCACAGGTGTCACAGTTACAGTGATAGTAAGAATGTTAGTTGTGACCTGTACTTGACTCTGTTATCACAACGGTTCCTGGAGCATTTGGACCATTACTAGTACCTGGACTTATGCTGCATATGGTGGAGGATGAGTTCTCATTAACTGCATTATCAATCATAATCATCTGTGTATTCATCATAAGTCAATGATTTCCTAGCCTCATCTGACTTCCACTCCTTTTCTTCAGAAGTATCCTTATTCTTTTTCTTTTGCCTGACACTCCTCCCTTTCTCTTGTGTAATATTGTAATACTCTGTAAAGTTTCTGTACTCCATAATTTTAGCTCATTCACCCACCTTGTCTCTAATAATGTCTTCTCAACTTTTCTCATTCTCCTCTCAAATTGTAATTTCTCTTGTTGTCTGGCCACTAACTCCCAAATAGCTAAAGCTTCAAATTGTGCTGGTCTCAGAGGAGGTTTTAACTTGTACAGCTCTCTTCTCAAATTTTCTAAAATTCTCATGTTAAATGTTCCACAGGCACAAAATGCTAAGCTCCCTTCCTTCTCTATAATGTTGCACCATTGTTTCAACCAAATACATGCTGCAGTACCTATCTCTTCAATTACGATATATGCCTTCTGGCACGGCATTTCTCCTACTCTAACTGGAATAAAAGCATCTCCCTTAACCGCAATCTTCAACGCTTTGAAACATTTTATTTTATACTTTAATCTGGCTTAAAACTAAAATTTAAATTCAAAATAGGAAGTTATTCAATCCCAAAATCCTTTTCGCTTGCCTCTCTCAACCAATAGCCCTTCACGGTTGTTTACTAATCCGTTTGCGGCTCCTTTTCACTAACTGACTTATCCCAGCACAGACCTAGTGATGTCATACGCACTCCGGCTGACAAAGTCTTGCGGACTCGCCTTCCAAAATTTAATTCACACAAATTAAATGCAAAAGATTGTGAGCACTAAAGAAAAGTCAACACCCCAACTTGTCTGTTTGCTACAGGTAGGTAACACAAATACTTTGGAAGCTTCACAAATATTTCAATTGCGGCTTTTAGCTTTGACAACTACTCATTCGATCTTTGCTTTCTCTGATTCGCAAGTGAAATTCGACCAGCAAATTTCACCCTTGACTTATATTAGATCCTCCTTATGCACTCATGAATCACCAATATCTGTCAAGCTAATGCTCCCTTTAACACGCACTCTAGGAATACTATTTGTCAACCACTCCTGACTGACCAACTAAACAGATAAGTTACAACAACAACAACCAAGTGTCTCATATACTTGAACAATACTTCAGAAACATAGACCATGAGGAGTCTGTATACCAACAACTATGTGGGCAATTTATGAGCACAAAGCGCCACGCCCAATTGAGGTACGATTACTTCCCTACATGCACCTTTGGAGTATGCACACTCCCTAACAAACTATGTTGGAGTACGCAAACTCCCTATTTCTCACAAACATCACATTTCACCTGCGATTTGCAACAGCACTGCAAGCACAAACCCTATCCCAAACACAAACCACACTAGGAACACTGGGAACATCTTCAGACAAGCATTGGCAAAACCGGATTTAATCCAAACAATCATTGGCAAAACCAAATTTCAAAATGTCAACAAGCACTGGTAAAACCAAATCTCCCAATTCTTTCCAAATTACATATAACAATTAAAAACAGGACGTTTCCCTCCTACTGAGAGGAAGCCATCCTCTGCTACCAAAATTGTGTGGGTGTCTAGCCTTATATTTATTTTGATAATTTATTTATACGGTGACACGTATATGGTAATCATCAATTATCCTTAGAGGTCAACACAAATCTTTGGACTCAGGTAGGAGTGTGACAGCTTCCTAACAATCACCGTTAACAATATCAAATCAATAAACATCAATTTCAATTTGGAGTCAGTAATTTATATGCACCATGACCTACAGGGCCATGAATCATTACACAAGTTTAATCAGGTTCAAACATGTATTTCCCTTTAGATATACAATGCTAAAATCACATAAATCAAACGCAAGACCAAATGATATAAGTACAGAACCAATACAAGCTGACCAAATCTTCTAAAGAATCTTAGCCTTGACAAGATATTTATCATCAAACATTCAAGTATCACCATGCAGAATAACATAAATAACAAATGAATGTTTCAAACATAATGTATTTCGTTGTCTCAGGTGAATTATTTACTATCAATTTATATGAATGTCACGGTTTCGGGCGGGTCTGATCAGGACTCTGGTTGGGACACCCCTTGAGGTCACCGAATATCCTAAAGAGGTAGTGCACTGGGGCAGAAGAGCAGCTAAAGGCATACGCGGAAAGGACAGCTATGGACAGGCACAGGAAACAGGGAAGTAAAAGCAGAGCAACCCTTGTGTGAACAAACAGGAAACTGATTACTAATGGACAAACATGCTGGGGTTGTACACAGAGTAAGGTGCAGAACCTCCCACAGTGACAGGGAATGTCAATGCCTCTGTGCAGTTTGCTCTTACAGATAGTCACCCTGCCAGCCCCATAGAAAGGAGGCAGCTGAAGTGACCCTGTCTCTGGACCCTAGAGCACAAACAAGGATAATACTTACATACACAAGACAAGCTCTTGTGGGTCCAGCTGGAAACGCAGTGGCAATTCCTGGAAAAACAGCAATAGCACACTGTCACTGTTAGGCACAAAAGACAACATATAACACTAGACAAGGATGGGGGCTGGAATTGCCTCCTGGAACCCAGGAGCCAACCTCAGTACAAAGGAGGGCACTTATACACTGGTGAAAACTGATAGAACACTTAACAGACACAAATACTGAAAGGAAATGGAAACAGAACGGAACAAACTAAGAGGCAGAGGCAAGAACTGGTAACAGGCTCAAGCTGAAGCAAAGGCAGGACTAGGACTGGAAAACAGGGCACAAACTTCTGGCTGGAACAAACAGAGACAGGACTGGGAAACAGAGAGCAGGCTCTGGCTGGAACAGGCAAGGACAGGGCTGGAATACAGGGAGTAGGAATAGGCAGTAAACAGGACTGGGAAACAGAGAGCAGGTTCAGGCTGAAACAAGGCAGGAGCAGAACAGAGAAACAGGGAGCAGGCTCTGGACGAAACAAACAGGTACAAGGCTAAGAGATAGGGAGCAGACTCTGGCTGGAACAATCAGGAGCAGGGCAGAGAAACAGGAAACAGGAAACAGGATCAAGTTGGAACAGAACAGGAACAAAACTGGAACACCATCCGATAAGGGGTCTGCAACACAAAGGAATCGAATTTCAATGCACGATGGGGATCTTTAGGAAATGGCTGCTTCTAAGCAGTTCAAAGCTGGGCTGCACAGGAGAGGTATCAGGTGTGTGTAGTTTCAGACCTTGCAAGTCCTGGAGGAGAGGATCCGGTGAAAAGGAGCAACTGGACTTCTCCCATAGAAAACAATGGGAAACAGAATCCGGGCTTTCCTGACTACCAGGCTGTGCATTATGGGATTTGCAGTCCCAGGAAGCAAATATAGCACTACACAAGTATACCATGGCCAAAAGAGAAACAAACCGGAGTCAGCAAGGCACTCTAGATAACTGTTCAAGGTGATTCCCAGGCTTCCGAAAGTCCCCGTACAGCGCCCCCGAGAGATGGGACGACCAAGTTGTAACAGTATGCTCCCCTCACCAGTCTGCTCAAGAAGAGAAGGCGATCCTTTGGCTGAAAAAAGGTGAAGAGGAAAAGCCACTGCAAGAAAATCCAACACCAACCTTGGTGGATAAGTTTACAGTTTTGCCAAAGGTGATTCTTCCAATGAGCAAGCATGTATTAATACCCATATGGGCTCTGATATCGTTCCTCTTTATTGTTCGATTGATATGGGAGGAGTGCATGGAGTTGGATTCTGGTGAAGTGGACTAAGGAGCAAGGAGATCTGAAATGGCATTATGGGCGGTATTCTTTAGGACATTAGTTTCCTCTTCAGTACTGTCTTCTTTGGAGGATTTAATTGGTGTATTAGTAACTGTAAGGTCTGTAACTCCTTCCGACAAGCAGGATATGTCTGTTTCTGCAGCAGTATTTGCATTGATTGTGGTCTGAGGCTTGCAAAGCATAGAGACTTGGGAGACATGGGTAACTGGTGTTCTCAAGGTAAACATGAAAAAGTCAGAGTTTTCTTCAGTTTTGGATGACTTCGGAGTATCAATCACAGGATCAACAAGAGTTTTTAAGTTTTTAGAAACTGGATTAACATCTGAAAATGTAGAATTGCCACAAGCTAATTCTTTAGGGTGATCTTTAGACAAAACTGGGATTTCTTCACTGCAAGTGCTCTGTGGTGTATTCGTGTTTTATTGAAATGGTTTCTTTGCAAAGCGTTTCTACTACAGTTAGTTGATCTTCAACTCTGTTACCACTGAAAGGTTGTTCTTTGGAAAGAAATAGAACTGGAATCTCTTCAGAAATTGCCTTTAAATTGTTCTCTAAAGGTTCAGCTCTTGCCTTTGAATTGATGATGGTTTCTTGCAATAAAACAGTAAGAACAGTCCTTATCATCAGATCTTCGGATACAAGATTCAAATTCAAGTTTTAGTTTTAGTGGGAAATATTACATCTTTAAGTACTTGAGCTTCGATTTCAGATTGCTGGTTTTCATGAGTCTTTAATTTCAGAGACATAGCAGGTGGCATTGGTGTGGCTGGTCTTACATCAAGATCAGATACCGGTTGATCAAAGATCTGTTCTTCACTAACTGTTGAGCTGGAAACAGGCAACACAGTGGCAGGGACAGCAAGTCAGGATCAGTGGTTGAGGCTGCAACTGTGTCCTGTTCTAGGAGAGGAATATAATTTCTTATGACAAGCTGTTCAGTTTCAGATTGCTGGCTTTCTTTCTTGTCTGAAATTTCTACAGTTTGCGTTGACACAGAAGAGATTTTTAGACTTTCTGAGAAAGCCATTACACTTTTAGAAACTGCAGGTATTTCTTCACAGTCAGAAAAATCCATTAATTCACTTGAATAAGGAACTGTCTCTTCATTGTCTGAAAATTCTATGATATCGTTTGAGAGGGCAGGAGCATCCCCACAGTCTGAAAATTCTGGTGTGTGCGCCATTTGAACAGCACTATCTGCAAGTTTGTTCACCGCAGGGCAGGAACCACTGTCATCACTAGATTCAGATTCTTCAACACTGTTGCACAACTTGCCCTTACTCTCCAGTGAAGTCATATCTTGGTTTCTTATGGTGCAGCTATTGTAGTCTGCAACAGCAATGTCTTCTTCCTTTGACTTTATTTGTTCTGATAGAGTGGCTGAGACACTTCCTTCGGAAGACTCTGACTCATCTTTTGAACCAAGAGGTGTCAAATCTCCTAGAGATGTCAGAGATTTAGTCAACTGCACAGGGATATTCTCTGGAAAACTACAAACTGAGAGAGAGTCTGAAGAAGAGGCTGATATCTTTATAACTGGAATAGTCTTTTGACTTTCATTCATAGCAGGGAAAAACTGCTCTATAGTAGTCTTTGGAGAGGCAAATGAGGTAGCATACTGTTCTTTGAGGCAAATCTGGTGATCATTTTCTTTTTTCAGGTTTTCAAATTGCCTTGCAGTAGTTTCCATCAGCTGCTATGTTACTTCTTCTACCTTACAGATAAACAGACTGTCTCGTTCTGGCAACAGTGAAATATGCATTGATGAAAAGAGCCCACAGGGAAGATTTCTAGTGTATGTTATAACATATTCATCATAGAAGTCCAATATCTGCCTTTTAATCTGCCAAAACTGCTCTTTTAGTGTGTGTATGTCCATATTGTTATCAAACCCATTCAGAATAGAAAAGGGTTTAGCAGAGCTTTTATGGATTGAGACTGGTGTATTATCATCCAGTTTGGGAAGAGCACAAGCCTTTTGAGTTGAACTAAAGAATCCCACAGTCTTTACTGATCCCTTAGATACAGGTTCTATCCTGCTGACTTGAAAGCTCTGAGGGACTGGTAGGTCCTCTATAAGAGTCAGCACTGCACTTTGAATTCTGAGAAACTGGCCTATATGGGCTGAAGCACTCAACAGAAAACAAGGGAATCCCTAGTGTGGCTTCTTCAACAGTGTCAGGGTTCTTTGTTTTGGCAGAGTCCTGGAGGTGAACTTGGGATGCATTAGCATGAGGCAAGGAATTAACCAGTTTTTCTTGAGAGTAAGTGTCTTGTGCAGAGGTAGCAAGAGCTCTTTCACTGTTAGGAACATTCTCCCCTGTTTGAGGCAATAGAATCTCCAAAAACTCATTATTTCTCTGTAATTTTTCTACAGACAGGGATTGGGGGTCATAATCACAGATATGATAATAGTTGAAAATTGATGGATCAGCAAGCCACGCAATGTAGTACTGAATTTGCAATCTTTGATTTTCTTTAACAAGTCTATCCTTTAAACTAAGCCCTTTTTTAGAGGTCTTCAGAGAATGCATAGGTTTTAGAAAGGGGTGTCTTAACATGATAGGAAAACATCTTAGGTCTGTGTGAGCCTTTGCCACCTGGGGAGCTTGTAATTTTTGGATTGTGCATTCTGTCACGGTTTCGGGCGGGTCTGATCAGGACTGAATATCCTAAAGAGGTAGTGTACTGGGGCAGAAGAGCAGCTAAAGGCATACACGGAAAGGACAGCTATCGACAGGCACAGGAAACAGGAAAGTAAAAGCAGAGCAACCCTTGTGTGAACAAACAGGAAACGGATTACTAATGAACAAACACGCTGGGGTTGTACACAGAGTGAGGCGCAGAACCTCTCTTCTGCATTCATGATTGGCTCATCTCTCACTGCAGTCACCAGTTTCCGCAGAAGAATCAAGTTATTTCAGGTTAAACATGAGCACTGAAGAGTATTGTTCCTGGGTACACATTTTCTCATCCCAGGAAGACAGACAAAAGTTACTACATAAGAACATAACATTTCCACAATGTACAGTTACACAGGATATTGAAAATCTATTTCACGAAACATTTGAAATATTATGTTTGCACAAGCTTTTATACCATAAAATTAGCTTTACGTAGGCCCATATTTAATAAAACATTTAATTCCATCTTTAAACCAAAGAATCATTTAATCCAATTACATTAGTGGTAATATTAATTCATTTAAGTACATTTAACTATTATTTAATGAATACATTTTCATTAGTCATTATTTTTCACATTTATACAGGTTGTTTATGGTGTCCACCATATCAGCTACACGGTTTTATTTATTAATACACAATTTCAAATCAGCTTTTATTCTAGGATAGTTCACACCATTTTTTTATGTCACAATTTGTATTAATAATATTTGCGCTCCAACAGTTCACATGTCATCCTAGAAGACACTCAGGTCGTACCCTTCTCCTTACCATTACCACATAGGAGGTATGTGCCCCATACATTGACAGACTTCAATTATTTATTGTTGATGTCTCTCTCTACTCAATGGACCTCTTTTTATGTTTACTGTCCTTGCAGTGTAGTTTGGGATGCAACCATGCATCCTTTCTTGTGCCTGAAAGGCTGGCTGAATAAAACACTTTCAAAGAAGCGTTAAATAACCCTGAACATAGGCATTCTCATTGCATGAGGAAAGTGAGTGTTGCTCATTTCCTAATCCCTAACCCCATATTTCTCTTGTTGTATCCTTTACTACTGCAGCCTACTTCTACTTCAGACTTCCACTCATTCCTCTCTCAAACAACATATTGGGTTTGAGTTAGATAGCTCCTTCCTGTATCCTGATGTGCAGCCTCAACACACGATTATTGTATCCTACGTTCCTATTAAATTTTGACAGGTAGAAATTTGAATTTTGAAGGACACCAAAATGTATAGTGTCCTTTCCTGATGTCTGCCTTCAGTATAATGGTTCTTCAATACTATATTACTAGCTCTTTTTTGTTACTTTTACTTTCCAATATATAGGCACCAGGCCCTGCTTTTGACCATAAATATTTTTTCTGCAACATAGTTGGGAGCCGAACCATATTAAGAAGGTAGGCACGGCAGACACTACAGTTTACTCTTGCATTGGTGGTGTTTAATGGGAATTGCCCACCTCTTTCCTTTCATGATTTGTTCTTACTTAGTCTTCACATTCTGTTATCACCAGACACGTAAGGTACAGCTGATTCAGAAAATGTGTTTCTCGTCAAGATCTTAGCTCTTTTCATAACCATTGATTCCTCTGTGACAGCTTCTTAGTGATACCTCGTGATATGTTATATATGCAACATTATTATTTGTAATTCTTATTTTATGTACATATTTTTTGTGTCCATTTTGAAGCAGTCGGTAAACATTTTTACTTGTTCCTGCAGCCTTGATAAAGTCCTTTTATTAGGACAAAACCCATGTCCACTGCTTTGCAATATTAAGGCCCATATTTATACTTTTTTAGCGCTGAATTTGTGTCATTTTGTGGCGCAAAAGTGGCGCAAACTCACAAAATACAATTGTATTTTGTAAGTTTGCTCCACTTTTGCTTCAAAAAATGACGCAAATGCGGCACTAAAAAAGTATAAATATGGGCCTTATAAATATGGGCCTAAGTGCCTTTTTGCAAGTCTTGAGACGGCGGTCAGTCGTTGTGGTTGGGGCAGTTTGAACTCACCAGCACCTTGCTGATTACAACCTTGTTCTCAACCAGCCTTCTCATGGCAGTTCAAATGCCATGAAAAGGCTGGCGGAGAACAAATGCAGGTGGCCACAGGGAGGCCCTGCACTGCCCATGCCCATGGCTTGCCTGTGGCTTGGGCAGTGGCTTGGGCAGTGCAGGGGTAGCCAAGCCCTGCCCTGCACAGCAAACAGTGTACATTTTGAGGGTGCTACTGCACCTTGATTCCCGCCTGTCAGGCCAGTGGGAAAGTTGTAATAGGGCCGGTGGGGAGACCGCCACCTTGATGGCAGTCTCCTAACCACACTTCTGGTGGTCAGCAAAGCTGACTGCCAAACTTGTAATCAAGCCCTATGAGTTGTTCCTACTTGAGACTGAGGCTGGATGTGTGCAGGTTGTGTTGCCGAATGGCAGGACGGGTGATGGGACCCGTTAGTGCCGAAGTGCTCTCTTCTCCTAAAGCCTCCAAAATCCATCTGCTCCTAAACACCCTTGCCTTTGAAGAAAACAGGGATCCAGCACCTGTATCAGCAGTGGGTACCTGAGAGCTGGTGGTGACAGCAGGCACCGTGGGCAGAGAGCAGGCGGCGTCAGCATGGGAAGTCAGTTCAGGGAAGAACTGCAAAAAGCCACGAGGACCTGCAAGGAGTGCAGGAATGTGGGTAGGTCCATTCACAACAATCACGCCATGCAGAGATAAGCGGCAGATTTCCAGGACAGACACAGTATTTGAAAACAGCTTAAAGTAGGTGCGGGGAATGGAAAGCATTAGGCTACAGGCAGCTTGCATCGTGTGGAGGCTGCCGTCAGTAGGCCAGTGAGGCTTGCTTGCGTGTGGCTATGTGCCCGTCCACTTAGTTCTAGCTATACATCATGTGCCGCCAATTCACCATATACCCACCTGCCAAGAATGTGTTTCTGTAGTGTTACTGCAGTTGCAACTGGCTGGCCAAAGAGAGGGGGAAGCTAAGGACACCAAGGAGAAAAAGCATACAATGCACACATCATTGCAATTAAATCAACTCAGTGCCTCAGCACATTTACAGCACAAACTAGTCCTAACCAGCTGACCAAGGAGGGGGGACCTTAAGGAAACCATCATTGCTAAAGCTATTAAAGCAAATTCAGCACAAATTCAGCCCATCAGCAGCACGAAATAGTCAAAACAAACAAGTACAGCTATTGGTAACCTTGTTCCAGATGTCAGTGCCAGCCGGAGTTGGTGTCAGGTTTGAGCCTGACGACTGTAGCTAGCCACTGCAGAGTGTGTTCCCTGGATCTCGCAGAAGCAGTCTAACTAGATTTGGGTGTGGCTTGCATGGGTCTTGTGTAACCTGCTCGGCCTTTAAATTACCAGCAAACATTTGGTCTTTGGTTGCCCGCCTATCAATAACCCAGCCAAGTTAAACCCACAAGACAACTCACAAGGTGCAAGTCCTCCTTGCCCATGTGATGGCTAACAAGCCAAAAATTGGAACAAGCTAGGATAAAGGAAATTTGAGGCAGTGATTCCGTATGCATTTTAGGACATTGTGACATCTACATGAGATCAGAACGGATATCAACAAGTATCAAAGAGAGCCTATAAGTATCAACAAGCTCACTAATATCAGCAGCCTCTACGAAGCCTGGGTCAAGTCCATGAAAGTGGTTCAGGTGGGGCTCATGTGCACATGCAGCAGTGTTTCAGGATATCTCCTCTACTTGTTTATTACAAGTTGGCAGTTTTCCTGTGTTAGAGATTGACTAGGAGATTGTACTCTTCAGGAGAGGGGGTGGTGTGGGTAGCATATCCTCGCAGTAGCCTGTCTTGCAGTGAATGTCAGTGAAGCAAGATCTCCAGAAGGTAATAAGTAATTGTCAGAGAACAGTTCAAGTGGGTATAACGATGACTACGAAGAAACTGATATGAGGTTGTACACTGTCCCCTTGATTGTGCCAAAAGACCAAGGCAAACCCGTTGAAAAATAGAGCTTCCCTTTTGGGTATTTTGTAAGGCGGGAGCAAAATACTGGCATTTTTTCAAGGATTGATCAATGATAAAACCACCATAATAGATGCCACAACAGAAGCTGGCCAGTCAATTGAATTGTGTTAACCCAAGGCAGAAGTCAGCCTTATTGAAGATCTGGTGGCCCATGGTGACGGTCAACTGGCCATCTCTAATTCACCAATTTAATTGATTATGCAGACTCAAGTGCCAACTATGGGTGTTCCAGGCCGGTGTCATTCTGGGGAGTGGTTCTCGCAAAGTTCATTCTCTGGTTGTGGCAGGAAGGGGATAGTCGTCCCCCTGACCTCTCAGCCTTCTTTAAGCCTGGATTATACTTAACCTGAGATCTCGCCATTCAGGCCAGAGTCTCTGGCCCCTACAGGGATGGGGAGTCACCATCTGAATCATTAAAGCAACATCCAAATCATTAAAGCAACATAAACAGGCTATGTCCTTGTTTTCTAGTATGCAACACGAAAAGATGATGGATGGAATGCTGAACATTGTCAAACATTCACCCCTAGTCACAGATCTGGGTTTAATCCATTGTTATCCTGCTTGTCACACCATTCCAGTTTAGACCCAGCCATATGCAAATCAGTCTTCACCCTGCTCCCCATTGGAAAAGTCCAGCCCGAATTGCTGTGCCAGGTACTCCCTGGACTGGAAAACAAGCATCCTAGGACCGGTTTTGGGGTATCACCCCTCTTCAGTCAGGCTGATTTGCATATGACCACCCATCATCCTTTTGTGTTGCTGTTTTTGAGTATACCACGTCTGTCAATCTCAGATCAGGGTAATACTTCTGCCACTTCAGAGCTAATGCTGAACCTTCCAGTGAATATTTCAGCAGACTATGGGGGTCATTCCGAACCTGGCGGTCCATGACCGCCATGGCGGAGGGCGGCGGAAGCACCGCCAACAGGCTGGCGGTGCTTCCTGGGCTATTCTGACTGCTGCGGTAAAGCCGCGGTCAGAACAGGGGAACTGGCGGTTTCCCGCTGGTTTTCCCCAGGCCCAGGGAATCCGCCATGGCGGCGCTGCTTGCAGCACCGCCATGGGGACTCCGACCCCCTTCCCGCCAGCCACACCGCCAGAACCAGGATGGCGGGAACGGGTGCTGTGGGGCCCCTGGGGGCCCCTGCACTGCCCATGCCACAGGCATGGGCAGTGCAGGGGCCCCCTAACAGGGCCCCACAAAGATGTTCACTGTCTGCTTTGCAGACAGTGAAAATCGCGACGGGTGCCACTGCACCCGTCGCACCCCTGAAACTACGCCGGCTCCATTCGGAGCCGGCTTCCTCGTTGCAGGGGCTTTCCCGCTGGGCCGGCGGACGGCCTTTTGGCGGTCGCCCGCCGGCCCAGCGGGAAAGTTGGAATGACTGCTGCGGTCTTTTGACCTCGGTGCGGTCATTCGGCGGTAACAGAATGACCGCCTATGTATGTTTCTCTAGATCTCTGCAGGATCTCAAACATATTTTGGAATCCATTCTGACTGTACTAGAAAAGAACAATAATAGCTTTGACCATATAATAGATATATTATCAGTGATAATGGAGGAATTGCTGGTATCTTTATGTAGAAAAGAGATCAAGTTGAGCGTCCCAGGGCATGTAACTCACACAGCCAATAACTGCACCCAGGCGTGTGAGACCAGGGTCCCGTAAGTGTAAGGAGAATAAATGTGGTCAATCCCTAGCCCTAAGTGATCTTGAAGTGTTCTTTTAGGAGGATTGTTTAACTGGCTCAAAGGTGGCAAGTAAACATCCAGTGTTCCCGGGTCCTTCCCAGGCCTCAGGGGAAATAGGGGAAGTATTTCCTATTTTTCATTAAGTTAGCAGAACTAAGGGCCTCATTACAAGTATGGTGGTCCAAGGACAGCCACACTCGTGTTGACGGTCGGACTGTTGCACTCCAGGTGGTCTGACTGCCCTAGTACATGCCTGGCAGGTGGACCTGCAACGGGACCAGCGTCCCTGCCAGGAACATGGTTCCCAGCTGCATGACAGCGATTAGAGTTGTACTGAGCCAGGGCGGCTTTGAACTCAGCACCGACTGGCTGATTACACTACCCTCACCGCCAGCTTTTCCTTAGCTGTCTGACTGGCATGGAAAGACTGTTGGTGAGGGTCTGCTGGGGGCCACAGGGGGTGGGCAGTGCAGAGGCCCCCCTGCCCAGCATCATTAGAATGTACACTGTTTGATTTGCACCGAGTGCAATTCCCAGGGTGTTGGTCGGCCCCCTCTCTGCTACAAGATAGACCTTGGTTCCTTTAAGGCACTGTTCCTGTCGATCTGACCACCAAGAACGCTCTATTGCAATGTTCCCACCTGTCAGATGGTCTGGAACATTGTAATAGGGCAGGTGGAATGCCACTGAGATGGTGGTGCCGTCCTCCCCATGGCTTTGGCGGTCCCGTGGTGAGACCTCCAAAGTTGAAATTAAGCCCTTAGTCTGCAGGTATAACCCATGAGCATGGCCAGCATCTGGGAAAGGTGAAACTTAAAACAATCAAAAATACCTCAGATCAAACAAGTAAAACCCACACATAAAGCAAAAAGAAAAGTGAGAAGAATAACCAAGAGAAGGACTATAATGGTGAAGTTCCGGTGTGATACTATCCCATCTGAGAAACCCTTTGTGTCACCCATTACTGAATTCAACAGGTCTGAAGCTGTCCCTGTGAGTGCTCCGTCTACAGCTCAGATATCTTTTGGTACACTGTTATCTTCAGGAGGGACAGTAACTCCACTGGAATCGGTGAGGGGAATGGCAAGAGTGGTGCCCGGAGCTGGTCAGGTTGGTCATGGGGCATTTCAGGCTTTTAGGGTGGAGGATGCCCCTCTTGTGGAGGCAGAGAGGATGAAGGAGGGCTCAGAGGAAGTTGCATGGTGGGAGCTGAAATCGGAGGTCACCCTACATAATGATGTGGTCTCTTCAATCAGTGGACATTTTTGCCGACTCCGAGAGAGATGAGATACTGAATAGATCATGACTATTATATCTCCTTCACTCAATCCCACAGTTGGCAAAGGTTACTTCTAAAGATATTGCTCAGTTCACCCAACCTCAGACTAGAGAGTTATCTGTGAACTGGACTCGCGCCTGCGCCTATTTTCATTCTAGGGCAGTGGTTGAAGTGGTCCTGAAATCTTTGGATGATCTTAGGTGGTCTGGCTTCAATGTCCGTTACACTGATTCATCAGGAGGATCTGCTGGTAAACCATCCATTGTCAGCACTGAGGGGTGGGGTCAGGCTGGATCATTGATACTCTATCTTACCATACCCGTTGCCTCCTCCTGTGGTACTGCATGGGGTCCTGCATGAACTTGTCATTTTTAGCTTGAAGGCTTTGAAGGGGTATTTTTAGGCATCCTGCAGGGGGTCCTGCAATTTTGATATCAGTGTAGTATGATATAGAGGTGACTGTCATCTTTAGGGATTGTGTAAACGTTTTGGTATTACTATTGTCAGGGTTACCCCTATTGCAGTCTGCAAAGGGTTGGGGCCATATTGGTGATCCTGACATGATATTATTTAATATGTATCTTCTACTGAATTTTTATAAAGTGAACCAATTTAAGAAGCTGGCACTTTTACTAGATAAGATTCAAGAGGGTTTACCCTAGTGCCTATTCTTTTGATGGGCAATTTAAATGTAAAAATGTCTTCCGGGCAGATGAGGGATGGTACTCAAAGAGCTAGAGAAAGTGCCATGAATATTCCCTGCCAGGTACTGGGGAACTGAAGAGGGGAGGAGGCAGGTAGGCACCTGGGGATTTACCTAGATAGTGTTAACCTGATTATTATTAATGGTAGATGTTTGTGGGATCAGCCAGCTCAATCACCGTTTGAAAATAGAAGGTCTTCGTCCCTGACTGACAATGCAATTATCTCCTCAGAGCACTTTGGGATGATGAAGGATTTATCGGCAGGGGCCCTCGAAGGTGGTGACCACAAGCCTATTATTATCTCACTGACCAGGGAAGCAACGCTAAGGCATCAGTGGCCTAATAGTTTGCACTTACTCTGCAAGAATAACCATAGATGTGTGTGGTGTGCCAAACTAAAATGCCACATCATAAAAACTATGAAGGAATTGCTTGAGGAGCAAGCTAGTATATCCACACAACATGTATTTGAGGACTTCGACTAATTTATTTTGTCCATAAGTGTCATGGCGGGCCTTGGGTTGAGTAAAAGAAGGGTAAGTAGGGAAAAACAGAGTCTTGAACTTTCACACGCCAAGGCAATACATAATAAGAAAATACAAGCTGGGCTTACCAGAAGGTTGGGTGTGCTCAGCTGGAATTAGGAAAGGGTGTTCAACTTTGGATGGATGGATGATACTATATTTGCTGCCCGAAGATTATGCCTTGATAAGAAAGCAGCCATACTATGTGTAATATATTGATTTAACAACGGTGTTTGATACCGTGAATAGATCCCTTATATGGGAAAAGACGGCAAATGGAGTTGCCCAAGGGAGCTCTTGAAATTAATAATCCATCTCCATGACAGTTCATGGACCAGGGTTGAGCTAGGGGTCTATGGGGCTCTGTCCAAAAAGATGAGTACTCCTAATGGGTTGAGGCAAGGGTGTATTCTTGCTCCACTGTTGTTTTTGATCTATATAGCAGTGCCGTGGGAGCCTTAACCCAGGCCAGTTGTTTCCCCCTAAGTTATGAACAGTATCCATTGCTATGTTGTTCTATGCAGATGACACGGTGTTAAACGCCGGTTGGTCTGCAGAGGCAACTGAATGCTTTTTCAATTTATTGTAAGAGAAACGATTTAAGGATAAACACATCCAAAACCAAGATTATGTCTTTCACTGGAGGCAAGAGGTGGCTGCCAGGGTTCAGGTGGTGACTAGATGGTACTCAAGTGGAGGAGGTCAAGGAATATAAATATTTAGGTCTGATATTCCGACACTACCCGGAATTTGGGCCCGTATTTTATTACAAGAATCTAGTGCCAAGTCGATTGCAGGTGTGCTGCAGAGATTGGATGCTGCCCTGGGACAGAAGTCAGTTAAAGTGCTGGGAGAGGCGTACGATGTAAAAATAGTTCCTCCGTTGCTCTATGGTTGTGAGGTCTTATTAGAAAACAGGCAAAGTGCATGCAAAATACAGAAACAACCACGTGGAAACTAGGGTTAGGACTATCCGTGGGCTCTGTGAGTAGTGCCTTGAGGTCAGAGCTAGGTCTTAAAAATAGGTTATTCAAATATAGAAAAAGGGTGCTTAACTATTGGAAAGGGATCTTAAAAGCTAAAAGAGGATACCTTAAGGCTTTTAATAAAAGTACATCTACAATATAAACACCTAGATCAATAAGTAAATAAGATACAGGCAATAAAGGCTTCCTTTAATCTTCCAGCAGGGTATATTCCATTAAGTATGACAGTGCTTCATCAGAAAGAAGTACTAAAAGGATTAATAAAAGAGTGCTCATGTAATAGCGACCTGGCCGATGTTCACAAGAGAATTAACCTGCGGCATTTATGGGAGGTAGATTACAGTGGCCAATAACAGTCCCACCTGAAGGACATTAGGAGCAGATCTGTTAGGCGGTGGGCCTTGAAGGTCAGGCTGGGCCAAGTACTCTCCTTTTTTAGGTGGAGGGGAATCAGCGAGGTTTGGTTAGGGATCCCTGTCTCTTTTGGAAGTTCGATTCACTGTCATTGGTGCATATTTGTGTCTTATGTCACGCCTTTATCAACATAAGATGCAGCATGCTATTACCGGTCTTTAGAAGGTTGCAGGTAGTCTGTGTGAGAGAATTGGAAAGGATAATTCCTTAGTGTCACAACATGCTGGTATGCTGGGCCATGGCCTAATCCTTAGATGTGGTATCTGAAAAGTTAACTATTACGTCCTGATTTATAAGATAATGCCTTTTTTGCATAATTATTGCATAATTTTACTGATTATGGGAATGAAAGTATAGTATAGGTCACCATCTTTTAATGTTATGGAGGTTCATCCTTTGCTAATTGGATTCACAAAGCCTACGCTCATTCCATATTTGGCTTTGTTTTGTCTAATGGCAATATTGGTCTAAAAACCTCCCTTCACCTGGAAATGCATATTTTACATTTTTTGTACAAACAGCCTCAATAAGGGTACCAATTATAAGTGGAAAAGTTGCTGCATTAATATACTCTATTATAAGCCTTGGTGCATTGGGCAGGATGATTTTTATATATGCGTTTGAGACCAGGAATGGGGTAAGTCTAATAAGCATGTCCCAAATTTTTAAGTAAATTCACATTTGAACGGATTTTATGCTTATTGCACAATTGTATCCAGATTTGTTATAAAATGTTATGTGCTCTTTGCACAATAATGGTTGACTGGAGGCAAATAATATTGTATTTAAATATCAACTCTTAAAGCTAGGAATGTGAATCTTCTAAGGGATTGCATAAAGTGTCCTTTTACGCCCGGTGTTGTCAGGATGAGGGGTATAGATTTGCCTATGATGATAAATTATTTTATTGACAGCTTACGCATTGTAATTCTTAGCAATTGTTTTACTAGTAGCTTAATGAATATTAAGGGTTATGGTATCTTTTCTTGATACCTTTTTATGATTTGTGGAATTTGTATAGCCTAATTGGCTTGATATCAAACTAATAAAAAATACAGGACAATACAATGCTACTGGAACATTTTTATTAAAAATCACTGCTCCGTACTCGTATGAAGACTGAAGATTTTCATGGCATGTCTGTTGTCCCAACTTGTTTTTGATCACTTTACTCACATCAGGTCTTGGGGTGATCTAGGGTGCTACCGAGAAGAGCAGCAGATCCTCTTGGGGGGTTCCAGCACCATATCTTACATATGATAATCAGACATACAATTGCTAGGATATTTTGGTTACGACGACAAGAAGGTGTGATTCATAAACTCATACATTGCTTAGAAGTGGTACATTGGTCTATTGAGTGAGCTGTAAGCCACTGACAGCGATTCCTACAAGAACAAACCACATAATCAATACTTCATTTATAAAAACAAAAAAAAACACACACAAAAATAATAAATAAGTGCTGGTATCCAGAGTTCTGAGAAGCTTTCCATCAGCGTGGCTGAGAGCTGAATACTATGGTTGTCTACTTTTGAATCCACCCTGTTGACGCAGATATGCTAATTAGAAATTATTAATGAATGTTTATGTGTTTTGATTAACAAAAACTCATTGAGAAATTAATTGTAGAGAAAATAATATGCACGTTTGAAAATGTGCCCATGGAGAATGGCAGCCACTTATACGAAAGTTGTCCTAAAATATCTAAAAATGTGTGAGATCATGAAAATGTATGAGAATAATGTAGTAATATATCATATTGAGATGTATAACCTGTGTTTTGCATTATATCATAGAAGCAAACTTAGCTGAAGTCGTGGCCTACTTGCCAGGCTTCATACAGAAGCAGAATTAATAAACGTACAGAAGTTACAGGTGCCTGCAAACTGTCGCGTGCTTAGCTAGAATTTTCTGCAATGTACCGACGAACAGGAGATGAGGAACTAGGAAATGTAACAAGTTTGATGTAATACAGACTCGATGTACTTTCCCAGGACTTGAACAATAGAAGCACTGACTGGAGAAGAAGATGCAACATTTTTGATACCTGATGAGCCGGATGATGAGGGCATCATACAGCGAACCAGTCAACTAATTGGGGATGGAGAAATATTAGAACTCAAAGATTTGTAAAATTAATATTATAGGTTAGAGTTATATCTGCCGATTGACTGACCAATTAGAAATGAGGGGATGGACTGAAAAACTCTAATAAAAAGTCATGACAAGGGGCTAAAACTTAAGATGCGAGGGGTGAATGCTGATGACGTCAGGAGACGCGGTTCATGATTCTGTCATTGGGCTCATACTCTTGAGAGACTGATGCGTCACTGATTTATTGATGACCTGAAGACGAAGACTGACTTTGTTGCTGATCCATTCTGTGGATAGGTAGCTATGACAATGTGACTGACTAATTTTGTGCCTTTTCTTCTAGATACCAACTGCGCTGTTTTCAAGTTTTCCCTTCTAGCTAGATGTTTTCCAAATTCACATTGTTTTTTTCTATATATTTTTTTGCATGAAATCCCACATGTGGATGCTAATCTGGGATAGGTAGGTTTCTTTTTGGGTGACGTTGACAGTGAGAAATGATTGACAAATTGATTGCTGAACTCTGCTATTAATGTTGTTCTATTTTTGTTGGCTTACGGTTGTAGGAAAGTACCATCTTGCCTGGCATGTTACCCCCATATTTCACTGTATATATGTTTTTTTAGTCTATGTGTCACTGGGACCCTGCCAGGCAGGGCCCCAGTGCTCATAAGTATGTGCCCTGTATGTGTTCCCTGTGTGATGCCTAACTGTCTCACTGAGGCTCTGCTAACCAGAACCTCAGTGGATATACTCTCTCTGCTTTCCAAATTTGTCACTAACAGGCTAGTGACTAAATTTACCAATTCACATTGGCATACTGGTACACCCATATAATGCCCTTGTATATGGTACTGAGGTACCCAGGGTATTGGGGTTTCAGGAGATCCCTATGGGCTGCAGCATTTCTTTTGCTACCCATAGGGAGCTCTGACAATTCTTACACAGGCCTGCCAGTGCAGCCTGAGTGAAATAACGTCCACGTTCTTTAACAGCCATTTACCACTGCACTTAAGTAACTTACAAGTCACCTATATGTCTAACCTTCACCTGGTGAAGGTTGGGTGCAAAGTTACTTAGTGTGTGGCACCCTGGCACTAGCCAAGGTGCCCCCACATAGTTCAGGGCAAATTACCCGGACTTTGTGATTGCGGGGACACCATTACACACGTGCACTACACATAGGTCACGACATATGTATAGCGTCACAATGGTAACTCCGAACATGGCCATGTAACATGTCTAAGATCATGGAATTGTCACCCCAATACCATTCTGGTATTGGGGTTGACAATTCCATGATCCTCCAGGTCTCTAGCACAGTACCTGGGTAATGCCAAACTGTCTTTCTGGGGTCTCCACTGCAGCTGCTGCCAACCCCTTAGACAGGTTTCTGCCCTCCTGGGGTCCAGGCAGCCCTGGCCCAGGAAGGCAGAACAAAGGAGTTTCTCTGAGAGAGGGTGTTACACCCTCTCCCTTTGGAAATAGGTGTGAAGGGCTGGGGAGGAGTAGCCTCCCCCAGCCTCTGGAAATGCTTTGATGGGCACAGATGGTGCCCATCACTGCATAAGCCAGTCTACACCGGTTCAGGGATCCCCCAGCCCTGCTCTGGCTCAAAACTGGACAAAGGAAAGGGGAGTGAACACTCCCCTGACCAGTACCTCCCAGGGGAGGTACCCAGAGCTCCTCCAGTGTGTCCCAGACCTCTGCCATCTTGGAAACAGAGGTGTTGGGGGCACACTGGACTGCTCTGAGTGGCCAGTGCCAGCAGGTGACATCAGAGGCTCCTTCTGATAGGCTCTTACCTCTCTTGGTAGCCAATCCTCCTAACCTGGTAGCCAAACCTCCTTTGCTGGCTATTTAGGGTCTCTGCTTTGGGGAATTCTTCAGATAATCAATGCAAGAGTTCACCAGAGTTCCTCTGCATCTCCCTCTTCACCTTCTACCAAAGGATCGACCGCTGACTGCTCAGGATGCCTGCAAAACCACAACAAAGTAGCAAGACAACTACCAGCAACATTGTAGAGCCTAATCCTGATGGCTTTCTCGACTGTTTCCTGGTGGTGCATGCTCTGGGGGTAGCCTGCCTTCACCCTGCACCAGAAGTTCCGAAGAAATCTCCTGTGGGTCGACGGAATCTTCCCCCTGCTAACGCAGGCACCAAAAGACTGCAACACTGGTCCTCTGGGTCCCCTCTCATGCTGACGAGCATGGTCCCTGGAACACAGCAACTCTGTCCTAGTGACCCCCAAAGTCCAGTGACTCTTCAGTCCAAGTTTGGTGGAGGTAAGTCCTTGCCTCCCCACGCTAGACTGAAAAACTGTGTAATGCGTGATTTGTAGCTGCCCAGGCTCCTGTGCACTCTTCCAGGATTTCCTTTGTGCACAGCCAAGCCTGGGTCCCCGGCACTCCTTCCTGCAGTGCACAACCTTCTGAGTTGTCCTCCAGCATTGTGGGACTCCCTTTTGTGACTTCGCATGGACTCTGGCTCACTTGTCTTCTAAGTGCCTGTTAGGGTACTTCTGTGGGTGCTGCCTGCTTCTGTGAGGGCTCCCTGAGTTGCTGGGTGCCCCCTCTGTCTCCTCCTCCAAGTGGCAACATCCTGGTCTCTCCTGGGTCACAGCAGCACCCGAAAACCTCTACTGCAACCCTTGCAGCTAGCAAGGCTTTCTTGCAGTCTTTCTGCGTGGGATCACCTCTGCAAGCTTCATCGCGACGTGGGACATCAGTCCTCTAAAGGAGAAGTCCCTAGTTCTCTTCTTTCTTGCAGAACTCCAAGCTTCTTCCAACAGGTGGCAGCTTCCTTGCATCTTCAGGTGGCATTTCCTGGGCTCCTGCCCACTCTCAACACTGTTGCGACTATTGGACTTGGTCCCCTTGTCTTACAGGTACTCAGGTCCAGAAATCCACTGTTGTTGCATTGCTGGTGTTTGTTCTTCCTGCAGAATCCCCCTATCACGACTTCTGTGCTCTCTGGGGGTAGTAGGTGTAATTTACTCCTACTTTTCAGGATCTTGGGGTGGGCTATTTTTCTAACCCTCACTGTTTTCTTACAGTCCCAGCGACCCTCTACAAGCTCACATAGGTCTGGGGTCCATTCGTGGTTCGCATTCCACTTTTGGAGTATATGGTTTGTGTTGCCCCTATACCTATGTGCTCCTATTGCAATCTATTGTAATTCTACACTGTTTGCATTACTTTTCTTGTTATTACTTACCTAATTTTGGTTGGTGTACATATAACTTGTGTATATATCTTATCCTCTTACTGAGGGTACTCACTTAGATACTTTTGGCATATTGTCATAAAAATAAAGTACCTTTATTTTTAGTAACTCTGTGTATTGTGTTTTCTTATGACATTGTGCATATGATATAAGTGGTATAGTAGGAGCTTTGCATGTCTCCTAGTTCAGCCTAAGCTGCTTTGCCATAGCTACCTTCTATCAGCCTAAGCTTCTAGAAACACCTCTTCTACACTAATAAGGGATAGTGGGACCTGGCACAAGGTGTAAGTACCTCTGGTACCCACTACAAGCCAGGCCAGCCTCCTAGATTGGTTGTGCAGCAGGAGGATAAGTACTTGTAACTACTTACCACTTTGTCATTGTGTACTTTTCATAAGAGAATCATATACCAAACAGTTCGGTGTATGTACACTTAACCAAAAAGTTTTGCTTTTCTTCTCTCAAACGTTTTACAAAGTTCTGAAAAGTTTTCTAAAACTTCTAAAAGTTTTCTAAAAGTTAGAAGAAAAAAAATTCTCTGTTCTTTAAAAAGTTCTGAAACATTTTCTCCCTTTTCGCTATTTCTAAACCTTTTGCTATCATGTCTGTGGTAGATTCAGCTCTTAAAACTGTCAATACAACTTATGACAATTTGAATTACAAGAGCCTAAGGAGTCTCTGCTTAGATAGAGGTTTAGTGATAGGAAAGAACCCTACAAAAGAGTTTCTGTTTAACATGCTTATTGTAAATGATGAGTCCCAAGCAGGCACATCAGATGAGAGGTTAATAGAAGGTTCCCATTCTGACTCAGGGGAGCACCTTGAGGAAGGTGGGGAGGGTTCTGAACAGGATCTTCCCCCAAGCAGGACACCCAGTAATGTTGGTAGTAATGGAGGTTCCCATCACAGTAGGGCATCCTTTATTCCTAGAAGCCAAGTTGCTAGGGTTCAGTCAGTTAGGGACAGATCCCCCTCTGTTTTTCCAATTTGTCATCTGTGTCAAAGCATTCCCAACCCACCCACCCTGAGGATAACTTGTTAGAAAGGGAACTCAAAAAGTTGAGGGTTGAAGAGACCAGAATGAAGCTTAAACAGCAACAGCTGGCCTTAGATAGGGAATCCCTGGACCTGGAGAAGGAAAGACAGAGGTTGGGGTTTGGACCCCATGGTGGCAGCAGCAGTATTCCTGATAGTAATCCTGTTAGAGAGCATGATTCCAGGAATCTGCACAAGATAGTTCCCCCTTACAATGAGGGGGATGACATCAACAAGTGGTTTGCTGCACTCCATAGGGCCTGTATGGTACAGGGGGTCCCTCAGAGGAAGTGGGCTGCTATATTGTGGCTATCTTTCACTGGAAAGGATAGGGATAGGCTCCTTACAGTTAGAGAAAGTGAAGCTAACAATTTTACAGTTTTGAAGGATGCACTCTTGGATGGGTTTGGCTTAACCACTGAACAATACAGGATTAAGTTCAGAGACACTAGAAAAGAGTCCTCTCAAGACTGGACAGACTTTTTGGACTGTTCAGTGAAGGCCTTGGAGGGGTGGTTACATGGCAGTAGAGTATCTGACTATGGAAGCCTGTATAATCTTATTCTGAGAGAGCATATTCTGAATAACTGTGTGTCTGACTTGTTACACCAATATCTAGTGGACTCAGATCTGACCTCTCCCCAAGAAGTGGGAAAGAAGGCAGACAAATGGGTCAGAACAAGAGTGAACAGAAAAGAACAGAAAAGTTCATACAGGGGGTGACAAGGATGGCAAGAAGAAGGATGGTAACAATGTAGTTGGGGTTGGTCTTGTTAGGGAGACCACAGAGGCTGTGTTAGTCTTCTGACAAGGGTGGGGACAAATGTAAACCTGAGTCTTCATCAGGCCCACAAAAATCCTCTGGTGGGGTTGGTGGGTCCAAATCCTCTTCCAATAATCAACCTAAAAAGCCTTGCTTTTATTTGTGTAAAGTCAAAGGCCATTGGGCAACTGACTCCAGTTGTCCAAAGAAAAACACCAAACCTCCCACTACCACAACCCCTGCTGCAAATTCTAGTGCCCCTAGTAATAGCAGTGGTGGTGGGAGCAAACCTACAAATAGCCAATCCAAGGGTGTAGCTGGGCTCACTATTGGCAATGTAGTTGGGGTTTGTCTTGTTAGGGAGACCACAGAGGCTGTGTTAGTCTCTGAAGGTGCCATTGATTTGGCCACCTTGGTTGCTTGTCCCCTCAATATGGATAAGTACAAGCAACTTCCCCTAATAAATGGTGTTGAGGTTCAAGCCTACAGGGACACAGGTGCCAGTGTTTCTATGGTGATAGAGAAACTGGTCCACCTTGAACAACACCTACTTGGTCAGCAGTACCAAGTGACAGACGCTCATAACAACACTGTTAGCCACCCCATGGCTGTTGTGAATCTCAACTGGGGGGGGGGGTTACTGGTCCAAAGAAAGTTATGGTTGCCTCAGATTTACCTGAAGACTGTCTACTAGGAAATCATTTAGAGACATCAGCTTGGGCAGAAGTGGAGTTGGAGGCTCATGCAGCAATGCCGGGCATTCCTGGGCATATTTGGCTTTGACAAGGGCTCAGGCCAAAAAGCAAAAAGGACAGGGTAACTTGGATCCTGGAACAATGGACCAAGTGCTCCCTAAAGCTAGGGGTAGCAAGGGTAAATCCCTACCCACTATCCCTCCCTCTACAGATGATTCTCCTTCTGAGGAAGAAGAATTTCCTCCTTGTGCAGAACCTTCTCCAGATGAGCTGGCAGCAGACACTGCTGAGCTTTTCGGTGGAGGGGGGCCTGACAGGGAAGAGCTGAGTGTGGCACAGCAAACCTGTCCCACATTAGAGGGTCTCAGACAGCAAGCTGTCAAGCAGCAAAATTGGGATGTCAGTGACTCACATAGAGTTTACTGGGAGGACAACCTCTTGTACACCGAGGCAAGGGACCCAAAACCTGGAGCAACCAGGAGATTGGTCATTCCCCTGCAGTACAGAGAGTTCCTCCTAACTCTTGGACATGACACACCTTTGGCTGGGCATTTGGGCCAGATCAAAACATGGGAAAGGCTTGACCCCCTGTTTCACTGGCCTAGTATGTCAGAGGACGCTAAAGATTTTTGCAAGTCTTGTGTGACCTGCCAAGCCAGTGGCAAGACTGGGGGCACTCCAAAGGCTCCCCTTATTCCACTACCTGTGGTTGGGGTGCCCTTTGAAAGGGTAGGGGTTGACATAGTTGGCCCCCTTGACCCTCCTACTGCTTCAGGCAAGAGGTTTATCTTGGTGGTTGTGGACCATGCCACAAGATATCCTGAAGCAATTCCTCTAAGGACACTACAGCTCCTGCAGTGGCAAAGGCCCTCCTGGGAATCTTTTCCAGGGTGGGTTTTCCTAAAGAGGTTGTATCACACAGGGGTAGCAAATTCATATCTGCATACTTGAAAGCAATATGGAAGGAATGGGGTGTTACCTACAAGTTCACCACTCCTTATCATCCACAGACTAATGGACTGGTAGAGAGGTTTAATAAAACTCTCAAAGGTATGATAATGGGACTCCCTGAAAAACTCAGGAGGAGATGGGATGTCCTGTTACCTTGCCTCCTTTTTGCTTACAGGGAGGTACCCCAGAAAGGAGTGGGCTTCACCCCCTTTGAACTCCTCTTTGGACACCCTGTAAGAGGTCCACTCACTCTTGTGAAGGAGGGTTGGGAACAACCTTTAAAAGCTCTCAAACAGGACATAGTGGACTATGTACTTGGCCTAAGATCCAGAATGGCTGAGTACATGAAAAAGGCCAGTAAAAACCTTCAGGCCAGCCAGGAGCTCCAGAAGCAATGGCATGACCAGAAGGCTGTTCCTATCCAGTACCAACCAGGACAGAAGGTGTGGGTATTTGAGGCTGTGGCCCCAAGAGCACTCCAGGAAAAATGGAGTGAACCCCATCTAATTGTTGAAAAGAAGGGTGAGGTCACCTATCTGGTAGACCTGGGCACGGTCAGGAGTCCCCTTAGGGTGATTCATGTCAACCGCCTAAAACCCTACTATGACAGGGCTGATCTCACCCTGCTCATGGCAACAGATGAGGGACAGGAAGAAGAGAGTGACCCTCTCCCTCATCTCTTTTCCACCACTGAAACTGATGCTTTGGTGGACGGAGTAGTTTTGGCAGATTGTCTGACTGCAGAACAGAAAGACAACTGCATAAATCTCCTTGGACAATTTTCTACCTCTTTTCAATTGTGCCAGGTACAACATCCTGGCGTGAACACACAATTGATACTGGTGACAGCTTGCCTGTCAAGAGTAAGATTTATAGGCAGCCTGACCATCTCAGGACTGCATAAAACAAGAGGTGCAGAAAATGCTTGATCTGGGAGTGATTGAACCTTCTGAAAGCCCATGGGCGAGTCCTGTGGTGCTTGTACCAAAGCCTCACTCAAAAGATGGAAAAAGGGAGATGATGTTTTGCGCAGACTACAGAGGTCTCAATCAGGTAACAAAAACTGATGCTCACCCAATACCCAGGGCAGATGAGCTCATTGATACAGTGGCATCTGCCAAGTATCCTAGCACATTTGATTTGACTGCAGGGTATTGGCAGATCACATTGGCTGAGGATGCTAAACCTAAGACTGCATTTTCAACTATAGGACTATATGCCCTTTGGTTTGAAAAATGCACCTGCCACTTTTCAGAGGTTGGTGAACACAGTCCTGCAAGGGTTGGAGGCTTCTAGTGCAGCATATCTAGATGATATTGCTGTCTTTAGCTCCACCTGGGATGAGCACCTGGTCCACCTTTGGAAAGTTTTGGAGGCCCTGCAAAAGGCAGGCCTCACTATCAAGGCCTCAAAGTGCCAGATAGGGCAGGGTAAGGCGGTTTATCTGGGATACCTGGTAGGTGGAGAACAGATTGCACCACTTCAGGGGAAAATCCAGACAATCATGGATTGGGTTCCCCCTATAACTCAGACCCAGGTGAGAGCCTTCTTAGGCCTCACAGGGTATTACAGGAGATTCATTAAAAACTATGGCTCCATAGCAGCCCCTCTTAATGATCTCACTAGTAATAAAATGCCTAAAAAGGTATTATGGGCAGCTAGCCGTCAAAAAGCTTTTGAGGAGCTCAAACAGGCCATGTGCTCTGCACCTGTCCTAAAAAGCCCATGTTACTCCAAGAAATGAATTGTTCAAACTGATGCATCTGAATTAGGGGTAGGGGCAGTCTTATCACAACTGAATTCTGAGGGCTAGGATCAACCAGTTGCTTTTATCAGCAGAAGGTTGACCCCTAGAGAAAAGTGTTGGTCTACCATAGAGACGGAGGCCTTTGCTGTGGTCTGGGCACTGAAAAAGTTGAGGCCATACCTGTTTGGCACTCACTTTATTGTTCAGACAGACCATAAACCTCTACTTTGGCTAAAACAAATGAAAGGTGAAAATCCTAAATTGTTAAGGTGGTCCATATCTCTACAGGGAATGTACTATACAGTAGAACATAGACCTGGGAGTACCCACTCCAATGCAGATGGACTCTCCAGATATTTCCACTAAGACAATGTAGACTCATCAGGTCATGGCTAGTCTTATTGTCCTTCGTTTGGGGAGGGTTGTGTAGGAAAGTACCATCTTGACTGGCATGATACCCCCATATTTCACTGTATATATGTTGTTTTAGTCTATGTGTCATTGGGACCCTGCAGGCAGGGCCCCAGTGCTCATAAGTATGTGCCCTGTATGTGTTCCCTGTGTGATGTCTGTCTCACTGAGGCTCTGCTAACCAGAACCTCAGTGGTTATGCTCTCTCTGCTTTCCAGATTTGTCACTAACAGGCTAGTGACTAAATTTACCAATTCACATTGGCATACTGGTACACCCATATAATTCCCTTATATATTGTACTGAGGTACCCAGGGTATTGGGGTTCCGGGAGATCCCTATGGGCTGCAGCATTTCTTTTGCCACACATAGGGAGCTCTGACAATTCTTACACAGGCCTGCCAGTGCAGCCTGAGTGAAATAACGTCCAGTTATTTCACAGCCATATACCACTGCACTTAAGTAACTTATGAGTCACCTATATGTCTAACCTTCACCTGGTGAAGGTTGGGTGCAAAGTTACTTAGTGTGTGGGCACCCTGGCACTAGCCAAGGTGCCCCCACATCTTTCAGGGCAAATTCCCCGGACTTTGTGAGTGCGGGGACACCATTACACGCGTGCACTACACATAGGTCACTACCTATGTGTAGTGTCACAATGGTAACTCCGAACATGGCCATGTAACATGTCTAAGATCATGGAATTGTCACCCCAATACCATTCTGGTATTGGGGTGACAATTCCATGATCCACGGGTCTCTAGCACAGTACCCGGGTACTGCCAAACTGCCTTTCCGGGGTCTCCACTGCAGTTGCTGCTGCTGCCAACCCCTCAGACAGGTTTCTGCCCTCCTGGGGTCCAGGTAGCCCTGGCCCAGGAATGCAGAACAAAGGATTTTCTCTGAGAGAGGGTGTTACACCCTCTCCCTTTGAAAATAGGTCTGAAGGGCTGGGGAGGAGTAGCCTCCCCCAGCCTCTGGAAATGCTTTGATGGGCACAGATGGTGCCCATCTCTGCATAAGCCAGTTTACACCGGTTAAGAGATCCCCCAGCCCTGCTCTGGCGCGAAACTGGACAAAGGAAAAGGGAGTGACCACTTCCCTGACCAGTACCTCACAGGGGAGGTGTCCAGAGCTCCTCCAGTGTGTCCCAGACCTCTGCCATCTTGGAAACAGAGGTGTTGGGGGCACACTGGACTGCTCTGAGTGGCCAGTGCCAGCAGGTGACGTCAGAGGCTCCTTCTGATAGGCTCTTACCTCTCTTGGTAGCCAATCCTCCTAACTTGGTAGCCAAACCTCCTTTTCTGGCTATTTAAGGTCTCTACTTTGGGGAATTCTTCAGATAACGAATGCAAGAGCTCACCAGAGTTCCTCTGCATCTCCCTCTTCACCTTCTACCAAAGGATCGACCACTGACTGCTCAGGATGCCTGCAAAACCGCAACAAAGTAGCAAGACAACTACCAGCAACATTGTAGCACTTAATCCTGCTGGCATTCTTGACTGTTTCCTGGTGGTGCATGCTCTGGGGGTAGCCTGCCTTCACCCTGCACCAGAAGCTCTAAAGAAATCTCCTGTGGGTCAACGGAATCTTCCCCCTGCAAACGCAGGCACCAAAAGACTGCAACACTGGTCCTCTGGGTCCCCTCTCATCCTGACGAGCATGGTCCCTGGAACACAGCAACTCTGTCCTAGTGACCCCCAAAGTCCAGTGACTCTTCAGTCCAAGTTTGGTGGAGGTAAGTCCTTGCCTCCCCCACGCTAGACTACAAAACTGTGTAACGCATGATTTGCAGCTGCTCCAGCTCCTGTGCACTCTTCCAGGATTTCCTTCATGCACAGCCAAGCCTGGATCCCCGGCACTCCTTCCTGCAGTGCACAACCTTCTGAGTTGTCCTCCGGCGTCATGGGACTCCCTTTTGTGACTTTGCATGGACTCCGGTTCACTTGTCTTTTAAGTGCCTGTTAGGGTAATTCTGCAGGTGCTGCCTGCTTCTTTGAGGGCTCCCTGAGTTGCTGGATGCTCCCTCTGTCTCCTCCTCCAAGTGGCGACATCCTGGTCCCTCCTGGGCCACAGCAGCACCCAAAAACCTCTACTGCAACCCTTGCAGCTAGCAAGGCTTGTTTGCAGTCTTTCTGCATGGGAACACCTCTGCAAGCTTCATCGCGACGTGTGACATCAGTCTTCCAAAGGAGAAGTCCCTAGTCCTCTTCTTTCTTGCAGAACTCCAAGCTTCTTCCAACAGGTGGCAGCTTCCTTGCATCTTCAGCTGGCATTTCCTGGGCTCCTGCCCACTATCGACACTGCTGCGACTATTGGACTTGGTCCCCTTGTCTTACATATACTCAGGTCCGGAAATCCACTGTTGTTGCATTGCTGGTGTTTGTTCTTCCTGCAGAATCCCCCTATCACGACTTCTGTGCTCTCTGGGGGTAGTAGGTGTACTTTACTCCTACTTTTCAGGATCTTGGCGTGGGCTATTTTTCTAACCCTCACTGTTTTCTTACAGTCCCAGCGACCCTCTACAAGCTCACATAGGTCTGGGGTCCATTCGTGGTTCGCATTCCACTTTTGGAGTATATGGTTTGTGTTGCCCCTATACCTATGTGCTCCTATTGCAATCTATTGTAATTCTACACTGTTTGCATTATTTTCCTTGCTATTACTTACCTACTTTTGGTTGGTGTACATATAACTTGTGTATATATCTTATCCTCTTACTGAGGGTACTCACTGAGATACTTTTGGCATATTGTCATAAAAATAAAGTACCTTTATTTTTAGTAACTCTGTGTATTGTGTTTTCTTATGATATTGTGCATATGATATAAGTGGTATAGTAGGAGCTTTGCATGTCTCTTAGTTCAGCCTAAGCTGCTTTGCCATAGCTCGCCTCTATCAGCCTAAGCTGCTAGAAACACCTCTTCTACACTAATAAGGGCTAACTGGACCTTGCACATGGTGTAAGTACCTCTGGTACCCACTACAAGCCAGGCCAGCCTCCTACAACGGTAAGGCTTTTGATCATAAGTGTTAGAAATGGGGTTTTTGGTTGGCAGTCAGGTTACTCCCTGTCCAAGCAAAAGCCCTCACTCTAGTCAGGGTAAGTCACACACAATCCAAGATTATCCTGTGCCCACCCTCTGGTAGCTTGGCACGAGCAGTCAGGCTTAACTTAGAAGGCAATGTGTAAAGTATTTGTGCAATAAATCATACAATACCACCATATAGCACCACAAAAATACACCACACAGTGTTTAGAAAAATATATAAAATTTATCAGGATAATTGTAGGTCAAAAAAGAATAAAGTTGCAATGGGAAATTGTAGAGGTATCACTGAAAAGTGATATAAAGTGTCTTAAGTCTTTAGAATATAAACAAAGTCTCTTTCAAGCACAAG
Organism: Pleurodeles waltl; assembly: GCF_031143425.1. Lineage (NCBI taxonomy): Eukaryota > Metazoa > Chordata > Amphibia > Caudata > Salamandridae > Pleurodeles > Pleurodeles waltl. The sequence continues at coordinate 553,994,600 of NC_090445.1, forward strand.
TACCTGGTTTAGAGTGGAAAAATCTCCTCAGAGGGCACAAAAGGAGAGGTGCGTGGAAAAAGAGTGTGTGCGTCGATTTCTCCCCAGCACACACGGACTTGCGTCGTTATTTTCCACACGGGGAAGTCGTGCGTCGTTTTCCGGCGCGCGGACAGTCTCTTTCTGTGGATCGTGGGGATTACCAGATGTCCCGGGTCTGTGCGTGGATTTTCCTGCTTGTTTTCCGGCTGCGCGTCGTTCTGCGGGGCTGCGCGTTGAAATTACGAACTCACGGCAGGCGTCGCATCGATTTCTCCTCTAGAGGTCAGGCGGCGTTGTCCTTGCGAAGCTGTGCGTCGGATTTCTGGTCGTCCCCCGAGCGTCGCGTTGCTCAGCGTCGGTGTGCGGCGTTTTTCTCGACGCGGAACAAGCTGTGCATCTAAATTTTCGGCGCACGGAGCGTCCAAGTGAAAAAGGGAAGTCTTTTTGGTCCTGAGACTTCAGGGAACAGGAGGCAAGCTCTATCCAAGCCCTTGGAGAGCACTTTCACAGCCAGACAAGAGTTCAGCAAGTCAGCAGGCCAACAGCAAGGCAGCAGTCCTTTGTAGAAAGCAGACAGGTGAGTCCTTTGAGCAGCCAGGCAGTTCTTCTTGGCAGGATGTAGTTTCTGGTTCAGGTTTCTTCTCCAGCAAGTGTCTGATGAGGTAGGGCAGAGGCCCTATTTTATACCCAAATGTGCCTTTGAAGTGGGGGAGACTTCAAAGAGTGGCTAAGAAGTGCACCAGGTCCCCTTTCAGTTCAATCCTGTCTGACAGGGTCCCAGTAGGGGGTGTGGCAGTCCTTTGTGTGAGAGCAGGCCCTCCAACCTCCCAGCCCAGGAAGACCCATTCAAAATGCAGATGTATGCAAGTGAGGCTGAGTACCCTGTGTTTGGGTTGTGTCTGAGTGAATGCACAAGGAGCTGTCAACCAAGCCCAGCCAGACGTGGATTGTAAGGCACAGAAAGATTTAAGTGCAAAGAAATGCTCACTTTCTAAAAGTGGCATTTCTAAAATAGTAATATTAAATCCGACTTCACCAGTCAGCAGGATTTTGTATTACCATTCTGGCCATACTAAATATGACTTTCCTGCTCCTTTCAGATCAGCAGCTGCCACTTCAACAATGTATGAGGGCAGCCCCAATGTAAGCCTATAAAGAGAGCAGGCCTCACAGTAGTGTAAAAACGAAGTATCTGGAGAGACCATCAGCATTGGTGTGGTCAACCCCTGGGCGATGCTCCACCGTAAAGTCCATCCCCTGTAGGGAAATGGACCATCTCAAGAGTTTTGGATTCTCACCCCTCATCTGCATGAGCCATCTGAGGGGCCTGTGGTCTGTCTGAACCCGGAAGTGAGTCCCAAACAGGTAGGGTCTTAGCTTCTTCAGTGCCCAGACCACAGCAAATGCTTCTCTTTCAATAGCACTCCACCTTTGTTTCCGTGGTAATAGTCTTTTACACTACCAGGACATATAATTACACAGGTACATGTCCTGCCTTTTACCTACACAGCACCTTGCTCTAGGGGTTACCTAGGGCACACATTAAGGGTGACTTATATGTAGAAAAAGGGGAGTTCTAAGCTTGGCAAGTACTTTTAGATGCCAAGTCGAGGTGGCAGTGAAACTGCACACACAGGCCTTGCAATGGCAAGCCTGAGACAAGGTTAAGGGGGCTACTTAAGTGGGTGGCACAACCAGTGCTGCAGGTCCACTAGTAGCATTTAATCTACAGGCCCTAGGCACATGTAGTGCACATTACTAGGGACTTAGAAGTAGATTAAATAGTCCAATCAGGTATGATCCAAAGTTACCATGTTTTAAAAAGGAAGAGAGCATATGCACTTTAGCACTGGTTAGCAGTGGTAAAGTGCGCAGAGTCTAAAAGCCAGCAAAACAGGGTCCAAAAAGTGGAGGGAGGCAGGCAAAAAGTTAGGGGTGACCACCCTAAGGCATGTCAGGTCTAACATGTGTCCCCCCCAGCTGAAAGTGGGGAGAGCTACCCGACCTCCTGGGAGCTCTCATCGCTAAGGCGGAAGTATCTGGAGAGACCATCAGCATTGGTGTGGTCAACCCCTGGGCGATGCTCCACCGTAAAGTCCATCCCCTGTAGGGAAATGGACCATCTCAAGAGTTTTGGATTCTCACCCCTCATCTGCATGAGCCATCTGAGAAGCCTGTGGTCCCTCATGAACCCGGAAGTGAGTCCCAAACAGGTAGGGTCTTAGCTTCTTCAGTGCCCAGACCACAGCAAATGCTTCTCTTTCAATAGCACTCCACCTTTGTTCCTGTGGTAATAGTCTTTTACACTACCAGGACATATAATTACACAGGTACATGTCCTGCCTTTTACCTACACAGCACCCTGCTCTAGGGGTTACCTAGGGCACACATTAAGGGTGACTTATATGTAGAAAAAGGGGAGTTCTAAGCTTGGCAAGTACTTTTAGATGCCAAGTCGAGGTGGCAGTGAAACTGCACACACAGGCCTTGCAATGGCAAGCCTGAGACAAGGTTAAGGGGGCTACTTAAGTGGGTGGCACAACCAGTGCTGCAGGTCCACTAGTAGCATTTAATCTACAGGCCGTAGGCACATGTAGTGCACATTACTAGGGACTTAGAAGTAGATTAAATAGTCCAATCAGGTATGACCCAAAGTTACCATGTTTTAAAAAGGAAGAGAGCATATGCACTTTAGCACTGGTTAGCAGTGGTAAAGTGCGCAGAGTCTAAAAGCCAGCAAAACAGGGTCCAAAAAGTGGAGGGAGGCAGGCAAAAAGTTAGAGGTGACCACCCTAAGGCATGTCAGGTCTAACAATAAGTTTTCTCAAGTTCTGATGAGATTGTGTAATTGGTGGTCACTAATAAACTAATTCTGAGTTGATTGAATAAAGTTTGAATAGATCAAATGCATTAGAATTGAAATTAATAGGGAAATAAAAAATTTTAAATGCTTTATTGAGTTGTGTTTATTCATGAAATGTTGGTTATAATTGTCTATTGACTAATGATTTTCTTAGTGGTTATTGATTGATTACATTGGTTACTAACGTCACTGATCATTACATGACTAGGATACTCCATGCAATCCAAAAGGTTCATCGGTCTATACGCGTCCCCTTGTAAGTTTACTTATTAAGGTCCAGGCGCGTTGACAACCCCATGCCTCTGCCGTCCACCACCATACACTTCCTGTCATTTTAGGTCACTATGGCAGGTTGTTTTCATCTTTTCTTTCTCCCTTTGCTGCTGTTCCCCTGTCTTACTCTTCCTCCATCCTTTTCTACATTTCTCTCTTTTGCCTGTGCCACCTCCCAGCCACCATCACGAATAAAGCATTCTAAATAATTAAAGCTTTATTGGATGTTTTAATACTGCAGACAGTTCAAATCATCCTATTTTTACCAGCGACAGGCTACGTGTCCCTATAACGTGTCCCTATTCCTTCGTACAGGCATCAGCGAGGGATTGCAGGTGAATTGAGTTTTGCTGCTATGTGCAAGGATTGGAAACACCTTACATATTCTTTGGTATTAAACCTTTGGCATTTGAATAATAAATGAAGAAAAATCATTACTTGGCTGAGATAAAAACAGTTACGGCAGAAAAATTGCATTGGCTTTTGAATCTCGCTCGGAGCCGGGATCAATGTTAGCTTTAACAAGCATCTCAGTAACAAATCGATCGCAGGTAGAAATTCTCTGGCAGTGCAAGCAAATCATCCGTGATGCCAGTGGTTATCGTTTTCCCGCCTTTAACCTACCTTTTTCAAGCAATTTTTCAAATACAGGTCAGACAGCAGCACATCAAGTTAAATGATTCAATTACTCTTGTCCGAGCCACAAAACGCATTCATTTGCTGCCGCGTTATTCAGGGGATGCAGGACTCGCGACATACTGGACTGAAACCTAAGTAATTTATGAATAAATCACCTTCAGAAACTTTCATGCAGGCATTCAAGTGGGCGCCCAAAGATAGCAAAAATCAAATATTGTCTCAGGCAGCGAGTAGTAATTTATGTTCAATATTCCATTCAAAGTAGTATTAACATAAACATTCGGGCGGGGATGACTGGATGCCTCAGAATGGTCACATTGTTATATTTTATATAATTTACAGAGCAGCTGTCTGACAATACTGTGACTTCGCCAATGCTGAAACGCGCATCCGGAACCAAGAACTGGGCACGCAGCCTTGACACCCTCAGAACAGGGTATCCGAGAAGAGTCGAGACAGAATCGCATCCTGGGTTTTAGGGAGAGTGGCAAGGCCTGCACAGGGTCCCCATGGAATAGGTTAGGGGAGGGAGGAGGCAGGGGCAGAACTGGTTGGTAGGTCTTAAAGGAGCATGGCTCGGGGAGGCATGTAAAAAAAACACAGGGCTATAAAAAAGAGAATAAGGACCACGAGTAATGTTGTCCTACAAGGCAATAGCCTTACCAGTAGGGATTCACTGGTATTAAGTACTGAAGAGGAAGTGTGGAAAGGGGAGTTTATCAATGGGCTTAACTTGCCGCCCAAGGAGATTGAGGTCAAGGAAAGATAAGAGGAGTTGGAGTTGACTAGGAGACTATAAGTGCCTACTAACATTGATACATGGACTTCAGTATTTCTGATCCATGTCAAGAGGAACACCCAAAAGATCTGTGGCCGAATTTGTATATCGGGATGTTATTCATAAAGCACAGATGGAATTTGTAGGCCTAGCATGGCTAATGTACGACAAGGAGTTTAGTGCAAGTGTGGTGGTCTATCCAAATATACATTGGGGAGAGTTAGTGAGTATTCCTTCAGTGAAATTTAAGTGGGTCCTGGTACCTTATCAGACCTTTCTAGGACATCCCTCTAAAGGCAAGGCGGGCAGCTCTGGCAGAAAACAGAGCACATTAGGATTTTAAGAAGGGTTTGTACACAAGAATGTTATTCACATGCAAACACTAGTGTTCTAAATGCAGATGTAAATATCCAGTCAGACCATGCTTGGGGAATGTAGCAGCAGGAGGATCATAGGTACAGGGAAAAAGCAGAGGACAACAACAAAACAAGAGAAAGGACACCTATTCTGGTTAATAAGCAGTTGTTAGCACTTGGACACAGTTGATCCAACCAGGGAAGCTGCTAAATGGTTGATACTGAGTTTTAGGTATTCAGGCTGGGGTCATAGAGTAAAGCATTTTTAAGACAAATTACATGGGCAAAAGAAAGAGACTTGCAGTGGTTAGGTTGGAATTGTGGAAAGAGGTGCGGAAAGGAACAATTGAGGGGACCATTTGATTGTTGGCCACAGTAGGATTTGGTCACTCTTAGGGGGAGCTCCCAAAATGGCTCTAGGAGAATTCAGGTTAATGTATCACTTATCATGCCTAAGGGTTTTTCTGTGAACTATTTTAAGGTGAAAAGACACATGACAATATTGTATGCATTAGTAGACAATGCCATTCAGATTGGTTTCCCAATAGGGGAAGTCGAGTTTGCCATGTGTGATGTCAAACAGACAGTCCAGCTTTTACCATAAATCTGCTGGGATTTTCACTTTTGGGGATACAGTTTGAAGGAGAGATCTTCATGGATAAGCTATCACACATGGGCTTTAACATTTCTTGTTGTCTTTTTGAAATTGTATTTCTTTTTTCAGTAGTTAATTGCTGGGTTTTTCAGTCATTGTGTTGGTGACTCACTACATAGATTATTTTCTTGTTTATACGCATGAGTTGACCTAAGATATGTAAGATGGCACTAGTGAAATTCCACCACATCACTGAGATGTTATGAGTGCTTTGGTGCCAGAGAGAGCAGACAGTCCAAGTTGTGTCTTCGCTTACATCAACATAGAATTGGCTATGAATATTGAAGTTGCCTCATGCTGAAGAGGACGACATGCTGTTGCGGCTGCATGATGCAGTAGGGTTGTAGGATGGAACTGAGAAAAGTGCAGGTTTATTAGGTCATTTGAACTTTGCATGTAGGGTGGTTGAACCATTGCCCTGACAAGAGGATAAGAAAAGGGGGTAGCACTGCCTTCCTGGGGTTGTCTTGCCTTGAATTGTGTTTGTCCTGGTGTTAGCAAATTACCCCATGGCACAAAGTCAGCAATGCCTACAAATTGTCTGCTTTCCCTTTAGAGCAGAAACCCACAAGCAGTGAGGGGAGCTTCTCATTTTCGCTTCCAGCAGGGCTCAAACAAACGCTTCACTTAAAAGGCCATCAGCCCTCCTTCTGTTGGATTCTCATCCTGGCTGACAGCTTTCTTGAGCCTAACACCTAGATGCAATTGCAGTGGATGGAATCAAATACACTTCACAAGTGCCTAAGAATACCCATGAATTGTAGGGAGGGTTTTGACTTTGTCAACCTCTAGATGCAAGAGATAGTCATGCACTGTAAGAATGCAAATGTACATCTATATGATTAATTATACAAATAATTATTTAAATAGCATGTATGAATACATTTGTTTATTTAATTTCTTTTATAGCACTACTCATCCATCCTAATCTAGGGTAAGATCACTTCACATCACACAAATCAGTGTACAGGAAATTTTACATTAAAAAAATGGGGTTACAACATGCCAGAGTCACAAATCATCAATATTGGTATTGTATTATATTGAATTGCAACATTTATATAGCATTTACTATCCTATGTGGGGCACTGAAACACTTGCATTCTTGGGTAGCATGCTACACCATGTAGGGTGTTTGGTTAGAAGAGTGTTGTCTTTGTTTTGATCCGGTGTAGCCATTATATTTCAATTGTGCTAGGCTTGGAGAACACAAAGTCAGCATTTCTAAATTAATACGTTGGTTGGGCTTGTCCATACTAATAAGACTTTATTATCACTCAAATTAACTCTTTTTAGCAACAATGAAATAACGAAAGATTGAGAACAAAACAATGTGGTTATAAACCTATGCCTAGTTAGTTGCATTCAGCTCCTTGATGCTGGTACATAATATCACTGTACAATAAAGCAGGGATTGTAACTTTTGAACTGCATGTAACACAGTGATCTTTGAGTCAAGAGCAGTAACCCACTGAGCTGCCTACCGAAATTACGAACCAGTAATCTGCATGTTACTCATTGTGCTTTGCAAAATGCACGTTAACTCTCTATGCTCCCTTATGATGCATCAAAACTGTGACTGGACAAAAGACAGAAATCTCATGCAAGTGTATTAACCCCTCGGGTGCCGTGTACGAGCTAGGCTCGCCCTCGGCCACAGTTGCCATGTACCGAGGATGAGCCCAGCTTGTCCTGCAACAGGCCAACAGGGGGAGCGCTAGCACTAGCGCTCCCTCCCATGGACCTCCCACCCACACCCCCTATCATGGATGGAAGGGGAATCGCTTACTCTTCCACTCCGACCGCCCGATCCCCCCCAGTGACGTCTGATGACGTTGGCACGCAATTGCGTGCTGACCTCATCAAGGTCACCTCCCATCATGCTGAAAGCATATTTCCAGCGCAATGTGGAAGAGAAATGCTGAGCATTTCTCTTCTGCTCAGGAGGAGGGAGCAGGCAGAGGCATAAAAAGGAAAGGAAAGGTCTTTCCTTTCCTGTCACTACAAGCTTTTCTGCTTCCCGATCGCAATGTGATCGGGCATCAGAAATGCCCACTAGACACCAGGGATTTTTTTTTTCATACTTACATATAAGGGGGGCAAAATATTTTTAGGCCTTTTCTGCCCCCCCGGGGGCAGATCGGCCTATTATAATTAGGCCGATCTGGCCTGGGGGGGAAGAAACCCCTAGACACCAGGGATATTTATATTTTTTTGTTTACTTTATGTTTTTATGTATGGTGAGTGACCCCTTAGGCAAGGGTTGCTCCTCTGGGGGAAAATTGTACTTAGGCCATTTCTGCCCCCCCTTGGGGGCAGATTAGCCTAATTTGTATTAGGCCAATCTGCCCCCAAGAGGGGCAGAAACCACTAGACACCAGGGAATTTTTTTGATTTTTTATACTTGCGCATAACGGGAGTGGCCCCTTGGGCAAGGGTCGCTTCCAGGGGGGCAACATATTTTTAGGCCTTTTCTGCCCCCACGGGGCAGATCAGCCTATTATAATTAGGCTGATCTGCCCCCAAGGGGGGCAGAAACCCCTAGACACCAGGGATATATATTTATTTTAATGTAATGTATGTTTTATGTCATCTTTTCATCTGTCCAATTCACAAATTTTAATTTCTCCCAAAGGATCTTGATCTAGTCCAGGAGTTTTGGCTTAAATTATTTTCAAGCATCTTCGGGGCATAGGAAATCATAGATACCTTATCAGGTTTTTTAAATAATTTTATATAACAACTAAGGGCATTTGAGAGAAAAGCAAACATCAATTTACCTGTTAATAACTTGTTTTTTTTATTAAATTAACATTTGGGAATTGGACAGATGAAAAGATGAGTCCATGGAAATCAGTCAGAATGGCATAATTGCCATTGGTGCTGGACATTTGCATTTACTACCTCAAAGGGGATGACTGCTTTGTGAAAAGTTACATTTGGCAGCTCATTTGAAACAATTGGGAAGCATTTCCCTTAGATACCTTTTTAACAATGGGATATTATTGTGTTGTTTTGTTGTGTTAAGTGATGTGTTGGTATTGAACAAATGACGAGAAATGAGGAGTATATATTGATTTGTACATGAATATTGGGGAAATAGATAATTGTGTGATAAAAAAGAGGGTTCTATAAAAAAATATAGTATAAAGAAATACAGTACGTGCAGGTGAACAATTCATGTGTCACTTTGAAAATAATGAGGAGATATTTATCACTACTATGTATGTATTTTGTTATTAGCTCGAATTCCAGTCCAGAGATAGGGCAGCCCCTTGGGCAAGGGTCGCTCCCCATGGGAGCACATTACTGTTGGCCATATCTGCCCCCCTTGGGGGCAGATCAGCCTATTTTTGGAAGGCCCATCCGCCCCCAAGGGGAGCAGAAACCCCACTAGAGACCAGGAAAGATTTATTTATTTTTAAAAGAGGGTGGGGGTATGGGCATACCCCCACCCCAAAAAAATTGGGTCAAAATTGTTCTGCCCACCAGTGGTCAAATGGGGCAATTACCCCTGATCCACACCCCGGTGGGGGGCAGAAAGTCTACTAGATGCCAGGGAATAAAAAAAAACAAAAAATAGTGTGGTGGTGGCCACCAACCAGTATGGGCATGGTTATGCTCCCTCACCCAACTGAAGGGGCTAACAGTCTTTCAGCTCTCCCCCGCACACTAAAACATCTTACCCCATAGCAAGCAAGAGGACGTTTGATTATTTGGGGTTTTGGTTTTACATTTGGGCCATGAGAGCTTGGCTAACTCTCAAAATCATCCCACTTGGAATGGTGAGGGCTGCACTATTTGGACTTTGTGACACTGTGATGTGAAAAAATCCACAAGACTTAGAGACACATCTGAAAACTAAACATCTAGGTGAGTCCAGGATGGTGTGCTTCACATGCACCCGCACCATTTTCTTACCCACAATGCCCTGCGAACCTCCAACTTTGCTGAAAATCACACATTTTTTCCACATTTTTGTGCTGGGACCTTCCGGAATCTGCAGGAATCCACACAATTCCTAACACCCAGCATTGTCTCACCTATACTGATAAAAATGTTGCCCCACTTGTCAGCCTTAATTTTAGTTTTTTCCAAACTGCCCTTTTGGACCCACTTTGGTTCCCCCTCAATTTTGACATGTTTTTGGCTCTTCCCTGTCACAGGCACTTGGCACAACTACACAAGTGAGGTATAATTTTTACCGGGAGACTGAGGGGAACATTGGGTGTTAGGAAATTTGTCCCGGTGCTGTGATCCCATAAAGAAATGTGGGAAAAATTTGACTTTTTAGCTAAATGTAGATTTTGCTGAGGATTCTGGGTAAGAAAACATTGGGGGATCCACGCAAGTCACACCTCCCTGGATTACCTCGGTTGTCTAGTTTCCAGAAATGTTTGGGTTTGGTAGGTTTCCCTATATGGCTGCTGAGCCCAGGACCAAAAACGCAGGCCCCCGCAAAACAGGTAGTTTAGTATTTGATCCTTTTGATGTGTCCACATAGTATTTTGTGGCATTTCCTTTCACGGGCACGAGGCCTACCCACACAAGTGAAGTACTATTTTTATCTGGATACTTGGGGGAACGCTGGGTGGAAGGAAATTTGTGGCTCCTCTCGGATTCCAGAACTTTCTGTCACAGAAATGTGAGGAAAAAGTGTTTTTTGACCAAATTTTGAGGTTTGCAAAGGATTCTGGGTAACAGAACCTGGTGAGATCCTGACAAGTCACCACATCTTGGATTCCACTAGGTGTCTAGTTTTCAAAAATGTGCAGGTTTGGTAGGTTTTCCTAGGTGCCGGCTGAGCTAGAGGCCAAAATCCACAGCTTGGCACTTTGCAAAAAACAGGTCTGTTTTCCTTGGGAAAATGTGATGTGTCCACGTTGTGTTTTGGGGCATTTCTTGTCATGGGCGCTAGGCCTACCCACACAAGTGAGGTACCATTTTTATCGGGAGACTTGGAGGAACACTGGGTGGAAGGAAATTTGTAGCTCCTCTCAGATTCTAGAACATTCTGTCAGCAAAATGTGAGGAAAAAATTTGTTTTGGCCCAAATTTTGAGGTTTGCAAAGGATTCTGGGTAACAGAACCTAGTGAAAGCCCCATAAGTCACCCCACCCTGGATTCCCCTAGGAGTCTAGTTTTCAAAAATGTGCAGGTTTGGTAGGTTTCCCTAGGTGCTGACTGAGCTAGAGGCCAAAATCCACAGCTAGGCACTTTGCAAAAAACAGGTCTGTTTTCTTTGGGAAAATGTAATGTGTCCATGTTGTGTTTTGGGGCATTACCTGTCACGGGTGTTAGGTTTACCCACACAAGTGAGATACCATGTTTATCAAGAGACTTGGAGGAACACTGGGTGGAAGGAAATTTTTAGCACCCCTTCAGATTCTAGAGCATTCTGTCAGCAAAATGTGAGGAAAAAGTGTGTTTTTGGCCAAATTGTGAGGTTTGCAAAGGATTCTGGGTAACAGAACCTGCTGAAAACCCCACAAGTCACCCCATCCTGGATTCCCCAAGGTGTCTAGTTTTCAGAAATGCACAGGTTTGGTAGGTTTCCCTAGGTGCCAGCTGAGCTAGAGGCCAAAATCTACAGCTAGGAACTTTGCAGAAAACATGTCAGATTTTAATGTAAAAATTTGATGTGTCCATGTTGCATTTCCTGTCGCGAGCATTAGGCCTACCCACTCAAGTAAGGTACCATTTTTATCGTGAGACTTGGAGGAACACAGAATTGTCTTTCTCTACATGTTTTCCAAATGAAAGACATTGTGTAAAAAATAATTCTATTTGAGAAACGCCCTGTAATTCACATGCTAGTATGGGCACCCCGGAATTCAGAGACGTACAAATAACCACTGCTTCTCAACAACATATCCTGTGCCCGTTTTGGAAATACAAAGGTTTTCTTGATTCCTATTTTTCACTCTATATTTCAGCAAAAGAATTGCTGTATATCTGGTATAGAATGAAAACCCATTGCAAGGTGCAGCTCATTTATTGGCTCTGGGTACCTAGGGTTCTAGATGAACCTACAAGCCCAATGTATCCCCCAAACCAGAAGAGTCCGGCAGACGTAATGGTATATTGCTTTCAAAAATCTGACATTGCAGGAAAAAATTACTGGGTAAAACGTGGAGATAATGGCTGTTTTTTTCACTTCAATTTCAATATTTTTTTCTTTCAGCTGTTTTTTTCTGCAGGAAAACCTTGTAGGATCTACACAAATTACCCCTTGCTGAATTCAGTATTTTGTCTACTTTGTAGAAATGTTTAGCTTTCTGCGATCCAGCATTGGTTTCACAACCATTTCTGTCACTAACTGGAAGGAGGCTGAAAGCACAAAAAATAGTAAAAATGGGTTCTGTCCCAGTAAAATGCCAACATTGTATGGAAAAAAAAAAAATCGGATTCAAGTCTGCCTGTTCCTGAAAGCTGGGAAGATGGTGATTTCAGCACCACAAACCATTTGTTGATGCCATTTTCAGTGGAAAAACAATAAGCCTTTTTTTGCAGCCCTTTCTTCCCTATTTTTTTTTTTTTTTTAAATGAACGTTTCGCTGTATTTTGGCTAATTTCTTGATCTCCTTCAGGGGAACCCACACACTCTTGGTACCTCTAGAATCCCTAGGATGTTGGAAAAAAGGATGCAAATTTGGCATGGGTAGTTTATGTGTACAAAAATTTATGAGGGCCAAATAACCAAAAAAAGGGCTTGCACCTGACGGGAAAAGGCTTGGCAGAGAAGGGGTTAGCAGCCAGAATCGTTTACTGTTGCTATTACCCCTTGAAATTTGCTGGACACACACAGATCTCAGTAGCAGTTACCTTAACTCCGTAAAATATTTTAAAACGCAGCTTGTGACCCATGAACTAAGCGAGAACAGATATAATTTCACATTTGTCCCCTGTTGTTAATTTCTATGCGGCAGAGTTAAAATAAAAAATATAGGGTGACAGGCTTTTGCTTTTCATGAATGCCCTCGTGACTTGACCCCCTTTCTACTGGCACACCTTCACAGGAAATGTATATGATTCCACTGAAAAGCTCTTTTTCCATTTCCAGCACTGGGCAGAGCTAACTACTGATCTGAAATTGCATACATAAAATCTCAGTAGGCTCACTACCACTAACAGACTTTCTGACATAGGTTGGGTATATTCTAAATTGTGACCTGTAAACAAAAGTAAAAAAAAAAAAAAAAAAAAGGAACATACATGTTTCATGAGAATATAGCGTGCGGAGCTGAAGTCCAGCAGAGCAGCAGCAACAGTCCCTGTAAGCTCGGCTCCATCGGGGGCCCTTCGGTAGAGCGGCCCTGCCAGCATGGCTGAGGCATTGAAAGGCAGTAGGATTTGTGAGGCCCATTTGAAGCCTGCGTATCTCCGCAGACGCAGCTCCTACCCACTGTCACAAGGACTTGGCCTTCCCTGCCCTAACTAGTCGCCACTCAGGTTTGTGCTGATAAAGTATGGGGGAAGGAGATCAAAGGGTATGTTGTGATAAAGATTGTAAAAAGTGGTTGTCTGTAGAAAATTGCCAAGTGAGGACACGGGGCCATATGTGCAAACTGAGGCACATAGAAACAGTTAATACGTGCATGAGGCCGTTGCCTACCAAGTAACATCTGTAAACCATGTAATTATGTAAAACAGATAATATGCGCAGGATGAGGTTCTACGGGAAGTAATAAAATGTTGAAAATTGGGCAATTGAGGGGCAACTAAAATACCCGAAGTTGGATTTTATGAGAACAAGTAATGGGAGCAGTAAAGGCTGTTATGGAAACGGAAAACATGTTCAAACTCGTGCTTGATGGAACGAGAAAATATGTGCAAAAAAACCATTGCGAGAACTAATGAAGCATGCAAACTGGCCCACAATCGTAACTTTTGATGCAAGCAATCATTGTCCAATATGGATACAGGTAATGTTGGACTGAGTCATAATGAAAATAATGGTGATGTTTTCAGACTGCGCCATTTTCAAAATTGGAAAAACAATGTGTGCTAACTCGATCATTACGGATAATGGTGATCTGGACTGTGCAATTATGAAAACGTTTGCAGACTCGACCCTCAAAAGAAATGATGTAATAACTGTTAATTGGGGCAGAATGAATCATAGATCATGTTTTGATGTTGTGGCTAGTATGTGCGGTTCTTTTGTATGCTAACAGCACTGGATCCATTCCCGGGCAGGGGTAATCAATCCATTTTATGAGTGATGGTAGATAAATTGAGAGCCATACCCGATGAAAAAGCCAAGACTGGAATGCATTTTCTTGATCTCTCTTCCTATGAGACAGGACCAGCCATATCATTCTTGTTGATTGTTGGACTTTTGCCCTTTTGCAGGGTCATACACAATCTGTTTGCCTCCTGCCTCCTATTTTTTCTGACCTATTGTTGTTGGTTTGTGAACTCAGAACACTTTACCACTGCTAACCAGTGCAAAAGTGCATATGCTCTCTGTGTAACTTGTATGGTTGATTGGTTTTATCCATGATTGGTGTATTTGATTTAATAAGTAGGTCCCTGGTACAGTCCGCTAGAGGAGCCCAGGGCCTGTAATTCAAATGCTACTAGTGGGCCTGCAACACTGGTTGTGCCACCCACAAAAGTAGCTCTGTAATCATGTTTCAGACCTGCCACTGCAGTGTCTGTGTGTGCAGTTTTAAACTGTAAGTTCGACTTTGCAAGTGTACCCACTTGCCAGGCCTAAACCTTTCCTTTACTCACATGTAAGGCACCCCTTAGGTAGGCCCTAGGTAGCCTCAAGGGCAGTGTGCAGTATATGGTTAAGGTAAGACATATAGGTGGTCATTACGACCCTGGCGGATTACGTCCGCCAGGGCCGCGGGACGCGGTGGCACCGCCGACAGGCCGGCGGTGCCCCGCGGGGCATTCTGACCGCGGCGGCTTAGCCGCGGTCAGAGAAGGGAAACCGGCGGTCTCCCGCCGGTTTCCCGCTGCCCCCAAGGAATCCTCCAAGCCGGCGCAGCTTGCTGCGCCGGCTTGGGGATTCCGACTCCCCCTCCCGCCATCCAGTTCCTGGCGGTTCTCCCGCCGGGAACCGGATGGCGGGAGGGGGAGTCGCGGGGCCCCTGGGGGCCCCTGCAGTGCCCATGCCAACAGCATGGGCACTGCAGGGGCCCCCATAAGAGGGCCCCAAAATGTATTTCACTGTCTGCCTTGCAGACAGTGAAATACGCGACGGGTGCAACAGCACCCGTCGCACCTTCCCACTCCGCCGGCTCTATTACGAGCCGGCATCCTCGTGGGAAGGGAGTTTTTCCCTGGGCTGGCGGGCGGTCTTTTGGAGACCGCCCGCCAGCCCAGGGAAAAACTCATAATACCCTCCGCGGTCTTCTGACCGCGGAGCGGTATTATGGAGGGCGGAATTCTGGAATCGTAATGAGGGCCATAGTGTGGTGTTTTATATGTCCTGACAGTGAAATATTGCTAAATTCGTTTTCACTGTTGCAAGGCCTGTCCCTCTCATAAGTTAACTCGGGGGCTACCTTTAAATATGAATAAAGATTAGACTCCCTTTGGGAGCAGATGGACATGTGGAGTTTGGGGTCTCCGAGCTCATAATTTAAAAATACATCTTTTAGTAAAGTTGATTTTAAGATTGTGTGTTTCAAAATACCACTTTTAGAAAGTGAGAATTTTCTTGCTTATTCCATTTCTGTGACTCTGCCTGTTTGTGGATTCCCTGTCTGGGTCAGTTTGACAGTTGGGCTGGTTGCACTGAACACTAGACAGTGACACAAGGGTAGCTGGGGTGTAGTCTGCATTTCCTGATGAGCCATCTGTGCTAGGAGGGAGGGTAGGAATTGTCACTCACACCTGAAAGGGCTGTGCCTGCTCTCACACAATGCTGTCTCCAACCCCCTGGTGTGTGTCTGGGGCCTGGCCTGGGCAAGGCAGGATTTCACATTCAAGAGAGACTTTGCTTTGAAGTGGGCCTACTTCAAAGGATAAATTGGGTATAAGAAGGGCACCCAAAACCACATAATTTAGAACACTTCTGGAAACCAAGGGGAACCTCTGCCTGGAGAAGAACTGAAGAGCCAAGGAAGAAGAGCTGCCCTGCCTGTGACTGTGCTTTGTGGAGCTATCCTGCAGTTGCTGATTCTGCCAGAGAAAGAGGGCAAACACTGGACTTTGTATGCCTTCCATCTTGTGAAGATCTCCAAGGGTTTGATTTAGAGCTTGCCTCCTGTTGTTTGAAGTCACAGGGACAGCAAAGACTTCTCTCTGCCAGCACCTTGAGTCTCTGGAGAGACTCCTACTCTGCCAAGTGGTGCCCATCCAGTTCCTGGGACACTGAAAGGAGAAGCTGGCAGCCTAAGAGGAAGAAATCCATGCACAGAACGCCATGCGGGGAAAAGATCAACCCGACTCCGATCTGCGGCTGAAAACAACGCGCCACTGGCTTCGCGGCTGACAATCAACGCTCACCTGCAACACGACCCGAAGATCGACACCCGGGACTGGAGAAATGACGCACAGCGTCGCTGACAGAGGCTGGTGGGATCGCAATCCGCGCTGTGTGGTTTTTGGATCATCGTGAGGCTGGATTTCCGACGCAAACACCGCTGGTTGTGTAAAAACAACGCAAGGCCTGCTCGGACCCGAGAGTGCAGACTGGATCGACGCATCGCTCTCCTGCGTAGAGAAGAAACGACGCGCCTCACCCGACGAAAGGAGGAAGGACGCAAGGTCTCGCTCATGAGTGAAATCGACACATCGCAAGCCCTTTTTGATGCACAGTCGCCCGTGCGGGGTTATTTGTGATGCACCGAGGTACATTTTCACGCTAACAGTGTTAGTGTGTGTTTAAAATTACATGATGACTCTTATTGCATTTTCAGTAATAACTTGACCTGTGTATTGTGGGTCGTTTTGGTCTTGTTTTGTTCAGATAAATATTTCTCATTTTTCTAAACCCGTATTGTGTTTTTTTGTTGTGATTTCATTAAGTTACTATGGGGGTCATTCTGACCCTGGCGGTCAGTGACCGCCAGGGTCACCGACCACGGGAGCACCGCCAACAGGCTGGCGGTGCTCCGTCGAGCATTCTGACCGCGGCGGTTCAGCCGCGGTCAGAAACAGAAAGTCGGCGGTCTCCCGCCGACTTTCCGCTGCTCGGGAGAATCCTCCATGGCGGCGGAGCACGCTCCGCCGCCATGGGGATTCTGACACCCCCTACCGCCATCCTGTTCCTGGCGGGTCTCCCGCCAGGAACAGGATGGCGGTAGGGGGTGCCGCAGGGGCCCCCGTAAGAGGGCCCCACCAAGTATTTCAGTGTCTGCAAAGCAGACACTGAAATACGCGACGGGTGCAACTGCACCCGTCGCACTTTCCCACTACGCCGGCTCCATTCGGAGCCGGCGTCCTCGTGGGAAGGTAGATTTGCCCTGGGCTGGCGGGCGGCCTTTTGGCGGCCGCCCGCCAGCCCAGGGCAAATCTCAAAATACCCTCAGCGGTCTTGTGACCGCAGAGCGGTATTTTGTCGGGGGAACATTGGCGGGCGGCCTCCGCCGCCCGCCAATGTTGGAATCACCCCCTATGTGTGTTGGTACAAATACTTTACACCTAGCACTCTGAAGTTAAGCCTACTGCTCGTGCCAAGCTACTAAGGTGGTAAGCAGGGGCTAGCTGAGGGTGATTCTATTTTACCCCGACTAGAGTGAGGGTCCTTGCTTGGACAGGGGGTAACCTGACTGCCAACCAAAGACCCCATTTCTAACATTGATCAACTAATATAACAGTGTTGTCTGGTATGATGTTAAAGTAGATTAGCTTTATATATGTTTGTTGAAGTGTGTGCGGTATTTGTATAGTCAAATGTAGCCAAAAGTCAGCAGAGTGCTGCACATGATGCCTCTTTTGCAATTAATTCAATACATTGGATGCTTTCCTTCAGCATTTGCTGAAGACACTCTGCTGGTAAAAAGACTGGACAAATAAACCACTTGCTCAGTGTCACATTTTCATGCGCGTCTTCAGACCATCCAACAATGGATGGATTACAATTTTCTCAGAGTTAATTCCAGTAAATCAGGGAAAAGATCAAATTTGTTGGGATAGTCACTTTTAGCCATCTACGATGGAAACTCCACCAGTCAGAGAGGTGCAGGTTGAGTCCTGTGGCACAGGGTGATGTGGGTTCTGTGCTTGCTGTGAAAGAGAAATAAAGCATATACTTCACTGATTACTTCTATGGCAGAAACCAGTCTTGGGTTGCTTGTGATCCTGCCTATAGAACACATGGCCTTGGCAGTTCGACCTGGGCTGTACTCATTAGATCATGAGTAACGCTGATCTGAATATGGTTTGTCTCTTGCTAGTGTGGCACAGTGAGTGAAAAAAATGGACTGGAATTGACTGTCAGTGGCCAAAATTAATTCAACCATTTCATCCATCACAGTGTTGTTGCTGCAGTAGATGCCCATTGAGTCCCATGCAAGCCCAGATGTGGGTGCAATGCTCATTGTACCACAGGAATCAAGCTATAATTCACTAATGAGGCCTAAGTAGTTCGAGACCAGTCTGAGGTTTCTTGTGTTTCCTTCTGAAGATGACCTGGCCTGGCAGTTTGGAATGGACTGTTCCTATTGGAGCAAGAATAAGGCTGATATAAAAATGGCTAGTCCCGGCTAGTGAGGCACAATTAAGTAAAAAGAAATGGACTGGAAAGTGATGCTGTTAGACTTGGCATCCTTGGTGTGGTCTCCCCCAACATTTTGCCTCTGCTTCCCATGTTGTTGATGTGTGCTGCACTCTGTTTTTGCTGTTTTTGATACTCTTGGCACTTTACCACTGCTAACCAGTGCTAAGGTGTAAGTGTGCCTATGTAAAATGTATGTGTAATTGGCTTATCCTGGATTGTCATATTTTATTTAATAGTAAGCCACTAGTAAAGTGCACTAGAGGTGCCCAGGGCCTGTAAATCAAATGCTACTAGTGGGCCTGCAGCACTGGTTGTGCCACCCCCATTAGTAGCCTTGTAGACATGGCTCATACCTGCCACTGCAGTGTATGTGTGTGCAGTTTTAAACTGCCAATTCGACTTTGTAAGTGTATCCACTTGCCAGACCTAAACCTTCTCTTTTTTAACATGTAAGGCAACCCTAAAGTAGGCTCAAGGTAGCCCGGTGGGCAGGGTGCAGTATATGTTAAAGGTGGGACATGTACTGGTGTGTGTTACATGTCCTAACAGTGAAATACTGCTAAATTCAGTCTTCACTGTTGCAAGGCCTAACTCTCTCATAGATTAATATGGGGGCTGCCTTTAAATATTGTTAAAATGCAGATTTCCTTTGAGAGCAGTAAGAAATAAGGAGTTTGGGGTCTCAAAACTCACAATTTAAAAATCCATCTTTTAGTGAAGTTGATTTTTAGATTGTTAGTTTGAAAATGCCACATTTAGAAAGTAGGCATTTTCTTGCTTAAACCATTCTGTGACTCTGCCTGTTTGTGGATTTCCTGTCTGGGTCAGTTAGACAGTTGGGCTGTTGGTGAATCCCCTCAAGACAGGGAGAAAAAAGGGGCTGGGGTGTAGCCTGCATATCCTGATGAGCCATCTGTGCTAGAGTGAAGGGAGGAGTGGTCACATACACCTGAATGGCCTGTGCCTGGCCTTTCACAATGCAGTATCCAACCCCCTGGTGTGTGCCTGGGGCCTGGCCTGGGCAAGGCAGGATCTTGTGAACAACAGAGTCCTTCCTTTGAAGTATGCCTACTTCATAGACAGAAAGGGATATACGTATTGGACCCACAACCCCTGAAAATTAGATAATTTCTGGAATCAAGAGGAACCTCTGCCAAGGAGAAGAGCTGAAGTGCTGAGAAGTGCTGCCCCTGACTGTGACTGTGCTTTTCTGGGATATCCTGCAGTTGCTTCTTCTGCCTGTGAAAGGGGACAAAGACTGAACTTAGTAGTATATTCCTGCTTGTGAAGAATCTCCAAGGGCTTGAACTGACCTTGCCTCCTGTTTTGAAGTCTCAGGGCCATCAAATACTTCCACTGGCAGCATCTGGACTCTATGGTGCCCTATCCAACCCCTGGACTCGTGAAAGGTGAAGTTGGCAGAAAAAGAACTGAAAATCCATGGACAGAACGTCGTGCGGGGAAATATTCGACGCACCATCTGCAACGCAGCTGATGAACGAGGCACTGCCAGCTTTGCGACTAAAATTGACACTACACTTGCATCACGGCTGGGGGATAGAAGCATTGCGGCTGGGGAAATGACATGCAACACTCGCTTGCAGCTTCTAATGACACAAACCCAACACAGCACTGTTTTTTTAACACCTTGCGACCGGATTTTCCACTCATCGTCTGTGGGCATCAAAGTCAACCCGACTCTGTGAGGATCCGAGGTGCCCTGTCTGTAAACGGACGCACTGCCCTCTTGCAAGGGTGAAAAATGACGCATCACCGACCGGAGAATAATTGATGCATGGCCTCCCTTATGAGGAAGGAATCGACGCATTGCAGCCTTTTCTGACGCACGCTCACTCGTGCGGCTTCATTTTTTACGCTAACCAGGTCCTTTGTGCAAATTCATCATTTCCATTGTTTTCTATGGAGTAAGACCCTTATTCTTTTGAAAATTCATATTTTAACTTGTGTATGCTGGATGTTTGTCATTTTGGTCTTGCTTGATTTGGATAAATATTGCCTATTTGTCTAAACTGGTATGGTGTCCATTTTGTAGTGTTTCACTGTGTTACTGTGTGTGTTGGTACAAATACTTTATACATTGTTTTGAGTTTAGCCTGCCTGCTCGTGCCAAGCTATGAAGGGGGTGAGTGGGGTTTAACCAGGTGTGTTTCTCCTTTGCCCTGACTAGAGTGAGGGTCCTTGCTTAGACAGGGGGTAATCTGAGTGCCAACCAAAGACCCCATTTCTAACAGATGCTAACTGATTGCCATTGTCTGAGATTAACTTAAGCATTCCTTCTATTAATTTGTTATTATTGTCTGTATGTGCAATATTTGTGGCAGTATGCCCAGACTCAGGTTCAAGTGCTTATTGTGCCTCTGTAATCAAGCTATAACACAAAAATAAGGGTTATGTGAGCTAAAACAAATTCTGGTGTTACTTGCCTAATAGTTCAGGCTAACAGTTCCGGATGAAGCAAGTCATGGTTGAGTTGCATGTGGATGATCAAAAGAAGTCCAAAACTGGTCTATAGATTGCTTGTTTTCTTGTCTAGAGAGGACCGGACCCTACAGTTAGGGCTGAACTGTTCCTACTGGAGCATGACAAAGGGTGAGCTGCATATGCAGTGTTAGACACTGCTTTACTGGTTCAGGGGAGTGAACCACTACCCAAGCATCAACCACAATCCTTGTCAGGGTGAACCACAAAAAGCCACTAAATTAACCTGCGCTTAACCATCTGGTAGCTTGGCACAAAAGCAGGCAGGTTTAACTTAAAGACAATGCGTAAAGTATTTATTCAGCAGTCAATCAGTGACAAAGTGGAAACACAACAAAAGAAAAAATCCACACCAGTCTAAAGCAACTTGAGGTTCTTACCTGCTCTCAATCAACAGTTATCACATATTAAATGTAATAAAGCATCCCAATCTTATTGTATAGTAAAGGTAGGCCTTGCAGTAGTGAAAAATAAATTTAAGAGTTCTTCACTATCAAGCCATGCAAAACTTAAAAATATATGCTCAACATGTTAAATACACCGCATTCTGCCATATGGGCAGTTCAGGGTGTACCTTAGGGGCGACCTGTATGCATTAAAAAGAATGGTTGAGGCCTGGCAAAAGGTTTATGTTGCCAGGTCGAACTAGCAGATTAAAACTGCACACAGGCTGTAATGGCAAGCTTGAGACATGTTTAAAATCCTCAGTGGAAGGCAAAATAAGTGTTGTAGGCCCACTCTTAGCATTCATTTTACAGGCCCTGAGTACAATTAGTACCAATTTACTGGAGACTTATCGGTAAACTAAATATGTTAATTGGGTGCAAGCCAATTGTACCATGTTGTAGGGAGAGAGAACAAGCATGTTAGCCATGGTTAGCAGTGGTAAAGAGCAGAGAGTCCTACAGCCAACAAAAATAAATTACTCAAACTAGAAAAGGTGAAGGTAAAAAGTGTGGGAATGCTGCTGCAAAGAGGGCCAAGTCTAACATGGAATATATATCATAGCACACCTCATCTCATTATGGGGAAAGGAAAGTGGATGTGCATGAAATGTCATTTAATATGTTAGAGGAACATTTTATTCGCCAGGTAACTGTATCAGTCAATCAATCAATCAAACAATCAATCAATCAGGATTTATAGAGCTGGGCTAATCACCTGAGAGGGTATCCAGGCGCTGAGCACAAAGCTGCTAAGGGGTTGACTTGAACAGCCAGTTCTTGAGTCCTTTCCTGAATTCCAAAAGAGAGGATAAGGTCAGTAAGTGAAGGGGGAGGTCTTCCAGGATTTCACAGCGAGGTATGAAAAAGAGTGTCCTCCACTGTTGCTTCGGTGGATGTGGGGTGGGAGGTGTATGCGAAGAGAGGGAGGTGGAGTGCAGGTGTCTAGTGGGTTGGTGGAAGCTCAGGCAGTGGTTGATGCAAGCTGACACTTGAATATGGCCTTGTAGGTGTGGATCAGCATCTTTTCTGAATGGGGAGCCAGTGGAGCTTATTGAGGCAGGGGATGATGTGGGTCCACCTGGGGAGGTCGAGGAGGAGACTGGCCACTGAATTCTGTATGGTCTGTAGTCTTTTTAGGAGGTGCGTAGTGATTCCTATGTAGAGGGTGACGATGGCTTGAGCGACTGTTTATTTGGTGTTGATTTGAAGATCTTACAAAGCATGCAAAGACTGAGGCAGCAGGCAGAAAAGACTGCATTGATCTAGTTTTTCATGGTGGGCTTGCTGTCCAATATGATGCCAAGGTTGTGTGCGTAGTCTGTCAGAGTGGGTGCTGGTCCTAGTTCAGAAGACCACCAGGAGTCGTTCCAAGGAGAAGAGTTATTCCAGAAGATTAACACTTCCATTTTGTCTGTGTTGAGTTTTACGGAGTTTTTTTATCCAGTCATCAATGGCCATCATGCACCTACAGATGATGGCACTCATAATGGATGGACATTCTGATATTGAGAAGATGAGCAGGGTGTCGTCTGCATAGGAAATTGTGTTAATTCTGTTGGTTCTTGGCCAGGTGGATCATGTAGATGTTGAACAGTGTAGGGCTGAGGGATGAGCCTTGAGGGATGGTGCAGATGATGTTCTTGGGCTCTGAGGTGAAAGGTGGTAGGCAGAATCGCTGGGTTCTTCCTGTGAGGAAGGAGGCGATCTATTTGAGGATGTTTCCTTGGATTCTGATGTAATGAAGCCTCTTGATAGGTATGTGATGGGATATCATGTTAACAGCTGCTGAGAGGTCCAGGAGGATCAGGGCCATTGTTTCTCCCCAGTCAAGAAGGGTTCTGATGTTATCAGTGGGAATGGTCAGGGTGGTTTCGGTGCTGTGGCTGGTGTAGATACAGGTTGGGAGGGTTCCAGAAGTTTGTTGATCTCCAGGTGTTCTGCGAGTTGTCGGTTGATGTTTTTTGAGGACTTTGGTGGGGAAGGGGAGCAGTGATATGGGACGGCAGTTCTGCATATTTCCATACTTTGGAGAAGATAGCTGCGGTTATCAATGAGTTGAAAATGGTGGTGAGCTCACTGATGACCATCTTGCTCAAGAGTTTGAAAATGTGATGTATACATGGGTCCGTGGGTGCTCCTGAGAGGACGGAGTTCATGATGACTGTGTGTTTTGTGTGGTGAACTGGTCCCAGGTGCTCAGAGATTACATTGGGGTTTGCAAATGAGGAGGCTGAGGGTGCTGGCAGCAGTGGTTTGGGGTTCAAAGGTTTTGTAGATGGTGGAGATCTTGTTGTGGAAAAAGTCTGCCAGGGAGTGGCAGAGTTCCTGAGAAGGGGTGATGATGTTTTTGGTGGCTGAAGGGTTGGCAAACTCTCTAACGATGTTGAAGAGTTCTTTGCTGTGGTTAGAGCTGGCTTTGATGTGGTAGGCTAGGATGTTCCTTTTCATCTCTTTCAGTAGTTGGTGGTATTGGTTGAGGGATGACTTAAATATGCCTCTGTCTGTGGGCTCCCTGCACCACATCCTTTCTAGTAACTTGCAGTTGCATTTTGTGTTTCTCACTTCCGTGGTATACCAACTATCCTGCTTGGAGGGTCGCTTGAGTTTGGTGGGCTTGACTGGGGTAACTATGTCACTCAATCAGTGATCCAGGTTGAAAAGTGCTTGACACCCTATTCTAAGTTGGTTGAGGTGTCTGAGGGGGGGGTTTGAGGGTGTCAGTCCAGTGGTTCTCTGATACTTTGTTCCAGCTGTGGTGTGAGGTGCTTGGCGGTTTGGAAGCAGTGCTGGGGAATCCTGTGATAGTGAAGTGGATGATGTTGTGGTCTGTCCATGTGTCGTGGAGTCATTGGTGAGTGGGGGTGATGAATTTAGTGATGGTGTAGCAGAAACTGAGGCTGGAGGTCTGTAGGCAAGTGTGCTTCCCATGGTGGTTTTGCCATCTACTTGGAGTTGGATATTGAGGTGTTCCATGATTGGGATGGTGTTGCCTGCAGCGGTGGTGCAGTGGATGGTTTCTTTGGGGAGGATGACAATTCAACCTCTGTGTTTGTTGATGTGGTCCCAACGTGCTATATTGTAGCCATCTGGTGTTGCTGAGACAATGTTGGGATCTGTTGCGGGGTTGACCTAGGTTTCAGTGAGGAAGATGTGAGGGACGTGATGGTGTCCTAGATCTCAGTGGTGTGATTTCAGAGTGATCGCGTGTTGAGCAGGAGGCAGTGGAGTTGTTTTGCAGCAGTCGTGGTAGGCGTGGTCAGAGTAGCGTTTTTTTTGTGAGCAGGTGCTCAGGTGTTGCAGGAAAAGAGACAGTGCGCCAGGTGGAAAGTCCTACTGTTGACCATGGAGAAGTGAAGCAGCATTTGTTACAGAGTCTGGCATCCAGGGCTCGGTTGCAGTGTAACTGTGATTAGCAAGAGAGCAGGGGTCCTGGTGTTGGGGGCGGGCCAGGTGTGGATGGGCGCAGATGAGCTTGCCTTTGGCACACCTTTGTGCAGCCACCCTGTAGCCTCCATTAAGTAGGTCTTGAGAAGAGGGAGGATTGCTGAGAGGCAGTGGGTGGGGCCTGTGAGGTGGGAAGTGGGAGGGAGAAAACAGCAGGAGAAAAGTGAGAATGAGTGGGTGGCAGGGTCAATCAACAGACAGGAAAAATACAATGAAGAAATCAAAGTAAAACAGCAGTAAAGTGAGCATGCAAAATTAACAGCAGAGCAATGCAACAAAGTAACTAAACAATTACCAGAGGTAGCAAAGCAGCAAGGGGGGAGCTGGCACAAATAACCTTCTCAATGGGCTTGTGTGGTGGACTCCATGAAGTAGGTCTTGGGAGGAGGGAGAGTCGCTTGGAGGCGATGGGTGTGGCTAGTGAGGGTGGAAGTGGGAGGGAGAAAACAGAGAGAAAAAATGGCAGAAAACAAGCAGGCAGCAAGTGCAGTCAACAGACAGGAAAGCTACAATGGAGAAGCATGATAAAACAGCAGTAAATTGAACAAGCAAAATTAAATACCAAACAATATAACTATAGACAGGGAAGTAGCAAGGGGGGAGCTGGCACGAATGACCTGTAGCTTTAGGGTAGTAAAAGTGATTTGCAAGGATTCAGGTGAAGAGTTTTGTTAGAAATGGGGTTCTTGGTTGGCAGTCAGGTTACCCTCTGTCCAAGCAAGAAACCTCACTCTAGTCAGGGTAAGTCACACACAATCCAAAATTAGCCTGTGCCCACCCTCTGGTAGCTTGGCACGAGCAGTCAGGGTTAACTTAGAAGGCAATGTCTAAAGTATTTGTGCAATAAATCATACAATAACACAATATAGCACCAAAGAAATGCACCACACAGTGTTTAGAAAAATATATAATATTTATCAGGATAATTGCAGGTCAAAACGAATAAAGATGCAATGTGAAATTGTAGAGATATCACTGAAAAGTGATATAAAGAGGGTCATTCTGACCCTGGCCGCCAGGGCCACCGACCACGGGAGCACCGCCAACAGGCTGGCGGTGCTCCAATGAGCATTCTGACCGCGGCGGTTCAGCCGCGGTCAGAAGCGGAAAGTCAGCGGTCTCCCGCCGACTTTCCGCTGCTCGTGTGAATCCTCCATGGCTGCGGAGCGCGCTCCGCAGCCATGAGGATTCCGACCCCCCCTACCGCCATCCTGTTCATGGCGGGAAAGCCGCCATGAACAGGATGGCGGTAGGGGGGGTCGTGGGGCCCCTGGGGGCCACTGCTGTGCCCATGCCAATGGCATGGGCACGGCAGGGGCCCCCGTAAGAGGGCCCCGCAAAGTATTTCAGTGTCTGCCTTGCAGACACTGAAATACGCGACGGGTGCCACTGCACCCGTCGCACCTTCCCACTCCGCCGGCTCGATTACGAGCCGGCATCCTCGTGGGAAGGTCGTTTTCCCCTGGGCTGGCGGGCGGTTTTTCAGCAACCGCCCGCCAGCCCAGGGGAAAACTTGTAATACCCACCGCGGTCTTTTGACCGCGGCGCGGTATTTCGGAGGGGGGAATTCTGGCGGGCGGCCTCCGCCGCCCGCCAACATTGGAATGACCCCCAAAGTGTCTTAAGTCTTTAAAAAGCAAACAAAGTCTCTTTCAAGCAAAAAGTACCTGGTTTAAAGTAGAAAATCTCTGCAAAGGGCCGCAGAAGAAGAGATACGTGGAAAAATGGTGTGTGCGTCGATTTCTCCCCTGCACACACCGACTTGCATTGTTATTTTTCACGCAGGGAAGTCGTGCGTCGTTTTCCGGCGCGCGGACAGTCTCTTTCTGTGGGTCGTGGGATTACCAGATGTCCCAGGGTCTGTGCGTGGATTCTTCGGCTTGTTTTCCGGCTGCGCGTCATTCCGGGAGGCTGTGCGTGGAATTCTCGGTCCCACAGCAGGCGTCGATTTCCCCTATGGAAGTCGGGCAGCGTTGTCCTTGCGAGGCCATGCGTCGAAGTTCTGGTCGCCCCGAAGGTGTTGCGTCGATCAGTGTCGGTGTGCAGCGATTTTGTCGCCGCGGAGCAAGCTGTGTGTCGAAATTTTCAGCACACGAAGAGTCCAAATGAAAAAGAGAAGTCTTTTTGGTCCTGAGACTTCAGGGAACAGGAAGCAAGCTCTATCCAAGCCCTTGGAGAGCACTTTTACAGCCAGACAAGAGTTCAGCAAGGCAGCAGGGCAACAGCAAGGCAGCAGTCCTTTGTAGAAAGCAGTCAGGTGAGTCCTTTAGGCAGCCAGGCAGTTCTTCTTGGCAGGATGCAGGTTCTGGTTCAGGTTTCTTTTCCAGCAAGTGTCTGATGAGGTAGGACAGAGGCCCTGTTTTATACCCAAATGTGCCTTTGAAGTGGGGGAGACTTCAAAGAGTGGCTAAGAAGTGCACCAGCTCCCCTTTCAGTTAAAGCCTGTCTGCCAGGGTCCCAGTAGGGGGTGTGGCAGTCCTTTGTGTGAGAGCAGGCCCTCCACCCTCCCAGCCCAGGAAGACCCATTCAAAATGCAGATGTATGCAAGTGAGGCTGAGTACCCTGTGTATGGGGTGTGTCTGAGTGAATGCACAAGGAGCTGTCAACTAAGCCCAGCCAGACGTGGATTGTAAGGTACAGAAAGATTTAAGTGCAAAGAAATGCTCACTTTCTAAAAGTGGCATTTCTAGAATAGTAATATTAAATCCAATTTCACCAGTCAGCAGGATTTGGTATTACCATTCTGGCCATACTAAATATGACCTTCCTACTCCCTTCAGATCAGCGTCTACCACTTCAATACTGTATGAGGGCAGCCCCAATGTTAGCCTATGAAGAGAGCAAGCCTCACAGTAGTGTAAAAACGAATTTAGGAGTTTTACACTACCAGGACATGTAAACCACACAGGTACATGTCCTGCCTTTCACCCACACAGCACCCTGCTCTAGGGGTTACCTAGGGGACACATTAGAGGTGACTTATATGTGGAGAATGGGGAGGTTTAGGCTAGGCAAGTACTTTTAAATGCCAAGTCGAGGTGACAGTGAAACTGCACACACAGGCCTTGCAATGGCAGGCCTGAGACAAGGTAAAGGGGCTACTTAAGTGGGTGGCACAACCAGTGCTGCAGGCCCACTAGTAGCATTTAATCTACAGGCCCTAGGCACCTATAGTGCACATTACTAGGGACTTATAAGTAAATTAAATAGTCCAATCAGGTATGATCCAAGGTTACCATGTTGAAAGGGAGAGAGCATATGCACCTTAGCACTGGTTAGCAGTGGTAAAGTGCGCAGATTTTAAAAGCCAGCAAAAACAGTGTCCAAAAAGTGGAGGGAGGCAGGCAAAAAGTTAGGGGTGACCACCCTAAGGCTGTCAGGTCTAACATATGTCCCCCCCAGCTGAAAGTGGGGAGAGCTACCCGACCTCCTGGGAGATATCATCGCTAAGGCGGAAGTATCTGGAGAGACCATCAGCACTGGCGTGGTCAACCCCTGGGCGATGTTCCACCGTATAGTCCATCCCCTGTAGGGAAATGGATCACCTCAAGAGTTTAGGATTTTCACCCCTCATCTGCATGAGCCATTTGAAGGGTCTGTGGTCTGTCTGAACCCGGAAGTGAGTCCCAAACAGGTATGGACTCAGCTTCTTCAGTGCCCAGACCACAGCAAAAGCTTCTCTCAATAACAGTCCACCTCTGTTCCCGTGGTAATAGCCTTCTGCTAATAAAGACTACTGGTTGGTCTAGGCCCTCCTCATTTAGCTGTGCTAGGACCGCCTCTATGCCATGCTCTGAAGCGTCTGTCTGCACGATAAATTCCTTGGAGTAGTCAGGCGCCTTGAGCACGGGGCCGTGCACATGGCTTCCTTCAGAGAGTCAAAGGCTTTCTGACAAGCCTCTGTCCAATTCACCAACCTAGGTTGTTTCTTGAAAGTGAGTTCTGTCAAGGTTGACACAATGGTACCATAGCCCTTGACAAATCTGCGGTAGTATCCTGTGAGGCCTAAAAAGGCTCTCACCTCAGTCTGTGTTCTAGGTTGTTGCCAGGCCTTGATAGTTTCAATCTTGGCCTGGTGTGGCTGCACCTTGCCACCACCCACTAGGTGTTCCAAGTACACCACTGAACCCTGCCCAATCTGGCACTTACTAGCCTTGATGGTCAGGCCTGCCTGTCGCAGGGCCTGAAGCACCTCCTTGAGGTGGAACAGGTGTTCCTCCCAGCTGGAACTGTAGACAGCTATGTTGTCTAGGTAGGCTGCACAGAAGGCATCCTTGCCAGCTAGGACCCCGTTAACCAACCGTTGGAAGGTAGCAGGGGCATTTTTCAACCCAAATGGCATCACCCGGAACTGGTAATGGCCATCAGGTGTGGAAAATGCGGATCTCTCTTTGGCCCCCTCAGTCAAGGCAATCTGCCAGTACCCTGAAGTAAGATCAAACGTACTCAGGAACTTGGCAGCGCCCAGCCTGTCAACAAGCTCATCCGCTTGGGGGATGGGGTGAGCATCAGTCCGTGTGACTGAGTTGAGACCACGGTAGCCCACACAGAACTGGAGTTCTGGCTTCGCACCTGGGGCAGTAGACTTAGGGACCAACACCACAGGGCTGGCCCAGGGGCTACTGGATTTCTCAATAACCCTTAAAGCTAACATCTTGGAGACCTCCTCCTTGATGCTGGCCTTCACCTTATCCGATAACCTGTAAATTTTGTTCTTCACAGGGAGACTGTCACCTGTGTCAATGTCATGAACACAGAGGTGGGTCAGTCCAGGAGTAAGGTAGAATAGGGGGGAGAACTGCTCCAACAGCTTATGGCAGTCTCCTCTCTGGTTTAGAGTCAGGTAGTCAGAGAGAATGACACCTTTCACTGACCCATCACCTTCTTGGGCAGAGAGGAGGTCGGGTAGAGGTTCACTCTCCTCTTCCATTCCTTCATCTGTGACCAGAAGCATTTTGACTTCAGACCTCTCAAAATGAGGCTTTATTCGGTTGACATGGAGCACCCTTAGGGGGTTCCTAGTGGTTTGGAGGTCCACTAGGTAAGTGGCCTCCCCTTTCCGCTCCTTTACTTCAAATGGGCCAGACCAGCGGTCCTGGAGAGCTCTAGGCTCTACTGGCTCCATTACCCCCACTTTATCTCCAGGTTGAAACTCTACAAGGGTGGCCTTCTTGTCATACCAGCGTTTCATTACCTCTTGACTGGCCTCAAGGTTACTTTTGGCCTCTTTTCAGAAGCGGGTCATCTGGTTGCGGAGGGCCAACATGTAGCTGACCACATCCTGAGGGGGCGCTTTTGGAGCTTTCTCCAACCCCTCCTTGACAATGGTTAAGGGTCCCCTGACAGGGTACCCATAGGGAAGCTCAAAGGGACTGAACCCTACCCCCTTCTGGGGTACCTCTCTGTAGGCAAAGAGAAGGCATGGTAAGAGGACATCCCACTTAAGCCTCAGGGCCTCAGGGAGGCCACAAATCATGCCTTTCAAGTTCTTGTTGAATCTCTCCACAAGACCATTAGATTGGGGGTGATAGGGTGTGGTGAACTTGTAGGTTACACCACACGCATCCCACATAGACTTCATGTATGCAGACATGAAGTTAGTGCCTCTGTCAGACACTATGGCGGTCATTCTGACCCTGGCGGTCAAAGACCGCCAGGGCGGAGGACCGCGGGAGCACCGCCGACAGGCCGGCGGTGCTCCAATGGGGATTCCGACCGCGGCGGTAAAGCCGCGGTCGGACCGGCAACACTGGCGGTCTCCCGCCAGTGTACCGCCGCCCCATTGAATCCTCCAAGGGGGGGATTCCGACCCCCCCTACCGCCATCCAGATCCCGGCGGTCCGACCGCCGGGATCCGGATGGCGGTAGGGGGGGTCGCGGGGCCCCTGGGGGCCCCTGCAGTGCCCATGCCACTGGCATGGGCATTGCAGGGGCCCCCGTAAGAGAGCCCCTAAATGTATTTCACTGTCTGCTGCGCAGACAGTGAAATACGCGACGGGTGCAACTGCACCCGTCGCACAGCTTCCACTCCGCCGGCTCGATTCCGAGCCGGCTTCATCGTGGAAGCCTCTTTCCCGCTGGGCTGGCGGGCAGCCTGAAGGCGACCGCCCGCCAGCCCAGCGGGAAAGTCAGAATTACCGCCGCAGTCTTTCGACCGCGGAACAGTAACCTGCCGGCGGGACTTTGGCGGGCGGCCTCCGCCGCCCGCCAAGGTCAGAATGAGGGCCTATGGCCCTCATTCTGACCCTGGCGGTTCTCTACCGCCAGGGCCAACGGGGGCGGGAGCACCGCCGACAGGCCGGCGGTGCTCCCTTGGTCATTCTGACTGCGGCGCTTTGGCCGCGGTCAGAACGGGAAAACCGGCGGTCTCCCGCCGGTTTTCCACTGACCTTAGAATCCTCCAAGGCGGCGCAGCTCGCTGCGCCGCCGCGGGGATTCTGACCCCCCCCTACCGCCATCCTGTTCATGGCGGAAAAGCCGCCATGAACAGGATGGCGGTAGGGGGGGTCGCGGGGCCCCTGTAGGCCCCTGCCGTGCCCATGCCAATGGCATGGGCACGGCAGGGGCCCCCGTAAGAGGGCCCCGCAAAGTATTTCAGTGTCTGCCTTGCAGACACTGAAATACGCGACGGGTGCCACTGCACCCGTCGCACCTTCCCACTCCGCCGGCTCGATTACGAGCCGGCATTCCTCGTGGGAAGGGAGTTTTTCCCTGGGCTGGCGGGCGGTCTTTTGGAGACCGCCCGCCAGCCCAGGGAAAAACTCATAATACCCTCCGCGGTCTTCTGACCGCGGAGCGGTATAATGGAGGGCGGGATCCTGGCGGGCGGCCTCCGCCGCCCACCAGGGTCATAATGAGGCCCTATCTCCTTTGGGAATCCCACACGGTAAATATCCCCATCAGAGTTCTGGTTACCACCGATGCAGTTACCGTCCTCAGAGGGATTGCCTCTGGGTAACGGGTCGCATGGTCCACCAAAACCAGGATGAACCTGTTGCCTAGGGCAGTTTTGGGGTCCAATGGACCAACAATGTCGATGCCCACCCTTTCATATGGGGTGCCAACGACAGGAAGTGGAATCAGGGGGGTCTTAACCCTTTTTCCTGTTTTACCACTGGCCTGGCAGGTAGGACAAGATCTACAGAACGTATCTGAGTTTGTCCTTATTCTGGGCCAATAAAAGTGGGTGACAAGCCTATCAAAGGTCTTGCCTTGCCCCAAATGTCCTGCCAGGGGAATGTCGTGAGCCAGACCCAGTAGGAAGGTTCGGTAACACTGGGGGACCACCAGCGCACGCGCTGCCCCAATGGCCGGAACCTTAGGCTCACTGTAGAGGAGATCATTCTCCCAGTATATGTGGTGATCGCCAGAGGCTTCACCTGCTGCCTGGGCTGAGGCTTGCTTCCTCAGACTCTCTAGAGTGGGACATTTTTTCTGCGCCTTGCAGAATTCCTCCCTGGTGGGTCCACCCTCAACTTGCCAGACAGCAAGCTCAGGTAGATCACCTAGGGTGGCAATGTCTTCCCCAGTTGGCTCGGGAGCCTCCTCCTCAGGAACCCCGTCAACCACTGCGGGAACTTCTGGGACCGTTTCCTGCGCCCCTTGCCCCTCCTCTTGGCAGTTCTCTGGGCCATTGTTCCAGGCTCCAGGCGCCCTTGACTTCCCTCTCGGTCAGCCATGGACCGTGTGGTTATGCAGACCCACTCAGGTAACCCTAACATCTCCAGGTGAGATCTGAGCTCTACTTCTTTCAAAGCAGTATGCTCCAGATCATTGCCTAACAGACAATCTACAGGCATGGCAGGACTCACAGCTACTTTGAGAGTACCAGAGACTCCGCCTCCACTCAAAGGGAACCAGAGCCACTGGTAGATGACTCTCACAATTGTCAGCGACTATGACCTGGTGGAATGTATCAGGGACTATCTGCTCTGTTGACACCAGCTGACTCTTGATAATAGTCATACTGGCTCCTGTGTCACGCAGAACCTCCACATTTTGCCCATCAATGGTGACCCACTGCCTGTACTTGGAAGTATTTTGGGGCATGTGGGCTTTGGGCACCATTTCTCCTTCTCCCAGGGACACTAGGGAAATCTCTACCTGCTCCCCAAAGCTATCTGGGTCCATCTCCACCCGAGCGCTACACTAGTCAACCCAGGTGTCTGTCAAGTAGTGGACGGTGCCCTCTTGGAGCACTGGGGGTCGCCTTTATAGTGACCATATTGGTAGCACTCTAAGCATTTGGGGTTGGATCTCCTTGATTTATCATAAGTCCCTGGCTTTTTCCCAAATCTGGAAAAGGAATGGTTGCCACCCCCTCCCTGGGAATTCTTCTGGGGGCCTTTGGAGAGTTCCTTATCTGTAAGTTTATCTCCCCCCTCTTTCTTCTGTTGGGAACCCTGACCACCTTTGTGGGTGTCCCCCCCAGGTACCCTTTTGGACACTCTGGTGCTAACCCAGAGGTCCGCCTCCTCAGCAAGCTTCCTGGGATCAGTCAGCTTACTATCTACCAAGTGCTGGCGCAACTCTGTATAAGTAATATTGAGCATATCCTCTCTCAGAATCAAGTCATATAACCCTTTATAATTATCTACTTTGTTGCCCCGCACCCATCCATTCAGTGCCTTACTGGAAAAGTCAAAGAAATCTACCCATGTTTGTGTGGTTTATTTGGTGCTGTCCCTGAACCTCTGATGGTATCCCTCAGGGGTCAGCCCAAACTTGGCAAGTAAAGTGGCTTTCTGAAGTGGGTATGTGTTTTGATCAGGTTGATCCAATGTGAGAAGTGTGTCCCTCCCCAATGGCGGCACATAACCCCACATAGCTACCCCCCATTGCCCTTCAGGAACCTCATGAGCCCTTAGTGCAACTTCATAAGCAGCTAACCATTTATCTATGTCATCTCCCACCACAAAACTGGGCACCACATTTTGGGGTATACAAACCTTCTTTTCTCTAGCAGGTCCTGTCTGTATGCTGCCACCATTACTGTATTGCTGGATTCAGACTGTCTCCCCTTGATCTCCAGCTCTTTGAGACTCAGTTCATGAGCCAACAATAGTTTCTTTTCAGCCAAAGCTCTTTCAGCTTCCACCAGTTTGGCTGCTCTTTCATCCCCAGCTTTTTTGGCTTCTCTTTCAGCCTCAGCTTGTTTGGCTTCTCTCTCTGCCCTCTTTTCTTCCTGTTGGGCCTCAATTTTCAGTTTTGCCATTTGCAATTGGAACTCCCTTTCTTCTCTCCTTTCCTCTGCGGTCAGGCTTTGCACAGAGACACTGCTCCCTGGTCTGGAAGGGGGCACAATTGCAAGTGGTAACATCATCCACTGCTAGCAACAAATCCTCTGAGGGGCCATTTTCTGGCTCCTCTTCCTCATCATCCTCCTCTAAATGGGCTTCTGCCCAGGCCCTCAGCGCCACATGAAAGTACTCCTTTTTGGAGGCCACTTGGGTGGGTACTCTCATCACCCTGCAGAACCCTCTTAACTGTTTGACCGTATATGTATCCAACAGGGCTAGGTCAAAGTCTCCGACTTGAGACCCAATCAGAGACATGTTGAGTGAGGATTTAGTTTTTGAAAATTGTCAGGAAAAACGAATTTGCAAAACAAGAGATAAAAATCAAGTTGACCTTCAACTGGGGATAGGCAGTGAAATACTTAGCTACTGTATGTCACTGCACAAATACAAGTCCTATCCTCACCGCTGATCACCAGTGTTAGAAATGGGGTTCTTGGTTGGCAGTCAGGTTACCCTCTGTCCAAGCAAGAACCCTCACTCTAGTCAGGGTAAGTCACACACAATCCAAAATTATCCTGTGCCCACCCTCTGGTAGCTTGGCAGGAGCAGTCAGGGTTAACTTAGAAGGCAATATGTAAAGTATTTGTGCAATAAATCATACAATAACACAATATAGCACCACAAAAATACACCTCACAGTGTTTAGAAAAATATATAATATTTATCAGGATAATTGTAGGTCAAAACGAATAAAGATGCAATGTGAAATTGTAGAGATATCACTGAAAAGTGATATAAAGAGTCTTAAGTCTTTAAAAAGCAAACAAAGGGCCTGATTCTAACTTTGGAGGACGGTGTTAAACCGTCCCAAAAGTGGCGGATATACCACCTACTGTATTACGAGTTCCATAGGATATAATGGACTCGTAATACGGTAGGTGGTATATCCGCCACTTTTGGGACGGTTTAACACCGTCCTCCAAAGTTAGAATAAGGCCCAAAGTCTCTTTCAAGCATAAAGTAACTGGTTTAAAGTGGAAAATCTCCGCAAAGGGCCGCAGAAGAAGAGATACGTGGAAAAATGGTGTGTGCGTCGATTTCTCCCCTGCACACACGGACTTCCGTCGTTATTTTTCACGCGGGGAAGTCATGCGTCATTTTCGGGTGCGCGGACAGTCTCTTTCTGTGGGTCGCGGGATTACCAGATGTCCCGGGGTCTGTGCGTGGATTCTTCGGCTTGTTTTCTGGCTGCGTGTCGTTCCGGGAGGCTGTGCGTGGAATTCTCGGTCTCACGGCAGGCATCGTGTCGATTTCCTCTCTGGAAGTCGGGCGGCGTTGTCCTTGCGAGGCTGTGCGCCGAAGTTTCCGGTCGCCCCGAAGGTGTTGCGTCGATCAGCGTCGGTGTGCAGTGATTTTCTTGCCGCGGAGCAAGCTGTGCGTTGAAAATTTCAGCGCACGAAGAGTCCAAATGAAAAAGAGAAGTCTTTTTGGTCCTGAGATTTCAGGGAACAGGAGGCTAGCTCTATCCAAGCCCTTGGAGAGCACTTTTACAGCCAGACAAGAGTTCAGCAAGGCAGCAGGGCAACAGCAAGGCAACAGTCCTTTGTAGAAAGCAGTCAGGTGAGTCCTTTAGGCAGCCAGGCAGTTCTTCTTGGCAGGATGCAGGTTCTGGTTCAGGTTTCTTCTCCAGCAAGTGTCCGATGAGGTAGGGCAGAGGCCCTGTTTTATACCCAAATGTGCCTTTGAAGTGGGGGAGACTTCAAAGAGTGGCTAAGAAGTGCACCAGGTCCCCTTTCAGTTCAAGCCTGTCTGCCAGGGTCCCAGTAGGGGGTGTGGCAGTCCTTTGTGTGAGAGCAGGCCCTCCACCCTCCCAGCCCAGGAAGACCCATTCAAAATGCAGATGTATGCAAGTGAGGCTGAGTACCCTGTGTTTGGGGTGTGCCTGAGTGAATGCACAAGGAGCTGTCAACTAAGCCCAGCCAGATGTGGATTGTAAGGCACATAAAGATTTAAGTGCAAAGAAATGCTCACTTTCTAAAAGTGGCATTTCTAGAATAGTAATATTAAATCCAACTTCACCAGTCAGCAGGATTTGGTATTACCATTCTGGCCATACTAAATATGACCTTCCTACTCCCTTCAGATCAGCAGCTACCACTTCAATACTGTATGAGGGTAGCCCCAATGTTAGCCTATGAAGGGAGCAGGCCTCACAGTAGTGTAAAAACAAATTTAGGAGCTTTACACTACCAGGACATGTAAACTACACAGGTACATACATGTCCTGCCTTTCATCCACACAGCACCCTGCTCTAGGGGTTACCTAGGGCATACATTAGAGATGACTTATATGTGGAGAAAGGGGAGGTTTAGGCTTGGCAAGTACTTTTAAATGCCAAGTCGAGGTGACAGTGAAAGTGCACACACAGGCCTTGCAATGGCAGGCCTGAGACAAGGTAAAGGGGCTACTTAAGTGGGTGGCACAACCAGTGCTGCAGGCCCACTAGTAGCATTTAATCTACAGACCCTAAGCACCTATAGTGCACATTACTAGGGACTTATAAGTAAATTAAATAGTCCAATCAGGTATGATTCAAGGTTACCATGTTGAAAGGGAGAGAGCATATGCACTTTAGCACTGGTTAGCAGTGGTAAAGTGAGCAGAGTCTAAAAGCCAGCAAAAACAGTGTCCAAAAAGTGGAGGGAGACAGGCAAAAAGTTAGGGGTGACCACCCTAAGGCTGTCAGGTCTAACAAGTTTGAAAAGTGTATCACAAATGTTTGAG
This sequence comes from Pleurodeles waltl, assembly GCF_031143425.1. Taxonomy (NCBI): domain Eukaryota; kingdom Metazoa; phylum Chordata; class Amphibia; order Caudata; family Salamandridae; genus Pleurodeles; species Pleurodeles waltl. Next base: position 554,031,280 of record NC_090445.1, read on the forward strand.
TTTGATGAATTAACTGAATAATTAATTCATGTCCAAGTAGTAAAGTGCAAAAGTGTAAAAGAAGCCCACAAGTGCAGGAGAACTTACTTGCCAAGAACTCAGGACTATGGAAGGTAGTAGAAATAATAGAGGGATATGAGCAAATGGCCATACAAAATAATTAGGAATGATGGTCACATTAAGGAAACTAAAGATGAGTGTATTATTAAGCAAATCAAGTGAAAGGGAAAACCTGAATATATTTATGAAAGGCAACAAACATAAGATGAAGTGAACTGAAAAGTGCAAGAGTCCTAGTTATTTGTTGAATAACACTGTGGCAGGACAAGGCCTGACACCTGTATCTGTAAAGATGTTCAGGTTCATATGGTAAAGGAAGTGCATGAGGATCTGAAGTATTCAGTATGCCAGACAGTCAAATATAACTTCATGATGAGGGACTGTTGGTTTGGACAGATTCTGGTGGTCATTCTGACCCTGGCGGTCTTTGACCGCCAGGGCGGAGGACCGCGGGAGCACCGCCGACAGGCCGGCGGTGCTCCAATGGGGATTCCGACCGTGGCGGTAAAGCCGCGGTCGGACCGGCACCACTGGCGGGGTCCCGCCAGTGTACCGCGGCCCCATTGAATCCTCCGCGGCGGCGCAGCTTGCTGCACCGCCGCGGGGATTCCGACCCCCCCTACCGCCATCCAGATCCCGGCGGTCGGACCGCCGAGATCCGGATGGCGGTAGGGGGGGGTCGCGGGGCCCCTGGGGGCCCCTGCAGTGCCCATGCCACTGGCATGGGCATTGCAGGGGCCCCCATAAGAGGGCCCCTACATGTATTTCACTGTCTGCTGCGCAGACAGTGAAATACGCGACGGGTGCAACTGCACCCGTCGCACAGCTTCCACTCCGCCGGCTCGATTCCGAGCCGGCTTCATCGTGGAAGCCTCTTTCCCGCTGGGCTGGCTGGCGGTCTGAAGGCGACCGCCCGCCAGCCCAGCGGGAAAGTCAGAATTACCGCCGCGGTCTTTCGACCGCGGAACGGTAACCTGACGGCGGGACTTTGGCGGGCGGCCTCCGCCGCCCGCCAAGGTCAGAATGAGGGCCACTGTGTCTCTGTACACCTCACTGGATGAGGATACGTTTTATAGTTCTAGTTGGGTAATAGAGGATGAGTTGAAATTGGCATAGGTAGGCCATAAATGACATGGATAGAAGAGGAAGGTTGCTATAATTGGTGTGCATAATATGCAGAATAACACAAATACTGTGGGAAATAAGTATGCCGCTAAAAGAGTTGAAAATGTACTTTGTCGGAGGCAAAAATGTGCATTGAGTATAGAGTTAAATGTGAGTGTTGGAATCAGGTAATGTTAGTGTGACATTCAATAGGAGGAGAGGCTGTCCACAGCAATGTTTTCAGCACTTTTTGAGGACAGACTTGGTCCTCTGAGAGGGCTTTAGCTCCACAGGAATGTGAAATATTTTTTTTCCCAGTTTTGCATAATGTGAGACAAGTGCCAAATCAGATGAGGGAACTGTAGAGATTGTATATGGAGAAGTTGTTATGCACTAGGGTAAACACTGAGGTTATAGACAAGTTAGAATGTTCACAGTGGTTGGCCATAGTGGTTCTGGTGGCTAAGAGGGATTGTAATGTAAATCATATGTGTGTGGATTTAATGGAACTGAACATGAGCAAATCTGTCGATAGATATTCTTCCCCTAACACTTCGACCAACTTGCTCTATTAGATGGAGTGAGAAAATGCCTTTTTTGCATAACCACTCCCATATGTTCTAACTGATGCTGTTGGTTTTTGGACTTTGTTCACTGGGACCTTGCAAATTAGTCGCCAGTGCATGGGTTCTGACATGAAAAAACATGTTGAATTGATTAACAATCTAAACTGGAACATGTAACCTACCTATAAGTCCCTAGTATTTTGTACCCAGTGTACCAGGGCCTCCTGTATGTTAAGTGTCACAACTGTACTGTAGCATCTTGTAGCATCTATTGGGCCACCACTAAAGTGATAATGCACAGCATATCTCCAGGCCTGACCTTGAAGTCTGAGTGTGCAGTTTTAAAACTACAAATTGAACCTGACAAAATAAACCTTTTGGCAGGCCTAAACCTTCCTTTTTAATACCAATGAGTCACCCTAAGATAGATCCTAAATTCTCAAAGGGCAGGGTGAATAGTATTTTAAAAGTAGCACCTGTGTATTCATGTTTTATATGTTTTCCATGTCTTGGCAGTGAAAGAACTCCAAAGTTGTTTTTCACTGTGGCAAAGATGGTTCTTCAACATAAGAACACTGGCTTACATTGTAAAACCTTATAATGCATAACTTCATCTTGGGAACAGCTATTTCCATGATTCAAGGACTCAAATTAGTTGCAACTTAAAATTCCATCTCCCGGCAGATCATATTTTAAATTATTATTTAAAAAAAGCTAGTATTAGAAAGTTGGTGTTTTCCTGCCTAAAGCTTCTAGTAGCCTTTTCAGAGTTAATCCCAGCTGTTATTGTTACCTTTCAGCTTGTTGTAAGGTATGAATGGCTCCCTGGAAAGGGAACAAATAGCCTTGGCTGGGAGTAGGTGTGATGTCCTCTGGATAGGATGAAAGGTGCTGCGAAATGCATCAAAGGGACATCCCCTGTCACAGGCAGATGTAACTCACACCTAGGCCTACCCCTGCCATTGACCAAGTAGCCAAAGTGGCACCAAACCAAATGGGGAACAAAATTGTACCAGAATTGGTTTGCAGGGGGGGGGGTGTTTCTCGTATCCATAGTACACACCTCAGAAGTGTGCCCAGAGCTCTGCACAAGGGACGAAAAAGTTCTGCAATGTGGTTTTAGATAGAGAGGGACACTGTGGGACAGTAAAACACTCAGGAAGTGTTGAATAAGTGGGTAGGGGCAAGCCTGGAATTTTTACCCTATTGGTTAGTAACTGGTCATGAGATATCCCACCCACAGGCTGACACAGGACATAAAAGTGGCACCCCAGTACCCTCTTCAGAACTTCTTTGGACATGTGAAAGACAGATAAAGAAACCAATGCCAAGCAGCACCCGTCAACAGCACCTTGCTGGGTCCGGGCTTTGGACTTCACTGACTAGGAGTTTTCTTGCCATCAACATTCAGAGCCTCAAACTTCCTGCTGGAGCAAAGGCTTTCACCAACCTCCAGAGCTTCAGCCAGCCTCTGTTGATGAGCCCAACTTCAGATCCAACCTGCACCCCGGCCCTCAGACAACCTCGTTGACAAGGACTTTCCTCTAGGAAAACAACAAAATCAGAAAGTAAACTTCCACCGGGATGCATCTGATCCCTGTATCTGACTATCATTGTTAGCCTTAACCTTTGACTTTGACCCGGTCTAATGTGACGAGATATCTGTGGTTGTTGCTCCATGCTTTTTGGAACTAGAAACTTCTAAAACTTTGAAAAATCACATCTTCTGTTCACTACATCAGCTTTTTCTGGCTTGTGTCCATTTGTTCATTAAATCATTAAATATGTCTCTATTTTTATAAATGTGAGAGTAATTTTTATTGTGTTGTGTTTTCAAATTTTTAAATATTTGGTACTGATAAATGCTTTACACATTGCTCCTGCCTTTCTGCTGTGTGCTTCAGCTACTAAGGGTTGAGCTCAGGTTGAAATTATTAAGACATAACTGGAACTGCTACAACATTGTGACATTGTTACATGGGGAGAACTCACATGCCCTTTAACTAACAATCTACCTTTTCACAGATTGTGCCAAAATATTTAGTGCCATGGACTTCTCCTCAGCCTATTATGCAGTGAAACTTCATTACTGTTCACATCACCTAACTTCTTTATATGCATTTATCAAGGTAACTGACGTTTTGTAAAGGCCGATCAAGCCTAAGTGGGTGGCAAAAGAGATTCAAGTTCAACAAAAAAAATATGTAAGGATTTCTTTGTTTTACTTGACAATGGCTTGAGTGCATTAGCTACAATTTTCCCAATAGTTACAAAATGAGGATGAACAATAGGCAAATTGGATGCTTCGGTTCACATACCTATGGCTCACATACAATTCATTTTACATGAAGTTACAGTATTTACAAAAAAATGTAGAACAGTTAGAGTAACATTTAATTAACAAGAATGGGGCCCTTGTAAGCTGAACCAAATCATATACATGCACAATTCTAAGAACTGAGCTTCAGTAGGACCTGTGTGACTGTGAAAGTTAGATGAAAAGATCATATTAGAAAGTGCTGCTTGAATAACAGCGTTTTCACCTCACTCTTGAAGACTTCATTGGAGGAATTTGTTCTGATGATAGGTGGGATGGGATTCCAAAACATACATTTCTTATGCAGGCTTGTTCAAGTGGCTTTAAGCACCTTTGTGAGCTTTCTTATTCTTAGGATACCATTTGGGATTGCCTGTGCAGCAGCTGAATTCGAAAGGGTCATATGTTTTCAGCCAAAGGAACGGTTTTTGAAGATGACATACTTGTGCATAACAAGAACATACAGGAGTCTGAAGAACTTTTGGGTAAAGTATTGGAAAAGGTGAAGGTGACTGACCTTACTATGAAAATAGAAAAATGCCAATTTAGAATACAAACAGCTAGATTTATGTAAATATTATGGTGGTCATTCCGACCTAGGCGGGCGGCGGTTGCCGCCCGCCCGTCGGAATCCGCCTGAATACCGCCCCGCGGTCAATTGACCGCGAGGGGTATTCTGACTTTCCCGCTGGGCCGGCGGGCGATCTGATTCAGATCGCCCGCCGGCCCAGCGGGAAAGCGCCTTCCACAAGGAAGCCGGCTCGGAATCGAGCCGGCGGAGTGGAAGGCGTGCGACGGGTGCAGCAGCACCCGTCGCGCTTTTCAGTGTCTGCATCGCAGACACTGAAAAGCCTAGTTGGGCCCTGTTAGGGGGCCCCTGCCGTGCCCATGCCATGGGCATGGGCACGGCAGGGGCCCCCAGGGGCCCCGCGACCCCCCCTACCGCCATCCTGTTCATGGCAGCTTTCCCGCCATGAACAGGATGGCGGTAGGGGGGGTCAGAATCCCCTCGGCGGCGCAGCGAGCTGCGCCGCCTTGGAGGATTCTAAGGGTCAGTGGAAAACCGGCGGGAGACCGCCGGTTTTCCCGTTCTGACCGCGGCCAAAGCGCCGCGGTCAGAATGACCAAGGGAGCACCGCCGGCCTGTCGGCGGTGCTCCCGCCCCCGTTGGCCCTGGCGGTAGGGAACCGCCAGGGTCAGAATGAGGGCCTATATCTAGTGAGGGAATTAAGCCCTAGCTGAAATTAGTGAAAACATTAGAAACAGGGCGTAAACCCAAGACAAAGGATGATGTGAGATTGCTTTTAGGACTCACAGAATCCTATGTCAAAGTCTGTGGATCCTCTGAAGTAGCTTCTGAAGAAGGATAACAGGTTTATAGGTTCTTACATGAGTAAAACGTTTAAAAGGATGACAGCTGGAAAAAGGAAGGGTACTTACTCAGGATATTTAAGCATGAATCATAAAACAGTGTTGACTACAAAGGTATTACTCAATATTTGAGAGAGAAGCCCTTGGTTTCTATTAGGTAATTCTGCCTTTCAAGCTCTTTCTATGGGACACATTCTTGTTAATTTATAGCAAATATCTCCTCAAGCCAACCCTGAGAACTACTAGGTGGACAACTGGTCTAACATTTTCCTTTTGATTACTCATTCTGAACGTCCAAGTGGAACCTCTGGAGGATAGTGGATCTTCATGTTTGTTATTTTGGTGTATTGTTTTAGCCTTTTATTTTAGGCTGTTATTTTAGTTTGTTGTTCCCAAAGCCCTTTCCTTTGTGTTCATCCTGACCCACTGCGTTCTTCTACTGGTGGTGGTGGTATGGTGGATGCAGGGGAGAGACAGTGCATGCTACTCCCACAACAGTTGGTCTTGGACCTCTTGGATGATGATCTAAAACTGCAACACGCTCTAACCACCGTTTTGGGGTAGAGCATTTGAGAGCTCTCAGCCAAGCAACTGATTGGCTATTGTGGATACCAATGAAAAGAGAGAGTGTCACGTGGACAAAGAAGAGTTGTTTCCATAATGTGGGTGCGTGAAGTTATCATATGCAAGGAAGAATCAGAAATGGATATGGGAAGGGGTTGAGTTATTAGGGGTGTTGTAGTGGCCAAACAAGAAACAGTGAACAATGGGACAGAGGAGTTTTGGCAAATTTGCAATGAAATGAGTATCTATGACAAGATGTTGGGACAGCACAGTAATTCTACTTATCGCAGTCAGAGAAAAGATAAAAAATTCAGCTCATGAAAGCACAGGAAAGTATGATGGCAAAGAACAAGGTCAGGAAAAGATACTGGTGGCCTTAGATGGAGGGTCATCCTGAGTCATGTGTTAGGAATTCCTACAGTGCCCTTATAGTGATAAAAGTAAGATACCTCACAAAGCTCCTTCCTCCGTTACAAGCATCAATGAAACGCTGGACGATGTTTGGTCTGGACATTGTCAGACTTTTTGAGAAAATGCCTCATTCAGACAAGTACAAGCTGACTTTGGTGGATTACACTTTTAAGTAGGTAAGTGTAAAATGTATGAGTGCAATAAGTACTAAAGTAGGGATGGATTCTCTATCAAAGGAATTCACTTGTGAAGAAATGCAAGAGACAATTGTAACTGAAAAGCGAATGCAGTTAGTTTCAGAAGAGATTTCTGGAAGAATGTTAGAGTGATACATTTAAGGACATCACTTTATCCTCCCAAATCTAATTAGTTGGTGGAGATATGAATAGAATGTTGAGATCTTGAGAACAGAACAGACTAGTGGGATGCTTGTGAAAAGAATGTTGAAATAAATGTTGTGCGAACGCAGCATTTCACCCAAATCTGAGTGACACTTTGCCATAAAGAGCTGAGAGTGAAATTAGTGGGTCATGAGTAGACTGGGGGGTGTTGGGGGGGGGGGGTGATTTTGTTTATACCAACATGTTTCCCTTAATTTCCAGCTTCCAGCATTTTTTGTTACTCTTGGCTTGTTACGTGAAATGATTGAGGTTATTCCACTTTGTCACATCTTGAGATTGTGTTTGGGTAAAAATCCTGTTGTGAGAAAATGGGAACAAACTGAACAAAATGCAAGCAGCTATTGTATGCATCACAAGAGATTATTGGAGCACAAACTTCATCCTTAAATTAAAAATGAATGTGAGGATGTATTTCATGCTAAAAAATACCACAAAATGGCTCACAAATGTGTGTCATTTTTCAGAAATGTCGCGTAATTTCAGCAAAGAAAATTACACAAGTGTCATCCAAGCTTGTGAAATGACATAGATGGTTGTATTTGAAAAGAGACGAATTGGGGCAGAAACATTGTTATAATGTCCACACGGTCCTGAAAAAGTGCAAATCAAGATATGAGTTTAAAAACTGTGTAAAAGATGGACGATGGAAATGTTTATTTACTAATATTTAAGGTCAGTACAGTATTATTCTACACCTGGGATGTGAGAGCACTTTGCAACAATCAAAACAATACCTAGGAAGTCGTATGTGTTTATAACGGTTTGGAAAAAAGTAGTCAAGTTATCACAGCAAGGACCAGGAAGATGTGAGTAGGACAAATGTGGATAGATGAGACACAGGTGATAAAAGGAAAAAGTTGGAGAAGTGGCAAGTGAAACTGGGGGGGCAAACAGAAGGATTGATTATACTTTTAACTATCATTTGAAGAGTAAAGTTTTCGTTTTTTTTCAGAAGATACCAAGATCTTCTCATCCGATGTTGTTGAGGAAAGAGTTCCAAGGAGTAGCAGAAGCACCAGAGAGAAGGATTTGATTGCAGCGTGTTAGGATATACGTTTCTTGCCTTCTGTAGTTTGAATGTTGTCACTAATATATGTTTTCTGCTCAGAGAGATGGATGGCCGAGCCACAACAGCTTTACCGGTGATCCCCTTAATTGTTATCCAACATCTACTTCAAGCCATATCTTAATACTAGGGACATTATTGCTGCATACGAGATGACTTAACACTTACCACGGTCCTGCATAATCTGATCAAGCAGCTAATTAAAATTGTAATATCATCCTTCAATTAAGGAACTTTAATTGCTCAAATTTGGTGAAAAGTGACTGCTCAGAGCTGATGAAGTTTCAAAAAACAGTTTAAGATTCACCAATGATAACCCTCTTTCCATACACCGTCTATGAGTTTTTCACAATTATAGAAAACAATTTCTGACCAAGTTATTGTACTCGTGACTTTGAGTTGCAGAGCAAACAAAAAAAGTAACATAAAAGGTTAGAAGGGTGTCTCTTCTAAACTTTGTCAACGGATCATTAGGATATGGATTTTTATTCTTATGAAAAAATACCATGACACTCAGCCTTACATTCTAGATTGTGTTTAACCACGCCCACTGGCCATGAGATGTGAGCCAGTATTGTGGTGAATAAAAGGTGCTTCCCTGACATGAAGCACAATTGGCTTGAAAGAATTTGTACTAGCCTCATTGTGATATTCCACAAACAAGATGCCATTTTGAGCTCAATAAAAGATAATTGCCTGTCAAAAAAGTGTATTGGTGTCTGAATAATCAGGGCAAAGAAACAGATCCTGTTTTGAAACAGATAGATCATAGGTAACTATGCAAATTGTGGAATATTTTTGAAATATGAAATATTTTTTAACATTATTGTGGCTCTGGGCAGCATCTGCTAACACTTTCACTATATCTCAAAAGACCTGCCTTCAACAATGCAGAACTTCAACTGAAATGTATAAGGTACTATGTAAACCCTTTTCTTCTAGCTATCCAGTGACCCTCTTACATTGTGGGCACAAATCACAATATCTGTGTACGGATGTATACCAAGGTTTATAACGGAAAATATCACCATTTACATCTGTCAGATAACCTCTATACCATACCTAAATGTGATAAAGTGTTTTACTTCTTTGTGATTGAATAGCATAACTGCGTACAATTATACAGTAGTGAACCCCACAAAAGGGATGGGGAATGGCTAGATCAATGAGTGTTTTTACCCGACAACTTTTGACAGCCCACAAACCTGTGAGTTTTTTTGGCAATAAAATCCTTTTTGACCCCCATCCCACCGTGGAAAAGGTCAGACTTGTACTTCCACTATGGGCTTGAGTAACACCCCTTCCTGGGTGGCAAGGAAAATGCAACACACATAAAGCTCATGAGGTGAAGGACTTTTTCCATTGGTAAAAAAAAAATTCCCATGGAGAAAAAAAACGAAAAGATAAACCTTTTCACTGCAAAGTGCCATTTCCTAATGTCGTGTTGAACTCTGGGACACCTCCAAGTTGGGGAAATTGCCAATGTCACATGACCACAACTAGTGCAGCTTTCCAAGCGATCTATTAAGAATGAATCCACATTTTCAAAACTCTTTTTTAAATCTACACGTAGGAATATGTGCATGTTTACGAGTATTTGCTTCCGAATCTGACTCTATGCGCAGTGTCGTAGCGAACCTTCAAGAACCCCTCCCCTGCATAGTACACCCACCCCCTGCACAGACTCAGGGGCCTGCCGCCCTCGCACAGGGTACTGTGCTGAGGGGGCCACCTGGAGCTCGCCACCCACTTCCCCACCCCGCCCGCACCGCGGGGGCAGAGGGGGACTTTTCTACGCCACTGGTCAATGCTGAAGGTCAGATTTACACAGAGCATTACATCCTCAAAACCTTCCTAAAAAAGTGTTGAGCAGAGTTGCTGCACCAAACGGTCTGAAATTGCGTTTTCATTCTGTTCAACAAATAACATGGCTTCCTCATTTATTAATTCTAGCATTTTATGAAAGGAACACCAGAAGACAGAATTTTCCGGTAACCAACACAGCTCATTTAAGATCTTCACCTGTAGACAAACACGGAGCAAAATAATGTCTTCAGTGTAATATTCTATGACTGCTTTTAATAACCGTTACACTTTTCTTCCAACTTTCTTGGAATGCTTGAAGAGTATGAAGAAAGATATGCATATGTAATCTGTTTCCACATACACAAGCGAAATACTGAAAAGGCATCTAGTCGAAATGCTAGTTTGGAGTCCCTATATCCATCTAGTGTTCATATAGTAGGTACTGGAAAAGAAATATTTACTGTCGTCCAAAATCGGCCATACGGGTTATCCTGTCATGTGATGGCAGATTATACCAGGGCAGTACATATCACGTTACTCTGCTCGATAGCAGCAGAGCGGACATAAGTAAAATATATGTAGCTCTTATAAGGCCACTGTCAGTATGAACACATATGAACTCATATGAAGTGAAGGTGATGCTTTTCGCTCTTGCACTTAAAAATGTGTCATTGCATTTGAAACTGCATGGTCTGTAGCAAATCTGCTCCAGGTAGCATTTAGGGGCAGATGTAGCAAAATCCAAATTTGCGACTCGCAAATTGCAAGTCAGAGCGACTCGCAAACCCGGATGTAGGACGGTGTCCCTGACACCATCTGCGAATCGCAAGGGAGTCGCAAAGACCCACCTCATTAATATTATTAAGGTGGGTCGCAATTTGCAACCCCATTGCGATTCGCAGCACTTACAGGGATGGTGGCCTGCTGGAGACAACAGACCAACATGTCTGTGACAGCTTTTAAATAAAGCAGTATTTTTTTTTTTGTATTGCAGCCCGTTTTCCTTAAAAAAAAACGAGTTGCAATACAAACGAAAAAATGAAACGTGTCAATTTCATTTTTTCTCTGCCTGCTCTGAAAAAATGTTTTCAGGGCTATTCACAAACGGGAAAGGGTCCCATGGGGACCCCTTCCCTTTTGCGAATGGGTTACCACCATTGTGACACTGGTGGTAACTGTGAATTGCTTTGCGACCATGTTCGCGGTCACAAAGCAATTATGCATCGCGATGCGAATCGCAAATAGGAAGGGGAACACCCCTTCCTATTTAAGACTCGCATTCCCATTTTGCGAGTCGGTAACCAGGTTACCGACTCGCAAAATGGGAATGAGCATGGCAATGTGCTTTTTGCATGTCGCAAACAGCGAAATTCGATGTTTGCGCCATGCAAAAAGTTACGTACATGTGGCCCTTTAATTCTAATTGTTAAATCACAATAACTATCGACGCCAAATTCACAGTTTTTAGGTAAATGGGCCTGAAAAGATTACTGGCAGCATCAGATCTCTTGTGCTAATATGCATTTGCAGACATTTCACCACCAGGGAAGACAACTACTCACTCTCAAAGCCAAGGTTTTCCCCGCAGTGATTGCCTTGGGCTTTCTTTCTGAAGTGTCCCCCAGTATCCTGCCCGCTCCACTCCGCACCATGTGCACGGGCATTTCAGCACCTCCAAATGCATGGTTATATAATTGGGTGCATTGCAGGTGGAGAGATGTCTGTCAGAAAAATAAACGCGGCACAAAGTCGACTTACCAGTCATACGCATGTTGGAATCATGAATTATAACACATATTGTGCCTGCGCTCAGTTTAGTATGTTCCAAATGTATACCAGTTTCGTTAAGGAAGCATTGCTTTGGTGGAAAAATGGGAAGGGGAAACTTAAAAATAGTTTTAGGATTTGTCAACATTTGTAGAAAAATACCATCTTGCCTGGCATGTTACCCCCATATTTCACTGTATATATGTTCTTTTAGCTGTATGTGTCACTGGGACCCTGCCAGCCAGGGCCCCAGTGCTCATAAGTGTGCCCTGTATGTGTTACCTGTGTTATGACTAACTGTCTCACTGAGGCTCTGCTAATCAGAACCTCAGTGGTTATGCTCTCTCATTTCTTTCCAAATTGTCACTAACAGGCTAGTGACCAATTTTACCAATTTACAATGGCATACTGGAACACCCTTATAATTCCCTAGTATATGGTACTGAGGTACCCAGGGTATTGGGGTTCCAGGAGATCCCTATGGGCTGGAGCATTTCTTTTGCCACCCATAGGGAGCTCTGACAATTCTTACACAGTCCACGTTATTTCACAGCCATTTACCACTGCACTTAAGTAACTTATAAGTCACCCATAAGTCTAACCTTTACCTGGTAAAGGTTGGGTGCTAAGTTAATTAGTGTGTGGGCACCCTGGCACTAGCCAAGGTGCCCCCACATTGTTCAGGGCAAAATCCCCGGACTTTGTGAGTGCGGGGACACCATTACACGCGTGCACTACACATAGGTCACTACCTATGTGTATTTTCACAATGGTAACTCCGAACAGGGCCATGTAACATGTCTAAGATCATGGAATTGCCCCCCAATGCCATCCTGGTATTGGGGAGACAATCCCATGATTCCCCAGGTCTCTAGCACAGACCCGGGTACTGCCAAACTGCCTTTTCAGGGGTTTCACTGCAGCTGCTGCTGCTGCCAACCCCTCAGACAGGTTTCTGCCCTCCTGGGGTGCAGCCAGGCTTGGCCCAGGTAGGCAGAACAAAGGACTTCCTCAGAGAGAGGGTGTTACACCCTCTCCCTTTGGAAAAAGGTGTTAAGGCAGGGGATACTCAGCAACTCTGTCCAAGTGGTTCCCACAGTCCAGTGACTCTTCAGTCCAAGTTTGGTGGAGGTAAGTCCTTGCCTCCCCACGCCAGACTGCATTGCTGGGAACCGCATGTTTTGCAGCTACTCCGGCTTCCGTGCACTCACTGAGGATTTCCTTTGTGCACAGCCAAGCCTGGGTCCCCGGCACTCTAACCTGCATTGCACGACCTCCTGAGTTGTCCTCCGGCGGCGTGGGACTCTCCTGTGCAACTTAGGGTGAGCACCAATTCACTCCACTTCGGAGTGTCTGTTCTGGCACTTCTGCGGGTGCTTCTTGCTTCTGAGTGGGCTCCTTCTCTTGCTGGGCGCCCCTCTGTCTCCTCACGCAATTGGCGACATCCTGGTCCGTCCTGGGCCACAGCAGCATCCAAAAACCCTAACCGCGACCCTTGCAGCTAGCAAGGCTTGCTTGCGGTCTTTCTGCGGGAAAACACTTCTGTACGACTCTTCACAACGTGGTACATCCATCCTCCAAAGGGGAAGTTTCTAGCCCTTATCGTTCGTGCAGAATCCTCAGCTTCTACCATCCAGTGGCAGCTTCTTTGCATCCACAGCTGGCATTTCCTGGGCATCTGCCCACTCCCGACTTGATCGTGACTCTTGGACTTGGTCCCCTTGTTCCACAGGTACTCTCGTCAGGAAATCCATCGTTGTTGCATTGCTGGTGTTGTTGTGTTGTATCACGACTTCTGTGCTCTTTGGGGAACTTAGGTGCACTTTGCACCCACTTTTCAGGGTCTTGGGGTGGGCTATTTTTCTAACCCTCACTGTTTTCTTACAGTCCCAGCGACCCTCTACAAGGTCACATAGGTTTGGGGTCCATTTGTGGTTCGCATTCCACTTCTAGAGTATATGGTTTGTGTTGCCCCTATCTCTATGTGCCCCTATTGCATTCTATTGTGACCCTCTACAAGGTCACATAGGTTTGGGGTCCATTCGTGGTTCGCATTCCACTTCTAGAGTATATGGTTTGTGTTGCCCCTATCCCTATGTGCCCCTATTGCATTCTATTGTGACTATACATTGTTTGCACTGTTTTCTATTGCTATTACTGCATATTTTGGTATTGTGTACATATATCTTGTGTATATTTGCTATCCTTATACTGAGGGTACTCACTGAGATACTTTTGGCATATTGTCATAAAAATAAAGTAACTTTATTTTTAGTATATCTGTGTATTATGTTTTCTTATGATATTGTGCATATCACACTAGTGGTACTGTAGGAGCTTCACTCGTCTCCTAGTTCAGCCTAAGCTGCTCTGCTAAGCTACCTTTTCTATCAGCCTAAGCTGCTAGACACCCCTCTACACTAATAAGGGATACCTGGGCTTGGTGCAAGGTGTAAGTACCCCTTGGTACTCACTACAAGCCAGTCCAGACTCCTACAACATTGCATTACTTTCTAGTGTTGGTTTTTCCAGGAACGGCCCATCCAATCCAATCCTTCGTGGGAGAGTTTTGAAGCTTCCACTCAACAGTAAACAACTGCTTCAGTGCTGCATCAGCCACATGATAATACTCCAGCAGGCGAGATTTGCCATCTGACAGCTGAATTCTCACATATGTCTTCATTGAAAAATCCCAAGGTGAGGAAGATCGCCTTGGCAAGACTACTTAGTTACCAAGCCAGCAACTTTACCAACAAAGGTGTTAAAGTAATTGCCAGCACTAACATGTGGTGTTTCCTACAGTGAAGGGAACTAAGAAATCCTGAAATTATAAAAAAGTTCCATTGTGGAAGATGACAGGAGGCTTCATGCCTCCCTGTCAGAGACAGGCAAGACCATTAAGTCTCATCCCATTCGTCACCTGCCCAAATCCAGAAATACTATGGAGTTTTGAAAGTTCAGGTTATCACTAGAGAATCAACTTAATAAAATAATGGTATTTTATCAGAGTACAGAGACTTAAGTTGTTATTAATTTATCTTGGTTGAATTGAGTATAAACTTTAACAGCTCAAAACTGTAATGGATATTTTAAGTATGTTTTCGATTCTGGAGTTTGTGACCCAAATCACATTCTCTTAAAATATGATAGGAACTTGATAGTCGACACCAGGCCCAAAGTATTATTTTACAGCTAAATTACATTTAAGAAGAGATGCGGATTTAGACAGACTGTTGGCTTTTAGGCGGTCATTCTGACCCTGGCGGTCATGGACCGCCAGGGCCGGGGACCGCGGGAGCACCGCCAACAGGCTGGCGGTGCTCCCAAGGGCATTCTGACCGCGGCGGTAGGGCTGCGGTCAGAGACGGAAAACCGGCGGTCTCCCGCCGGTTTTCCGCTGCCCTGTGGAATCCTCCATGGCGGCGCAGCTTGCTGCGCCACCATGGGGATTCCGACCCCCTCACCGCCATCCTGTTCCTGGCGGTTTTGACCGCCAGGAACAGGATGGCGGTGAGGGGTTGTGAGAAAACAGGGCTGATTGCAGAGGCCCCATAACTTTTTGCCCCCATTTTCCACTTTTTGCTGGTGTTTTCCTGACTTTAAAGGTGCCCTGGGTACTGCTAACCAGTCCCAGGGCCTGTGCTCTGTGTAAAATGGATATGCAAATTAGGCTAATTATAAGTGGCTAAGTTAACCTACCTATAAGTCCCTAGTATATGGTAGGGCATGTAGGTTTAGGGACCACAGCATAGGTGGTGCACACCTAGGTGCATTGCTGAGGTGCCCAGTGTCATTTTAAAAGCAAGCCTGCCTTGCTGGCTGCTTTTAAATTAAAGTTATATGCAAATTCGACTTTGGAATTAAAGGTACTTCCAAAGTCTTAAACTACCTTATTTTTACATATAAGTCACCCCTAAGGTGTGCCCTATGTGCCCCTAGGGCTGGGTGCCATGTAACTATAAGCAGGGACTTTATAAAAATAGATTTATAATCCCTGGTGAGGTAAAAACAGCCAAATTCGTTTTTCCCTCATTGAAGTAAATGGCCTTCATAGGCTAGAATGGGCAGACTTTATTTTAAATTTTAAAGTCTCCTTAAATGTTACATACCAAGAATTTGGTATCAAATTGATTGTTGTAATAAATCCCACAACTTCCAGTTGTTGGATTTAATATAACTTGTCCAGGTAAAAAGTTTAGACTTTACCTAAAAAGTTGCCAATTTCAGCTCTACATTGTTTTTGCTGCTGTGCTCTGATTGGCCAGCCTGCAGCAGCTTCTGCCAGGCTGCCTTGATGAGGTGTGAAGTGGCCAGACTTCACACAAAGGAATGTGCTTGGGGGAGAGAATCTCCCCTCAGCAGATGATGAGGCAGGAAGGGGGAGGGCTGCCAAACTGGTCTTCAAAGGCAGAGAAGGACATTTGCAGCACCCAGCAACACCCCCACATCCTGCAACCCCAGACAGCTAGGTGCCCCCTTGATTAGATTAGGAGAGGGCAGGAGAGGGGTGTGTTTATGATTTTTAGCCACACCAGTGGGTGGGCTCAGCCAGATGTAACCTCCAAAAATCAGATTCATCCATGTTGGATTTTTAGAGACTGTTGCCTTCTGGGATGGATTTTTGCCACACTTCCCAGGAAGTGGTCATCACAGGGGGACGACCCTGTCCCTGATTGGAGAAACAGGGCCCCCCTGCTTTTCACCCAGGAGCAAGGATAAAACTGGCAGACCTGCACCCACACCTCAGATCCCCTCCAGAATTCACCAAGAAAGGAACTAAAGAAGAAGAAGGACTGCCCTGCTGGACCCCTGGCCTGCACCTGGACCCTGCACTCAGAAAGACTGCACCAGCTGCACACTTGGGCTTCACCACAAGAAGGACTTTGCCTGGCTTCCACTGGTTCAAGGAGGGACTCCCTGTTTGCTACAGGTGAAAAATTGCTATCCAGAGTCCCCTGCACCAACTCCTGAAAAAGTGACCAGCTGACAACTGTCCAGTGGCCAAAAAGGAGTTTGCGCCAGGTGTATTCTGGGAGTTGAAGTCCGCACTTCCCAAGGACCATCACAGAACTTCTGGACCCTTGGGGTGAGCTGTGGACCCCAAAAGAACCTTAAAATAACATCTGGGTGAAGCCCCAGAAGTTTGGAAAAGATTGGAGAATTTTTGAAAAAAAGCTCCATAAAGTGACCGACCCAACGCGGAAATTCTAGCCGGCTTGCCTCAACCGCGACCCGGCCTGACTTCGTGGTTCGTCCCGGTAAAGAAAAACATCCAAAAAAGAGACTAAGTCCGAACGTAAAAAGTTGACCGGGACCTTCCAGCCATCGTATCCGAGAAGGGCTCCACGGACGTCGGATCAAGATCCAGGTTTACCCCGGTCGAAGGATTTTCATCTCGAAAAAACGACTAAGTCCGAAGGTAAAAATCACCACCGAGGAAACCGACTTCGCGTATCCGGACAAGGGCTCCAGGAGGTCAGATCCAACTGGCAGGTTCGTCCCGGGGAAGAAAAACATCAAAAAAGAGACTAAGGCCCTCATTCTGACCCTGGCGGTCGGTGATAAAGCGGCGGCCAAGCCGCCAACAGGCCGGCGGTCTAAAATATGCAATTCTGACCCTGGCGGGAACCGCCAACACAGCCCGCCAACTTAACACTCCGCCCGCCACAGCGGTACAAACAAACAGCGCGGCGGTTCCCGCCAACAGCCAGGCGGCAGACAATGTACCACCCACCCTATTACGACCCACCAATCTGCCACCTTTTCCGGGGCGGGAGCACCGCCGATAAGAACACGGCGGAAACAGACTACGAACGGGAAAACGCTCACCTCTGCGCACTCCACGCGAGATTCCGGCAGCATGGAACCAGAGTTGCAGGTCATCCCCGCACTCCTATTCCTGCTCATATACCAGGAGCACGCCCGGCGGCGCGGAAGACATCGGTGAGTACTGCACCTACGACACAGGGGAGGGAAAAGATTACCGGCACACACCCACCCACCCACACCCACTACAACACACACATCAATGCATTCCCACAGATCACTGTCACAACCCACAAACCACCCCCCTCCGAAATAATGCAAAGACCAAAAGAAGAGATCATAAACGGGCAGATATATTGAAATATGGACACCAGTAATCGCAATAAATAAATAAACTATATACAAAATATATACAGCTACTAAATGTAGTCCAACCACTGTCCGTGGATCACAGGGTTCCTGTGCAAAGGGGCAAGGCCCAGTCCCACGACAAGAACTCCACGGAGAGAACACTGCAGGGGCATCAGAAAGAAAATCGGACAGGCACCTCAGGGGGAAGGGAAGGGGGGGCACCTCAGCCACTTGAGTACACGACGCCAGATCCACGAGGGGACTCCATGACCACTGGCCCATCCTGGGGAGAGCAAAGCCACAGTCCAAACAGTCCATACAGTGGTTGGCCTGCCCACTGGGCCATCCTGGGGAGAGCAAAGCCACAGTCCATACAGTCCATACAGTGGGTGGCCTGCCCACTGGGCCATCCTGGGGAGAGCAAAGCCACAGTCCATACAGTCCATACAGTGGGTGGGCTGCCCACTGGGCCATCCTGGGGAGAGCAAAGCCACAGTCCATACAGTCCATACAGTGGGTGGCCTGCCCACTGGGCCATCCTGGGGAGAGCAAAGCCACAGTCCATACAGTCCATACAGTGGGTGGCCTGCCCACTGGGCCATCCTGGGGAGAGCAAAGCCACAGTCCATACAGTCCATAACAGACCCCACTGCCACTGGAGGAGGCAAGTTGGCCAGAGGACATCCTGCAGCCCTGCCCGAGATAGATCCTGCCCTGCCACGTCTGCCAAAGGGCCAGCGGTTCTTGCCTTGAAGGGCCCAGTTCAGCGGTTCCTGAGACGGCGGGGCCCAGTTCAGCGGTCCTTGCCCTGAAGGGCCCAGTTCAGCGGTGCTTGAGACGGCGGGGCCCAGTTCAGCGGTCCTTGCCCTGAAGGGCCCAGTTCAGCGGTTCTTGAGACGGCGGGGCCCAGTTCAGCGCTCCTTGCCTTGAAGGGCCCAGTTCAGCGGTGCTTGAGACGGCGGGGCCCAGCGGAGCGGTGCTTGAGACGGCGGGGCCCAGTTCAGCGCTCCTTGCCTTGAAGGGCCCAGTTCAGCGGTGCTTGAGACGGCGGGGCCCAGTTCAGCGCTCCTTGCCTTGGCGGGGCCCAGCGGAGCGGTGCTTGAGACGGCGGGGCCCAGTTCAGCGGTCCTTGCCTTGAAGGGCCCAGTTCAGCGGTGCTTGAGACGGCGGGGCCCAGCGGAGCGGTGCTTGAGACGGCGGGGCCCAGTTCAGCGCTCCTTGCCTTGGCGGGGCCCAGCGGAGCGGTGCTTGAGACGGCGGGGCCCAGTTCAGCGGTCCTTGCCTTGAAGGGCCCAGTTCAGCGGTGCTTGAGACGGCGGGGCCCAGCGGAGCGGTGCTTGAGACGGCGGGGCCCAGTTCAGCGCTCCTTGCCTTGGCGGGGCCCAGCGGAGCGGTGCTTGAGACGGCGGGGCCCAGTTCAGCGGTCCTTGCCTTGAAGGGCCCAGTTCAGCGGTGCTTGAGACGGCGGGGCCCAGCGGAGCGGTGCTTGAGACGGCGGGGCCCAGTTCAGCGCTCCTTGCCTTGAAGGGCCCAGTTCAGCGGTGCTTGAGACGGCGGGGCCCAGTTCAGCGCTCCTTGCCTTGGCGGGGCCCAGCGGAGCGGTGCTTGAGACGGCGGGGCCCAGTTCAGCGCTCCTTGCCTTGAAGGGCCCAGTTCAGCGGTGCTTGAGACGGCGGGGCCCAGTTCAGCGCTCCTTGCCTTGGCGGGGCCCAGCGGAGCGGTGCTTGAGACGGCGGGGCCCAGTTCAGCGGTCCTTGCCTTGAAGGGCCCAGTTCAGCGGTGCTTGAGACGGCGGGGCCCAGCGGAGCGGTGCTTGAGACGGCGGGGCCCAGTTCAGCGCTCCTTGCCTTGAAGGGCCCAGTTCAGCGGTGCTTGAGACGGCGGGGCCCAGTTCAGCGCTCCTTGCCTTGGCGGGGCCCAGCGGAGCGGTGCTTGAGACGGCGGGGCCCAGTTCAGCGGTCCTTGCCTTGAAGGGCCCAGTTCAGCGGTGCTTGAGACGGCGGGGCCCAGCGGAGCGGTGCTTGAGACAGCGGGGCCCAGTTCAGCGCTCCTTGCCTTGGCGGGGCCCAGTGGAGCGGTGCTTGAGACGGCGGGGCCCAGTTCAGCGGTCCTTGCCTTGAAGGGCCCAGTTCAGCGGTGCTTGAGACGGCGGGGCCCAGCGGAGCGGTGCTTGAGACGGCGGGGCCCAGTTCAGCGCTCCTTGCCTTGGCGGGGCCCAGCGGAGCGGTGCTTGAGACGGCGGGGCCCAGTTCAGCGGTCCTTGCCTTGAAGGGCCCAGTTCAGCGGTGCTTGAGACGGCGGGGCCCAGCGGAGCGGAGCTTGAGACGGCGGGGCCCAGTTCAGCGCTCCTTGCCTTGAAGGGCCCAGTTCAGCGGTGCTTGAGACGGCGGGGCCCAGTTCAGCGCTCCTTGCCTTGGCGGGGCCCAGCGGAGCGGTGCTTGAGACGGCGGGGCCCAGTTCAGCGCTCCTTGCCTTGAAGGGCCCAGTTCAGCGGTGCTTGAGACGGCGGGGCCCAGTTCAGCGCTCCTTGCCTTGGCGGGGCCCAGCGGGGCGGTGCTTGAGACGGCGGGGCCCAGTTCAGCGGTCCTTGCCTTGAAGAGCCCAGTTCAGCGGTGCTTGAGACGGCGGGGCCCAGCGGAGCGGTGCTTGAGACGGCGGGGCCCAGTTCAGCGCTCCTTGCCTTGAAGGGCCCAGTTCAGCGGTGCTTGAGACGGCGGGGCCCAGTTCAGCGCTCCTTGCCTTGGCGGGGCCCAGCGGAGCGGTGCTTGAGACGGCGGGGCCCAGTTCAGCGGTCCTTGCCTTGAAGGGCCCAGTTCAGCGGTTCTTGAGACGGCGGACGGTCTATGGCCAACTGCTAATTGCCTGGTGGTGCCCTCCTGGGCAGCGGGGATGGTGCTCCTTCACTGCCCACCTGGGCTGTGGGTGGTGGGGCCCTCCTGGCCAGCTGGGCTGGGTCCTCCCTGGGCAGCGGCTATGGGGGTGGTGGGCTCTCCCGGGGCAGCTGTGCCGGTTCCTCCCGGGGCAGCGGCTATGGGGGTTGTGGGCTCCTCCTGGGCAGCAGGCCTGCTGCTTGACCTCTCCGACTTGCTGCCCTTGCCCTCCTTAGTCGTCGGCCTGTGGCCCTTTCCTCCCTTTGGAGCTGTGGCTGGTGACTGTCTCTGGGTGGTGTCCGGGGGGGATGTAGAAGGCGGGCTCCTGCGGCGCCCCTTCCGCCTTCTGCTCCTCTTCCCAGGGGGTGGGCTGGCTGTCCCCTTGCTGCTGGGCGAAGATCCAGACATGCGGGCTGGCGGGCTCCAATACCCCTGCACCCTTGTCAAGGGGGCTGCAGGGCTGGTGGTGGCTGAGGTGCTCTTCTTACCCCGACGAGAAGGAGGGGGGGGCTCAGGGTCAGGAAAGAAGTTAGTAGTGGCGAGGAAGAGCTTCTTGGGACAATGGAGAGTGGTAGGTACAGTGGGAATGGGAGTGGAGGGAGAGGATGTGGTTGTAGGTGAGTCACGTTTGCTGTCTTTGGGTGCAGGTGCAGGAGGGATAGGCTGTCGTGAGGTGGATGGCTGTTGGATGGCTGTTTTCTGCGTTTGTGTGGTGTGGAAGAGGGGGTGACAGACACAGTGGGAGAGGACACAGGGGACGTGTATATGGCAGTGGGGGTGGTGACTGCACGTGTGCGGACTGGAGTGGAGGGTGTGCTGGTGATGGAAACACTGGCTGATGGTGAGGTGAATGGAGGTGTGAGTGTAGACGTCACAGGGAGGGAGGAGGGAGACGAGGAGGTGGGGGTCACAGAGGTGGTAGTGACTGTTGGCATGTCTGCATCGGAATGTTGCGTGTGTGAATGTCTGCGTGATCTGTGGTGCTTATGTTTGGATGAGCTTCTCTTGGGTGTTGAGGTGTGTGCAGGCTGGTCTGATGGTGTGGGTGGGACAGGCAGAGGAACAGGAGACTGGGAGGAGGGAGTTAGTAGAGGCAGGCAGGAGACAGGGACAATGGCTGCCGTCAGTGCTGAGGCCAGAGCCTGGAACGATCGCTGATGGGCAGCCTGACCCGAATGAATGCCCTCCAGGTACGCATTGCTGCGATGAACCTCCCTCTCCACCCCCTGGATGGCATTCAAAAGGGTAGTCTGCCCAACAATGAGCGTTCGGAGGAGGTCAATGACCTCCTCACTGAGGGCAGCGGGGGTAACAGGGGCAGGGCCTGAGGTGCCTGGGGCGAAGGAGATGCCCGGCTTCCTGGCAGAGCGGGCACGGGGCGAACGCTGAGGGGCTGCTGGGAGGGCGGAGATGGTGCGCTGGGTGGCGGCTGTACCTGTAATGGCGGGGGGCACGGATGGTGCCACCCCCGCAAGGGAGCCCCCTTCCGAGGACGTGTCCGTGTCGCTGCAGGCTCCAGTCGTCCCCGTCGTGGAGCTCCCCTCGCCCTCCGTCTCACTGGTCCAGTCTGACTCTGTGGCATGGCCCTCCTGGGCCATGTGAGATGCAGCTCCCTCCTGCCCCGATGCCACTTCTCCTCCGCCTGATGATGCTGATGCACACATGCACAGAAAGACAAACAAAAAGGGGGGGGGAGAGAGAAATAAAGGGATATTGAGTACATGGATCTCCGGTACAGTTAGCGGACATGACAGACACAGATGCCCCCTGCACTAAGTTGCGCACTTGGGGTCCGCTACGCATTCCGTGGAACATGCCCTACACGCCTAGAGTTGACAACTGCACCCATGGATGACACGGCCCAGGGATGGCTGTACTGACAAACTACTGAGGGTGGTGGCTGGGGACACAGGGGCTTACGGGGGTGCCCAGCCTACAGATATCGCCCTGGCCTAGGGGGACCCCCAGCCATCCTCCCCCAACCAGACACCTCCACTGCGCGACAACAGAGTAGATAATGCTTGTACTCACCCCCTTGTGTCTGCTGTGCTGCCCTCACACGCCCATCCAATTCAGGGTAGGCCACCGCCAGGATCCGGAACATCAGGGGGCTCAGTTGACGGCAGGCACCCCGCCTACGTTGGGAGGCCATCCCCAGCAGAGACTCGGCGGTCTTCTTGGTCCCGCGGCGGATGTCCTCCCACCTCTTGCGGCAGTGGGTGCCCCGTCGATGGTGGACCCCCAGGGTCCGGACTTCCTTGGCGATGGCACGCCAAATCCCGATCTTCTCATGGGCGCGGACCTATGTGACACGTACAGGGAGGGAGAAATACCACGTTCAAGTTTGTCAGTTTTTCCTTTCCAGTGGCCCAACGCCCCCCATCCCCGCCAGGCCCCCCGCCATGCCCAACATGCCCCTCATCCCCGCCAGGCCCCCCGCCATGCCCCCGCCAGGCCCAACATGCCCCCCATCCCCGCCAGGCCCCCCGCCAGGCCCAACATGCCCCCCATCCCCGCCAGGCCCCCCGCCAGGCCCAACATGCCCCCCATCCCCGCCAGGCCCCCCGCCATGCCCCCGCCAGGCCCAACATGCCCCCCATCCCCGCCAGGCCCCCCGCCATGCCCCCGCCAGGCCCAACATGCCCCCCATCCCCGCCAGGCCCCCCGCCATGCCCCCCGCCAGGCCCAACATGCCCCCAATCCCCGCCAGGCCCCCCGCCATGCCCCCCGCCAGGCCCAACATGCCCCCCATCCCCGCCATGCCCCCGCCAGGCCCAACATGCCCCCCATCCCCGCCAGGCCCCCCGCCAGGCCCCCCGCCAGGCCCAACATGCCCCCCATCCCCGCCATGCCCCCCGCCATGCCCCCCGCCAGGCCCAACATGCCCCCCATCCCCGCCAGGCCCCCCGCCATGCCCCCCGCCAGGCCCAACATGCCCCCCATCCCCGCCAGGCCCGCCGCCAGGCCCAACATGCCCCCCATCCCCGCCAGGCCCCCCGCCAGGCCCCCCGCCAGGCCCAACATGCCCCCCATCCCCGCCATGCCCCCCGCCAGGCCCAACATGCCCCCCATCCCCGCCAGGCCCCCCGCCAGGCCCCCAAGCCAGCCAGTGTCCCCAAATCCAGATTGAATTAAACTCACTTGTTGGTCTGGAGGACCGTAGAGTAGCGCATACTGGGGGAGGACCCCATCCACGAGTTTCTCCAACTCCTCTCCAGTGAAGGCAGGGGCCCTTTCCCCAGGTGCAGCAGCCATTGTCCCTTCCAGACCGAGGTCACAGCAACACTTGCAGTATAGGTCCTCTCCTGTGAAAGTTCAAGTCGCAAGTGGATAAGTAGATAGAAAATGGCGGTCACGTCCCCGGCGGTGCGTACCGCGGCGGTGCGTCCCGCCACCGCCGGCGCCCTTCGCCATTGGCTCCTGAAACCCATAGGCTTCAATGTTAACCAATGCGGCTTTGCGCCGCGGTCTTCGCCCGCCGCCCGCCGCGGTGTGCCACGCCAGCGCATTGACCTCACATCCCATTGTCACACTTCACAGGTCAGGCAGCCGCCATTTCCAGGGCCCACATGGCTCAATTTCAACTGCGTCACACAGGCCTAGGCCTTGAATAGCCACTCAGACACGCCATTCACTGCATAGAGAATCGTATACTGTGCTAGCTGTGAGTACGTACCTGTGGGTTGCTTGACTGTGTGCTCCATGTTGTCCTTCCTAGGCACCGTCCGCTGGGTTGGGCGAGGAGACGGATGAATCCTCCCGTGTACCGACCGCTGGTGGACCTGTCGACAATGGAAGAACGCCACATTATCCTGACCTACCGTCTTAACCGTGCCACTATCCATGAACTGTGTGCCCAGCTGGAGCCCGACCTGATGTCCCCCATCCGCCAACCCACAGGGATTCCCCCTCTGGTGCAGGTCATGTCAGTACTCCATTTCTTGGCAAGTGGGTCATTTGAGACAACCGTGGGAATTGCTTCTGGGATGTCTCAGCCCATGTTTTCGAAGGTGTTATCCAGAGTGTTGTCTGCCCTGATGAAATCCGTGAGGAGCTACATCATTTTCCCTGAGGTGGGCGAATTGGCTACAGTGAAGGGTGATTTCTACACCCTTGGACATATTCCCAACGTAATTGGTGCCATTGATGGGACCCATGTGGCTTTGGTTCCCCCAAGACACAGGGAGCAGGTGTACAGGAACAGAAAAAATTACCATTCAATGAACATCCAGGTGGTGTGTTTGGCTGACCAGTACATCTCGCATGTAAATGCCAAATTCCCAGGGTCAGTGCATGACGCCTACATCCTAAGGAATAGCAGCATCCCTTACGTGATGGAACAGCTACAGAGACACCGTGTATGGCTAGTGGGGGACTCTGGGTTCCCCAACCTGTCGTGGCTACTGACCCCAGTAAGGAATCCCCGGACCAGGGCAGAGGAACGGTACAATGAGGCCCATGGGCGTACTAGGAGGGTGATCGAACGCACCTTTGGCCTCCTAAAGGCCAGGTTTAGGTGCCTGCATATGACAGGTGGATCCCTAATGTACTCACCTAAGAAGGTGTGTCACATCATCGTGGCCTGCTGCATGCTTCACAACCTGGCTTTGCGCCGCCAGGTGCCTTTCCTGCAGGAGGATGGTCGAGACGGTGGTGTTGTGGCAGCGGTGGAACCTGAGGAGAGTGACGAGGAGGAAGACGACGGGGCTGAAACAGACAACAGGGACAGAATCATTGAACAGTACTTCCAATAGGACACAGGTAACATTTCTAAGATAATTTAGTAAATGTTAACTACTCTCCAGCATCTCTGCTGCCTGTCTATTTGCCCCAGTGTATGATGACTGAGTTTTGGCTTTTCCCTCCCTATTTCAGATCTGGGGTCCCCACTACGAGTCCTGTGCTTCGTTTCCCCATGGACTACAGCTTTGTGGCAGCTGTTTGTTGACTTCACCATGTACAAGGACATATTTGCACTGTCATGTCAATTACAATCTATTGAAATCACAGCCAGACTCCAGATATTTTGGTGCAAAATAGGTGTTTATTGAAGTGCTCAAAATGGGATGGGTGGTTTCAAGTGGGTGGGGGCTATGGTGAAGGAATGTCCATGGCAGAGTCCAGAGTAACAGTCACACAGGTGCATTGTCCAGAGGCCTGTGGAGAGATGGAGCATGGGCAGTTCAAGGATGGACAGGGTGACAATGTGGGACAGTGGGATGACATCAGGTGGTATCCATTGCTGGCGGGGGTCTTGACATCCTACTCTGTCTTCTTGCGAGATCTCAGGGCCCTCTTGCGGGGTGGTTCTTCTCCTGCAGGAGGTGGGGGTCTGGTGGGCTGCTGCTGTGCAGGGGCCTCCTGTCCACTAGCGCCGGCGGTGGTGGTTGGCTGTTCTTGGTCCAGGCTAGTGGCAGGGGCCCTTGGGTGTTGTTCAGTGTCCGCCCTGGTGTTTACGAGGTCCTGCAGCAGCCCTACCATGGTAACCAGGGTGGTGTTGATGGCTCTGATGTCCTCCCTGTACCCCCGATAGTGTTCCTCCTGCAGTGCCTGGATCTCCTGGAACCGGGCCAGTACCGTCGCCATCGTCTCCTGGGAGCGGTTGTATGCTCCCATGATGGTGGTGAGGACCTCGTGGAGAGTGGGTTCCCTGGGCCTCTCCTCCCCCCCCTGTCGCACAGCTGCCCTCCGAGTTCCCCTGTTTCCCTGGGCCTCTGCCCCCTGGCCGGTGTGCCCACTACCACTGCCCCCAGGTCCCTGTTGTTGTTGGGGTGGTGGGTTATCCTGGGTGCCCTGTAGTGGTAGACACACCGCAGATTGACGCGCCCTGGAGACAGAGGCATGGGCCCGCTGGGTGGGAGCTGTGCTGGTGTTCCCAGAGGGGTTAGGGTCTGTAGTGGCCTGGGCCTGTGTGAGGGGAACCGACTGTCCAGAGGTCCCCGATGGTCCGGGCTGGTCATCGGTGTCCAGGTCGACAGAGCTGCTGTCATCGCTGACGGCCTCTTGGGTGGGGGGTGTGGAGAATTCTGGCCCCTCCGCCGCGGTGTGTTGACGGTCGGGTCCTGCAGGGGTATAGAGGTATGGTTATAGTTTCAATGTGTGGCATATGGGTGTATCTGTGGGTTCTCGTGTCCCCAAGTGCTGGCATTCGTGTGTGGGGGCTTTGGTGAGGGTGGCTTGTGGGGGGGATGTGTATATGCATTGGGCATGCTTTGGTGATGGGTGTCCATGCTTAGTGGACGCATGCAGGCCTAGGTTTTGGGATGTGTGGGTTGTGATGGTGAGACATTGGCGGGGAATAGGTGTGCTGGGGGTGGGGGTGAGGATGGTGGTGGGGGTGAGGATGGTGGTGGGGGTGAGGATGGTGGTGGGGGTGAGGGTGGTGGTGGGGGTGAGGGTGGGGGTGAGGATGGGGGTGGGGGTGAGGGTGGGGTTCGAGGATGGGGGTGAGGGTTGGGGTCTGATTTGGCATGCAGGTGGGGGGGAAGCAGTATTGAAGCTTCAACTTACCAGTATCCATTCCTCCGCCGACTCCTGCGAGGCCGTCAGGATGCAGGATGTTCAAGACTTCCTCCTCCCATGATGTGAATTGTGGGGGTTGAGGTGGGGTCCTCCGCCAGTCTTCTGCACGGCGATGTTGTGCCTGGATACCATGGAACGCACCTTCCCCCGTAGGTCGTTCCATCGCTTCCTGATGTCTTCCCGATTTCTGGGGTGCTGTCCCACTGCGTTCACCCTGTCGACAA
Organism: Pleurodeles waltl; assembly: GCF_031143425.1. Taxonomy (NCBI): domain Eukaryota; kingdom Metazoa; phylum Chordata; class Amphibia; order Caudata; family Salamandridae; genus Pleurodeles; species Pleurodeles waltl. The sequence goes on from NC_090445.1 coordinate 554,058,446, forward strand.
TCCTCTGCCATAGCTCCGTCCTCCGGGCAATGCTGGTGTATTGTATCTGTGTGCCGAACAGCTGGGGCTCTACCCGAACGATTTCCTCCACCATGACCCTGAGTTCTTCGTCTGTGAAGCGGGGTTGTCTTTGGGGTGCCATGGGGTGGTGTGTATGATGTGTGGGGTGGAGTATGTGTATTTAAGTGAGTTGAGTGTGGTGGTGTGTGTTGTTTTGTGTGTGGATAGTGTGTGGGTGATGGTGTTGAGTGGCTGTGGCTGTTATTTTTTGGATGCTGGTGTCTCGCTCTTGCCTTCTTTACGAATTTTTTAGCGTAGGGGTTTGTGGGTGATGTGGGTGTGTGTTTTATATTGTATTGTGTGTGTGGGAGTGGTGTGTGTATGTGTATCAGGTGTGTGGGATTCAAATCGTCCAATGTGGCTGAGTTTTGTTCGTTTGTGTGTATTCTGACCGCGGCGGTGTGTCCCGCCAATGGAATACCGCGTTTGAATGACCGCCGCGTGGATTCGTGGGTAGTAATGGCATGGGCGTATTTCTGTTGGCGTGACGGTGGAGGTTTTGTCACCTCCACCTTTCCGCCGACCGCTGGTCTGGCGGTCTGTTGTGGCGGTCGGATTTTCGGAGGTTTGCCTTCTGCGGGTCAGAATGACCGTGGCGGGTTTCCGCGACCGCGGTGGGATTATGGAGGATTTCTGACCGGCGGTAGGCGCCTTTTACCGCCGAGGTCAGAATGACCCCCTAAGTCAGAAGGTAACTTTTTAACCGAGGCCTCCCGCGACTTGTAGCCGAGCAGGGCTCCATCGCGGTGGGCCTGAAAGTTTGACTTTGCCCCGGTCCTGGTGCAACCAGATGACCCGATTGGCGCTTTTTGTTTCTAAGCGCTAGAAAATAATAATACTTAAAAAATTCATATCTCCGGTTCCCCTGATCCGATTTTAATCGTTTTTGTGTCATTTTAAAGATAAAAATATAAGCTATTTTTATAAATTGGTTTTCGATTTTTAAACTGTTTCCTGTGTTTTATTTAATTACTGTTTTGTGATATTTGAATGCTTTACACTTTGAGGGTCATTCTGACCCTGGCGGCCACCGACCACGGGAGCACCGCCAACAGGCTGGCGGTGCTCCAACGTGCATTCTGACCGCGGCGGTTCAGCCGCGGTCAGAAGCGGAAAGTCAGCGGTCTCCCGCCGACTTTCCGCTGCTCGTGTGAATCCTCCATGGCTGCGGAGCGCGCTCTGCAGCCATGAGGATTCCGACCCCCCCTACCGCCATCCTGTTCATGGCAGGAAAGCCGCCATGAACAGGATGGCGGTAGGGGGGGTCGCGGGGCCCCCGTAAGAGGGCCCCGCAAAGTATTTCAGTGTCTGCCTTGCAGACACTGAAATACGCGACGGGTGCCACTGCACCCGTCGCACCTTCCCACTCCGCCGGCTCGATTACGAGCCGGCATCCTCGTGGGAAGGTCGTTTTCCCCTGGGCTGGCTTGCGGTTTTTCAGCAACCGCCCGCCAGCCCAGGGGAAAACTTGTAATACCCGCCGCGGTCTTTTGACCGCGGCGCGGTATTTCGGATGGGGGAATTCTGGCGGGCGGCTTCCGCCGCCCGCCAACATTGGAATGACCCCCTTTGTCTCCTAAGTTAAGCCTTGACGCTCGATGCCAAGCTACCAAGGGTAGAGCTGGGATTAATTTACTGAGACCTAACTGTACTTATGTGGAGGTTTGTGGCTTGTTGCTAGGTGTAGGTACCTACCTGCCCTACCAATAACCCATTTTCCAACAGGGGTGTCGTGGGGCCCCTGGGGGCCCATGCAGTGCCCATGCCAATGGCATGGGCACTGCAGGGGCCCCCGTAAGAGGGCCCCTAAAAGATTTTCAGTGTCTGCCATGCAGACACTGAAAATCGCGACGGGTGCTACTGCACCCGTCGCACCCTTCCCACTCCGCCGGCTCCATTCGGAGCCGGCTTCCTCGTGGGAAGGGGTTTCCCGCTGGGCTGGCGGGCGGCCTTCTGGCGGTCGCCCGCCAGCCCAGCGGGAAACACAGAATAACCGTGGCGGTCTTCTGACCGCGCAGCGGTATTCTGGCGGCTCCCACTGGCACCGCGGTTACCGCGGCTGGCGGGAGTCAGAATGACCCCCTTAGTGTCCTAAGCACAGTGCTTAATCTGACCTGATGGTCGCCGGTAGACCAGCACTCATTTTTGTGCACTGGCAATCATTTTTCCTCATCAGACATTTCCCAAGAACAAAAGATGGAAAACACAAATAATGGAGGAAGAGAAAGACGAAAAAACAGTCACAAAGGAAGAAAGCAGGAACCTGCAAGAGTGAGTTTGAGGAGCAGGGAGTGTCTGGTAGTGGATTGAAGATAAAGGGCCAGATGTAGGTAGGGAAAAATTAGCGAGTTTCCGACTCGCTAAATGGAATGCAAGAAGAAAACGCGACTTCAATTTGCGACTCGCAAATGAAGTCGCACCACAGATAGCGAGTCCGCTGTTTGCGAGCTCGCTTTTTGCGACCGCGCTAAAAACGGACAAGCAATTGGCGAGTGGGTGTCGCAAATTGCGATTGTGCCGCAAATTGAATGCAGGTGCTGCAGAACACTCTGGAAAACACTTCTTGGCACATGATGATGACATCACAGCCAGGAAGTTTACTAATACATCTGGGAGGAGGGAGGACCACACCCATTTCAACAGCAGAACTGCAAACAGAAAGAACAGCAGCTACCATGGCAGAAACACCAAGGAAGCGAAAACTTAAATTTGCAGAAAAAGAGCTGGAGGTGCTGACAGAGGAGTGCTGTCAGCACCATGACCAACTGTTTGGAAGGGCAGCCCTCACCGTGCCAGAGGTGGAGAAAAGAAGACTATGGATGGACATCCAAGAGAAAGTTAACTACCTGGGTGTCAGCCACCGGAGCATAGAAGAGCTCAAAAAAGGTGGCATGACCTGTGCTCCCGGACCAAGGAGAGGGTGGCAGAGCGGCTCCGGGAGATGAGGGGCACAGGAGGGGGACCGTCCACATTACCACCACCCACACCCCTGGAGGAAAGGGTAGAGGAGACCCTTGAGCCTGAGGCAGTATGCGGGATGGGAGAGCTGGACACATCTGAGCCAGGACCATCAACCGGTGAGTACCATGAGACATGCAGGTACCCTCATTAATGCCATACCCCCACCCACCTTGTACACAGGAGCATGCAGAACCAAATTAGCTCCATTTCAGAGTAGCAATCACCAGAATGGTACATTATGGGCAATGTAGTCAAGTAGGCAGTTTATAGGCAACAGTTTATTAGGAAGTTGATAACAGATAGTAGATACTGACAGTGTGTTCCCTATGTCCCACAGGTCTACCACAAGACACCCCCACCAGCCAAAGCAGCCAGGGGCCACTGGTCAGCCAGCAGCCATCAGAGGGATCAGGACCAGCCACCACTGAGACCGGCACCACCAACACCCTGTCCCCTCATGAGACACCAGTTGGCATACTGTTGTGTAATCCTGCGCCAGGTCCCAGCCACAATGCCACAGTAGACGTAAAGCAGCCTCCACTGCGTCGCAGGTGACGTGGAAAGTTATCATCACAGCGGCAGGCAGAGTCAGGGGACGCCTCCATGTCACATGCTGAGGCCGCACTCCTACGGGGTCAGCGCCTGCAAACACAAGAGATGAGGAGGATTACAGGGGCATTGCGGCGCATTGAGCGCAATCACGGCAGTAGCATGCAGCTTGTGCATACAGAGTTGCAACAAATCAATACACACATGGGTGACCTTGCAGTCTCCATGCGACAACTTGTGGCTGGACTCCTAACACAGACAGAGGGTGCGCGGCGTCGGGACAGGCAGCTACTGAACCGGCTGGACAGAATGTCAGCATCCATTGTAAGGCTGCCCGTGAACACTACTGGTCTATCTTGGCGCACGGTCAGCCTCCAAGTGGACATGGGCCACTTTGCCAGTGATGTGGCACGTGGACTGGGCCGTCTCAGCCACGCTGTTGATATAATGGAGGCACGGCAGGTGGCCAGGGGCGCGGGCAACACGCCACAAGATAGCGAGGAGGGCTCCACTGTCAGCAGTGTCTCTGCCAGGGACACCAGGGTGTTGCGCAGTGGAAGCGCAAGGCAGGGCACTGCTGACACCCCAGGTACCAGCCATGCTGGCCGAGGCCGGCGTAGGGTTTGAGCTCCACACTGTCCTGGGGTTGGGGCACATGAAGTCAATGTGTCCCATGCCAGGTGGACTTTCACAGCCCCTGAACTGTTGACAATGTATATAGTTTTTTATGGTTGCACTAATTAAATCACTTGTTCTTTCCACTTAACACCTGGGGTCTTTGTGTGTGACATTAGTGAGTGTGGTGACAGTTAGCACGTACCTTCCAAAGTATTGGTTTGAATTGTGTTCCCGTCTCAGTCTGCCTTGAATTGCGATGCTTCTATCCCCATGATGGCAAAGTGGTAGCTCTTGCTCTTTGCCCTCAGAATCAGGGTCTTCAGGGGTGAGAGGTAGCCCACGTCTGGTGGCAATGTTGTGCAGTATAGCGCATGCGACAACAATCTTAAAAGCTGTTATTGGGGTATACTGGAGGGCACCTCCACTTCTGTGGAGACATCTGAATCTTGCTTTCAGCAGTCCAAAGGTCCGTTCAATGATATTCCTGGTCCTCTTATGTGCACTGTTGTATCGCCTCTCTGTCTCATTGCTGGGTGTTAAGTACGGGGTGAGTATCCATGGTCGTAGTGCATATGCACTGTCACCTGTGTGCCAAAAAATGTACAATGTTAGCTGGGCATGGATGGTTTCCACATTGACCTGTGTGTATGTCTGCAAGGTGTATTCAGCTATAGCTAGGAGGTATCCGTCTCCAAACTTCCCACGTTCTAGGCGTTGGTGCATCCCACTGTTCCTAAAAATGTAGGAGTCATGAGTACTCGCTGGAAATTTGGCAACCATGTCAGTGATAACATAATGGGCGTCACATACCACCTGGATGTTGAGTGAGTGGGTACACTTCCTATTGCGGAACAGATATTCCAGGTTTGCAGGAGGGCATATTTGTATATGTGTCCCGTCTACACACCCTATGACATGGGGGAAGTTGGCAATCCTATAGAATTCCAACTTGGTGCTGTTGATTTCTGCCTCATTCCTGGGTAGGTATATGTATTGGACATGTGTGTGAGTAAGGCGTCTAGGAATGCCCTAAAAAAACGTGAGAGTGCACTTTGGGATACCCCACCTGCCACAGCAATGACCCCCCTGATAGCTACCCGAGGCCAAGAGGTGCAGTGAGCAAAGCACTTGCACATGTGTGGGGATGGCGCAGCTGCGCCCAGTCTGGCGTTGTAGCTGTGGTTTGAGTAATTCTATTAAATCTAATATAGCTGCACTGCTGAGTCTATATTTATCATAAATCTCCTCCTCAGTTTGCTGGAAAAGTGTCTGCCTGGTTCTGTATATCTTCTCCTGTCTCTGGCTCCTCCTCCTCCTCTACTGTGTGGCGTCGGCTCTCCTCCTCATTCCTATCACATATATCTCCGCCATCTTGAGTAACCCAGATGCCTTCTGGGTCTCCTTTTATACTTTGGTAATGGTTACCACCTGCTCTGAGTTAGTGGTAAATTGGAAGTGCAAAATGGGCTTTTTGCGACTAGTCGCAATTTGCGAGTTGCTATTGCGTTATGGTTTGCGACTCGTAAATTGCAACTTCCAATTTGCGGGTCGCAAAATGGGGTCGCAATTTTTGTGAGTCGTAATGGCTTGCGTCGCATTTTGCGAGTCGGAAATGGGATTTTTGCATCCCATTTCCGATTTTGCGGGGTCACAAATTGCAATTCGGGCCATTTGCGACTCGCAAACGTTTCCTACATCTGGCCCAAAGAGCCGTCAGGGATTCAGGACTATGCAGCCTTGGTATTTGGTCCGCTGACATTCAATAGGACTGACTGCTGGCTTTTGAGCAACGCTTTGGGCACCAACAATTATTATTTTACAAATGAAATACTGCACAGGCAGATACCATGTGAAAGGTTATTTGTTAAGACAGAAAAATACAGCAGCATAACTACATAATTGAAAACAAATTTAAATGGACTGGGATGGCCTTGTGCTACAACAGGAAGCTTAGTTTGGGTTAGTTGTTGACAGTGCTTAATTTGTGCTTGTTGTTTCCGGTGCAGAGCACCGGTACTTATTTTTTAGGGCAGGCACTTATTTTTCTGCCTCAAGCATTTACTGTGAGCAAAAGACATATCTGGGAAAGAAGGAGGAAGAGAAAAATGAAAAAGCGTCACAAAGGGTGAAAGCAGAAAGCTGCAAGAGTGAGCAGAAGGGGCAGGAAGTGGCTGTAAATGAAATAAGGAGGCCCGAGAGGGCTTCAGGATTATGCTACCTCAGTATTCTCTACTCACACATTCAATTGCAGCAGCCGCATGTTTAAGAGGAAGGCTTTGGGCACTGGGACATTTTTATTTACAAATTAAGCACTGGTTGTTGACAGTGATCGTATTCTGCTCTCACTATCTCCCATCGGGCGATTTCACTGCAGGCCTCATCCTTGGTCCTGGCTGCTTATTGGTATGTTCCTGAAACAGCCACACATCCACCAACTTTCAGTGTCATTGTGGACATATTTGTATCCACATGTCTAAGTATCTGCGAGTATAATCGTTCAAATCCCCTGTGGCGATGTTCACCCCACATTCTGCATGCTGCACGTGCAACCTGCTCTAGCTGTCTGATTTTTGCTGCCAAATTCCAAAACACCCACTTTCAAACAATATTTATTGGACTGAAATATGAGAAAAATAATTTATGACTGCTCTGCATTAGGAGCACAGCAATGGAGGTTTTAGATCAGAATCTTTTGATGTTTCTAAAGTAAGCCAGCAAAAAATGTTATTGCAGGTACCAAAAAAAGATGTAGCTGCAGTTGAATTTCAATGATTTTCTGAAAAGCTAAATTAAAACATAATATGGCCCAATGTGGCATGGTTATGTTAACTAAACTGAACGTAAATTAAGCATTTATTTTTCTCATGAAAAAGAATTTCTCACAGGGTGCACTAGATTTGATATGTTTAGGGACAATGTAGTAGGATAGCTTGACTAGTGACCTTGGTCATCCTGGCTATTTAAACCTTCTGCACACGAAAAGAAGAAATATAGTGATTCTGCCATAATTGTTAACTCTTTCAGAGACACATCTAGCAATGAGGTGTATCCTCTAGTGAGTTGGCCCTCTGTGGAAAGAGGGGTTGATTGCGGATTGCAGCACTATACAATTAGACCCATATGTAAGAAAAATTAGTGCCACCTTTGCGCCATTATTTTTGATGCAATAGTGCTGCTTATGCCATATTTATATTTTGCCACTAGACCAGTCCAGCGACAACATTCTAGATGTTCACATAAGGAAACATAGTTGGCACAGATATTAGTACAGATATTAGTACACAGCCATAAAACAATGGCCTTAGATATGTCCAAGCTGGAATTTTGATTTGGTAGTTATGATATCCCTAAACACACCAATGTGGTATGCATTACTTATTGTAGGAGGCTGGCCTGGTTTGTTTTCGGTACCAAAAGACATGCAAAGCTCTTGCAATACCACTGTAGTCACACAGTACTTAAACACATGAAAGACAATACTCAGTGTTACAAAAATAAAGGAACTTTATTTTAGTCAAACAATGCCAAAAATACTTTGGAGGCTATACTCCCTTAAATTACATAATATATACAGTAGTAACCAAAACAAGTAAATAGTCAGAAAACACAAACCATATACTAAAATAGTGGAATGCGAAAGTTGGTTTCCCACCTAGGCAAGGGTAGTGTGCAGAGGGGCGCTGGGAGTGTAAGAAAACACCAAAGGTAAGTAAAATATCCCACCCCAGAGCCCAGGAATGAGGAGTAAAACACAGCAAGTTTCCTAAAACATACTAGAAGTCGTGATAGAAGATAATGCAAGAAGCATAAAAGACTGCAAAACACCAACAATGGATTCCTGGACCTGAAGACCTGTGGCAGAAGGGGACAAAGTCCAAGGAGAACAGGACCCCTGATAACCCGGATGAAGGTGCAAAAGAAGAACCACTGGTGAGAAGACAAAGTCAATATTGCACCAAAGAAGACAGATGCGGGTTTCTGGTTGGTGCAGAATATGTCCCACACTGAATGGATGAATGCACTGTGTTTTGCATCACTGGATTCCACTAACAAGCCTTGGCTCATGCAAAACACTCAGCTGGCAGAAAATGGCGCTGCCCGGGACCAGGAGGGACCTTGTGGCCTCTACCCAGAATGGGGAGAGAGAAGGGGCTCTCAGCAACTCAGAGAGGCCTCAGAAGACCAGGCAGGTCACACAGGAGTCCCACAGCATGCAGACAAAGGAGGTGCAAATGGAAGCCCATGCAGCACAACAAAAAGGATTCCCAGCCGCAGGAGAACCACTCAGGAAGCTGTGTATTGCAGGATGGAGTGCTGGGGGCCTAAGCTGTGCTGTGCATGAAGAACTTCTTGCATGGTTGCAGACAAGCCTTGGCAAGTGCAAGTCACGTGGTGCACGGGGTTACTGTCTTACATGGGGAGGCAAACTCTTACCTCCATCAAAGTTGGACAGCTGGACGTTGGGACTGTCAGAGTCACTTTAATCTACCACCTGTGTTGCTGGATCCATGCCTGTCTACTGGAGAGGGGACCCAAGCCACTGGTCGTTGCTGCAGAGAGGTGCCCGCTGAAGCACGGAAGCGATCCCGTCACGCCACATGAGATTCCTTTGGTTCTTTTGGTGCAGGATGAATACAGGCAGTCCTCGGAGGATGCACAACATGGAAACTGTTGCAGATGCTGGCAGGAGCTGAAGTTACTATGTCTTTGCTTCTTTGCTTCAGTTTTGTAGAGTTCCTGGAGCAGTCAGCGTTTGATCCGTCGGGAGAAGGTGAAGTAAAGGATGCAGAGGATTCCTGCTGGAGTCTTGCAATCCAAATCTGAAGAGACACCCAGAGGAAAGACCCTAAATAGCCCTGAGAGGGAGATTGGTCACTTAACCAGGTAAGCACCTATCAGGAGGGATCTCTGACATCACCTGCTGGCACTGACCAATCAGATGCTCCCAGAGTTCCCTGACCATCCTAAAAATGAGATGGCAGAACCCAGGGACACTCTGGAGGAGCGCTGGGCACTACCCCTTGGGTAGTGATGGAGAGTTGAGTAGTCACTCCCCTTTTCTTTGTCCAGTTTCATGCCAGAGCAGGGACCGGGGGTCCCTGAACCGGTGTAGACTGGATTGTGCAAGGAGGGCACCACCTTGCCCTTCACAGCATTTCCAGAGGCTCTGGGAGGATACCCCTCCCATGCCTGTAACACCTATTTCCAGAGTTAGAGGGTGTAACACCCCTCTCCCAAAGAAAATACATTGTTCTGCCTTCCTCGGATTGAGCTGCTCAGGCCCTAGGATGGCAGAAGCCTGTCTGGGAGGTGGCAGCAGCTGGTTATGCAGTGTAAACCTCAGAAGGCTGGTATGGCAGTACTGGGGGTCCACTGTGGAGCGCCCAGAGTGGATAGGATGGTGCAACCAATATTAGAATCAGTATTGGGGTACAATTCCCAGTTGTTAGGCACCTTCCTTGGCCATATTCGTAGTTACCATTGTGAAGCTGTGCATAGGTATTGACCTATGTACAGTGCACACGTAAAATGGTGTCCCCGCACTCACGAAGTCTGTGAAAATAAGCTTGGATGATGTGGGGGCACCTCTGCTAGTGCAGGGATGCCCTCACACACAGGTACTTGGCACCCAGCTTTCAGGGTTGGAAGACCTGATATATAAGTGACTTATAAGTGAACTGGTGAAGTGAAAATGGCTGATAAATAGTGCATGCACTATTTCACACAGGGTTCAATGGCAGTCCTGAAGAAGTCTTTGTATGGTCTCCTTATGGGTGGCAGAAGAAATGCTGCAGTACATAAGGATTCCCTGTGATCCCAATGCCCTGGGTACCTATGTACAATATACTATGGACTTATAAGGGGGGGTCCAGTATGCCAATTTGAAATACAGAGTCACTAGTCTGTAGTGACAAATTTAGAAAGAGAGAGAGCCTGAGCACTGGAGTTCTGATTAGCAGGACTCCAGTGACCATTTAGAAAACAGTGAAACACACTGCAGGCCATAAACCATAGCACTGGGGTCCTGACTAGCAGGATCCCAGTGACACAGTCAAAACACACTGACATCAGGCAGAAATTGGGGGCAACATGCCAAAAAGAGGGTACTTTCCTGCACTTCTCATACCTGAAACATATCTTTTCACACAAATGTCACATACCTAATTTCATTGAAACATGTCAGCACACCGCCTCCTGCATCATGTAGGCATGGGGAACTATACGCTACACATGTAGCTTTGCATCATGAAGCGTGGAACCTACAACACACCACAGTGTGGACAGACATGCATGTGCATTACCATGGGTTACTGGAAATCAATCCAGCCTTAGTCAGCAGCATCCTTTGTGTAAGAGTTGTCAAGGGTATCACATCCATGAACATGTATTGGACATATTCCATCATATCTTATGTGGTGTTGGTAAATGTAGATTTGGAAATCAGACATGACAATGAGGTGGACCCATAGAAATGAGTACCATCACATATGTACACTCACGGTACACTTGTGGTAACATGTATTTTGAAAAAAGTCTACATACACATGCACATTTGCAAACAGTACCTGTACTCCCATGGATCACACACACATTGAAACATATGGCTTAAATGTTCTAGTGTTACTGGTAGACAGTTAGGTGCACATGCAAACAAATGTTGCCGCACTAGACAACAACAAAGATGCATAACCCCTGCTACTAGGAATGTAAATCTGGGTCCCTGTCAGCCTCCCCTCAAAAAACCACACATACCTGTCATGAGGCCCAAAAAAAATGATGCATACAGTATTGTTCAATACATCGCATGTCACTAAAATGACATATTGCACCATGTGCATCAACTCTAAATCGTCATGCCTTGTCAGCCTTCATAGGAAAACCAATGTATCGCCATCAAGGGTCTAAAAAAATGACGCATACAGTAGTTCTCCATACATTGGAAATACAACATTTTACGCATCGCACCTGCGTGTCAAAACTAACTCGACAGGCCAAGTCAGCCTACATTGGAAAAACAACGCATACCGGTCATGCATAAAAAAAAGACACATGTCAGGAAACGTGACGCATACGTGTTGCGATATACCTTCCGCTTACCGTTCTGGTCAGATGGAGCTGAAGTGCGACCTCGGTTCTTGTAGGTCCTGCTCTGACCGAGGTAATGGTGACCTCTTCTGGTAGCCACAGTGCTGCTGACAATGGTAAGCCACAACAGTCTGTGCCCTCCAGAAGGAGCCCCAGAGGAAAAACCCCTAAGGGAAAAAACCTCTTTGACAGGAACTCCCTGGAACAGAAAAAAGGACACAACAAAAATCAGTACTCCAACGCCAGAAAATAAATAACAAGAAAAGCAGGAAAAAAAACTAGAATCAGAGAAAAAACAGCCGGAGCGTGATTACCATCAAGAGAAGTGTTGCAACGCAAAAAGAACAAGAATCTGACCCCTTATATTCCACTTAGCAAGAAGTCACATGCACAAAGAAACAAGAATACCATCTGAGATTGGGAAAGGAGCTATAGAACAAGGCAAAAAAAGGCACCATATTAGAAAAGGAAACAGATGCATGCAGGGAAACAAAATGAGAATTGTACGCAGGGAAGGAGAGAACATGGCCCCACAGGGAAAAGGAAGGAGAGAAAAAAGCAAGAAAGGAAGAGCCCTAGATCAGGGCACGAGGTAAGTGAAGGGCCGGAGGGGGCACAGACACCCCAAGGCGAACACCCATGCCACGTGTTAAATATGCCGAGGCCCAACACCCAACCCTGGGCCTCCGATCTTACCGCGGGCAATATTCTATACCGCAGCTGAGGAAAAAGGCTGCGTCAAGCCCTGCGATCCAAAAAACGGACCGCAGCCCTCACCATGGCCCGAGCAGGGGACAGGGCGGGAGCCTGTGGTGTGACAATATGCACAGGAAGTGATGTAATATGTCTTCCTTGCTGCTGCACATGGAAAGGTGATGTTACTTTCACTTTTACGTTACAGTCTTTTAGTGTGTGCTTGTGAGAGGTTGTGTGCTTTTGCTGGTGTGAAGAGTGTTGGATTTGGAGATTCTTGTTCTGTGTCCTGTCTGTGTTTTTTCACATATTGTCAAATTTTGTAAGTTTTTAGTCCATAGTTGTACTGTCATTGTGCTTGTATTGTTGGGTGTCTGTCTTGGGGTAGATAAGTTTGTGGGGGTTATTTGGGGATAGGTGGGGTTATAAAATATATTTTTGGGAGTTTATTGGTTGCTGTGGAGGGTAACAGTAGGATGTCCAGGAAGGGAAGGGCACGGCGTATGAGTCCAGATGAACTGGCGGGATTCACATGGTTAGTGTACCACTACCCCCCAACATGGTGAAAATGGGTGGCCGTGTCATCATGGGCTACTCTACAGAGGCTAGGAAGCTGCGCTGGGGCAAGGTGCTGTTCCAGCTACATAGGATCTCCACAGTTGAATGCACCGACCATCAGATTAAGCACCAGTGGGCAGACATCATTGCCCAGGAATGGTATCTCCTGGATCAGTTGGTGGTTTGGGTTGGCAGCCTGTTGGGGGGGGCAAAAAATAAAAGGTACAAAGAACATTAAGAGATTTCTTTGTGTAAATCATTTTGCCATTTTCTACGCTGGCTCTGAGCAGGTGACAAAAGGGGGCACACCATTATTTATGATGGGCCCCCTATGTTCTGTTCAGGGTTGGGCCAAAATCTTGGCACTAACCCCAAACAGTACATCAATAGCATAAGAAATTATTACTCCATTGCCCCCTGTGCTGTGCCATACATGGTGGCGATAGGAGGGTGCTAAGGGGCGCAAGGAAAGTGGAGGTGCACTGGGTGCAGCGCCCCTTCCCTATTATCTGCCCCTAAGCTTCTTACAATTAAGAATGTCCTGTCCCCCTTTAAGTGTGACGTTTGAATCTGAGACATGTATGTTTGGGTGAGTTACATTGCTATATGTTTTTGGGTGCTACCTTTGTCTTTCTGACTGACATGTTGTAGATGGTAGTTGGTCATCCCTAACAACAAGTTGACTAGGCCACTAAGTGCAATGTGTAACAGTCTTCCATGCTAATCTTTGTTCACAAATCACAAAGCTCCATTTTTACTGTCTTGTCTTGTAGGAAGACCTCCATGCTACACCATCAGTGAGGTTTCCACTTTTGAAGAACCCGATGCAGCCATTAATTGTCACCTTGTATGACATATGTGTACATACAGTGTTGTGTGTGAGAGGGTCTGATGTGTATAAAGCCGTGTACAAATGGCATGTGTGTCAATTTAGACACCATCATCTATCTTTGGGTATCAACATCATGTCTGATGGTATGCTGAGGATGTGGAATAATGTGAATGATGCACAGGTACCAGCGTGTGCTGCTATGGATTAGTGGGTCACAGGAAATGTAATGTATGCGCACAAACTCAGCAATGTCAGTCAAGAAATGTGTCAGAGGTGCTGACTTTCTGCAATGCATGGACGTTTCCAATATGTTTGTCACAGCACCTGTTCCTACACTGTGTGCCACACATTGCACACATCTAGTCAGGACATGGTACAATATATGTACCTTTGTAGAGCACTCCAAGGGCTTTTCACAAGGAGACACTTGCACCACCTGTGCTTCACTTCTCTTCAATAATGAAGTGAGGTACCTGATGTGCAATGAGCTTTTTGAGAAGGACCACAGTCAGTCGAGTACACATAGAGATTTACGCTCTTCTCCAGACAGACGTGGGACAAGTCCATGGATTGTAGCAAATAAGGTGAGTGCAGATGAAATGGCAGGTTTTAGCCATCATGATAGTTGTGAGCAAGCATGATCACATCACATGTGTAGGAAATGTGCATGATGAGTGTTTTCCTGGTAGTTAGGAGGTGTGTCAAGTTTGTGCTCAGATGGGGCAGATACAAGAAAACAGGCTCTGCACCCAGTGCTGCACCACTTTTCTTGCAACCCTTAGCTCACCCTACCTGCCACCATGTGTGTGCCATATATGATATAGGGCGCACCATGGCACAGGGTATGTGCCAATTGTCATTAACTTCTTGATGAAAATGATGTACTGTTCATGGTTAGTGCTAGGAAATCTTATGCTAACCCTGGACTGAACATAGGGGCCCACTGTGACCAATGGTGTACCCCCTATTAATGCCTGCTCTGAGATGGAATTCAAAGCAAATGATGTAGCTGAATCTCTTAGATTGCAGTGCGCCATTTTGGCAGTCACCCTACTGGGGGAACGCCACCCTTGCGTACGTCATGCCTGTCACAGGCCTTATGTGGCGCAAGGGGTGACAAATTGGCACAATGCAGGGATGGAACCACTTTGTTGATATCTTGCGGACAATTTAGCTTTGGTGTGCCATATTAGTGTCATATTTATAAGGATGCTAATGTGGTGTAAGGAGGCCCTAGACCCTCTCAAATCTTGGCCCTAGTGTGCAAATTTGGTGAGCCATTATCCCTATACCATGTACAAAATATCGTAGATGCTTGCTATGCAGTTTTGTATAGACTTGAGTCTTGCCCTTGTTGTTGGCTTACTGGTTGACAACATGTATCATCAGAAAATGCTGTTTACAATGCATGCTTGTTCTTCCTCTACCCAACGCAGTTACTGATGACATGTTCTCCTCATATTTTGGCTTCCACACTGACTCCCAGCTAGAAACATCAATTTGAAAAATGCATTGAATGGTTCAGACACATCTGCAAGGTCCTGGTTACTGGAAGATGTGTAGGAGGTACCGCACTGAGAAGTCATTGGGGTTGTGGAAGGCTTTCCCACATGGTGGACCATCTCAACAGCCTGCAACCACCTCGAAAAAAGGAGATTCCTCTGCACTCAGAGGCCTTGGTGCTCCATCAGGTCCTGCACCCTCAACATCCACTGCACATCTGACACCAGCAGCACTGCAACTGCCACCACCATCTACCACTGGAGCCACCTTTGAGGTAGAAATGCGATGAGACCCGGCCGAGTTCAAGGTGAGTTGGACAGACTGGAGGCGGACGATGCCAGGAACTAAAAACTTAAGTTCCTAAAGAGGAGATCCATTGCGTAAATTGCTTATGTCACACTGACGTATGCATTTGGTGGGCCTCACACATGCGGTTGTCATTTTGCACAGTTCAACCTTTATGTATTGTCAGCTCCAATAGTTCTTCCCTCCCTGAATGAGGGATTTTTGATGGTTTGATGAAAGGATGTACAAAGTGGATCTAGGTGTGCATTGTGTGACTTTGTGAATGTAGTACAAGGGGAATGGGCAGCTTGACTCCACATTGGCATCAATTGTTATGTTGCTAATGTTGCATTATCAGATTGTAAACCTTAGGCGCCTACTGCGACAATGAGACCACATGTAGCAGTTGTATGCATGGAGGTGTCTTTTTGTGCATGACACCAACCATTCCCTCTACACAGGTGCCTTTGCTACATGGTGACATGGAAGCTAGTTGTACAGAAGCACAGATGATAATCACAGACATACCCCATGTGTTGTATATGTTCACTTTCGTGCCCATCCCCAATTGTGCATTGATGTGTGTGGAAGTTGCCGTTGGGCCACCCTTTGCAACAAGCATAGTACATCTTGTGCACTGAGTGTTACACATGAGCAGGCATCAGTGGCAACAGTGTAGGGATTGTTGTGAGGGTTGTGAAATAGTCAGTGCATATGGGGGATGCATTCGAAGTGTTTGGCCATTATGTGCCCCCATGCAACCCTTTTGCCTGCATTCAGTGTGTCCTGTGTGCATCCCACCTCTGGCATTTTTTACGTTTGGAAATGTTCCCCACTGCAACTTACAGTGCATTTGTGGTAGGTCTTGGAAGTCTGTGCTGTCCTGTCCTGGGATTCTGGTGACCAGATCCTCTGGAATAATCACTGCAACCATCTCCTCTAGGTCATCCAGGTCCTCCTGTGGTGCAGGACTTCCACCTCTTGTCTGCAGTGCTGCCTTTCAGTTCCTGGCCAGTTTCTCTTTGGTTCTGCGCTTGCAATTGCACCATTGCTTCTTACAATCACTGACAGTCCTCTTCACCTTTGCCACACTGGTAACTTTATCTGCTATTGCCTGGTACATGGCCTCCTTCCTACTTAGTGGCACTTTAGAGGTGAAGAAGTGCTGTGTTGGTGCTCCGTCACCTCTCTGACCAAGATGTCATTCTCCTCCTCACTAAAGCGACACTTCCGCTTCCTTTTCTCCTTGTACTGAGCTGATTGGGATCTCTCAGGGTTCTCTCCTAGCATGCTTCCTTTATTTTTTTTTGTGCTTGCAGGCAGTTTTTTTTACGTTAATGCTGCAAATGTGGAGCTAACACGATTAGCGTTAAAAAACGTACCACTAATCATGCTAACACCACTTTTGCAGCATTAGTGTAGCTTTTCATTTCAACTTGTTGCAAAGGTTAGTGCAATATGTTTTACGTTAACCTTTCCTTTGCACCATGGTGCATAATTTTCTAAATACGATGCATTGACGGCACAAAGAAATGTCATTGGCAGCGCTAATATTTGTGACGCACAAAAGCACAAGTGCAGTTGTGCATCATTTTATATAAATCCGGGCCTTAGTACCATTCTGTAAATATAGACACCTGAGAGGCTGATTTGTCTTGCTTCCTCCATCTATAGGCCCAAGCTGCTTTCCATGTGCTTTTCCAGGTATTACTGTTGTGAGCGCTGAAACCTTTACTAATAAATATTTTATGTATTTTGAATATGCATAAAAAATAAAATAAAATAGAAATAAGATGTAACTTGAAAACGTGCCCACTTGAATGGCCGTCACATACTATGTAATGTTTAATTAGAAGTGTATTATTGTTTATTCAGAGCTTATATTAACGTTAAAAATTCAGTAATAGGTTACACCTACGATTAAATGCTATGTACTTGCTTAAATTAACTGTAGACCTCAAAGTCACCAAAGTCTAGGCCCAGTATTGCACAGCCGTTTGTATGAAAAATGCAGTGTTAGAATAAAATATGATCTCATCCTTGCTGAATAATAAAGATGTATAGTTCTAACTGAAGGTTGACCAAATCATATATTAATAGCAAAACGTCTTTCCTTGTCTAATGAGCATTGCTTTTTAGAAAATCGTGTAGTAAATGTAGTTACAAAGTAAAGTTTAGTGTGTGTGAAGGCAATGTTACCAGGAACTAACAATGGATGTACGGACGGAAGGATGTAAATGTTGCTTCTTGACAAGTCGAACAACATGCGTAAAGGAAGTATAGCCAATCATGAACATGTGAAAGACTGTTTAGTTATATGATCAGATTTGAAATATTAATTTGACTTATGACTATCGTATTATTCTCTGACCAATGATAACATGGGACATCTTTAACTTAACAGCACTGCCCTAAGAACTTTTGGCTTTTTCCAGAGCTCGTTCTTCTTGGGTCACTTTGGCACTTCACATCAACACTTCTCTGCAGAGACCCTACTCCACTGTTTATTTTTCTTGTGCTCAATGCTTAAATGCTGGTGCTTACTATTGAGCTTGTTGCTTAGAGCTCATTGCGCCTTTTGCTGCCTATCTTAGATACTTCTTTCTAATGGTTTGGAGAGCTTAGAGTCCCCAATTCTGAGCCATTGTTCCGTTTCATGTCCCGTTGCTGATGCTGACCGAACGGATGTTCGCCTGATGAAGATTAATCACTGCTTGCTGATCCATAAAGGACAGGTATACCAATTTGTAAATGTCTTCTTTACTATTGATTTTTCT
The DNA here is from genome assembly GCF_031143425.1 of Pleurodeles waltl. Classification (NCBI taxonomy): domain Eukaryota; kingdom Metazoa; phylum Chordata; class Amphibia; order Caudata; family Salamandridae; genus Pleurodeles; species Pleurodeles waltl. The sequence goes on from NC_090445.1 coordinate 554,076,368, forward strand.
TTTTTTTCTAGGTACCAACTGCTGCATTTTGATAGAGCCATAGCTAGATGTTTTCCACATTTATGTTGACTAAATCTTTTTCATGAAGCCCAAACATGCTACTGCTAATCTGTTGTTAAAGAGTTATACCTCCATTCAACTAAATTGCTTTTTGATGTTACTCAATTGCAGAATTCAAATGTATGTTATTTCTATTGGGCAATTACTCTTATTGTTGATTTGTGTTTCGGCTTTAGAAGGACTTATTGCCAATGCGTTAGTCAAGTTGAGATTCTTCAGAAGATTCAGTCAACCAGTGTTATTTTTAAACTTATATCATGTGGTTTTGTGACTACTTTATGTGATTCTAGCATTGTTATTCTAGGGAAATACATTTTCTAACTGATATGAAAGGTGTGGTTATTCGTGGCCAAATGGGTCATGGTGTGTGAAAATTACTGACTACAAAGAATTTTATTAATTGTTTGATGACATTTATGATATATATGAACTTAGGGGTGTGAACATCTTAAATGAGTCCAAAGGTCCATCTGCCCTTTAAATGCTTCCCCTTCAAAAAATAATATTAAAAAAAATAAGGTCAGACATGCTCAAAAGAAATCGTAGCAGAGTAGGATGGCTTGTCTTTTCAGAGCACATCCTTAAGTACAGTTCATTGTTCGGCTCCTTAAGAGATCGCCGTAGAGCCCCGAAGAAAAGACAATGGATCAAAATTGATTTGGTTAAGTTTTTGCCCTTATACAGCTTATGCAAACTGCAGGTGAATTGTGATGTTTGCGAGAGTTTAGGGAGTTTGCATACTTGTTAGAAATGGGGTCTTTGGTTGGCAGTCAGGTTACCCCCTGTCCAAGCAAAGACCCTCACTCTAGTCAGGGTAAGTCACACGCAATCCAAATGATCCTGTGCCCACCCTCTGGTAGCTTGGCACTGAGCAGTCAGACTTAACTTAGAAGGCAATGTGTAAAGTATTTGTGCAATAAATCATACACAAACACATTATAGCACCACAACAAATACACCACTCAATGTTTAGAAAAATATGTAATATTTATCTGGATAAATGCAGGTCAAAACGATAAAAAATGCAATAAGTATATGTTGAGATATCACTGAAAAGTGATATAAAGGGCCTCATTATGACCCTGGCGGGCGGCGGAGGCCGCCCGCCCGCCAGGATCCCGCCCTCCAAATTACTGCGCCGCAGTCAAAAGACCGCGGCGGGTATTACGAGTTTTCCCCTGGGCTGGCGGGCGGTTCCAGTTAAACCGCCCGCCAGCCCAGGGGAAAACGACCTTCCCACGAGGATGCCGGCTCGTAATCGAGCCGGCGGAGTGGGAAGGTGCGACGGGTGCTACTGCACCCGTCGCGTATTTCACTGTCTGCAAGGCATTCAGTGAAATACATTTTGGGGCCCTCTTACGGGGGCCCCTGCCGTGCCCATGCCATTGGCATGGGCACGGCAGGGGCCCCCAGGGGCCCCGCGACCCCCCCTACCGCCATCCTGTTCATGGCGGCTTTCCCGCCATGAACTGGATGGCGGTAGGGGGGGTCAGAATCCTCATGGCTGCGGAGCGCGCTCCGCAGCCATGGAGGATTCCAATGAGCAGCGGAAAGTCAGCGGGAGACCGCTGACTTTCCGCTTCTGACCGCGGCTGAACCGCCGCGGTCAGAATGCTCATTGGAGCACCGCCAGCCTGTCGGCGGTGCTCCCGTGGTCGGTGGCCCTGGCGGCCACCGGCCGCCAGGGTCAGAATGACCCTCAAAGTGTCTTAAGTCATTTAAAAGTAAACAAAGTCTCTTTCAAGCACAAAGTACCTGGTTTGCGTGAAAAATATGCGCAAAGAACCGCAGAGGAGGAGATGCATGGAAAAACAAAGGGGTTTGCGTCGATTTCTTGGGGCCCACATGGAGATGCATCATTTAGTTTTCACGCAGGACGGCTGTGCTTCGATTTCCGGCGCTCGGTCGTGGATCCTCTTCGGGTTGCGAGGTCTTCAGATGCCCCGAGAACGATGCACGGATTTCTGGTGCTGGCAAGACAAAGTCACAGGAGCTGCTCTGATCTGGTGGGTGCTGGGTAGAATTTTCTACCACACGGCAGGCGCTGCGTTGATTCCTCTCTGGAAGTCAGGCTGCATGGTTCCGGCTTGGCTGTGCTTCAATCCAGTAGGGCTGTGCGTCGAATTTCCGGTCGCTATGCTGGCGCTGCATCAATCTTCTCCTTGCGAAGTAAGGCTGCTTCACTCTGGTTCGGCATCCAGTGACATTTTCACAGCGGTGCAGGCTGTGTGTCGTCTCTGGCAGGCTGTGGGTCAAATTTTTCCGCACAAGGAGTCCTTCTTGTAGAGATGAAGCCTTTTTGGTCCTGAGACTTCAGGGAACAGGAGGCAAGCTCAATCCAAGCCTTCGGAGAGCACATCTTCACCTCAGCCAGAGAGCAGCAAGGCAGCAGGGAAACAGCAAGGCAGCAGTCCTTCACAGAAAGCAGACAGGTGAGTCCTTTGAGCAGCCAGACAGGTCTTCTTGGCAGGATGCAGGTTCTGGTTTGGGTTCTCTTCTCAAGGAAGTGTCTGAGTTGGTAGGGGCTGAGGCCCTGTTTAAATACCCAAATGTGCCTTTGAAGTGGGGGAGACTTCAAAGAGTGGCTTAGAAGTGCACAACGTCCCCTTTCAGTTCAATCCTTTCTGCTAGGGTGCCAGTAGGGGGTGTGGCAGTCCTTTGTGTGAGGGCAGGCTGCTGTCCTTTGACATGCAAGTGTGTCAAAACCAGGACAGTGCGCGCTCTACGGGCATCTAGAATGCAAAAACCCAACAATTGCAAGATAAAGTAATTTATGCATTGTGATGATATGTTATTGTTTAAGATTAATTTTTAAGGTGCTTATAAATACTGTACATTTACAATGTATTGCTGCAGACATTCAGAGTGTGTTAGGGTGTGGTCCCTTTCCAGGGCCTTCTGGAGACTTTCCCTGCAACATGCCTGGGCGTGGTTCTAGGCTGGGCCAAGACTCTATAAAAGAGAGTCAGCCCAACTTCCAGTGCTCACTATTCAGAGGTCCCGGTGCAGAGCAGCAGCTTCTTCCTGAGCTCCTGTCCCGGCGGCCTATTTGGATTTTCCAGTCTTCTGCACTCATCTCTCATTGGTGATCACTGTTTCCAGGCGGTAAGACGGTGTTTGGACATTTCCCAACACCGTAATTGAGAATCTTCATATTCTTGCTTTTAATTCTTAAATGAATAACAGATTACTTGTGCGCTGCCATTTTTTGACATTTGTATAGTGGTTTGCAAATAGGGAGGATGCGCAATTTATTCCATAAAGATTTGACTTCGTTATTACATTATTGTTCATTGCGCGCTGATATTTCTTGACATTTACATGATGTTTTACGAGTTGGCAAGACATGCAACTCGTTTCATGAGCATTTAACTTTGTTGTTCATTGCGCGCTATCTTTTCTTGACATTTACATGGTGGCATTCGAATCGGCGAAACGCACGATTCACTTCTCGTGTGTAATTCATGCTGTTCAATGTGCGCTATCATTTTCTGGCATTTACATGGTGGCATTCAAATCGGCAACACGCGCGATTCTTTCCTTGAGTGTTTTTTCATGTTGTTCATTGTGTGCTACTATTTCTTGGCATTTGTATGGTGGCATTTGAATCGACAAGGTGCGCGATTCTTTCCCTGAGTGCTTTTCATGTTGTTCATTGTGTGCTACTATTTCTTGGCATTTGTATGGTGGCATTTGAATGGGCAAGACGCGCAATTCTTTCCTCTTGTATAAATAATGTAAGTTACTGTGCGCTACCATTCTAAGACATTTTTTTGGTAGCATTTCAAGTTGACACGTCGCGTGATTTATTCCTTGAATCTACGTTGTGTGATTTCATGGTGCACAAACCTTTATGGTGTTTAATACTCATATAAAAATCTGCAATGTGCGCAATTTACTTCCAAATGTTTTTTCTGAGATGAACACAACAAAACCAGAATTTTAGATGTAATGCTGTGTGTTCCTGATATGTATTCATAAAAGGAGATTCATATGGTTGTTTAGAAATTGCTCAGAGTGTTTCCTGATTCTCATGCTAAAGAAAGTACTTGAATCTGAAAGTCCTATTTAACTTTTCCTGTTTCCTCCTCAGGTATTTGGTCATCTAAAGCCTAGTCAGTTTTAGGATTATTCCAGGGTTGTTCATGTTTTTTCGGAAAAGACGATGCTTAGAGTTGTAGCATGGTACTGATTTCATGAGATGTAATTTTGATGTTGTGTTTTAACCTTTTGCTTCCTACAGGTCTCCTTCCCAGCTGTTCCTGTCCTAATCCCCTTTTCCCCACTTGGACTCTCTTAGACTCTGTGATAAATCTAATCAGAGTATTGGAGCTGTCTTGTGGTGGAAGTGTTGGGAACGTGCACGGACCCCGAGGATCTGGTCACCCTGACAAAGTGTCAGGCCCTCCACACTCCTAGCCCAGTAAGACCCATTCAAAATGCAGATGTATGCAAGTGAGGCTGAGTATCCTGTGTTTGGGGTATGTCTGAGTGAATGCACAAGGGAGCTGTCAACTAAGCCCAGCTAGACGTGGATTGTAAGGCACAGAAGGATTTAAGTGCAGAGAAATGCTCACTTTCTAAAAGTAGCATTTCTAAAATAGTAATATTAAATCCAACTTCACCAGTCAGCAGGATTTTGTTTCACCATTCTGGCCATACTAATTATGACCTTCCTACTCCTTTCAGACAAGCAGCTACCACTCAAACAATGTATGAGGGCAACCCCAATGTTAGCCCATGAGTTGAGCAGGCCTCACAGCAGTGTAAAAAACAAATTTAGGAGTTTTACACTACCAGGACATGTAAACTACACAGGTACATGTCCTGCCTTTTCTCTATACAGCACCCTGCCCTATGGGTTATCTAGGGCATACCTTAGCAGTAACTTGAATGTAGAAAAAGGGGAGTTTAAGGCTTGGCAAGTACCTTTAAATGCCAAGTCGATGTGGCAGTGAAACTGCACAAACAGGCCTTATAATGGCAGGCCTGAGACATGCTTAAGGGACTACTTATGCAGGTGGCACAATCAGTGGTGCAGGTCCACTAGTAATATTTCATTTACAGGCACGGGCACATGTAGTGCACTTTACTGGGGTCTTATAAGGAGATTAAATAAGCCAGTTGGGTGTGAACCAATGTTACCATGTTTGAAGGGAGAGAGCATATGCACTTTAGCACTGGGTAGCAGTGGTTAAGTGTGCAGAGTCCCAAAGCCAGCAAAAACGGTGTCCATAAAGTGGAGGGAGACAGGCAGAAATTTAGGAGTGACCACCCTAAGGCTGTCAGGTCTAACAGTACTCTAAATGAAGTTGTATAAGGAGTTTGTGTACTCCGAAGTGTGAGAGTAGGGAAGTCGTCGATCTTCACATGCGTGTGGCGCTTTGTGCTAAAAAATTGTCCATGTGGTTATTAGTATACGGGCCCTGTGAGGTCTAAGACTCAAGATTATACTGAAAAGTGTATGAGAGACTTGGTTTTCTTTATAATTTCTCTGTTTAGTAGGTCAATCAGGCGTGGCCAACAAGTCAGAGTGTGAGACAAGGTGAGTGAAATAATTTTTCTATTGAGATTTGGCGAGTCCTATGAGCACCAGGACAGACCCACTGATCAGTTGAGAGTAAAATTTGCAGGTCGAATTTTTCGTGTGAATCAGGGAAACTGATAAAGAAGGAGTAGCTGCTAGAGTGAAAGGCTGTGAGTGAAAAATCCATAAGGTTTCTGAAGCAACTCAGTTACCCTACCTGTAGTAAATGGACAAATTGAGTTTTGATTTTGTTGAAGTGCTCACAAACATTTTGCATTTTTTACTGTGAATCTACGTTGAAGAGGACAAGCCACCAGACTTTGTCAGCCACTGTACTTGTGAGTGTGACAACATTGGAGCCGCACTGGGATAGGTTGGTTAGTTAGAAGGGTCGTGCACAGATTGGTGGACAACCGTGAAGCGTCATTGGTTGAGAAAGGTAGGCAAAGAGGATTTTGGGATTAAAAGTCACTTCCTGATTTGATTGAAGTAGCGTAAACTTTGCAAAGATTACATTTTTCAAAGCTTTAAAGGGTGCCCTAAGGGGAGATGTGTATATTCCAGCAACAATAGAGGAAGCTTCTCCACCAAAAGACACGTCCCCATATGTACTTTTTGAAGAGCGGGGTGCTGCACCATGCCCTTGGTTCAAACATTGGTGCAAAGCAACAGAGAAAGATGGGAGTTTAGCATTTCCTACCTATGGGACATTCAATGTGAGGATCTTAGAGAATCTGAGGAGGGTATTATACAATTTGAAACCTCTCCCAAGGCCAGCACAGTTCGAAGCATTAGCAATTTGGGAACTAGTAGCTAGACAGAAACAGCAGTTGAAATTTGAGAGAAGGATAAGAAAGGCTCAAAAGACACTTGCGGAGGCTAGATGGGATAGTGATCAGACATTTTGGAGATCTGAGACTTTACAGGGAATTAAATAGTTTCCTGCAATTACAGAAAAAAACAAAGTGAGAAAAGCAACCAGAAAGAAGGGTACATGTCATTTTGCCAGCAAAGAGCAGAGATCGACAGAGACTAGAAAGTTTTTAACTCGCATTGAATACTCAGATGATGAAGAGTTCATTCAACAGTTATTGAGAAATCATCCCTCACCATATGCAGCACATGAGAAAGCCTTAAACGCTAATGTACACCCCACAGCACTGACACAAGCCGAACCGAGACAGTGTCAGATACAAAGGAGTACTAGTGGACTTACTACTTAATTTGCTCAAAGTCCAATGCCACAGTCGTGTTCTCAGAACTTACCCTGATGTGCCCATCATAGATGCGGAAATTAACCTTATAGTGCCAACAGGATAAGTTTACCTGAAACCAACATTTGTTCCGATAGAGTCAACTCCGCATTTAATGCCTTCAATGCAATTACAAATGATTCAAAGGTACACACCTACGACACGATCACAGCCAGAGAGGTCTTCACTGTTGAATCAGAATGTGGGAATAATGTACCCGTGAGAAGCAAATATCAGACCAAGTCCAAATGCAGTATCAATACCAGTTACCATTAGTCCAGTCATACTTTTGTTTGCACAGGGAAATAGCGAGACCAACAGACAGAGTCATGAGTCATAACTTATCTGGAGAGAGACTTGAAGAGAATGCCAGCTTGATATCCCCATGAGACCAACACCTCCTGAAACAGGACCGTTAATAGATTTAAGACGTTATAAAGCTCCTCCAAATACTGAGGCAAAGTCATACATAAGCTCTAACCTGAGCTTAGTGACACCAGAAGCCCCAAACCTAACCTTACAGCAGTTGCCAAATGTAAAGCCTAAAAACAAAAGTTAATTATAAGGTGTGACAGCCCAACAATTAACCGAATGGTTGGAAAAGCTGAGTAGCTCTTGAAGTGATTCTAGTGGCAGAAAATACCTAAATTATACTAGACTTGGGATGGAAGTAGAGGGACTGGTTGAAGTGACAATAGGAGTAAACAGACTTGAGTCATACACAGAAGACAAGCTGCAATACTTGTGTCCAATAATTACAAAAAGAACGGGAATTGTACATCGAAGTTGGCAGATATTGCAGAGAAATATGACACAGACATTGAAACAACTAAACATTTGAAAAGAAGTTACAGGTTAGATTTTGATGTTAAAGATTTTGAGAATATGAGAACATTGGAAAGAAAGCCCACCTTAGAATATTACTTCAAAGCATTCAAACATGGAGAGCATTAGACAGATGGGAAGGAAGATGGGTGAAGAAAAGAGAGAAAAGAAAAAGGGATTCTGAAATAAACTTCACCTGCAAATATGCAGCAGGCTGAGGACCCAGTAAAGATATTACCAATGAGAGAAATTCCAGGAGGAAACTTTGTGCATGTCCCTTGGAGCTGAAGTGACATTTTGTCATTCAGGGAGAAGCCAGTAGAATGGTACCAACAGACAGACAGGTTTGTGAAACTTGCAAAATGCCTATGGGAAGACTTAAACACTCTGTTAGAGATAGTAGCCCTGGCAGACTTATGGGTGGAATGCAAGAGGAATGTAGGTTGGCTGACAAGCGAACCAGAGAGAGCTCCAGCAACAGGTGCACTATCTCCTGAAGTAATGAAATATTACTACAAGGTAATTGAATTTTCGAAAACAAGCATTTTGCCCAAAACATTGATTGGCAGTGCATATACAGGACAGCCCAGGAGGCAAAGGAATCAATTCATGCATACTATAAGAGATTGTTTCAGGTGTTTAAACATTACAATGGTACAGAAACAATTGAGCCGAAAGACATGATTCATTTTGTGTTCAGATTTGTTGAATGACTGAGACCTGAAATTAGTCAGATGATTAAGAGCCATTTGATTTGCTGGCAGGCAAAGCCAATTGAAGAGGTGTTAGAGTATGCAAAGTACTGTAGTGATGAAATTGAGTTGAAGCAGAGAAAGTTGAAAGAAAAGGCAATGTTGATGAGGATTAAAGCAGCACATTAGGGGATACAGGCACGTTTTCCACAGCAGCAGGGAAACGTGATGTTTCAAGGTCTAGGCAGAGGTAGAGGTCGTAGAGGAACGGGAAGTGTAAATCGTGGTCCTGATTTGAATAAAGTAGTAGTAGAAGGCAAAGTACAAGGAATGAAGAGAATGTTGCCATGTCACACTTGTGGAGGCCTTGGACATTGGAAATGGGAGTGCCCGATGGTAAGTCAGGGAGGTGTTGTTCAGCAAATGAGTTATGTCAGTTCTTTCTAAAATATGAGAGGGCCAAGAGTGAAGGGTCCAAATCCAAATTTCCAAAATAGTGGGAATAAGATGCAAGGTTTTCAGCCCATGCAGCAGGCTCAGTTGCCACAATTACAGATACCCCAGACACAACAGATGCAGCCTCAAGTCCAAACGGTGCCTACACAATAAATTCAATTTAATCAAGCCCCAATGGAACAGCAGCAAGTGATGCTTTCTCAGTCGTTTACAGGTCAAAGGTTTCACCAGAGTAATAACACTGTACACCAATTGCCCCTACGCAGTGAGAGTGGAATAAATGATGATTGGGTGAGTGAGACCTCGGATGAGGAAGAATGAGTGTTGGCTGCATCACTGGAGGTAGATCAGAAAGGTCCCTACATTAAAGGAAAGGTGACGGGTCACAAAGTCTCATTCTTGGTTGACACTGGAGCTACATGCCCTACAGTAAAAACTGCGGAAGTTCCAATCTTGCCTATTTCAGGGAAAACCATTCAGATTGTAGGAGTTTCAAACCAATATTTGACAAATCCAATTACAGAACCAGTCCCAGTCAAAATTTGCAATTTTAGGGGATTACACAAATTCGTAGTTTGCGACTCGAGTCCTGTGTCCCTACTGGGAAGAGATTTGTTGTGCAAAACAAAATGCTCAATTATTTGCTCAAATGATGGAATTGAAATTCAGACTAACAGTGATGATGAAGATGACTTACTCACAGAAACAAATTGTGACGCAGTAAATGAGGAATACCCTCTGATTAGTTTCTTTCCAGTTTTTACTGTGAGAGATCTTCCACCCGATTTACAGTAAACTGTCAAAATGAGAGTGTGGGATGTGTCGGAAAAGGATATTGGGATGATAAAAGGAATTGAGCCAGTTAAAGTTACAGTGAAGCCAAATGCAGCTTTTCCTCAGATTCCTCAGTACCACGTCACAAAAGAGGTGATTGAAGGTTTAGCACCAATAATTACAGAATTTGTGGACCAGGGAGTGTTGAAAAAGGTGCTGAGCAGTCCATGTATTTCACCAATAATGGGATTGTGCAAACCATGTGGGAAGTTTTGCATTGTTCAAGACTTGAGAAAAATTAATGATAATGTTAAATGTTGACCGGTGGTACCCAATCCTGCATTAATTGTGTTTCAAATCCCATGCGATACTGAATGGTTCACTGTAGTGGACCTGTCACAAGCATTCTTCTCTGTTCCTCTTTATGAGGCTAACCAATTTCTCTTCTGTTTCAAATTCTTAAATCGAGTCTACTGTTGGTATAGAACCCCACAACTGCACTCAGAGTCACCTTCCATTTTCAACCAGATCTTGAAAATAAATCTAGAGTCACTGGAAATGCATTACCAGTCGACATTGGTGCAGTACATTGATGATTTGTTGATTTCATCCAAATCAAAGGAAGAATGCAAGTACAATACTATTGCCTTGCTAAATCACTTGAAAAAATGGACATAAAGGGGGTCATTCTGACCCTGGCGGCCGGTGACCGCCAGGGTCACCGACCACGGGAGCACCGCCAACAGGCTGGCGGTGCTCCTGAGGGCATTCTGACCGCGGCGGTTCAGCCGCGGTCAGAAAGGGTAAACCGGCGGTCTCCCGCCGGTTTACCACTGCCCTACAGAATCCTCCATGGCTGCGGAGCGCGCTCCGCAGCCATGGGGATTCTGACACCCCCTACCGCCATCCTGTTCCTGGCGGGTCTCCCGCCTGGAACAGGATGGCGGTAGGGGGTGCCGCGGGGCCCCCGTAAGAGGGCCCCGCAAAGTATTTCAGTGTCTGCAAAGCAGACACTGAAATACGCGACGGGTGCAACTGCACCCGTCGCACCCCTGCAACTACGCCGGCTCAATTCTGAGCCGGCGTCCTCGTTGCAGGGGCATTTCCTCTGGGCCGGCGGGCGCTCTTTTGGAGAGCGCCCGCCGGCCCAGAGGAAATGTCTGAATGGCCGCCGCGGTCTTCTGACCGCGGTGCGGTCATTTGGCGGCGGTACCTTGGCGGACGGCCTCAGCCGTCCGCCAAGGTCATAATCAGGCCCAAAGTGTCTCCCGCCAAATTACAGTACTGTCAGAAAGAGGTGAAATATTTGGGTCACCTAATTGAAAAGGGAATTGGGAAAATATCCAGAGAAAGGGTTGCAGCTATATACAGATGAACCCTCCCACCACTTAGAGAGATTGTTAGGATGTTCTTGGGAATGGTGAGCTACTGCCGCCAATGGAGTCCAGAATTTTTAGTCATTTCAAAGCCTTTGCAAAAGCTGACTCACAAGGAGGTTACTGATCCTCTAGTGCTGTACCAAGCCTGAATGAAAGCCTTTACAGAGTTGAGAGAGAGTCTGTGTCAAGCCCCAGCTTTGGGGATGCCTGATTACACAAAACCTTTTATGTTGTTCTGTCATGAGCGTGATGCATGTTTTTTGTCTGTCTTGACACAAGCACATGGCGATGTAAATTGCCCAGTAGCATATTTTTCAGATACTTTGGACCCAGTTGCAGCAGCATTACCAGGCTGTCTAAGGTCCGTTGGAGAAGTTGAACAGAGCCTCACTCAGAGAGAGAGCATTGTGAAGGGACACCCCCTTAGGGTATTGGTCCCTCACTCATTTGAAGTCTTGCTCACTAGATCAAAGACCTGACACTTAACAAGTGTGAAATAAACTAAGTACAAGATCGTAATCCTGGGATCCCCTACTGTATCGATCAAAAGATGTACAGTGCTTAACCCGTCTGCTTTATTTCTAAATGAAAATGCTGGAATTGACAAAATGGATGACATTGAACATAACTGCATAGAAGTAACTGAATTATGCACAGAACCATGACCTGATATTAGAAATACTTGTGTGAAAGAGAATGACCAAATTGTCTTTGTTTATGGTTACTGCTTGAGAGATAACACAGGCATATTAAGAGCAGGATATGTCACTTGCACTGTCTCTGGTATACTGGAAGTGTCCTGGCTTCAAGGAGTATATTCTACACAAGTGGCAGAGCTGATAGCTCTTACTAGAGTGTGCCATGTTTTCGCATAGCTTAAGGTCACCATCTATACAGACAGTCAGTATGGATTCGGCATAGTCCATGACTTTGGCCAGTTGTGGTCACAGAGGAGTTTCCTGACCTCTTCTGGCCCACCAGTGAGAAATGGGGAAAGAATTCACAAACTGTTGCAAGCTATTCAGTTGCCCGAAAAGATTGTCGTGGTGAAATGCAGTGCACATCTGAAATCGCAAGATTTTGTGTCAATGGGAAATGGATATGCAGATCAAGTCACAAGGTTTTGTGCATTGAACTGTATATCATTCAAAGAGAAATGCAAACTGTTATCTTAGGACAATGAAATGTATCCTAGGTATGCTTTGCATGTTGTAGACACTATGGAGGAATTTAAAGCTTTTCAGGATAATTTACCTAAAGATGAAAAGAGAGAGTGGACCAAAATGAAATGTGTTAAGAGGGAGGATGATGTCTGGATTTCAGCAGAAGGAAGGGTAGTCTTGCCGAATAGTCTGCTAACTCAAATGGCTAGATATTATCATGGTCAAGCACATTTTGGGAGTTATGCTATGATCAGTACTTTTAAGCAATTTTGGTTAAACCCGAAGTTTAGACAGGTTACCGAAGCAATTTGCCATAGGTGCAGTGTCTCCAGCAGATGAATTTGGGAAAATGAACAGTGGTCAATATGAGCCACATTGGAGAAGCTGGAGGTCCATTTAGCAGAGTTGAGATGGATTTCATTGAGATGCCTGTGTGTTGAAGATTGAGATGTGTGTTGGTGATTGTGTGTCTCTTTAGTCATTGTATTGAAGCTTACCCTACACGAAGGAATGACAGCCTTACAGTGGCAAAGTCACTACTTATGGAGCTGATACCATGCTTTGGGTTTCTGGTCTCTTTAGAATCAGATAGGGGAAGCCACTTCAATAATGAAGTAATCAAATTGATATGTTCAGCTTTAAACATTGAGCAGAAACTGCACTGTAGTTACCGCTCAGGGGCTTCAGGACTCGTGGAACAAATTAATGGTACCTTGAAATCAACAATGGCAAAGATGTATGCATCCATGAATCTGAAATGGCCTGACGCACTACCGTTAGTTCTGATATCAATGAGAAGTACCCCGACAGGAAAACAGGACTGTCGCCGCACTAGATCCTCATGGGCAGAGCAAAGATTTGAATGAAGGAGAATTAAGTGGAGATCGAAAACTGAAAAGAAAGAGAGATGCACATTGAAGGTACGCAGGTCCTGAAAGGGAGTATGTATCTACCAGTGAGTGTCAGAAATAATTTTTGTCTTTTTGTTTTGACCAAGATATTCCAGGCGAATATCTTGACACATGTAAGGAACTGATGAACTGAACTGTTGTAAAGCTCTAAAATGGAGAAAAGTACAAAGAAAAGAGACTGTTGAGATTAACTAGAAAAGACCTTTTTGATAATCTGATATGACAAGCTCTTAAACCGATTTTGCCAAAATATACCTATTTTTGACAAGGGTCCTGGAAGAAAGACTGAAATCTGTAAATAATTGCTGAAGAAGACTGAAGATTTTGTTTTGCTTTAGATTTTTGCTGTATTTCTAAAAAATCTTCAATTGCTTCTACTTTCTGATCCTGATAACCATAACCAGCAGGGTAGAAAGAATAGATGCTGTAAATATATGGGTATTGGTTTGGCGACTGTATGCATGATAATATGCTTGGTATTGATTGTAAATATCACTGCTCTTGATAAGAATGAGGCCAACCATACCTAAGCTGTAGAGAAAACTACTGTACTCACAATGATAGATAAGTTTAGGTTAGATGAGAAATATCTGCACGTAGATAACACACAGGAAGAACTTTCTCCTAATGTTTTATACCACTTATTGCGTGCGTATGTTGACACAATCAATGCAAGAGAGTGTTATGTTTGTACACATATCCCTACATCCATCGAGGAAGGAGTGACATATCATAGTTTGCCCTTAAATTGTGGTACAAGTTGTAGTCTGTTACTAACAAGATTGTATAACCAGGAGTATATTCAGTACTTCTATGCAAATTATGATGTTGTGTTTTCCTTTGTCCTATAATTAAATACCTGAGTAGAGTATCTAGGGAAAATAACATAGATATAATAGGAGGATTATTTGAACCTTTAGCACCGCATATGTGAAAGCTTTGTGTATATAGGCCCAAATCTAGAGTAGATTCAGTGTTTGTGTTGAGACAGGGCCACTCTCCTGAAAAGCAGGATGCCTGCAGGGGCGATGGTGTGCCCCCCAACCTCCTGGAACACCTCTCAGCACTTCCTGGTGGACACAGAAACCCTGGCAGGTGTCCCAAAAGGAAAGGGGGAGTGGAAGAGAAAGAGTCAAAACACTGCCACGTCTTGCCGGGCCAGCAAGGCACCTTGTATCTTCGGGGGGCAGGCCGTTGTTGACAGAGTGATAGTAGAGTTAGTACACTCATTTTCTTTTAAACTATATCTCTCTTTCTGAAATGGGCACGGGAGCGGTAAAAGAACACCGGGATGCTCCAGTACTTTTCTTGGATACTAATAACTATTGGCACAATTACTAACACTGCATTACTAAAAACCCAAACTAAGTACCATAACAATAAGTACTGCAACACTAGGGCTTGCTTCACAGAGATTCAATGTTGCACACTACAATTAGAACTGTGGTTGCACTTATCATGCACAAGAAAGACAAACAAGGGCATTAATTATATCACATATAACTTTCCTGCATGCATAGGGTTTAACTAAAAGGAACAAAAACAATCCAAGAAATACAAATGTCCACTCTGGGTTCAAACAGTTAGGGTGGCACAGTTTGGTTTGGTTTCACTTTGTGTGTGAAAAACCCTTCAAAAGCAAATTCCTAAAACCTGAAACACAGGCATGAATGACACAATTTAAATCCAAGAGTTATGCTATTAGAGAAAGAAAAGTCACATAAATGCTCTTTTAAAATTGCACTGTCACTTTTTGTAGTACTTGAGCTCAAACAGATTTTCTGAAGTACATTTAGGTAAGTAACTACAATAATAATGTAGAATGTTCAGAAATGCATTTGTCTCTTCAAAATAAGCACTCTGCCAAAATACGAGGTCTGAAATACACCAGCTGTTCTAGGAAAGCGCGGCGCTCAAAGAACAAACTCCCTGGAGAATACTAATCACTTAGCTGCAGTCTTTTCCGGAGTGCTGGAGGAATGCCTGGTGTCAGCTGGTACAGGAACGAAGAAAATAATTACCTCAAAAGTCCTGAATATGAGGATGACAGCAAGGGCTGGACTGCCAAATCAGATGCTGAGATCAGGAAGCAAAACAAAGCCAAGCAGGGAGGCCTGCTTCACTCTGCTATTTATAGCCAATCAGGAAAGCAGTTGAGTTTCCACATGTGGATGAGTCACCACACCCAATTAGAAGCACATGTCTACACCACACCCAATTAGAAGCACATGTCTACACCTGCTCACATTAGCATTAAAGCATTGGTAAAAAAAGCCTTAATAAAACTAATTGTGTAACACAGCACATTATGTTTACTTAGAAACATGAAGGTTTAACCAAGAACAGAGATATGATTTAACCCTAATCCCTGGGAATGCTGACAGATAATGCAGGAGGCACCTTGGGGATTCCTGACAGTTTGTGGTAATGAGTGAATGCAGACGTGTTTTTGTTTCAGAATATCTAGACATTCATGTTAAACAGACAGGATCCGGCAGTCCCAGGAGTTTCTTACATCTGTGGACAAAATGCATATTACCTTCTCCCTAGAAGTTGGTATGGCACATGTTATCTGGGGATTGTTTTGCCAAACATGTACCAACTTAAAGAATAAGCAAGTTACCTAAAATGATTGAATCACAGCTGGGAGGGCAGCCCCTCGGGCAAGGGTCACTCCCCATGGGGGCACATTACTGTTGCCCATTTCTGCCCTCACTGGGGGCAGATCAGCCTATTTTTGTAAGACCCACCTGCCCCCAAGAGGGACAGAAGGCCCAGCAGACTCCAGGGAAGAAAGAGGATGGGGCATGACTATACCCGCTCCCCAAATAAATGGGGACAAAGTTGTTCTGTCCACTGGTAGGCAGATTGTGCAATTACCCCTGATCCACTCCACGGAGGTGGGGGTTGCAGAAAGCCTACTAGATGCCAGGGAATTGAAATACTGGGGTGGTGGCTACCAACCAGTATGGGAATGGTTATGCCCCCACCCCAACTGAAGGGGGTAAAAGTCTTTCAGCTCTCCCCCCTCACACTAAAAGATCTTATCCCAACGGTAAGCAAGAGGACATTTGATTATTTTGGGTTTTGGTTTTACATGTGGGCCAATAGAGCTTGTCTAACTCTCAGAATAGTCCGACTTGGAATGGTGAGGGCTGCACTTTTTGGACTTTGGGACGCTGCCATGTAGAAAAATCTACGAGACCTAGACACATCTGAAAATGAAAATTCTTGGTGAGTCCAGGGTGGTGTGCTTCACATGCACCTGCACCATTTTCTTGTCCACAAAGCCCTGCAAACCTGCTTGAAATCACATATTTTTCCAGCATTTTTGTGATGGAATCTTCCGGAATCTGCAGGAATCCACAAAATTTCTACCACCCAGCATCGTCGCATCTATCCCGATAAAAATTCTGATCCACTTGTCAGCCTAAAATTGTTTTTTTCCAAACTGCCCTTTTGGACCCACTTTGGTTCCCCCTTAAATTTGACATGTTTTTGGCTCTTCCTTGTCACAGGCACTTGGCCCACCTTTACAAGTGAGGTATTATTTTTATCAGGAGACTGAGGGAAACAATGGGTGGTAGGAAATGTGTGCTGGTGCGGTGATTCTACACAGAAATGTAGGGAAAATGTGATTTTTTTGCTAAATTTGAGGTTTGCTGAGGATTCTGGGTAAGAAAACACTGGGGGATCCACGCAAGTCACACATCCCTGGACTCCATCGGGTGTCTAGTTTTCAGAAATGTTAAGTAGTTTTGTATTTGATAATTTTGATGTCTCCACGTAGTGTTTTGGGGGATTTCCTGTCACGGGCACTAGGCCTACACACAAAAGTGAGGTACCATTTTTATTGGGAGACCTGGGTGAACATTGGGTAGAAGGAAGTGTGTATCGAAATGTGAGGAAAAAGTGTTTTTTTGCCAAATGTTTAGGTCTGCTAAGGATTCTGGGTAACAGAACCTGGTCAGAGTGCCACAAGTTACCCTTTCCTGGGTTCCCCTAGGTGTCTAGTTTTCTGAAATGTCCAGGTTTGCTGGTTTTCCTAGGTGACGAACGAGCTAGAGGCCATAATCCACAGCTAGGCACTTTCCAAAAAATGTAAAAATGTGATACATCCATGTTGTATTTCCTGTTGCGGGCATTAGGCCTACCCACACAAATGAGGTAGCATTTTTATCGGGAGACTTGGGGGAATACAGAATAGAAGTGTTATTGCCCTTTGTCTTTCTCTAAATTTTTTCCTTTCACATGTAAGACAATGTGTAAAAAAGACGTCAATGCAGAAATGCCCTGTAATTTACATGCTAGTGCGGGGACCCCAGAATTCAGGGATGTGCAAATAACCGCTGCTTCTCAACACCTTATCTTATGCCCATTTTGTAAATACAAAGGTTTCCTAGATACCTATTCTTTACTCTTTATATTTCACCAAATGA
This sequence comes from Pleurodeles waltl, assembly GCF_031143425.1. Classification (NCBI taxonomy): domain Eukaryota; kingdom Metazoa; phylum Chordata; class Amphibia; order Caudata; family Salamandridae; genus Pleurodeles; species Pleurodeles waltl. Next base: position 554,093,847 of record NC_090445.1, read on the forward strand.
ATTGGTGTATACCTGGTATACAAAGAAAACCCACTGCAAGGTGCAGCTCTTTTATTGGCTCTGGATAGCTAGGGTTCTTGATGAATCTACAAGTCTTATATATCCCTACGACTAGAAGAGTCCAGCACAAATAACGGTATATTGCTCTAAAAAATCTGCCATAGCTGGAAGAAGTTATAGAAGAAAATGTTGACAGAAATGGCTTTTTTTCACCTCAATTTCAATATTTTTTATTTTAGCTTTTATTTTCTGTACGAAAACCTTGAAAGATCTACGCAAGTAATCCCTTGCTGAATTCAGAATTTTGACTACTTTTCCGAAATGTTTAGCTGTCCTGAATCCAGCATTGGTTTCACACCCATTTCTGTCACTAAGTGGAAGGAGGCCAAAATTGTGTTGAAAAATGTGTTTTTCTGATTCACGTCTACCTGTTCCTGAAAGCTGGGAAGATAGTGATTTTAGCACCACAAACCCTTTGTTGATGCCATTTTCAGTGGAAAAACACAAGCTTTCTTCTGCAGCCCTTTTTCCCATTTTATTGTTTTAATGAAATTTTAGCTGTATTTTGGCTAATTTCTTGGTCTCCTTTAGAAGAGGCCACAAACTGTGGGTACCTCTGGAATCCCTAGGATGCAGGAAAAAAAGGACGCAAATTTGGCGTGGATAGTTTATGTAGAGAAAAAGTTATGAGGGCCTAAGCGCAAACTACCCCAAATAGCCACAAAAAGGCCTGTCACCTGAGGGGGAAAAGGCCTGGCAGCAAAGGGGTTAAGTACAAAGGTCCATCGACCCTTTAAACGCTTTCCCTTATCAAATAATAATATTAAACAAAATAAGGTCAGACGCGCTCATACTGTTTCTAGGTTATACCAAGTGATTTGTGTTTTATTTTTTTGTGCAGAGCATCAATAGTTATAGGGCGTTTCGTGTCTCTGTATGAAACCTTTCTGAGGAGCATTTGGTCCCTTTGCTGGCCACAACATTACCTCTCAGCCATCACCTAGAGCTTCACTTTGCAGCAGCACAAGAGTACATTTATACTACAATGTGGCATTGGGATTGTTTAACCAGGGCAGCCTGTCTGCCTCATTAAAAACCTAATGGCATGCGGATGTGTTTCACACATTAAACACCAGCCACTCTCCAAGACTGTGCTCCTTATCTGTAGCCGCGCCAGTGCTCTACAGAACAAATACTGTGCTTGTTGTTCCAAATTTAACTAACCATAGGGGAAAGACTAAGAAAAAGAAGTTTTCATCTGTTTCCGACTGACAGGCTTCGTCATGATTTCAAGCTGGAAACAGGTCTCGTCCATATATCCCCAAATGCGGCTTGCAGTGTACACACGGGGACCATCAACATCCGGATGAAAATAAAAAATGAGTTCAGGTGGAACCATTGTGCTGTTCTATTCATACTTGACATTTTGAAAAAACACAACTGTGTTTGCAAAAAATAATGTAAATAGAATGAAAGGAATTAGGACAGATAGAAATGGGCGACAGCTGTGCCTGCACGTCCCATAACTATCGAACAAAAGCACCACAAGTGTGCACCCGGCTTTCAGATACCTTTTGGGATGAAAATGACTTTTGGCATGTGATGTTGTTTTTATTTTTGTGTTTTACATTAAACCTGAGGTCATAATTTAGAGGGACTTCTATGAGGGTATAGACTGAATGTGCAAAAAACGGAAATGAATTTAATTGAAAGGGGATACATGGGGTAAGGTGAATGAGTCGGCATTCTTATTACCCAAGGTGGATCAGAAGGTAAAGATCAAATGAATAATCAGGGGAGTGAAGGATAGGAGAGAGGTAGCTTAAATAATATATTATAGACGTGAAACACTTACATTTGACAATGCAATATTAATAATTAATGATTGAATTGTATTAATAAATATGGTGATTTACTCATTTGTGAACACTAATGCTGAATTAATCATTATAATCCTTCGATTATATGTATTATTACGATCAAAACTGTATTCATTAGAACTCGTATATCTTAAGTTAGCGTGAGTCAAGCAAAGCTGTGTAGCTCTCATATTAAAGCGTATTCTTCTGTCTCTTCAGTGTGCGGTCTTGCAAACGACCATGACCCAGCTATTGTTCTTTCTGTATTTGTTAGTAACATGAAGGAATTCTCTCATCCGCATGCTAGCAGCTTTTAGTATAAAATTATGTGCTTCGAAACATTAATGGACACTTCCAAGGACATTGAGACGTGGGGAAGAGAACTTTCAACCTGAGACGTGTGCCAAGATGGTGAAGTAACCCCGGATATGCCACCTACGAAATGTCGATTATGAAGACCAATTAGAAGACGAGCAAATATCAAAAAATGACAAATGCATTACTTAATGTGTAATTTGATTGGTTACCAATAGTGGGGTGTAGTTATTAACCAATAGAATTTTGGGTGAATGTATTACGAAAAGGGGATAAAAACTCATGACACGAGAGACGAGGAGCATTAGGTAGGGAATGATATCGATTGCATCCAGAAACTCTATCACTCTATTTGGTGATTTGAGACTTAGACAAAATCAACCTAGCCCATAGACTGCCCTATTACACTTTCCTCCTTATGAGGAAAGTGTCCCTTGCCTCTAATTTAGATAGATTGACGGTGAACTAACTGATGTCCTGAAGACGAAGACTGATCCTGTATGCTGACCTATCTCGAGGAGGGTAATGATATTACTAACGGAAATCTATTTGCCTTTTCTTTCGAGGTACCAACTGCTGTATGTTTTGATTAGAGACCTTAGTTAGATGTTTTCCAAATTGATGTTCAAATTGTTTTGCATGAAGCCCAACATGCTAATGCTAATTAGAGGTTAGACGAGGTATTCATTTTGACTGACAAACCGACGTGACTGACGTGATGCTATGCTGAACTAATATCTTAGAACATTCGATGTATTATGATTCGCTTATATCCATCTGATTATCTATGCTACTGATCTGTGCATTATTGAAAGCTTATTATGGTTGTCATCTTGTGATTGTGCTTATATGCTTACTGGCTTTGAGATCGATGCCTTTGCTACTAGATTGTAATCAATAGGGAATAAAACTCATAAAACTTCATTAAGGTGTGGTTATTCATATCTTGAAAGGTCATGATTGCGCCGAAGGTTTATTAATGACAAAAGTAAGATATATTTTGGTGTTAACTATTGACAATGTTATTGACATATTGATTGATATATTGATCAGTTATCTCGTCCTACGGTGTCTCACCACTGGGCCCAAAGATTCATCGTCCTAAAAACGAGTCCTGATGTGTATAAATTGACATAGACGGACACGTTAACAGTTCTGGTAGCAGAGCGACGGTTTGGCCCTTGGGGGCCCTAGGACGGAGTTTCATTGTTTAATTTGTTTTTCTGGGAAAATGCAATTTGGAGGAATGATGGGTTGCTAAGTTCGCCATGGCTTTCCCGGGATCTCGGAGCCTGCCTAAATGAGTTGGGAATGTTCTCGGCGCCATTGTATGTGTGGTTAGAGTCTTTGCGCTTATTAAATCTTATGCACTTCGCAGGTGATTGTGAATATTTGAGTGCGATTAGGCCAAATAAGTGTTGTTTAGAAGGAGTGGGTGTACTCCACAGCATGAGAGTAGGGAAGTCGGCGTACTTCATGTGAATGCAGCGCTTGTTGCTCAAAATTATCCACGTGGTTGGTTGTTGTATACGGGCCTATTGAGGTCTAAGACTCCGGAGTATGATGTTAAATTGGTTTATGTTGTAATCTGTGTGGTTTAGTAGGTCAATCGGGCGTGGTTGACAAGTCAAGTTTCGAGTTGTGGTGCATATGTGAAACCTTCGATGGAGATTTGACAAGTTCTAAAGTGCACTAGAAGGAGTCATTGACAAGTCGAGAGTAGGATTTGCAGGTCAAATTCTGCTTGCGTATGAGGGGACTGAGAAGGAGAGAGTAGCGGCCGAGGCTTCAAGTGAAATCTCTGTAAAGTTCTGAAGCGAATGTATTACCCTTCCTGTAGTAAGCCAGCAGGTTTGTGTTGTCATTTAAGTGCTAGCAATAATTTGCATTAGTTTGTATGAGTTGTAAGGAGTTAGCGAGGTGTGGACAAGCCGCAAGACTTTGTCAGCTGCAGTGTGTATGAGTGTGACGTCAGTGGTGCCGCGCTGGGATAGGTCAGATGTCGAGAGGGGTCACGCACGGATTGGCTGCCGTTCGTGAGAGGCAATAGGGTGAGCAAAGGGCAGGTGAAGAGTGTCCTGGGAACTAAGCCGTTTCCTGATTAAATATAAATAAAATGAATTTTGTTAAGGCATTCAAAAGCGCTTTGAAAGGAGATGTGTATATTGTTGCAACTGATGGGGAACCTACACCACCTGAGGGTACACCAGCTTACACGGTTATGGAGGAAAAGGGTGTTGCACCGTGTTTATGGATAAAACAATGGTGCAAATTAACCGAGAAAGAGGGGTGTCTAGCGTTTCCGGAGCATGGAACATTTAATCAAAAGGTGTTAGAAAATCTGAGGTGGATGTTAAGTACGCAGAAATCACCTCCAAGACCGGCACAATATGAGGCTTTGGCAATTTGGGACCTGATGGCTCTTAAACATAGACAAGAAAGATTTCACAGAAGATTGACAAGGGCAGAAAAATCCTATGCAGAGGCTAGGTGGGATAATGAAAAAAAATGTGGAGACGAGGAATAGTGGATGGGTTAAAGTTGTTTCCGGCAATAACACAGGGAGAAGAGACACAGGGAAAGAAAGCTTCTTGCAAAACTGACAAAGATTCAGGCAAACTCAAAGAGAATAAAAGGTCCTGGGAAGAAGAAGATGATTCAGATGATGAGGCGTTTATGGATAGATTGTTACATGATCGTCCACCGCCATACGCAGTGAACGACAGTGCTCCAAGTACTAGCTTGGATCCTGGGAACCAGACGCAGGAGAAGGGAGTTACTGATACGGTACAAACTAGCAATACAGCCTTGATACAGAATGGTGTCAGTGTACCCACTGCACCAGACTCGCTGATACAGTTACAGCCTCCCCCACAGATAAAAATAATTTACCCCGATGTCCCAGTACTTGAGACTACTACGAACTTAGTGGTGCCGCCAGACCTGATATATACAAAACCAAGATTAATTCAGATTGAGTCAACTCCAAAGTTAGTGTCACAACCGCCACAACTGATACCTGGGTATAACCCAGTAGCGGGTCCTTTGAAAGAACCTGCACCAGGATTATTAGAGCAGACCTATGGTGTCGCTGCTCCTAGAAGCCTGAGTGCAGGTCAGGCACCTGCCGCTATATCACTACCTATTACTGTCGGTCCTCCAGTGCCGTTATATGCACAAGAAAGAACAAGGACATGTGAACAGGGAGTCATGACTCATGAAACGATAAGAGGAGGGTCTATTAGAACTCCACAAATAATGGCTCAGGAAGAACAGGTATGTGAGCAGCAGAGACCCTTAATGGACCTTAGTCCAATAGGGGCACCTCTTGAAGTAATGCGACAAGCAGGGTTGGGAGTCCTGACTCCCCAAACTATGAGTACAAATACCTCATACACTCCAATGATACATGCAGGGAACATTTCACTGCAGGGTTTTACAGTACAACAGCTAAATGAGTGGTTAGAGAAAACTTGCACGTCACAAAAGACTACAGCGACTACAGTCGAACCTGAAAAGGAGAAACAAGATGAATACCTAAATCTAGTGCGACTAGGAGCAGAAGCTGCTGAATTGGTGGATGGAACAATAGGAATAAATAGGTTGGAGTCTTACACTGAGGCAGAATTAAGGTACTTATGCCCTAAAATTACCAAAGAGGTAGACAAAGTACACCAGAAATTAACGAATTTGGCAGACAAATACAATATCGACATTGGAAACACGAAACATTTGAAACGAAGTTACAGATTAGATTTTGACACAAAGGATTTTGAACACATGAGATCTGCAGGCATGAGAACAAATTTGAAAGAGTTGCTGCAAAGCGCACAAATTTGGGGTGCAGTAGAGAAATGGGAAGGCCGATGGGTGAAGAAAAGACATAAGGGAAAAAGAGATAGTCCAGCATCTAATGAAACAACAGTCACACCAAATTTAGATACGGTGAAAATTCTACCTATGAGAGAAACAGCTGGAGGTGTTTTGGTGCATGTGCCTTGGTCCAGGGGAGACATTTTGGGGGTGATTCTAACCCTGGCGGTCGGTGATAAAGCGGCGGCCAAACCGCCAACAGGCCGGTGGTCCAAAAAATGGAATTCTGACCCTGGCGGGAACTGCCAACACAGCCCGCCACTTTAACACTCCGACCGCCACGGCGGGACCGACAAACAGCGCGGCTGTCACCGCCAACAGCCAGGCGGCAGACAATGTACCGCCCACACTATCACAACTCACCAATCTGCCACCTTTTCCGGGGCGGGAGCACCGCCGATAAAAACACGGCGGAAACAGACTACGAACGGGAAAACGCTCACCTCTACGCACTCCACGAGGAAGGAGGACAGCATGGAACCCGAATTAAACATCCTACCTGCTCTCGTCTACCTTCTCATATACCACGAGTACGAAGTCCGGCGCAGACAACAACGGTGAGTACTGCACCTACGACACACGGGAGGGGGGAGGACGAAAGGTTACGGGCACACACATATGCGACCCCACCCCCCCCCAAGATGTACACACCAATGCAGAGCAACAACTCACAGTGACACCACCCAAACACCCGTAAAAAATACAATGACATAACCAAATTGAGAATAAATATTTATGTACAAAATAGCTGCAGAAAAGTCTTATTCAACCATCAAAAAATATTTCATTAAAAAAAAGTATTTACACAGCAGTGGATAACTGAAGCAAGTAGTCCTGCACATCTTACGAATTCATCATGTCCGTGGGCCAAAGTGTAGCGAAACAAGGGCAAAGCCCACACAGGAGACCTGAGTCCTTTGGAGAGAACACTGCAGGGGCATCTGGTGACAAAACTACAGGCACCTCAGGGGGAAGGGTAGGGGGGGGCACCACAGCCACATGAGTCCACGACGCCAGATCCACGAAGGGGCCACCATGCCCACTGACATATCCTGGGGAGTGCAAAGCCACAGTCTCTCAAAGTCTCTACAGTGGGTGGCTTGCCCACTGTGCCATCCTGGGGAGTGCAAAGCCACAGTCCATCAGGTGGATAACAGAGTCCACTGGTCATGGAGGATGCATGGTGGGCACAGTGAACCGTGAACAGTGCTTGACAGGAAGGGCCCAGCGGAGCAGTGCTTGAGACGGCAGGGCCCAGCGGAGCGGTGCTTGAGATGAAGGGCCCAGCGGAGCGGTGCTTGACAGGAAGGGCCCAGCGGAGCGGTGCTTGACAGGAAGGGCCCAGCGGAGCGGTGCGTGAGACGGCGGGGCCCAACGGAGCGGTGCTTGACAGGAAGGGCCCAGCGGAGCGGTGCTTGAGACGGCGGGGCCCAGCGGAGCGGTGCTTGAGATGAAGGGCCCAGCGGAGCGGTGCTTGACAGGAAGGGCCCAGCGGAGCGGTGCGTGAGACGGCGGGGCCCAGCGGAGCGGTGCTTGACAGGAAGGGCCCAGCGGAGCGGTGCTTGAGACGGCGGGGCCCAGCGGAGCGGTGCTCGAGATGAAGGGCCCAGCGGAGCGGTGCTTGACAGGAAGGGCCCAGCGGAGCGGTGCTTGAGACGGTGGGGCCCAGCGGAGCGGTGCTTGAGATGAAGGGCCCAGCGGAGCGGTGCTTGAGACGGCGGGGCCCAGCGGAGCGGTGCTTGACAGGAAGGGCCCAGCGGAGCGGTGCTTGAGACGGCGGGGCCCAGCGGAGCGGTGCTTGACAGGAAGGGCCCAGCGGAGCGGTGCCTAAGACGGCGGGGCCCAACGGAGCGGTGCTTGACAGGAAGGGCCCAGCGGAGCGGTGCTTGAGACGGCGGGGTCCTGTTCAGCGGTGCTCTCCTGCACGGCGGGGCCCTGTTCAGCGGTGCTCTCCTGCACGGCGGGGCCCTGTTCAGCGGTGCTCTTCTGCACGGCGGGGCCCTGTTCAGCGGTGCTCTTCTGCACGGCGGGGCCCTGTTCAGCGGTGCTTTTCTTCATGGCGGGGCCCTGTTCAGCGGTGCTCTTCTGCACGGCGGGGCCGTGTTCAGCGGTGCTTGTCTTCATGGCGGGGCCCTGTTCAGCGGTGCCCTTCTGCATGGCGGGCCCTGTTCAGCGGTGCTCTTCTGCACGGCGGGGCCCTGTTCAGCTGTGCTTGTCTTCATGGCTGGGCCCTGTTCAGCGGTGCTCTTCTGCACGGCGGGGCCCTGTTCAGCGGTGCTCTTCTGCATGGCGGGGCCCTGTTCAGCGGTGCTCTTCTGCACGGCGGGGCCCTGTTCAGCGGTGCTTTTCTTCATGGCGGGGCCCTGTTCAGCGGTGCTCTTCTGCACGGCGGGGCCCTGTTCAGCGGTGCTTGTCTTCATGGCGGGGCCCTGTTCAGCGGTGCTCTTCTGCACGGCGGGGCCGTGTTCAGCGGTGCTTGTCTTCATGGCGGGGCCCTGTTCAGCGGTGCTCTTCTGCACGGCGGGGCCCTGTTCAGCGGTGCTCTTGTGCACGGCGGGGCCCTGTTCAGCGGTGCTTGTCTTCATGGCGGAGCCCTGTTCAGCGGTGCTCTTCTGCACGGCGGGGCCCTGTTCAGCGGTGCTCTTCTGCACGGCGGGGCCCTGTTCAGCGGTGCTCTTCTGCACGGCGGGGCCCTGTTCAGCGGTGCTTTTCTTCATGGCGGGGCCCTGTTCAGCGGTGCTCTTCTGCACGGCGGGGCCCTGTTCAGCGGTGCTTGTCTTCATGGCGGGGCCCTGTTCAGCGGTGCTCTTCTGCACGGCGGGGCCCTGTTCAGCGGTGCTCTTCTGCACGGCGGGGCCGTGTTCAGCGGTGCTTGTCTTCATGGTGGGGCCCTGTTCAGCGGTGCTCTTCTGCTCGGCGGGGCCCTGTTCAGCGGTGCTCTTCTGCACGGCGGGGCCCTGTTCAGCGGTGCTTGTCTTCATGGCGGGGCCCTCTTCAGCGGTGCTCTTCTGCACGGCGGGGCCCTGTTCAGCGGTGCTCTTCTGCACGGCGGGGCCCTGTTCAGCGGTGCTTGTCTTCATGGCTGGGCCCTGTTCAGCGGTGCTCTTCTGCACGGCGGGGCCCTGTTCAGCGGTGCTCTTCTGCACGGCGGGGCCCTGTTCAGCGGTGCTCTTCTGCACGGCGGGGCCCTGTTCAGCGGTGCTTTTCTTCATGGCGGGGCCCTGTTCAGCGGTGCTCTTCTGCACGGCGGGGCCCTGTTCAGCGGTGCTTGTCTTCATGGCGGGGCCCTGTTCAGCGGTGCTCTTCTGCACGGCGGGGCCGTGTTCAGCGGTGCTTGTCTTCATGGCGGGGCCCTGTTCAGCGGTGCTCTTCTGCACGGCGGGGCCCTGTTCAGCGGTGCTCTTCTGCACGGCGGGGCCCTGTTCAGCGGTGCTTGTCTTCATGGCGGGGCCCTGTTCAGCGGTGCTCTTCTGCACGGCGGGGCCCTGTTCAGCGGTGCTCTTCTGCACGGCGGGCCCTGTTCACTGGTGCTCTTCTGCACGGCGGGGCCCTGTTCAGCGGTGCTTTTCTTCATGGCGGGGCCCTGTTCAGCGGTGCTCTTCTGCACGGCGGGGCCCTGTTCAGCGGTGCTTGTCTTCATGGCGGGGCCCTGTTCAGCGGTGCTTTTCTTCATGGCAGGGCCCTGTTCAGCGGTGCTCTTCTGCACGGCGGGGCCCTGTTCAGCGGTGCTCTTCTGCACGGCGGGGCCCTGTTCAGCGGTGCTTGTCTTCATGGCGGGGCCCTGTTCAGCGGTGCTCTTCTGCACGGCGGGGCCCTGTTCAGCGGTGCTCTTCTGCACGGCGGGGCCCTGTTCAGCGGTGCTCTTCTGCACGGCGGGGCCCTGTTCAGCGGTGCTCTTCCAGTCAGTGTAGGGAGTCAGACCTGGCCTTGACAACCTGCTCACTCGCCCTCCGAACGTGCAGTGTCAGGCCCCTTCGGAGATGGAGTCCTGGGCCCTTTGGTGTCGTCCCTTGCAGGCGGGATGGGGCGTGTGGGGCCCTCCTGCTCCGCGTTCCTGCTGGCTGGCCTCTCCGCCCTGCTGCCCTTCCACTCCTTAGATGGGGCTCTCGGGCCCTTGCCTCCCCTGGCTGTTGTGGCAGGTGAAGTGGCCGTAGTTACCTCCTTGGGGGCAGCCGTCTCAGTCCGCTCACGGCGGCCCTTCACTTTCCGGGTCCTCTTGCCTGGGGGGGGGCTGGCAGTCCCCTTGCTGCTCAGTGAAGTGTCACTGCCGCCAAAGGGTGGGCTCCATAATCCATGCACCACTTGTACCTTAGCAGCTGGGCTGGTGGTGGCTGAGGTGCCTTTGGGACTTTTCCCAGATGGAGGAGGTGGGTCAGGGGAGGGAAAGAGGTCAACATTGGAGAGGTAATACTTCTTTGGACCAAGGTAAAGGGTAGGAGTAGTGGTGATAGAAGTGGAGGAAGAGGATGTGGTTGTAGGAGAGTCAGGTGTGCTGTCCTTGGGTGCAGGTGACTGGGTAGGCTGTCGTGAGGTGGTTGGCTGTTGCTTGGGTGGCTGCCTGCGTTTATGTGTCTTGGAAGAGGGGGTGACAGACACAGTGGGAGAGGACACAGGGGACGTGTAGATGGCAGTGGGGGTGGTGACTGCACGTGTGAGGACTGTAGAGGAGGGTGTGCTGGTGATGGAAGAACTGGCTGATGTTGGTGTGCACGCAGGTGTGAGTGTAGACGTCACAGGGAGGGAGGAGGGAGACGAGGAGGTGGGGGACACAGAGGTGGGAGTGAATGTTGGTATGTCTGCATCTGGGTGTTGCTTGGGTGAATGCTTGTGTGTTCTGTGGTGCTTATGTTTGGATGAGCTGGCCTTGGGTGTTGAGGTGTGTGAAGGCTGGTCTGATGGTGTGGATGGGATAGGCTGAGGAACAGGAGACAGAGAAAGGGTGGAGGCAGTCAGAAGAGGGAGACTGGAGACAGGGACAATGGCTGCCGTCAGTGCTGAGGCCAGAGAAGTGAACGCTCGTTGATGGGCAGCCTGACCCGAATGAATGCCCTCCAGGTAGGCATTGCTCTGTTGCACCTCCCTTTGCACCCCCTGGATGGCATTCAAAAGGGTGGTCTGCCCAACAATGAGCGTCCTCACCAGGTCAATGAGCTCCGCACTGAGGGCAGCAGGGGTAACAGAGGCAGGGGATGAGGTGCCTGGGGCGAAGGAGACGCGCGCCTTCCTGGGCGAACGGGCACGGAGTAAAGACTGAGGGGCTGCTGGGAGGGCGGTGCTGGTGCGCTGGGTGGCGGCTGTACCTGTTGTTGCGGGGGGCACAGATGTTGCCACCCCCGCTAGGGAGCTCCCAAACAAGGACGTGTCTGTGTCGCTGGTGTCTCCACCGGCCCCCGTTGTGGTGCTCCCCTCGCCCTCCGGATCACTGGTGCCCTCGGTGTCTGTGTCAGTGCCCACCGGGGCCTGGTGACCTGCAGCTCCCTCGTGCTCCGACGCCAATTCTCCTCCGCCTGATGATGCTAATGCACAAGAAAACAAAGAATAAGGGTGGGGGGAGAAATAAAACAACGTTGAGTGTATGCCTTGTCAAAACCTTTGGCGGAGAGGACAGACACAGGTGCCTCGTGCACTAAGCCGCGAACTTGGGGTATACTACTCAGTACTTCTGACTAGGCCAACAGGTCTAGGGACAACAGACGCACACATGGGTGATGGAGGACCATGGATAGCTGCACTTGGGACCCTAGAGAGGTGGGGGGCGGGGGCACAGGGCCATGTCTAAGGGAGGGGACTACACTACGGAAAGCGCCCTGGCCTACTGTCACACACAGGCCTTCTCCCCCACCCAGACGCCTCAACTGCGCGTAAGGATAGCAGAATGTGCTGATACTCACCCCCTTGTGTCTGCTGTGCTGTCCTCAAGCACCCATCCAACTCAGGGTAGGCCACCGCCAGGATCCGGGACATCAGGGGGGTCAGGGTACGACTGGCACCCCTCCTAGGTCGGGAGGCCATCCCCAGCAGGGTCTCTGCGGTCTTACGGGTTCCGCGGCGGATGTCCTCCCACCTCTTCCGACAGTGTGTGCCCCGTCTGGTGTAGACCCCCAGGGCCCGGACTTCCTTGGCGATGGCACGCCAAATATCGATTTTCTGATGGGCGCTCACCTGTTTGACATGTACAGGGTGGGAAAGAGAAAACGTCACATTTCTGCATGTATGGAGTAAATGCCCCCCCCCCTCCCCAACCTTGCCATGTGGCCCATTCTCACATCTGTCGTGCGTTGCACTCCTCATTTTCTCCCCACCCCACCAACTGACAGCCACCCCACTCCACACAGGCATAGACCATTCAAGGAGCACTCAGTGTACTCACCTGTTGGTCTGGAGGACCGTGGAGTAGCGCATACTGGGGGAGGACCCCATCCACAAGTTTCTCCAACTCTTCAGACGTGAAGGCAGGGGCCCTTTCCCCAGTCGCAGCAGCCATTGTCACTTCCAGACCGAGTTCACAGCAGCACTTGCAGTATAGGTCCTCTCCTGTGGATGATCAGGTCTCGAGTGATTATTCAGATAGAAAATGGCGGTCACGCCCGCGGCGGTGTGTACCGCGGCGGTGCGTACCGCGACCGCCGGCGCACATCGTCATTGGCTCCTGAATCCCATAGGGTTCAATGTTAACCAATACGACTTCGTACAGCGGTCTTCGACCGCCTACCGCCACGGTGTGCCACGCCAGCGCATTGACCTCACATCCCATTGTCCCACTTCACAGGTCAGGCAGCCGCCATTTCAAGGGCCCACATGGCTTAAATTTGACTGCGTCACACAGGCCTAGGCCTTGCATTGCCACACATACACGCCTTTCAATGCATTGCGATTCTTTAACTGTGCAAGCTGTGTGAACGTACCTGTGGTTTGCCTGACTCGGTGCTCCATGTTGTCCTTCCTAGGCACCGTCCGCTGGGACTTCCGAGGAGAAGGATGAATCCTCACGTGTACCGTCCGCTGGTGGACCTGTCGACAATGGAAGAACGCCATATAATACTACGCTACAGACTTGACCGTGCCACTATACATGAACTGTGTGCCCAGCTGGAGCCAGCCCTGATGTCCCCCATCCGCCAACCCACAGGCATTCCCCCTCTGGTGCAGGTTCTGTCAGTCCTCCATTTTTTGGCAAGTGGGTCATTCTAGACAACAGTGGCCATGTCATCTGGAATGTCTCAGCCTATGTTTTCCAAGATTTTGTCCAGAGTGTTGTCTGCCCTGATGAAACTCATGCGGAGCTACATCATTTTCCCAGAGGAGGGTGATTTGCCTACAGTGAAGGGTGATTTCTATGCCCTTGGACATATCCCCAACATCATTGGTGCCATTGATGGGACCCATGTGGCTTTGGTGCCCCCAAAAGACGATGAGCAGGTGTACAGAAACAGGAAAAATTACCATTCGATGAATGTCCAGGTGGTCTGTTTGGCTGACCAGTACATATCCCATGTAAATGCCAAGTTCCCTGGGTCAGTGCATGACGCGTATGTTATGCGAAATAGCAGCATCCCCTATGTGATGGAGCAGCTACAGAGACAACGTGTGTGGCTAATAGGTGACTCTGGTTACCCCAACCTGCCTTGGCTACTGACCCCAGTGAGGAATCCCCGGACAAGGGCAGAGGAATGGTACAATTAGGCCCATGGGCGAACTAGGAGGATCATAGAAAGGACCTTTGGCCTCCTGAAGGCCAGGTTTAGGTGCCTGCATATGACAGGGGGATCCCTGATGTACTCACCAAAGAAGGTGTGCCATATCATCGTGGCCTGCTGTATGCTTCACAATCTGGCATTGCGACGTCAGGTTCCTGTCCAGCAGGAGGATGGTGCAGATGGTGGTGTTGAAGCAGCTGTGGAGCCTGCGGAGAGTGAAGAGGAGGAAGACTCAGAAGACGACACAGACAACAGGGACAGAGTAATAGAACAGTATTTTCAGTAGCACACAGGTAAGAATCACCCATGCCATTTTACATTTCCTGAAAGCCTCCTGCATCTCAACTTTGTCTATTTCCCCCCAGAACTTTACAACTGATGTTTGATTTTCCGTTCCCTTTTCAGTGCTGTATGACCCACTGCGTGACTTCTGCTTGGTTAGCCCATGGGCTAATGCTAAGTGACCTCGGTATGTGTTCAGCACAAAGTTAACAGAACGTAATTGATATGTAATGTGTTATACATTTGTAAATAATACAGGCTGAGTCCTGATTGATTTCAGTGCAATGAGTGATTTATTTTTAGTGCAAGATGATGGTACATTCTAGTCAAACGGTGATGGGTGGGGGTGGAGTGATGTCCATGGCGGAGTCCAGTTCTCAGTCTCACAGGTGCATTGTCCATATGCCTGTGGAAGGATGGAGCAGGGGCAGTTCAAGGTTTGACAGGGTGGCAATGTGGGACAGTGGGAGGACTTCAGGGGGTATCTGATGCTGGCGGGGGTCTTGACATCCTACTCTGTCGATTTTTTGGATCCCAGGCTCCTCTTGCGGGGTGGTTGTTGTTCAGCAGGAGGTGGGGTTCTGGTGGCCTGTCGTTGTGGTGGGGCCTCCACTAGCGCCGGCGGAGGTGGTAGGCTGTTCCTGTTCCGGGCTAGTGACAGGGGCCCTGTGTGATGCCACATGGTCCCGAAACGTGTCCTCTATACGGTTGAGGGCCTGGACTATGCTCCCCATAGCGGTAGAGATGTTGGTTAGTTGTTCGCTGAACCCCATGTAGCGTTCCTCCTGCTGTGCCTGGATCTCCTGGAACCTGGCCAGTACCGTCGCCATCGTCTCTTGTGAGTGGTGGTAGGCTGCCATGATGGTGGTGAGGGCCTCTTGGAGAGTGGGTTCCCTGGGCCTGTCCTCCCCCCCCTGTCGCACAGCAGCCCTCCGAGTTGCCCGGTTTCCCCCGGCCTCTGTCCCCTGGACGGTGTGCCCACTACCACTGCCCCCAGGTCCCTGTTGTTGTTGGGGTGGTGGGTTACCCTGGGTGCCCTATAGTGGCAGACACACCGCTGATTGACCTGTCCTAGAGACAGAGGCACGGGCCCGCTGGGTGGGAGCTGTGCTGTTGTTCCCAGAGGGGGTTGGGTCTGCAGTGGCCTGTGGCTGCCTGAGGGGAACCGACTGTCCAGAGGTCCCCGATGGTCCGGGCTGGTCATCAGGTTCCAGGTCGACAGAGCTGCTGTCATCACTAGGGGCCTCTTCCGGGGGTGGGATGGACATTTCTGGTCCCTCCTGACCGGTGTGTTGTCGTTCGGGTCCTGCATGGGGTAAGAGAGTATGGTTATTGTTTCTGTGTGTGCAATTGCGTGCGATTTATGGGTGCCCTTGTCCCCCAGTGCTGGCATTCCCTTGGGGGAGGTGTTGTGAGGGTGTTTTGTGGGGGGGGGGGTATGTGCAGTGGTCATGCTTAGGTGATGGGTGTCCATAGTATGTGGTGGCATGCAGGGGTTGGTGTTGGGTGGGTTGTGCTGGAGAGACATTCTCAGAGAGGATGTGTGATGGGGGGTTGGAGGTGAGGGTGGGGGTGGTGGTTAGCATGCTGGGGGGGGTGAAGTAGTTGAGCTTGTACTTACCAGAGTCCATTCCTCCGGATACTCCAGCGAGGCCCTCAGGATGTTTAGTACCTCTTGCTCCCATGCTGTGAATTCGGGTGGTGTGGGTGGTGGTCCCCCACCAGTCTTCTGCACTGCGATGTTGTGTCGCGAGACCATCGAGCGCACCTTCCCCCGTAGGTCGTTCCAGCGTTTGCGGATGTCGTCCCTATTTCTGGGATGCTGTCCCACCGCGTTGACCCTGTCCACGATCCGCTGCCATAGCTCCGCCTTCCTGGCTATGGTGGTGTGCTGCACCTGTGAGCCAAAGAGCTGCGGTTCAACTCTTATAATTTCCTCCACCATGACCCGGAGTTCTTGGTCCGAAAAGCGTGGGTTCCTTTGGGGTGCCATGGGGTGGTGTGTATGAGGTGTGGGGTGTTGTATGTGGTGATGTGTGTGTTGGTGTGTGGTGCTTTGTGCTTCTATGTGGTGTGTGTGATGGTGTAGTGTGCCTCTGTGTGATGTAGCTCTCTATTCTGTGATGTTTCTCTCTCTCCTTCGTCTCTGATTTTTGTTAGTAGGGGTTTGTGGGTGATGTGGGTGTGTCTTTTATATTGTATTGGGTGTGTGGGTGTGGTGTGTGTATGTGTTTCAGGTGTGTGCCTTTCACATTGTCCAATGTGGTAGAGTTTTGTAAAGGTGTGTGTATTTTGACCGCGGCGGTGTGTACCGCCAATGGACTACCGCGTTTGAAAGACCGCCGCGTGGATTTGCGGGTCGTAATGGCATGGGCGTATTCCTGTTGGCGTGGCGGTGGAGGTTTGGTCATCTCTAGTTTACCACTGCCCGCTGATGTGGCGGACTGCAGTGGAGGTCGGATTTTTGGAGGTTTTGCAGTTGTGGGTCAGAATGTCCGTAGCGGCTAACCGCGGCCGCGGCGGTATTGTGGCGGCCTTCTGACCGGCGGTAAGCGGCTTTTACCGCCGAGGTCAGAATGACCCCCTTTGTCTTTTACGAATGATTATCCTAGGTTAAGAGAAAAACCGATTGAGTGGTATCAACAGACAGATAGATTCGTGAAGCTTGCAAAATGTCTCTGGGAAGACTTAAATACCTTGTTTGAGATTATTGTTCCGCCAGACTAGTGGCTTGAGTGTAAGAGAGGGGTAGATTGGCCCACAAAAGAACCAGCAAGGGATAAAGTGACTGGAGCACCTTCTGAAGAGGTGATGAAATATTATCATAGAGTAATTGAGTTTTTGAAACAAAAGGTGTCGCCGAAGGTGACTGATTGGCAGAAAATTGACCGGACCTCTCAAGAGGTTAAAGAGTCAATACATGCATATTATGAAAGGTTGTTGAAGGCATTCAAACATTACAGTGGTACTGAAACAATTGAACCGAAGGACATGAATCATCTTGTGTTTAGATTCGTCGAAGGGCTGAGACCGGAGGTCAGCCAAATGATTAAAAATCATTTAATTTGTTGGCAAGCTAAACCGATTGATGAAGTATTACAGTACGCGAAATACTGTAGTGACGAAATTGAGTTGAAGCAGAAAAAGTTGAAGGAGAAAGTGATGGTGATGCAGATAAGGGCTGCACAGGCTGGAATACAGGGAAATGGTGTTCAGCAAATGATACAACAACAACCGCATTTGAATGGTGTGTTTCAGGCACAACCGAGAGGTAGAGGTCGAGGGTTTGTGAACCGTGGTTCAGACATGAATAATGTTGTTATTCAAAATGATGGTCAAGGAGTGAAAAAGATGTCACCATGTCATGCGTGCGGGGGCGTGGGACATTGGAAACGGGATTGTCCGAATATAATGCAGGATGGTACGGTTCAGCAGAGTATTAATGCCGGTACACTACAAAATTCACGAGGTCCAAGAATGAGACACCAGAATCAGAATTATCAAAATAATTTGGTGCAAATGTCAGGGGTGCAACCTATGCAGCAAATGCAAATGCCGCGTTTCCAAACAGTGTCAGTACAACCAGTACAACAGCAGATCCCTATGGTGCCTAGACAGCAAATGCAGTTACCACTAGCTCCGATGGGACAGCAACAGTTGACGCTTCCTCAACAGGTCACAGGACTGGTAACAAACCAAAACAACACTGTACAACAATTCCCATTACGAGGTGAAAATGACATGAATGAGGATTGGTCAGATGACAGCTCAGACAGTGAAGAGTGCAGAATCGCAGCATCCTTAGAGGTAGACCAGAGAGGCCCATATGTGAAGGGAAAAGTAATGGGCTACAAAGTTTCATTTTTAGTCGATACAGGAGCCACACGATCTACGGTTCGCAGTGCAGAGGTCCCAAAATTACCTCTCTCAGGGCGCACCATACGAGTGGTTGGTGTGGCTAACCAGTACCTGACTAATCCAATCACTGACCCAGTGCAGGTTGAAATCGGAAATTTCCAGGGCCTGCATAGATTTGTTGTATGCGACTCAAGCCCCGTATCCTTATTAGGAAGAGACTTATTATGCAAAACCAAATGTTTGATTACCTGTTCCAATGGTGGAATAGAGGTACAGACAAACAGTGATGATGAGGGAGATGAGGGTCAACTCATAGAAGAAGGAGGAGAGATAAATGAAGATTACCCTCTAATTACTCTTTTTCCAGTGTTTACCTTGATCGATCTACCTGCTGATCTGCAAGGATCGGTAACAGAAAAGGTGTGGGATTT
This sequence comes from Pleurodeles waltl, assembly GCF_031143425.1. Taxonomy (NCBI): domain Eukaryota; kingdom Metazoa; phylum Chordata; class Amphibia; order Caudata; family Salamandridae; genus Pleurodeles; species Pleurodeles waltl. The sequence continues at coordinate 554,112,162 of NC_090445.1, forward strand.
GACAGGAAAGGAGGTTGGATTAATCAAGGGAGTAGGTCCAGTCAAGGTGCAGATAAAGCCGAATGCAGTGTTCCCACAAGTGTCACAATATCACATGACTCATGATGTCCTTATTGAAGTAACACAGATAATTGCGGATTTTCTCAGACAGGGAGTTTTGAAAGAGGTCCTGAGCAGTCTGTGTAACTCTCCAATTATGGGTTTGAGAAAACCCTGTGGAAAAGTTCGAATTGTGCAGGATTTGAGAAAAATAAACGAAATTGTGATAAAATGCTGCCCTGTGGTTCCCAACCCAGCGGTAATAATGTTCCAAGTTACTTGTGATGCCGAATGGTTTACGGTAGTAGACCTGTCACAGGCATTTTTTTCAATACCGCTACATGAGGATAGACAATTTTTGTTCAGCTTCAAATTCCTGGATAAGGTGTACAGTTGGTGCAGAATCCCTCAAGGGTTTTCTGAGTCACCATCCATCTTTAATCAGATATTAAAGAAGGATCTGGAACCTCTTGTGCTGCCTTTTAATTCAACTCTTGTGCAGTACATTGATGACTTGTTGATTGCATCCAAAACCAGAGAAAGTTATAAATATGATACTATTGCATTGTTGAACCATTTGGGAAAGAATGGGCATAAGGTGTCACCTAAGAAACTGCAATACTGCCAGAAAGAAGTAAAATATTTGGGGCACCTAATTGAGAAAGGATCCCGAAGGATATCAAAAGAATAACAGCTGTCATACAGATGAATCCCCCAACAACAAAAAGAGATGTCAGGATGTTTTTGGGAATGGTGGGTTATTGCCATCAATGGATACCCAACTTCTCAATCATCGCAAAACCCTTAGTAAAACTGACAGGAAAAGAAGTTAAGGATGAACCATACACAATCACATTGACAAAAGAAGAGCTTGAGTCATTTATAGAGCTGAAAGAATGCATGTGCAGGGCTCCAGCATTAGGAATGCCTGATTATGAGAAACCAGTGTTGTTGTTCTGTCATGAACGTGATGCTTGTTCTTTGTCTGTTTTAACACAGGTCCATGGAGATGCAAATCGCCCTGTAGCATTTTTTTCCGCTACTTTGGACCCTGTCGCAGCAGCCTTACCGGGTTGTTTGCGAGCAGTTGCAGCAGTTGGTCAAAGCCTTTCACAATGTGAGGGCATAGTCATGGGATACTTTTTGACAGTATTGGTTCCACATTCTGTTGAAATTCTACTGACACGAACTAAGACACAACACATGACAAATGCACGACTTACCAAATATGAGACAATTATTCTGGGGTCACCAAATGTTACATTGAAAAGGTGCACTGTGCTGAACCCGGCAACTCTACTTCCCAATGAGAATACAGAAATAAAAAAAGGGGAAGAGTTTGAGCATGATTGTCTGGAGGTGACTGAGCTCAGTACCAAACCTCGCTCAGATATAAAAGATACCCAGTTAGAGGAAAACAATTGCATTATGTTTGTTGATGGGTCCTGCCTAAGAGATTCCACAGGAACCTTGAGAGCTGGTTATGCAGTATGTACCATATCTGGCATAGTCGAGGCCTCCTGGCTCGAGAAAGTGTTTTCTGCACAGGTGGCAGAATTGATAGCGCTCACCAAAGCCTGCCATGCTGCTGTAAATCTGAAAGTCACAGTCTATACAGACAGCAGATACGGATTTGGAATTGTACATGATTTTGGTCAACTCTGGTCACAGAGAGGGTTTATGACATCCTCTGGTTCACCTGTAAAAAATGGAGAACAAATAACAGATTTGTTACATGCGATTCAGTTGCCTCTTGAAATTGCCGTGGTGAAGTGCAGTGCTCACACCAGATCACAAGACTTTGTGTCAATGGGGAATGGTTACGCAGACCAAGTTGCCAGATTTTGTGCATTAAACTGTATATCTTTTAAGGAGCAGTGGGAACTGTTACTACAACCTGAGAATGATACAGCCTTAAGCCTAGCATTACGAGTGGTTGATACTTTAGATGAATTAAAGACACTACAAACCCGTGCTAGTAAAGAAGAAAAATGTTCCTGCCAGAAAATGCAGTGTGTACAAAGAGCAGATGATATTTGGGTGTCAGAAGAGGGAAAACTGGTTTTGCCGAACAGTCTTCTGTCACAATTTGCCCGACTGTATCATGGGCAGGCACATTTAGGAAGAGATGCCATGATCAGATCCTTTAAGATTGATTGGTTCAATCCAAAATTCAGACATGCCGCAGAAATTACTTGTCACAGGTGCGTCATCTGTCAACAGATGAACGCTGGAAAAGGAACTGTGGTAATTTTGAGCCACATTGGGAGAGCTGGTGGTCCATTTAATAAAATACAAATGGATTTCATTTAAATGCCTGTTTGCGGAGGTTTGAAGTACGTGTTGGTGATTGTGTGTGTTTTTAGCCATTGGATTGAGGCATATCCCACACGTAGGAATGACAGTCTTACAGTTGCAAAGCTGCTACTAAGAGAATTAATACCCAGGTTCGGGTTTCCGGTTTCTATAGAATCAGATAGGGGAAGACACTTCGACAATGAGGTGATTAAACTTCTGTGTGCCGCACTCAACATTGAACAAAAGCTGCATTGTAGCTATCGCCCTGAAGCCTCAGGACTAGTCGAGCAGATGAATGGTACTTTGAAATCGAGAATAGCAAAAATGTGTGCAGCAACAAACATGAAGTGGCCAGATGCATTACCTCTAGTGCTGATGTCTATGAGAAACACGCCAGATAAGAAAACAGTATTGTCCCCACATGAAATCCTCAGGGGCAGAGCAATGAGGTTACCGGCGGTACCTGCAAATGCAGTAGTGAATATTACAGATGATATGGCGTTGGATTACTGCAAAAGCTTGGCTGATGTGATTCGCTCTTTCTCTCACCAGGTGTAAGCTAACACGTTATCACCAATCGGCGAACCAGGACACTCTCTGCAAGCTGGAGATTGGGTGGTTGTCAAGAAGCACGTAAGAAAATCGTGTCTTGAGCCGCGTTGGAAAGGGCCATATCAAGTGATATTGACGACTACTACTGCTGTGAAGTGTGCCAGGGTTCCCAACTGGATACATGCCAGTCACACAAAAAAGGTAACGTTTCCTGTTGAAGAGGAACTTGAAAATTCCGGTACACCAACTTCAAGAGGAGAAGTCTCAGAGTCAGAGATCAGTCAAGAAAGATCTGAGACTACAGGAGAGCCCGCTGAGAACAGCTGTGTCCCTCAAACTATCAGTGAGTTCGAGAGAGGTGACGGAGTGCCAATCTCAGTGGAGGCAGCAGGAGAACAAAGGCAAGGAGAGGTTCTCCCAGAGGCAGACGAATACAGTTCAGAGCCTGAATACAGTATCGTACAAGAAGGAGAGAGAGACGGAGAAGTGGTAAATTTAAATCAGAACGAATCAGAATCTTCCGAACAAATCCCAAGCCTATCAGGAGAAAACACCATATCACAAGAGGAGGGTGCTGTCCAGCGTCCTGAAGGAAGACACCGAAACAAGACACATAGAGGTGATAAATGGCCAGAAAAGTCACCTTTTAGAATAAGAGAATTAACAAACGAGGCAATAATAGAAGAAAGCGATGCCTCACAGGCAGATGATCTGAGTGAAGGGGAACAGCAAGGTGAACGAAGAATAAAAAGAAAAAGAATAGCAAACCGAAGGTACACAGGTCCTGAATGGGCATATGCTACAACTTCTGAATGGCAACAAGAATTCTTAGAATTTTGCTTTGATCGAGAAGTGCCAGGCCAATACTACGGTACCTGAAGGGAAACTATAAAAGAAAAGAAAAAAAAAAAAAAACTTGATAAAACTAAAGAAAGAGACTTTATAAACTTACCAGAAAGAGACATTAAACCTGGATTTGACATCAAGAAACATAATTACGACAAGCTGCTAAACCTGAATTGACAAGAAAAAGTCCCGGAGTGAGAGAAGACGCTGTAAATACGCAGAAAGAGTTTTTTTCATCTTGAGTTGATTGTTGATCTACTATTCTGGTTCTATACAAACATGGCTTATAGTAACAAAGGAAGTAAGGTGTGTGGTTGGTTAGGATTTGTGGTAGGTGTTGTATGTGCAATAATGATTGTAGGAGTGATTGTAGGAATGCCGTGGAGAGAGAAAGAAACTATTAACACAACTTCAAAACCAGAGACTACTACTATTACTAATAAATTATCACCGTGGGAAAAATTTGAACAAGATGCTAGACATCTGCATGGGGGAACAAATACGAAAGGGGAACTTTCTACTAATGTCTTCTATCACTTATTAAATGAGTATGTGGAAACTATGGATTGAAAGATTGTTATGTGTGCACTAAAATTCCTTCATCTTTGCAGGAGGGAGTTACTTATCATAGCCTCCCTCTTACTTATGGGATTAGCTGCAGTTTGCTACTAACAAGATTCTATAATCAAGAGCATGTACAATACTTTTATTCAAATCTGGATGTTGTGTTTTCTTTTGTGCCTGTAATTTAATTTTTGAATAAGCTAGCTAAAGAAAATGATATTAAACTAGTTAGAGGATTCTTTGAGCCGACACTTACATTTGGAACTGCTTCGCACATCGCAATAACCTGACTTGCTTATTGTCTTCAGTAGAGAAAAGCTTTTTAGACCACACAGATGATAGACGCAAAGCATTAAAGGAGAAATTAGAAAAAGGCTTAGAAAAACGTACTTATGCAAATGATTATGCTTACACAGCAATTAAAACACAAGGTAAATTAGCTATAGATGCATTGCACATAGGTAGGCGATGTATATACAGACCAAAATCTGATCAAGATAATTTGTTTGTGGGAATGAGTGAATGTAGACATGTGTTTTTGTTTCAGAGTAAATGGACCTTCATGTTAAATGGACAAGACCCAGCGATTCCTGGAATCTATTACATCTGTGGGTTAAACGCATATTACCATCTCCCAAAGGGATGGTATGGGACATGTTACTTGGGAATAGTTTTCCCAAAGATATACCAGATTGATGACTTAAAACAAATACCTAAATCTTCTGAAATACAACATTCTAGACAGAAACGAGAATCAGTGGCTGCTGTCATTGGTGACATATTTGGAGCAATAATCCCATCAGTTGGTGTTATTTTAAATTCTATGAAAATTCAAAAGTTGTCTACTATTGTGGATAACATGCTGACAAATTTCACAGGAGCAATACTATTGATGGATACTGAACTTGCTGCAGAAAGGGCAATGACTCTTCAAAATCGGCTTGCTTTAGACATTCTTTTAGCAAAGAATGGAGGTGTGTGCAAAATGCTTAATGAACGTCACTGCTGTTCATATATACCTGATAACAGTGAGAAAATTAGAAGCATGCTTACTAACCTGACTAGAGATAGTACAGATTTGAAGGATCTAAAAGAACTAGGTGTTTGGGAGAAATTTGGAAAAGGAATTGCCCGAGTGGGAAGCTGGTTTACCAATATTTGGAATGGGGTACTTGCAAAAATTATGATGGGATTATTAATTGTTCTGATTTGTTTATTGGGATTTTGGGGAATATGCAAAATTAATGATAAAGTGAAAAGAAATTGGACTAAAAGAACCAAAAGAAATGAAGAAAGTGAAAGAGAGAAAATGTTCAATGAAATGTGGGAAAGCTCACATAAAGGGCAAGATGTTGAAATGCGCATTATGCACAAGGTGAAAAACTGAAGATAAAGGATTGTGTGATGACGAGCGTCATCAGAGGAGGGACTGAGAGAGCGTAGCTTAAATAATATATTATAGACGTGAAACACTTACATTTGACAATGCAATATTAATAATTAATGATTGAATTATATTAATAAAAATGGTGATTTACTCATTTGTGAACACTAATGCTGAATTAATAATAATAATCGTTCGATTATATGTATTATTACGATCAAAACTGTATTCATTAGAACTCGTATATCTTAAGTTAGCGTGAGTCAAGCAAAGCTGTGTAGCTCTCATATTAAAGCGTATTCTTCTGTCTCTTCAGTGTGCGGACTTGCAAACGACCATGACCCAGCTATTGTTCTTTCTGTATTTGTTAGTAACATGAAGGAATTCTCTCATCCGCATGCTAGCAGCTTTTAGTATAAAATTATGTGCTTTGAAACATTAATGGACACTTCCAAGGACATTGAGGCGTGGGGAAGAGAACTTTTAACCTGAGACGTGTGCCAAGATGGTGAAGTAACCCCGGATATGCCACCTACGAAATGTCGATTATGAAGACCAATTAGAAGACGAGCAAATATCAAGAAATGACAAATGCATTACTTAATGTGTAATTTGATTGGTTACCAATAGTGGGGTGAATTGACATAGACGGACGCGTTAACAGGTGAATGAGTCGGCATTCTTATTACCCAAGGTGGATCAGAAGGTAAAGATCAAATTAATAATCAGGGGAGTGAAGGATAGGAGAGGAAAAACAGGGTGAAGGTGAAAAGCTCGAAAGGAAGAAAATGATGAAAGTGTAGAAGTGGAAAGAATGTACTGAGTGACACGAAAAAGTGGGAGCAAAGTAAATAAGAAATCATTTGAACTGGAAGTAAAGGACAGGATTCCACGTCAGAAATATCAAAGTCACATGGTTCTTGAGATAGTGAAAAGTGTGGAAAGGATGAGTCAGAAGTTACATCAAACTCTGGATGGAGGTGCTGGAATAGAGGAAAGGAGAAAATCAGAAAAGGGCTTGAAAAATCTGGAAGCAGAAGTCAGACCAGCATAATGTAGATAGAAACAATCAGAGACAGTGTTGTTTTAAGACTTTTTGGGGCCTGGGTGAGACGTATTTTGGGGGACCCCCATTCAAAACAACTTTGAATTTTATTGCTTCTTTTCTGATAAATCATTCAAGCAGTAGTGAAGTGTATATATATATCTATATATATAGATATATATATAAATAGGAAGAGGAAATACTTCTCGCACACTCAGGTCTCCAGGAAAAGCAGAATTCCTTTAATCACAACGCCAAGGCTGCTGTGTCAGTCGAAACGTGTTGTGTTTGTGATTAAAGGAATTCTGCTTTTCCTGGAGACCTGAGTGTGTGAGAAGTATTTCCTCTTCTTATTTATTTATTTACCGGTCTGCTCGTGCCGGTTTTCGCACCACCCCTCATGGGCCGATGAAGTTCGGTATCGGGCTTTTGGAGGTGATCTATATATATATATATATATATATTCGACGAGAGCGGGAGAAAAGTGGAGAGAAAATAATTCAGGACTCAGAAACGTCACTAGAGACTTCTGGCATGCTAAAGAGGTAACAGGAGTGGGTAGATGTTTACCACGAACCCTTCAGAGGAAGTGTGATAGGAGATTGGTCTCCCACTCTTTGCCAGTAAACTCCTAAGCCATTGTACAGGAGCCCTTGGAGGGGGCCTCTGCTCCCCTCTCCTTTTCCATATTATATAGCGAACATGCCTCCGGGACATGGCCCACATGGGGGCTAAATGAAGAACAAGAGCAGGAGACCATGCTTTTTTATTTTAATTCAGAAGATCCATGAATCCTCCACGATTTTGCTGAAAATGAAACACAAATGTTTTTTTTTGCCCCAACAAGGTCCTATGGGGCCCCCATGTGAGAGGCTAGGTGGTTAGGGTATTCCTACCCTGACCCTTTTCCTTTTTTTTACATTTTCTTTTGGGTCTTGGCTTCAGCCGAGTTCCAAAATGGCTGCTAAGATGTCTTGGTTGAAGCATTGGCAGCCAATCCGATCTCAACACGAGATCTCTGGGATCTGTGGAGTGTACACGTCTTAGAGCTCTTTATTTCTTTTCCCTTTAATATCTCTAAAACTACCAAACAGATTTTCTCCAACCCACAGAAAGCACACTTTCTGGATCAAGAGCAAGATTTCTGCCGAATGTCGTATAATTCCGTCCAGCGGTTCGGGATAGAGTTGTGTTCAAAATCCCTAAGGGAAAATGCATGGGAAAATTTTTTTGGGACCCCCCCTTTTTCTTGGGCCTCGCTTGACGGATAACCCCAAAACATCCCAGACAGAGGCTGAACTGACTGTCATAAGTTTTGAAAATTTCGTGGAGACTCGTCAAACAGCGGCAAAGTCATTGGCAAAACAAAAGGCCTATGGGAATTAGGTTCTAAACATAACTATCAACTGGTGAACCCCAGCAGATATTATATATATATATATTACCTAGTACTAGGTAATTAAAGTTAGGACCATGTTTCTAAAGAAAAAGCATTTTTTGACTTGCCTATATCTTTGGCATCCTTTAATGAAGCTTCACGAAACTTTCCCAAGAAAATAGTGCCTCAGTAATTTTTGTTGAGCAAAGAAAGTTTTGCGGTGATCGGTCAAGCAATGGCCAAGAAGAAGGGGAGGTAAAAAAAACAGGCGTTTCTCATGTTTAAACACAACTACAGCCTGAACCGCTAGACTGAGTTACACCAAAATAGGCAAAAAGCTAGGTTTTGGTACGTAGATTACACTTTCACTTATTTGGTGTAAATGCATCCAGTAGTTTTGGAGACATTAAAGAGAAAACAAATGTGTATATCTAGGGCCATGGATCCTCCTCGACAATGTGAATAATGGTGAACTAGTGCAGGGAAATGCCCAGCTCTGATTGACTACCAACACTTCAAACCAGGAACTTGGGATCTGGCTTCAGCGGAGTCCCACAAAAAAGTTTAAATAAAAAGACAAAGGGCCAGGATAGAGTCAGGCAAAAAAACATATATTTTTTTTAAAAATTCCCAGGAGTGGGCCATCGCGCTTGTTTTTTACAAGTCCCTAGGTGGGCTAGGTCCTGGGGACATTTTCTATGCGGGGGAAGCCCAGCTCCCCTGCAGACCGGGGGACTGTCACATCCCGGGGGCACTTAATCAAAATAATGCAGGGGGACCAACCAGCCCCTCCGCAGCCTCGGGGACCATTATCTTCTCGAGGGCACTAAATGTAAAGAATGAGGGGGGTTGCCCAGCCCCCTCCGCAGCCCCAGGGACCACCACCTACCCAGGGCTATCAAAAATGAAACACAGTGGGCCTCCCAGCCACAGCCCCGGGGACAGCCACCTCAGTGGGTATTCAAAGAAATCACAGAAATCAGAAGAAATTAAATTAAAGTCAGGGGGCAGGACAGCCCCCCACAGCCCCGGGGACCGCCACCTCCCTGGGGCTAATTGTAAAAGACAGAGGTTCCGTTGAGGACCTGTGGGCCCTGAGGACCACCACCTCCCAGGGCTATTCCACATTGAAGGGGGGGCACGCAACCCCCCCTTGATGAGCCACTGAAGGCCCTGGGGACCATCAACCCCAGGGCCTGCTCCTGCTATGTCCTGGGGTGTCCACCCCAGGGACATAACTGTCTTCCCCCATGGTCCCCAATATTGTGACTGGTCACATGGCTGGGCTCCAGGGGATGGGGTCTCCGGAGCCACGATTGGCCCTTGGGAGGGAGGCTATACGCCCGCCCTCCCCCCAAAAGAATTCGTAGTTAGGCTGGGCCCTGAGGAATGGGGTCCCTGGGGCTGAGATGGGCCCTGGAGAGGGGGGCTACATGGTCCCCCTCCCCTAAAAAATAATTAGGCCAGGCCCCAGGGGATTGGATCCCAGGGTTGAGATCGGCCCTGGGAAGGGAGGCCACGTGTCCTTCTCCCCCCCAAAAAGAATTACTAATTAGGCAAGGCCCCAGGGGATGAAGTCCTTGGGGCCTAGATCAGCCCTAGCGAGGGGACCCACGCAGCCCCTCTCGCCAAAAAATAAAAAATAAGTAGGCCAGACCCTGGGCGATGGGTACCTCTAGGCCAAGATCAGCCCTGGGAAGGGGGCCAGGCCCCAGGAAATGGTGTCCCCAGGTGTGAGATGGTCCCTAGGTAGGGGGGCCACGTGGTCCTCCCCCACTAAAAAACTGTTAATAATTAGGCTGGGCCCTGAGACATGTGGTCCCCAGGGCCAAAATTGTTCTGGAGAGGGGGGCATGACCTGCTCCCAATTATTGCTGTGATTGGCCAAATGCCGTGCGCAGCGTGGAGTTGGGTGGGTATAGAAAAAAAAGTTTAAAAAAAACAAAGAAAAGGGGCTAGGGTCCCCTTAGCTCGGGTGCTGGGGTCTGTGAGTGGGTGTGCTAGTGTCTGAGTGGGAATGCGAGTGGGAGAAAGATTGAAAAAAGAGAAATTGAGAGACAGAAAGAAAGTGAGAGGGAGAGCTATAGAGAGTTTTTTAGGCTTTTGGTGAATCATACACTTAGAATGAGATATTTATGAACATATTAAAAAGAAAAATGTATTTGTCAATTAAAAACAGTGAGGACACCTTTATTCTGAACCTTAAACATTCCAATAAAAAAAAAAAAAAAAAAAAAGTTGGGAAATCAAACACACAGACAACCCTAGACTAGAACCCTCAACTGGCAGTATAAGGGTCTGTGACAGTAATCACTACACCATAGATGACGCTTTAATGTGCTGTTTCCAGAAATACTTATAACATTCACCCCACCATGTGATTTGTAAGAAATGTGAATGTTCAATCACTGTGTAGATTTAACAGTCAAAACACTCATGGATAAACAGACACAGTCCCAAGCAATAATAGAATTAGGTAACTATAACATTGTACCAAACATCTTGTTAATTTGACACTTTGAAGTAATTGTATGCCGAGACCACTGCAATCTCTCTCTTCCATCCCAGCATGGGATGGAAGAGAGAGAGAGTGAGAGAGACTAACAGGACACAGGGGGATCTTCAGGGCTCCCACGGTCCTTACGTACTCCCCCATCCTGTTGGATCCGGCATTACTCCCAGAAGCAGGGAACTGCTTTAATAGCAGCTCCTTGCTTCTTGGAGCAATGTTTTCATCTGTCTTCCCACACACAAATTGGGCTGAGGGGTAAGGATGACTCTGCTCTGGCTCCTTTTCCTTTATTTTTACGTTTTTTGTTGGGACTCGGCTGAAGCTGAATCCCAAGATGGCTGCCAACACTTCCTGGTTTGAAGTGCTGGCAGCCAATCAGAGCTGTGCATTTGCCGTGCACAAGCTTCTAATCTTCACAAAGTCAAAGCTAGCTTTCTGCCAAATTTGGTGTAATTCCATAAAGTGGTTTGGACTGTAGTAGTGTTGAAAGGTCCTATGGGAAACAAAATGGGAAACACAACTTTTTTGACCATCCCCTTTTTCTCAGCCCCCACTTGAAGGATCACCCCAAAACTTTCCTTGTAGAACAAGAACCAAGCAAGTCAAAAAACACTTTTTCTATAGAAACATGGTGACCACCAGTAGGTAACATACACATCTATACATATATATACGCATACATCTATACGATTTTCTCCTGGGATTCCTGCCCTTCATCTCCGGGCAAATACAAGAGATGGCACAAACTGGTACAGATAATCTTGCTGTGGAATTTTTTTTTTTTATTTCATAACTATACAGTGCGAAGTGCGAGGTACCACAAGGAAAACTTGACCTACACGCTTCGACTGGGCCAAAACCCATATATATATATATATATATATATATATATATATATATATATATGAAATAGAGTCAAAAGTACAGGCAGGAGAGCGATAGGGAGAGAAATTCTGCTAGAAAAATTGAAAAACTGATAAGTTGGGAAAAGATCACTTTCCCTGGGGAAGCCCTTGGAAGGTGCGGGACCTTGGCTATTGCCTCTTTGCCCAACCTTTAAAGCATCTCTGATCGGAGAGGCTATTCCATGAAAGAAAAAATTATAGCAAACACAGTTTAGCCAGATCTGAATGCTTCCATATCTTGCACAGTGCCACTATGTCATGCCCACATAATGGCAATCCTGAGATCAGGCACATCACAATCTCTGTTCTCCGCATACAGATTTGAATTACGCATTTTCCACATTGTACATTCTCAGCAGTAAATATGGCTACACACAATGCATTGCAAAGTATGTAGTGAAGAGTGCACAAGGAGACTGACTGAACAACTGGGTTCAGAGGTGTGGCTAACACAGCTCTAGACAGCGGCTCTCTGTACCTTGATTCCAGTTCACTTTATGGGTCCTTGCCTGGTACAGGGCTCACACCTTATGCCCTTTTCTGCACTGTGCATTCATCTACACCAGAACTCATACAGACCATGAGAGTTGGTGTACGTAATGCCATTTCTGTTAATAATTAAATACTGTACATTTCCCTTAATGGGAGTAACGCAGGGCAATGCACCACCTTGAGCACAATGGTATTTACTGGCTTCTGCTGGCACCTGTCCATCTGCCATGGGAGCCACTAAGTACTAGAGCAGGGGGGTGCACAACAGCTGTTTTAGTATGTATGTATGTATGTATGTATGTATGTATGTATGCATGTATGTATGTATGTAGGGAAGAAGATGTAGAAAGCTAGTACATACCATTAGAAGAGAACAAGACTCCATCACAAGAACAGCTCTCCACTGGACCCCAGAATAAAACAGAAGAAAGGTAGACCAAAGAACACCTGGAGATGAACCGTAGAAACAGCACTGAAGACCACAAACCACTTCTGGGCAGAGTACAGACATTTTTCCAAGACAGAAGTGGAGGTCTTTGTTGGTGTTCTACTTACCATAAAGCATAATCGTCAGGAGTAAGTATGTAGGGAGAGAAGGCCAGGTCAAACAGACTACTCAGTAATTCAACTGCCCTTCTCCTGCACGCATGTCCCCTGCCTGAAGTGGGACATGCGCATTGGGAACATGCACTCTGACATCTGCAAATCACAATTTGTTCCTGTGAGATAATGAGCAGCAAAATGCTTTAAATGTGCTTCTGATGTTCAGTTTCTGCATATAACCTAATATAAGCTTTAATGTTTTACTCCTATGTAGACGGTTCCTTACATTACCTTGTCTTGTGCAATGTATAATTTGATCAGCTTTTCTTTCTGTTTGACGGTTTTAATACTGTTTATACATCTTTGTTGATAAAGATTTCAATTCATTTAACTGTTAGGGGTAATGATTGTCATACTGCAAATTGACACTAAAAAGGAATTAAGACTCCTCCTGAGAATTCTCCGCTCATTAACATTTTTTTCTCTCTACTTCCCTTGGTGCTAACTGAGAAATGCATTACTTTACTCTGATTTCAGTGCCCCGTTAAGCTTGAAGCATAATTGGACATTCAAAGCCATTATTCATTTACATATAATGGGAAATGAATTAATATGTTCTGCTGAAAACTCTTACAATTGCCTGTTAAGAATTTCAGGATTATAAGGACAGTTATAATCGCTACACTGATGCAGTTCTGATGATGAAATTCAACATTATGCATTCATGACATATTTCCATGATTTGTTTAAGCTTTCAACAGAAGAGGAATCTTTAAAGCCAATACGAGATTGAGCCAACATATGGAATATGTCAGTCCATGACCGTATTCTGGTTGTTACTACTTACGTAGTAGCCAATAGTGTAACACTATCAATCGCTAGAAGACAAAGGTCTGGTAGAAAGTGCAGGAAATCATTAATTCCTACTCATTAGAAATAAGGAAAATGACACGAGGCATCAAAATCCACTCCCTCGAGACACCTCTTACAGAAAATGTATAACTGCTGGGAATCCACGTTATGTAACAAAACACCAGTAAAAATTGTTTTATGGTCCATAATAAGATCAGCTATGAGATGGTCATAAAAGGTGAACAAATAGAACTAAGTCCTGCTTCATCGTGTTAAGCTTGCCTGGGATATATACAAAAATCAGGTAATGACAGCTATCTGAGCTCAGTTCCTCCTCCTTGGAATTCATAATTTATTCCATCATGTAACTATTTTTTAAGGGACAGTTTTATTACCACATGTGTTGTTTGTTTGCAACTTGTAATCTGAAAATGAGTGGTCATTTACACCCAGTAATATGTTTTACATCTGAAACCACTTGATATGGCTTCAGTAAATAATAATGGGTCACTGAAAATGGAGGTGATAGGTCTGTTGACAAATGTTGGACTTGGTCTTCTCTGCAGGGTCATCCCCAAATTTATGCCTCCATCTTCCTGTTTTCAGATCCCTTTTTGTTGGCTTTTAGGACTCTGCACAATTTAAAACAGTTTAATCAGTGCTAAAGTTCTTGTGCTCTCTCCTTCTCCTCTAAACATGATGAAATTGGTTTACACCCAATTGGCATATTTAATTACTTGTAAGTCCCTGCTAAAGAGGTAGTACATGTACCCAGGGCCTGTAAATTAAAAATACTACTAGAGGAACTGCAGCACTGATTGTGCCATGCACTTAAGTAGCCCTTTAAACAGCAGCCTGTGTGTGCAGTTTTAAACTGGTATTTCAACCTGGCAAAACGAATCTTTTTCCCAGGCCTAAACCTTCTTTTTTAAAACATTTGTCATCACTGGGGTAGGCCCTGATCAGCACAGAGGGCAGGATGCAGTGTATTTAAAAATGTAGACATGTACTTTTACATGCCCTGGTAGTGAAAAACTCTGAATTTATTTTTCACTACTGCAAGGCCTACCTCTCCCATAAGATAATATTGGGTTACCCTATTACTGTCACGGTTTTGGGTTGATTCTGATCAGGACTCTGGTTGGGACACCCCTTGAGGTCACAGAATATCCCAAAGAGATAGTGTACTGGGGCAGAAGAGAAGCTAAATGCATACATGGGAAAGGACAGCTATGGACAGGCACAGGAAACAGGAAAGTAAAAGCAGAGCAACCTTAGTGTGAACAAACAGGAATCGGATTACTAATGGACAACCACTGGGGTTACAACTAAGGTTGTACACAGGGTAGGGCTCAGAACTTCACACAGCAACAGGGAATGTCAATGCCTCTGTGCAGATTGCTCTTACAGATAGTCACCCCAAAAGCCCCATAGAAAGGAGGCAGCAGAAGTGATTCTGTCTCTGGACCCTTAGAGCACAAACAAGGATTGTACTTACATACACAAGACAAGCCCTTGTGGGTCCCGCAGAAAACACAGTGGCAATTCCTGGAAAAACAGCAATAGCACACTGTCACTGTTAGACACTAAAGACTACGCATAACACTAGACAAAGGATGGGGGCTGGAATTGCCTCCTGGAAACCAGGAGCCAACCCCAGTATAAAGGAAAATACTTATACACAGTTGAAGACTGATAGTACACTTACCAGACACTAATACCCAAGAGGATACGGAAACAGTAGGATCAAACTAGGAGGAAGAGACAGGAACTGGGAACAGGCTCAGGCTGAAGCAAAGGCAGGAATAGGACTGGAAAACAGAGTGCAAGATCTGGCTGGAACAAACAGAAACAGGAATGGGAAACAGAGAGCAAGCTCTGGCTTTTACAAGCAAGGACAGGGCTGAAATACAGGGAGTCGGAATAAGCGGTAAACAGTACTGGGAAACAGAGAACAGGTTCAGGCTGAAACAAGGCAGGAACAGGACTGAGAAACAGGGAGAAGGCTCTGGAAGAAACAAACAGGAACAAGGCTCAGAGACTGGGAGCAGACTCTGGCTGGAACAAGCAGGGACAGGGCAGAGAAAGAGAAAGCAGAACAGGAACAAGACTGGAACACCATCCAATAAAGGGTATGGAAAACAAAGGAATCGAACTCCAATACACGACGAGGATCTTGAGGAAATGGCTGCTTATAAGCAGTTCCAGGCTGCAGCAAACCCCAGGTGGAATCACATGACTGGGCTGCACAGGAGAGGTCTCAGGGGTGTGTAGTTTCAGACACTCACTCACTCACTCACTCACTCACTCCTGTAGGAGAGAATCCAGTAAAAAGGAGCAACTGGACTTCTCCCATAGAAAACAATGTGTAGCAGAATCCAGGTTTTCCTGACTACCAGGCTGTGCATTATGGGATTTGCAGTCCCAGGAAGCAAATGTAATTCTACAAAAGCATACTATAGCGAAAAGGAAAACAAACGGGAGTCAGTAAGGGACTCTAGATGAGTGTTCAATGTGATTCCCATGCTACAGACAGTCCCTTTACAGCGCCCCCTAGAGATGGGATGACAGAGTCATAACAATTACATTTAATAAGTAATAGCTTTCAATTGAGAGCAGATAGGCAGGTCAGTTTGATGTCTATAGAATTGTAATAAAACGCCCTCTTTAATGGTAAAGCCAGATTTTTCATTATAGTTCTTAAAATACCACTTTTAGGAAACTGGCACTTTTCTGACCCAACTATGTAATGTCTGCATCTGGGTCACATGTCTAGGTGTTGTTAGTAGTCGTTCTTTATGTATGGCTCCCAGACAATGAGACAAAGGAAAGTTAGTTATTGGTAGGATTGTCCACTCTGAAGTAATAATGGGGAAGACTTGTGACCTACAACACTTGCCAATCACAAAAGCTCTGTCTGAGCACTCTCACAAAGGGTGTGTCACTTTTCTTTTGTGATCCCAGACAAGCTGGGGCCAGGGCAGGTAGTCAGGAAATTCCAAGCACCTCAGCGGTGTGGAAACCTCTAGAAACGTCTTCTACTTCAAAGTGGACACCAGGTATAAATATTGGACCTTAGACCCCAACTCTTCAGTATACTCCTGGATCTGTGGATACTAAAAAACAAGAACTTCTGTGCTGCTTTGCTACTGAAGGATTGCCACCATGCTGCCTGGCTGTTCTGCTGCTCTGCTGCTCTGCTGCCTTGCTTGCTAAGAAGGAAGACTGGAGCTGTGCACTTCATCTTAGGCTGATGTGACTCCAAGGGCCAGCCAGCTGACCTCCAGTTCTGTGAAACAGAGACATGATAAGCTCCAGAGGCTCACAGCAACTGCCCAGCTCACCTGCTGCCTGGTCCTGCAACTGAGACTGCCTGCTCCTGCTGGTCTCTGCTTGAGTGTGTTCCTGAGCCCAATTGGTGCCCCTCATCTCCAATACCATTGATGTGGCTTCGGTTGAGCTTGCCTGAAATGTTTGGGCTCTTCACAAACATGAACGGGTCAGCTTGTGTCAAGATCTTGACACCCACACTGTCTGCCAATGTGAAGTTCCGGCGTACTCGACTGTTCAGCTATAATGGCTGCAAATAATGACCCCCAGCACGAGGTCTGCACTTCGTGCCACAGTATTGACAGCTCGCAGTGACCGCCAAAGCAAAGTTCCATCAAGGACCGGCCACGATATCGATAGGAACTTTACTCTATAGGGATCAGTATCTGCGAAAACAAGCCTGCTCTTCACGCTACATTGACAACCATCTGCAGCACTTTCCTTGCAGCCCCTTTCACTGTGATTGGAACTGATTGAACTGGACTTTGAAGCTAACTCTTTCAGCTGGACTAACCTTGTCCCTGTATCTGACTCATGGTCCATCACGGTCAGCCTGAATATGTGACTTGCACCCAGTGTCACACAACCAGATAGCTGCAAGTGGCATTTTGCATTTTTTGGCACTATTTTCACAAATCTCTAAACTTGCATATCTCTGTCTCTACTAACTGGATTTTTGTTGTTTGGTGTCGAATTACCTACTCAATTCTACTCTATTTATGTACATTGTGCTGTGCTTTCACTTTATTGCTATTTGAAGTGCTGCAAAAAAACTTTACACTGTCTCTAAGGTAACCTGGTTGCTCTGTGCCAAGCTACCAGAGGGTTGAGTACAGGTTAATTTTGGTTTTGGTTGTGACATCACCTGAACAAGGATTGTGGAGGCTGCATAAGAAGGGCTTCATGTCCCTCAACCGGTAACCCAATTTCTTGCACCAAAACTACCATCTCATTGGCTTGAATAGTATCATTCACTAATTGGATCAAGGTGCAAGACAGTCACAGTGCTCTCTCAATTACAAAGTCCAGATATTATAGGGGAAACTGATTTCAAAAGGGTGCAAGGTGTTACAGATGAAAACATTATAAACATATAGCTGTGTTTTGAAATATTTCTTAAAAATCTACATGAAGACCAGGAGAACAGCCACGATAGCACAAATGTCCTCTGCATTTTTCTTGAGATGTATTAGTCTCTACGATTTACACATTAACACCCCACATCACTAAGTTTTTTTAATGTTTAAAATGTACAGATCAGAGATGTATGTGTAAAATGTGTATAAATATCTGAATGCTCAGACATTCATAAACATTGCCATGCGCATCTGTGCAAGCTGACCTTTGGAGAAATGTCTTTCCCTGTACTCTCATTGGAATGTGAGGATGTGTCCTTCCCTTTGCTAACATGAAACAATCCCTAAACTCGCCTTTTGTAGGAGCAGTATCCTGTGTGTTTCTTTGGTGACAAACTAATTTCAATACACTTTTGAATACCTATAGACATTATTAGGTTTTTAGCTGCATTTTGCATGGCTATCTTTCCCCTGCCCCTAATCTGTAACTTACAATGTTGATTTTCTAAGAATAACGAGTGCACTCTTTATTTGAAAAAATAAACTGAGCTAATACTGATGTTGTATGTGATGATGTCTAGTTTTGGAAGTGTTTTTTGAGTAGGCAGGTTCTTCTTAATACATCAACACCTTTGTTTTCAGAACTTTTAATTCATGCAAATTAATTATTTCATATCATGTGCCCTTACTACTCTGGCTGAGAAAACTAGATAAACGTGTTCAAAAAGGTGCCAAGAACACTGCCCCTACAGTATTTATGAACTGTCAATCATATACCTTTACATATGATGTATTAGGAGCAAAAACAGGGGAAAAGATGAAATGAGATGGACTCCTGTTCTCCTATACAAAAAGTCTTTTGACAGTCCATGTCAAAAAGTCAGAGTTACTGCAATGGAGAGCGGGCCAAATACAGGACTGAGTTCAGTCTGCTGTTAAAGCACCTTGTGTCCTGAGCATCCAGAGGGGAAATCCTTGAGTCGACCTCTGTGGCGGGGGCATCAAGGGGCCATTGACGAGAGCTTCTAGTACAGTGTCATGCATCAAGATGTGTCGAACTGCAGCAATGATGGTGAAGTTGCCGAACGGGAGCAATGAACTAGGCACTGAGAGGTGTTACACTGTTGAGTTCAATGAAGACGCTTGTGCTGTGAGGACTTTTGTCAAGATGTGTCACCACGAGTTGAGATTCATCGATTTGGACTAATTGTCAGGTTATAGATGCATTGCACAGGGTCGGTGCTTATGATGCCTCCAAACAGAAGCTGCAATACCCGGTCCTGCATCGAGTTACATAGGCACTGGAGAGCCTGTTATGTCCCTGTAGCTCATAAAGAAGGTCAGCTAACTGTCTCTTGGAGACACTCCAGCACAAGACACACTGACAAGCAGAGCACACCTTGGGCAGCAGAGCAATCCTTGGCCAGCAGGGCAGACTTCACAGAGCTGGGCAGTTCTTCTTCTGTAGAGTTAAAAGGTCCAGAAATGATCTGACTAAATAGGGCAGAGGGTCCAATATGTATACCTTGTGCCCACTTTGAAGCAGGAGAAGCTTTTAGAGTTTTCCATCCAGTGAGGTGTCTGGAATTACCTTCACCCCTGTCATGGCCCAATGATATCTGGGGTCACAGTAGACTAGTGTGAAACCCTTTGTGAGTCTCTTGGGGTAGTGGCTTCAAAGTGCAAGTGTGGTAAGTGACAGCTCCCGCCTATCAAGTCAGAGACTGTCCATCCTGACAACATTCACACCCTCCTTTGTGATACTGTCTGCATGAACACACAAAGTCCAACTGCATCTAGTCATGCCACCCACGAACAAGCTGAAGACACCAAATAGTTCGGATAAGAAAATGCCAAGTTCCTAAAAGTGGCATTTTCAGAATTGTGACATGAAATTTGACCTTACCATTAAAGAGTTTTAAATTACAATTCCTCAGACACCAAACATGGCTGTCCTACTTGGAGAGGTAGGACTTGCAATATTCAGAAAAACATTTTGATGATTTCTTCACTACCAGAGCATGTAAAACTTAAATTTACATATCTGACTTTTTAAATACAATGAACCAGGACCTATGGGCTGTTTTTGGTCTACCCTAGGGGTAACGTATATGTAGTATAAAGAAAGGTTTAGGTCTGGAGAAAGGTTTATTTGGTCAGGTTAAAATGGCAGTTCAGGCTACAATGGCGGGTCTGAAACATGTTTAAAGGCTACTTAAGTGGGTTGCACAATTAGTGCTACTGGCTCACTAGTAGCATTTAATTTATAGGCCATGGGTACATGTTGTAACGTTTTATTAGGGACCTATAAGGAAATGTTTTGTGTCATTTAGGGTGTAAGCCAATTTTACCATGTTTAAAGGAGAGAGCGCACACACTTTAGCTCTGGTGAACAGTGTCCCAAAGGCCAACAAAAACAAATTCAGCAAAAAGGGAGTAGCAAAGGCAAAATGTTTGAGGGAAGACCACCCTAACGCTCACAGGTCTAACAGCAGAGTTTTGTAGACAGCAGAAATGAGTTTGAAAAGGCGTCATTCATCAACAGGAAGATATTTAAGAGATTGTTTTGAATCAGCATCTAACTTATTAGGTACTTCCATGTGAGGGGCCACAAGTACCATGAGAAATGTTCCAAGCAGTGAGTTTTATTAGGTCAATCTAAGTAACCAGAGGGATTGTATCACGTGCTACAAATGCTCTGCTGGGATGCAAGAGTCTTAAATGGAATTGTGATCATTTGGACAGAAATTTACAGTGTGTTTTGGCATCCAAACTCTTAGTTATTAATGAAACATTTAAAATATAATGCATGCTGCACATGTGTGATATTTGAATGGATTTCCAGTAATGAAAATGTGCAAATGTATGTGGAGTCATTTGGGAAATGTGAGGGGGATACCCGGAGGGAACAAAAGTCACTATAGAAAGTGTGTGAGGTTTCTCTTGCACTCCTTTTTTTTATATTAATACTTTATTAGTATTTCACAATGGCAAACACGTGACATACACATATACAAGAAATGGTCTGGAACTAATAGATCATCAATTCAGCACAGACAGAAGTACACATAAAGGGAGAAGAAAATAATTCTCCACTGGAGCGAGTGAGCGGGCCGAGAAGCCCCTAGATGGGTAGACAGGGGAAATGAGGGAAAATAGGGTAGTTGGCGATGGGGGATTGGATAAATAAACAAGTAGAGCAGGATCCTTCCTGCCTTTCCCCGTGAACAGTCTCTAACTCCATGTGGACCCAGGAGCTTCAAATAGCAGTTAAGTCTGAGTCTGAGAGTTCACTCATCTAAATAAACATTCTTCATTTCCTGGGTTCAGCACTCTCTCATGTGTGAATGTGCCCATTGCCTGTGTCCCGCTATTCAGATCTCCACTATCCTGTTGTGTCAATTTATTGATTTTTGCGCCAGGAGACCTGGCGTTTGCGTGAATCAACCCTATAAGGCAGCCTTCAGTATGAAACATTGGTTCTGCATCACAATCACAGAGCCTTGCATATCCATGGGGTGGGAAGCCTGCTCACCACCCCATGTTAGATGTCATAATCATGCCTGTACAGGGTATTGTGCTTTTACTACCCCCTGGGTATGCCTTTTTAAATATATGTAAGAATGGGCCCCAGATCGCAATTTTTTTGCATTCAATCATTGAGTTTGCATGTACGTTTATCATAGGTGGCCATTTCATGCATGTCAGATAGCCATATATTATAAGATGGTGGTGTGGCTAATTTCCAGTGGTGCAAAATTGCCACCTTCGCCACAGCCAAGTAATAATAGGGAAGACTTGTGACCTACAACACTTGCCAATCACAAAAGCTCTGTCTGAGCACTCTCACAAAGGGTGTGTCACTTTTCTTTTGTGATCCCAGACAAGCTGGGGCCAGGGCTGGTAGTCAGGAAATTCCAAGCACCTCAGCGGTGTGGAAACCTCTAGAAACGTCTTCTACTTCAAAGTGGACACCAGGTATAAATATTGGACCTTAGACCCCAACTCTTCAGTATACTCCTGGATCTGTGGATACTAAAAAACAAGAACTTCTGTGCTGCTTTGCTACTGAAGGATTGCCACCATGCTGCCTGGCTGTTCTGCTGCTCTGCTGCTCTGCTGCCTTGCTTGCTAAGAAGGAAGACTGGAGCTGTGCACTTCATCTTAGGCTGATGTGACTCCAAGGGCCAGCCAGCTGACCTCCAGTTCTGTGAAACAGAGACATGATAAGCTCCAGAGGCTCACAGCAACTGCCCAGCTCACCTGCTGCCTGGTCCTGCAACTGAGACTGCCTGCTCCTGCTGGTCTCTGCTTGAGTGTGTTCCTGAGCCCAATTGGTGCCCCTCATCTCCAATACCATTGATGTGGCTTCGGTTGAGCTTGCCTGAAATGTTTGGGCTCTTCACAAACATGAACGGGTCAGCTTGTGTCAAGATCTTGACACCCACACTGTCTGCCAATGTGAAGTTCCGGCGTACTCGACTGTTCAGCTATAATGGCTGCAAATAATGACCCCCAGCACGAGGTCTGCACTTCGTGCCACAGTATTGACAGCTCGCAGTGACCGCCAAAGCAAAGTTCCATCAAGGACCGGCCACGATATCGATAGGAACTTTACTCTATAGGGATCAGTATCTGCGAAAACAAGCCTGCTCTTCACGCTACATTGACAACCATCTGCAGCACTTTCCTTGCAGCCCCTTTCACTGTGATTGGAACTGATTGAACTGGACTTTGAAGCTAACTCTTTCAGCTGGACTAACCTTGTCCCTGTATCTGACTCATGGTCCATCACGGTCAGCCTGAATATGTGACTTGCACCCAGTGTCACACAACCAGATAGCTGCAAGTGGCATTTTGCATTTTTTGGCACTATTTTCACAAATCTCTAAACTTGCATATCTCTGTCTCTACTAACTGGATTTTTGTTGTTTGGTGTCGAATTACCTACTCAATTCTACTCTATTTATGTACATTGTGCTGTGCTTTCACTTTATTGCTATTTGAAGTGCTGCAAAAAACTTTACACTGTCTCTAAGGTAACCTGGTTGCTCTGTGCCAAGCTACCAGAGGGTTGAGTACAGGTTAATTTTGGTTTTGGTTGTGACATCACCTGAACAAGGATTGTGGAGGCTGCATAAGAAGGGCTTCATGTCCCTCAACCGGTAACCCAATTTCTTACACCAAAACTACCATCTCATTGGCTTGAATAGTATCATTCACTAATTGGATCAAGGTGCAAGACAGTCACAGTGCTCTCTCAATTACAAAGTCCAGATATTATAGGGGAAACTGATTTCAAAAGGGTGCAAGGTGTTACAGATGAAAACATTATAGACATATAGCTGTGTTTTGAAATATTTCTTAAAAATCTACATGAAGACCAGGAGAACAGCCACGATAGCACAAATGTCCTCTGCATTTTTCTTGAGATGTATTAGTCTCTACGATTTACACATTAACACCCCACATCACTAAGTTTTTTTAATGTTTAAAATGTACAGATCAGAGATGTATGTGTAAAATGTGTATAAATATCTGAATGCTCAGACATTCATAAACATTGCCATGCGCATCTGTGCAAGCTGACCTTTGGAGAAATGTCTTTCCCTGTACTCTCATTGGAATGTGAGGATGTGTTCTTCCCTTTGCTAACATGAAACAATCCCTAAACTCGCCTTTTGTAGGAGCAGTATCCTGTGTGTTTCTTTGGTGACAAACTAATTTCAATACACTTTTGAATACCTATAGACATTATTAGGTTTTTAGCTGCATTTTGCATGGCTATCTTTCCCCTGCCCCTAATCTGTAACTTACAATGTTGATTTTCTAAGAATAATGAGTGCACTCTTTATTTGAAAAAATAAACTGAGCTAATACTGATGTTGTATGTGATGATGTCTAGTTTTGGAAGTGTTTTTTGAGTAGGCAGGTTCTTCTTAATACATCAACACCTTTGTTTTCAGAACTTTTAATTCATGCAAATTAATTATTTCATATCATGTGCCCTTACTACTCTGGCTGAGAAAACTAGATAAACGTGTTTAAAAAGGTGCCAAGAACACTGCCCCTACAGTATTTATGAACTGTCAATCATATACCTTTACATATGATGTATTAGGAGCAAAAACAGGGGAAAAGATGAAATGAGATGGACTCCTGTTCTCCTATACAAAAAGTCTTTTGACAGTCCATGTCAAAAAGTCAGAGTTACTGCAATGGAGAGCGGGCCAAATACAGGACTGAGTTCAGTCTGCTGTTAAAGCACCTTGTGTCCTGAGCATCCAGAGGGGAAATCCTTGAGTCGACCTCTATGGCGGGGGCATCAAGGGGCCATTGACGAGAGCTTCTAGTACAGTGTCATGCATCAAGATGTGTCGAACTGCAGCAATGATGGTGAAGTTGCCGAACGGGAGCAATGAACTAGGCACTGAGAGGTGTTACACTGTTGAGTTCAATGAAGACGCTTGTGCTGTGAGGACTTTTGTCAAGATGTGTCACCACGAGTTGAGATTCATCGATTTGGACTAGTTGTCAGGTTATAGATGCATTGCACAGGGTCGGTGCTTATGATGCCTCCAAACAGAAGCTGCAATACCCGGTCCTGCATCGAGTTACATTGGCACTGGAGAGCCTGTTATGTCCCTGTAGCTCATAAAGAAGGTCAGCTAACTGTCTCTTGGAGACACTCCAGCACAAGACACACTGACAAGCAGAGCACACCTTGGGCAGCAGAGCAATCCTTGGCCAGCAGGGCAGACTTCACAGAGCTGGGCAGTTCTTCTTCTGTAGAGTTAAAAGGTCCAGAAATGATCTGACTAAATAGGACAGAGGGTCCAATATGTATACCTTGTGCCCACTTTGAAGCGGGAGAAGCTTTTAGAGTTTTCCATCCAGTGAGGTGTCTGGAATTACCTTCACCCCTGTCATGGCCCAATGATATCTGGGGTCACAGTAGACTAGTGTGAAACCCTTTGTGAGTCTCTTGGGGTAGTGGCTTCAAAGTGCAAGTGTGGTAAGTGACAGCTCCCGCCTATCAAGTCAGAGACTGTCCATCCTGCCAACATTCAGACCCTCCTTTGTGATACTGTCTGCATGAACACACAAAGGCCAACTGCATCTAGTCATGCCACCCACGAACAAGCTGAAGACACCAAATAGTTCGGATAAGAAAATGCCAAGTTCCTAAAAGTGGCATTTTCAGAATTGTGACATGAAATTTGACCTTACCATTAAAGAGTTTTAAATTACAATTCCTCAGACACCAAACATGGCTGTCCTACTTGGAGAGGTAGGACTTGCAATATTCAGAAAAACATTTTGATGATTTCTTCACTACCAGAGCATGTAAAACTTAAATTTACATGTCTGACTTTTTAAATACAATGAACCAGGACCTATGGGCTGTTTTTGGTCTACCCTAGGGGTAACGTATATGTAGTATAAAGAAAGGTTTAGGTCTGGAGAAAGGTTTATTTGGTCAGGTTAATATGGCAGTTCAGGCTACAATGGCGGGTCTGAAACATGTTTAAAGGCTACTTAAGTGGGTTGCACAATTAGTGCTACAGGCTCACTAGTAGCATTTAATTTATAGGCCATGGGTACATGTTGTAACGTTTTACTAGGGACCTATAAGGAAATGTTTTGTGTCATTTAGGGTGTAAGCCAATTTTACCATGTTTAAAGGAGAGAGCGCACACACTTTAGCACTGGTGAACAGTGTCCCAAAGGCCAACAAAAACAAATTCAGCAAAAAGGGAGTAGCAAAGGCAAAATGTTTGAGGGAAGACCACCCTAACGCTCACAGGTCTAACAGCAGAGTTTTGTAGACAGCAGAAATGAGTTTGAAAAGGCGTCATTCATCAACAGGAAGATATTTAAGAGATTGTTTTGAATCAGCATCTAACTTATTAGGTACTTCCATGTGAGGGGCCACAAGTACCATGAGAAATGTTCCAAGCAGTGAGTTTTATTAGGTCAATCTAAGTAACCAGAGGGATTGCATCACTTGCTACAAATGCTCTGCTGGGATGCAAGAGTCTTAAATGGAATTGTGATCATTTGGACAGAAATTTACAGTGTGTTTTGGCATCCAAACTCTTAGTTATTAATGAAACATTTAAAATATAATGCATGCTGCACATGTGTGATATTTGAATGGATTTCCAGTAATGAAAATGTGCAAATGTATGTGGAGTCATTTGGGAAATGTGAGGGGGATACCCGGAGGGAACAAAAGTCACTATAGAAAGTGTGTGAGGTTTCTCTTGCACTCCTTTTTTTTATATTAATACTTTATTAGTATTTCACAATGGCAAACACGTGACATACACATATACAAGAAATGGTCTGGAACTAATAGATCATCAATTCAGCACAGACAGAAGTACACATAAAGGGAGAAGAAAATAATTCTCCACTGGAGCGAGTGAGCGGGCCGAGAAGCCCCTAGATGGGTAGACAGGGGAAATGAGGGAAAATAGGGTAGTTGGCGATGGGGGATTGGATAAATAAACAAGTAGAGCAGGATCCTTCCTGCCTTTCCCCGTGAACAGTCTCTAACTCCATGTGGACCCAGGAGCTTCAAATAGCAGTTAAGTCTGAGTCTGAGAGTTCACTCATCTAAATAAACATTCTTCATTTCCTGGGTTCAGCACTCTCTCATGTGTGAATGTGCCCATTGCCTGTGTCCCGCTATTCAGATCTCCACTATCCTGTTGTGTCAATTTATTGATTTTTGCGCCAGGAGACCTGGCGTTTGCGTGAATCAACCCTATAAGGCAGCCTTCAGTATGAAACATTGGTTCTGCATCACAATCACAGAGCCTTGCATATCCATGGGGTGGGAAGCCTGCTCACCACCCCATGTTAGATGTCATAATCATGCCTGTACAGGGTATTGTGCTTTTACTACCCCCTGGGTATGCCTTTTTAAATATATGTAAGAATGGGCCCCAGATCGCAATTTTTTTGAATTCAATCATTGAGTTTGCATGTACGTTTATCATAGGTGGCCATTTCATGCATGTCAGATAGCCATATATTATGAGATGGTGGTGTGGCTAATTTCCAGTGGTGCAAAATTGCCACCTTCGCCACAGCCAAGGCCAAGAACTGCCAGTGTTTTTCATGGCATGCCAGTTCTGTGAGGACTGACATATTGTGCAGCAAAGCCAGTCGACTTGTTAATCATGTTGATACCCTGAGTTCACTCTTCAAAATGTTGCATACTGATCTCCAGTAATGCAGGAGAATTGTACAATCCCACAGGACAGGCACAAAATCGCAATCTGCAGCAGCGCACCTTCAATACTGAGAGTCCACTTGCATTGTGCCCTATAGAGCTTTACCAGTGTCCAGTGCCATTGGTGGAGGACCTTGAAATAGCTGTACTTCAGCTTAGCCTCCTGATGCAAACAATCATGATTCTCTAGAATGGTGTTCCAGTCCTTTGTTCCCACCAGCAGCAGAGATTGTAGAATTTTGGTGTAAGAAGAGGGCATCCGTCACGGTAGCATACAGTCCCATCATGGTCCCATACCATCTTTCCAGGTCATGCTATATTGTAATAATGGGTCCGCTTCAAACTCTACGATGATGTTCCCCGTGTGTGTAGTAAGTAATGTGTGAAAGGTTGATATATCCAATGTTATGAGGGTGGGCGCACTAAGTCACATGGGACAGAGTTAAATGGGATCATGTCATATATCAGGTTGTGTACGTGATGTATTCCTTTTCTTCTCCACAGAGATCAAACAATTTCCTCTCCACAGTAGTAATTTCCTGATTTCTCCATATCAGCACCTTTAGATAAATCATATTTGAGGACTGGATCAGTTTATGGGCCCGGTGCCCGGCACATGCACAGCATGGATAAATGGGTTACCATGTTGGCCTGCTTGTGCGTGCCCCATGTAAAAAGCTGTGAGACTACCTTTAATTTACAGCATGTGCCGTTTAAAAAAGACCCAAGTAGGTGTATCATTATATGGTTTTAACATGTGCCCTGTGTGTGCTACCTGTGAGGCTAACCAGTAGGAATCTGCGTGTGGGAGGCATAAACCTCCTGAGGTAGTTTTAGAGTGCAGCTTAGAGGCTTTTTGGCGAGGTTTACAGCTCCCCACACAAAACTCATAATAAGTTGATTGCTCACTTTCACCATAGTGTGATATGATAATACTTTATTTCGCCATACAGTCATAAAAGTGCCATTAAAAACAATGCAATCCAACTCTTCATAAAATACAATACATATACTCTAATAAAGACATTAAAAACAATTTAAAATTCAATAACAACACTAAGGGCCTCATTACGAGTCTGGCGGTCCATGGACTGACAGACTCGCGGTGGTGCTCAGACCACCACCGAGAGGAGCGGTCCGACCACCATATTATGACCGTGGCAGAGCCACCATGGTCCAACCGCTGGCACCGCCAGGTTGCCGCCAGCTGACAGCCTGGCAGTGCCGGCGGTCTCGGTCCGCCTGGGCAGAGCTGCATGCAGTGCTGTCCTCTGGACTACAACCCGCTTTTCCGCCAGCCTTTGCATGGCGGTCACACCGCCCCATCAAAGGCTGGTGGAAAGAGGGTGTCAGGGACCCTGTGGGGGCCCCTGCACTGCACTTGGCATGGGCAGTGCAGGGGTCCCCATGGACAGCCATGTTGTGCTTTTTTACTGCCCGAATTACAGACATTGAAAAGCGCGATGGGTGCTGCTAAATCCGAGGCACCGCAACATTGCCAATCGGCTCGTTTATGAGCTGTCGTCAATGTTGTGGTGAATATTCCGCTGGGCCAGTAGGCAGAAATGCTGTTTCCACCCTCTGACCCAGAGAAAAACTCATATTAGGGCTAGCGGGTAGAAAACAGGAGTGGTAGTTTTCCGCCTGAAAGAGTTTGTCGGGTGGCCTCTGCCGCCCGCCAAACTCAAAATGAGGCCCTAAGTCTCCTCCCCATCAGTTTTTGATTCTGCGAACTGGAATTAAAATCAATTGGCCTCACTCAAATCCCACCCCTACATAAAGAAATATCCAGTTAAATACATCCAGGTGCAAATTTCGCAATAGTTAAAATACAACTGAGCCTGGAGTAAAATTGCAGGCACATACTTTTAAGAACCCAAAACTACATAGCCAACCTGACCTCATAGTTAACCTAATTAATGGGCCTCTCTTAGCTTGACCCTCCGTACTATCATCAAAAAAATGGGATATGGCAAAGACTAAACATTGCCTAGAGTCGATTTCAAGGGACGAAGTTCAGTTTGCCAATTCCTCATCCCTAACACCCAATAAATGGGAATTCTCCATTTTCTTCTGCTCTGGGTGAAGGCCGGGCAAAAAAATAAAACATGCACCTCTGTGTCCTTGGTTGCCCCACAGATAACACATTCATACTTGGCAGGTACTTTCTTAGTAGCCAAAGTACCCATAAAGTTTGCAATATCTAAACTGCAGCTAGAGCTTCCTTGCCATCGGGGGCTCAATCTCATCCAAAAATTGCTCATACCTGAAATCATCCTTAAACTGGAGGAACAATTGTGTCAGAGTGTCAGAAACAGAGTGGGCGTACATAAGACTTTTATGCTGCCAGTGCATAATATACAATACATTTTTATGCTGCCAGTGCAACATTTTTGAAGTTAGGTTATTAATACCAGCAGCAGCCTCAGGCTCAAATCAGAGACCACCACATCCCATATTAATTAGGGTCTCTTTTACATAGTAAGACCCCCGTATGGTTCCTGAACCTGATAGGTTTATCAGCTCCTTTAGACCTTCTCAAAAACAGACTAGCCCAGGAAGGCCCACAACATTCTCCAGAAAAGAGTAGGTCTCAGGGCTGCTTCCAACGTGAAAGCTTCATATCCAAATCAAATCTAAGTGGGGTAAGAGAAGTTCAATTTGTGAGGCCCACTTTCTGGTGAAGAAAAGTGTTCTCGACAATGTGAAGTTTTGACAAATCCTTGCAACCCCAAAGTTCTTCCCATAAAGTGCCATTCCCAAGGCCTGCAATTTACATATTTGGAGGGCAGGGGAAGTTAGGCAGAAGAAAGTCTTTTAATTAACCCTCACAAGCACTCGATAGCAATGCCCAAATTTAAGACTTTGTTTTTCCAGCTGGTGACACCAATCGAAATTAGCAGTTAAAGTCTGCCCCAAAGAATCTACATTATCTGGTAGAGCCTCTGTCTAGCCGCAGATTCCTTACCTTTAGAATTTCCTGGCTTCAGCTTGGAATCTGGAAATTTTGCAGAGCCATACCCTTGCTTGCACCATTGGGTGGTGTTGTTCAGATCCGAGGGCATCATCAGCATCGTTGAAGCCATCTGTGACATCACAGGCACTTATAAAGCCACCACCCAGGTGAACATATGTCAGTTCTTTTTCCATGAACTTCCACGCCAGACAGTTTGTCTGTACCAAAACAAATAGGGCCCTGAAAGGGACAATCCCTGACCCTAGCAGATGTATCCGCAGAGCTAGGAGGCATGGGTGGGTGTAAGGAATCTGCAGCTAGATACTCTAATGTGTTACTGAAGGTAAGTAACTTGGCCATCTGATACAGATTTCTAGCTGCAGATTCCTTACCTTTAGCATAGATACCCAAGATGACCTCCTGGCAGTAGACTGCAGACAGATCTTTTCACACTAAAAAGTCCTGTAGGACCGAACGGGCAAAGTACACGTCTCTACGGATCTGATTGTCTAGGTAGTAATGTCTTGTAAACGTGTGCAAAGATGCCCATATTGCTGCCTGACAGATATCCAGGACTGGAACACCCCATGCTAACACAGTGGTAGCAGCTTTGCCCCCGGTGGAATGAGTTCTAAAGCCCTCAGGAGTCTGCTTCTTGGCGGGTGCGTAGCAGATCTTAATGCAGAGAATGACCCACCACGACATGGTTTGCTTCTCCACTGCTCGACCTTTCTTTGCTCCCACGTATGTCATAAAGAGTTGGTCATCCACCCGGAACTCTTTTGTGCAGCCAAGGTAGAATGTCAATGTTTTTTTTGGGTCCAACTGGTGGACTCGGTCCTCTTGTTTGGATGGATATGGTGAGGCTAAGAAGGAGGGCAGGGTGATTTTCTGACCCAGGTGAAGTGGGGTCACCACCTTGGGGAGGAAAGAAGCATGATTTCAAATGCCTCCTTGTCTGGGAACATGGTGCCAGATGTATCAAAGCTTTTTACCCATTCTGTGTCTATGGGAAAAAGTGTTCATACATATGGCCCATGGTGAGTTATGGCGGCTTAGATGAGAGAGCCTGCATCTTACTCACGCTCCTGGTAGATGTTAATGCCACTAAGAAGGCAGTCTTGATGGTGAGCAACCGGAGGGGACAGTTGTGTACGAGCTCAAAGGGAGCACACATGAGAAATGTGAGGACCAGATTTAAGTCCCACTGAGGCATAACGAAAGGTGTAGGAGAATACATATGTACAAGCCCTTTGAGAAATCTATATACAATAGGTGATTTGAATAATAAAGTCTGATCAGGCAGCTGAAGGAAGGCTGCTAAGGCAGAAAGATACCCTTTGAGAGTGCCCAATGCAGAGCCCTTCTGGGCAAGGGATAAGACTAAGAGAAGAATGTCAGAGAGAGAAGCAGAAAGAGAATCAATAGATCTTTCTGTGCATCAATTTACAAAGAGTTTCCAATGGCAGGTGTATGCCATCTTAGTGGAGGGACGCTTGGGTGCCAAAATAACTTTACAGACTGCAGGAGGAAGGTTGCAGGCTGTCAACCTTCACTGCTTAATCTCGGTGCATGAAGGTGCATAGTTGGCAGGTTTGGGTGGAGAACCTTCCCCTGCTGCTGTGTCAGAAGATCTTCCTGAAGGGGCAGCCTTACTCATTTTCAGAAGCTCAGGATAACAGACTCTCCATGCCCAATCTGGTGCAACCAGGATAAGCTGGGCCCAGTTGTTCTTGACCTTCTTGAGAACTCTGTGCAGAAGTGGTATGAGCAGAAAGTCATACAGGAGGCCTGAACTCCACTCATGATGAAAAGCCTTGCCAAGTGATTGCTGCCTTGGGAACTCCAATGTGCAATTCTGCTGAAATTGTGCGTTCTCTTCAGAGGCAAACAGATCTAACCGAGGCTCTCCTCACTGCTGAAAGAGACCTTGTGCCACCTCAGGATGAGATGCCACTCGTGATCCACTAGGCATTGACGGCTGAGTTTGTCCACCCTGAAATTCAAGGGACCTGCCAGGTGTTGAACCACAAGGGTTATGCCCTGCTGTTCCAGCCATGTCTAGAGATGCAGGGCCTCTTGACAAAGTGCCCAAGACCCCACACTGCCCTACTTGTTACAGTACCACACTACAGCGGTGTTGTTAATGAACACCTGTGCTATCTTCCCATTGACAACAGGAAAAAATGTCTTCAATGCTAGTCGGACCACCCGGAGCTACAGTAAGTTTATATGGAGTCCGGATTCTGCCAGAAACTAGAGGCCTCTGATCTACACCTCTCTCAGATGGCTGCTCCATTCCAGAGGTGACAAATCTGTCACTACTGTGAGATCTGGTTGGTGAAGGGAGAAAAGTCTGCCTCTGACCCAGTCATGGTTTACTTACCACTACTGCAGATCTTTTGCAGTTCCCTCTGAGATCTGAACCATGTCAGTGAGATTCCCCTGATGGTGTGCCCACTGGAACTTCAGATCCCACTGCAGAGCCCTCATATGCCACCTGGGATGTTTTACTTAAAGTATGCAGGAGGCTCTGAGGCGCAGCAGCCTCAGAGCCTGTCTCACCAAAATTCAGGATAGAGGCCAAAACATTGGAATCATAACCTGAATATCCTAGACTCGCTGTTCGGGTGGATGGGCCCGAAACTGCACTGTGTCCAGAACAGCTCAGATGAATGGGAGAATCTGAGAGGCGGTCAGGTGTGACTGCTGCATGTTTATACTGAACCCCAGCGAATGCAGGAGGTTCGCCGTAGTCTGAAGGTGGGTGACAACAGCCTGGGGCGAAGGAGCCTTTACCAGTCTGCCGTCGAGGTAAGGACAGACTGAAACCCGTAACCTGCCCAGATGAGCTGCGACCACTGCCATCACTTTGGTGAACACGCAAGGGGCACTGTTGAGGCCGAAGAGGAGCAGGGTAAACTGAAAGTGCTTGTGGCCCACCTTAAACCACATGTACTGCCTGTGGCAGGAAGGGTGGGGCTATGGAAATACGCAAACGGTACCATCCATCCTCCTTGGTCTAGGGCAGACACGACCTAAGCCAGAGTAAGCATTTTGAATTTCTCCTTTTTGAGGAAGAGATTTATGACCCACAAATCCAAAATAGGGGGAAGGCCCTTGCTCTTTTTGGGTATCAGAAAGTAGCTGGAATAAGAACCACTGTCTACTTTTGATATCGGGACCCTTTCTATGGCTCCCTTGGCCAAGAGAGCTGTAACTTCCTCTCTGAGGAAAACTGAGTGATCATCAGCTGTACCTTTGATGGAGGCATTAGGGGAGGGAAAGACTGGAAAGGGAGGAGATAGTCCTTCTGTATGATCTGCAAGATCTGCAAGACCAGCATGTTTAAATATGAGACACATGGCCTCATAAAACTCTTTAAATTGAGCGGTGGTCGCTCCAGCTCCAGGAAAGGGGAGCAGACCAGGAGTTGGCCATGGTAACGGTTCTGGGTAACCGTTCCTAGAACTTCAATGTTCCCGACTCGCCTCATCGCCCAACAGACAAGGTAAAGTCAAAGTCCACTTGGACTTCTTCTTGTGCCTCTTCTCCGAGTGCCTGGAGGACCTCGAATGGGACAGAGAGGATTTGGGGCTTCTGGAGCAGTCCTGGGACCTCCTCCTCGATCGGGACCATAACCTCCGAGAAGTCACACCCGCCAACGTTGACTGGCGGGCTAACATTAGCTTTAGGGACCGCTCTCTCAAAGCTTTCAGAGCCATGGCTCAGCAGTCAGAACATGACTTTGAGTTGTAGTCTCGTTCTACGCACCAGAGACTTACTTGGTGGGGTCTGTCACCGACATGGGGTTGTGGCAGGCACCGCCCATCTTGAAACCCATCTTCCTGGATGTCATCTCCTAAACAGACAAAACGTCTTGACAAAAAGGTCAAAAAAGGCCTGTCAAAAAAGACAGAGGGTAGTTTGATTCAGGATCTGCACTTTAACCAGCACGGAAAGAAAACAACTGACATACATTTGCCTGGGTGGTGCCTTTATTGGCAACCGTGACATCACTGATGGCTCCAACGATGCTGATGACGCCACGTGGATCTGAACACCACCACCCAACGGCGTGTGCAAGAGTTTTGCTCCGCAACATTTCCGGATTCCAAGCTGATGCCAGGAATTTCCAAAGGTAAGGAATCTGCAGCTAGGAGTCTCCATCAGATTAATCAAATACAAACACACAATCTCAATGCACTCCGGACAGTTTAGGATTGGGCCGAGAGGTGCGACCGAACTCATTATCATGAATTTGTTTTTGCCCACATTAACCTCAAGGCCCTTCATCACACAGAACCACTCAAAACTATCCAGGATTCGTTGCAAACCGATCAGTGGTTTGGACATCAATAGCGTGTCATCAGCAAAAAGAAGTGCAGGAATTGGCCAACCAGGGAGCATCCCCATCACACAGGTACAGGTGGCTAACCAGGTCATTTACATAGATCAAAAAAGTGAGGAGCAAGCATACAGTTCTGCCTAACCCCATTATCTACAGAGAAGGGCTCTGTTAACTCCCCCACAAGATCCACACTGGACTTGCACAAAATTATTGCTATAGAATCTGATTAGCATGTTCAAAAGATCAGCTGAAACCCCAATGTTATTGCACGGGGAACTAAATCAAAAGCAGAACGCAAGTCATCAAAGGTGATATAAAGGTACCACCTCCCGACTACATTTTCCAATAGATTAACTGAAATCCAAAGACTTGGTTGATAGTGCTTATTCCTTCCCTAAAGCCTGCTTGACGGTGCACCAGTATTTCATTTTCATCCATCCATAGGCACAACTATTCCAGAAGGATGGAAATAAACTATTTATGAATAAAATCAAGTAGGCTGGTTGGCTTATAGTTACATGGGTCCTCCAAGGATCCCTTTTTATGGTTAGGGATAATCTCGGCACCCGCCCAGATTGGGGAAATGACGACACCAGCCATAATATTATTGAAAATAACCATAAAGTAAGAATTCCAGACATCCTGAATATTAAGAAAACGATCTACACTGGCGCCAGAGGCTTTGTTGGGGGTTATTGTAACAATTGCTGATTGATTGGTGTAGAGAACTCACAGGTGTTAGGCACAACCATATGTTTAGAAATGGGGTCTCTGGTTGGCAGAGGTATCACCCATGTCCAATTAGGGACCACAATCTTAGTCACGGTAAGTCACAGACAATCTAAATCATCCTGTGTCCACCATCTGGTAGCCTGGCAATGTGCAGTCAGGCTTAACTTAGAAGGCAATGTGTAAAGTATTTGTGCAATAAATTATGCAATAACACAGTGAAAACGCCACAAAAATACACCACAAATATAGGATAATTAGCTGAGTAAATTAAAGTCAAAACAATCATGATTTGATAAGCACAAGTTGAAATATCACTTTTCTAATGATAAGAAGAGCCTTAAGTCTTTAAAAACCAACAAATGTCTCTTGTGTACACAAAGTACCTAATAGGCATCAGAAATGACACGCACGGAGACCGCAGAGGAGGAGATGTGCGGAAAAAGGAAGGTGTGAGTCAGATTTCTGGACACTCACAGACGATGCGTTGAATCTTCCCTTGCTGCAAGGACTTTGCATCGATTTCCGGTACACAGTCTTGGATTCTCACTGCGATGTGGGGTCTATTGTCGCCCAGGGACGATGCGTGGAAATCCTGGGCGTGCAGGACAAAGTCACATGTGCTGCATGGATCCAGTGTATGATGCATTGGAGTTTCTGTTGCACTGCAGGCGCTGCATCGATTCCTCTCGCAGGAAGGCGGGCTGTGTCGTTCTGGCTCGGCGATGCGTCGATCCGGTGGGCTGTGCGTCGAAGTGCCACTCACAACACTGATGCTGCATCCATCTCCACTCGGGGAGCCTGGCTTCTTCGTCCGGGTCAGCGATGCAGTGATTCTTTTACTGCTAGGCAAGCTGTGCATCGATTCTGGTCAGCTGTGCATCAATTTTCGCTGCACAAGGAGTTTGTTTGAAGAGAAGAAGTCTTTTTGGCCCTGAGACTTCAGGAACAGAAGGCAAGCTCAATCCAAGTCCTTAGAGAGCACTTCTCAGCAGAGCCAGAGGCCAGCAAGGAAGCAGGGCAACAGCAAGGCAGCAGTCCTTCACAGTAAAGCAGTCCAGGTGAGTCCTTTGAGCAGCCAGGCAGCTCCTCTTAGCCGGTTGCAGGATCTGGTTCAGAGTGTCTGTCCCAGGAAGTGTCTGAGTTGGAAGGGTCAGGGACAGTTTATATACCCAAAAGTGCCTTTGAAGTGGGGGAGACTTCAAAGAGTGGCTTTGAAGTGCACAAGGTCCCCTTTTAGTACAGGTCTGTCTGCCAGGGTCCCAGTAGGGGGTGTGGCAGTCCTTTGTGTGAGGGCAGGCCACTAGCCTTTGAAATGTAAGTGTCAAGCCCCTCCACTGTTCCAGCCCAGGAAGACCCATTCAGTATGCAGATGTGTGCAAGTGTGACTGAGCATCCTATGTTTGTGGTTGTCTGGGTGAAATGCACAAGGGAGCTGTCAACCAGCCCAGCCCAGACATGGATTGACGACAATATGTAAGGCACAGATGGTTTGTAAGTGCAGAGAAATGCTCACTTTCTAAAAGTAGCATTTCTAAAATAGTAATATAAAATCCAACCTTACCAGTAAGTAGGACTTTATATTACCATACTAAATATGACCTATTTACCCCTTTCTGATCAGAATCTACCACTCAAACAATATATGAGGGTAGTCCTAATGTTAGCCTATGAAAGGAGCAGGCCTCACAGCAGTGCAAAAAGTATTTAGGAGTTTTCCACTTCCAGGACATATAAAACACATAGGTATATGTCCTGTCTTTTACCTACACAGCACTCTGCCCTATGGGTTACCTAGGGCTCACCTTAGGGGTGACTTATATGTAGAAAAAGAGGGGTTTAAGGCTTGGCAAGGACTTTTAAATGCCAAGTCAAAGTGCAGTGAAACTGCACACACAGGCCCTGCAATGGCAAGCCTGGGACATAGTTAAGGGGCTACTTATGTGGGTGGCACAACCAGTGCTGCAGGCCCACTTGTAGCATTCAATCTAAAGGCCCTGGGCACATGTAGTGCTCATGTATGAACCAATGTCACCATGTCTGCAGTGTGCAGAGTTGTAAAACCAGCAAAAACAGTGTACAAAAGTGGAGAGAGGCAGGCAAAAAGTTGGGGGTGAACACCCTAAGGCTGTCAGGTCTAACACATAACCTCTACTGGTTTCTCATCCAGAAAAGGTTGTTCTAAAGGCAATTTCCCTGTTCAAGGAGTAGAGGTGGAAAAATGACTGATCCAATCAGCTGTTACAACTGTTGAACCTGCAAAGAACCCACGGTGATCCCCCATCCTGGTTGTGTCTAATAAACCCATCCACTTGGTCATTTTCCACTTTCTTTTGGCAGTGGTGATAGTTTTTTTATATGTAGCCCTCTGGGATTGGATCACACCCATGTCCTGCTGTTTGATTGCAGAGACCAAGGCTAGCCTAGCAGCCCTGCAGGCCTTATTAAGCCAAGAATGAGTGGCCCTCTGATCAGTGGAATGTCTGTCATTCACATGAAAAAAATTCTTTAAATTATCAAACAAATTTCCATAGATAGACTTATTCTATCTCTCTCGGCCCCCTCAGAAGGCCCCCTTACCTCAGTAGGTCCAAAATGGAGTCTGTAACCAGAGAATAGATATTCCCCAATAAACCCTCAGAGTTAACCAAGTTAGCCAATTTCACTCTGCCCATGTTTAATCAATCAATCAATCAAAAAAATGTATAGAGTGCGCTACTTACCCATGAGGGTCTCAAGGCGCTTTGGCGGGGATGAAAGGGGGGGTAAGGAGGGTCACTGTTCGAACAACCATGTCTTGAGGTTCTTTCTGAAGTGTAGGAGGTCTTTGGTTTTGCGGAGGTAGGTGAGGAGGGAGTTCCAGGTTTTGGGGGCTAGGTAGGAGAAGGACCTGCCTCATGTGGTGGTGCGTTAGATGCGGGGGACTGTGGTTAGGGCTAGGCCAGCTGATCGGAGTTTGCGGGTGGGAGTGTGGAAGGATTTGTGTAGTTGAGGTAGGTTGGGCCGGTGTTGTGGAGGGATTTGTGTGCGTGGATGAGGATCTTGAATGTGATTCTCTTGTCTATGGGGAGCCAGTGAAGGGATATGAGGTGTGGTGAGATTCGTTTGTGGTGGGGGAGGCCAAGGACGAGGCGTGCGGCTGTGTTCTAGATTCTCTGGAGTTTGCTTTTGAGTTTGAGTGTGGTGTCGGCGTGGAGGGCGTTATCGTAGTCTAGTCTGCTGATGATGAGTGCATGGGTAACTGTCTTCCTGGTTTCTGGGGGAATCCATTTGAAGGAGTGTAGAGTGTGTGGAAGCAGGAGGAGGTTAGAGCACTGATTTGCTGTGTCATGGAGAGGGAGGGGTCCAGGATGATGCCGAGGTTGCGTGCGTGGTTTGCGGGGGAGGGTCCGGGGCAGAGGG
Organism: Pleurodeles waltl; assembly: GCF_031143425.1. NCBI lineage: Eukaryota > Metazoa > Chordata > Amphibia > Caudata > Salamandridae > Pleurodeles > Pleurodeles waltl. The sequence continues at coordinate 554,150,660 of NC_090445.1, forward strand.
CAGTGGGCAACCAGGAGTCGTCCCATATCTTTTTGTTGGGGTCGAAGATTATGATCTCGGTTTTGTTGGAGTTAAGCTTGAGGTGTTTAGTTGTCATCCAGTTGCGGTGTTGAGGAGAGCAGCGTGTAGGTTGGTTTTGGCTGTGGTGGGGTTGAGGGTGAGAGAGAGAATGAGTTGGGTGTCATCTGCGTAGGAGAGGATAGTGATTCCGTGTGATCGGAGGATGTTGGCTAGGGGAATCATGTAAATGTTGAAGAGTGTGGGGCTGAGGGAGGATCCTTAGGGGACTCTGCAGATGATCTTGGTAGCGGTGGAGTGGAAAGGTGGAAGGCGGACTCTCTGGGTCCGGTCGGTGAGGAAGGGGGTGAGCCAGTTTAAGGCTTTGTGGCGAATTCCTATGTTGTGGAGGCGTGTGTGGTGGCAGACAGTGTCAAAGGCTGCGGACAGGTCTAGGAGGATGAGTGCGACGGTCTTGCCTTTGTCGACTTTGGTCCTGATGTCGTCAGTGCATGCGATGAGGGCAGTTTCCGTGCTGTGGTTCTTGCGGAACCCGGATTGTGAGGGGTCAAGAGTGTTGTTTTCTTTGAGGAAGTGGGATAGGCGGGAGTTGACTAGTTTCTCGGCAACCTTGGCGGGTAAAGGGAGGAGGGAGATGGGGCGATAGTTGGAGAGGGTCTCTGGGTCGGCTTTGTTTTTTTTTAGGAGAGCAGTGATTTCTGCATGCTTCCAGGGGTCTGGGTAGGTGGCGGAGTTGAAAGAGGAGTTGATTATGTCACGGAGTATGGGGGCAATGGTTGGGCTGGCTTTGTTGTAGATGCGATATGGGCAGGGGTCAGAGGGGGATCCGGAGTGGATGGAGTTCATGTTTTTTTCAGTTTCTTCGTGTGTGGTGGGGGCCCAGGTGGTGAGTGTGGTGGGGGGTCATGAGTGGGGGTTGAGTTGGGTGAGTGAGAGGTGTGTGTGTGTGGTATGAAGCTGTTGTGGATGTCCAGGATTTTGTGGTGGAAGTGGTTGGAGAGGGCGTCACATAGGGGCTGTGTGTGTGAGGGGTCTATGTTGCTGGCTTGTGGTTTGGCTAGTTCATTAATGATGGTGAAGAGTTCTTTCCTGTTTTGAGAGTTGTTGTCAAGGCGTGTCTTGTAGTGATGTCTTTTGGCGGTGCGTATGAGTTGGTAATGGGTGCGAATGGTGGCTTTGAGGGTGGAGAAGTTGGTTGTAGAGGGTTCTTGTCGCCATATTTTCTCCGCTTGGCGGCATTTGCGCTTGGAGTCTTGGAGTTCGGGGGTGAACCATGGGGCGTTCTTGATGTTGCGTGTGGCGATGTGTTTTCGGAGGGGGGGTAGTGTGTCTGCGCAGGTAGTGATCCATTTCGAGTGGTTGTGTGCTCCTGTGTTGGGGTCGTTGGTGTGGGGGGGGTTGTGAGCCAGTTGGGAGTTCAGGCGTTCTGTGGGGATCTTATCACACATGCTGTAGGGTGTGGTGTGTTGATGGTGGTGTGTGGGGGGTTTGGTGAAGGAGAAGTGGACTCAGTGATGGTCAGTCCAGAGGAGTTCGGTGGTGTGGGTGTAGGCTATGTGTTGGCTTGAGGTGAAAATTGCGTCGAGCGTGTGTCCTGCTGAGTGGGTGGGTGCGGTGACCAGTTGTTTGAGCCCGAGGTTGGTGAGGTTGTCTATGAGGGAGGTATAGTTGTGGTCTCGTAGATTCTCCAGGTGAAAGTTGAAATCACAGAGGAGGAAGTAGTCTGTGGAGGTGAGGGCGTGTGAGCTGATGGTGTCGCAGAAGGCGGGGTGTGGTCCTGGTGGTCTGTAGATTAGTGTACCTCTGAGGGTGGAGTTGTTGTAAATGTGGATTAGGAAGTGCATGTGTTCTGTGTAGTCGATAGTTTTCTTGGGAGCTGGTGGTGACTTTGATGGTGTCCCTGTGTAGGATGGCGATGCCACCACCTGGCCTGTTGAGACGGTCTTTGCGTTGGAGTTTGTATCCTTTGGGAGAGGCGATGGCTATGTTGGGTTCCGAGGAGGGGTTGGTCCAGGTTTCCGTGAGGAAGGCGATGTCAGGTGAGTGTGATGTGATGAGGTCCCAGAGTTCTATGGCATGTTTGTGAAGGGAGCGGGTGTTGAGGAGCAGGTAGTTGAGGTGGTTGTGGTGGGTGGTGTTGGTGTGGTGCATGAGGGTGTTGTTGTGGGGTGGTGTGCTGTGGGGCTGGTTGGTGGGGGTGGGGGCAGAGCAGGTGTATGTTGTGTTGGGGGTGTTGTGTGTGTTGTCGGGGGTCGCTATGGGTGGTGTGTGGTGTGAGGGATGAGGAGCAGGAGAAATGACAGGTGAGGCAGGTGAAGGGGCCATGAGTGTGTGTAGGGCAGGAAAGGGTGCAGATGGGGCGAGGGCCTGGGTTGAGTGAGTGGAGGGTGAGGGGGGAGTAGGTTTGCCTGAGGGGGCCAGGGGGACTGGCGCTGGGCGCGGTCTTGCCGTGGACGGGCGCAGATGGGCTTGCCATTGGTGCGGCTGCCATAAATGGGGGGAGGGAGGGAGTGGCAGCTGGGAGGAGGGAGGGCTGGACGATTGGGAAGGCTGGGGGGGTGGGGCCACAGGGGACGCAGCGGCTGGGAATCACAGAAAGGAACGGACAGTGAAGAGGAGGGGGAAGGCGGGAGGGGCCACAGGGGATGCAGCGGCTGGGGATCACAGAAAGGAACGGACGGAAAAGAGGAGGAGGAGGGGGGAGGTGGGAGGGGCCGCAGGGGACGCAGCGGCTGGGGATCACAGGAAGGAACGGACGGTGAAGAGGAGGAGGAGGGGGGAGGCGGGAGGGGCGCAGGGGACGCAGCGGCTGAGGATCACAGAAAGGAACGGACGGTGAAGAGGAGGAGGGGGGAGGAGGGAGGGGCCGCATGGGACGCAGTGGCTGGGGATCACAGAAAGGAACGGACGGTGAAGAGGAGGGGGAGAGGGGAGGCGGGAGGGGCCGCAGAGGACGCAGCGGCTGGAGATCACAGAAAGGAATGGACGGTGAAGAGGAGGGGGAGGGGGAGGCAGGAGGGGCCACAGGGGACACAGTGGCTGGGGATCACAGAGAGGAACAGACGGTGAAGTGGAGGAGGAGGGGGAGGCGGGACGGGCCGCAGGGGACGCAGCAGCTGGGGATCACAAAAAGGAACGGAAGGTGAGGAGATGGCGCTGGGCGGCGGAGCGGGGGGCGACCTGCCTGCTTAAGCAGGGACGAGGGTTGCTCCTCGTTACCGAGCCACGGCTGCCATAAATGGAGGGGATAGAGGGAGTGGCAGCTGGGAGGAGTGAGGGCTGGACGAATGGGAAGGCTGGGGGGGTGGGGCCGCAGGGGCCGCAGGGGACGCAGCGGCTGGGGATCACAGAAAGGAATGGACGGTGAAGAGGAGGAGGAGGGGGGAGGCGGGAGGGGCCGCAGGGGACGCAGCAGCTGAGGAACACAGAAAGGAACAGACGGTGAAGAGGAGGGGGGAGGCGGGAGGGGCCACAGGAGACGCATCGGCTGGGGATCACAGAGAGGAACGGATGGTTAAGAGGAGGAGGAGGGGGGAGGCGGGAGGGGCTGCAGGGGACGCAGCAGCTGGGGATCACAGATAGGAACGGACAGTGAAGAGGAGGGGGAGGGGGAAGGCTGGAGGGGCTGCAGGGGACGCAGCGGCTGGGGATCACAGAAAGGAACGGATGGTGAAGAGGAGGAGGAGGGGGGAGGGGGAGGCGGGAGGGGCCACAGGGGATGCAGCGGCTGGGGATCACAGAAAGGAACGGACGGTGAAGAGGAAGGGGTGGGGAGAGGCGGTAGGGGCCGCAGGGGACACAGTGGCTGGGGATCACAGAAAGGAACGGACGGTGAAGAGGAGGAGGAGGGGGAGGCGGGAGGGGCCGCAGGGGACTCAGTGGCTGGGGATCACAGAAAGTAACGGACGGTGAAGAAGAGGAGAAGGGCGGAGGTGGGAGGGCCGCAGGGGACGCAGCAGCTGGGGATCACAAAAAGGAATGGAAGGTGAGGAGGTGGCGCTGGGCGGCGGAGCGGGGAGCGACCTGTCTGCTGAAGCATCCAGGTAGGTAGCTATCCCTAAAACACAATCCACTGTCTCTTCTGCACTAGGGACCCTACCAACAAAGGAAAGGGCAACTGATAGAACCAATGCATTTTGGTCACTACCTTAGCAGGGAATAATAGACATATCAATCAATAATGGCCACAACCTAAGATCTACTAGGATAAAGTTGATGAGACTAGTGCCAGGTGCTCAGTTGAAAGCATGCCCCCCCCCCTATTTATCTGACCTCCCATTCCCTGTTCGGAGGCCCTGCTTCAGGGTGACAGCATTAATTTGCAGGGCCAGAGCATGCCATTTCTTAATTGGCATCATCCCCAGCTTGGGAATACCCCAAACATCATCCTCTTCTTGAGTAATGAGGGGACCACTGATTTCTAGGGAGTTCACACTGACAATTAAAATCTCCACCCACAACCTTACAAACACCACCTGAGGCTTTTGACATATGTGAGTTTAATATCTCAAATGTAGGGACTCATAATTAGTTCCACTCGGCCTATGATAAACATTCAAAATGTACAGAGTTTGAGAGGCTGAGCTTAAAACAACACAGAGAATATCCAAAGAGAGCACCACAACTTATTTTACTTGGCAAAACAAACTAGTATCCACCCAAGATGTTAAGCACCCATATGGGCAAACCATTCCACTAGAAATGGCTTCCTTACTAAAACTATGGATGGATTTCCATCAGAAAATGATGCTAGGCTGATTAGATTCATCTTTTTTTTTTACTCTAACCAGCCTAATGTCATGTTTTGGTGCAAAACCCCCTTCTCCCATACCACCAGCCCGACCCCGCTAACGTCATTTTTTTTTTACGCTAGCCCACCCTTTTCCCCGGCTTGCACTATTCCATAAATATGGTGCCCAGCTGGTGCTCAGGAATGGTGCAAGCCGGTGCTAAATTTTTGGGTGCAAAACTGCGCTAATGCAGTTTTGCACCAAAAAGTAGAATTATGCCTCCAAGATGTCAGGTGAGGAGCCACTAATTGAAGCCTCTAGATCATTAGTTACCCTAGCACGGTGGCAGATACCTTTAGGGAACAGTTTGTTGGGACTGGGACTCGCCGATAAAGTAACAGGTAGCAAAAAAGAGCTCGCTCTTGCACCACCATGGGCCTGGGATCCCCTACTGTTGACTTTCCTAGCTCTGAAATCCTTGACAGAAGATAACCTTACTGGGGTCCCATCCGCATCATTTAGGGCACCTTTCACTAAGCTACCTCTGAAACCCCACCCTCCCCATATCTATTGGGGTTCTCCTTCCAAGAGATGGCCACCCTACCACCAAAAAGTCAATCCACCTCAACAAGTCCCTCAAGTCCCTCAAACCGATTTGCAGTAGGGAAGACAAAGCCAACATCCCTAGGTACATGGTCCACATAGGCATTATACAATCTAGGGGCATCACGGCTGCAATTCCCTTAAACTGGGTACCCTCCCATTCTTCTTTGTCTTCCATGGAGCAGAAAAAGCAATCTTTCTACAACGTGCGGGGAGTTAAAATTTATGATAATAGTCTTGGGACCACAACCCAAACAACCCACACGACGTGTGAGGAGAATTTCATCCACCCTAGAAAAGGAGAAATCCCCTTGGTGTACCAACCAGTTGATATATTTATTAGACAAATCTCTTTGGCCTTCTTCTCTCCCACTTGTAGCTCAGGTACTCCAGCCAAAATTGCCACATAGAGGCATGAGGTCGACAGGAGATCGGTAGTGTAGCTGGCAGCCCCTCCTGCTACAGGTCAGGCTGGGGGTTGTAGTTGCGACCCCCCGGTCAGCTTCTATGCTGTCCCATGCAGCAGGAGAAAAATATCTAATTTAAAGCACCTCTGTGTGCAGTAGTGTAGCTAGCAGCCCCCTCCTGCCACAGGTCAGACCCCCCATCAGCTTATGGTGTCCCCAAATATGTAATTAAATCTCCGCACCACATTCATTTTGACCATCTGCACTTTGATCCAGAAGGATGGTTGAAGTTTTGGCCAATTTGCAAATTCAGTTTTTACCTTGAGAATGCTGCATTACCCTGGACAGATCGCTACTCAAGTATATGCCCAGGTATTTTAAATGAATAGGTCACCAGGTGAATAGTGTGATCCCTACTGACCTCGCCGTGGTTGTTGGGGTCAGTTCATGGTCTCATATTTTTACCAATTTATTCTGTACCTTGAAAATTAAAGAATGTTTCAATTGCCTGCATCGGGGCTGGTGCTGATTCCAGTGGTTTGGAAGGGATCACCATTGTGATACCATGACTTGGGTCTCTTGCTCAAAGTGCCACTGGATTCAAAGTAACCTGGCTGATGAGGGGTGATATCCCGAAAGTGGTCACAGGATGCTTGTTTCCAGTCCACGGAAGACCTGGCCTGGCAATTCAGGCTGGACTGTTCCCATGATTTGAATATGGCTGGGTCCAAACATGGGTGGCATGGTGAGCAAAAGCACAAAGGATTTAACCCAGATCTGTCACTGGGGGTTAGTGTTTGGAAAGCATCAGCACTCTGTCCTGCATCTTGTGATGCTAAAGTATTTGTGCAACACTTTAAACAGTAATCTAATGAAAACATCACACAAGTAGAATTCCACACTAGAAAAACAGAGTACATTTTAATAATCGAAAAAGACCAGAACGAGAAAAATCCAATTGGTAGAACTGGAGATATGCAGGTTACTGTGGGTATATGGGCGCACCAGACCGAGACAAAGTCACATGTGCAGGCGGCCGTGATGGAGCATGCTAAACAAGAGTACCTTAAATCCTAGCTGCAGAGTGTTGTAAGGTCGCACATCAAGTATATGTTGCACAGCTGAGGCTATGAGAGGTCTGATTTGGAGAAGAGTTACACAGTGTCACTTCCGAGGAGCTGGTAAACTGCAATGTGAGGTCCTGCATCATCATTGTGCAGGCTGTCTATGAGGAGAGCTTTTGATGTGAAGTGCTGCATCAAGGATGCGTCACACTATGGCTGGTTCCGAAGAGAATGCAGGGGTGGTCATGCAAAGTCCTGCGTCATCATTGAGGCTACCATTGGTGAAGAGCTTGTGCTGAGAGGGTCTGCATCAGGAATGCGTTCACATTGGCCATTCTTCAGGCTGCAAGGTCAATGCAAAGTCTGTGTGCTAGAAGAATCCATGCAGCAGAAGCAATCCGCCAGTTCAGTTTGGGGTTGTGTTGTGGAGCGAAGCAGATGTGTCAGTTCTGCTGGGTCCACAGATGGGTTAGCAGAGCACTTTCAGACTCACTTCCAAGGGTACAGGACTGAGGTGGCACCACTTGGCAGGGAAGGACTCACAGTTGCCGAATCCAGAATCTGGTTACAAGAGACTAGCCTTCGGAGTACCTCTGGTGGTTCTTGGTACAGGTTGGTGGTCCAGTCCTTCTCACCCAGGCAAAAGGGCAGCAGGCCAGCACATAAGGCAGCAGTTCTTCGGGCAGTAGTCCAGCAGAGTGGCAGTCCTGTCAGCAGCACAGCAGTCCTTCTTCCTGGCAGTCTAAAACAGGTCCAGAAGTGTACTGACCAGTTAGTGTCGGAGGTCACAGATACCTTCTTTGAAGTGGGAGAAACTTCTAGAGGACTCCCTTTGAACTGCACATATTTCCTGTCTCCCCTGCCCTGGCTCTGGACTAACTACACAGGTTATGCAATTTTTTGTGTGAAGGCAGAACACAGCCTATTCAAGTGCAAGTAATGCTGTGCCCATCTGCACCCTCCCACCCTGCCAGGTTGGCCCACACGGGCACACCAAAGCTCTCTGTTGAGTGTGACTGTCTAGGAGGAATACACATAGATGAACTTCCAACTTCACCCAGTCATGAGACCCAGAGACAGGTTGCAAGCACTAGAGGTATAAGGCAGGAAAACACCAGCTTTCTAAAAGAGGCATTTTCAGAATTGTATTGGAAAAAATGAATTTACTATAAAATAGTAATCCTCATTACAATTCCAAAGACACCAAACATGAACTGTGTATCTGTTCCCATTTGGACGCTATCCTTATTAAATGCAATAAGGTAACCCCAATATTATTCTATGGGATAGGTGGGCTTTGCAATACTGAAAAATGAATTTAAGAGTTTTTCACCATCAGGACATGTAAAACTTAAAAGAACATGTCCTATTTTTTAAATACATTGTACCTGTCTTTCAGGCTGCTTGGGACCTACACCAGGGGTGACCTATATGTATAAAAAAGGAAGGTATGGGCTAGGTCAAAATGGCAGTTTAAAACTACACACATAGGCAGCACAAGCAGGCCTGAGACAGGTTTGCAAGGCTACTTAAGTTGGTTGCACAACAAGCTCTGCAGGACCTCTAGTGGTATTTAATTTACGGGCACTGGGTACATGAGGTAACATTTTCCTTTGTTTTTGAAGAGTGAGCACTCTAGCATTAGTCAGCATGATAAAGTGCACTGAGTCCTAAGGCCAACAAAAAAGATCAGAAAAAGATGGAGAAGTAAGGAAAAATGTTTGGGGGAAAACAATCCTAAGGCTGACAGGTCCAATACCTATCCAATTGGTACCCAGGTGAGCTGAGTAACATTGATAGACCACAGGAGGCACACCCTGTAATGTCAGTATAACATCAGGGAATTAGCGGGTTGAGGTGCAGTCCCACCAGTGTCCACCAGATGGGTTGTTGCAGTGCTAGGAAAAGCTGCATCCAGTTTTTAAAACAAACTGTAGGTCAATCATTAAACTTTAAGCGGGAAATGTGATTTGTTTCTCCAAGCGCCATGTCTCTTGGTTGAGTGTTTAGCCCTTCTGATGACCAGCGCTGTGTGAATCTCTCCAGCCTCTGATGTTCTTCTTGATCTTCAGCTGAACGGTCCTCTCTCACCTTGACAGGTGGTGTTGATTCAACAAAAAGTTCCTGAGTATCCATATCACTGTTGTCCAGTGTGCGTAAAAATGTCTCCAATCTCTCAGGGTCATCACATGCCAGAGTTCTGCCATCCGTAGTAATCAGCATCACAGCAAGTTCAAAGAGACCATTACATATTTCATGAAGAGTTGGTGATTCTCATATTAGTAGGGGCCATGCTTCCTCACTGTTGAAGTAATCTGTTGCACTTGTTGGTGTCTCAGTAGACATGCCAGGATTGGTCGGGATCTCTGTGAGAAAGAAGAGGAGGTATGTGACCTGACCCTATGTTCCAGCTGTATCTCCAGCTTTGTGACAAATGACAGTTCAAAAAGTTTCAACAGAAAATCACAGAGAAATGTAAGCAAATTAATCCCTTCAATTTTTTCTGGCACTTCCATGATGCAGATATTGTATTGTCTGCTTCTGTCTTCCAAGTTGATCACTTTCCTTTTTAGCACCCGAAGACCACTCTGGGATGACGTTGATGCGTACCTCTTTGTCCATTAGTCGTATATCTGTTGCATCCAGCACTGATGATGGAGGCAATATCCAATGGGACTTCTGTAGCTGTTTTAGAGACTGTTGTTAAATGAGCTCATGGGAGACTTGATGCCTGAAAGCTCTTAGATAAGTGTTTACTTGGCTGATGGCAACACAGGCAGTGGTTCCTGCGTCATGGCATCCATTGTGTGTTATGGATGTCTGCATGTTAAAAACAGAGAAAATAAGTTGATGTGTGGACTTTGATTTGGACATGTGTGATCTCCAGATATTGAGGGGTGAACAGATACAGAGATGAAGTGGCCATGGTCTGTTCTGTTCAGTCAATCCTGGTAAAGGATTGGGAAATCCCAAAAGGAGAACCCTGTGTAGATAGGGTGCCACTTGTGCACCCAGCGGGTGGTCTGAGACCGGTGACAAATGAATGAAGAAACCAGGGTCTGTTGTTCACTATAATGTCTTGTCACATACAAGATAATTCAATAAGGCCACCCTCAAAGAAAGAGGAGTGCCTAGTAATAGAGCTGAAATAGTCTGGTGGAAGTCAATAACAGATATAGGGGGTCATTCTGACCCGGGCGGGCGGCGGACACCGCCCACCTGGCAGGAACCACCAAATGGCTGCTCTGCGGTCAGAAGACCGCGGAGGCCATTCTGACTTTCCCGCTGGGCCGGCGGGCACCCGCCAAGGGAGCGCCCGCCGGCCCAGCGGGAAAGGCCCTGCAACACAGAGGCCGGCTCCGAATGGAGCCGGCGGGGTTGCAGGAGTGAGACGGGTGCAGTTGCACCCGTCGCGATTTTCACTGTCTGCTATGCACAGTGAAAATCATGCTGGGGCCCTGTTAGGGAGCCCCTGCACTGCCCATGCCATTGGCATGGGCAGTGCAGGGGCCCCCAGGGGCCCCACGACACCCGTTCCCGCCATCCTGTTCCTGGCGGTCAAAACCGCCAGAAACAGGCTGGCGGGAAGGGGGTCGGAATCCCCATGGCGGCGCTGCTTGCAGCGCTATGGAGGTTCAGCCCAGCCAGGGGAAATCCGGTGGGAAAACGCCGGATCCCCTTTTCTGACTGCGGCTTTACCGCCGCGGTCAGAATGGGCACTGAAGCACTGCCAGCCTGTTGGCGGTGCTTCCGTTGCCCGCGGCCCTGGCGGTGAGGGCCATAATGTATGATTCTGTTCTCGAATGTCTGTAGAGAAGGGGGATTCCTGTTGCCCTCACTCAAGATGGCCACCTCAACCTCTCTTGTGGTAGCCCTCCCTCCTCAGCTACTATCACACACTTACATGGACTATATCATCACCAAAACAGTGAGTTTCATATTAAATTGCTACAACCCTCGATGGAACAACATTTTACTTAGCCGCTGATCATTTCTTCAGACTTCATTTTTAAATATTGTCTATACAACGTTTGTATTTCGGACTTGACAGGAGTGGCACACGCAAGCTCTTCATTTTATTGGGCCACATGCTGCGTATGAGTCGGCAACAACGGAACCCTACATGCACGTAGTGCATTCTTACCAGTGTTATAAACTGAAATATACTACCAAATCCACAAGTATATGTATACTTACCTGCAATGTGTTGTTGGTGAGATTTGCTGTCTATTCCACATTGCCGTTGACTATTTACATTGCCATCCTTGAGGAACTATAAGCAAATAAAAGACTAGATCACCCATGTTCATAGAAAGAGGACTGAAAGCTGCTTGACATAGCACTACCTAATTTCAAGGAATAGAGTAAATACAATTTATTATAAAAAGAGAAAACAAAACTATCACAGCCACCACAACAAAATAGAATAAACAAAATAAAACATTACACTTAGATTGTCATTTTGTACTTTCCTTATCTTTATACAAAATAAGGAATGGCATCAGGGAGTATGTTGCTACCTCCACAATTTCTGTCTGACGTAGGAGAACCTATACTACCTTGGAAGAGATGGAGGAAAATGCTGGACTCATACATAATAGCAATAGGAGGTGACAAATGTTCTCCAACAAGGAAACAAGGTGTACTCCTACATAATTTGGGAATTGAAGGTTGTAACATTTATGAAAGTCTTGATGAAATTACCCTAGGCACGGAAGAAGGGGAACCACAAGATAGTTTTGAAATGTCTATGCTAATGTTAGAAAGACATTTTGGACCAAAAATAAATGTAGTTATGGAAAGACACAAATTGTTCTCAATAATTCAAGAGAAGACAGAGAAAGTGGAAAATTACATAGCAGCACTTAAGAATTTGGCACGTACATGTGATTTTGGAGATCTCGCCGACTCATTGATTAGAGACCAGTTTGTACGTTGCACTAATAATCCACGAGTGCCAGAAAAATTGTTGACAACGAATCCAACCTTGAAAGAGGCACTGGACATTGTGGAAGGAATGGAACACACAACAGGTTGGGTTCGGGAGATGTGAGAAAAACCTCTTAGTACAAATGTGTCTCAAGTGAACACAAGTGAGGAGGATAATTATGATTTGATCACCCAGGTGGAGATGCTTAGTGTCAAAAGTACACAGAACAAGGAGAAACTTAAAGGAAGGATAACAAAAGACAATTTTAAAACTAAATGCTCCAGATGTGGTAACCCAAATCATTTGTTAAAAAGTCCCACCTGTTTTGCAAGGAATTTAACCTGCAAGGGCTGTGGAAAAAAGAACACATCAGAAAGGTATGCAGAAGCAGTAAGATGAATTATATTCAACTACCAGATATACATCAAAATACATATTGCAGGATTCAACAAATGAAATCTACGAGGATAATGTGGATGTTGGTCGGGTGAAGATGCCGGAATGTCAAAGCACTATTGATAACAAAGAGGTCACAGTTTTGGCGGACTCGGGATCACTGTGTACCTTGGCTGGAGATAAAAATTGGGAGCGCATTTTAGGAAAACTAGGCATACAACTGAAGGAACCGGCTATTAATCCTTGGGGGTACGGAGAAATCATAATTGATCTCATTGGCTATACCATAATGAAAATTCATTTCAAAGGACGAGAAGCAATGGGAAAGGTTTATGTAGCCATAAGAGGTGACAACTTGTTGGGTTGGCGACAACAGAAGGATTTGGGTATGATATTGAATCCCAATGCCACGGATCAAGTGATGTTAGTAGAAAGTGTAAGTGATGGTGAGGATGTGATCAAGGAGTCCCCAGATGTGTTTACAGATAGACTGGGAGTTCTCAAGAATTTTGAACATAAAATAATTCTTAAGAGTGGCGCTACGCCTGTTGTTCACAAAGTAAGGAAGGTGCTGAATCTCATGTTTAACCTTTTGGAGCAGGAATGAGACAAACTGAAGAAAGTAGATGTCATTGAAGAAATTGAGTCTTTGGAATGGTTGGCCCCAGTGGTGTTAGTAACTAAAGATAACGGCACTAAGATCAGAATGTGTGTTGACTTGAGGGATTTGAACCAGCGCATATGGGTGGATCAACAACCTCTACCCAACATAGCAGAAACATCATCCATGCTTAAGGGTGCAAAAATATTTAGCGTGATGGACATATCAGCAGCTTATCATCAAGTAATGTTGCATGAAGACTCCCGGCATTTGACGTCATTTGTAACACCATTGCGGGCATTCAGGTTCAAGAGGTTGCCGTTTGGATTAGCGTCAGCAACAGCCTGTTTCCAGAGATTGATGAAGAAAGTTTTGGAAGGGGTTCGAAATGTGTTGTTTTTTCAGGATGATATCCTCATATATGGTGACAATGTTGCAGCTCATGACATTACTTTAAAGGAAGTTTTGATGAGGCTGAGAGATAATGGACTTATAGTAAAAAGAGAGAAGTGTCAATTCAGGGTTAAGACGGTGACATATTTGGGTCATGTCATTTCTGGTGAGGGTATCAAACCCAAGATGAGCCTAACTGAATCTATTGTCAAAGCACCTGCTGCAGTGGACACATATGGTGTTTGATCCTTTTTAGGATTAGTAGAATACTATTCTAAGTTTGTTCAAAGTTTTGCGAGTATGGTTGTGCCGTTGAGGATGTTAAACAAGAAAGGGAGCACGTTTTTCTGGTCTTATGAGTGTGAGGAAGCATTTGCGAATGTTAAAAATGTGATAGGCAATATGCCACATTTAAACCATTTTGATGTAGCCAGGAAGACCATTCTTACCACTGATGCTAGTCTCAAGGGATTAGGTGCAGTTTTGAGCCAAATGGATAACGGGGAAGAAAAGGTGATGGCTTTTGCCTCTCGTTCTCTGAAGGGAGCAGAAGGTAAATAGTCTGTCTTTGAGCCGGAGGCACTTGTTTGTGTATGGGCTAGCCATCATTTCAAGTTTTTTTTGTGGGGTTTACCTTTTACTTTGAGATCTGATCATAAACTGTTGGTACACATTTTAACTTTTAAGGGGTCAGATAGGGCTACTCCTAGACTTAAGAGGTGGCTGGATAGTATGTTGGAGTTCAACTTCAAAACTGAGTATTTACCTGGGATGAGAAATACCACTGCGGACTGTTTGTCCAGGTTGCCCGTTGAAAGAGATGATGCAATGGATCAGAAGTACTTCTGCGATGTGGGTGAAGGAGTCTGCTTTATCTCAGGATCAGTGGAGTCGGGAGAGTGAGAGAGACACTGGCCCTCATTATGACATTGGCGGTAAATTCCACTTACCGCCATGCTGACTGCCGTCAACATACCGCCTCCGCTGCAGACATCCGATAACCATATTATGACACACACACACACCAATCTGTCACTATTCAGCCACACACACAAATCCGCCAGCCCAAAGGTCAGTGATAAACTGGCGGTAGCAAAACCTACACCCTTACGCCAACAGAACTATGCCCATCACATTATGACCCACGAATCACCAGGGTGGATATTCAATGGCGGTAAACCATTGGCGGTACATACCGCTGAGCTCAATATACACCCACGCAAACAAAACAGCACCACATTGGACAATTCAAACTACACACACCTGACACCCATACACACACCACACCCACACCACTATAAAACACACACCCACATTACCCACAACCCTTTATGACTACAAACAACTGCCACCAGAGAGAGACAGCAAGAGCATTCACACAACCAGAGCCACATACCACCATCACCTATACACCACCCACGCACCTTACAACACACACCCCAACACATCACCCTACAGACCCTCGCCCACACCACTCACACTACACTCATGGCACCACAGAGACACTCCAGGTTCTCTGAGGAGGAGCTAAGGGTCATGGTGGAGGAAATCATCCGGGTAGAGCCACAGCTATTTGGAGCACAGGTGCACCAGATATCCATTGCTAGGAAGATGGAGCTATGGCGGAGGATCGTGGACAGGGTCAACGCCGTGGGACAGCACCCCCAGATCAAGGGATGATATCAGGACGAGGTAGAACAACCTACGGGGGAAAGTACGTTCCATTGCAGCAAGACACCAACTCGCTGTACAGAGGACTGGCGGTGGACCCCCAAATCCTCCCCCATATCTAACAACATGGGAGGAGCAAGTCTTGGCAATCATGCATTCTGGGAGCCTGGCAGGAGTAGCAGGAGGACTAGACCCTGGTAAGTCAACTCTTCACTACTATCACCCCCCACCTGCATGCCATCACATACCCTCACCCTCCCTTCCATCACCCCACAACCTCCCACACACCTCACCATCACATATCACTCATCCCAATGCCAAGCCCTGCATGTACTATCAATGCATGAACACACGTCACTACAGCATGCACACTAGAGAGAATCAGCTAGCCCACCAAATAACAACTCACACAAGTCCAAGCTGCCAGGGCAAT
Source organism: Pleurodeles waltl (assembly GCF_031143425.1). Lineage (NCBI taxonomy): Eukaryota > Metazoa > Chordata > Amphibia > Caudata > Salamandridae > Pleurodeles > Pleurodeles waltl. The sequence continues at coordinate 554,165,906 of NC_090445.1, forward strand.
AACAACCATAGAGGGCAACCCACCATGCACAAGAAGAAGATGTCACACACAGAAACAACAACACTGCATTTGCATCCCCACAGGTAACCCAGCCAATGTCACCGGAGAAGAGGTGCTAGCAACATCCAGTCCCCCCACAGAAGAGGTCCACAGTGATGACAACAGCTCTGCTTGCCTGGATCTGGATGACCAACCTAGCCCATCAACGATCTCCGGACTGTCGGTTACCCAGGCACACTCTCACACCACCACAGAGCCTCTCCACTCAGGAAACACCAGTACAGCACCCACCGAGCGGGCCCATATCTCTGTCCCCAGGATACGTCAATCAGCAGTGTGTCCAGCACTGCAGGGACCCCAGGGCACACCACAAACCCAGGACAATCAGGGACCTGGGGTCAGTGGCAGCAGGCACATGGTTCTGGGGACAGAGGCACAGGACAACAGGGGAGCTGGGAGGACTGCTGTGCGACAGGGAGAGGACAGGCCCAGGGAACCGACTCTCAAGGAGGCACTCACTGCGATCCTGGGAGCATACCAACAATCCCAGGATACGCTGGGCCAGATTCTGAACAAGATGCAAGAGAACATGCGGCTGCAGGAGGGACAGTACCAGGGGATCAGGGAGGATTTAAAGTCCATTAACACCACCCTGGTCTCCATTGCATGGGTGCTGGCAAACATGGCCAACAATATGAGGAAGGCAGTGGCACACCACCGGGCCTCTGACACTAGCCTGACTACCGAGCAGCCCTCCACCTCCGCTGCCGCTACTGAACAGGAGACCCCGCCAGAGGACCAACAGGCCATCAGCATCCCTCCCCCTGCAGAAGGAGAACCACCCTGCAAACGTTCCCTGCAATCCAGACCGAAGCCATAGACTATTGCCAAGACCCCTGCTAGGAAATAAGACTCTCCTGATTGTCACTCTTGTGTCCCACTCAGTCACCATGTCCACCTTGAACTGCCATTGCTCCCCTTCCTAAGCCCCCTTGGACACTGCACCTGTGATACAAATAGACTGGACTCTAACCTGGACTTTCCTCCATCTTTACCCCAGCTCATTACACTACCCCCTCTTCTTGAGAGCAGTGTAATAAACACACTTTGAAAAAATACAAGTATTGTGTATGTCAAATGGTTTCAAAATGTATTTGTTTAACAAGGTTCAAACATTGCAATTCAACTGCACAGTAATTTTTACAATAGGAAAGACCTGTAGTTGGCTGCACTGAACACACCAGGAGCAATAGTGGGGCACCAACATCCGAAAAAAGAGATGCCAAAGGGTACAGTGAGTGGGCAGGAATTCACAGCCTTCCAGTGACAATGTCACACATCAAACTGTAAATGAAATATGAACTAACACTGTCTTACCTGTGTGTCATTGGAAGTATTGACGAATGACTGCACTGTTCACTGTCCACAGGGTCCACTGCTGCCACACAGCCATCTCCAGCCTCCTCCTCCTGCATAAAAGGCACATGGTGGCACAAGGCAAGGTTGTGCAACATACAGCATGCCACGATGATCTGGCAGACCTTCTTGGGTGAGTAGCACAGGGATCTGCCAGTTAGAAGGAGGCAACAAAACCTGTCCTTCAGGAGGCCAAGATCCATTCTATTATCCTTCTTGTTCACCTGTGTGCCTCATTGTAACGTTCCTCTGCTTTTGTCCTGCGATTCCTCACAGGGGTCAGTAGCAATGAGAGGATGGGGTAACCTGAGTCACCTGCAAATATCAAGGGACAACTGTTAGACACACACTCACCCTTAGGGCACACAACATACCCATACACCAACATCCAATAGATGGGAACCAGGTCTCACCTATTAGCCACACCCTCTGCCACTGGAGTTCGGCCATCACATTTGGGATGCTGCTATTCCTCAGGATAAAGGCATCATGCACAGACCCAGGATACTTTGCATTGACGTGGGAGATGTACTGGTCCGCCAGGCACACCATCTGGACATTCATGGAGTGAAAACTCTTTTGATTTCTGAACACCTGTTCATTCTGCTGGGGGGGGGGGGCAAATGCAATATGTGTTCCATCAATTGCCCCAATGATGTTGGGGATATGTCCCATAGCTTTCACTGTGGCCAAATCCTCCACCTGGGGGAAAACGATGTAGCTGCACATGTGTTTAATCAGGGCAGCCAACACTCTGGTCAGCACTATTGAGAACATTGGCTGTGACATCCCTGCTGCCAAGCCCACTGTCACTTGGAAAGAACCAGTTGCCAGGAAATGGAGCACAGATAGGACTTGCACAAGAGGGGGGATCCTGGTGGGGAGACAGATAACAGATATTAGGTCAGGCTCCAATTGGGCACACATCTCCGTGATTGTGGCCCTGTCAAGTCTATAGATGAGAATAATGTGCCTGTCCTCCATTGTTGCCAAGTCCACCAGGGGTCTGTACACGGGGATGTCTCCATCTCCTATTCATCCGCAGCAGTTGCAATCTCTGTGGCAAAAGAGTGAGCAGCTGGTCATTATCTGTACATTGTAACCACTACAGTTCAATGCAAATTGTGATTGTTACATTATTTTGGTGTGATAGGTCCAAAATGTGAATTTGTGTACTGTGACGCAGTTACGATCCATGGCCTGCACCCCCACCTGAAATGGGCTCTGCTTGTCCAGTATGGAGGGACACGTGGAAGTGAGGTAATTCCGCTGACGTTGTGCGCCGTTGCTGGAGGCGGTCGAGAACTGCCGTGCAACACTTCATTGGTTATCATTGGGCCCTATGGGGTACAGTGGCCAATGGTGATGTATGCTGGTGGTGACGGTACGCACCGCGGCAGACGTGACCGCCATTTTCTATCTGTTCACTCACTTACTACCTGACCTTCAACAGGAGAGGACCTAGACTGCATGTGCTGCTGTGACCTGTGTCTGGAACCGACCATGGCTCGTGTGACTGGGGAAAGGGCCCCTGCCTTCATCTCAGCGGAGTTGGAGCGACTGGTGGATGAGGTCCTACCCCAGTACTGACTGCTGAATGGGCTTTCAGACCAAAAGGTGAGTACACTGTGAGTACGATGCATGGGGCATGAATGCATGGAGTGAAGTGTGCAGGCCTCATGTGGGGGGTGAATGTCCCCTGGGCAGCATGCAGCATGTATGTTGGGCCATGTCTCTGCTAATGGGGATGGTAAGGGGCATGGTGGGCCATAAGTGTAACAGGCAGGACGTTCGGACTAATACCTTTCTCTGTGTGTATTTCCCTGCAGGTCAGCGCTCATCAAAAGAAGGGTATATGGCGTGCCATCGCCAAGGATGTGCAGACCCTGTTTTTTTATGGCAGGTGGAGCACCCACTGTCGGGAACGGTGGGAGGACCTGAGACACTGGGCATGGAAGACGGCAGAGGCCCACCTGGGGATGGCCTCCCAACGAGGAAGGGGTGCCCGTCGAACCCTGACCCACCCTAATGGCCCACATATTGGTGGTGGCCTATCTGGAGTTAGATGGGCGCTTGGGGGCATCACAGCAGAAACAAGGGGGTGAGTACAGTCCCCTTCATTACAACTTACGCCTGGTGGGGTGTTATCTGGGTGGGGGGGTGCCTTGTGGGTGCCCCTAAGCCAGGCCTGACATTGCTGAGTAGGTCCCATGTTGGGCAGGGTTCTTATGATAAGGTCCTCCAACCAAGCTAGTAGGCATCCACTACTGGGCAGGGGTCTGTGGGGCTCAGGTATATTGCAATTGGTGTTAGGTGTCCCTATCCATGGGCTGGTGACTAACATTGTGAATGGTAGTGCGTTGTCTAGTCCGTAGGGCTGTTCCCTCTGTGTGAGTGTGTTGTGTATGCCACTAGTGGTGTTGGTGCCACCATTGACCAAGTGAATCCTTTGTTTCTTCCCCCCCTTATTTTTTTTGTCACCCTGTCATTATGTGCATTAGTATCATCTGGCGGAGGAGCAGAGGCACCGGTGACAGAGGGAGCTGCATCCCACAGGACCCAATAGGCCAAATCCACTGATGGTGAGGGCACCAGTGGGATGGACGGCGAGGGGAGCACCCCAGCGGAGACTGGAGGGGACAGTTCGGACAGGGACACCTCCTCCAATGGAAGCTCCCTGGTGGTGACGGACACCTCTGTGCCCACCCCAGCTACAGGCACAGCCGCCAGCCCCATACCAGCACTGACCTGCTAGCAGCCCCTCAGAGAGTTGCCCGTGCACGCTCACCCAGGAGGGTGGGCATCTCTTTCACCCCAGGCACCTCAGGCGCTTCCCCAGTTAGCCCTGTTGCATTGAGTGAGGAGGCTATTGACGTCCTGTGATCCATCTCTGTTGGGCAGCCAACCATTGTGAATGCCATCCAGGGGCTGGCAGCCCAAATGCAACAGACCAATGCATTTCTGGAGGGCATTCACACTGGCTTAGCGGCCCAACAGAGATTAATCCAGGCTCTGGCCTCCTCTCTGATGGCAGCCGTTGTCCCTGTTTCCTCCCTCCCCCTCCAACTTCCTCCACCCAATCCCATTTCCCTAAACCACAACCGATCCCAAGCACACAGGCAGACGAGCAGGCACCAGGACAACACACAAGAGTGGGCATGGCAAACACAAGCACCACACTTCATCCCACAGGCACTCACACAAACACCATCCAGATGCAGACATACCAACATCCACTGCCTCCACTGTGGCCCCCTCCTCCTCATTGTCCACCTCCCTCCCAGTAGAGTCTCCACTCACACCTGCATGCACTACATCCTCATCCATTACCACCATCACCAGCACACCTATCAGTACACACCCCTCACTGGCAGTCACCACCCCACATCCATGCAACCTGTCCCCTGTGTTACTCCCACTATGTCTGTGCCCCTCCTCCCAAAGTACACAAACGCAAGCACTAAGACACCCAACAGCCATCCACCTCACAAATGGCATCCAGCCCATGCACCTGCACCCAAACACAGCAGACTGACACCTCCTGCAACCACTCCCTCTTCCTCCACACTCAAACCAGCTCCCTCTTTCCGCCCCAATGTCCCTAAGAAGCTTTTTCTCTGCCCCATTGACCTCTTCCCTACCACTCCCCCTGTCCCTCACATCAGGCCAGGGTGGTCAAAACCCAGGCTAGCACCTCAGCCGCACAGTCCATGGGCACAGTTGTGTCCCTAGCAACTCCAGGTGGGAAAGGATCCCAGCCACCAGCCAGCCAGATGGAAAAGGTGTCTGCCCCAAGTGTTTCAAGGAAGGGCAAGGACCCAGCCCCAGCTGCAGGAAGGAAGGGCAAGGAGTCAGCCCCAGCTTCAGGAAGGAAGGGCAGGGAGCCAGCTACAGCTGCTGGAAGGAAGAGCAAGGAGCCAGCCCCAGCTGCAGGAAGGAAGTGCAAGGAGCTAGCCCCAGCTGCTGCCAAAAGGGGCAAGGAGCCATCACCAGATGCTGGCAGGAAGGGCAAGGGGCCTGCACCAGCAGGCAGTAAGGACAAGGGGCCTGGTGCTGAGACTCAGTAGGAGCCCCCACCACCAACCATGGTGATGCAGCTGTCTGAGGCTGCAGGGGATCGGCTGGAGTCTCCCCCCACCACCACCACCAGCACCGCCACCAGCACCACCACCAGAAGCCCCAGTGGGCAGCCATCCGAGGCTGCAGGGGATGGACTAGAGCCTACCACCACCACCACCAGCAGCACCGCCACCAGCACCAGAAGCAGCATCCCCAGTGGGCAGCCGTCCGAGGCTGCAGGGGATGGGCTGGAGCCCCCCCCACCACTACCAGCAGCAGCAGCACCATCACTGCCACCACTGAACAGCCGTCACCGCTGGTGAACAGTGTGTAGTCCTACGTCCATGGGCTACTGTGCGGCCTGGCACCTGCAAATCCTGTGGGTATGATACCCAGCTGAGAGACTGTGACCTTACACTCCCCAGGATCTACATCACTGGGCATGATGCCCCCTCCAGAACCAGTGGAGAAGACATCCATTCACCCCATCCTCCCCAGGATGAAGCTCACTGGGCACGATGCCCCCTCCAAAACCAGTGGAGAAGACATCCACTCAACCCATCCTCCCAATGATGAAGCTCACTGGGCACATTGCCCCCTCCAGAACCAGTGGAGAAGTCATCCACTCACCCCACCCTCCCCAGGATGAGGCTCACTGGGCACGATGCCTCCTCCAGAACTAGTGGAGAAGCCATCCACTTGAGAGGCTGTGGCCTTGCACTCCTCAGGACAGAGCAATGGGAATGTTGCCCCCTCCAGAGCCAGTGGGCAAGTCACCCACTCGAGAGACTGTGGCCTTGCACTCCCCAGGACCAAGCACAGGGCATGTTGCCCCCTCCAGAGCCAGTGGTTAAGTCACCCCCTTGAGAGACTGTGGCCTTGCACTCCCCAGGACAGAATAATGGGCATGTTGCCCCCTCCAGGACCAATGGCGTTGTACCATCTTCTGGCTGAGATGCCCCCCGTTCCCCATCCCCCTGAGGTGCCTGGCTATTTTTGACCTGATGCCCCTGCAGTGTTCTCTCTGTGTTGTTGCAGGAGTGAGGTGGGGCCTTGGACTTCGTGATGTGGCCCTGTGGCCCATGAACATTGAGGGCTTGGCAGTGTCCCTTGTTTTGTAAATATGTCTATACTTTTTATTTGGATGCACGTACTCCTAATATATTTATCTTATTTCAGTCACATTCATCTATTAGTGTTGTCCTTGCATTATTCCTGAGGGTACGGGGTCAATATGTTATGTTACTGCATGTTACTCCCTTGTATGCTAGGTGGCTGTACTCACCATGGTTGTCTTCGTCGTCGTTGGTGTTCGTAGTGGAGCAGCACGTAGAAAAGCATTGGGAAGACATGCAACTCAGGCACCATGATGGTATGGTTCTTCCATGAGTCCCCACAGGTGAGTCATTTCCCTTTTGTGCAGTTTTCCCGGCTTTTGATGTCATTGGTACTGCCCCAGAAAAGGTGGCGGATTGGCATGTCTTAATACAGTGGGCGGAACATTGTCTTCCGCCTGGCTGTAGGTGGTTACCGCCGTGGTGCCTGTTGGTTGGTGTATTAAAGTGGCTGTCTGTCTGAGTTGTTTCCGTTGTGGTCATAATTTGGCAGTCATTACCGCCGGCCTGTTGGCAGTATTACCGCCACTTTATCACCGACCGCCAGGGATGTAATGAGGGCCACTGTCTTAGCAGAAATTAAGGGCACCATAGTAAGTGGATGGCCTGAACGGAAGTATTTGAATGTGGAGGTACAAAAATTCTGGGGAGTGATAAATGAGTTAAGTATCTTAGATGATCTAGTTTTCAAGGGAGATCGTGTGATTCCGCCAGAAGGATAAAGGGATACAATAATGAATCTTGCTCATGAAGGGTATTTAGAAAGGAACCTTACTAAAGCCAGGATGGTGGCCTGAGCTTGATAAAGAAGAAGAGGATTTGGTAAGGTATTGTTGGTTATGTGCCAACAGTGACAAAACTAAAGTGGTAAGAACAGCACATTGATCTCCCATAGAGATACCTGATGAACCTTCAAAGTAGGGATGGACATTGTAGGACCTTTCAGTTTATTGAATCCCAATGAGAGGTATGTGATAGTCCTTGTGTATTATAAGTCAAAATGGGTTTCCACTTGTTGTGTTGGTTCAGTCACCACAAGGACTGTGATAGAATTTCTGAAGGATATAATTGTTTCAGAAGGGATTCCCAAAATGATTGTCACTGACAATGGGGTTCAATTTGTTTCTGATGAAATGAGGACACTTCTGGAGGAACTGGCAATTGAACATCAGAGTACAGCACTTTATGCTCCACAAGCGAATGGGCTGGTACAAAAGATGAATGGGCTTGTAAGGGATTGTGTTCAGCTAGCTATCACATGCAGAGGAGTGTTCAAAAGCATTTTGAGGGATAAGCAGTGGGCTCATCGCACTACTTCAAATGTTTTGCCTAAAAGATCTCCATTTCAATGTTTGAGAGGACATATGGCGGGATCCAAGTTGCGTCCCAGATGGTAAGGATGGCATGGTAGGAATGAGAATGTGGATGAAAGCAGAGTTCTTATTCATCAGAAGAAGTATAAAGAGCAGTTTGATAATAAACATCGTGCAGTGGCCAGGAACTGGAGATTAGGAGAACTGGTGTTTGTGAAGAAACCGAGGTGGTCATCTAAAGGGGAGTCAAGGTTCATGGGACCATTTCATATCAAAGGGTTGAAGAAAAATTTTGTAACTTTGGAAAATGGAGAGGTTTAGAGCATGTCTAGGCTGGCATGGTGTAATTGGAATCCCAGAGTGATGGAAGCCAATCAACCTGTTGGTGATTGGGGAGTTGGAAGAGATATAGATCAAGATCATAAAATCACTACTGCATGCAAGGAAGTTTGCATGAAAAGAAGCCAGAGTATCTTAAGGACTACGTGTGTGAGTAAGGGTAGTATTGTACTTCTATATTTTGTGGAAGTTCGCATGAAAAGGAAGCCAGAATATCTTAAGAACTATGGCCCTCATTATGACCCTGGCGGTCGGCAGTAATATGGTGGAAAGTACTGCCAACAGGCTGGCGGTACTTTCCACCATATTATGACATAGGCCGTTTGGCTGAAGCCAAACCACCAATATACCACACCGACCACCACGGTGGTAATAGCCATCGGGCTGGAGATATTAATCTCCAGCCCAGCGGCCATCACTGTACCGCCTGCAGGATTATGATCCTACCTACCACCACGAAAACCATGGCAGTAGGCACTATCAGTGGCACAGAATCCCTTCCCTGTCACTGATAGAGGTCTTGCCCCCACCCCTCCTTCCTCTCCAAACCCCCCTGCGTTCACGCCCCCTTCACACACTCACACACGCATGCACATACCCATTCCCACATTCATCCATGCATGCATACATCCATTCAGACACACATCTGCACACACTTTCATACATATACGCAGGCATGCATTCACAAAATACAACATACACGCACTCAGACCTCCATACATGCACACACATTCAACATGCAACACACACCCGCATACACACACGCACACACATTCACACACACACACACACCACCCCCTCCCCTGTCAGAGCACCCAATTACCTGTGTTCAGGGGGTCCTCCAGCAAGAGACAGGATGGGGCGCCAGCAGAACACTGCCAGGCCGTATTATGGCTCATAATACAGCTGTCGGCGATCTACTGGCGTGGCACTGCTGGTGGCAGCAGCACCACCTTACCGCCATCTGCCGGCATGGCCACAGCCGGATTGCCACCATCCTTCTGGCAGAAATCCGGCTGTGGTCATAATATGGTCTAGCCACTGCAACGGTCTTTTGGCGGCAGTCACCATGGCGGTAGGTGGTTTTTACCACCAATGACATAATGAGGGCCCATGTGTGTGAGTAAGGGCGGTACTGTGCTTCTATATTTTATGCAGGATTTAAAGTTAATGTACATAGGGCCTCACAATGACCCTGGCAGCTGATGGTAAACTGGCGGTAACACCGCCAACAGGCTGGAGGTGTTCCTCCAGCTATTATGACTGTGGCACAATAGCCACGGCCATACTGCCGGCCCCTCCAATATACCACCAGGCCTCTGCCTGGCGGTCATAATCCCCAGGACAGCGGGCAACCGAGTGTGAGTGAAAGGATGCATTCTTGGGGCCCCCCTGTTTGAGCTTAGCATTGTTAAAAAAGAGGGTTTGCTATTTTTATGCATTGACATCAGTTTTCAAGGTAAGATGTTGTCCTGCCATTTGATAAGTTTTGTTTTGACCAATGACTTTGTGTTTCACCACTGCGCATATTAGTTGCTCAATGTTCACCAGTAGCACATGGTATGTTTTGTTCAGTTTAGCCGCCTATGGGCTTTGACATTGCATTAGTCTGTATTCTGCCTATTGGCTTTGACATGGCATTAGCCATTACTTTCTGTATTCAGTTGAGCCGCCTATGGCCTTTGACATTGCATTAGTCATTACATTCTGTATTCTGCCTATTGGCTTTGACATGGCATTAGCCATTACTTTCTGTATTCAGTTGAGCCGCCTATGGGCTTTGACATTGCATTAGCCATTACATTCTGTATTCTGCCTATTGGCTTTGACATGATGTATCCAGTCTAGCCGCCTATTGGCTTTGACATTGCATTCCTATTGGCTTTGACATGATGTATTCAGTTTAGCTGCCTATTGACTTTGACATGCTATTAGATATTCTGCCTATTGGCTTTGACATGATATTATATATTGCATTTTATATTCAGCTCAGCTGCCTATTGGCTTTGACATGATATTATACATTGCATTTTGTATTCAGCTCCGCTGCCTATTGGCTTTGACATGATATCATATATTACATTTTGTATTCAGCTCTGCTGCCTATTGGCTTTGACATGATATTATACATTGCATTTTGTATTCAGCTCAGCTGCCTATGGGCTTTGACATGATATAAGACATTGCATTTTGTATTCAGCTTAGATGCCTATTGGCTTTGACATGACACTAGACATCGCATTTGATATTTAGGTTAGTTGCCTATTGCCTTTAACATGACATTGCATTTGATATTTAGGTTAGCTGCCCATTGCCTTTAACGTGGAGTTAGACATTGCAGTTGAGATTCCAAGCTGTATTTTTCCAAGCTGTGTTTTTGCACCAGAGAACCAAGATGTTTTGCTCTCACAGTAGACTAGGCCTGATAAGAGAGGGTACATGGGCGTTGTTTTTCCTCGCTTGAGCTTGGGAACAGGAGTAGTCTTGGAGACCTGGCCAGTCTCCAAAAGGCTTGCTCAGTTTCCCAGGTCTGAGAGGAGGGGGCACACCTTTGTAACGAATGTAACAGGCTGCAGAGAGTCAGATTCGAATCTGCCGGACCTCGTGCTGGAGCTTGGCGCAGGCTGCCAGCAATCCCGTGTGGGTAGATGAATCTCTCTTTCTCGCGGCTGACAGGGGTCCTCAGCTTGCAGACCTTAGAAAGATGAAGCTGTGAATAGTTCGCACACGGTGAAGTATTTGTTTTGCTTTGCATTCAATATCTTATAAATATAACCTGCTGTGTATATTGCAAACTGATATATTTTGTTTGATTAACGCGGACTGAAAGCTACTAATTCGTCATTCATATAACAACAATAAAAGTCATTCTTTGACCTCAGAAGTGCATTTCTGTTGTGTTATGTTAGTGCTTAGAAACTAAAATAAGAGGAAAGCACTACAATTGGTACCTGGAGTCGTGGGGTCGGTCATTAAGAGGTGATTAAGAAGGGGTTTGACGAGTTAGTAGATTTCTAAGTGCACACTTTAAAAGTGTAATTGTTTTTTTGTTGTTTGGAGAGTTACAGAAATTGTTTTCTGTTTGGAGAATCACAGTAGCACGGCAGACCATGTCTGAGACATGTGTTGATAAACTGCCTGATGGTGCTAAGAAAAACTGTGAATTGTTTTCTGTTTGGGGAATTACAGAAGAAAATGCATGTGTAGCTAAAAGGCCTGATAATGTTTTGAGAAATAATTCCTGTTGTATATATGTAGAAAACGTGTGTTTTGGAAGTAATGATGACAGAAAGGTCTGGATACCTTTATCTGCTTACAGAGAAATGCAGGAGAAATGTAGGAAGTTGGAACATGAAAATAGGAATTTACGTGAGCAAATTAGCCCGACTGAAAGTTATAAAAAGGCTGTTTTTGAAGAATCTTTCTTGTCCCATTCCAGTAATGAGGGGGTTAAGACAGCTCCGAGCTGCACTGAGTTTCCGTGTGAGCCAGGGTTTTTGGCAGCCAAAGTGCATTCCTTAACTGATAACATGGATGAGAGAGCTCAGAATGTGATTTACGAGTTACCGTTGCAAAATGCACAAGTAAAAGGAAGGATTTTAGAGCAAGACACCCCGAGTTTCATTAGCTTGTTTGATTTTTGGAAAAAGAATAGCCCTCATTTGAGAGAAATCCTAACACTTTTGTATATGGTCACTGTGAAAAATTATATGCAGCTGCCCGCTTGTGATTTGGCAAATTAAATAATGCAGACTTTAGGTTTCTGCGCAGTGCAAGAAGGAAATACTGATGTACATGTAATTCAAGAACAAGGGAAGAAAATAGTGCCCCTAGCTAGAATCATACAATGGATCTGGTACTTACAAGACAGGGCTAGAGTACCACAGGTAAAAGAGTTACCAATGAAGTTGTGTGCACCATTTGAATTCGTGTCTACTGAAGATAAAAAGCATGTTTGTTTTACTAATGATTCATTGACCGAAATGTTGCTTTCTGGCACAGGAGAAGGAACAGCGTTGTATAATGTGTGTCAGATTTTAAAGCAAGAGCTACGTGAGATGTGTCATTTTTATGCTGATTTTTGGTTCTTTGATAATGTTTTAGCCACATGGCTTGTACCTAACTGGTTCAATTACCTTGCAGATGTTAATGAGAAAAATTCAGAGAGAGAAGTGTACACCCAGAATTCTGCCTTAGTGGGGATGGCTAAGTGGGTGCCCCAGAAATGTGAACAGCTGAGAGAAAAAGCCACTTACAGGTGGGCAGAGATGAGAGAGATGCACATTCCCCTAGATTTGATAAAAACTGTGCAGCACGCACAAAAGCAATCTGTCATGCAAGCAGTCACAGAGCAGTTGGGGAGAGGAAAGTTACCAGAACAGAAATGGCAAATTGATCAGGTTTTAGGGAGAGCGATTGCTGCAGATTACCAAGGAAAAATCGAAATTATGCTGATATCTAGAAAAGAATCTGATTCATTCATACAAATTGGAGACAGAATGGCCCAACTTGACAAAAATGCAGTGAATGGAGGTTTGGTAAAGAAGGAGTCTGCCCCAGCCCTTCTGACAGTGCAAGAAAAGGGAAGCTGTGGCGCAGCAGATAAAAACCTCAGTGCTGATGTGTGGGCTGAAGCCCCAAGTGATCCTCCAAAACCTGCAGAAAATATAAAAAAGGGCCTCAAAAACGTCCTGCTGATTATAAAACAGGGAAAGGAAGAGGAAGGGTGCAGTTTAAATGAAAAATGTTATTTGCAAGAAAAGTCATACTTGTTTCTTTTGCAGATCCTACCACGTTTCGCCACTGTCCCTGAGTGTGCTGCGTGGTCCCCCTTCCGGTGTGTGCGTGTGGGGTCGGGGAAGGGACCGAATCCCCAACCTGAACCTGGCTGAGTAAAGTGCCAGCACCATGGATCCATTTTGCGCAAACTGCGCCTTCAGTTCAAGTTCAACTTGTTTGCTGTGTTTTTTTTTTTTTCCCTCTCGTATGGAACTCTGACTTTTGCTTACCTTCCAGAAAACCTTTCAGGTGGACCGTGCCCCTTTACATGAGCAGAACTCATGCCACATCAAATTGCTAACACTGTTGAATTAGAGACTCATTCAGAGAAAAAAAAAAAAAAAAATGTGCCCAGTCTTCTCTATGTAGATGTAGCTGATGTGAAAGGTTATGAGATCAATGTGTTAATCCACTTCTATTGCTTTACAGGGATTGCTTTGATCATAATGTTTTTTTTTTTTTGTGCTGATGTTTTTTTTTGTTTGTTTGAAATATGAGATATGTGAAACAAAAATTCATTGGTCAAAGGGCGGAATGTCCTGCCATTTGATAAGTTTTGTTTTGACCAATGACTTTGTGTTTCACCACTGCGCATATTAGTTGCTCAATGTTCACCAGTAGCACATGGTATGTTTTGTTCAGTTTAGCCGCCTATGGGCTTTGACATTGCATTAGTCTGTATTCTGCCTATTGGCTTTGACATGGCATTAGCCATTACTTTCTGTATTCAGTTGAGCCGCCTATGGGCTTTGACATTGCATTAGTCATTACATTCTGTATTCTGCCTATTGGCTTTGACATGGCATTAGCCATTACTTTCTGTATTCAGTTGAGCCGCCTATGGGCTTTGACATTGCATTAGCCATTACATTCTGTATTCTGCCTATTGGCTTTGACATGCTGTATCCAGTCTAGCCGCCTATTGGCTTTGACATTGCATTCCTATTGGCTTTGACATGATGAATTCAGTTTAGCTGCCTATTGACTTTGACATGCTATTAGATATTCTGCCTATTGGCTTTGACATGATATTATATATTGCATTTTATATTCAGCTCAGCTGCCTATTGGCTTTGACATGATATTATACATTGCATTTTGTATTCAGCTCCGCTGCCTTTTGGCTTTGACATGATATCATATATTACATTTTGTATTCAGCTCTGCTGCCTATTGGCTTTGACATGATATTATACATTGCATTTTGTATTCAGCTCAGCTGCCTATGGGCTTTGACATGATATAAGACATTGCATTTTGTATTCAGCTTAGATGCCTATTGGCTTTGACATGACACTAGACATCGCATTTGATATTTAGGTTAGTTGCCTATTGCCTTTAACATGACATTGCATTTGATATTTAGGTTAGCTGCCCATTGCCTTTAACGTGGAGTTAGACATTGCAGTTGAGAATCCAAGCTGTATTTTTCCAAGCTGTGTTTTTGCACCAGAGAACCAAGATGTTTTGCTCTCACAGTAGACTAGACCTGATAAGAGAGGGTACATGGGCGTTGTTTTTCCTCGCTTGAGCTTGGGAACAGGAGTAGTCTTGGAGACCTGGCCAGTCTCCAAAAGTCTTGCTCAGTTTCCCAGGTCTGAGAGGAGGGGGCACACCTTTGTAACGAATGTAACAGGCTGCAGAGAGTCAGATTCGAATCTGCCGGACCTCGTGCTGGAGCTTGGCGCAGGCTGCCAGCAATCCCGTGTGGGTAGATGAATCTCTCTTTCTCGCGGCTGACAGGGGTCCTCAGCTTGCAGACCTTAGAAAGATGAAGCTGTGAATAGTTCCCACACGGTGAAGTATTTGTTTTGCTTTGCATTCAATATCTTATAAATATAACCTGCTGTGTATATTGCAAACTGATATATTTTGTTTGATTAACGCGGACTGGAAAGCTACTAATTCGTCATTCATATAACAACAATAAAAGTCATTCTTTGACCTCAGAAGTGCATTTCTGTTGTGTTATGTTAGTGCTTAGAAACTAAAATAAGAGGAAAGCGCTACAGATGTAAACGGTTATACGTCGGAACAACGCATGCTGGAACCGCGAATGCCTGAACAACGAGATCGTAACAACGACCTCATTGTTACTACTAATGCTATTACCCGGATGCCTTAACAACTATTTTTTGTTGTAAAGGCATTCCTGGTAAAGGCATTAGTGAACGGCATGCATGGTTCCAGCATGGGTCCCTCCTGGCCCCCCCACCCTCACCCCTAAAAATTACTGTGACTCCCCCACTCCCATAACCACCCCAACCCCCACCCCCAAAATTACAGCAACCCCTCACCCCGCCCGAAAAACCTAAAACCACCCCAACCCCCTCCTCAAAAACCTAAAGCACCCCAACGCACCACCCCATCCCTAAAACTTAAACCCCGACTCCCCCTCCCCACCCCAAAACCTTAATCACCCGAGCCCCCATCCCACCCCCAAAAACTAAAAATACCCTGACTCCCCACCCCTGCCCCTAAAACTAAAATACCCCGACTTCCCACCCCCGCCACTAACCACCCCGACCCCCAGTCCCTAAAACTAAAAATACCCTGGCTCTCCTGCCCTGAAAACAGCCCCAGTCCCAGCTCAACTTACCTCCTTCTTGATCGCATCGTCCTCCTCAGCTGACTCCCTTCTTCTGTGCCTTAACCACGCATGTGCTGATCACGTGGTTCAGCACATGCGTGGTTAAGGCCTTGAACAAGGAAGTCGTGGAAAACGAAAGCGTTGTTCCACTTTCGTTTTCCACGACTTCGTTGTTCAGGAGTCGTTGTTTGGGATGCTTCCTGATGTAAACTATTTACAGACTACGACATTCACACACAATTTTTGCTTAAGAATTATCGGGAAGTTGATGGATTAACTGTGTTGAAAACCGCAGGTGGATAAAAAGGCAGGAGTAACCTCTTGAGTGCATCACCTGTTATTGGCATGTCTTCATGTTGCATACTGACCTGAAATTTATTTTGAACTCATGAAAGAGATCATTTTCAATTATATATTGTTAGAGCTTAGTTACCACATACCTTTCCAGGATGTGGGCAAGAAAGAAAAAGATACAAGGCAGAACGTATTCAAATCCTTGGGACGCACTCTTGTTTTATGAGTGAAGAGGAGTCCTAACATAGTTTAAAGCAAGTTTGGCATATAGTATGTGATAGAAAGGCATTCATTTGTGTGGACCAGTAAGGAGTCAAATGGGACCTAAAGTGTTTGAGGAAATTAGAGAGCATGGGTTGGGAGAAATAGGAAAATTATGTAGGCTTGGCAAGGAAGTGAGCGTTAATGTAATTGTGACCTCTGTAAATGCAGAGCAAAACTCCATGTTTCTGGAAGGGCTAGGAGTTGTGTGGGAGTACAAATTCTTTTTTTTTTTACATTCTTCTCAAAGAAGTGAGGGGGGAAGTGCCTCTCAGCTTTCTTTAAGATTGGTAATATTAACCGATGAAGGAGTTTTGTGCCATGCTTAACAATTTCAAACATGTTTTGCGTCTTTTTTTGGTAGATTAATCTTCATACTAATAATTGTGCATACATTTTTAATGGATATTTTACTCTCTTTCGAGGTTCCTTGTTGAATGATTTTAACGCCATGTACCTGTGCTAGCGTTCGGGGATTTTCTTCTCTCATTTAAGTCATTAGAGGACCTCTGTACAGAATTCTTAGTTTTTAGTCTCTGTAGGCTCAAATATCTATTGTTGATGTCATTGTTTCAGAGTGCTGTGACATTAGATCACAGACCTCTTGGTTTGATGGAATTACTGGCGTAGATGCATGTCTTCTAGAAGGCAATCATTGATATTTTTGATGCCCCTTGCTTGATTGCTGGGGGCAAGATTGGTTGGTAGTAACAGATTTAGAGAAGAGAAGTCTGAAGGGACTAAGGAAGTGATCCTGCATTCAAAAGGGATTGTCGTTTCTGTCTGCAACACCTCTTCTGCGGCAATAATGAGATATTTCTATGAGAAAATAGAAATGTTGGATAGCTTTTAATCTTGGTGTAATTTGACACACCACATGGAATTTGAGGGACACTTGATTAATTCAGGAAAGTGAATTCTCAGTTGTTTCAGCAGGGGGACAGCCAAATGTTTCTGTTATGATCATGAGCACAGGGTTTGCAGAGTAGAATAGTCAACTTTTGTTTCGCCCCATGTGGAAAGTGTAGTGCAGGGCTTTATTAAGGCCTGGTAAAGTAACATCGGTCTTGAAGGCCTTAGGTTTGAAGTGGAGAAACCGTTTATTATTCCGTGCACTCTGTGGTTTGTGCAGGTCAGGTGAAACTGTGCGCAAATGTAAAAAAACAAGGCAAAAACACAATAGAAGAAGTAATAAAGTATTTTCCCTTCAATAACATTGCCTGCATTTATTTGAACTAACGTGATATTCTCAAATGATGATGGGAAAAGTCATTTGTAAGGGAAATGTAAAAGAAAAAAAATACACACATGAATGTGTTAGTAAAGAATAAACCTATCTTTCTTTGTCCATTTCCTCTTTTTGTTGTACACATCTTTGAATGGGAGATAACGCATCTTTCATGGAAGTCATTTATCGCTGCTGTACGTACCTGTGTGTTTGTGTGTGTTTGTGCGTGTGCCACACAAAGGTGTGAACAGAGGAAAATAGCTATTTTTTTCAGCTACACAAATGCTCACTTATCCTTCACTCATCGCACTACTTTCATGAGCGTAGATCCCTTCCCGCAAAGCATTTTTAGAAAGTGGAATGCTTCACCTTTCAGCAGGAGCTTCCTCCCATGTGTTTGAGGGGGACACATTATGCTCTGTGGTCGTGCGGCACAGGAACAGTCAACTAATGGGCTTTACCTCCAATGACAATGTCCAATGCGCTTCCCAAGAGAGGTGTGTGAGAGCTGAGATTTTCCTGATAAATGTTTAGTCTTTACATAATTATACTTACAGATTCATGTGTGAATTAATTTGATTATAATATTGTGTTTACGAAAATTGTGACCAACTAAATGGCCACCATTATATGTAAGGCCTAACTTTTGCTTTCCATGTTAAACTTAAGCTGATGAAATTATTTTGTCTTTCAAAGAGTGTGTTTCTTATCTAAAATAAATGTTAGAATTAAACATGTATTTAATTACCTCTGCTGGACTGAAGTAGAAGCAGTTGCAAGGTCACTGTGAAATGGTATTTGTATGGAATGTCTCTAGTGTGTTCTGTTCCCTGATTATATTTCCACAGTCTGACTGACTTCATTGTCTGTAGTTATGTTTCTAACTTGTGTGTATTTTCCTCGTGGGGAAGGGAAATGGTACAACAAGAACTGTTACTGTAATTTGTAATCACGGTGACATCGTATTCCATCAGTGTGAAACAAAGGGTCCACAGATGAAGCCGAGAAGAAGATATGCAAGATACAATTGTATTTGTTTTGTTTTCGTCAATGAAACAACAGCAAATAGAAGAGCTTAGAACTAGCATTTGATATAATTTAGATATCTGTTAATCTTCTGATTGGTCATAAGTTTCTCACCTCATGCTTTATTCAATCATTTTCATTTCATAAGTTTAATTTAATGTTCAGTCACCATTATTAGGTGTTAATTGCTCTTTGTCCTTGTTCCAGGTTCCTCAGTTCCTGAGACTTACTTTATGATCTGTCACTTTGACATTTCATGTTTTACCAGATACTCTGTTGACATTCTGCCACTTTATCAGTTTATTTCTGTTCAATACCAAACCTATGCTTAGATGGTTTAGTGTAGCTTATAGTCCAAATTCTAAACCATCTCCTCTAGTCTTATTTCTGATGTTACCTGTTCCTATCTTGATGTTAGTGCCTGATGTTGCTGTCCCCCTGAAGAAGTAGATGTTGCTGATTACCATTGTGAATGAGTAAATGTATGAGCAGTAAATTGTTATTTGTCTTTTGTTTTTCAGGTAGCAACTGCCAATGTTTATTTACTGCTGTTTATTTTTGATAGCGCCATAGCTAGATGTTTTCCAATTTTTTTTACTGAAACTTTTACATGAAGGCTAACTTGTTGATGCTAATTAGTGGTTAGTAAGGTGTTATTCTTATGCTCATAAATAGACATTGATACTTTTGTCTTATTGTTATCAGATGTATTCAATTTCTCTTGCTCAGATTCTATTACTATGGTTTTGTGTAATAACCATTGAGATAATTTGTCTTTTTGCATTGATTAAACTTAGATATATCCGTTGTTCGAATTAGCCTTTATTGTTTCTCTACATGTATCTTTTGAGTTTGAGAATTACTTCTGTGACCTTAGCTTTGTTAATATAGGGAAATAAATCATTAACTTCTTAATAAACTGGTGTGGTTATTGATGTAGAATTGATTATCATATGTCTCATGTGAATGTCTATGACGTAACTCAGATTACTTTTTCTTTAAAGCAGATTTGGTTCAATTCATCGACCTAGTGTGTGAAATCCACTATCTAGTCCTTTGTGACTAAAAAATAGCTAGGGTTTCTCCATTCTCCAAGGTTTGTCATTTACTCCTTCTACCCTCACGTTTTATGCATGTGGGATAGTGTTGCACTTTCTGCTTGAGTATTACGGTTTTCCTTTGATGCCACAGCAGGAAGCCCTTCAGGGGAGGTATGGCTAAACTGGAGATAGTCTCCCTTTGCCAATTGCCAATGTCACCACTGCTGTCCTTCTGTGTAATTGTCAAGGAACTTTATGCCCCTGTATCACTGTGCCACGGTGTCTATAAGGCTTTCAGACCTCATGTAGATGCAGTCACCCTGTCAATTCTAGCAGCTTTGGATACAAAGTAAATGTTTCAGATCTGCTAGTGTTAGACTTGGCATTCTTGGCGTGATCTCCCCTAACTTTTGCCTCTGTTGCCCAGATTGTTGATGTGTGCAGGACTCTGTTTTTGCTGTTTTTGTTACTCTGAGCACTTTACCACTGCTATCCAGTGTTAAAGTGCAAGCGCTCCTATGTAAAATGTATGTGTAATTGGATTTCCATGATTGGCATATATGATTTACTGGTAAGCCCCTAGTACAGTGCACTAGAGGTGCCCAGGGCCTATAAATCAAATGCTACTAGTGGGCCTGAAGCACTTGTTGTGCCACCCAAATTAGTAGCCCTGTAAAAATGGCTCAGACCTGCCACTGTAGTGTCTGTGTTTGCAGTTTTAAACTGCCAGTTCGACTGGGCAAGTGTACCCACTTGCCAGGCCTAAACCTTCCCTTTGCTTACATGTAAGACACCCCTAAGGTAGGCCCTAGGTACCACATGGGCAGTTTGCAGTCTATGTTTAAGATAGGACATATACCAATGTTATTTTATATGTCCTGACAGTGAAATACTGCCAAATTCGTTTTTCACTGTTGCAAGGCCTATCTCTCTCACAGGCTAACATGGGGGCTACCTTTAAATATTATTAAAGTGTAGATTCCCTTTGGGAGCAGATGGACATGTGGAGTTTGCGGTCTCTGAACTCACAATTTAAAAATACATATTTTAGTAAAGTTGGTTTTGAGATTTTGTGTTTGAAAATGCCACTTTTAGAGAGTAGGCATTTTCTTGCTTAAAACATTCCATGAGTCTGCCTGTTTGTGGATTTCCTGTCTGGGTCAGTTTGACAGTTAGGCTGTTTGCACCTCTCTCTAGACAGTGACACAAAAGGAGCCTGGGTGTGGCCTGCATATCGTGATGAGCTATCTGTGCTAGGAGGGAGGGGAGGAGTGGTCACTTACACCTGAAAGTTCTGTGCCTGCCCTCACACAATGCAGTCTCCAACCCCCCGGTGTGTGTCTGGGGCCTGGCCTGGGTAAGACAGGATCTCACAAACAAGAGAGACTTTCCTTTGAAGTAGGCCTACTTCAAAGACCAAAATGGGTATAAGAAGAGCACCCAAACCCCTGAAAAATTAGATCACTTCTGGAATTCAAGAGGAACCTCTGCCTGGAGAAGAGCTGAAGAGCTGAGGAGAAGTGCTGTCCTGCCTTTGACTGTGCTTTGTGGAGCTATCCTACAGTTGCTGCTTCTGCCTGTCCAAGGGGACAAAGAATGGACTTTGTTGTGCATTCCTCCTTGTGAAGAAATCTCCAAGGGCTTGTCCTCAGCTTGCCTCCTGTTGTTGAAGTCTCAGGGCTATCAAAGACTTCCCCTGCCAGCACCTGGATTCTCTGCTGAGACTCCTGCCAAGTGCCCTATCCAGTTCCTGGGGCCTTAAAAGGGGAAGCTGGCAGACCAAGACCGAAAATCCATGCACAGATCGCCGTGCAGGGAAATTTTCGATGCACCTTCCGGGACGCAGCTGAGAAACGATGTGCAGCCAGCTTTGTGGCTGAAATCTACGCTCCACCCGCATCGCCGCTGGAAGATCGACGCACGCAGCTGGAGAAACAACGTGCAACACCTGCCGATGGAGGCTGTTACCGTCGCAACCCCACATAGCACGGTCTTCTGATACCGTGTGACTGGATTTTCAACGCAAACCTCGCTGGTTGCAGAAAAATTAGGCAAAGCCTGCCCGGACCCGAGGTGTCTGTCCGGATCGACGCATCGCTCTCCTGCAGAGAGGAAAAACGACACAAGCCTACCCGACCGGAGGAGAAATGACACACGGTCTTGCTTGCGAGTGAGAAATCGGCGCATTGCTGGCCTTTTCCAACACACACTCGCCAGTGCTGTGTTATTTTGATGCAACCCAGATACTTTTTCACGCTAACAGTGTTAGCACTGCTTTCTAGGGATTTAAGACTCTTTTTGCTTTTTCATTTATAACTTGACTTGTGTATGGTGGATTTTTCTCGTGTTGGCTTTGTTTTGTTTAGGTAAATATTATCTATTTTTCTAAACCTGTGTGGCGTCATTTTGTAGTGTTTTCACTGAGTTACTGTGTGTGTTGGTACAAGTACTTTACACCTAAACTCTGAAGTTAAGCCTGCCTGCTCGTGCCAAGCTACCAAGGAGGTGAGCAGGGGTTAGCTGAGGGTGATTCTCCTTTACCCTGACTAGAGTGAGGGTCCTTGCTTGGACAGGGGGTAACCTGACTGCCATCCACAGACCCCATTTCTAACTGCTAGCAACCCGGTTTTTGGTTCAAGAAGGAGAAGGAAAAAGTAATACTGCATGTACAGCATAAATTACATAACACAAATGAGTAAATTACAACGTCTGGTTCGTATTTTTGAGGGACACGTGCATTGTAAGTGCAATGTGCACATTGAGAGAATTAGTGAATGGAAGTTGTATATATTTGAAGCGTACATCTACTTTCCCAACTCTAAATTGTGTGTATTATACCTGTTAGGAAAGTGCATCTTTTCACAAGTTAAAATTTCACTTTCTGTTTTTTTTTTCACAAAAAGGATTGTTTTCAATACATATTACTAACGCTTAAGAAAGATATTTCCGAAATCAGCAGGGGTCTGTCCATTTATTACTCTTATGCACACCTTACCCCAGCTATATTTGTATATATTCGACAAGCTTCGTGGTTCTAAACGGTATGTACTAAATTGTGTGTGTTCACCAAAATCGATTGCATGTGCCTCGCGGCTCCCCCAGTAAAACCCAAGTATTGTCGATATTTGCGCTGCACGCACATAAAATTCACTTGCGTGCGATTACGCATATATTTTTACAGAATATGTGTGATTTACATCTGGACTAAAGTTTTATGAATCGGTCCCTTGATGTGTATTTCAATTAGCATATGCGCATAGACGAGTCTTTTCTGAGCTATCTGCTTTTGAAAGAGTACAAACTCACTGTGCATTCAGATTGTGAATGTCACCATCTAGTCTAGGATGCGTTTTAAAGGCAGATCTTCTCATTGCACGTAATTTGTTTTTTATAGCTGACGTTCTCAAATTTATGAGAAGAGTAGTTTGTAGGAAGTGCCCGAAATTGTGTCTCAGGATTACAGTGCCATCTGTCGATGCGTGGAAGGAATTCAAGTTAAGGTTTAATTGATGTTGAATTAAATTCTATGGCAGTGCATATCATAGACATAAACATGATATTAGCGTTAGGGTTTTTTAAAGTGCAAAAGCCACACAGTCATTACAGTTATCGCGTGGTGGAGGTCTCTTGGGACTGTCATTGGGCACACGTACATTATTGCTTATGTAAAATATACATATTGCAAAACTTGTTTTGATATTTCGTGCATCATGTTGACAAGTGGAAGTTATTAGATCTAAGGTTTTATCTGCTGAGTATAACAATTGACGTTGCATAGCAGACAAAGAAGCACCCCACCACCTAACAGGACTCGTCAGATTTAAACTCTGTTTCAAATTAAAACTCAAAAATGAGGTACCGAAGCGAGTTTCATTTTAGCCTGCTTCAAAATCACATTTAAGGTAACCTGATCTCTATTCTTTTCTACCTTGTTGTTCTTGTGAGTCTTTTCTTTAAGCTATGATGGAAACAACACTGTGTGCACCTCTCTAACTCTTAATAATGTAGTGCAATGTGGTGATGTGTTGTAACTCCACCCTTTTTGACTGATAAACGCACCTACCTAATCCTTATGCCAAAGCAGGCTGCACTCCTTCCTTGATGATTGTGTTGGCAGGCTCAACTAAACCATTAGATGTGGGTGAGTACAGAGCTACCTTCAAGTGTTTAATGTCCCGGCATGACAAAAATGTACACATGCGATCTGAAACAAAATGTGTACTGTTGTATTTATCAGCGACCTTTGGAGAGCATTTAAGTGAGAACATTGGTTCTAAACACTTAATGATTGTTTCAGTGTCTGGTGACTACAAATGAGTGATACATCCATTTGGAAAAAGAATCAGTGACAAGTATCAGATATCTCATGTTTCTAGGTAAAGTGGAATACGGAGCGTGCTGCTTCAGGAAATGGTGTAGGGTATAGTGATGTTTGCATGTTGTTTCAGTGTTTATCTGACAGTAAACTCTCTCGACATCTGCCAATCACTGCACTCACTTGGTTGTCTATTGCAGCACACCAACAGTGTTGTTTGATTTTCATGCACATTTTGGTGGTACCTAGGTTTCCCTTGTGTGCTTTAGAGATGATAACGCTGCGTGATCTTGTGAGTGTAATGAAACGATCACCTCTAAGGATTATGTCATTAACCACAGACAAATCTTCAACAACTTGAGAGAATATTTTCAATTTACCTTTTAAGCACCTTCTTTCAGGCCAACAATGTAAAATGTGTTCAATAGCCTTCACCAAAGTTTGATCTTGCACCTGTCCAGTCCTGTTCACTCGCCACAGAGTCATAGTCACACTGCATCCACTAGAGCCACACACTCAACATCATCCAATAGAACGTTATTCTCATCATCTCCCAACAGCATGAGAGATGAACAATCTGCATGGAAATTCCTCGCTCCTGAAATGTGTTTGTTCACAAAATTATACTTCTGCAACTTGGAGACTGTGTACGAACATTTTATGATCTGTGTTAATTGAAACTTGGTCCCCCAAATGTACATCCTGAACTTCTACACGGCCTATACACACACCTGAGCTTCCCACACTTTGGTGCTATATTGCCATTTATATGGCTTCAGAGTTATGGATGCAAAAGCTAAAGTTTGTTCTGTAGATGCAATTATCTGGCCTAACACAGCCCCTAAACCTCGGATGTGCACATCTACTGTTATGATAGAAGGACAACTTTCACCAAAAGCACCCAAGGCATGTGCTGTCACAATCAACCCTTTAACATTATCAGAGGCGCTCTCCAAGTTATTCGCCCATGCAAACGTCTGACATTTCCTGAGTAACACTCTCATGGTTTCAATAGCCTGGGCATAGGCCGGCACAAAGCAGGCATGGTACTCAGATAAGCCCAGTAATGAGTGCAAATCATCCTTACACTGCAGGTGCATTTGCTTCTTTGATCACCCTGATGAGGGAAAGCTTAGGTTTTATGCCAGAACACAATACAGCGTGGCCCAAATGTTCAAGCTCATTGGTGGCAAGCTTACATTTGTCAAATCTGATCATTAAACCTCTATGGAACAGGATAGATACCACTTTCTTCAAGATTTTGTTGTGCTCCTCCAAAGTTTCTGCAAAAACCATGATGTTATCTGGGTATGACTGTATGCAACTAATGCCCCAAACAAACTGTCCATTAGTTTCTGAAAGACACTTGCAGCAGACTCCAAACCAAATAGTAGTCTAAGGTACTTGTACAGCATCACAAGAGTTATTAAAACCAGAGATTTAGTGTTTAGGGCAACCTGGTAGTAGGCCAACCCTAGGTCAAGTATGGAAAACCACTTTGCACCTCCTAGGTTGGCCAATAATTCTGAACCTTAGGCAGTGGATGGCAGTCTGCCACAATATTCCTACTGAGGGCACGTAAATCAGCACATAATCCAATTTTGCCAGATTTTTTTATGTTCCACCACAATGGGTGCCACCCACTGTGAAGGATCAGTACGTTGGAAATGCCTTGGGAATGCAAATCTTCGAGTGCCTTATAAAGCTTCTCTCTCAGACTTAATGGTACGAGGTGACCATTATATGCTATTGGTTGTGCCTCTGGTACTAATTTTATCTGATGGTCAAACCCTTTAATCATACCAATTTGTTCACAAAACAGTGGGTTAAACTCAGACAATATTTCCTCAACTGTCTCATGCACACAACCTACATAGGCTACTCTTATGTGCTGAATCACTAATGGATTGTCAGAACCAGGGATCAAATATAAACCCATTTTGGCTAGGTCCTGCCATCCAGTGATGATTTTCCATTTAATGGCTACAGAAACTTTCAGGTAGGTCTCTTGTGATAGGCAAACCAGAGTCTGCCATAACTTGTAGGGAAACATTCTCAATAATAGCATTGCACAATGGCTCCTTCACAGGCGTTCACTCAGACTTATACTGGAAGGTGAAAATAACATTGTTGAGTGAGTGTGCATACAAATCTATATCCACATCAACACTCCCAACTCTCACTGGGTTTTTTACATTCTTGCATGAATTTTTGAAGTGGCCCACTTTTTTTTTACATCACAAGCACTGTTTGTCTACTGCTGGGCAATCTGTGAAATTGCTGATGCAACCTTTAGAACCACATCTATAGCAAGAGCTAAATGGCCTGTTAGTAGTAGTTTTTGTTCATTTTCCTTTAATATTAACTACACATAATTACTCCACATGTTACTCATTTGATGTTGATACCATGTTGACTGAAGTCTCAGCATGTATGATTTTAGATGTAATAAATGACCTCTTAATACTTTTAGCAAGGTCAATAGCCTCTGGTAATGTTGGATTCCATCAACTTAATGGCCTCTCCTGCATTTCCCTTGATGAACAGTTAAATATAAACTGGTCCTGAATATTGAATGTATGTGTCTAAGTTCAAACCAAATTTGCAAGTTGCAGCTAACACTCTAGGAGAAGATACATATTCCTCCACATTCTCCTCTGGCTACTCCTTGCACTTAAAAAAATGATGGCGTTCGAGCATGATACTAGGCTCATTAGAAAACTGTTTCCACAGTCTTGCAATAGCCCCTAAGGATTTATTCCATTGACTATCTCCAGAGTGCCCTTGTGGTGTAGCTACTGGTCGTAGACTGTCAACAAATTGCAAGACTGTCTGGCCCAGACTACAAAACAGTTTAGTAAACTTGTGCGCAGGGCAATAGACACTCACATCTACAGCAACTAAGTGGTTTTCTAACACTGATTCCATTTTAGTGATGGTTTGTCAGGGCGAGTTAAAAAGGGCATTGTCGGAGTAATTTTAAGAAAAGTGTCCATAATTCAAGATGGAGGTGTAATGTAAAATCACACAAAGGGATGGAAGTTGAAGATGCACACAATGTTGAGAATCACTCAAACAACTTCAGACTAGAAATGCACTTTTATAATCCTTTTGGAACAAAACCATGTACGCTGAAGAGTACAGAGAATAAAGCCTTGACATAAGCTGTTCAAAGTATTGGCAAGCTTCAACAACATTAAAAGTACCTTGTGATCTGTAATCAGGGCCTCTGAGTGTCTGCCACAGAGATAGCGATGCAGTTAGTGCACAGCAGTGTTTGAAAGGGTAAAAAATCACTGCCAAAACCAATATGGCTGCCACGTTTGACATGCACAGTGTGTGTCAATGTGGTGACAAGTGAAGTGAATCATAGCCTGGGGTGTGCAAGAGTGAATGCATGAAAGAACATTGAGGCGGGTGCCCATGAAGAGCATGGGAAGCTCAATTCAAAAGACGCAGGTATTGAAATGAAGTGGCGTGTGCAGTGACTCTGGGTTTCCAAACCCCAGTGCCAGTAACTTTGTGCCAGGGGTATCTAGGTGTTGTCCCTGATCTCCAACCACAGGCCAAACACTGGTGAGGTGCTGCAGCCTGCATCAGAAGAATTAGTGCATTGCGGGTAAAGTGAAGATTCACTGGTCCTCATCGTCAAATGTGGTAAAAGAAGAATCTCAGAACGCAGGTAAGATTTAAGAGGTTTATTTCATAAGAAATTTGCCCACAACATGACACGTCTGTCCAGCCTGGATCCCAACAGCAAATGACTGTCAATCAGAATCCTGACAGCATTTGCTACATGCACAAGTGTGTCATCTTTACACATAACACATTGAATCATATTACTTCACAATACCCAATACATCATAACTTGCTGTTGGGTTCCACACGCCTTCAATCATGTCCTGTTCTGCTTTATACCTGCAGGCTGTTAAGTCCATCTAAAACGTTTTTCAATCTGACTTCCACATCTATTTTGATTTGGTTTATGATTCATCCTTATCATTAACGTTATTCCTTAATGTCTTGTAATTGGGACAATAATTCAGCTAGTAGCATTTTTGTTTATATATGAATCTGACTTCAAAAGCATTGCACCAACAAAGAACATGATACAACAACAATGTACTATCACTGCCACCTAAAAAATGCATACATTTGATGTATGTATCTGTGTGGTATTTTGTGTAGCACAACCTAGCTCAAAGGCAACAGAACACTGTACAGTGCCAAACACAAAGATACATCACATGCAGAGGTAGTTTGGTTTAAGAAGCTTAAATGGACTGTTGCTACATCATGATGGTAAAACTGGACAGCACAGCCAGACAAAACAAAGAGTTTTATCTTTTGAGCTGGTTATGGAGAAAGCTTTAAACCAAGTAATTTACTTTTTCAAAAGCTTTAATATATGATTCTTGTACGAAATTGGATTATTTGTTTGAAAGGGGTGAAAACCTACTTCAAAGAATAATCACAATCCATGTCAGGGTCACCTAGGAAAGTCACTAAATAAAGCTGTGCCTTATCCCTCTGCTAGATTCTCACGAAAGCAGTTATGCTAACTTAGAGGCCATGTACAACGTACGTATGCAGTACACAAACAGTAATGGGGGAAAACACAACACAAGGATAATGCCATACCAATTTAGAAAAATAGTGGATATTTTAATAAATAAAAAGACACAAAATAACAAAAATCGAATCAGTAGAACCACAATTAGGATTTTTTAATGTTTAAGGTGAAAAAAGCACCAAACGGCGTAACGTGTCAACTGTGGAAATCTGGTCGTGCTGGACAGGGACTAATTCAAAAGCACATCCTCCATGATGGAGTGCCAGTTGTGTGTGGGACCAGATGCGGCCTGCTAAGAGTTGCACCTCTTGTCCTGGGTACGGGGACTGTGGCGTGCTGCAGTTTGTAGTTCTGCAGATCTCTGCACCAGGTACTTGAGCAGCTAACCAGGAGCTACGGCGCGAGGTTCTCCATCACTCTGCATTGGATCCGGTAAGGCCATTGATCCGGTGCTTCGAGGTGTCGCTGCTATGTCCTCCATTGGATCTGCTGACGTTGCCTATTAGGGTGTGCGCGCTGCTGTAATGAGAGTCTTTACATTGCACTGCACCCTTCTGCATTCGATCAGGTGAAGCACCAGTCATGTGCTTAGGGGTGCCGCAATGCGAGGCCCTGTCTCAGTCTGTGCTGCTTCAGATTCAATGAAACCTTCTGTTCAGTAGAGAGCAATATTTTGTGACTCCAGCCAAGGGTCCAGGACTGTGGGAACAGTACTTCAGGGGGTCAGAACTCACTCCCAGTAGAGGGGATCTGGTCAGGTACAGTGGGGTCTGGTCTTCTGGGAAAGCAGGAGAGGCCTCTGGAAGCTTGTTGTGTCCCAGTAGCTCCAACAGAAGGTCAGCCAAATGACCCTTGGAGTCATGTCTGAGGTCCTTGGTTCAAGGCAAGCAGCACCTCACCACGGGAGCATCATTAACAGCCATGTGACCCTAGACACTGGCAGAAAGATATCTTTGGATTAGACAGAAAAATGGCACTTTATAAAAGTGACATTTACAAATAGAAATTTAAAATCTGATTTTACCATAAAAAGATATTTCAAATTACATTTAAAAATGAGTGGAATAAGTGTCTCTCTATCTGTTCCAAAACTGGATTTAGCACCTATTAAATTTAATAAGATACATCAGTATTCGTGCATGGAAGAGCTAGCCTTGCTACAGTGAAAAACAACTATGAGGAGTTTTCACTGCCAGGATATATAAACATAAATTACACATGTCCTACCTTGTAAATACCATGCGCCTAGCCCTCTCAGCTATCAGGGCCTACCTTGGATATGAGCTATAAGCATTAAAAGATGAAGGTTTATGCCTGGCATAGAGTTTATTTTGCTAGGTCGAATTGGCATTTTAGAATTGCACCACAGGCTGCAATGGCTATCCTGAGACATGTTTTACAGTGCTACTGTAGTGGACTGCACAATGAATGCTGCAGTGTTTAATTTACAGGCCCTGGGTACATTTATTCCAATTTACTAGAGACTTTAAAGAAAATGAAAAATGCCAATTACGTGCATAGCAATTTTACCATGCTTGTAAGGAAGAGCACAAGCACTTTACCACGGGGGTAAAGTGTGCAGGGTCCTAAGACCAACAAAAATAGGTTAGTGAAGGCAATACATCTAGGAAACACCGCACAATAGATGGTAATTTCTAACAGTGGTGATATCAGGTTTTGGACAATTTAAGCATAAATGTAACATTATCAAAAGGTACTTTTAGGTGGTCTGTGTCAGAACAGGCTTAAAGCTAGTCATGGGCAAAAATGTAATTACATCTGTGTAATTTGTGTAATTTTGTGAATTTTGAAATTCTTGAAATTTCTCCATTGCACACAATTCTGTGTCTTTCACAGTAAAAGTTTACTGCAAATGCTCCATTCGCTGTAGAAATCTACGCGAACACCTGGGCATAACAAGACGTGAGTCACTATTGGTCGCTGTGCTTTAGTTTTTGCCTTTTTTTAGCATGGCAAAATATAGAGATAAATGATGGATTCATTTAATTGAATTAAGCATAATTTCACATAATGTTGGTGAAATTTTGCATAATTATGCAAAAGCAGATTACACACATTTTGCATATCCCAGTTTAAAACCAGTTCTTCTCACATCAAACTTTCAGAACTAGAATACACATCCATGGCAGGGAGAGTTAATGACTCTGGCTCCAAAAGGATAATTGCTTGCCTCTGAATCTCAAGATGGTCAGATACTATGCATTACCTATCTGGGATTGGACTGGAACAGTAGGCAGAACAAAGGGCAGATTTACCATTACCTCTTTTGACTTGGAAATGCAAAGGAAGGGCTTCTACTATTCACCCCCAAGGACCCTTCTAAACAGACAAGCTCGAATCACAGCAGTAGGTAACCCCAGGTTGGACCCTGTCAAGTAGGGGAATTACTTAGAAGAGGAAGACATGCCTTCCTGGTGGCAGCTGCAGTCTGTCACACTGGGATACAGGATGCTAGGCAATGTCTACAGATAGGCAAATAAGAAGTGTTGCAAAAGCAGTTGGGGGTCTGCAAGAAAATAGAACTGAGTGGGAGATTTTTTCCAGTCATTGGCTAGTGGATAAATATGGAACCTAAATCTCTAGCTTCTCAAAATATTCCTGGACCTGGGAAGACTCCATCTCATGAAGAAACCCCTGCTAGAAGGAGCATCCTGACTTCTGACAACTGATCCCCGACTCCTGCTAGAAAAAGAGGACTCACATAATGACTCCAGTATATAAGGACTCTTGAAAATTCCTCTCCAAGGGTCAAGTGGTTGGCCCCCTTTTGACTGTTTCAGTTATACACAAATGCAGAGTGTCTACTGAGGGCAAGAGGTTCTAGGTGACTAAAGAGGACATGACCCTGCAGGAGGCTTGACTGGAAAGATAACTGGAGAGAACTGGGGCACAGAAGTCTGCTCTAGGGAGCTAGGGGCTGCAAGCCTGAGAAGAAGAAGCTTTCTCATCATTTGAACACAAAGGGCCTGTTTTAGAGCATGGAAGCTGGATATACTGTTGCAAACATGACTGATATCCCATCCACCTTATTACAAGTGCATTATAACCTATGGCACTTGTAAGACAGTGAAAGGGATATCCATTACATGTGTGAAAGTGTCTTCCCCCACGAAGCCCTAAATCACACTCTAAGTCTGAAGGAAAAACCTTTCACTGGGAAAGTGTGCTTGTTGTATCCAATATCCAGACCTCCGCTGTCATTCAGAAATTGCACCTATGTTAAGGTCCACCATGAACTGTTGTTTTTCCATAGCACTTGATATTTTTAGGTGTTTTTTGCTTAAAATGAAATTCTTATCTCCAGTTCCCATAAACCCCTGTTAATGATCTTGATGCCTTTTTGCTCATTACATTATTCTCTATTTTCGTTGTAACTTGGTTTGGAAATGTTATTTTGTTGTATGCCATACCTTGAAATTGTTAGTACTGCTTGGATTCAGCACACACTTCTATGGGGACTGCCTGCTGCTTGTTTCTTATCTACTCTGGTTTGAGCAGCGACTGGGGTGTCCCTTGCAAATAATAACCCCATTGCTGATATATATTATTTCAAATACAGCTGGTATTTTGATGTCTATAACTATGATTTCATGAAGATGCTCAGGATCTACCTGTTCAAGGACCATCATTTCCCATCATTTCCTATGAAAGCCCATATAACTGCTTGACTGTGATTATGACCTTTGAACTGTCTGTTCCATAACACATTCAGGGCCTGATTTATACTTTTTTAGCACCTCAATCGTATCCTTTTTTTATGCAAAAGCAGCGCAAACGTACAAAGGGCCATATTTATACTCCGTTTGCGCCGAAATTGCGTCGTTTTTTTTGACGCAATTTCGACGCAAAACTAACGCCAACTAACGCCATATTTATACTATGGCGTTAGAGGCGAATAGCGCCAAAGTTCCCGGAATGTGCGTCATTTTTTAGCGTGAACCCCTTCCTTGCGTTAATGATATGCAAGGGAGGCGTTCCCGTCTAAAAAATGACTCCCAGGCCTTTACGTGGTATTTATACTCCCGGGCAAAAGAGACGCCCGGGAGTTGGCGTGACAAAAAACGGCGCATTTGCGCCACTTTTTAACGCCTGCTCAGGGCAGGCGTTAAGGGGCCTGTGGGCTCAAAATGAGCCCACAGGTGCCCTCCCATGCCCCCAGGGACCCCCCCTGCCACCCTTGCCCACCCCAGGAGGACCCCCAAGGATGGAGGGACCCACCCCAGGGACATTCAGGTAAGTTCAGGTAAGTATGATTTTTTTTTTTTATATTTTGTTTTGGTGGCATAGGGGGGCCTTATTTGTGCCCCCCTACATGCCACTATGCCCAATGACCATGCCCAGGGGACAGAAGTCCCCTGGGCATGGCCATTGGGCAAGGGGGCATGACTCCTATCTTTACAATGATAGGAGTCATGTTGATGGGGGATGGGCGTCGAAAATAAATGGCGCAAGTCGGGTTAAGACGATTTTTTCGACGTAACCTGACTTGCCCCATTTTAAGACGCCCATGCGCCATCTTCCCCCTACGCCGGCGCTGTCTGGTCTACGTGGTTTTTTCCCACGCAAACCAGGCAGCGCCGGTCTCATTGCGCCGTCTAACGCCATTCCATAAATACGGCGCCCGCATGGCGCTTCAGAATGGCGTTAGACGGCGCAAAACTTTTTGACGCTAAACTGCGTTAGCGCAGTTTAGCGTCAAAAAGTATAAATATGGGCCAAAATATCATTGAATTTTGTACGTTTGCGCTGCTTTTGCATAAAAAATGACACACATGCGGCGCTAAAAAAGTATAAATCAGGCCTCAGTCTCCTATCCTCCCACTGCTCATCAAAACAATTTGATTAATCAATTTGGTACCTGCTTTTTTCTGTTTGCCCCTGTATTCAGGCTTATTATGGTAAGCAGCATTACAGTGCTTTTCAAAGGTAAGTTTACATTTCATAAACACTCCAAATTATAACCAGATGTAGCCACTAAATTGTGTAGGAACATATGTATCTCCATAATGGTGAATAGATATTGTGATATACGTGAGTTTCTGAATGTACAGTCCTACTTGTCCTGTTGTTCTCGTAGTTGGCAGCTTAACTCAATCCTGCATGTTCGGCTTTATGGTGCCCAGATGATTGGTAAAGACTGCTGTACAATAAATCACTGAGGAAATCGCAAATGACTTGTTCCTGATTAGGGTATCAGACAGACATTTTTTTCAAATTGATGTATTATATAAACATTTCAGCAAGATGGTGACTGAGTTAGATTTGTGAAATTATGGAAAATTCAAATATTTTAAAGACAATCGTGATGCATTTGTGATGAAAAAAATGGCAATTGGCCATTTAAGACTCATTTTATTTTTACATTACTTTTAAAGGCGGATGCCTCCATACAGTTGACCTTCCCCATTCATTCTTTCATTCCACAGTTGCTAATTAGTACAGCCGTAATTAATCTCAGAACATGCAACTACATTTCTGATTTTGGTACCCAATGTTGTTGCTATGTGATCCTTTATCTGCTCCCTGTTGCTCATTGCAAGTCCTCTTTCTGTTTTAATTCCCCGGCACTTGAAACCAATGTTGCACTGGCATTAGGCTCAGTGATACTTTTGTAGCAACCAGCATGTTTTTATTAGCTATTTGTCCTTTAGGCTTTCTTAATCATGTCGAATTGTATTGGACCAAGAGATATTGTACAATGTTATATTCTTATAGTAGTGTCTTCATTACCTTTGTGATAGCAACATCAATACTTCAGGCAAAGGCTCCTCCAGAAGAAATTACTTTTATGGCTAAAATTACATTAAAACTGATGTTCAGGGAATTAATAAATGAATCCCCTTTCCTACTTAGGCGCTAAGTAAAATGACAATGTTGTAGAAAATATTAGGGCAATATTTGAGTGCTTGGATGGAGGTGTAGGCAGAGAAAATTACTGGTTGTGTTTTCACTGTACACATGACTGATAATGGTGTAGTTCTCTGGGGCACTTCTTCAGAACTTTAAATACCTATTCAAAACTATCTAGAGGCAGATCAGTGAGCAGACACAGCCTCGAACCATCAATCTTAGGATTAAAGCCTTCTCACCATATGTAATTGTGTGTGACGAGGAAGCTCTACACCTAGAAGAATGTCTTTGCAAAAAGGTCACAACATACGATCATTTGGCTCACAATAAGCTTATTAGTAGGCAGTGGATCCCTTCTTGTTTGAGAATGGCTTACCACCTCATTTGAGGAGGTGCTATAGTATTACCAGTTTTAGACTGGAATTGTGTCACAAAATATTAATATATACCATAAAGAATTGCTGTTTGGAAGGGATGCCCTAAACACACCCCTTCTAAATAGCTATTAGTTTTGATTTCCTAAATCTATTTAGCAATTTGGTAACGTCACTGAGTTGCTAAATGGACTTAGTACATATGTACAAGCCATTTACCAGTCCCAAATATTGTAATTTAGCGAATCACAGACTTTGTGACTCCAAAAAAGGTTTGTACATCTGTCCCTAAGTGAATTTGAAAGTTCCTGGCAGGCACCAAAGACTGAAGACCTCATTATGAGATGCCCAGTAATTAGAAGGGGAGATACCAGGTCAGAGTTCACAATTCCTGCCAATATCTCTCCTGTAATTACCAGGCATCAAGTGTTTTTCAGCCTATAATGTCGAAAAATGTGCTACACCCGGAAAAAACTGATTCAATATTGAAGGTGGTTCCCAATTCTGGGCCTTTTTCTAGCAGGTTGAAATATTTTGGGGGTTACTAGGTGTGTGTCAAGCACTCACCGCACATTCCCACAGGAGTGAGCTGGACTCACATTGATGTTTCCCAACTCCACCACCAGGCTCGAGCCACCCTAATCCAATTAAAGGTGACAAGGCAATTCAAACCCAAAGGGGAAAAGCGGACCGGAGGAGAAAACACATGGCTCTGGATCCTGGACCCTCATGAGAAGACTGCTACCTGGAGATGCACTTGGAAATCCCTCCCTGTGTGATGATATCTGGATTAGTGATGGGAAATGTGCTACATTTTATCTCACCCCTTGATTGAATGTTATACCTGTGTTATTCAGTTTCCCTGCCTACACACATTGTCCTCAATAGGAGAATTATGGAAAGGAGTGGAAGGACAGGAATCTCTGGAGTTGATCAACCTGTTTGCATATGCGTAATATTAGAATTGTTTTACAATATACTGAATATATGCAATTTACATTTATTAAGTAATTATAGAACTATGTACATACCACCAGGTCTATCAGGCAACACCTTATACTGTATCTAATAGCCAATATCTTGTAGAAAATAAGGGGTACGTTTCAAGCATCCAAACTGTACATCTATAATCATTCTATTCTGCGTATATGTATTAAATCAACCTCCTAGAACGATGCAGCAAGTAATTGTTGGTGAGTTAACTTCACTCACCAGTCACACATTGTGCCACATTATGCATGCTGATATATATATATATATACTGTATATATCATCCAAAGTACTTCATAAAAGAAGGTAATGTCGCAGCCACTCTTGCTACAATCCCAATATTATTTATTCAAGCATGAAAGCAAAAGACAAAACTTGTATTTGTATCCTCCAACGCGTTTCAGGAGACTCTGCTCCCTTGATCACAGAGATATTAAAAAAAAACCTTTTTCCCTTCCCCTTATAACTAATATATTAAACAAAAAAAGTGGACTGCATGTACTGTCAAAACAATGGCAGCCATCTTAAAACAGAAATCTTGCACTAACCAATATAACTAGAATTAGAATAATTTGCTTAAACTCCGCCGCTGCCCTGGGGATTATGACCCCCTTACCGCCAGCCTGTTTCTGGCGGTTTGCACCGCCAGGAAGAGGCTGGCGGTAAGGGGTGTCCTGCGGCCCCTGGGGGGCCCTGCACTGCCCATGCCACTGGCCTGGGCAGTGCAGGGCCCCCCTAACAGGTCCCCGGGCAGCTTTTCACTGTCTGCATAGCAGACAGTGAAAAGCGCGACGGGTGCAACTGCACCCGTCGCACGGCCGCAACACCGCCGGCTCAATTAGGAGCCAGCTCCTGTGTTGCGGCCTCATTCCCGCCGGCACAGCGGGAATGTCGGAATGGGGGCCGCGTGAGTACGGCCGCATGGCGGTTTCCGCCTCGGAATGACCCCCTAAGTCTTTTTGGTCCTCAGACTTCAGGGAACAGGAGGCAAGCTCTATTTAAGCCCTTGAAGAGCACTTCTTCACCACAGCCAGAGAGCAGCAAGGCAGCAGGGCAACAGCAAGGCAGCAGTCCTTCACAGAAAACAGTCAGGAAAGTCCTTTGGGCAGCCAGTCAGTTCTTCTTGGCAGGATACAGGTTCTGGTTACAAGTTTCTTCTCCAGGAAGTGTCTGAGTTGGTAGGGGCAGAGGCCCTGTTTATATCCCAAATGTGCCTTTAAAGTGGGGGAGACTTCAAAGAGTGGCTTAGAAGTGCACCAGGTCCCCTTCCAGTTCAATCCTGTCTGCCAGGGTCCCAGTAGGGGGTGTGGCAGTCCTTTGTGTGAGAGCAGGCCCTCCACCCTCCCAGCCGAGGAAGACCCATTCAAAATGCAGATGTATGCAAGTGAGGCTGAGTATCCTGTGTTTGGGGTGTGTCTGAGTGAATGCACAAGTAGCTATCAACTAAACCCAGCCAGACGTGGATTGTAAGGCACAGAAAGATTTAAGTGCAGAGAAATGCTCACTTTCTAAAAGTGGCATTTTTAAAATAGTAATAATAAATCCAGCTTCACCAGTCAGCAGGATTTTACATCACCATTCTGGCCATACTAAATATGACCTTCCTACCCCTTTCAGATCCGCAGCTACCACTCAAACAATGTAAGAGGGCAGCCCCAATGTTAGCCTATGAAGGGGGCTGGTGTCACAGCAGTATAAAAATGAATTTAGGAGTTTTACACTACCAGGACATGTAAACTACACAGGTACATGTCCTGACTTTTGCCTACACAGCACCCTGCCCTATGGGTTACCTAGGGCATACTTAGGGGTGTCTTATATGTAGAAAAAAGGGGGGGGTTTAGGCTTGGCAAGTACTTTTAAACGCCAAGTCGAATTGGGAGTGAAACTGCACACACAGGCCTTGCAATGGCAGGCCTGAGACAAGGTTAAGGGCTACTGAAGTGGGTGGCACAATCGGTGCTGCAGGCCCACTAGTAGCATTTAATCTACAGGCCCTGGGCACACATAGTGCACTCTACTAGGGACTTATAAGTAAATTAAATAGTCCAATTGGGTATGATCCAATGTTACCATGTTTAAAGGGAAAGAGCATATGCACTTTAGCACTGGTTGGCAGTGGTAAAGTGTGCAGAGCCTTAAAACCAGCAAAAACAGTGTCCAAAAAGTGGAGGGAGGCAGGCAAAAAGTTAGGGGGTGACCACCCTAAGGCTGTCAGGTCTAATAGATTCACAAAAAGTTGAGGCACCTTTTGCATGCAACTGTTTTTTGTGAATACGTTCTTAGTACACTTAGCCTTAAATTACTTTTACATTTGCTGAGATATGAGTGTTCTTCACTCGACTTAAAAATAAGGATGTTTTCAAGACATACAATCTGTTTATTTTCACAATTTCGAGGAATATATTGCTTGCTCTCTGGCCAAAATAAAAAAAAATAGTCATTGCACCTCAGCATTATTTTTACAGCATTACTTTATCCTTCAACAATATCTATTTTTCCTTGTGAAATTTCAGTCTCATTTTTCTCAGTTGAAGTGTTTCCAAAGTTGGTATAATTAGACAATATCGGTAACACTACTAAAAGGTGGCAGGGTTTTTCGGTATTTGCACTGCAGACAAATAGTCTATCTGATATATACTTTACAAGTTAAGTATGTGCATACTTATTAAAAACATTTCATATTTCAAAATGTCATTGTTGCGAAAACCAAATGACTGCTTTATTTATGGAACTAATGATGACGCAGCAGCAAATGCAAACATTATCTGTATTTGAAATCCAATAAAAAATCCATTATTCCACATATTAAGTTATTCTATTTCCTGGGGCATTTGTGAAAGGCTTCTTAAAGTTTCAGAGAGTAATCTTACATTATGCTCAAGCCATTCTATTTTTAGCAGCTACCTGGAACTGAAATATCTACATCAATGTATCATCAGACAATTGGAGCTCTGTGAGCACACAGAGCCTTCAGAAAAAAAGCCTTTGTATGGCATAACATTTGATTTCATATAGTCTATTTCACTTTCGAAGAAAAGACATTGTGCGACTCTTTGCCCAGGAACTCGAGAATTGACAACGTATGAGAAATAGTTTGCATCTAAAACTGCAGTGTTTTTCATTGAATTAATTGCAGAAGGACCAGGCCCTTAAAATATGAAGGGATACATCTGGGCGACAGTAGCATAAAACAAAACAAGCATTTTCAAGGCAACGGGTCTCGCATTTGTTGAGTTAGATCAATTAGCGTTGTAGAGCAAAAAAAAAACGCAGCGCGATCGCGCTATGTAAAATGCATCCCAATCGCGCTGTGTGTAAAATAAACAGAAAAAGTAGTCCGGACTCCAGGCTGAAAACATCGAGCCTCGTATGTTTTTGGTACCTTACCGGTGCTGTGTAGGTGGGCTAAACACCGGAAAAGGCATGAGGTATGCATGCCTTTCACAAATGAAAGGAAGGGGATTTTAAAAGGCAAGCCCACAAACCAATGTAAGTGACTGACGTGGCATGGGCGTGGTTTGAAGCCCAAAGGGAGATTACAGAATGGACGGAGCACTTTGTGCTCGCCCATAATGATGGGGACCCCTGCAGAATTTAATGACAGGGGCCTGAGTCTCCCATATCTTTCAGATATCCATTGGCTGAATGGGGTCCATGTTGAAGGGGTTGGCGCCCACTGGAGGGCTGGGGGTTCCCTTGCACCACAAGGGCTGCAGGGGCTTATGTTACAGTGCTGCTGGGTGGTTGTCACATAGATTTTGTGCTTCACTGTTTCAATGTAATGTGTAAACATTTCATTCGTTAAGCGAGGTGATGGCAAGAGACTTGGTTCCAATATCTGCATATTTGAAATATATATTTTTTTCCTTCCTGCCCTTTTCTCAAGAACATGATGCTTCATGGTTGAACACAAAGTATTGAAGGATTGTCTGTTCCCTCGCCTCCTGCCCCAATGACAGGTGTAAAAAAGCTACACATCTGCCTTGCAGTGAATCTGAATGTAACAAGCTGCTGCTGGGGCTAGAATTCTCAACACAGCTTTTAAAAGCATATGTTTGTAACAGACACTATCAATCAATGAAATTAGAAAAGTTAGAGGAAGTGGATGTGGCCAGTTGAGAGATTCAGTCTATGTTTTGAACCAGGAAGGGTTCTTTGTGGTTGAAAATATTTTGCAAATGGGCGTAGACTAAGTGAGGTGATTCCCTTTAAATACATCCATTTACACGATTACTGAAAATCAGCATCCCATCTAAATTTCTCAAAGCCTCAAGTTAAGAGCTGTTCTAAGATTTTTGGGCGCTCAGCAGAAAGGGAATATGCGAGGCCCCTCTAATTTGTATATCACATTGGACATTCAGGGCTGTTTGCATCTCAATAAATGACTCTGCTCTTGAAGCTGCTTTATGCAGAATTTCCTGGGCTGCAGCCCTTCCCTTTTAGGTACTTAAAAGCCCATAAATGGCTGAAAGTGTGGGGTTTGCTTGTAGGCTGAGGGTTAAAACTACTGGGGCTCCAAACTGCGGGACAATCTGTGTCCACAGTGTTTCTGTATGGACAGCAGGTCAGAATGCCTGGTTGCAGGAGGAACATGCAGATTGTGTCTCCTTCAAGTGAGACCATAGGAGGGGACCCCTCTCTCCTGGGCCAAGTCTTGCTATACCACAGCGTTGAGGCCCAGGTGAGGGGGGTGCCCCTCCTGCAGGCACAATTTTTAAGAGACACTTTACACTCAAGTAGATGAGTAGGGGTCACAAAAGGGCCAGTGTGCTATGGTCTGGGTGTGCCGAACTGGTGTGGGGCCCATGTTGGTGGGCTGAGTGTGGGGCTCTGGGTAGCTGCCCACACTGCCTAGGCCTAGTACCGGTCCTGCCTCAAGTAGACCACTGATGCAGGCATAATGTGGAGCAAGGGATTGCAAAGTGGCGCAATGCAAGCTTCTTCACCAGGAGGTGTGGCTACTCATTGCCTGTGTTTGAGAGTGCACCCTATTGCTTTCAGGTGAGGTCAAGCAACATTGTCAGTGGCTTTCTCTTACCTCCCCTATTTCTTTTTCTCTCAGACATCAATCACATACCAATGATCAGAGCTCTGATAACTGTACCATTTCAAGTACTGCATATCTCCCATTTCTGATGGCACCTCCAGAGCAGTACGAGTGTGAGGTAAGCAAAGTCATAGTCGTTAAGAAGGCCCATTGCCACCTTCAATATTTTGAAAGCAGAATAGGTTCCTGGCAATCAGACATTGATAGCTCTAGTGCTGTCTTACTTGGGTGGGAAAACCTCTAATTAGTTCACACTGTTTGAAGAGCAAGCCAACCCAATGCTGTGGAACTTTAATACTTTTAAGGCAGAAGGATAGTGAGTCTTTGACTGTATAGCATGGAACTCAGTAGTTATCGGCTTACTTGTTCACGTTTAAATATCAATAGATTAGGTAAATTAACTAGAAATAAAAATTTTTTTACTATTAACCTGGGTTATGTAGAGTACTTAAATACTTTTTGGCCCATGTGGTCAACTGGTTGTACATCTGGTTCACCTGTCAGAAATGCATTCAAATAAAGGGAAACACAATTCAGAAATGCTAGTGATTTGAAGAAGTAAAAGTGATGGTGCAAGGTCCAAGGTATAGGGGGCAAGTCAAACCATAAAGCTGGAAGGAAACCAGACCCCTATCTGTAAGGAAGAACAAGAGAAGAATCTTTATATTGTGAGGATGTGAACCATGTTATATGTGAATGGCCCAACAAAGTCAAAACTCAGTTCAGTGGGCACAAACTCAGGCTATATACAATTTGATACAAAAGACAGAACTGACAGAAATGTGAGTATTCCTAATAGCAAATGACATTGTCTTGCCCTGCTGCTGTCTGGGGCATATATAACGCCATACCTGTGAATCAATCTTTACCAGGCAAAAGCAAAAAAACAGGTGTGAGGGCTGATTGACTCAGGAGTAACAAGCACTTATGTGGACATTTATTTTATTCAGTCCCTATGTAAATCACTGTAAAATAATCAAGGTTGTAGTTCAATCTATCCCTAAGCTGCTCAAAAAGTTGGGTGGCTTGCAGATGCTGAACACATATTCCATCTATTGAAGGTGAAGTTCAGTACAGCAATGTTTCTCCATCCCCAAGATGCCAGCATGACATTCATTGTTGAAGCAGACACTTCTCAATCTGTGATGGGAGGAGTCTTGTTGCAACCACATTTAATCATACAAATATAACCTGTAGCCTTCTTTTCTGGAAATTTAGGCCAGTTGAGATTAAGATATCCATTATCGGTAAGGGGCAGCTGAACATCAACTAGTGTTTGAGGAAATGTGCAATTATTTGATTTACCTCAAGCACCCAATGTCATTCTCTATGGAGAACTGGAACTTACATTTCTCAAAAGCAGTCTGCTCGCTATCTGCCCCACATTTGTTTTTATTAAATGGCATTGTGATCTACAAACCACCTCTGACACTTTATTATGGCTGCATTCTATGGACAGTGAAGAATCTTCCATAGCTTTGATATGCACTTTCACATTTCTAGCACAGGTCTTTCAAAACATTCAGATGGTTGACAAGCGGGCTTGATTAAATGACAAGACCAGATGTAAAGAAAACTATTTGTTGAACAAACAAACATATGCATTATCTCTCCCTGCCTTTCATAGGGCCAGGAGTGAAGAACAGCTGTAGAACTTTCACTCCTAAAACCTCCTAATTTGGCCAGGACCAGGTGAATTAACAGTACACCCTGAACTTGCAAAAGGGCATACTTTAATAAATATTCTTCCCACCAATGCCAATTTGCTTGTAGACAGATTTGGCCACGTTAAATGCACTTCCCTCCTTGATAAAGGATGGTGGAGATCTTGGTCAATGGCTGAGTAAGGTTGTTGCTGCCCACTCGTAGTCCATTTTCTCCCAATTACGCCTTGACTGAAGGCAAAGGAGGGCTCTCACATTCTGTGAGCCTCTACCCCGGAACTCAATACCCCTAGAGCTTGACTTAGAGTTGGGAAGTGTTGCACCTACTGCCACATTTGCTGACTATTGGGAGACTCCAATATTTAATGATCAACCAGAAACACAACGTTCCCTGACCCCAACCCGGCCCAAGAGTTTGCAGCTTTGAGGCGATGAGAAATTAATCAGGAGTTGAAGTTCTGTCAACAAGTTATCAACTTTTAAAATATCATTTTTTTTGGTAGGAGTCAATGATGATTGGTATAGTTTTGTAATGCTTTATTAAATTGTTCAGTAATAGTTTCTTTATTGTAAGTCATCAATCAGTCAATGACAATATCAGTATAATACAGAACAAAGCATGAAGTGTGTTCCTTAACATTTAGCCCTATTCTAAGCAAAGGAGAGTGGAGAAAAGCATCAGCAGAACCCGTGAAGAGTTCTAAATGCGAGATGTGAAAGCATAAAGGCCCTCATTACGAACCTGGCGGTCGGTGATAAAATGTCAGTGATACTACGAACAGGTCGGCAGTAACTAACGCCAAATTAGGACTATGGCAGAAAGATCTCTGATAGACAGCCAATGTACCACACTGACCGCCAGGGCG
This sequence comes from Pleurodeles waltl, assembly GCF_031143425.1. Lineage (NCBI taxonomy): Eukaryota > Metazoa > Chordata > Amphibia > Caudata > Salamandridae > Pleurodeles > Pleurodeles waltl. The sequence goes on from NC_090445.1 coordinate 554,209,069, forward strand.
GAAACAACAGGCACCACAGTGGTAGCCAGGCGGAAGTCAAAGTTCTGCCCATTATATTATGACTACACAATCCGCCACCTTTTTTGGGGTGGTACCAACGACATCAAAAGCCTGGCAGAAACACTACACAGAAGTGAAAAGGACTCACCATTGGAGACACACGGAAGAACCATGCCACCATGGAACCTGCACTGCAAGTCTTTGTAGACTCTGCTCCACCACAAACACCAACGCTGGCGAAGATGACGATGGTGAGTACAGCTGCATAGCACACAAGGGAGGGGGGAGGAAAACAACAGTGACACACATACGCACAACACACACCCCACACACACACCTACACACAACCACCTGCCCAAGAAAACAAGTTAATCCCCGTAAATTGGCTGAATAATGCAAGGACAACAGGAAAAAATTAAAGAGATTGCAATAAGATCAACACAGTATAAATAATAATTTAGCCAATGATACAGATATATACAAATGTACAAAAAAGGCACACTGCCCAGTCCTCAGTTTGTGTGGGCCACATGGCCACAAGGCAAAGTCCAAGGCTCCACTTGTCACCTGCATCAATATGGAGAGAACACTGCAGGGGCATTAGTTGGCAAATAGGCAGGCACTTCAGGGGGAGGAGTGGGCACCTCAGCCGGAAGCGGAAACAAGACCACTGGTTATGGAGGGGGCAACATGCCCTGTGCTTGGTTCTGGGGAGTGCAAGGCCATAATCTCTCAAGAGGGTGTCTTTACCCACTGGTTCTGCAGGGGGCAACATGCCCTGTGCTTGGTCCTGGGGATTGATAGGCCACAGTCCCTCGAGTGGGTGTCTTTCCTTCTGGTTCTGGTGGCGACAGCTGCACTGTGGTGGTGCTGGTGATGGTGGGAGGCTCCTGCACAGCCCCTGCAGTTTCCGATGACTGCACTGTGGTGGTGTTGGTGGCATTGGGGGGAGGCCCCAGCACAGCCCCTGCACTCTCCGATGGCTGCACTCTGGTGGTGCTGGTGGCAGTGGTGGGAGGCCCCTGCACAGCCCCTGCACACTCCGATAGCTGTACTGTGGTGGTGCTAGTGGTGGTAGTGGGAGGCTCCTGCACAGCCCCTGCACCCTGCAATGGTTGCACAACCACAGTTGGTGGTGGGGGCTCCATGACAGCTGCTGGTGCAGGCTCCTTCCCCTTTCCGATGGCAGATGCAGGTTCCTTCCCCTTCTAGCCTGCTGGTGCAGGTTCCTTCCCCTTTCTGCTGGCTGGTGCAGGCTCCTTCCCCTTTTTGACTGCTGGTGCAGGGTCCTTCTCCTTCAGTATATGTGGCCTGCAATCCTTTCCACCACAAGTAGGTGGACTGTGTGGCTGAGGTGTTTGGCTGGGTTCTTGATATCCTGGCCATACATGCAGGACAGGGGGTAGGGAAGAGGTCATTGGTGGAAAGGAAAAGCATTTTAGAGACATTGGGGAGGGAAGAGGGAGAAGTAATGGGAGTGGAGGATGAGGGAATGGTTGTTGGAGGTGTCTGTATGCTGGATTTGGGTGCAGGTGCATGGGCTGTATGCTGTTCTGAGGTGGATGGCTGTTGGGTGTCTGAGTGCTTGCGTTTGTGTACTTTAGGAGGGGGGAATAGACACAGTGGGAGAGGACATAGGAGACGTGTGCATGGATGTTGTGGAGGTGTCTGCCAGTGAGGTTTGTGTTCTTCTTGGTGTGGTGATGATGCAGGTAGTGGATGATGATGTAGTGCATGCAGGTGTGAGTGTCGATGTAACTAGGTTGGAGGTGGAGGAGGAGGAAGAAGGGGAGACAGTAGAAACAGTGGATGTTGTTGTGTCTGCAACTGGATGGTGTTTGTGTGAGTGCCTGTGGGATGAAGTGTGGTGCTTGTGTTTGCCTGTGACACTCTGTTGTCCTGTGTGCATGCTCGTCTGGCTGTGTGCTTGGGAAGTTTTGGGGTAGTTGGAGGGGGGACGGTAGAAACAGGGACAATGGCTGCCATCAGAGAGGCGGCCAGAGCCTGGATCGATCTCTGTTGGGCCGCCAATCCAGTGTGACTATCCTACAGGAATACATTAGATTATTGCATCTGGGCTGCCTGCCCCTGGATGGCATTCACAATGGTTGACTGTCCTATAGAGATGGATCTCAGGAGGTCAATAGCCTCCTCACTCAGGGCAGCAGGGCTCACTGGGGCAGGGCCTGAGGTGCCTGGGGCGAAGGAGATGCCCATCCTCCTGGGTGATCGGGCACAGGCAACTCGCTGAGGGGCTACTGGGAGGGCGGTGCTGGTACGGGGGATGGTGGCTGTACCTGCAGCTGGGGTGGTCACAGAGGTGTCAGCCACCAAAAGGGAGCTCCCATCGGAGGGGGTATCAGAGCCTGTATTGTCTCTTCCAGTATCCGCCATGGTGCTCCCCTCTCCCTCCTTCCCACTGGTGCCCTCAGTGTTGGTGGTCTCTACCTCCTGGGACTTGTGGGATGCAGCTCCCTCCATCACCGGTGCCTCTGCTACTCCGCCAGATGATGCTAATGCACATAAGGACAGGATGACAAAACAAGAAAGGGGGGAGAGAGACAAAGGATACACTGGGTCAATGACTGCACCAACACCACCGTTGGCGTACACAGCACACAGGAAACAGGCCTACACAATATGCATTGCACCACCACTGAGGAGGGGTACACACCGCCAACTGCAGCACACCTGGGACCCACGCAGAGCTGGGCAGTTGTGGATGCTACCAAGTTAGGTAGGCAGTATCATCCCTTCAGACCCCTAGCCACCGGAGGACCTATGCTTCTATGTCTGACCTGGCCTAGGTGCACAAGTAATAGAAGAAAAATAACTGTCCTATTTAATTAATGAAAAAATATACAAATGAAAAACAAATCTAATATAAAGCAAATGCTTTTAATCTATTCCAAACAAACCCTTTACATTCAATTTCAAATCTTGATATAACAAATTTCTTCCCAAAAATTGTCAAATATGAATAAATAACAACACAACATAAATATGCACAAAAACAATCAAGACAACATATAACAGTGGAGGTGGAAGGCTGTTCAGATGTCTGGCTAGTGGCAGGGGCCTGCTGGTGTGAGGCTGGCTCCCTCATAATGTTGACCATGTCTGCCAGCACCCCTGCCATGGAGATCAGGATGTTGTTGATGGCCTGCAAGTCCTCCCCGATCCCTTGGTACTGTCCCTCCTGCAGCTGCCTGTTCTCCTGCATGTTGTCCAGGACCTGGCCCATCGTGTCCTGTGAATGTTGGTAGGCTCCCAGGATCTCGGAGAGAGCCTCCTGGAGAGTTGGTTCCCTGGGCCTGTCCTCCCACTGGTGCACAGCAGTCCTCCCAATTTCCCTGTTGGGTTGTGCCTCTGTCCCCTGAACTGTGTGCCCACTGCCACTGACCCCAGGTCCCTGATTGTCTTGTGTGTGAGGTGTGGCCTGAGGTCCCTGTAGAGGTGGACACACTGCTGATTGACGTGTCCTGGGGACAGAGGTGTGGGTACGCTCGGTGGGTGCTGTGGTGTTATTTCCTGATGGGAGAGGCTCTGTGGTGGTCTGTGACTGGGCTTGGGTAACCGGCTGTCCAGTGGTCCCTGATGGGCCAGGTAAATCATCCAGATCCTGAAGACCATAGTTACTGTCATCACTGTGGGCCTCTTCTGTTGGGGGACTGGATAGTGCTGGCACCTCCTCTCTGGTGACATTGGCTGGGGTACCTGTGGGGATGTGAATGATTTGTTAGGGTTTATGTGTATGACATATTGTACATCCCTGGCTTCCTCTCTATGGTTGGTTTTTCCCTGCCAGCTTTCACTTTTGTATGTTAGTGTATGGTGGAATTTTTAGTTCTCTATGCTGTGTATGCTTTAGTGATGTGTGTCATTGCAGGGCTGTGAGGGGTGTCCATGCATTGGTACAGCATGCAGGGCTTGGCATTGGGATAAGTGAGATGTGATGGTAGAGTGTGTGGGATGTAGTGGAGTGATGGGAGTGAGGGTGAGGGTATGTGATAGCATGCAGGTAGGGTGGTGATAAGTGTTAAATGTTGACTTACCAGAGTCCAGTCCTAATCTGACTCCTGCCAGGCCCTCAGGATGCAGTATTGCCAAAACTTGCTCCTCCCATGCTTTGAGTTGTGGGGGAGGAGGTGGGGGTCCACCACCAGTCCTCTGGATAGCGAGCTGGTGTCTTGCTGCTATGGAACGTACCTTCTCCCATAGGTCAATCCACCTCTTCCTGATGTCATCCCTAGTTCTGGGGTGCTGTCCCACAGCATTGATCCTGTCCACGATTCTCCGCCATAGCTCCAACTTCCTTGCAATGGATATTTGCTGCACCTGTGCTCCAAATAGCTGTGGCTCTACCCTGACAATTTCCTCCACCATGACCCTTAGCTCCTCCTCTGTGAAACGGGGGTGTCTTTGTGGTGCCAGGGGTGTTATGTGAGGTGTGTTGGTGAGGGTGTATTGGGTAATGTGTTGGGGTGTGTGATGTGGAGTGCGTAAGTGGTGTATGGGTGTGTGTAGTGTGTGTTTCTAGTTGTCTCAGTGGTCGTTGTGTCTCTCTGGTGGCAATGATTTGTAATCTAAAAGGGTTGTAGGTAATGTGGGTGTGTGTTTTATAGTGGTGTGGGTGTGGTATGTGTATGGTGTCAGGTGTGTGTTGTTTGAATTGACCAATGTGGAGTTGTTTTGTATGTGGGTGTCCATTGTGAGCACGATTCATGGGTCATAATGTGAGTGGGCATTGTTCTGTTGGCCTAACGTTGTGGGTTTTGAAACCACCACTTTATCACTGACCTTTGGGCTGGTGGATTTGTGTATGTGGCTGAATTCTGTCGGATTGGTGTGTGTGTCATTATATGGTCAACGGATATCCGCTCTCGCAGTGGTAAGTTGACGTCCGTCAATGTGGCGGTAAGCGGGATTTACTGCCAATGTCATAATGAGGGCCAAAGTCTTTAACATATATTGCTTACCAACCTTCTCATAAAGAGAGATTCAAGAAACTCAGTAGAGTTTGAAAGCAGTATCAGCAAAGATTCTCTGTCATAACCTATCTGAATTGAAAGGCTTTCGAGGAAAAGATGGATTCTGAAAATGGGTATAGAATAAGCAAGCCAATGTGCTGCTCAGAGCAAATGAGTGAGTCAGGGATCCTGACAGGTTGGCGGTGGCTGAAGTAGTGGTCAGCCACGGCAGTGCCAAGTTCAGCACCGCCGTGTTGATCATGACTCCACTTTCTGTCAGACTTTCCATGAAACCACCATGTTAAGGTTGGAGGAAAGCCAGTGCTGGGGCCCTCCTGTCAGCACCCTCGGAATGCACACTGTCTGCAGACAATGTGCATTCCGGGGATGCTTGTGTGCGATGGCATTGGGCTTGGCTCCCTAAGGGAGCCGAGGCCACTGCTGCCGCACTGTTTCCACTAGGCTGGCCAGCGGAAACGTTGTTATACGTTGTTTCCACCAGTCAGCTTGGTGAAAACATGATATTGCAAAAGGGGGTGAGGCCACCAGCTTGAAGGTGGCCTAATCCCTGCGACTTTGGCGGTCTGATGGTCGGACCGCCAAAGTCATAATAAAGCCCTTAGTCTTATCTAAACGGGAGTTCCCACTCCTCTTACAAATGTTCTCTGGAGTGTAGTACAACATACAAATAGTCTTCAACCATTGCAAAGAGAGTATCTTGCTCTTTTATACTGTAAGGAGCGAGCTATCATCCACCCTATGTTTACAGAACCCTTGGTAGACTGAGCTGGTAAGAAAACTCCTAGGCAGCTTATTTAAGCACGAAAGAATATCAGAGCCTACCAGATTCGATTGTGTACCAGCACTGTGACATTAAGAAATCCCTTATCTGCTGATATTTAAATAAAAAATTATAAGGGAGGCTGAAAGAGGCCTGGAGCCCAGCAAATGTGGAAACCCATTGAGATCATAAAGCTGTCCAACAGTCTCAACCCCATGTCCTCATCCAAGCCTTGCTCATTGAGTCATGGAATACAGCCGGGAATGCTGGATTGTACCACAGTGGCGTGTCCCCATGTATTGACACAAGAAACAGTGTAACACTTATTTCCCGACTGTTGGAAAATGGGTTATTGGTAAGGGCAAGTAAGTACCTACACTTAGCAATAGGCCACTAACACCCACTTAGGTCCAGTGAGATCTCAGTAAATTAAACCTAGCTCAACCCTTGGTAGGTTGGCAACAAGAGACAAGGCTTAACTTAGGAGACAGAGTGTAAAGCATTCAAATATCACAAAACAGTAATTAAACAAAACACATAAAACAGTTCAAAAAAACAAAATCAATTGATAAAAATAGATAATATGTTTATCTTTAAAATGACACAAAAACTAATAAAATCGGATAAAGGGAACCAGAGATATGATTTTTTTAAAGAATGATTGCTTTCTAGCGCATAGAAACAAAAACGCCAATCTGGTCATCTGGTCGCACCTCGTTTGGGGCAAAGTTAAAGTTTAAGGCTGACCGCGATGGAGCCCGGCTCAGCTACAACCCACGGGAGGTCTCGGTCAAAAGTTTACCTTAGGACTTAGTCGTTTTTCTGAAGATTTTCTTCAGCGGGACAAACCTGCCAGTCCAATCCGATCTACTGTAACTCTTCCTTGGACATGCGTCGCGGGAGCCCTCGGTGGGGATTTTTACCTTTGGACTTAGTCGTTTTTTCGAGGTGAAAATCCTTCGACCGGGGCAAACCTGGATCTTGATCCGACGTCCTTGGAGCCCTCCTCGGATACGCTGGCTGGGCGGTCCTGGTCAACTTCCTACGTTCAGACTTAGGGGGTCATTACAACCCTGGCGGATGGTGTTAAAGCGGCGGTAAGACTGCCAACAGGCTGGCGGTCTTTTTTCGAGTATTATGACCATGGCGGTTACCGCCATGGTCATCCGCCGCTTCTCCGTTCCGCCCGCCAGGGCGGAGACGACCGCTGGGCTGGAGACCTGGGTCTCCAGCCCGACGGCCGTCACAATACCGCCGCCGGTATTTTGACCCGGCTTACCGCCGTGGATTTCCAGCGGTAGGAACCGCCATGAAATCCATGGCAGTAAGCACTATCAGTGCCAGGGAAATCCTTCCCTGGCACTGATAGGGGTCTCCCCCACCACCCACCCCCACCCTGACTCCCTCCCCTACACCCCCCACCAACCCTGCCACCCCCAAAGGTAGCAGGGCCCCCCTCCCCACCCGACGCCCGACATTACCTTACACATACACACCCGACACGCATGCAGGCACCACCAACACACATACACGCACACACACCGACATACATGCCAACATCCACACACACAGTCAGACACGTACACCCACATTCACACATTCACGCACACATCCACACAGACATACTTACAGACATACACGCACTCATTCCCAAAACACGCAACACACCCGCAAGCATACACGGACTCACACACCCCCCTACATACACAGACGTACAACCCCGTGCACCCACACAACACCCCCTCACCCCCCTCCCCTAACGGACGATCGACTTACCTGTTCCGTCGATCCGCCGGGAGGGGACGGGAGCCATGGGGGCAGCTCCGCCGACACCACACCGCCAACAGAACACCGCCGCGCAGAATCACAGGACGTGATTAGCTGGGCGGTGTGCTGTTGGCGTGGCGGTGGAGGTGGAGCAACCTCCACTTCCCCGCCGCCCGCAAGTATGGCTGTCGGTGTCGTTTTTCGGACGGAGGGCAGCCAACGGTCATAATACGGCGAGCGGCAAACCGCCAATACTGGCGGTATTCCGCACGGCGGTCCCTCGGCGGTCTTGTTAAAAGACCGCCGAGGTTGTAATGACCCCCTAAGTCTCTTTTTTGGAGATTTTCTTCACCGTGAAGAACCTGCAAGTCAGGCCCGGTCACGGTTGAGGCAAGCCGGCTAGAGTTGGCACGGCAGGTTGGTCCCTCTATAGAGCTTTTTTTCAAAAGTTCTCCAAACTTCTGGATCTTCTTCCAGATGTTCCTTTAAGGTTCCTTTGGGGTCCAGAGCTCACCACAAGGTTCCAGAAGCTCTGAGATGCTCCTTGGGGGTGTTGACTACAACTCCCAGAATGCACCTGGCGCAAACTCCTTTTTGACCACTGGACAGTGATCAGCTGGTTGGTTTCTTCAGGAGTTGGTGCAGGGGCAATTTTTCACCTGTAGCAAACAGGGAGTCCCTCCTTGAACCAGTTGAAGCCAGGCAAAGTCGTTCTTGTGAAGAAGCTGGTGCAGTCCTTTAGAATGCAGTTTACAGGTGCAGGTCAGGGGTCCAGAGAGCAGTCCTTCTTCTTCCGTAGTTCTTCCTGGTAGGGATCTGGTAGGGAACTGAGGTGTGGGTGCAGGTCTGCCAGGTTTATCTTTGCTCCTGGGTGAAAAACAGGGGGGTCCTGGTTCTCCAATCAGGGGCAGGGTCCTTCTCCCTGTGATGACCACTTCCTGGGAAGTGTGGCAAAAATCAATCCCAGGGAGCAACATTCCTAAAAAATCCATCATGGTTGAAAGTAATTTTTGGAGGTTACATCTGGCTGAGCCCACCCACTGGTCCTAAACACACCCCTCTACTGCCCTCTCCTAATCTAATCAAGGGGGCACCTAATTTTCTGGGTTTGCAGGATGTGAGTGTGTTGCTGGGTTGCTCCAAATGTCCTTTTCTGCCTTTGAAGACCAGTTTGGCAGCCCTCCCCCTTCCTGCCTCACCATCTGCTGAGGGGAGATCTCTTCCCACAGGCACATCTCTTTGTGTGGAGCCAGGCCACTTCACACCTCATCAATGCAGCCTGGCCAGGCTGCCAGAGGCTGGCCAATCAGAGCACAGCATCAAAAACAGTGCAGGGCTGAAGTTGGCAACTTTTCAGGTAAAGTTTAAAACTCTTTACCTGAACAAGTTATATTAAATCCAACAACTGGAAGTTGTGGTATTTATTATAACAATTAATTTGATACCAAACTTCTGGTATCTGTTACTTAAGGGGACTTAAAAAATTTAATAAAGTCTCCCCATTCTAGCCTCTGAAGGCCATTCACTACAATGAGGGTAAACATAATTTGGCTGTTTTACCTCACCAGAGCTTATAAACTATTTTTATAAGGTCCCTGCTTATAGTTCCATGGCACCCAGCCCTAGGGGCACATAGGGCACACCTTAGGGGTGACTTATATGTAACAATAAGGTAGTTTAAGACTTTGGAACTACTTTTAATTCCAAAGTCGAATTTGCAAATAACTTTAATGTAAAAGCAGCCAGAAAGGCAGGCCTGCTTTTAAAATGACACTGGGCACCTCAGCAGTGCACCTATGGGTGCATTCACCTATGCTGGGGTCCCTAAACCTGCATGCCCTACCATATACTAGGAACGTATAGGTAGGTTGACTTAGCCAATTATAATTAGCCTAATTTGCATACTGAGTTTACACAGAGCACAGGCCCTGGGACTGGTTAGCAGTACACAGGGCACCATCAGAGTCAGGAAAACACCAGCAAAAAGGGGAAAATGGAGGTAAAAAGTTAGGGGGCTTCTGCAATCAGCCCTGTTCTCTCACACCGCCATATAATAATAGTATCCCTAATGAATTTGAACCTAACATGTTTAAAATAGTTGGGATCAAAAAGTCTATAAAGAAACAGCCTATAATCAGACCCTAATGCAAGCTGATAACCAAAAACCGAGGGGTCTGGATCATCCTGTGTTAACAATTTTACGCAGATAGCTAGCAAATGCTGACCAAAATTACAGCTTAAAGTCAGGTAGCTGCAACCCACCCTGCCTGTCGGGAAATTTTAAAAGATGTATAGCGCTTCCGGCATGTCTGTAACCCCAGATGAAGCTACCTATGATGCCTTCTAGCTACTTAAAAAATGAATTTGGAACTCCAGGAGGGTTTGTTTGAAAAAGATCCAGCAATTTTGGCAAGACAATCATTTTAATGATAATGCAACAGCCTATGATTCTAGTCAGAAGTTTATTCCAAGATCGTGGCTTATTAATAACTGAGAATAGAAGAGGTTCATAATTCAATTAGACAATTTATTCCACCTGGGTGCTTAACTCAAAATATGTGCCATTGGGCTGACCCAGCTATAGTAACTTCCAGCTTAAAATTTAAAAGTAGTTGGGTTTTAGCTAATATTTAGCTTATAACCAGAACAGGTACCAAATGTATTAGCATTGTCTATAACATGGTCCAGTTTGGCTGATGGATAAAATTAGAAGATTGCAAGGTCATCCGCATATGCAGTGAATTTGAGTTTACAATCCCAGGAGATTATAGACTGTATGCCTTCATTCTGCAGCCAATTTCTCAGATATGGCTCAACGTACAGAACAAATAAATGGGGAGAAAGTGGATACCCTTGCCAGATGCCATGATGAACCTGAAAAGGTGTAGAAGCTATCTTGGCATAGACTACCTTAACGTGGGGGTTCCTATATCACGACAGCACCCACTTGCAAAACTGGTCCTGACACCAAAATCTCACATTGATGCCTAAAGGCAATCCCATACAACATGATCAAACAACTTCTCGGCATCTAACAGTATTATAACTATTCTTTTACAGTATCTTACAGCGACATCAAACTCTGCAATAGCCATGTCAGTATGGCATGTGGTGTCCCTGCCAGGTATAAAGCCATGCTGTTGCTGTGAGACTAAATCTGATGAAAGTGGAGCGAGTAGGATGGCAAGAATCTTAGCAAACACCTTTGCATCTGCATTAATGAAGAGATATGGAGCAATAGGAGCCCCGTTCTTCAGCTGGTTAACCTTTCTTAAGAAAAATTATAATATTGGTCACATTCCAGGTGCTGGATACTTCTCCGCTAGTGTCAATATGTTGGATTACCCTTAAGAATGCAGGAACAGTAATATCATTAAATGTTTTATAAAAATCAAGTGGGATAGAATCCTCACCAGCTGCGTTGCCCAAAGGTAGAGGTTGATGAACTGCCTCAATTTCACATATGGAGATATCTTGCTGAAGTGTGTCTGCATGAGACTTCCCAAAATGTGGCAATCCATACCCCTGAATATATTCCTTAAAGCCGGACATGTTAAACCCTTGAGACTGGCTGTATGATTCCTGATAAAAAACAGAAATCTTCTGCTATAGCCTGAAGATTGATATGTACGCAGCCATTGTTACTTTTAATAGACGGAATTATACATCTAGCCTTCCTGTCAGAGATTTGGTGAGCAAGCACTCATTCCACCCTTTACCCATACTCATTTTGAAGGGCCTGATTTTTAAGATAATTGGCAGCCAACTTCTCTTTTGCCTTGCGTGTTGATAAATTAATTACGGGTTCAAAGTGTAATGCAAAAAGTGAGTTCTATTTTTATGGTTTGAGCTGCCTCGCAGCACATTTTTTCATGTTTTTTTCTTTAGTCCACTTGGGCCTACTGACACATTTTTTTGAGATTTGCTTTGTGTTTGCTTTCCTCTCACTCCCAATGCATAAGGGGATTAGTGCTAACTCTCTTTCTTGTCATGTCCCCTACACCTGGTTTATTGGACTCCAACAGCACTATGGCCCTCATTACAACCCTGGTGGTAAATCCCTCTTACCGCCGTGCAGAAGACCGCCAACACACTGCTGCGGCGGCAGAATTCTGCTACAGCTATTACAACCCACAGCTCGGAATCCGCCATAATCCAGACACCCACACAAGTCCGCCACACCAAAGGTCCAAGATAAACTGGCGATAACAAAACCGACACCGTCTCGCCAACAGGAATACGCCCACACTATCACGACCCACGAATCCAAGCGGCAGTATTTAAACTGCGGTATTCCATTGGCGGTACACACCGCCGCGCTCAAAATACACACACATTTACAAAACACAACCACATTGGACAATTAATACACACACCTGATACACATACACACACCACACACACACACCCAATCCAATATAAAACACACACCCACATCACCCACAAACCCTTACCACCAGAATTCTGATACCACGCCAGAGAGAGACACCACCAGAAACAACACCAGTATCCACAGACACACAACATCATCACTCACACAACATCCAGGCACCTCAAACAACACACAACAACACATCCCCTCACACATCACAACACACACCACCTCACACATCACCCACACCACATCATGGCACCTCAACAACACCCCAGGTTCTCTGAGGAGGAGCTCAGGGCCATGGTGGAGAAAATTGTCTGGGTAAAGCCACAGCTATTCAGATCAAAGGTGCAGCACACGTCCATTGCTAGGAAGATAGAGCTATGGTGCAGAATCGTCGACAGGGTCAACGCAGTGGGACAGCATTCAAGAACTAGGGATGACATCCAGAAGAGGTGGAATGACCTACGGGGGAAGGTGCGTTCCGTCATCTCCAGCCACCAGATTGCTGTACAGAGGACTGGCGGTGGACCCCCACCTCCTCCCCCACAACTAACAACATGGGAGGAGCAAGTCTTGGCAATACTGCATCCTGAGGGCAGCTTCCATGAAGCATCACTGTCATCACAGTTGTCACCTGCATATGGAATGTGAAGCCGCAGCATTGTGGGGTATGTCTCTGACTCCATGGCGTATCAACCTACCTGTACCTCCGCAATCTCATGGCACACACACCCAGGTGAGTGTATTGTTGCGGCCACAATGCACGTGGAGCACTCTGGGCACAAAGCCCCCTCCAGAACCAGTGGAGTATCACATCCACTACCTCAGTCCTTGGCAAGATGAAGCACTCTGGGCACCAAGCCCCCTCCAGAACCAGTGGAGTATCACATCCACTACCTCAGTACTTGGTAGGATGAAGCACTCTGGGCACAAAGTCCCCTCCAGAACCAGTGGAGACTGTTATCTACTTGAGAGACTGTGGCTTTGCACTCCCCAGGATGCAGCAGTGGGCAAACCACCCACTGGAGAGATTTGAGAGACTGTGGCTTTGCACTCCCCAGGATAAAGCAGTGGGCAAACCACCCACTGGAGAGACTTGAGAGACTGTGGCTTTGCACTCCCCAGGATAAAGCAGTGGGCAAACCACCCACTGGAGAGACTTGAGAGACTGTGGCTTTGCACTCCCCAGGATACATCAATGGGCAGGGAGCCCCCTCATGGAGCAGTGGCGTTGTGCGATCATCAGGCTGAGGTGCCCCCCTCCCCCTGAGGTGCCTGTATATTTTCTATGTGATGCCCCTCCAGTGTTCTTTCCGTTTGGAGTCAGGTATCTAGTGTGGGCCTCACCCATGCATTTTGGGCCCAGTGGTCCACGGACAATGATTGATGCACAATCTGGACTTGTGTAGTTGGTGTACATAATTGTATACACTGGATTTTGAGTTTTGAGTTTTTTTTAATTATAATTGTTACAATCATTTCCTTTTGTCCTTGCATTATTCAAGGGGGTGGGGGGCGTATGTGTAATGTTGCAGCATGTATTTGTGTGTATGGTGTTGTGGGTGAGGGAGGGGGTGGGGGTGTTGCGTGTTGCGTGTGTGTGTGTCACTCTCTTTTCCCTCCCCCTCCCCTGTGTTGTAGGTGCAGTACTCACCGTGGTCGTCACCGCTGTCGTTGGAGCTCCTGATAGAGGAGCAGGAAGACCATCGCCGGCAGGATCTGCAGTTCGGGCTCCATGATGTCCTGGTTCCTCGTGGGGTGTGGAGAGGTGAGTGTTTTCCCTTCTGTGTACTGTTTCCGCCATGTTTTTATTCACGTTGGTTCCGCCCCGGAAAAGGTGGTGGATAGCCGTGTTGTGATAGGGTGGGCGGTACATTGTGTTCCGCCTGTCTTTTGGCAGTGTCCGCCGTGCTGTTTGTTTGTACCGTCGTGGCGGTCGGAGTGTTAAATTGGCTGTCTATGTTGGCAGTTTCCGCCACAGTCGTAATCCCATTTTTTTTCTGCCGGCCTGTTTGCGGTATTACCGCCGCTTTAACACCGACCGCCAGGGTTGTAATGAGGGCCACTATCTTTAACGTCTCTAGCTTTCGCCTGGATGCCCAGCCTGGAAACCCTGGACACCGTGAAAGAAGTGGTAAAGCTGTGGTGGGAGTCAGTCAGATGGTGGGGTGTATGTGGAGATGAGGGGTGTAAGTGAGTGGCTTGGTAACCAACCATCTGGTAAATTGCATTTATTACATTCCAGTTTCAGGATCATAAGTGACATAAGATTTACCAGGGGTGCTCACCAGTATGGAACTACAGCGCCATTAAATCAACACCCCGATACTTTCACTCCTTTGATCAAGATTTAGGCGGTTATTATGAACACAGCGGGAAACACCACCGACCGCCGTCGCGGCGGTGAACAGAAGACGGCCATTGGCGGTGAATGGAAACCCGCCATATAAGGAACGAAAATCCCAACCCTGCCAAAAATCACCAGGCCACCACTCCCCGCCATGACCCTGTCGGCGGGAATCCCGGACCTCTCCACCCCGCCATCACCGAGCACACCCACATCCTGCCCTCTGAATAATTATGCACAAATCACCTTGGCGGACAGTGGAGGCCAGACGACCATTGGTGGTTCCGACCGCCACGGGCGGCAAGTGGACTGAAGAGCAAGAAGTGCACACATTGGATAAGCATGCAACCCACACACCTGACACACATCCATAACCCCGTAGAACGCCCCCAGCCATACCCCACAATCCTTTGCAATGAAACCAGGCCAAGAAGACGGAGAGCACCAGAGGCAGACACCGAACGCCACCATACACGAGACGCACACCGACCCACAGAAGAGCACCCTCACCGCTTTCCCAGCCCTGACACCATTCATCACACACACCATGTAACCCCCCAAACATCCACGCATCACAGAAAGGGAGTTAAGGACCATGGAGGACAAGATCCTAAAGGTGGAGCCACAAATATTCAGGGCCGAGGTGCAGCACACACCCATCGCAAGGAAGATGGAGCTATGGCAGACCATTGTGAACAGGGCAATGCAGTGGGACACCATCCACGCACCAGGGACGACATCTGGAAGAGATGGAACGGCCTGTGTGGGAAGGTCAGGGGCATAGCATCAAGGCATCACAGTGCAGTCCAAAAGACTGGGGGAGGACCAACACTAAAATCACCAGAATAATCAGACTGGGAGGAAAAGGTACTGGCCACCCTGCTCCCTGAGGGACTCACTGGACTCACTGGCGGAATGGACTCGGGTAAGTTATCAACATATACCCCATATACACCATTCCTGTAATGCATGCACCACGCCACCCCACCCACATCCACCAGGACCAACACCCCACCCAGGCAATAGCCTCTAAATCCACCCCCCTGCATGACCAGAATCCCACTAACAAGCCCACATCCCTCCCCCTGTGCACAGCCACCTACCCCTGCAAGTACCCACAATGGCACGACACCCCCCCACCACAATGCAACCCCACTGTCGAAGCTAAATGCAGTGCCAACCTCACAAAGGCACCCTGTAAGGCCACTGAAAGTAACCCCAGCACAAAATAGCCCAGTCCTGTTCACCCCAAACATTCATGCAGCTGTAACAGACATGTCTATGTCCCCCAACAGGCACCACCATCCATGCCACCCTAACAGACGAGACAAGGAGTTCCAGTGCCCCCCAGGGAGACAGAGGCACCTCACAGGACACTGGTGAAGGATCCCTGGACACTGATGAGCAGGCAGGCCCCTCACACAGTCCTGGACTGTCACCATGCAGCTGCCCCACCCAGGAAACCACTGTCACCCCTACCACCCAGTCAAGACCAGCAGCGTCCCCACACCAGTGTATCCAGGCCACAAACTGGTGGAACACAGGTACAGAGGCCACAGTCTCCCAGTCTCCCACTCCCAACATGCAAGCAGGCAAGGGCCCCAGTACAAGTGGTACTGCGAGACCTGTGCAGGGGACACAGGCACAGGGGGCTAGGGCAAGTGCAAGGGTGTCAGTGGGCCAGGGGGCGGCTGCAGGATGGATGCAGCAGCCCAGGACGTGATATTAGAGGTATTGGGGGCCTACCAGCATACCCATGACAGGTTGGCGCAGATAGTGTCCACCCTGGAGAACAGTCAGAGGATGCAGCAGGAACACCACCAACAGGCCATGGAGCAGTGGAAACAGCACAATGCCACAATGGCCACCATAGCAGGAGCACTGCTGCAGCTGGTACAAACCCAGTCTGAGACCCACACAGGACAAGAGGCCCCCACTACTGCACCGGACACCCACCATGAGATTACACCATCAGCAGAAACATCCCAGGAACTTCCCTCACAGGAAACCCAAGGGCCTACCATGTCCTCCCCTGAAGATCAACAGCAGGCGCCCAAATGGACCCTCAGGCCAAGATATGGCACTGGAACCCCAGCAAAGAACAAGGCCCCCTTCAAGAAGTAAATCAGCAACAATCTGCACAGCAACCGTCCCACTCAATCAGCCACCACACATTGTTAAGAGGCAATATGAACTAATGTAAGAAAAGATGGACCCATCAATACTACCAACAAGGCTGCCACCATGTTGGCTTTGAGGACACCCACCCCTTACGACTTGCCATCACTGTAAATAACACTATTCACTCCCTGCAACCAATAAAACACATATCACACCTGTAACACTGTCCCCTGTGTTAAAATGTGAACAAAGTGAAGTATGGATGCAACTGGCTGATAACTACTTTATTGTCAAATCTTTGCATGAAGGGAGTCCTGTGTACCTAAATGTGAGCCTAAGTAAATGCAGAAAATATCAATCTGTACCATGCAGAACTGGACCATGTTTCAGCTATCATTATCAACCCCCCCATATGACTGAGCACACTGACAGTATGTGTCACAAACCACAATGTCAGCCCAAAGTCCCACACAGTTACTGGAAGTAGAGTTGTATCAGTTGGGTCCTGGTATTTACATCTTCCCTTTACTCATCATCACCATCACTCTCCTCCCCTCTCTGAGGTAGCTGGTCAGGACATACAGCACCCTCCACCTCCGAGAGGGGGATAGAATGTCTCACTGCCACATTGTGCATCATGTAGCAGGCCACCACTATTCTACACGCCTTTTCAGGCCCATAGGCCAGGGAACCTCCAGAGATATGTAGACAACGAAATCTAGCCTTCAGGAGACCTATTGTGTGCTCTATCACCCTCCTAGTATGTCCATGGGCCTCATTGTAATTCCTCTCTGCATCCGTCCTAGGATTCCTCACTGGTGTCAGGAGCCAACGCAAGTTTGGATAGCCAGAATCACCTAGGAAAAAGGTGCAATACAGAGTAGTCATTGTTAAGCTCCTTAGTCAGACAGCCTGGCTGTCTGCTATGTGTCAGTTAGTGACAGACACACTTACCTATGATCCACCCTTTGTCCTCTTGGAGTTGTTCCATCCTCTGTGGCACACTTCTGTTCCTCAACACAAAGGAATCATGGACTGAACCTGGAACATGGCATTCACATGTGAGATGTACTGGTCTGCAGTACATACCAATTGGATGTTCATGGAGTGAAAGTTCTTTTGGTTTCTGTACACCTGTTCACTGACTGTTGGGGGGATGATCGGTATGTGGGTGCCATAGATGGCACCTATCACATGGGGTATCTAGGCAAAGGCATTGAATTCAGACTTGATGGCAGGGAGGTCAGTACTTTGGGGAAACCTCACATAGGACTGCAGGTGTCGTACAAATGCATTTAGAAATCTCGTCAGTATCATGCTGAACATTGGCTGTGAAAATCCAGCACCCATGCCCACTGTCACTTGAAATGAGCCTGTGGCCAGGAAATGGAGTGCTGAGAGCACCTGCACTTCAGTAGGGATGGCAGGCTGATTATGATTTCCCTGAATTAGTGCAGGATCCAGTAAAGCACAAAGTTCCTGAATTGTTGCACGTGTGAGTCTGCAATTGATTTTGATTTGACGCTCCACCATGGTCCTCATATCCACAAGTGGTCTGTACACCGATGGTGCCCTTCCTCGCCACAAGGGTCGGTACCTACGAGGGGTATCAAAAAAGTGTGATGAACACACATACATAGGCACACATTGTCATAAATTGTGCACTGCATATTTCTTTGTAGTGACTCTACATTAACTGCTTATTGACAGATCTACATCTACTCTTCAATGAGGGAACAGTGTTTTTCATGTTTGGTATATTATGGAATGGTCACATGCATAGGTGCTTCATGTGGTTAGTAGAACAGACAAAGGGAGGGGACGTCCCTATAACCCCACTGGAACAGGGACAGGAGCAATACAACAAAATGAAATATCCAGAAGGGAAAAATAAGTACCCCACTAACAAAGTGAAAACATCAATTGTTCACTGAAAAGTAATTTCTTTTAATGTAATCAAAATAATTAAATCATAGTGTCAACAAATTACCAGTACACCTGGAAAAACTAATACACCAATAAAATCTAAATATATACAATACCTATACATTAAGAACCAACAGTATCATTCGGGCACCATAATAAATAAAGCATAGGCTGCTTTAACCATCCAGTGGCAAGCAGTCACAGAGAAGGGTAGTGACCGTAGTACAAAGAAAGTATCTAGCCTCAGTGAGAGAAACCAATCACTGGAAAGAAGTCCGATACGATCCACAAATGATAAGTCCAACAATTCAGAAATTTCGACGGTCACTCCTTTGAAAAAAACAGTCGACGCGTTTCGGCCTCAAAGAATCCGGCCTCCTCAGGACAATGAAGAAGGTGCCTGTATATACATCAACAGCAAATTACTTAAAGCCATTATGACATACAACCTCTACATGCACTACCAGATGCAGCGCACACCACATCTGTTCACCAACACACCACCCAGTGCACAAGCAATATAAATAATATTAAAACCAAGTATTAATAGACCAGGTGACATATAGAACCCTATAAGAAGTATAATGGGAATAAACTAAAAAAGAGGGGGGAGGAGGGGGGGTGCAGAGATGAAACATAGAAATAAATTCAAACACCTAAACAGAAAAAACTAACACCAACCCTTTACAGGAAGTTAATTCATCATTATATGTTAATATGTATCAAAATATCTATAAATGTGAGGAGAGCGCAGAGAGAGGGAAACTGACCTTACAGCAAGGAGATGCAAATATGCACCAACTGCAAGAGCGGTAAAACTCGTGTGCTGCTAAATAAAGCACAAAAATAAAGAAACAATGCTAGAAGCTACGAAAAAGGCAGCAACTAGCCCCAGCTGTAAAGCGCTAAAAATACAAGCGCAAAGATAATAAAGGCACATACCTCTTCTTAGACGGTATCCCGGCTCACTACATACCCGGGAACCTTCTTGTGGGCATTCAGCGCTAACCGAGAGCGCGAGTAACTTCAGACAATATGCCAGTTTCAGGAACTTCTCGCTACGCGTCCCCGTCACAGAAATAGACGAGGTGACTCTAAAAAAATTACTTCCTTCACTTCATAAATGGAGCGGCCATATTGGAATGTGCACACAGTATGCAAGTATACTGTGAACCAAAGGCAAATGGGCTATGTTATAAGAAACAATGCATTTATGGAGCCCCTAAAGACAACTATTAAATAAACCAAACACAACAATATTAATCCATAAAAATCCATACACATAAACAATATACAAAAAACGAAATGCATAACAAAACATTCATACAGATGATGTACAGAAATGGTATAAATGACTTAACAATACATGCAGCTAATATTATATATGGTCAAGACAACCAACTCCACAAAACATAAACCCACTACATATACATATGAACTAGACATAAGCTGTCTCAGATGTAACACATATATATATTACAAGGACTCCACCAATAGCCCACCAAAATAAGGGAACAGTGCTAAATGCATCTCTGGGACTAAAACCCACCCCCAACAACTACTGCGCAGAAAGAAAAGAAAAAAGGGGAAGGAAGCTATACCGGACAAATCAGGTTAGGAAAACTACAATCAAATTAGGGCCCACATTTCTGAGACATCATTTAAACCCCTACGGGCTGTCCCGAATCTTTCTATGAGACGTGCTTCCATTCTATCCAGAACGGAAGATGTTAGACTTCCCGTTCTGGTTTTGTCAACTACATAGAGGATAGACCATCTGATGTCTTCTGGACGATGATCCTGTTCAATGTAGTGATCCACCATTGGGGCACCATGCACCGCACAACGGATCCTGGACATATGTTGCAAAATCAGTGTTTTCGCAGGTTGTGTCGTCTGACCAATATAGGTCAGAGAACAAGGACAAGTGATGCAATATATCACGTGGCGAGTATTACAGTTAGAGAAACAACATTGGTGGTGGATTTTACCATTCAGCTCTAGCTGTCTACTCTTCTCGGTATACTGGCAAGCCAGACAATTCATACATTGGAAAGGGCCAACAACTGGAGGGAGTGATAACATAGTCCTTAGATCAGTCCTTTGTTTACTATTAGAAGTAAACGGAGCATGTACTAGAGAGTCATAGATATTTCGACCTCTTTTAAAGGCAAACAAAGGTTTATCTAACCCTACGGGGAGGTGTAACTTCCATTTTTTTTCGATAATGGCCCTAATGCGATTAGCTTTGGGATTATACGTCAACACACACGTCAGAGGGCAAGCGCTCTTTTTGGGCTTAGGGACTAACAGATGTTCACGTGGAGTGTATCATGCTCGTTTGCAGGCTCCTTGTGGTTAGTAGGGCCTGCATTGTGCACATTTTTATTTATAGATGCATAGTTACTGCCAAAATGTCTGCCCCTGTAAACCAGGCCTTTCGTTGTGGAAGTGACCTCATACCACTAGCAGTTGATGTCACAGCGTAAGGCGGTGTTTACCGCAGCTCGCACCGTCATTGGTCAACATGGATGCCAATGGGGAATCCTGGCATATCATGATCGGTGACGGTGCACACCACCACGGTACGTACTCGATTTCATCATCTGTTATTCACTTGACTCCCTGATCTCTTGCGGACAGGTACTCCACTGTGTGTTCTGCTGTGGCCTGTCTCTGGCAATAGATGTGGCTTGTGTTGAAGGGGAAAAGACCCCGGCCTTCACTCTGGAGGAATTGGAGATGCTTGTGGACGGGGTCCTGCCCCTGTACGCAAACCTGTAAGGACGGCCAGACGTACAGGTGAGTCTAGGTTTGGGGGGCACTGTTTGGGTGTAATGGATGGTGTTGAATGGACATATGTGTGCACCTCTGAGCCTGCATGGGCCGTGGTGCATGGCATGCTGCATGCGTATGGCCTGTAAGTCTAAGAGTACTGTCTGTCCCATAGTGGACAATTAACCAGCTGTACCTATCTTGCAAGTGCCTGACCTCTGTGTTCTATATCTGTGTCACCCTTTAGGTCAGCGCCCACCAGAAGAGGGCACTTTGGCATGCCATCGCCAAGGAGGAGCGGACTCTGGGGGTCTACAACCGGCGGAGCACCCACTGCAGAAAGAGGTCAGAGATAAGATCTGTGAAGCCCAGCTGGGGAAGTCCTCCCAACGTGGAAGAGGTGCCCGTTGGGCACTGACCCCCCTCATGCAACGTATCCTGGCAGTGGCGTACCCAGACCTGGATGGGCGCTTAAAGGCTGCATAGCAGTCACAAGGGGGTGAGTACTCATGTCACAAACTTCAGGCTGGAAGGATGTCTGTGTGTGCATTAGGGTTCATTCTGCGTAGAGGCAGGGACTCTGACTGGTGTCCATGTACATTATGGTCCCCAAAGAGTGTAACGGTGTCTTTGTCAGGTCCCCCACACGTCGCCTCCTTAGGTAGTCCAGGGGATGGGTGTAGAGCAGTATTCTGGTCAGTAGTCAGGGGCATGGCCATGGGCATAGTGAACGGTCCTGCCTGTTGGGTGTGTCTTATGGGTGGGTGTATGTCTGGCCACTATGTACCTCCATTCAGCTATTTACAAGTGTCTCTCCTGTTTTGTCTCCCCATCTCTGTTCTCTTGTGTTGGTTTGGTACAGCAGCAACATCTGTCGAGGAAGCTGAGGCACCGGCAAGTGGGGAAGCAGCGGCCCACAGATCCTCAGAGGCAGAGACATCCGACACCCAGGGGACCAGTGGATGGGAGGGCGAGGGGAGTTCCACGGGGGAGGCAACTACCACTGGAAGTAGTGACTCCGAGACCTCCTCCGATGGGCGCTCCCCGGCAGTGGTGGACCATAGTGGGCACACCATTACAGTGACATCTTCCGCCACCCCCCATTCCATCACCACCCTCCCATCTGCTCCCCACCGAGTTGCACATGCCCGCTCACACAGAAAGGTGGGCGTCTCCTTCACCCCAGGCACCTCCTTCCCTGCCCCAGCCAGCCCTGCTTCCCTCACAGAGGAGGCTATTGACCTTCTGAGAACCATCTCTGTAGGGCAGATAACCATTGTCAATGCCATCCAGGGGCTAGCATCAGAGGTGCAGCAGACAAATGCCTATCTGGATGACATTCACGGTGCCGTGTCTGCCCTACAGAGATCATTTCAGGCTCTGGCCTCCTCTTGGACGGCATCCAGTTTCCCTGGCCATTCTGTCGCCCCTCCAACCTCCTCTACCCCTTCCAGCACCCCACTCCTTTCACCCGTCCAAAGCACAGATTCAGACACGCAGTCAAGCACATCAACACACAAGAAGCACACTTCTAAACACAAGCACCACAACTCCCACCACAAGCATTCACACAGCCAACAGACACATGCACACACAACAACATCCACTTCCCCCAGTGTGCCCACCTCTTCTGCCTCTGTCCCCTCTACATCCACACCCTCATGCACTGCACCTTCAGTCACTTTTGCTCCTCCTCTTACTGCACTCACCACAATAGCTGACATCCATACATGCACACCATACACCACACCTGCACACACCACAACTACTGTAGTTGACACATGCAGCACACTCACCAGACTTGCAGACTCCCACACAACATACATCCACTCTAGCTGCCCCGTCTTCACCCACTGTGTCCACCCCCTCAAAAAACACACAATCGCACCCATCACACATCCACCACACCACACCACAGCATACTGTCCAGTCACCTGCACCCACTACATGCACCCCTACACCACATACATCCACTGCCTCTGTCTCCACTCCCACGCCGTCATCCAGTATCACCCCAATTGCACTGAAAAAACGTTTCCTCTCCTGTGCTGACCTCTTCCAACCCACTGGCCCACCCCGTCTTGTCCCTAAGTGTGCTCACCTCCTTGCCCTTTCCACTCCTTCCACTTCACAGCCCACCTCTGTCCGCCCTTCCCATTCCCGTGCCCCTTCCCCAGACCCCTAGTCCATCTGGCTCCACCCGCTCAAAACACCCCCCAACCTTCAAATGACAAGCCCACACCCCCTCCACCTTCCAAGCGAAAGACCAAGACCCACCCCGTCACAAATCCCCACCCCCACCACCCCCTCCCCCTGTTCCATTAGGTGCCTGGATGCCCCTTTGTTGCCCCATTAGGTGGAGTACCTTGCACTTTTGGGAGTCAGGTTGGGTCCGTTGTGGCCCATGGCACTTGTAGCCATACGGGCTGGCCATTGGCCCTGTTTGAAGTATTTGGCTCAGTGAGCTTTAATAAAATATTTCTGTGTGGCCTGTGTTTTGGGGGCACACTGTTGAACCCTGGTCTTTGGTTTCATTGTTTATGGGTGTGGGGCATTTGTATGTACTATGGTCAAGTTGGATTTGCCTTGTGTCGGGTAAGTACCTCTTGCTGTGGGGTGTATGACTTGTGCTGCTGAGAAGGGTTGGGGGGTGTTGCTGGGTGGGTAGAGTGGGTGGGTATGTAACTGTGCCCTTTCCTCCCTTGTTTCGTAGTTGTGGTACCGTCATCGTCTTCATCGGCGGTCTCGGTTGTGGAGGTATATGGCAAGGAGCAGTGCTGGCAGGATCTGCAGCTCTCTATCCATGTCTGCTTCCGCAGGATGTGAGGGCCTCCGGTGAGTGTTTCATTGGATTTGGTTCATTTCCGCCTGGCTTTGCGTGGCGGTGGTTCCCACCCCGGAACTGGCGGTGGACTGGTGGTTCATAATTTGATGGGTGGGTTGGGCCTTTCCGTCGGCCTGTGGTCGGACTCTGCTGTCGTCGTCGACACTCCTCTGCTGGCGGTGGGTAGTTTTCTGGATGCCTGTGTTTCATTTGGTTCATTATTTGGTGGTCCAGACTGCTCCTCTGTTCGGCTTTTTTTACCGCACCGCCGCCGGCGCGGTACATACCGCTGTCTTCATAATGAGGGCCATAGTTATATAGGCTTGTGGATACTACATATGCCTATCTCTATAAACACCTATGACATCCACAGAAAGAAAGCTCACACAGGAAAACCCAACTAAAAAATGAAATTATATCAGGTGTTACAAGTTTAAAAACAAATGCATGCAACAATGCAACCAAGAGTGCATAGAAAAGAGCAAAGCAAAAATAATAATTTTTGACCAAATTCCAAATGGGCGGTTAAATTCTGATTGCTGTGGTAAAGAGCAAATCCATTTAACTTTTCCCCAGATAAAACCTGGGGCAATTTATTGTGCGGAAATGTGCAGTAAAATTTAATACATGTGGAAATCGGTGCAATAAACACAACTTCCATGTGCAATTAACAACTTTCTCACACACACTCAGAATAGGAGGCATCTACCGCAACCAGTAAATTCCGCTAAAGTTAGCACTGTTAGGTGTAATTTACAATGAGTCTTACTCTGAAGGATGGGAGCAGGCAATTTCAAAGCATGTGTTGTATAGCTATTTTAGCCATGTTTTAGGCACATTGTTTTAAGTTAACTAGGCCTGCATGTGCACTTTAGCCCTGTTACATTTTATTCAGCATTGCTTTATTTTCCTAGCAATAGTAACATTTGCGGTGCTGTTTTATTTTCTTTATCTCATTGTACTTTCGCCTAGGAAAGCATTGTGCTCTTTGTAGGACATTTTATTCATTTTGTGCTTTCTCCAAGTGTACAGTCAGATAGGGTTGCCGACAAACATGGTATGCTGTGTCTCCAACATTCACAGAAAACATACACTCATACGTGGGGACTATTTATTAGAATGTTAGCTATTTTATTATAAAAACACCTCTTTGCCCCAGAAACGTTAGAGGGAGATTCCAGCCAGAGGACCACGACTGCAAGCTGATCGCTGACTGCTTCACTGCAGCTACTTGCCTAGAAGGCTGGACACCTGATCCACATGGGGACGGTGTCTCTCTAGACCACAGCCTTCTTCCTCCGGGTATGAGGGATGATATACACCCAGGGGGTAAACCCAAAGGACAGATTAGGCTTATAACACTGTGCTCAAACATAGTTTAGGTAGGAGAAACATACACATCACTCCTGGTGACAGTATGGTAGGACTAGTCTTGTGTTTTACTCTGTTAGCCACCTATTTGCTTTTATTGTGTTTTATCATCCTAGTTATTGCAATACATGCCTTCGTATCTAAAATGCAGTCACTTCAGTAAATCCTTATTGAACTATATTCTGCCTCTGTTGTCTTTACCTGTATCAAACTCTTCGGTAACTGAGAGAAAGGGATGGGATCTGATCAACTACAATTCCCCTGAGGAGTCTTCTTGTCATGCACCCGGTTGGCAGAATCATCTCAGCCAGAGATAAGGCGCTGCTAGTTAGCTGGAGAACCCGGATTAAGTTGACGGGCGTCATGTGGAATCATACTTAGTACCCACCATCCATGTGATCCTGTTTGCCAAATCCAGTAACCTCATTAGCATAATGAGAACCTACGCGACACATGCTGAAGGGAGGTGATTGAAAGGTCAAGCAGAGAAGAGAAGTGAGACTGCAAAGGAGTGACTGTAGGAGGGCCAGAAAGTCAGACTGCACTTGTATTGCCTGCAGAAGGATTAGGGAAGTCAGGCTTTAGACTAGAAATTCTGTCAGTGACTGTGGAGAGATTTGTTGGTAAGAAACTGCAGCTAGGGATATGGGATTAAATTAAATGTTTGCCATTATGGGCATCCACTAAATTCATTTAGTTTCTTTCTCTTTAGCTATGAATGATTATATTGTGCGTGACTGGTGTGCATGCAGTGTTTTCACTACTTTAGGGTACTCAGCTGGACTTAGCATTCGAAATCTCTAGGTAAATCATGTGAAGATCACGGCGTTCCCACAGACCTTGCAAGTTCCAGTGGGGATGGTAACCTTCTTAATGGTTCCATTGTCAACTCACGATGAGTCCCTAATGCATCGCATATTGATCAATGGAGTTAGCAATAGAGTCACTTCACATGACTGCACAGCAGATGCTCAATATGGAAATCTGACTTGCCTCAGAGGAAGCTACAGGCACCCTGTAAGAATGATCCAGAACTGCTGTAGGATAGGGCAGGAGGACAGCGACTAGTAGAAGGACTGATAAAAGGACAGTGAACTCCTGGTACTCACCTATCCCCTAGCCAAAGATGGAGGCATCCCACTGCCTCTGCTCTATAATGCATAAAATGATTGCATGGTGTGTAGGGAAATAGATTTACTGTACACTACAATGGCCCACAGAGCACACATAAATGTAGTGGAAGGGCAAGGGAAAACCATAGGTGACACCACATCTCATATTACTCAGAAAAGGGCGATACCTTTATGCTAGAAATGGAACAAGCCACAGTCTCACTCCAACAGTGAAACCACAGCCAGGTCAACAGGAAGCGGCAATGGCAAAAGCTGGAAAAAATGTATCAACTGAAGGTGAAAGAGGGTGCCCTGAAAAGGTAGCTAGAGTAAATGAAGATCCCACACAGGAATGACTGATGTGCACTGCTGGATCACTAACTCCAAATATTGCAAATGCCAACTCACCAATGTAGATGACCACATTATCAAGGCATACATTGTCGTTCGCTTGTCAGATTAGCACAAGGCAGACAAGCCTAAGATCAGGGTAAATAACCTAGAAACACTCTGCTAATAAACACCAGTTCAGAATCAGCAAACTGCGCCTGGATCGAAAAGTTAAGTAGCTGTAAGACAGACAACAGAATAATAAAGTTCGAAATCTAGAAGGCCACGCATTTCCAGGTCTCCGTGACTTAAGCCTCAAATATGAGCTAAAGAGCAACAGAAGAAAGAACCCTCCAAACTATCGCAAAGGTCCATTAATGGACCACAAAGAGGACTCATACTGTGGTCTTTGAAGCAGCCATGAAAAAAATAATGCATCTAGAGGTCAACAACACCTTTTAAGCCTAGGAAGCCAGTACAGGAATAAAGCAGGTCCAACAAAGCATCTAATCATTTCAATGCAATGATGATGCTTTAAACGTTTTGTGAAAGTGTAGGCATATTTTACTTTGTTTCCTGGATATATTCCATTAAAAGTGATGAGATTGACTGGGGAAATTATCATTCTAAGATTTCCTCCATATTCCTTCACAGTCACCCCGTTATGATTTGGCAGTTGCTATGACAATCACTGATAGTGTGTCTCACAAGGCAGCAAGTAAAACACATGAGACCAGGGAGAGGGTAACAGCCCATCATGGTTTGGCCCATTACACACACATTCCGCACAACGGCTGTGACCCTAGACTCTGGTTCCCATGCATGTGGAAATATTATACAGTATGTTTTAGTGATAACAGACAGTGGCTGAGAGGGGCTGGCCAATTTGTTCTCTTTCTGTGTATAATTGTGATTCATAACATTTGAGAGCCAGCCAAAGCTGCCTCCCCCAAATTCATCCAGGCCTTGGAAAAGTCTGTATGTCTGATGTATTAATTTATGAAAGTGTTTATTTATTAATTGATGAGTTTGTGTGTGTGGTTGGTGGGTGGGTGAATGGTGACTGGGGAACGAGTCAGTGGTTGAATGAATGAAAGCATTGATAAATGAATGAGTGACTGAGTGCATGACCTATGGGAGAGCAAGCACATGCATGCTTGAATGGGTGACTACATGGATCAGTGGTTGAATAAGGAGTGCATGGATGATGGCTTAGGGCAATGATATGATTGAATGGGTGAATGAGAGCCTGGATGGATCTGCAGCCTGGGACAGTGATACTGATAACATTACAGGCCAAGAATAGTATAGCCCTACAAGCATCAGAGATGTGCACCATTGTGCCAATAATGTCCACATTACCTAACGAATTACCACCATTATGCCAATGTAATCATTATGCAGATTTGGGCAACAATACATTATGCATGCTCACCAAAAGTCACACAAAACTGCGATTAATCATATTACATTTCCCCATCATACACTAATTCAGATTTGTGCCATTCCTATGTAATCCTAATTGTATTTGCAGGCTTGTGTCATTGCTCTGTAACCCTTAATGCATGTTTAAATGTGCCCTATCAATACGTACGTTTCAATGTGTGTTCAGATTTGCACTCAGAAATATTGAGCGCCTGCCCAGACTAAAAATAACCTTTGCAGTATGGAATATGTACCATCACACCTTAATCCTCAGTGTGTGTCCTTACCATTCTTGGGAAAGATAATGGAAACACTAGTTTTTCAGCAACTCCATCTATTTCTATAGGACAACAATGTTTTTAGAGCCCTTACAAGTGGGCTACAGGCCAAGGCATAACATGGAACTGGTGGCCCTCTAAGTTTTGGATGATTTGTTGATAATGGTTGTGTCAGGCTGTGGTATTGCTAAACCTCTTGGTGGCTTTCGACACTATACATCTTTCCATCCTGATAAAAATCTTATGCAAACCAGTCTTGGTGGTACTGTCATTAATTGGCTCAACTCCTTCATTTCTGGCCAGTGGCAGACTACTTCCTTGTCTTCGTTTTTTCAGCTACTAAAATTTTAGTTCTGGCATTCCACCGGGATCAGTTCTGTCCCCAATGGTATTCAATATATACATGCAACCTCTGGCCACCGTTCCTCAACATCAGGGGGCTGTTTCGCCTTCCCTCTCTTCTTCGTTCCCTCTTAACATAGTTTGACCTATGATAATGCAATCCCTTTTTCCCTGCTAAAACCAACCATAACCTAGGTATCACTCTGGATTAGAATCTTCCACTTGAAGCATAAGTGAAAAAATGTCTCAGACATATGTTACGGGCAATTTACAACACTATGAGAACCATCCCCATATACGGACAAGAGTAGAATTATTTTTGTAGTTAATGACTTTAAATAATCTAGGTTGGAGTATACCAATAACATCTATCCAGATTTTACAGGAAAACATTGTTACTGGCTCCAATTGGTCCAAAATGATTTTGTTTGGCTTCTCAGAGGCATCCCAAGATTAGACAGGATCATCCCAGAATTTAATGGCTTGCACTAGCTCCCCATTGGTTCGAGAATAGGTTGTAAATCTACCACTGTCTTTAATAATCTAATTCACCATCACAGCTCACAGTTTCCAGCAAACAAGTTTCTCATTTATAAAACTAACAAAGCTGTAGGTATGCTCAGAAAATCAGTTTCTGATGGTGGATTCCTGCACAAGAACAGTCCCTTTTTGAGACAGATCCTTTTCTTCTGCTGCAGCCTAGCGGTGGAACTCTCTCTCACTTCAATTCGTTCTGATCCCTTAAGAAAAACTATCATAATCTGGCTATTTTAATCTTCCCACATTGTCTCCTTTAGGCTGTTGTGTTAATATTATTTTCTCATTGCCAGAAAGCTCTGTGTCAGTTTGAGATTTACAAATAGATGTATAAAATGACATTACCCTGTAATTCTTGCGCCTGTTTACATTTTCCCCACCAATCAGTAATCTTGAATGCGTGTTCAAATTTGCATTCAGAAAAGGTGAGTGCCAGCCCAGATTAGCAGTATCTCTTCACTCAATAATACACTACCATTTAATAATCCTTAGTACATATTCAGATTTGCACTATCACTTACTAATCCTAAAGAGTGTTCAGATTTATACAAACACTCACAAATTCTCAGTGCAAGCTGATAATTGCACCAAAATCCAGAAATCTTGAAAGCATGCCCAGATTTGCAACATTTGTCAAAAGCTTGACTGCATATCCAGATTTGCACCATCTCTCATTACTACTTAGCTCATGTTCAGATTTGCCCCGTAGCTCAGCAATATTTGGTGAATGCTCCTGTCACATCACCTTATACTCCTTACAATGCATTCAGATTTGCATGATTGCTCTTTTATCTTAAATGCATGCTCAGATTTGCACCATCACTTCGTAATTCTCAGTCTCAACGCTTGCTGCATGAGCTACCTCATAACTCTGCATAGGAAATAAGGAGCATGCACCAAACCGTGACTGTGGTAGCACACTTGGGCCTTCGTTACGGCCAGTCTGGTGGTTGGGCTGTTTATTAAGTCTGACTCAGTTTGGTCAGAATTGATCAGGTACGATAAATAATACTCAACAAACTTCCTAAGTTATCTGGGCCACCTATAATGAGGGTTTTAAACTCCATTATTTCGCTAGCACCTCTTAAGTGCCTTGTCTCCCACTCTTTTTACTTCATAATATGCCCACAAATCATCAACAGCATATTGGGAGCACAACTCTGGTTCTCACGACATTGAACCACTACTCAGATTGGCCACATCAGATGGACACACTCTTCCATCCAAGCACACCCATGATGTGGCATGCTATGCATCTGCAAATACGCTGCTTTGCTTAAGGAAGTGCCATGTTAATGTAATTTCAATATATAAGATAATTCACCTCATTGGCTTTGATCTCAGGGACAGGATCCTTTTTTTTGCAGATTCTCAAAGCAAAACCTCATCCGTTACGACTGGCAATTCAAACTCCACCAGTGAGAGCAGAGCCAAAGTATAAACAACATTTGAAACAAACAATAGCTGAAGAGGGCTCAACAATTGCCCCTTTTTCCGGTGTATTATTGTGCAATGATTCCCTAGTATGTATTAGAGAGCTGTATTTACAGACCAAAAAAGTGTCAAGCAACACAAGCATTGGCAAAGTCAATAGGTCTTGCCTATGCAACAGCTATTGGCTTGGCCAATGTGTTTTACCCATTTTGTACAACAGCGTGGCTGCTGTTCAGCATGGCTAAAAGTTAGTGGCATAGAAGAGATTGGTGTGGAGTGTTGAGTGGAACCGTGAAAAGTGGAGTAGAGTGTTGTAGAGCGGAGTGGCAGAGAGAATTGTGTATTGGAGTGGCATAGTGTGGAGTTGCTTAGAGTGACATACACAGGAGTGGTATAGGTTAGAGTGGACTGGTGTAGAGTGAATTGGCATATAGTGTTGCAGAGAATTGTGCAACAGAGTGTAGTGCCATTGAGTGTAGTGGCATTGAATTCCGCGTTATACAATGCAGAGTTGTAGAATTCAGTGGTGTAGGTAAGAGTGGTGCATAGTAGAGTGCAGTGGTGCAGAGGGGAGTGGCACAGACTGGAATGGAGCAAAGTAGAGTGACACAGTAGAGTGGCATAGAGTGCAGTGGCATAGAGTGCAGTGGTGTAGAGTGGTACAGAGTGTTGTGGCGTACAGTTGAGAGATGCAGCGGGCAGTGGCACAAAGTAGAATTGAGTGGCACAGAGTGCAGTGGTGTAGATTGCAGAGTAGAGATAAGGGGCAATGCATGCAGTGGCATAGTGTATTGCAGAGCAGAGTAGCATAGAATGGTGCAGAGTAGAATATAGTTCTGTAGACTGCAGTGGCACAGAGTGCAGTGGCATAGAGTGGAGTAGTGTGGTGCAGAGTAGACTGGTGTGGAGTTCAGTGATGAAGAGTGCAGTGTTGCAGAGTAGAGTGTCAGAGTGCAGTGGTGTGGAGTGCAGTAGAGTGGCATTGAGAGCAGTGACGTAGAGTATAGTGATGCAGAGTAAAATGCAGTTGCGTAGATTGCAGTTGTGTAGAGTAAATCGACGTAGAGTCCAGTGGTTAGGAGTTGAGTGGCATAATATGCAGTGGCATAAAGTGGAGTGGTGCAGACTGGAGTAGAGTTGTGTAAAGTGCAATGACATAGAGAAGTTTGTTTCAGTGTAGAATTAAGTGGTGTACAGTGGAGTAGTGCATAGTAGAGTGCAGTTGTGTAGAGTGGCATAGAGTGTAATGTGTAAAGTGCTGTAAAGTGCAGTGGCATAGAGTGCAGTGGTGCAGAGTATATTAAAGTGGCTTACAGTGGATTGGCATAGAGTGCAGGGGCATATAGTTGAGTTTTATATAGTAAACTACATTATTGTAGTGTGTTTTGGCATGCAGTGCAGTGGCATACAGTGCAGTGTTGCTGAGTGGCGCAGAGTACAGTAGCCTAGAGTGGAGTTGTGCACAGTGAATAGGTGTGGCTTAGACTAGAGTGGTATGGAGTGTAGTGGTGAAGAGTGCAGTGGTAAAAAGTAGAGTGGCAAAGAGTGCATTGGCATAGAGTAGATGGTACATGGTAGAGTAGTGAGGTGTTGCATGAAGTGATGTAGAGTGCAGTAGTATAGAGTGAAGTGGTGCAGAGTGCAGTGGTGTGGAGTGGTGTAAAGTGGAGTTGTGCAGAGTAGAGTGCAGTAGTGTGGTTTGGTGCTCAGTAGAGTGGAGTGGCATAGAGTGTGGTACTCATGGTGTGGCAGCACACTGACATTACAGGCCATACATTTTCAATTGAAATGACCATTACATTTGCACAGACATACCGTTTTACTAGTAAAACCATAGAGTGCAAAGGCAAAAATGTGTGGAAATTGCATCACCTAGTGTAATGATTTGTTTTGATCATATTAAAGTATTTGTTTCCAACACACTTCAGAAGTAACAAAAAATTCCTTCATTTGAGTTCCTAATTCTGAATACCTACACAGTTCATTTAAATGTTGTTGTGTGCAGAGAAAAAAAAGTCTTCCACCCTCAGTATTCAGCAAGATTGCCACATCAATCCTTTCACTTTGAAGTCAGAGAAAGAAAAGTAAACAATCCCCTCGGAAGACAGCGCTTGACAATTGACCTCATTTTTTTAATGCAAAGCAAATGTGACCACATAAGAACAAGGTTTACAGCCGTGTTTACAGAAAGGCAGCACTGAGAAGGAAACTGTAAATAAGGTTTTAGCAAGGGAAGGTACAAATTCCAGCTGGACAGTCTAAAACAAATAAAGTCAGCAAATGCAAGGCAAGCAAATGTGAGAAACAAACCATAAGGCCAATGGCAAGCAACCGTCAGAATTGATTCTTATGTCAGCTTTCAGAATGTCCCCAAGATGTATTTAGCAAACCAGACAACTGTGCTTTCTGGTAAGCTGCGACCTAAAATGAAACTGCTGAAGAAGAAACAGGGAAGAAAGCTAGGCTCTACAAAAGTAAAAAAAACTAAGCAAACCCAAATGCTAACATGCAGCTTCATGGTTCGTATCAGGATTAACTGGCAGCCTTTAAACAGAAGGGCTATATAACAGTTGAGCTAAATCACACAAAAACCTATTGTAAATGTACCTGAAACGTAGAGTCAGAAAGTAGGTACTACTGGTTGAAGGAGGAACTCTTACCAACCTAAAAGACCCTCGTTAGGTCTTAAAGCAAGTTTAAATGAAACTCTGCTCAATATCTAGTAGTAAATCTATTGAGAAAATGTTGTGCATTTCAAGCAGCACCACATTTTTTTAAGTCAAGAGCACAAAAGAATACGAATTCCAAATTCATTTATAGAACAATTTAATAAGTAAAAAGACTCCAAAGCAAATTCAAAGAAGAGCACTCAACTATATTGTTTTACAAAGCTCATGAAAAAAGCACCTAGCACTAGGTGTCTCCAGCCCTGGCTTCTTTGTGGCAGTCATCTGTGGTCAGTTGGACCCTCTTGGAGTTAGGAGTTCTACTGCTTTTTGTGTCCCTACAGAAAGAAAACAGAAGATCAAACACTTGGCACATTGAGAGCAGGTCCATTCCCTGGTTGGGGTCAGGGGTATTTGAGTCCTTTTGTTCCATCAGGGTCTCCTTTCTTCCGATGTTGTCTTCTCAGGTCCAGAAGTGTTCTGAGAAGGTGGTGGTAAGGTGCTAATGTTATGTTGTCCGCTAGCCAAACACTGAAGTGTTTCCTACACTATCTCCTGTCTACTTACTCACCCTCTGCTCACTATCTTTGCAGAATGTCTTCTTCGCCTATTTGTAAACATTTTCTGAAGCCCTAAATCCAAAAAGGCTAGTTTTCTTTCAATCTGGAGGGGGTCTGGTGCACCCTCAATCAATCCCCCTATTTAGAAGATGTGTACTACCCCTCTGCCAGTATCAAAAACTGTTTCTCCCTACAGCTGGGTTTAGAACCAGAATGCCTTTGTTCTGCAAACTGATCCCATCCCCCTCCCAGATGCCCAACTTCTGTCAAGTAGCTATTAGTTTATATTACTCCTGCTTTAGTGTGCCAAGAGGCCACACCAGTATCCTATGGGAACATAGTTGTTAACTTTCCATCAAGAATGTGTATTGAGTCACTGGAATGGAACTGAGGTAGAAATTGCTTCTAAACCAGTTTTGTCTCAGGCACCACATTTTTATACAGTTACGTTTCTACTATCGCTATCATAATCTATTTTACCATCAAAGTAGACTGTCTTAAGCGAAGTTTTAAATAACTTCACTCAGTTTTCTAGTAATTTCTCAAGACAAGATGTAAAATACGGATTTGAAATGCTCCAAGGCCTTTTCATGAAACATCTGGCCCGTCCTACACTGTGAAAGTACCTTTTAGGTTTTTATTCATCATGATGACACATTATTCCCACTATGTACTATGCCAGATTTTTATATTAAGCCCCAAGACCTGTGGGTTTATAATGCACATTTTAGGTGTGAATTATTAGTATATAAATGTAATTTTCCCTTCATGACAAAGGAACCTTTCCCTGTGAAGTGTCACTGCAATTCTTTGCAACTGCACCCCATCCAGAGCATTATAGTGCTCCTGGCAGCCCTAGATGTTTGTCATATATGTGGATAGAATACAAACACACTGAACCCCATCTATGGCACTTAACTTCCATGCTGTTGCTGCAATTTCTGCACCAATATAAAATGGCTATACTGAAGAGATAAATGCACCAATTGGGTTGAACCTTTGTACAGTATCATTTTAGGGATAGACTTAGGACTGATTGATAGTGCCACAGCAGAACTTCCAAAACTGCAAGAAAATCTATGGTGACCACCCAGAAAATACAGCTTTCTTTCACAGGCCTGAAAAAACCATGGAGTACAGAAAACACACTGTCACTAGCCGTTGCTACACATGGTAAATTCTGTCTTCAACCACGCATACACAAATGGTCGATGCCAAATGAGGCCAACAACAGAGTTCCCAAAGGAACATTCTAGAATTGCATGGCACCAATAATTGATGCAGTGCAGAAAACCTTGTTCACTGCAATGAAATTTGCTCCCTTTCGTAAGTAAACTGTGATTGGGGAGAGGATGTTATGGACATCCTTGATAAATCAACAATAGAAATTAGCCAACCCAAGCAAACCTTGCATTTTCTTAACCATGGTTGTGGCTGGCTATTCCTTATGGCAATACTCTTTTGTGTGCTCATCATTAACCCTTGTAAAGTTAGTATGAAATCTGGAAAGTGGGTGACTAGATCGTGCCTAGAAATATTCCCAAAACTGCTCAAACATAACCAAAATTCTCTCTTTCTTACTGGGAATACACCAGCATGTAATCTATGTAAACTGCAACTTTGTTTAGGAGTTTTTACTCTACTTCATTTATGAACTGGAAAAGGGTGGCAGGTGTATTACATAGGATCAATGGCATGATCTGATATTTGAAAAGACCTAACTTGGTCCTGAATGCAGTCTTCTGTTTGCCCCCTTTATGCACCCGCACCAAATGGTAAGCCACTTAGTGATCCACTGTAGGTTAGATTTGGTCTGACTTAACTTGGTCTAAAAGGATTGCTCTGTAGTCTAGAGATATGTTCTAAATGTTACCACCTTTTTCGCTAAAAAGGAAGAAAATGAGCTGAGAGTTTAAGATTAATAGACGAAACCATTCTGTAGATTTTACCCTATGTGCTAATTGTATGCTTCTGTACATGCACAAACTATGACTACACAGTAGATATGCCCCCGGTATGAAATTAGTCTTGCTGTTTCAAGGAATATGGGATGGTAATTGTTCTGTATTAGACTCAGTAAAGGCATCCCTAAAGTCTACATAAACATCCAGTAAATAAGTAGTATCCAGGGAACAAATACAGTAGACTTGGCTACTATCCCGAAACAGTGACATAATGATGTGTCTTTACTTTGAGAACATTTTCCAAAACAATGTTGATGGCTACAGTCCGAATTCGGATTTATTGTTCTCCCAACCAATTTTAGGGCTGCATTCAATTAACCAATGAAGTCTAAGAATTAGTTAAAACTGAGGGGAACTAATCTAGTTGACCTGAAGAAGTTCAATGTGGTCCTGTGGGCCTTTAACCTGAATGAGCTCCATATGTGCCATTGTTAGGCCAGAAGATAAATTGTTAACATCAACAGGTAGAATTTGTTCACTAACAGCTTTAAGAATAGATTGGAAACCGATCTTACTTCTGTTTCGTAAATCACAAAGCTTTCCTATGGCACTCACATTTTTCATCACTGTCATATTACATACAAATGTATCTCTAGAGCTTGACATTACATGAGACTATGTGGGGGAATGCTGAGTATAATATATTTGCTATGCTGTGAGGCTTTTCCTCCATGGAGTTATATGCCTGCCCTGCCATAGCCACTCTACTGACAGCACAGGATACCTTGTTGTCTCCTATCTCATGCATCTGTAGTCAATGGCTCATGTAGAGTGTCTATTTGTATGGGTTCAAAATTAGCCTCTGACCTAACATTTGTTTGTACACTTATAGTACTTAAGGTCAGAATGCCCACCCCGCCTTGCATTTAATGAGTTTATGATCTACCTGTAAGTTTAAATCAATTAATGCTACTAATTCAGTGGGACTACTGGGTGTCTGCGCTAGAGCACATGTTATGTGTCAAGTAAGCCGCAGGAGAACAAGTTGCTCATTAAGGTTCTGGTCAACCTGTTTCTATAATCAACTTATTAAACTGTGGCAACTACTCTAGTGAGTCTTGGTTTCCCAGTCTTAAATCCAACAGCTCATTATTGGTTGAGTGCGTTTATCGAAAAGAGCTAGAATTTAAAAGAATCTGATCCAATTTTGTAGTTGGATATTATTGGGCAGTTTTGTGATATCACTGGCACTAACCATTCCACATCAACACCTGACAAATATGAAAGGTTGAAAGCCACCTTGGACTGTGCATCATGGAAAACAGCCGGGTTGCATAATAAGTGTAAAGCACCTTGGCTCAAAACTCCTGCTGCATTTCTTCTAACAGGTGCTCGAAAGAGACTAGAATAAACCATTAAGCCAACCTTGTCCACCGCTGAAAGCAAGTGGGCACTCTAAACTGTGTGGTAGGTGTCTTAGAGGATCTAGGAGCTAGCTTTGACTTGCAACATCCTGCTACTGCCTGTTCTATCTATCCTGCAGATTGAATGACTGTTACACTAAGTTGCAGAGAGGGAGTTAGGGGAAAGGGACAATGCGAAGTGTGGAGGCTGCTTCCAGTCCTGACTTTCTGTTGTGATGATGCTGCAGCTCTTATGTTCTTGGACTATCCGGTGTCAGTGAGCAAAGTATGACACTGCAGTATTATGCCCT
Organism: Pleurodeles waltl; assembly: GCF_031143425.1. NCBI lineage: Eukaryota > Metazoa > Chordata > Amphibia > Caudata > Salamandridae > Pleurodeles > Pleurodeles waltl. Next base: position 554,246,631 of record NC_090445.1, read on the forward strand.
GCAAAATAATAAACAATTAGAAATACATCAAACTACATTATGTACTTGACACATTGTATCTGTGCACAACAACCTTTCCACCTTATCTACAGCACTTTAGAATGACCTAAAAGCGGAATCGTCTCTTTAGGTGTTTTAAGATGACTTCTGAAAATCTTTAACTCTGTCTTTTGCTGCCTCTTGCTTCAAAGTATCTGTTTTCATGGGTAAATGAATTCTGAATGAGTCTTTTCCTGGTTGCTAAATGCACTACCTAGCAACAACATTCTAAGTTACTGTTGCCTTAACATGTCTATGAAGTCTGTCTGAGAACTAGTTACCATCACTAGTATCCAAGATTAGAGTTTCAAGTCAATGCTTTGTTTCTGTTTAGAAATACAGTTTAACTTCAAAGAAACTCTGTCAATTTTTTTCTGCTTGGGTCCTTAAATAAATGTATTTGTCTGTGAAGTTTTCAATGTCCTGATACTTTATCGCACATAAACTCAAAACAAATTCTTCCTTGACACTGTTGCTTGTTTATGGCATTACATAGGAATTCTCAAAAGTTTTCTTGTATCCTTTTCTTTAGAAGAAGCTGTAGCGAGGAAGTGTTTTTTACCCTGAAGCAGGATCTTGGTGTGCTGCTCTCTGTGATGGCAACAGGACTGACAAGCTCCTAAATGCTTTCTGTCTGCGTGAGTATCTTTTTCAGGAATGAGCAAGCTGTTTAATAGCTGCCTAACTGCCGGTGAATGCCACTGAAATCTGCAGTTCTGCAAATGGGAGACACTTCCTCCCTATGGCTTCTTCTAAAGTCTTGTCCTAGATACCGATCTTGGGAAATTGAGGTCAAATGATACAACATATCTCATACCACATGTGAACTTACCAAATTCCTTTTTGGGGTTGATCCTGCAGGTGCATGCGCTATCTAATGGATCTTGCTTGTGAGACTCTGTTATGCTTAGTAAAGGGCTTGGAGCCCGCCTATCACTCACCATTTATTGATTTGCATGGCACTCTTCTTTACAGCCTCGTAATTCGTCAAGGCACACCTGGCATCATTTCCATTCCTCTGCATGGAGCACGGATCAAGCACTAATAAATTAAACTTAATCAGTGCTCGTCCGTCTCTCCTGACGTGATCAAGGTACTATCTTGTTCTTTTTGACTTCAAGTGCCCCACAAACAATAGCTTTGTGATTGGCAAAACATGCCCCAGAGGGCAAACAAAATTACAACGTTTTAGTTTTTAAGACTAACTTTTCTTTTACTTTTTCAAGTCACCTTTTCTCACTTTCCACTCATGTTTTCTTTGGTTTTTACTCATGGGCACTCTTTTCAAAGAATGACAATTAACATGTTTGAAATATTGTAAAGTAACAGTGTTTCTTAATTATGTGCAACCTCAGTTTGAAATTAACACATAATAATGCAGTACACCCAATCCACGCCACTCAAATCCGCGCCACACCAATCCAACCCACTTTATCCCACACTACTCCACCACACCTCAATCCAATCCAGTACAGCCCACACCACTTCAATTCTCCTGACCCACCCCAATCTAATCTGCCCCAATCCAATTCGTCCCACTCTAATCTAAAACAATCTGCTTCACTACAAAGCAATCTGCCCTACTCCAATTCTCCCTACAAAAATCAAAAACAATCTGTGCCACTCCAAAGCAATCTGTCCCACTCCAATTCAACCCACTCCAATTCCACAAATCTGCCCCACTCCATTCCAATCCACCCCAATCCAACCAACCCCATCCCAATTCACCCCACACAAATCAACCACTACGACCCAGTCCAACGCACACCAATCCAATTCACCAAAATCCTGCCCAGTCCAAATGACCCCACTCCAATCTAGTATACTTCACCCCAATCCACAACTCCCCAATCTACTCGAGTCCAGACCACCCCACTCAAGTCCACCCCACTCTAGTCTATCCACCCCACTCCAATTCAATCCAACCCACTCCAATCTTCCACACTCCAATCATACTCTACACTCCAATCATCCAACCCACACCACTCCAACTCACCCAACTCCAATCACGTCCACTACCCAATCCACCTCACTCCAATACAATTCATCCCACTTCAATATAACCCACTTTAATCCAGCCCACTCAGTATAGTCCACATGAATCCACCCTACTCGTCGTTTCTTCTCTCCGCAGGAGAGCGATGCGTCGATCCGGTCAGCACCCGGTGGGGTCAGGGCAGGCCCTGCGTTGTTTTTACACACCCAGCGATTTTTGCATCGGAAATCCAGCCGCACGATGATCCGAAAACCACGCAGTCTCCGTCAGCAATGCTGTGAGTCTTTTCTTAAGCCCCGGGCAACGATCTTTGGGTCGCATTGCAGGCAAGCGTTAATTTTCAGCCATGAAGCCGGCGGAGCGTCGATTTTTCAGCCGCAGATCGGAGTCGCATAGATCTTTTCCGAGCACGGCAGTCCGTGCATGTGTTTCCCCCTCTTAGGGTGCCAGATTCTCCTTCCAGGGTCCCAGGAACTGGATGGGCACCATTTGGCAGAGTAGGAGTCTCTCCAGAGACTCCAGGTGCTGGCAGAGAGAAGTCTTTGCTGTCCCTGAGACTTCAAACAACAGGAGGCAAGCTCTAAATCAAGCCCTTGGAGATCTTCACAAGAAGGAAAACAACACAAAGTCCAGTCTTTGTCCTCTAGCACAGGCAGAAGCAGCAACTGCAGGAGGGCTCCACAAAGCACAGTCACAGGCAGGGCAGCTCTTCTTCCTCAGCTCTTCAGCTCTTCTCCAGGCAGAGGTTCCTCTTGGTTCCAGAAGTGTTTCTCAAGTCTGTAGATTTGGGTGCCCTTCTTATACCCATTTTAGTCTTTGAAGTCACCTTTCTTCAAAGGGGACTCACACCTACTTGTGAAATCCTGCCTTGCCCAGGCAAGGCCTCCGACACACACCACAGGGTTGGAGCCTGCATTGTCAGAGGCAGGCACAGTCCCTTCAGATGAGAGTGACCACTCCACCCCTCCCTCCTAGCAGAGATGGCTAATCAGGAAATGCAGGTTACACCCCAGCCCCCTTTGTGTCACTGTCTAGTGCGAGGTGAAAAACAACCCAACTGTCAAACTGACCCAGACAGGGAATCCACAAACAAGGCAGAGTCACAAAATGGTTTAAGCAAGAAAATGCTCACTTTCTAAAAGTGGCATTTTCAAACGCACAATCTTAAAATCAACTTCACTAAAAGATGTATTTTGTAATTGTGAGTTCAGAGACCCCAAACTCCACATGTCCATCTACTTTCTAGGGGAATCTACACTTTAATCATATTTAAAGGTAGCCCCCATATTATCCTATGAGAGAGACAGGCCTTGCAACAGTGAAAAACGAAATTGGCAGTATTTCACTGTCAGGACATATAAACCACATTACTATAGGTCCTACCTCATCCATACACTGCACCCTGCCCTTGGGGCCACATAGAGCCTACCTTAGGGGTGCCTTACATGTAAGAAAAGGGAAGGTTTAGGCCTGGCAAGTGGGTACACTTGCCAAGTCGAATTTACAGTGTAAAAAAATACACTTACAGACACTGCAGTGGCAGGTCTGAGACATGATTACAGGGCTACTTGTGTGGGTGGCACAACCAGTGCTGCAGGCCCACTAGTAACATTTGATTTACAGGCCCTGGGCACCTCTAGTGCACTTTACTAGGGACTTAACAGTAAAACAAATATGCCAATCATGGAGAACCAATTACGTACACATTTTAAACAGGAGCACTTGCACTTTAGCACTGGTTAGCAGTGGTAAAGTGCCCAGAGTAACAAAAACAGTAAAATAAGAGTCCAGCACACATCAACAACCTGGGAAACAGAGGCAAAAAGTTAAAGAGACCACGCCAAGGATGAAAAGTCTAACACGTGTCCCCCCCCAGCTAAAAGTGGGGAGCAACTACCCAACCTCATGGGAGTTCTCATCACTAAGACGGAAGAACCTGGACAGACCATCAGCATTGGCGTGCTATGTACCAGGACGATGTTCCACCGTAAAGTCCATCCCCTGTAGGGAAATGGACCACCTCAACAGTTTTGGATTCTCACCCCTCATCTGCATTAACCATCTGAGGGGCATGTGGTCGGTCTGAACTCGGAAGTGAGTCCCAAACAAGTAGGGTCTTAGCTTCTTCAGTGCCCAGACCACAGCAAACGCTTTGCGTTCTATGGCACTCCACCTACGTTCCCTGGGTAGTAACCTCCTGCTAATGAAGGCTACGGGTTGATCTAGGCCCTCTTCATTAAGTTGTGAGAGTACTGCTCCAATACCATGCTCTGAGGCGTCTGTTTGCACAACAAACTCCTTGGAGTAGTCAGGTGCCTGCAGCACAGGTGCTGTGCACATGGCAGCCTTCAGGGCATCAAAAGCGTTCTGGCAAGCCTCTGTCCAGATCACTTTCTTGGGTTGCTTCTTAGAAGTCAACTCAGTTAAGGGGGTAACAATGGTACCATATCCCTTAACAAACCTCCGGTAATATCCTGTGAGACCTAAAAAGGCTCTCACTTCAGTCTGGGTCTTGGGAGGCTCCCAAGCCAGAATCGTGTCAATCTTAGGCTGTAGGGGTGCCACCTGGCCACTCCCCACCTGGTGTCCTAAGTACACCACAGAACCCTGCCCTATTTGGCACTTGCTCGCCTTAATAGTGAGGCCTGCCTTCTGCAGGGCCTCTAACACTCTCCAGAGGTGTTGCAGGTGTTCCTCCCATGTGGAACTAAACACAGCAATGTCATCCAGGTAGGCGGCACTGAACTCATCCAGTCCTGCCAACACCTGGTTGACCAACCTCTGAAAGGTGGCAGGGGCGTTCTTCATCCCAAAGGGCATCACATTGAAGTGGAAGTGCCCATCTGGGGTAGAGAATGCTGACCTCTCCTTTGCCCCCTCAGTTAAGGCAATCTGCCAGTACCCAGATGTTAAATCAAACGTACTGAGGTACTTGGCAGCTCCTAACCGATCAATGAGCTCATCAGCTCGGGGGATGGGGTGTGCGTCAGTCTTGCTGACCAGATTGAGACCCCAGTAGTCCACACAGAACCTAAGTTCTGGAGTAGCACCAGGAGCAGCAGCCTTTGGGACCAAGACCACTGGGCTGGCCCAAGGACTGCTGGAGTGCTCAATAACCCCTAGGGTTAACATATTGGAGACTTCCTCCTTAATGCAAGCCCTGACCCTGTCAGTCACCCTGTAAACCTTATGTTTAACAGGTGCACTGTCCCCAGTGTCCACATCATGTGTGCACAGGTGTGTGACTCCTGGGATCAGGGAAAACAGCGAGGTGAACTGTCTCAGCACGTGGCGACAGTCCCTCTGCTGTTCCTCAGTCAGGGAGGGGGGAGAGGATTACTCCCTCCACAGACCCATCTTTCTCTCCTGCAGACAGGAGGTCAGGAAGAGGCTCACTCTCTTCCTCCACCCCGTCATATGTCGCTAGGAGCATGGATAGCTCAGTTTGCTCAAAGTGTGGTTTGAGGCGGTTGACATGTAGGACCCTCAAAGGGTTCCTGCGGGATTGCAAGTCTACCAGATAGGTGACCTCGCTCTTTCTTTCCACCACCTCAAAAGGCCCAGTCCACTTATCTTGGAGAGCCCTAGGCTCCACTGGTGCCATGACCCACACTTTTTGTCCAGGCTGAAACTCAACCAGAGTGGCATTCTGGTCGTACCACCGTTTCACATCCTCCTGGCTTGCTTCCAGGTTCTCCTGAGCGAGACTCCTGAAGCGGGCAGTCTGGTTTCTTAGTGCCAGCATGTAGCTAAATACATCCTGGGATGGTTTACTAGGAGCTTTCTCCAAAGCCTCCTTCACCAGACTGAGCGGTCTCCTCACAGGGTGACCACAGATGAGCTCAAAGGGGCTAAAGCCAAGTCCCTTTTGAGGCACCTCCCTGTAAGCGAACAGAAGGCATGGCAAGAGGACATCCCACTTATGCCTCAAGGGCTCTGACAGGCCCTGAATCATGCCTTTCAAGGTGCGGTTGAATCTCTCAACCAGACCATTACTTTGGGGGTGGTAAGGTGTGGTGAACTTGTACGTTACCCCACACACCTTCCACAGAGACTTCATATAAGTGGATATGAAGTTTGTACCTCTATCAGATACCACTTCCTTGGGGAACCCCATGCGGGTAAAAACTCCCATCAAAGCACGTCCCACCATGGCGTCAGTGACCGTCCTTAGAGGAATGGCTTCTGGGTACCGTGTGGCATGGTCCACCAAGACTAGGATGAACCTGTTGCCCATGGCTGTCTTGGGATCCAGAGGCCCCACAATGTCAATTCCTACCCTTTCAAAGGGAGTACTGACTTCCGGTAAAGGTTGGAGGGGAGCTTTGCATTTCCCCCCATCCTTGCCACTTGCCTGACAAGTCTGACAAGACCTACAATAAGCAGATGACTGCTTGTGCATCAAGGGCCAGTAAAAGTGGGAGACAAGCCTCTTATAGGTCTTGTCCTGCCCTAGATGTCCTGCCAATGGCACATCATGAGCCAAACCCAGTAGGAAGGCCCTGAAGCACTGGGGTACCACCAGCATACGAGCTGACCCCGGCTCAGGAACCTTAGGCTCACTATACAGGAGGCCATCCTCCCAATAAATCAGGTGAGTACCGGGCGCCTCGCCAGCCGCCTGGGCTACAGCCTGCTGCTGTAGCCCCTCAAGAGTAGGGCACTCCTTCTGCGCTGTGCAGAATGCTTCCCTGGTGGGTCCCCCTTCCTGCTGCCACTGCGACAGCTCAGGGACCTCCCCCAGTTTAGCCACCTGTTCCCCTGTAGGCTCCGGGGCATCACCCTCAGGCTCTGCCTCCTCCCGGACCGTGGGAACTTCTGGGGCTGGTTTCCCGTGCCCCCTGCCCTTCCTCTTCTTTGCGGTCCCCTGGGCCACTGTTTCAGGCTCCAGGGGCTCTTGGCTACCCTGATTGGTTGCCATAGACCGGGTGGATACGCATACCCACCCAGGCAGACCCAACATCTCCAAGTGAGACCTGTGTTCCACCTCCTTCCAAGGGGAATCCTCCAGGTCGTTACCTAGCAAACAATCAACAGGCATGGTTGGACTCACAGCTACTTTCCAGGAACCTGAGACCCCCCCCCCCATTCGAAGGGAACCTGCGCCACTCTGCAGAGGCGCTCAGAGTTGTCTACCGCAACTACTTGGTGAAGTACCCGGGGATCAATCTGCTCTTCAGACACCAGGTGACTCCTCACTGTAGTCACACTGGCTCCTGTGTCTCTAAGAGCCTCCACCCTCTGTCCATTGATGGTCACCCATTGCCTGTATTTCTTAGTGTTATCAGGCACTAGGTTTCTCTGGACCATCTCACTGTCCCCTAGTGAGACAAGGGTCATTTCTGCTGATTCCCACCCACCTGAAACCAACTCCTCCCCAAGCGCTACACTGGCCAAACCCTGGGACGGTGCACCAGTGGGTGCCGGTGTACTTTTGGGGCATTTGGGGTCCCCCCTCACATGACCCACCTGGTCACATGCATAGCACTTACGTGGGGGACCACCTGCCACTGGCTTCCCTTTGGACAACCATGGCTTCTTTTCACTGGGGGGTTTGGAATCCTTACCCTGGGAATCAGTTTGGGGTCCTTTAGAGAACTCCCCCTGTTTGCCCTTACCCCCCCCTTTCTTCTGAGAGGGACCCTGCCCACCCTTGGCGTGGTCTCTCCCATACCTCTTTTGGACCCTGGTGCTCTCCCAGCGGTCCACTTCCTGCGAAAGCTTCCTGGGGTCAGTCAGCTTGCTGTCAATGAGGTGCTGGCGCAGCTCTGGAAAACATAAACTGTACAAGTGCTCCCATGCAATTAAATTGTAAAGCCCCTCATACGTGTTTACCTTACTGCCCTTCACCCAACCATCCAGTGACCTGCAAAAAGAATCAACACATTCCAACCATGTTTGGGATTCCTTTCTCTTGTAGGATCTAAACTTCTCCTTGTACTGCTCAGGGGTGAGACCATACCTGGTGAGTAAGGCCTCCTTCATGACAGGGTAGGTGAGACTCTGAGCATCCCCTAAGGCCGTCAGTGTGTCCCTCCCCTCTGCCTCAAAATGCTTCCACAGGGCTGCCCCCCAATGAGCTTCAGGGACCAGGTTCATGTGGAGAGCTGACTCATAACCCTTGAACCACAAGTAGATATCATCCTCCCCTCTTATAATACCTCACAAGGTCTTTTGGGATGTGTACCCTTCTCTCCGGATACACTGTAGGATTGCTGCCACCATCCCTACTGGACTGGCTCCTCTGATCTAACTCCTTTAAGTTAAGCTCATGAGCCAGCTGCATCTTCCTTTCCTCCAGGACTGCTCTTCTCTCATCTCTTTCTTTCTCCAGATTGAGCTTCTGCAGCTCCAATTGGTATGCCCTCTCTGCCTGTCTGTCCTACAACTCCTCAGGTGTCAGACCCTTGGATGAGACACTGCTACCTGCCCTGGAGACCTTCTCCCTGGACATAACAGGCCCACCCACAATACCATTGTGTACTGAACACTCTTCCTCATCCTCCTCATCTCCCTCATCCTCTGTGTGCCCTTCAGTGCTCTTGGCTGTCACCCAGGCCCTCAGCGCCTTTTGCAGCTCCTCCTTCCTGGATGAGCTCTTAATGGGACAGTCAAAACTTTTACAGAACTGCTTCAACTGAGCTTTGGTATAACTCTCCAATTTCTCAAGGTCAAAGTCAGCTCCAACTGATGAATCTCCAAGTAGAGACATGATGAAAGGTAAAAAGAGTGCAAAGTTCCAAATGCAGAAACAAGTTCCCAAATGAAGTTCAGCGTCAATCAAGGATCAGCGAAAAAAAACCAAAGTGGAAGTAGGGAAAAATCCACAAAAAGAGAAAAAGCTAAAATCTCAAGACAAGCAGTATGTGGTCACGTAGTGGTCTGAACTCAAACAGTAGTGTACACTTAATTACTGTATGTCAAGTACAAATACAAGTCTAAATCCCAACCGCTGATCACCAATGTTAGAAATGGGGTCTTTGGTTGATAGTCAGGTTACCCCCTGTTCAAGCAAGGACCCTCACTCTAGTCAGGGTAAAAGAGAATCACCCTCAGCTAACCCCTGCTTACCCCCTTGGTAGCTTGGCAGAGCAGTAGGCTTAACCTCAGAGTGCTAGGTGTAAAGTATTTGTACCAACACACACAGTAACTTAATGATAACACTACAAAATGACACAACACCGGTTTAGAAAAATAGGAAATATTTATCTAAACAAAACAAGACCAAAACGACAAAAATCCAACATACACAAGTCAAGTTATGAATTTTTAAAGATTAAACTCAAAAATAGCGCTTAGAAACAAAAATGCTTCGATGAGATGTTAACACGGCGTCGTGATGGAGTCGTTCCCAACAAGCCGACACCAGCGGCGCCGGACACGGAGTCCTGTAGACCCCCAAGTACAGTACCTTTGGTGAAGAGTGAAAACAAGCCGATGCGCGAAGTCGGGAATTGCGGCGTCTGTGCGAAACGTTGAATCCGTGCACTTCGAGCGGCGTCGGTCACGGCGTGGTGCGGCGACTTCCACGGAGTCACGGACTTCAGCGGGTCTGCTGCGGCGTCGGGCCTGCGAAGAGCGTCGCTTTCCAGCGAAGGTCACGGCGTCGGGTGCAGGCGGCGTCACCGGATTCAGCAGCGGTGTTGGTCCGGAGTCGTCCAAAGTCGATTTCCTTGGATTTCCACCAGCTTTCCTTTCAAGGGCCCAGGAACTGGATAGGGCACCACTTGTCAGTGCAGGAGTCTCTCCAGAGACTCCAGGTGCTGGCAGAGAGAAGTCTTTGCTGTCCCTGAGACTTCAAACAACAGGAGGCAAGCTCTAAATCAAGCCCTTAGAGATTTCTTCACAAGGTGGAAGGCACGCAAAGTCCAGTCTTTGCCCTCTTACTCTGGCAGAAGCAGCACTGCAGGAAAGCTCCACAAAGCAAAGTCACAGGCAGGGCAGCACTTCTTCCTCAGCTATCAGCTCTTCTCCAGGCAGAGGTTCCTCTTGGTTCCAGAAGTGTTTCTCAAGTCTGTAGATTTGGGTGCCCTTCTTATACCCATTTTAGTCTTTGAAGTCACCTTTCTTCAAAGGGGACTCACACCTACTTGTGAAATCCTGCCTTGCCCAGGCAAGGCCTCCGACACACACCAGGGGGTTGGAGCCGGCATTGTCAGAGGCAGGCACAGTCCTTTCAGATGAGAGTGACTACTCCACCCCTCCTTCCTAGCAGAGATGGCTAATCAGGAAATGCAGGTTACACCCCAGCCCCCTTCGTGTCACTGTCTAGTGCGAGGTGAAAAACAACCCAACTGTCAAACTGACCCAGACAGGGAATCCACAAACAAGGCAGAGTCACAAAATGGTTTAAGCAAGAAAATGCTCACTTTCTAAAAGTGGCATTTTCAAACGCACAATCTTAAAATCAACTTTACTAAAAGATGTATTTTTGAATTGTGAGTTTAGGGACCCCAAACTCCACATGTCCATCTACTCTCTAGGGGAATCTACACTTTAATCATATTTAAAGGTAGTCCCCATATTATCCTATGAGAGAGACAGGCCTTGCAACAGTGAAAAACGAAATTGGCAGTATTTCACTGTCAGGACATAAATACCACATTAATATATGTCCTACCTTATCCATACACTGCACCCTGCCCTTGGGGCTACCTAGGGCCTACCTTAGGGGTGCCTTACATTGCAAGAAAAGGGAAGGTTTAGGCCTGGCAAGTGGGTACACTTGCCAAGTCGAATTTACAGTGTAAAAAAATACACTTACAGACACTGCAGTGGCAGGTCTGAGACATGATTACAGGGTTACTTGTGTGGGTGGCACAACCAGTGCTGCAGGCCCACTAGTAACATTTGATTTACAGGCCCTGGGCACCTCTAGTGCACTTTACTAGGGACTTAACATTAAAACAAATATGCCAATAATGGAGAACCAATTACGTACACATTTTAAACAGGAGCACTTGCACTTTAGCACTGGTTAGCAGTGGTAAAGTGCCCAGAGTAACAAAAACAGTAAAATCAGAGTCCAGCACACATCAACAACCTGGGGAACAGAGGCAAAAAGTTAAGGGAGACCACGCCAAGGATGAAAAGTCTAACAGGAGCACTTGCACTTTAGCACTGGTTGGCAGAGGTAAAGTGCCCAGAGTAACAAAAACAGCAAAAACAGAGTCCAGCACACATCAACAACCTGGGAAACAGAGGCAAAAAGTTAAGGGAGACCACGCCAAGGATGAAAAGTCTAACACACCCTAATCCACCCAATCACACCGACATCCAACCTGCTCAATATAATCCACCCCACTCCAATCAAGTCCATCTAACCCCATCCACCTCCCTCTAACACAATCCACTCCACTCAATACAATCCACTTAATCAACCCCACCCAGTGAATCCACCCTACTCCAGTCAAATCCACATCACTCATAATCACCTTAATTTACCCCACTTCAATCCAGTACACCGCTCTCCAATCCAATCACCCCACACCAATTCAATCCAGTCCACCCCACTGCAATCCAGTCCACTCCATCCCAATCCAGTCCACCCCAATCAATCCAATCCACCCCAAACAATCCAATCCACCCCATCACACCCTAATCTACCCACCACACCCTAATCCACCCCACTCAATTCAATCCGCCACACTCCAATTAGGTCCACCGTTACCCAATCCACCTCACTCCAATACAACCTGCCCCACTACAATACAATCCACTTTAATCCACCCGACTCAAACCAGCCCACATTATCCCACCCTACTGTAGTCAAATCTACCCCAAACCACCTTAATCTACCCCACTTCAATTCAGTACACCCTTCTCCAATCAATCCTCCCCTCTCCAATTCAATCCATCCCTCTCCAATCCAATCCACCCCTCTCCAATCGACTCCACCCCTCTCAATCCACTCCATCCCTTTCCTATCATTTGCATCCCTCTCCAATCCAATCCACCCATCACCAATCCACTCTACCTCAACCAAGTCCACTCCAATCCACTGCACCCTACCCCCACCCCAATCAAATCTATGCCGGTCCACTTCACGCCAAACCACACCACCACACCACAATCCACTGCATCACACTCAGTCCCATCCCACTCAGTCCAGTCCACCACACCCACTCACCCCACCCCACCAACTCCAGCCTACCAAAATCCAGTGCAGGCCACCCCACTCCAGTGAAACCCACTCCAGTCCACCTTCACCCCATGCAAATACTATTCACCTCAATGTAATCCACCTCAGTCCAATCCATCAACCTATCCCAGTCCAATCCACCCCACCCCAATCCTATCCATCCCACACCAATCCAATCCACACCACCGTAATCCAACCCACTCCATTTCAATCCACTCCACTCCAATCCACCTTACTCCAATGCACCCTATCCCATCCAAGTTCAGTCCACCACACTCAAATCCAGGTAATCCAGCCTACCCCACTCCAGTCCATCCCACCCCATTATAATCAACTCCACTCCAACCAACCCCAGCCCAATCTAATCCACTCCACCTCAGCTCAGTCCACCATACCCCACTCCAATCCATTATAATACAATCAATTCAAACCACCACACTCCAATCCACCCTACCTCCATGCAATCTACCCCAATCCAATACACTGCAATTCAATCCAACACACGCTACGCCAATACAATCAACCCCACCCCAATCTATCCCACCCCAATGCTTTCCACCCCACTCCAATTCACACACTCACTCCAATACACCACTCTACTCCAGTTCACCTACTCTACCCAAATCCAATCCACCCGCCTTATCCCAGTTCCATCCCCCCGACTCCATTCTATCCAGCCCACCTGAATCCAATCCATCCCTCCAGTTCAATCCTCCCACTTCAGTCCAATGTAATCTCATCCGCCCCACTCCTGTCCAATCTCATCCACCCCACTCCAGTCCCATCTAACCTAACACACCCCATTCCAATCTAATCTAATACACATCACCCCATTCCAATCCAATCCACCACGCACCAATTCAATCCACCGCTATCGCTCCAATCCAAATCACCCACTCCAATCTAATCCAGCCCATTAAAACTCACCCCAATCACATCCACCTCACTATATTTCAATCTACCCCACTCTAGTCCAATCCACCCCATTCTACTCCAATCAAATCCACCCCATTCAACTCAAACCTAATCCACCCACTTCCTGAAACCACTCCAACCAATTCCACCCCACTCCATTCCACTTTTCGACACTCTTTCCCACTGAACTCTTCTCTCCTCCACTCAAATCTACAACACTCTAATCCTCCTACTCCACTCGTTTACATTGAAACAAATCCACTCTACACCCCCACCCCACACTTACACTTCACACCACTAACTTTTAGCCATGCTGAACAAGAGCCACACTGGTGAACAACATGGCAAAACACATTGCCAAAGCCAATAGCCTTTGGATAGGCGAGACCTATTGGAGTTGCCAATGCTTGCTATACACTGCCTCCTAAAAATCTTCCCAAGGTGTTGATACTGGATACATCCTTTCCTTGCTATTCACTAGCTGTTGCCCTAGGATACATTTATGGCCTGCTACCGTGATGTTGTAGTAAATTCGGGCCATATGTAGCAAAGGTTTTTACCCATTCTGTATCTATGGGAAAAAGTGTTCGTACTTATGGCCCTTCATGTGTCCTCCCATGCCAGTCCTACCAATGGGCCAAATATGTTAATATGTGTTGCGTTTAGGTTGCCATTTCACTGCAATGACTTGGTTATATATTAAGGCATTCTGTATTAAGTTAATGCAGTATAACTCTGATACAAATATATTGTAATGCATTACTCATGCCTCAGGCAGAGTATGATTTACAAAGTTGTTTGTGCAACTATAGGTTTGGTTGTGAGTATCCAACTAGATTGCAATTCCTGTGTAAATACCTGTTTGTGTAAGGGTCGCCCTTGGTAATTAACTGGCACAATAAAGTTTTCACTCCTGATGGAACTGATCACGTCAAACCAGCTGGAATTTACAGGGTGGAAAATGCCTGATAAAAACGGGGATGTAATTTTGTTGTGGTAAGTACCAAAACCCACATGTTATTCCCCATTTGTGGGCAAAAGCCAATCAGAACAGGTAATAACAGTCACATCTGATATATTCCAGAAAACGTCAAGCCAGATTTTGTCAGGTGTTACAATTATCAAATCCAACATCTAGGCACTCATAATCAGATCTTGTGTGACAATTATGCTATAAATAGAGGTATGTGCACATTCCAGGGTGGGGAGAACTGCAAACCTAAGGAAACAGTCTCACTCTAAATAGGTAGACGTCTACTGCTACTATTGTCAATCACAGGAGTATGTCTGTTGGGTGAAAATGGAAAGGGAATATCCCCAAAGTTAGCAAGAGTGTATTTGTTGGGGTGTCTCTATGTGAATAACAGTTTCTCTGTTTATAAACAACAATACCAAGTGTAAATTTGAGCATTACACTTTAGAGTACTCAAAAAGGATTTACTGAATTTCTGCATGTAGAAATGTTATCACATGTGAGTATTCCTGTAATGTGTGACAACCACAACTTCCCAGGGCTGCTCCTAGAAATATTTCAGACTTCCAGAAGTGCCTGAAATTTATGAAAAAGAAGGGCATTAGCCTCCAAATATAAATGTCTTCATTTATAACCCTAGCCTTTGTTCATCTGGCCCACAGTAGAAATCTTTCTAATGACTCACCAATCAAAAGCACTGCTTAATACCTCGCTAACATATACACATATTAAAAAGAGAAATTAATAACCTAACATCATTAAATAATAACACATATTCAGAAATTGATACTGCACCCATCCTAAGTGATATAGGGCCTGATTCAATCAATCAATCAATCAATCAATCAAGGAATTTATATCGCGCACTGCTCACCCGGAAGTGTCTCAAGGCGCTTGGGGGAGGGGGTCTGCTACTGCTCGAACAGCCAGGTCTTGAGCTGTTTCCTGAAGGCAAGGTGGTCCTGGGTCAGCCGTAGGTGGGCGGGCAGGGAGTTCCATGTCTAAGCCGCCAGGTAGGAGAAGGATCTTCCTCCGGCGGAGGCTCTTTTGATGCGAGGGACGACGGCGAGGGCGAGGTTCGCGGAACGTAGCTGGCGGGTGGGCGAGTAGAAGGTCAGGCGGTCGTTGAGGTACCTTGGGCCCAGGTCGTGGAGGGATTTGTGTGCGTGGGTGAGGAGTCTGAACGTGATCCTCTTGTTGACAGGGAGCTAGTGCAGGTCTCTCAGGTGGCTTGAGATGTGGCTGCGTCGGGGGACATCCAGGACGAGTCGGGCGGAGGCGTTCTGGATACGCTGAAGTCTTTTCTGAAGCTTGGCTGTTGTACCGGCGTAGAGGGTGTTTCCGTAGTCTAGTCTGCTGGTGACGAGGGCCTGGGTGACCGTCTTCCTGGTCTGGGTCGGGATCCATCGGAAGATCTTACGGAGCATGCGGAGGTTGTGGAAGCAAGCTGAGGAGACGGCGTTGACTTGTCTGGTCATCGAGAGGGAGGAGTCCAGGATGACGCCCAAGTTGCGTGCGTGGTCCGTTGGCTTGGGAGCGGTGCCTAGGGCCGGGGGCCACCAAGAGTCGTCCCATGCGGAGGGCGACGGTCCCAGGATGAGAACTTCTGTCTTGTCCGTGTTCAATTTCAGGCGGCTGATGTCCATCCATTTGGCGACGTCTTTAATCCCTTCGTGTAGGCTGGTTTTGGCGGTGTCGGGGTCTCTGGTGAGGGAGAGGATCAGCTGGGTGTCATCGGCGTAGGAGATGATGTTGAGGTTGTGTTGGCGTGCGATGGCAGCGAGGGGTTTCATGTAGATGTTGAAGAGAGTGGGGCTAAGCGATGATCCTTGCGGGACACCGCAGATGACTTCGGTGGCCTCCGAGAGGAATGGAGGGAGGCGTACTCTCTGTGTTCTGCCGGAGAGGTACGAGATGATCCATTCCAGGGCCTTCCCTTGGATGCCGGTGTCGTTGAGGCGTTGGACTAGGGTGCGGTGGCAGACAGTGTCAAATGCTGCGGAGAGGTCTAGGAGGATGAGTGCCGCTGTTTCACCGTTGTCGAGCAGGGCTCGGATGTCGTCGGTGGCTGCGATGAGGGCGGTCTCGGTGCTGTGGTTGGCTCTGAATCCGGACTGCGATGGGTCGAGGGATCCGTTCGTCTCAAGGAAGGCGGCCAGTTGCTTGTTGACGACCTTCTCGATGACTTTGGCAGGGAAGGGAAGGAGCGAGATGGGGCGGAAGTTCTTGAGGTCGGTCGGGTCCGCTGTAGGTTTCTTCAGCAGTGCACTGAGCTCGGCGTGCTTCCAGCTCTTCGGGAAGGTGGCTGTGTCGAAGGAGGTGTTGATGATGTCTCGGAGGTGGGGTGCGATGGTAGAGGCGGCCTTGTTGAAGACATGGTGGGGGCACGGGTCTGTCGGCGATCCGGAGTGGATGGTGTTCATCATGCGTGTTATGTCTTCGGGGGTCACCTCGGTCCATGTCTGGAGGATGGCGGCGAGGTGCGTGGGTTCGACCAATGGGTGCGGGGGTGGAACGCCGAAGCTGTTGTGGATGTTGGCGATCTTGCAGTGGAAGTACGAGGCGAGGGAGTCGCAGAGGTCCTGTGAGGGAGTGATGTCGTTGTTGCCGGTGCTGGGGTTGGAGAACTCCTTGACGATGTTGAAGAGCTCCTTGCTGTCATGGGCGTTCTTGTCCAGTCGTTCCTTCAGAGATTTCTTCTTGGTTGTGCGGATGAGCTGATGATGTCTGCGGGTGGCGAGTTTGAGGGCGGTCATGTTGTCGGCGGTCTTGTCAAGGAGCCAGGCCTTCTCGAGGGTGCGGCAGGCCTTCTTGGAGTTTTTGAGTTCGTCGGTGAACCAGGGGGCCTTCTTGCTTCTGGGCCTGGTGAGTGGGTTCTTCAGTGGGGCGAGGTCGTCGGCACAGGAGGTCAGCCACTGCGTGAGGTCGAGGGCTGCTGTGTTAGGGTCCGTTGTCTTGACAGGTGGGTTCTGGCTGAGGGAGGTGGCGAGCTAGTCGACGGTGATCTTGCTCCAGTTTCTGTGGGGAACCTGCTTCGGGTGGTGGTGGACCGTGTACTTTTTGAAGCTAGCCGGCAGGCGGGAACCGGCATTTGGCTGCCATGCGGCCAAAATACCGCTTCCCTCATTCCGACATTCCCGCTGGGCCGGCGGGCGCTAACCAAGTTAGCGCCGGCCGGCCCAGCGGGAATGGGGGCCGTAACACAGGAGCCGGCTCCGAATGGAGCCGGCGGTGCGACGGGTGCAGTTGCACCCGTCACGCTTTTCACTGTCTGCTAGGCAGACAGTGAAAAGCTTAATGGGGCCCTGTTAGGGGGCCCCTGGACACCCCTTACCGCCAGCCTCTTCCTGGCGGTGAAAACCGCCAGAAACAGGCTGGCGGTAAGGGGGTCAGAATCCCCAGGGCAGCGCTGCTTGCAGCGCTGCCCTGGCGGATTCGCCCAGCCGGGGCAAAAACCACCACGGTCAGAATGGGCTTGGAAGCACCGCCAGCCTGTTGGCGGTGCTTCCGTCATGCGTGGCCCTGGGGGTCTTGGACCGCCAGGGTCAGAATGACCCCCATAATCCATAACATCAATGGTAAAGCGAATGACAACAGTGATGCTCTCATTCTATCGCTGGCATTTCTGATGCTGTATGTCACAGCATGTGCAAGGTCATGAGCAGGGCATTTGATGTGCTATTATTAGTTTTCGTGTGAGTAGTGTGAAGTATGTTTTGTGCAGGTAGTGATTTCAAGGATCATTCAGTTTTATTTTATAACCTTACCTTCAGTAGACCTGTTTGTAATGCAATATGTAGGGGATATACAAGAAGTAACCCTATAATATGAATACATTTTTTTCTAGCACTGCTGGATCAAACTAATACCTCAATCAAACATCCATGTACGTATCTTATATATTCAGTGACTTTCATGGCACAAAATACAGTGGTACAAACATCCATAAAAAGATGCAGATTTGGAACCAATAAGACTACCTAAAAACTGCTTCGTTTTCCTGTGAATTGAACAGCACCTATTCCCCTAGGTGGTTCTTGTTGATTAGGAGCAATTACTGTGCTCGCTCATGTTTTACAAACCACGCATTGCCAACCAAGACCACAAAACACTAGGCAGCATTTGCGGATACTCTACATGCACACCATATATGTAAAGCTCTTTCGAGGATAAGCTGACAAATGCTTGACCTCTTCTGGTGCTCAGCTGTGATCCTAAGGCAGACTTTGTTTTCAGTCACCACTGTGAAATGTAAATCTATGCAGTACTGTTGTGGACTGATTCAAATTGTGAAAGTATGCTTCAAACAAGCAATGATTTAAAGGTGCTGGTCCAAATCTCTCATCTGTGTGTTGTCTTGGCATTTAAGGGCTCTAATTGTGGCCGATTGATATTTGTAGCTGGCGAAACCTAAATAGTTCTATCATGCTTACAAATATAATCTTTACACATATCTATATGTCAAGAAGTTGTCAACCTTTCAAGGCTCATTTGACATTGGAAATGATGGCACAAATTGTGTTTTTAACAAGAAAAGTAACAGAACTGTGTGCAAACGTGTTTTCGCATAAAGTGTTCTGCAATATCAGGTCTTGCTAAAACTGCAAATAACGAAATAAATAAATGAAGTCAACCCAGGAAAGATCTAGAATCTGTTCATTCGAGACAGATATGTGTGTGGCAAGTAAAAAAAGTTGAGGTTGGGGTATAGCTTCCTTAGTGGCAGCTTCCACTTACTGGAAATCTGTGCCACTATATATGAGAATATTTTAGGAACATATCCTTCTGAAAAGTCGCTTGTTCTGCTTCTGATGCTCTGCTGCCTCAATTAGATTGGCTATGACGGTTTGCCGATGTGAAGTGAGTTTTACTACCAAGAGATTAATTAGTTTGCCAACCCTGTGATTCACAAACACATCACAGACATTTTGTGCAACTAGTTGTTTTGGCAAGAATTATGTATGTACTTGAGTAAGAGGTGTAACAGGTGAGAAGCTCGTGAGAGAGCGTAGTTTAAATAACATATATTAAAATGAAATGCTCATATCAATACTTAACGATGTTGCATAGAAGACGACAATAATAGTGATTTTGCTTAAATGTGCATTTGAATTATGACTATAATGTGTGTGGCTACCATTGTATATGCGAACCAATAACTCATTAATAGAATCACTAATGCTATGGTTAATCAAGTTATATTAACAATTATGATATTGCATTATATTGAAAATCTCATAGGCCTTAAATTAGCGTAATCTGTGGGTTTTAGCTGCCTAGCTCTCATATTAAAAGCATTTTTCTATTTTTCAGCGTGCTGACTCGCAAAGGGCCATGACCCTGCAAAATGTTCCTTTTCTTCAACATAATGTATCAGTACAATTTTTTTCTCATCCGCATGCTTGCTGCTTTAGTATGGGTTTATACATGAAGTTGAAACAAATGTAGATTAATGTAATGTACAAGGACGTTTAAACCATGGACAAAGGAACTCATGACCCGAGAAGACGTGCCAAGCTGTGAAATAATCTCCGGATGTGCCACCTCCGAAAACGCTAATTATGAAGACCAATCAAAGTGCTATGAATTATCGTGGGGTGACAATTAGAATTACCTAATGTATAATTTGGTAGGTTAAAGATAGTGGGGTATAGCAAATGTCCAATGAAATCTTGGGGGAAGGTATTACGAAAAAGGGATAAAAACCCATGTCACAGAAGGGTCAGAGAACTAGGTAGGGAATGCTATTGATTTTATCCAGAAACCATGTCACTCTGTTTGGTGACTTTGAGACTTATTAAACCATCCTCACCCATAGAATGCCCCTATACACTTCTCCTCCTTATAAGGGAAGTGTCCCCTGTCCTCTAGACAAAGTTTAGACTGACGGCGTTTTGACTGATGTCCTGAAGACGAAGACTGATCGTGTGTGCTGAACCTAATCTTTGGAGGGTAATTATGACAATGCAATTCGTAATTTGTCTGTTTGCTTTTCCTTTCTAGGTACCAACTGCTCATTTTGATAGAGACCATAGTTAGATGTTTTCTAAATTGGTGTTCTGAATTGTTTTTGCATGAAGCCCAACATGCTGATGCTAATTAGTGGCTACAAAAGTAAAAAGCAGCTATATTATTTAGATCACACTTGGGCTGTCTTCTGGCTTTTAAGTGTAAATGTATGGCCCATCTGTTTAAATGTCTATACGAAGGGATGAGTTACTTTATAAATAAATGGGCCTGTTTCACAAAGGTAAATTGATATGTTTGAGTAAGGCTACTTTTCTTTTGGAATTCTCAAAAAGGCATTTTAATAGTAAGTTTATGAGTGCCAAGACTCCACAGTCCAGAGAACTCAGCACATACAAAGATAGGCCAAGCCTATGTTTTAATGTGTGGAGATCTCCTCCCCGACTGCAGAGTTTCCGCAAACATAAACATACTATTAAAATGCAGTTGTGTGAATTGCAAAACAAATGTAAACTTACACAAACGTGTACGCTGTGTATGTTACTCATGCTCTGTTGCTGTTATGTCTTTACCCCACACTACATTTACTAACTATATTATGTAACCTTGCCTCATGTACTGGGCACCAACTATGTGCCTCTGTGCTGTACCTCATGGAGGTACATATAGCTCTTTGCTACTATCAGGGGCAATGTCCCTGCCTTGAAAAGACCTGCAACACAATATTTTAGTACACTGTTCTAATAAAAGACTTCTTCAGTATTGACGGCTTAGAGGTTTTCACTATTAAAGGCCCTAAGGTCTATTTACTGTTTGGAGGCAGTGCAATTATGGTGAGAAATATTTAATGTGGATTCTCCTCAGCACATACAACATACTCCCTTTGTAAAAACAATGATTACAGAGACTTCAGTTAATCAATAAAGGACAAACATCCATTAATCATATGTATGGGCCAGACTGGCTGTACTATTTATATACTTGGATATAAATACTTGCTGCAGAATATCTCCTTCTTGAATTCTCGACATTGCATTATGTAGCGGCAAGTGTGCCACCAATCCATTACCACTGTTGTAGTCTACATTTTAAATTAGTTAGATAATCTCTAGAAAGGTCCTAGCCTACACCTATCTCACATCACGGCTCATAGTTTTTAATTTGTTCCTCTTACTTCTGCCTGATATCCTCAAACTATTGCCAGGATAATTTAAATGACACCTTTTGAGTTACCCTAAAAAGAAATGATTTAGAAATCAGTGGCACAATTTATGTAAGTTCAAAGTCAACAAGACTTTCACTTTCCACACGTTCCTTCTGTATTATCAAATTATAAACATTGCACACATGCTGATGAGAAACAATACTTCAGGATGTGTGCTATCCATCCCTATGTCAGAATACTGGTTGTGCTCTAAGTTCATGTTTACTTGACCTTTGAAGAGTGTCACTCTGAATCACTGACAATGTTGACATCTTACAGGCATGAACGTCTTGATGCTAGAACAGGTACTGAGATACATCAAGAGAAGAGGGGTGGAAAGGCAGACAGGCAAATTGTAGAAAGGGAATTCTATGCTTTTGGACACTTCTTTCATGTGATAGGTGCCATAAACTGCACCCACGTGTCACAACAGCCACCTCACCACACATTTCACCTTTCTGTCAAGCAGTGCTAGCTGCTGACGTTGCTTGGACAACTATTGGATTTTCTTCTCTGACTGCTCACCCTTATCCACATATACATGGGTCAGCATCATTATCTGGCACAATGTCCCCAACACCTGGAAGAACAGGATTTCAAAAGTTAAGACATATCAAATACAGTTTTGTATCTACATTTTAACACAGTTCATTAATAAACAATGTTTTGCAAATAAATAATAAAGTTATGCCAAGTAAGCATAAAGAAGCATGAAATTAAGGTTTGATGCACGGATAGAATTATTATTTCTCAACACAGTGAACTCACTGGCTCCAGCTTCAGGCATTCAATTTTTCAAGTTCCTTCACGAGGTCAGCTGCTGACCCTATGTCCTTGAAGTTTGTGTTTTCGAAGTATTTCCCGATCCAAACGTTCCAGAGATATAAACTATGTTGAATGGATAGTGTCAATCTATAAAAGTAAATCTGGCCACACATGCTGACATTAGAGATTCTTAAAAGAATGGAAACCAAATATCACCTTTAAAAAAGACATAACATTTGACAAAAAATAAATAAGTCATTTATTGAAAGGTCTAATAATGAGATGCAAAAGTTTAAGTTATATGGTCCTGAATTTCCTTGACTGGCAAATGGTAGATGACCTAATAACTGCTGCCAGGATGTCCCCTGATATCATCTGTGTTGATGTTCTCAAGGTGGACACCAGGGTCTGTTGTACAACACAAGCTGACAGGAGAGGGGACATAAAGGAAGGATTATGTCATTGTAAATCATAAAGGAAGAAGCTAGTTACATGACTTTAATGCTCATTTTGAGAGCCATGAATATTGCTCTCCTGCAAAGCAAGACAGCGCCTAGCAGATACCTTATAGTGCTACCCTTCTATTGGCAAGTCTAAGGGAAATTTTAAAATACAACATAAAATAATAGTAAAAAGCAATATCATACATATAGAGCATGGTGTCAATATTAACATGTGACAAAAGACATACAGCTACCATGTCAGTAATAAATAGAGATTAGAGCCAAAGGCAAAGCAGCAAATATTCAACTAATCTCAGTCTGGGTTTTGGTGCACCGTTAGCAGTAGAAGTCGATGTTACAACAGGTTGTGGATGGAACAGCAACACTGGGCCTTAAAAAAGGTAAAATAAAAGTATGAGTATATAATAGTGTAGCATTATAAATGTCAATATTACATTGAAAAGTAAAAACTATTCCTCAGCACATTGTCCAATATAGTGTTTTTAACAACACAAGTGAAAGAAAACCTCTAAAACAGCTAGGCTGAGAGCAAGCACAGGCCTCCAATGTCTTCAAGAACGCTGAGAAAGGCACACTCCCTCCAATCCTGGCACCTCTCCGGCTGATTCACAGCATGAAGGCAGTACCAGTATTGGATAAAGGAGATGGAGCCTGGACAGAAGCCAGAAACTGGAGCAAGGATGAAGTCACCTTGCAAGCAAGGTAAGTACTTTTTATTTTATTTTGTTTTATTTAACCCCTCCTTGCACCCACCCCCACTCATTTGCCTGCCCCACCACTCTCATTAGTTGTCAGCCAACCCTGCTCTGTACGAAATAACACCTTTCCAACACGCTCCCATCCTAGTCGCCCATCACTACTTCCATGGTACTCTGAAGAGTATAAACTCTACTGTGACTTACTTGAAACACAAATAGTATTTGACTTACAGCTCATCAGACAGTCAGATACATAAAGTAGCAATAAAAATATCAGCCTCTCATCCAAAAAACCTCTGCCACACATCATGCAAATAAAATTGAGTCAGCAGACAACTGATCGGGGGAAATGTTCAACATTGTTAAGGTATTCTTTTCTCCTCAAGGATGCCAATCCCATTTTCGCCTTCCCCAAAACTCTCAGACGGCCTTTGTTGGTTCTTTCACTCTAAAATAGAGGTGCTTCATACTAGCATCTACTCATAATCTTCCACAGAGTCAATGATTGCTGGGTCAAATAACCAGTTCCCGGAAAAACATAGGACTCATCCAAACTTTAAGAGACCATCCCACACAGAAGTACACACTATTTCTAAATCCATTGTATCTGGCACACCTTCCAATCTTGGACCGCAGGATTTTAGCTTTATCTTTGCACCTGGTAATCTCTACCAACACCAATATATGTAATCATTCAATAGCCAAAGCTACCATCCCAGTGAATAGGAAATACGCCCAAGTCTCCTCCTTCCTCAAGAATCCCTCAGCAGATCTGGAAATCCCAGGAAACTGTTGTCCTAGTTCACATTTATCCACTCTCTCTCAAGTTCTGTAAAGAGCTCGCCATCTTTTTAGAAGAGGACAATCTACTTAACTTCTCTTGATCTTGTTTAAGACACACTCATAGCACAAAACCGTGGTGGTTGTCATTGTTTATGTTCGTAGGTGTACTCAGGGCTATGTTGATCCCACAGTCATTATATTTTTAGGCCTACCTCTGGCTTTCAACATCATCTCCCACTTTATGTTACTGAAGATATTGAGTGAAATGGGCATGTGTATCTGTAACCTAGCTCCTGCTTGTTGCAGAGAGTCCAATCTATTAGACTGTATCCATTTGAATCCACCAAAATCACAGTGTGTTCTGGGGTTCCACAGGACTCCTCTCTAAACATTACCATTTATAATATCTCGCTCCTCTAGCTCTGATCATAAACTTATTCCCATGAATAATCTATAACTCCGATAACATAATCTTGCTATCCCACCCACTGCCCAAGCTGCAAGAATACAGGCTTTCTAATGCTTAGCCTTTTTTAAATCATCATTTCTCATGGGACTGCAATTCCTATGATTACTTGGGCACACCATAACTGCATGACATGATTCTGGTAACGCGCCTCCTGTGTAGGCCATGAGGGTTTCTAAAACCTATGCCTTCCCGGCACGGAACCATGATGAAGTCGACAGGAGCAGGGTACATATTGGGTGCACAGGTAGTGTGACTCCCTTGGGCATGTTGCCCTGCTGTTTACTGCATTACTAGTAGTTTATTTTGATCTTTTGAACTGCTTGACTGTATGGTTCTAACATGGCTACATTTTACTTATTATCAGGGTGGATGTTGCCTTCAACAATTCCCAAAAAGGGTAACACTGTGTTTATTCTGTGTCTGTATGTATGTCACTATTCAGTCTGTCTCTTCGTGTACAGTTTACCAATTTTCAGCCTCCTGTCAACAAAGTTTTGGCATGCATCTGTGTGTTCCTCTAGAGCATGATTTCACCTCCTGCACTTTAGGAGATACTAAACTTGAGTCATTATGTTTTACAGAGAAATCAGTACTGCATTGCAGCTGCTGATTGTCACACAATTTCTGCATGACTACAAAGGATGATATCATATTCATAGAGATAATGAAGTCACCTGAATGTATGTGTGCATATAAAAATAAATACGTTGTTCTCTTCCTTACAGGAAATAAGGTTTATAATCACTGTAGTTGATAGGGATGGTGAGCGATTTACTGCATGAAAGCAATGTTATGTGTTTATTTGCCCCCCTTAGTTAGAGAGGTAGACAGCAGATATTTTTCTGGCACACTTTTCTTTTCTTGATGAAAGTCCTGGATCCTGGGTGGCCATCTTTTTACAGGCTGAAACATGCCGAAAATATTATCGGGCAATAGGGTAATTATCCCCTTTTTTACCATCATCTTTAGTTTTAAATCATACATGAACAAACATGAATAAAGGGATCGGTTGTCCAAGGTATTTCTATTGTAAGAAAAAGACCCCAGCTGCTATTCATATCCAAACTAGTCCCTGGAAAATGGTTCAGTGCATCCTGGTTTTTAGGGACCAGGATGCGACCCAATGATAAAGCATGCTAGTACAGTACTGCTGAGGCTCAAACAAACAAAAAAAGTTTCTAGTGTAGATGGTGTTTTACCTATCTATTTATTGGCTGGGGATACCCATTACTGTGTTCATTCCACTTACCAACAACATGGGTTGTGTGTTGTGATAAATATATATTCATTGGTTAATGTAAATTTGTGCTATGTTTTGTTTATTTATTCTTAATAAACTTGTGGTTGCCTAATATTTGTTATATCTGTGCTATTTATTTAAGATTGCGAGTTAAAAAGTTTTTTTTTTGTTTTTTACTGTTAGACCTGGCATCCTTGGCATGGTTCTCCCATAGTGTTTTTTTGCCTTCAACCCTCCTGTTTTGCTGACTTAGTTTTTGCTGGCTTTAGGACTCTGCACACTTAACCACTGCTAAGTCCTTGTGTTCTCTCCCTCTCACATGGTAGAACTGGCTTATACCCAATTGGAACATGTAAGTCCCTTGTGAAGTGGTTTTGCATGTATATAAGGCATGGAAATTAAATGCTACTAGTGGGCCTGCATCACTGATTGCACCACCCACTTAAGTAGCCTCTTGCTAGACCTGTCATCATTGGTGTGGCTCTCCCCTACTTTTTTCCTTCAATCCTCCTGTTTTGCTGACTTTGCTTTGCTAGCTATAGGACGTTGTGCACTTTATAACTGCTAACCAGTGCTAAAGTGTTTGTGCTCTCTCCTTGAACCACAGTAGACATGGCTTACACCCATTTGGCACATTTAACTTACTTGAAAGTCAATAGTAAAGTAGTACCACATGTACCCAGGGCCTGTAAATTAAAAGCTACTAGTGGGAATGCAGCACTGGTTCAAACATGACTTCGTCCTGCCATTTTGAGCTGCCAGTACAAACTTTTTGCCAGGCCTAAACCTTCCTTTTAAATATATACATGTCACCCCCACGGTAGACCTCAAACAGCCCAGAGGGTAGGGTGCAGTGCATTTAAAAAGTAGGACATGTGCTTTTAAGTTTGACATGCACTAGTAGTGAAAAAACATTTGTCGTTTTTTTACTACTGCAAGGCTTTCCTCTTACGTAGGATCCTTATTACATTTAATAGGCTGCATCTTCCAATTAGGAACACGTGGACAACTTGAGTTTGGTATTCAAAAATTGTAATGAAAAGCCCTCTTTAGTGATAAAGTCAGACTTTTAATCATAATTCTGAAAATGCCACTTCTAGAAACGTAAATATGCAAAACAGTGATTGTGGAATGTTTGAATTAATCTCAGCCACTGGTAATAACTCAGGGCCACATCCGAATTCCTCGTTATTGTACATACCATGACACCTCAGTTTGGACCCAGCTATTTGTCAATCAATGTTGACCCTGCTCTAATAGGAATAGTAAAGCCTGAGCTGTAAAGCCAGGTACTCTCTTAACTGAAACAAAAGCAACCCAGGGCCAGTTTTGTCCTAGTTATGTACTCATCGAGTGGGTACAGCTTGGTTCTAGTGATACAGAGTGCAAGGGACCCACGTCTAGGCATACCCACCCCACTTAGGGTGACACTTAAATATACAAAACAGTGATGAGTGGAACGACTGGTAATCATTCAGGCCGCATTCCAATCCAATGTTATTTTGCACACTTTTGGACCTGGTCCTTTTTGCAGCTTCATCCCCAAACATTTTGCCTTCCTCCTCCTATTTTCTCTGAACTCTTGTTGTTAGCTCTAGGACTCTGAGCACTTTTATTATTGCTGATCAGTTCTAAAGCGCAGGTGCTCTTCCTTCTAAAGTTGGTATGATTGGCTGACACCTAATTGGCACATTTCATTTAGCTATAAGTCACTTGCGCAGTGGTATCTCTATACCCAGGGTCTGTACATTAAATGCTATTAGTGGGGCTGCAGTGCTGCTTGTGCCACCCACAGAAGTAGACTTTCAAACCAGTCTCAGGCCTGCTAGAGCAGGGCCTACATGCAGAGTTTATTGCCACATGGGACCTAGCATCTAAATTTACTTGCCAGGCCTGGAACAACCCTTTTACTATATGTATATCACCCCTAAAGTAGGACCTAGCAAGCCCTATGGGCAGGGTGCTATGTATATGGAAGGCAGGACATGTGCCTGGTTGTGTGGCCTGTGCTGGTAGTGACAAACAGCCTATTTGGTTTGTCACTGCTGTTAGTGCTGCCTTGGTCATAGGAATGCATTGGAAATGTCCTGCCTTATCTCTAGGGGCTATTGTCTGATTTATTAGGGGTAGCATAGGCATGTTTGGTATGGCTGTATTAGTAGTGAGAAATGCTGCTTACTGGTATAGGTGAATTTTGTTTTTGCCATTATAGAGATGCCACTTCTAGAAAGTGGGCCTTTCTCTGTGCTTATAATTCTGCTGTTTTGCAGCCTGGCTCCAATACATGTCTGGGGCAGAGTGAGAGCTGGGTTTTGTGCTTACCTTTCGGAGGGAGGGTGGAGGTGTCTCAGGGGTGCATCTGCATAATGAATGGTCTCCCTAGATTGAGAGAAGGAGAGGTGGGGCACACCCGCATTTGTAAAGGCTGTGCTCTGGGCTCACAGAAAGGGCTTGTTTACCCCCACTGATGTCTGGAGCATGTGCTGGATGAGAGAAAGGGGGCACTCATTGAACAAGTTAGGACTGTTGGAACCTCTTCTTCCCCTTTTGTAAACCTTGTGCAAAACTGAGTTAAGTTCAGGGGGTTTATCCATTTTGAGAGAGACATTTATGGACTACTGAACTGGACACAGGATGCTGCTGGAGGGCCTTGCCAGGAACCACTTTGGACTGCTGCTGTTGTGCTGACCTGTGACCTGCTGGGTCACTAGGAGGAACTGCCATTGACTGCAAACCTTTGTGCTGGCCTGCTTGCTGGGGCTCTATGCGCTCCTTTTGACTGTATCCAGGGGCTGGGTGGTGTGCCCTCTGTTCTCCTGCAGCTTTTCCCTATGCTGGCCATGGCACAGGAAAGTGCTTTTATTGTGGAATCCTAGAAGTGCAGGAAGAGTGATTCATTGTCTTGGATTATTTGAATCAAGAGCAAGAAGAGCACTGTGTCCTTGCTGCCCAATGGATCCTGGAGGCACAGGAGGAGTGCTTCGGTTCTCTCCGTTGAGATCATGTTTGTGCCTTTTATTAAGTGTGTGCCTAGAGCTTTATTACATTTGGAAAAAGTACATGAAGAGTGCTTTCGGTTTTGTTGCCTGAATTATCACTGCCATGACCTGGGCGGGTCAAGGAAATCCAGCGTGCACGAAGCACGCTCCTTATCGGTGCCACCAGGGCACAGGAGAGCATAGGAGAGTGCCACTGCGGCATAGGCAGGCACCTGCTTTGGTGCAATCACCGCTGCAGCCCAGGACAGCTGTTTGAGGACACTCGTGCACCAGGTTTGGTGTGTGCATGCAGGCTAGTGGAGGAGCAGTGGTCAGGAGGGACGGAAACCTCATCAGAGGTCCCTCACTCACGCTGGGCCACCCAAAGGCCCGTGCAGGAGAAGCATTGTGGCCTGAGGGAGACGTGTGGTCCCCCTCAGTGCGAGAGGTAGTGTGATCCTCTGTTTCATCACCAGGCAGTTGGGAAGCATTGACAGAGGCCCTACCCAGCTGAGGGTGAAGGAGACAAGGTGACCTCCATCCGAGAAGGGGACACCTCATGTGCAGTAACTGGTGATGAAGGGTAAGTACCTCTTCTTAGGTCTTTGTGATAGGAGTGCTTGAGCTCCTCGTGATCATAAGTCAGGAGACTTTCGCCCACGAGTGCCGTGGCCCCCGTGGTCGATAATTATTGTATTCTTTGTTTCCAGTGAGAGATATCCCAACCAGAAAGGAAGGGGTGGGTCCTCCCTCTTCCCTCACATTCAAAGGATAGCTCGCAGGACGGGAAGGGGATCCTCGAGGGAGGTCCCTTCCTCACAAACCAAATTTGGGCTGCATTCAGTGTAGAAGGAGTGCTGGAGCTCCTGTATATGGCCATAGGAACTTGTCATGTACCATGCAGGGAACGTTTCATTTTAATGTGCATTCATGATGTTGTGGTGACACTTATGCAATGTAGTTTCTGATATGTGCATGATGTCTTTTTACCTTTCTGGTAACGTGTTTTCCATGATGTGTATTTCTACTGATATTGTCTTCCTGCCTATTGCTTATATTTCAGAATAAGCAGTAACCTATGTGTTTCATCTGACTACTGCTGGCTTTTGCAGAGTACTGGTTACTGAGAAATGTTCTGACAACTGCTTGTGTAGCAGGATATTACTGACGTGTATTTAGTCTAATAAGGTTGTGTACAATACAGTTTATTTTTATATAAATTGGTGTCATGTTTTCTTTGTAATGTGGGTAATGCACCATGTGTGCTGTGTGTGTTGTGCAATCACTGTACACATTGCCTCTGGGATTGCCTCTGGGATAAGCCTAACTTCTTGTGTGAAGCTACCAAGGGGCTGAGCAGGGGTTATCTTGGGTGTGTAATGCCCTTGCTCTGACTAGAGTGGGTGGGTTCTGCCTGGCTTAGGTGCATACCCTAACCAATAGAAACCCCATTTCTCACACACACTGTACCACCTTCATTTGGACCAAGCTATATGGAATTCAAGCACTCCATCCACCATCTTGTTGTTTTTGTATTTGACACCTTAGTTGCCCCGGGTATGTTCAGGACTGGGTCCCAGGCTCACTGTGCCACTGGGACCAAATTAAACCTAGTTGAATGGCCCTAACTAGGGGTGAAACCAGTTCTAGGTTACTTGTGTTGATCACGAATAAGCCTCTTTTCAAATAAAAGTGAGGAATGACTGCTTGTGACAGCTGACCAGGGTAGAGGTGTGATTTTGAGACTTTATATAACAGTAATATTCTAAAAACAACCACTGCTGCATGACAAAAATGAAAGTAAGTATGCTAGCATTTGCGTACAGGCAATGGTAGGATGCCCTACAGTTGACACACCAAGTCTCTTCTGTATCTGATTCAAGAATGGGTGATTGAATATATTCCCAGAAAAAGGTGTCCTCATTATGTCAAAGTGCTGTGTACAGTGTATGGCCCATAAGTCCTTGTTTTGAAGTGTGGCAGCTCAAAAAGAGTACTCATGGCCAGTTACCGTACACGCCGCTTTACCATATTGAGGACAGCTTTTTTGTGGAAATATACCATTGCCCATTTTGGAATCAGATGCATAGATGACTGCAGACTGGTGATGTTATAATATGTGTGCATTGTGAGCAGTGTTTCCTGTATGCATGCACACCTGACCTTTCCCCAGCACTCACACATGACTTCTAAGAAGCACATCACTGCCTGCACAAGCATTCACAGTGCAATGGGTCTCGCATTTGCTCAGGTTAGAGCTATTAGCATTGTAAATTCCTAACTGGACTTTCCTTGCCACATAAATTGAAAATGAAAAGTAAAACAGTTGACATAAGCAAGCCAATTCAAAGTGCCATGACAGCCATGAGTATAAGCGCGAAGGAGAGACACAAAAGGAAAGAGAAGTTTGCTCACAGTCAAACATATCAGCAAATGTGCAATTATCCATGTAACAGAGTTGACGGCCAAGGCGGTAACAAAACTGCCCAAAGGAGGGACAAATGTAAAACATTTACTAATGATAACAAAGGATTTTTGAAAGGCTAGCCCATGAACGAATTATAGTGATAGGGATGTGTTGTGCGTGGTTAAAAGCCCATCAGATGTCAAAACTGCCTAAAAAGAGTAAATGAAAAGATTTTTTAAATAGAATGATAATTTCGTGTTACCTTTGGACGCAGGAGATTAGGCTTTTACCTGGGACCATTAAGAATTTTGACACACAACTACTTAACAACGTTGTTTTCTTCTTCAAAAGTGGTCTTTTCAGAAATCAGTACCCAACCACAGAACCCTTCAGCCAGGACTCCAGAGATAATACTGGCAAGTTGAGCACAATATGAAGCTCAGGAGGTGAAAAAGACTGCATACTGGCAGGTAATGTTTCCAATGCCCAGTTTTACGGTACAATGTTCTCAGCAGTTCAAAGCAGTGTGTCCTTCTCAAGTCTGGCCGAGACACATTTTTCAGAGAGGAAGAGGGTAATGGTGGTTTGAAGCTGGGCGATCACTTCACTTCACCTGAAAAAAAACGTAAAGTGGAAAAAGCTGCAATTGAAAAATAAGAAACATGCTGTCAGCTCAATGAGCTGATTTGTGTGAGCATACTGGGACCTTGCGGTAATGCAAGGAATCCCCAGAATGCATTAGTCTAACCCTTGTTAAGTGACACTTGGCAGGGCTGGTAGGCAACATTCCAGGGAGAGTCGGTTTCACAGACAATCACTGTTGATCACCTCTTGGCAGCATATCTGGCTTGGCTGTTTTACTGATCCGGGGGGCATTTCATTTTGTAACAAATCTAATGTGCTGTGTTCTTTACCAAAATACTTTTCTGTCTTTGTTTACTTTAATTATTAGTCAGAGTTTAAATGTGCATTTTATTAATATTTCTTATCATGTATTGCGCTAGAGCTGCGTTAGTGATCCCTGACAAATAGTTAAAGTAAACACAGGCAGAATGTTCATGTTACAAAGGTGTACAAATATGTTAAGGGCCTTTGCACTCCAGGGGCTGGTAGTTTTCTCCTGCATAGGTGGCAAACTTAACAAATGATTTAACATGACTTTTCTGCCTTTGTGTACTTTAGGTATTACTCAGGGATCAATAATGCAGCTTTACAACACATTTAAATATTCTGTCCCCTTATATTTCTTCTTATTGTTCTACGGCTACCTTAATAATCCCTGACTAATAATTCAAGTAAACAGACAGAAAGCTAATATTCCTAATTATTTGAGACAATTTCATATATAGTTCTATTTAAATATTGTCTGGGTCTTTGCAGATAAAAGTTCCATATTTTCCCCTGGAAAGATGACAAACCTGTGTTAACTATCTCCTTCCATTGTTAACTGGTGATTGTCTTTATTTTCCCCTAAGCAAAGGCCTAGATTTAATACATAAACAGGTTTTTAGTATTAAACAAAGTCTGTAATCATATGTAACATGACTTTTTTGTCTTTGTGTACTTAAATTATTCAGTCAGTGCCACAGCAAATGCCAGTGATTTTGGTAGTTGTGTGTTGCACTTGCGTTAATGGCCAGCTTTTTGATGCACATACCCTTGGCTGATGCGCACATAGGCCTTATACTGCCACTCACAGTGAAAGAAAATCGAGGGAACATTGATTATAAGCCCTGATAAAGTTGTATGAGCAAGATGCATTGGCTGCCTTGGCTGTTTTATCATGAAGAGACAACTAATGAAAAACTATTTTTAACAACATCAGCTGGAAATTTCTGGAACTTTATTACTTGGACTCTAAACACGTTTGATTCAAAAAAGTTCTCTCTCTTTTTTGTTGTATAATTCGGCAGCTAACCCAAACAGATGAGCAATGATTTGATATTAATAGAAAGGGAACTTACTAGTGGCGCGGTGCAGTGGTACTTCCGTCTTAGATATTTAGCTTGTTTTGTTTTTGACCCTATTAAAATATGCGTTCCTATTCTGTCCTTCAACAGACAGTGAATGCTGCACGAACATTTTAAATCAATATATTCAAAGGGATGTTCGTTGCTTATTCTCCATGAGAACTCCTTCAAGGTTAGCTGGTGCAACATCCATATTTCCAGCCACCGTTGCAGTTTTTGTGGAAACAGGTGGTTCCAGAGATGTTATGATGTTCCTTAAGGACATTTACACAAGTGATTTTACTCTAGGAGATAGAAATATCAGTGCGAACAAAATGATGCTCCAATGATTAGATGCCAGACAAAATCATTAATAGTAGGTGAATACATTTGTAGAAAATGCCAGCTGAATATATATAGTTTTCTTTCTTCAGAACAATATGGCTCTGTTATTAAGTGGGTCATTGAAAAGTTACTAGCTATCGCACCCCATAAATAAAGATACCACAGGGTACATTATTTACCAGGCGTGATAAATAAATACATTTTTGGTGAATAATATGTGGATTTTTGGTGTTTAATGCACCAAAATCAGCGTGATATGGTAACTTTACCCCTGTTAAAATTTTGGCAGGTGTCACATGCTGATATTTAAGAAAGATTGAGGTATATTTCCCATTCAGTAATTATTGAATGCATTAAATAAAAGCAAATTCTTGATTTATCAAAAATACAACCAAACCTATAAGGGAGTTTATGGAGTGATTGGAAAACAATGACCCGCGTGTAATCAGACGGTAAGAGGCCTGTTTATCAAAAAAATGTAAAAGTATGATCAGAGATTTAAAACTGCGTCAGGACTTATTTCAATTTTGCTTTGGTATTTACCAGCACTTCCAGTAGTACGCCTACCAGACTCCTTTTTCCGGGCAGACTTCTGGGAATGTAATTTGCCTATTCTCACAATAAGAAGTTCTACATAGTAAAGACAGCCATTTTCAGGGTTGAAAGTGGTAAGAATTGAGTTTGGGAATGCCCACAAACGTAGATGTTTGTAGGCATTTCCAGGCTTCCAAAGCAAACCATGCCTTGGAAACCCCACTCCCCACCCCAGAATTGGGATTTACAATATTTACAATAGAACTCCTAGTGGAGAATTCTATTTTAGTAAATTTAATTGAACCTCTTTGAATCTCTTTGTGACTTTTAGCAGACAAAGTAGATGATTTCAGTTGTAATGTAAATTCCTACTTGTAAAGCGCAGAAGGAACACCTCCTGGCTTTTCCCTGTGAGGTGCCCACTCCTGGGCAACCCCCAAGGCGTTGTGGAGATTAAGCAAGCTACTGCCCAGAGTTGCAGAGTGACACCCATGAATTAGGCACCAAGGTGAGAAATATCCTGTCCAGGAAAATGGATCCCAAGAACTGCCGAGGCAGGAATTGAACCCTGGCCCCAGGCTAGATCTCCGCATCAAAGTCTGCCTCTCTAACCTTTGTGCCACACTTCCCCACTTATATACTTTCTAAATCATTGGGATCTCTATGTGAATGCTTTCATTTTGTCTTCAGATCACTCACAAATATTTTCAATGGAAGTCTCTGAAGTCTACAGACCTCTAAAGTAATTAACTAAATATTTTTTAAAGTGAAATCCTGTGTCGCCTCTACTGAAAGTCAATTGAAATGTTAGCTGTAGTGGCTGTCCTTGAAAGTGAGAAAGCGTGTTATTGTTCAATAAAAGAAAGTGCAGAGTCAGCAGACTGAACACTTTTGAAACAAAACACACAACTGAGAATAGAAATCTCCATTTTACGTTCCCGTTTCTTTTAATACTAATATCAGATTAATTCTACATACAAAGCTGTTTTAGCATTCTGGCTGATTGAAGCACACTTCTAGATCTTCAACTCTACAATCCAATATTTGTTAAAATAGCAAGTATATAAACCGAAAGGTGCATGTTGATGAGGAGCAGTTCATTTTTGCTGATGATATGTTGCTGCCATCTTGAGGACACAAAAAATAAGCAGTATTTATCAAGCAGTAAGGAAGACTGGCCCACGAAATAAAGCAACGACGACCACAACTAAAATTCTCATCATATCCTATATGACACCTACCTGTTTCTGCAGCCACACTGTGTACCAGGTAAGGGAAAATACGGGAAATGTATTCCGTCAAAAATTGACGAACGAGTTTGGCAAATGTTCCCACGATCGTGGTGTCCATTTGCCTAGCGCAGATGTAGCCACTGGATCAACCATGCCATGGGAGCCCCAACTCGGTCATGTGGTATGCCTGAACGAGAGTGTTGCCCTGTACAAGACAACAATTAATAGCAGGCCCGCTAAAATGCTTTATCTCTCCCTACCCCCAACAACCCTCTCTCCACCCCAGTCGGCTGCCTTAGCTCAGGCTGAATGTGTTCCGTATGCTGCCAGGTAGATCAGCCACTTGCTCCAAAGCCATTTAACCCCTTCGCTGCCAGGCCTTTCCCCCTAAGGTGCGAGGCCTGTTTTTGGCTATTTATGGCAGTTCGCACTTAGACCCTCATAACATTTTGTCCAGTAAGCTACCCACACCAAATTTGCGTCCTTTTTTCCAACATCCTAGGGATTCTAGAGGTACCCAGAGTTTAAGGCCCCCCCTGGTGGAGACCAAGAAATTAGCTAAAATACAGCGAACTTTTTTTTTTTTTTTTTTTAATAATTGGATAAAAGGGCTGCAGAAGAAGGCTTATGGTTTCTTCCCTGAAAATGGCATTAACAAAGGGCTTGCATTGCTAAAATCACCATATTCCTAGCTTTCAAGAGCAGGCAGACTTGAATCAGAAAACCACATTTTTCAATACAATTTTTGCATTTTACTGCGACATAGCCCATTTTTACTATATTTTGTGCTTTTAGACTCCTTCCAGTTAGTGACAGAAATGGGTGTGAAACCAATGTTGGCTCCCAGAAAGCTAAACATTTCTGCAAAATAAATAAAATTCTGAATTCAGCAAGGGGTCATTTGTGTAGATCCTACAAGGTTTTCCTATGGAAAATAACATTTAAAACAAAAAAATATTGGAATTGAGGTGAAACAGCCATTTCTTTCCACGTTTTACACTGTTACTTTTTCTTGCCATGTCAGATTTTCAACAGCAATATACCGTTACGTCTGCTGGACTCTTCCGGTTGTGGGGATATATAGGGCTTGTATGTTCATCAAGACCCCTAGGTCCCCAGAGCCAATAAAGAGGCTGCACCTTACAATGGGATTTTGTTGTGTACCGGGTATACAGCAATTCATTTGCTAAAATATAAAGAGTGAAAAATAGGTATCAAGGAAACCTTCGTATTTCCGGAATGGGCACAAGATAAGGTGTTGAGAAGCAGTGGTTATTTGCACATCTCTAAATTCCAGGGTCCCCTTACTAGCATGTGAATTACAGGGCATTTTTCAATTGGATATCTTTCTTACACACTGTCTTTCATTTGGAATGCCAAAATGTAGAGAAAGACAAGGGGCAATAACACTTGTTCTTTTATTCTGTGTTCCCCCAAGTCTCCCGATAAAAATGGTACCTCACTAGCATGGGTAGGCCTAATGCCGGCGACAGGAAATGCAACATGGACACATCACATTTTTACATTGAAATCTGACGTGTTTTCTGGAAAGTGCCTAGCTGTGGATTTTGCCCTGTAGCTCAGCCAGCACCTAGGCAAACCTACCAAACCTGCACATTTTTGACAACTGGATACATAGGGGAATCAGGATGAGGTGATTTGTGGGGCTCTCACCACGTTCTGTTACCCAGAATCCTTTGCAAACATCATGGCCAAAAATACTTTCCCCTCATATTTCGGTGACAGAATGTTCTGGAATCTGAGAGGAGCCACACATTTCTTTCCAACCAGCGTTCCCTCAAGTCTCTGGATAAAAACAGTACCTCAGTTGTGTGGGTAGGCCTAGTGCCCCCAACAGGAAATGCCCCAAAACACAACGTGGATACATCACATTTTCCCAAAGAAAAAACTGCTGTTTCTGCAAAGTGCCTAGCTGTGGATTTTAGACTCTAGCTCAGCCTGCACCTAGGGAAACCTACCAAACCACCTGTGCATTTTTTTAAACTAGACACCTAGGAGAATCCAGTATGGGGTGACTTGTGGAGCTCTCGACAGGTTCCGTTACCCACATTCATTTGCAAAATTCAAAATTTGGCTTAAAAACCCACTTTTTCCTCACATTTCGGTGACACAAAGCTATGGAATCTGAGAGGAGCCACACATTTCCTTCCACCCAGCATTACCAAAGTTTCACGATAAAAGTGGTACCTCACTTGTGTTAGTAGGCCTATTGCCCACGAACAGAAATGCCCCAAAACACTATGTGGACACATCAAAATTATCAAATACAAAAGTACCTGTTTTTGAGGGGGGGCACCTGTGCTTTTGGTCCTGGGCTCAGCAGCCATATAGGGAAACCTACCAAACCGAAACATTTCTGAAAACAAGACACCTGAGGGAGCCCCCTAGAATCCTCAGTAAACCTCAAATTTAGCTAAAAAAATCACATTTTCCCCACATTTCTGTGTGGAATCACCAGGACAAATTTCCTACCATTCCCCTCAGTCTCCCCATGGTGGGCCAAGTGCCTGTGACAGGGAAGAGCCAAAAACATGTCGAAATTGAGGGGGAACCAATGCATGTCCAAAAGGGCAGTTTGAAAAAAACAAATTTTTAGGCTGACAATTGGGGCAGAATGTTTATCCATATAGATGAGACAATGCTGAGTGGTAGGAATTTCGTGGATTCCAGCAGATTCCGGAAGGTTCCATCACAAAAATTTGGGAGAGAAGTGTCATTTCCAGCAAAGGTGTAGGTTTGTAGGGCATTGTGGGTAAGAAAATGGTGAGGGGTGCATGTGAAGCACACTACCCTGGACTCACCCAGATGTTTAGTTTTCAGATGTGTCTAGGTCTTGTGGATTTTTCTACATGGCAGCGTCCCAAAGTCCAAAAAAGTGCGGTCCTCACCATTCCAAGTGGGAGGATTTTGAGAGTTAGACACGCTCTCATGGCCTAAATGTAAAACCAAAACCCAAAATAATCAAATGTTGTCTTGCTTGCCGTGGGATAAGATGTTTTAGTGTGCAGCGGCGAGCTGAAAGACTGTTACCCCCTTCAGTCGGGGTGGGGACATAACCATACCCATACTGGTTGGTAGCCACCACCC
The DNA here is from genome assembly GCF_031143425.1 of Pleurodeles waltl. NCBI lineage: Eukaryota > Metazoa > Chordata > Amphibia > Caudata > Salamandridae > Pleurodeles > Pleurodeles waltl. Next base: position 554,284,838 of record NC_090445.1, read on the forward strand.
AACTATATATATATATATTTTTAATTCCCTTGCATCTAGTAGGCTTTCTGTTCCCCCCGGGGAGTGGATCAGTGGTAATTGCCCCATCTGCCCATAGATGGGCAGAACAACTTTCTCCTATTTAATTGAGGTAGGGGTATGGCCAATCCCCACCCTCTTTTTAAAAAAAAAATCTTCTCTGGTGGGCTTTCTCCCCCCCCTTTGGGGGCAGATATGGCCAACAGTAATGAGCCCCCATGGGGAACGAGCCTTGCCCAAGGGGCTTCCCCCAAACAAAACAAACACATACACATACACACACACCAATCCCTGGTGCCTAAGTGGTTTCTGCCCCCCCCCCGGGGACAGATCAGCCTAATAAACATAGGCCAATCTGCCACCAAGGGGGGCAGAAATGGCTTAAAATAAATGTCCTCTCCAGGGGAACGTCCCTTGCCTAAGGGGTCGCACCCCTTGTGTGAAATTGGTGCAAAAACAAATCCCTAGTGCCTAGTGGTTTCTGTCCCCCTTGGGGGCAGATCGGCCTAATAAACATAGGCGGATCTGCCCCCAAGTGGGGCAGAAATAGCCTAAAATAAATTTGCCCCCAGAGAAATGACCCTTGCCTAAGGGGTTGCTCCCTTTGCCTGAAATTGATGCAAAAAATAAGAATCTTGGGGGCAGATTGGCCTAATAAAAATAGGTCAATCTGTCCCCAAAGGGGGCAGAAATGGCCTAAGGATAATTTTGCCCCAGGAGAGCCACCCTTGCCTAAGGGGTCGCTCCCCACATATAAAAAAATACAACAAAAACAAACAAACAAAAAACAATCCCTGGTGTCTAGCGGTTTCTGCCCCCCCTGGGCAGAGGCTGTGTGCTTCGACTCAAAGGGAATTTTTCTACTTCACATTTTGCATTGTATGAAAGCTTATGCTCAATACAGCAGGACTGATTTGGTCATGATGACAAGCCAATGATCAAGGCCTGACCTCTTTCTTGTGGCGTCTGTATGTTATACCAATATGTATTTAATGGTGAATTGATATTACACTGTGCTAAAGACTGTAGACTCCTAGACAGAATGTTACAGATTACAACAGAAGGCAAAGGTTTTGGTATTAGTTACCCCCTATTACAAACCCTGGAGGTAGAGGATCTTCTCAGTGATAATTCTTGTTACTCCCACTCATGAGGAATCTTCTATTGTTTTGAAATTATATTGTAAGGAAATGGGCTATTAGTTGTGGTGTCAGGTAGTCCATCTCGAGTAATAAGTCCCAAAACCTTGTCAGATTAAACACACAGTTTCAATAATGCAAACCTGGGCTCATTCCCTAGTAGCTATGGCACAAAGCAGACAGCCTTCATTCGTGAAAACTGTGTCAAATATTTAGTGTTACCAAAAAAACTACAAAGTCAAAACACAACACGATAAAAATCACAACCAATTTCTAAAAATGAAGAAAAAATTAATATGAAAAATTATACAAAAACGATCTCATTAAAGTAATCAGAGATAAGACTTGTTAAAGTTTTAGGACCAAAAGCACAAAAAATGTAAAGTTCCAATCAGACGTCATTATTTCTGGTTGACAGGGACGTATGTGCGGTTTCAGGCTGACTGCAATGGAGCGGTTGTCGGATGCATCAAGCTGCTCATGCCAGTAAAGCATTGTACCTTCTGATTGTTTTCAAGGCCCTGCTGATGCCATTAGCTTTGAGGAGAAAAGCTCAGAGAAGAAAAATTTACATTTTGCGTCAACTGAATCCCCTCCACTTTTCACATATTTTCCCAGTCAAGATTTCTATGTTGGAAGTTGCTAGCGTGCCCGGTCCTTAGTAAGTAAACTTACAAGGGGACGCATATAGGTCGATTAACCTTTTGAATTGCATGGAGTATCCTAGTCATGCAGTAACCACTAAACCCAAAATCAACATCAATAACCATGATAACCACTTTATGAAACCCCATTAGAGATCGTACTAAAAGGAAGTAACCACTACTCATGAAAAAGGTTAACCAGTTTTATTCCCTATTGCTTATAATTCTAGGTCTTCTGTTAGTTCAAAGTTTATTCAATCAATTCTTTATTAATTCATCAGTTAAAAGACATCATTCTCTTGAAGGAAACATATGCGACCAAGCAACAACATAAGCTATGAATATCAGCATTAACAATGTAATTCAGCAATAAAGTTTGTCAGTCATTTGTCACTGCCCACGTCACTCCTAACAGCCTACCTAACCAAGATTAGCATTTGCATGGGGTTCTTCATGCGAGAACAATTTAGAGAAAAACATTAATTTGGAAAAACAATCTACCTAGGAGTGAATCTCTGTAAACAGCGCACAGTAGGGGCTCTTGGTATAAGAAAATTAGACTTCCTGCCCGATTTAAAATGACTGTCTGGTATTCTTTTTTTTTCTTTTCTAGACTGGCAAGGAAAACAATGTGGTCCCAAACAAAAAAAACATTCTATTGACTTCCACACCCTGGGAAAAAAAACCTCTCATTATGTCATGCTCTTTAGTAATTTGTTTTTCAAAAACAAACTCTTGCTTTGGGAGTTCGATTTGGAAAACAAAATAATTTAGCACAGCCACTAGCTGAAGCACTGCTGCCGCCCAAACCCTCCTGCCCGCCCCCACCACCTGTATATATTCCTTCCTTTCCCCAAAGATAATACATGCAACAGAATATAATTTGTAGACACTACACACAAATGCACCGCATAATCAATAGTCTGTAGACAGAATCCAAACGAATGGAGAAGGCTGTAGGATAGCGGGATTCACCAAAAAGGAAGAATGTAAATGTCTTCCATATTGGGACTAGAGAGAGGCAGGATTAATAATAAGATGCTAAAATGATTAAAAGGACCATTCTGAGCAAAGAGTACTATAATCGATGGTCAGATTCCAAAAGCACAACAGTAAATAAAAAAACATAACATACCAGCTCGTAAATGATAGTATTCCACAAAGATGGAAAGCTGAATGTGGTGGTGAGGCCATATATAATGTCCACCATGAAGTGAATCATTTACAACTGTTTTTTTATTGACGTACATGTGCCTGCTACATATATGGAAAGTGGGCATTTATTATTCATGTACAACGCTCAGTGGCTGATTCTTTCCTAACCATGTATTGGGTCAATTTGACTTCTTCTAACTGTACACAATCCTTCTGGCAATAAACATATTTTTAGCAACTAGGTCCTACAAAAATTCTATATTTATTGTGTATATTTGTGGGGCTTTTTTATCCTCATATGCCAGATGCTTGAACTAGCTCTACCTGAACCTGGACTTGGTAACATCAAAATTTGTTTTGGGGATGAAAATTGAGCAAAATTACCTAGAATAATGAATGGTGGAAATGCACCTATCCATTTTTCAAAGATAAAGAAACAGTTGTACTAATCCTTAATATGTAAGCAGCAACGATATACAATGACAATTGAACAAACATGGTTCCTATAAGTAACATTAACATGAGCAAAATGCTTCTGCCATTTTTTACTCTGAGTGCGGGGCGACTGATATTTCCAATTACAGTGCCTATGTTCTGACCTCTAAAATATGGTGAACAATCGGTTATTACAATTGGCTTGTTTTACCTTAAGCAATGCCACAGTAATGAAATGCAGAAAATGCAGCAGTGATATAAATGTTAAATGTCACATGTGGGCTGCAGTATACATTTATTCCACTCACATGTACGACTGTGAAATACTGGCATATCACAATAATGAAGAGTAAGAAGCCAAAAATCTGGGTACCCTAGCCTCCCAAATTTCAAAACATGTAATGAAAATTAGAGGGTTATCCCTTTCTCTCTGTACCCATGTGGTTTCATGCAAATACACATGCTCAAACTCCAGTCTTATTGACCTACACTTTTGGTCAATAGTATCTAGCTCTATATGGTTCCAGGGAAGGATAGTCCCTGTTGTCACGCACTTAGAATGTAAAAGATAATTATAATAGTGTGTTGTCCACAATGCGATTGGTACCTTCCATAATTAATTATGCCCCTGAGACTTACATCATCAATGGAATACGTCCTGCCTTGTACCTGCATTGGAACCTCTGGGCCTTGAATGTTGCCTGCTCCCATCCTGAGCATCAATATATATACCTCTGCACATCAGAGGAAATCATGATAGAATAGAACATATGTTGCCCATTCGAATGCACATGGTCAGTGCACAGCCAATGTACAGAGGTGTGGTCAAGCCGCTGGGCACTTGTGGGATGATGTCATGGCACGGAGACTGGTGGGAAAAGTAGTCCTACCTTGGCTCTTGAACAGCTCATACACAATGATCTGTACTGGAAGGGGGCCTTTTGGGGGATTCTTTTATATGTTAGCTTGACTTCTTATAAGTTAACTTAACTTGACTTGATGATATTACCAGGGTGAGTGAACCATTCCAGGAATGGCTTTTGATGATTTTATTGAGGCCAAACCATATGTCTCTTCTAAATTGCCTAATGACCAATGTTCTGTACTGATCCATAATGGAATAACATCAAGGTAGTTATATGGTTGGTTAACAAATGCGGGGTGGAGGGGGCTGTGGCTTACCTCTTCCACACCCCTTCCTTGCCCCCTTTCTTATTGTCAGAACACATTTCTCCTTATTAATCCAACAATTCCTAATGGTGGTCACTGGATAGGTCTAGTGTGGTGAAATCACAGTATGTGCATCAATATATTCCAAATGCGGAACCTTTAGACAGAGTTATTTGTTCTATAGTGTATTATACCAAGAAATGTCATCATTTAATCCTTGTCTATGGGTGGACAAATTATAACTCCATTGTTGCTCTTTCCCAAACAGAACCCTCTCAATGTACCTGTTCTCCACTTCCACTTGTTTCAATACAGCCCATTTGAGGTCCTGTATAGAGTGTGATCCGGAAATTAAGTGTTCAGCCATTTTAATAGTATTCCATTTGCGGCCGATATTGCCATACCTATTGTACCTATTGTTTCATGGGCAAGTTATTATATATGACCTGTTTAGTGTTATTGTAGGTGTGTCTCCTTAGTTGACAGGGAAATGGTAGGCCCAAGTCTAACTCTTTGGTGAGTGATGTCAAATGACAAACACTATATTTTCTGCATGGGTAATGTCTCACTACCCCTGGAAGGCATGGTGTATGGTGTTAGCCATCCTCCCCATGTGCCTGGTCTTATGTGTACTAAGGAATCCCTTATGCTTCTCTTTCTCTGAGGTGAAAAAAGTGGGTATTCCCACTTCCTGGACCCTGTATTAAGGATATGTAGGAAAATGGCCCTTGTTGCAGTTACCCCCCCTTACCTCGATCTTGGGATGAGAAAGTTAAGGAGTCTTTGCAGCCTCAGAAAAATCCAAACAGATTCCAACCCTACCATGGTCAAGCTTCAGGCGCTCTTGGCAGAATATGCAAGGGACCACCCTACGGAGGAGGAAAGACCTCCCCTCAGATGGGGAAGAAGTTAGGGATCAGGAGGTGGAACTCCCTCCTCCTAACCCAACTAGGGAGACCAGGGTTACAAGATCCCTGTCTCCAAAGATAGTACTCACAGGATCTGGATCTTCCACATGGGAGTCCAGATCCTATGAGATAATTGAGGGTAGCCTCAATAAAGAGGGCATCCTTTTAGCAAGGATGGCCAAAAGATTAGCTTTGGAGAAACAGCTCCTGGCTATAGAAAGGGAGAGAAAGGAAATGGGTTTAGAACCCATAAATGGTGGCAGCAACAAAATAACTAGGGTCAGAGAGTATTCTGACACCCCTAAAATACCTAAAGGGATTGTCCCTAATAAAAGGATGGTGATGACATCACCAAGTGGTTTATAGCCTTTGAGAGGGCCTGTGGAACCAAGAGATTAAAAAAGGCTCATTGGGGAGCTCTCCTGTGGGAACTGTTTACTGGTAAGTGTGGGGATAGGCTCCTCACACTCACTGGTGTAGATGCTGAATCCTATGACCTCATGAAGGCTACCCTGATTGAGGGCTTTGGATTTACCACTGAGGAGTATAGAATTAGGTTCAGGGGGGGGTCACAAAACCTAAGCCAGTCCCAGGTTGATTTTGTAGACTACTCAGTGAAAACACTGGATGTTGGGGTAACTGGAAATGAAATGCATGACTATGATGGGTTTATAATTTGTTTATGAAAGAAAACATTTTAAGTAACTGCTTCAATGAAAAGTTGCATCAATATCTGGTAGACCTAGGTCCAATTTCTCCCCAAGAATTGGGAAAGAAGGCAGACTACTGGGTCAAGACTAGGGTAACCAAGACTTCTACTGGGGGTGACCAAAAGAAAGGGTTACAAAGCCTCCCCAGGAAAAAGTGGATGACACTCCTAGAAGTAAAGAAAACGATTCTTCTGTAGTCCCACAAAAACCAGTCCAGGTGGGTGGGCCCCAAGACACATCCCAAAACAAAAGTGGGTACCAGGGTAAAAACTGTGATGCCACTAAGGCATGTTGCCACAACTGACAGGGCACCACACCAAGGACACTTCTTATACCAAAAACAAACCCCCTAGCAAAATCCCAGGGGTGACCAGTGTAGCTATTGGAGATGACACCTCAGATGAGGAGGTCCTCATAGCCTTCAACTGGAGAAAGGGCCCAACAGGTGAGTTGGAGACTCCAGAGGGAAGTAGACACTTCCACTAGCTACTGGTGAATGGAATCCCAGCCATTGCCCTGAGGGACACTTGTGCCAGTCACACAATTGTGCATGACAGGCTGGTGCTCTCAAACCAGTACATCCCAGGTGAGACTGCCAGAGTAAGAGTAAGCCTAGATAAGGTCACTAGTAGGCCAGTAGCTTTAGTGCCCCTAGACATGGGTGGGACCTTTAGCTGGAGAATGGGGGTAGACAGTACAGACCTCCCCCTGATCTTCTCATTGGAAATGACTACCCAGAGGTTAGTTAGAGTCAGAGCCCAAAAGAGGAACTGGTCCAGTACCAGCCCTCTCCCAAGGATTCTGGAGGTACTGTCCCTGCAGTGTCTAAAGATAGACCCCAGACGGAAAAAAAATAAAACAGTGCAGGAAGGTGAACAACCTTTAGTCAAGGCTCCAGTAAGTCAAGGAGATTCTGCTCCAGTAGGGAAGAATTCCAAAAGTGGCACTGGTAAAGTCCAACCAGACCCACAAGAAGTCCTGACTAGTCAGGCAACTGTTAAGCATGAGTGGGTAGCTCCTCAGCTAACAGACGAAAGAGTGGAAGAAGGGTGTTTACTACAAGAGGTAGCAACCCCCCCCCCACTCTACCATGGCAGACAGGCCCCCTGAACCCAAAGAAGCCTGTAACTTAGCCCCTTCCCTTGTTGGTGAAGAGCTAAAGGTATCGTTCTGGGCACTGATAGCTGTCAGTGGCCTCTGCTGGGTGTTAGCCTTCATGGCTGTACTGTCTTTGGCATTTTGGTCTCACCCCATACCAAATAGCAAGTTAGGCCCCCTGACCCTGTTGGTCATGGTGGGGTTACTCCAGCTGTGGATAATCTCTTTGGATAAGCTAGGGGTGACCCTAGCTAAAATAAGATTATCAGAGGTGGATACCTCTAACCCCAAAATAAAAAGAATGGGTGAAGACACTAAAAACACAGACAAGACGCAATTCAGCTTGGGTCCTATTACTGTTGAGGTAGGTCAATTCTGTAGAGGAATGACCTAGACAGGAGGATGTAAGGCAGAGTAGGTCCTGCAATATAAACAGCCTGTTTCCCTGCTCTTTCTCACCTGACAGATTAGGAAGACTCTCCTAGGTTTGGCTGAGTCTCCTGGCCTGTGGGCTGGGGGGGAGGGGGTGTGTGTAGAAAAATGGACCTTGTTGCAGTTACCCCCCTCTCCACTTTTTGCCTGATATTGATGCTGACTTGACTGGGAGTGTGCTGGGACCCCGCTAACCAGGCCCCAGCACCAGTGTTCGTTCAGTAACAATGTACCATTGTTTCCCCAATTGGCACACCCCTAGCATACAGATAAGTCCCTTGTAAAAGGCACTATTGGAACCAAGGGTCCTGTGACCAGGGAAGGTCCCTAAGGGCTGCAGCATGTGTTGTGCCACCCTAAGGGACCCCTCACCTAACACATGCACACTGCCATTGCAGAGTGTGTGTGTTGGTCGGGAGAAAAAGGCAAAGTCGACATGGTGTCCCCCTGAGAGTGCCATGCACATAGAACACTGCCTGTGGCATAGATAAGTCACCCCTCTAGCAGGCCTTGAAGCCCTGAGGCAGGGTGCACTAAACCACAGGTGCGGGCATAGCTGCATGAGCAAAATGCCCCTACAGTGTCTAAGTCCATTCTTAGACATTGTAAGTTCAGTGTGGCCATATTAAGTACACGGTCTGAAAGTTTGTCACAACAAACTCCACAATTCCATAATGGCTACACTGAATACTGGGAAGTTTGGTATCAAACTTCTCAGAATAATAAACCTACACTTATGCCAGTGTTGGATTTATTAAAAATACACACAGAGCCCCCTGTATTTTATCCAGTCCTTCAGTGCAGAACTGACTGGTCTGTGCCATCCTGCCACTGAGAGACGAGTTTCTAGCCCCCTGGGGTGGGAGCCTTTGTGCTCTCTGGGGCCAGAAACAAAGCCTGCACTGGGTGGAGATGCATCACACCTCCTCCTACAGGAACTGTAACACTTAGTGGTGAGCCTCAAAGGCTCAGGCTTTGTTTTAGAATGAGAATGCCCCAGGGCACTCCAGCTAGTGGAGATGCCCAGCCCCTGGACAAAGCCCCACTTTTGGCAACAAGTCCAGAGGGATAATTAGGAAAAGCAAGGAGGAGTCACCACCTCAGCCAGGACCACCCCTAAGGTGTCCAGAGCTGAAGTGACCCCCTCCTTGCAGAATCCTCCATCTTGGTTTGGAGGATCACGGCCAATAGGGACAGTAGCCATAGGCTACTGCCCTCTGACCCCTAAAATGCCCCTGAATCTTGTATTTAAGGGCTCTCTGAACAAAGCTAGTCAGATTCCTGATGACCTCACAAGAAGAAGAAGGACTGCTTAGCTGAAACCCCAGCAGGGAAGGAAAGGAGACAACAACTGACTTGGCCCCAGCCCTACCGGCCTGTCTCCTGCTTCAAAGACCGTGCAGAACAAAAGGGGCTCGTCCTGCAGGTCCAGCGACCACTGAAAAACCTCCAGAGGACTGCCTGCATCACAGAGTATCAAGAACTCCCGTGGACAGCAGCCCTGTCCAAAGAAGAAAAGAAGAAACCTCTTTTAAAGGACTCCCACCTCACTCTAGAAGAGTGAGCCCTAACCACTCTGTACCCGATGCCCACGGGCCGAGTACAGGTGGTGCAACCAACCAGAGAGGACCCCCAGGCGAAGGCGACCCAGTGCCCACCCTGGGTTGACCTCTCCACCCCTCTACGATGACACCTGCAGAGGGAATCCCGAGGACCCCCCGACCGTGACTGCCCTGGACGAAGATAACCAATGCCAAAGGTCCCACAGCACCCGCAGCCCCCAGGCCTTGGAGAAATTGACACCCGGTGCAGCGACGATCAACAGGTGTCCCTCTTCCCTGTGGTGTCCCCGAGACTCCCCCCCCGGACCTGTCTCCCTGTTTGCACCTTGCACCCGCTCGCCCCAGTGCCACTGAGGGTGTGGGATTTGTGTCGAATTGGGGCCTCTCCAGTGCTCCTCTAATCCTCCCTGGTCTGCCCTTCGAGCCACAGGTACTTACCTGCTGGAAGACCGAATTCCAAGTACCCCTTGTCTCAATAGGAGCCCATGTTAAAAATGCTCAACTTTGACCCCTGCACCCGGCTGGCCCCATGGTGCTGAGGGTGGGTGTTTGGGGTTGACTTGAACCCCCAACGGTGGACTACCTATAGCCCGGAGACTGGAAGTGTGAGTCATGTACTTAACTCTAAAACAGTACTTTATTTCCTTCCCCAGGAACTGTTCTGAAAATGCAGTGTGTCTACTTTTAAAATAGATATTCTCTGTTTTCTTAAAAACTGTGTACTTGATGAAAGTGAAACAAAGATACATTGTATTTACATGTATTTACTTCTGAACTGAGTTTTGTGGCTCTAGTAATAAAGTAACACAAATATATTTGTCTATATAAAATCCTATTGGTCTGGGGTTAAGTCATTGAGTGTGTGTTTCTTCTATTCCTTGTGTGTGTACAACAAATGCTTAACACCACCCTCTGATAAGCCTAACTGCTTGGCCTCACTACCACAAATGGAGCATTAGCATTATCTATTATTGCCTCTGTCAAGCCTCTGGGGAACCCCTGAACTCTGTGCACACTATGGGCCTGATTCTAACTTTGGAGGACGGTGTTAAACCGTCCCAAAAGTGGCGGATATACCACCTACCGTATTACGAGTTCCATAGGATATAATGGACTCGTAATACGGTAGGTGGTATATCCGCCACTTTTGGGACGGTTTAACACCGTCCTCCAAAGTTAGAATCAGGCCCTATATCTCATTTTGATATAGTATAGACAGAGTCAGCTTCCTACAGGATATGCCAGTTTTTCCTGATGATTTTCTTGACACGACCTGAAGTAATATTGTATGTCATAACACATACCAGGGTAAGTCAGAAAAACTGACCATATGGGAGATTTTGTCTCAGAGGGTGTGGGAGGAAGCTGTCAAATGTCAGAAAGCTATTTTTGTCTGTAGGTTTGTGAAAAGTCTCAGATTGTAGTGTGCCACCTTCCGGGAAGTTTCCTCTCCAGATTATAGACATAGAAATATTGATTTTTATCTCATCATGGTGTTAAGCCTGACTGTAGCCTAAAATACTTCAGTAGCATATGTGGAAGGAAAAGCAAAAACTACTTTTAGACATTAACTAAGCCACCCATAAGTGTTCGATGTAACAACAAGGCTAAGGGCCTCATTACGAGTTTGGCGGTTCTCAGACCACCATGTTGGTGATGGCAGTCAGGCCACCAATAGGCTGGCAGGCAAGATCACCAAATTATGACATTGACGGTGATGCATACAGAATGCCACTAAAGCACGGCCAGCACCATCAGTACAGTCAGACGACCAAAGTCGATTGGAGCCACCACCATTCTTGCAGAGACCATGTATCCACCGGACTAATTATTACATATCTCAAGCGATACTTGACTGGAACCATCATGGAACCACAACTAGACGTCACCCCGCTGCTCCTGCTCGCAGAAAGACAATGGAATCACCACCAAGGGTGACAACAACTGTAGGAAAGTACCATCTTGCTTGACATGTTGCCCCCATTTTTAATTGTGTGTCAGTTTTTTTTTTGCTTGTCTCACTGGGATCCTGCTAGCCAGGATCCCAGTGCTCATAGTTTGTGGCCTGAATGTGTTCCCTGTGTGGTGCCTAACTGTGTCACTAAGGCTCTGCTAACCAGAACCTCAGTGCTTATGCTCTCTCTGTCTTTAAAATTGTCACTGCAGTCTAGTGATCATTTTTACCAATTCTGATTGGCACACTGGAACACCCTTATAATTCCCTAGTATATGGTACCTAGGTACCCAGGGTATTGGGGTTCCAGGAGGTCACTATGGGCCGGTGCATTTCTTTTGCCACCCATAGGGAGCTCAGACAATTCTTACACAGGACTGCCATTGGAGCCTGGATGAAATAACGTCCACATTATTTCACAGCCATTTTACACTGCACTTAAGTAACTTATAAGTCACCTATATGTCTAACCCTCACTTAGTGAACGTCAGGTGCAAAGTTACTAAGTGTGAGGGCACCCTGGCACTAGCCAAGGTGCCCCCACATAGTCCAGGGCAATTTCCCCGGACTTTGTGAGTGCGGGGACACCACTACACGTGTGCACTACATATAGGTCAATGCCTATATAAAGCTTCACAATGGTAACTCCGAATATGGCAATGTAACATGTCTAAGATCATGGAATTGTCCCACCATGCCAAATCTGGTATTGGAGGGCCAATCCCATGTATCCCCGGGGCTCCAGCATGGACCCCGGGTACTGCCAAACTAGCTCTCTGGGGTTTTCAATGAAGCTACCGCTGATGCCAACCCACAGACAGGCTTCTGCCCTCCTGGGGTCTGGAGCCCTGCAGCCCAGTCCCAGGAAGGATGAACAAAAGATTTCCTCTGAGAGAGGGTGTTGCACCCTCTCCCTTTGGAAATAGGTATTAAGGGCCTGAGAGGAGTAGCCTCTCCTGGCCTCTATAAATGCTTTGAAGGGCACAGATGGTGCCCTCCTTGCATAAACCACTCTACACCGGTTCAGGGATCCCCCAGCCCCTGCTCTGGCGCGAAACTGGACAAAGGAAGGGGGAGTGACCACTCCCCTGTCAATCACCACCCCAGGGGTGGTGCACAGAGCTTCTCCAGTGTGTCCCAGACCTCTGCCATCTTGAATGCAGAGGTGTGAGGGCACAATGGAGGCCTCTGAGTGGCCAGTACCAGCAGGTGACGTCATAGACCCCTCCTGATAGGTGCTTACCTGACTAGGTGGCCTATCCTCCTCTGAGAGCTATTTAGGGTCTCTCCTGTGGGCTTCTCTTCAGAAAACGAATGCAAGAGCTCACCAGAGTTCCTCTGCATCTCCCTCTTTGACTTCTGCCAAGGATCGACCGCTGACTGTTCCAGGACGCCTGCAAAACCGCAACAAAGTAGCAAGAAGACTACCAGCAACATTGTAGCACCTAATCCTGCTGGCTTTCTCGACTGTTTCCTGGTGGTGCATGCTCTGAGGGCTGTCTGCCTTCACCCTGCACTGGAAGCCAAGAAGAAATCTCCTGTGGACTGACGGAATCTTCCCCCTGCTAACGCAGGCACCAAACGTCTGCATTACGGGTCCTCTGGTTCCCCTCTCATCTTGACAAGCATGGTCCCTGGAACACAGGAGCTGGATTCTAGTGACCCCGAAAGTCCAGTGGCCCATCTGTCCAAATTTGGGGGAGGTAAGTCCTTGCCTCCCTAAGCCAGACAGTAATCCTGTGTACTGCATGAACTGCAACTGCTAGGGCTTCTGTGCACTTTTACAAGGAATCCTTCATGCACACCACAGCTCAGGTCCCCAGCACTCTGTCCTGCATGGCTCAACTCGCTGAGTTGACCACCGGCTTCGTGGGACCCTCTTTTGTTGTGTTGAGATGACTGCCTGCTCGGATTTCTTGAACCCATGTTCAAGTGCTTCTGCGGGTGCTGCCTACTTCTGCATGGGCTCTCTGTACTGCTGAGTGCCCCCTCTGTCTCCTCCTCCAAGGGGTGACCTCCTGGTCCTTCCTGGGCCCGGGCAGCACCCATTTTCTTCAACTGTGACCTTTGCATCTAGCAAGGCTTGTTTGTGGTCTTTCTGCGTGGGAACAACTCTGCATCCTCCAGAACGCCGTGGAACATCTTCTGTGCAAAGGAGAAGTTCCTGGCACCTTCTGTTTTTGCAGAATCTTCAGCTTCTTCCACCCAGAGGCAGCCATTTTGCACCTTCATCTGGGGTTTAGTGGGCTCCTGCACCCCCTGGACACTTTTGCGACTCTTGGACTTGGTACCCTTCCTTTGCAGGTCCTCAGGTCAAGGAATCCGTCTTCAGTGATCTCCAGTCTGTTGTGGTCCGTGCAGAATCTCCTATCACAACTTTAATGTGTTTCTGGGGAGGTAGGGTAACTTTAGTCCTACTTTTCAGGGTCTTGGGGTGGGGTATCTTGGACACCCTTAGTATTTTGTTACACTCACAGTGACCCTCTACACACTACAGTAGACCTGCGGTCCCTAAGTGGTTCACATTCCACTTTCTTAGTATATGGTTTGTGTTGCCCCTAGACCTATTGCATCCTTTTGTATTCTACAGTGTTTGCACTACTTTTCTAACTATTTACTTACCTGATTTTGGTTTGTGTGTATATTTTGTGTATTTTACTTACCTCCTAAGGGAGTATATCCTCTGAGATATTTTTGGCACACTGTCACTAAAATAAAGTACCTTTATTTTTAGTAACACTGAGTAGTGTAATTCTTATGATATAGTACTATATGATATAAGTAGTATAGTAGGAGCTTTGCATGTCTCCTAGTTCAGCCTAAGCTGCTCTGCTATAGCAACCTCTATCAGCCTAACCTGCTAGAACACTACTAATCTACTAATAAGGGATAACTGGACCTGGCACAAGGTGTAAGTACCATCAGGTACCCACTATAAGCCAGGCCAGCCTCCTACAACAACCATAAGTACACACACTCACCTGTTACATTTGTTAAATTTATACATTTGATCTGCAACATACCATAACATAGGGATGGGTGTGCAAGTGCTATACTCATACATAACAGTACAGTGACACACACACTCACATACAGCAACAAATACACCCATACATACACAACACGCACACTGCAGCCAGCATACACACACCACACATCAATACTTGTAACAACAATACCACAACCACACAAATAGAAAAACATGTCAAACACTTACTATTGAAACTGGCCAGGGACTTCACAGAAATATAAGACAATGTACAACTATCTGTGATGGAACACACACAGGTACACCATCATACAACCTAGCAATCGACACACATCACACACCGAATCTATTATGCCATGGACAATACATGCAGACACAAACAGTCTAAATACACAAAGCCACACAGCACTACAACAAAAACATATCATCACTACCATAGCACACCACCATGACAACAACATTTCAGCTCCATACACATACCCATCACACATAACCCACCCTATCCCTGGGGCATAAAAGCACTGCCCACAGACGGCTCAGAAAATACCAGAAGCATCAACCAGCACACACAGACAAATACTGGCAAACAACCAATGTCAGCCAGGAACAACTCAAACCTAAGAAAGGGAAAGCAGGACAAAGATGTTACCAGAAATACCAACAACTGGTTGGTATATATATATATATATATATATCTAAAAAATATAGGAAGTAAAATAAGTTTGTCCAAGGCCATACAAAAGTCCATTGTCTTTAAAATACAGCACCAAAGGCACAAAATGTTGCCCCTACTTGACCCCTGACTGCCATGTAACCTCCAAAGGTAGGGGCCTTAAGGGGCAGGCAGGCACCTCAGGCATTCATGAGGAGTGGGTGGCTTATGCTTGGGAGGGGGTTTTAGCCTTTGGCTTGTGCGGGAGTTTGACCTTTCGGGTGGTGGACTTCTTTTTGACAGGGTGAGGGGCATGGGTTCTGGCAGGGGTAGCGGAAGCCTTGGGGAGGGTCAGAGAATGTTTAGGGGTATCACGGGCAAAGTAGTGAAAAGGCCAAATTCACATAGGAAACATATCTTAGACACATGAGGAAGGTCATCAGAAGGAGGTTGAGGTGTGGCAGGAGAGGGAGTGGTTGTTTGACGTTTAGGTGTGGATGTCTTGGGTACATGATTATGGGAGGTGTGCGTGTGGGTGGTGGGTTTCTTTTGGGTTGGTGAGTGAGGGTATTTATGGGCCTTGGACTGAGGGGGGCTAGAGGTGCTGGGGGATGCTGTGGTGGGTGGGTGACTGTCTGTTGAGTTAGTAGCTGCAGGTATGGTGGATGTGCTGCATGTGGGTATCTGTGGCTGTGGTGTCTGTGGGTGCAGTGACTGGGCTGGATGTCTGAGCGTCTGCTGTGGTGCTGTCTGGGAGTAGGATATTTGTGGTGGCTGAATCTGTGAATATTGGTGTGGTAACTGCAGGTGTGTTAGGTGCTGTGTCAGTGATGCTGGCGGTAGTGGGGGTGTCAGGGCAAGTCGTGACTGTTGCTATGTCTGCAGGTGGATGTTGTCTGTGTGTGTGCCCGTGGTGTGTCTTGTGGTGCTTATGTTTGTCTGCGATACCCTTGGATGTTGAGGTGCATGCATACCTGTCTGTTTGGGTACTTTGGCTGGGTCGGGAAAGTGGGGATTCAGACTGGGAAGACGACAGTGGATGGGAGAACAGTAGACAAGGGGTGACTGGCTGCCGTCAGTGTGGAAGTCAGAGTCTGAAAAGTTCTCTGTAGGCCAGCCAGTGTACCATGAATGCTCTCCAGGAATGCATTGCTCTATTGGATTTGAGTTGCCAGTCCCTGGATGGCATTCACAGTGGTCAACTGACCCACAGGCATTGACCTCAGGAGGTCAATAGCCTCCTCACTGAGGGCAGCGGGGCCAACAGGAATTGGGGCAGAGGTGCCTTGGTGACAGAAAAGCCCACCCTCTTGGAAGGGGGAGCATGGCAAACTGGGTGGGGAGCTGCAGGGAGGGCAGTGCTAGACTGGGGGTGGCAGACAGAGATGGTACAGGGGTGGTCCCAAATGGGTCCGCCACCACTAGGGAGTGGCCACTGGAGTAGGATTCCAAAGAAGATGTAGTGGATCCAGTCTTCCCGTGGAGCTCCCTTCACCCTACGGGCCACTGGGTCCCTCAATGTCAGTGTTCTCAATGACTTAAGGTCCCGTGGCCAGATTCCCCACTCGGCATGCTCTGTCTCGTTTGCCTGCCTGATGCTGAATAACAGAAAGTCAGGTATGGTCATCACATTCCCAAGATAACACTTCCATCATACAGTAAACCTAAGTCTCATTACATCCTGTTCAACAACACCCCCAGATAATGCCAGTAAAGTACCAACATCATCTCACAGCAAAATATGAAGTATGTCCCTCAATATAAATATTGTTATACCCCAGCTAAGCTATCTAACTGACACCTACAATACCATGAATCAAGTTGACCATTCACACTGACCATACAATGACAAGGTGCCTTTGACACATGATACAGGTTCCCTATCCACAACAACATAGTCAAGCATCAATCAAGCAATAGTATAGGGGTGTGAAATTGCTTAACACTAATAAAAACACATACTCAACACATACAAATGTTTTACTCTAATGTCATGTACCAGGCTATGACACATGTCTTCATTTCACACAAGTTACACAAGTTTACCATACACTATGGAAATATGAAAACCTGTAACAATTCAAATTGCCATACATTTCGATTTTCGGTTAAGGAGTCAGAACACATGGAACACACCCCTCCACTAATAGTGATGTATCAAGGATTGAAAGTACAATGTGGACCAAGTATTCCAGGTCATTGATCTTCTTTAAAGAAACTTTATCAGTCAAGTAAGGGCCAAGTAAGCTAAGACTTATGTCCCACACACAACCACAAGATGGCAAAAAGACTGTACCTTACATATAGATTACTATACTGTGCAGAAAGATAACAATCAGACCTACCTAATCATACAATTAGTCCATCAATAGGCCACTGACTGAGTGGCAACATCACTATACACATATCAGATATGACAAGGATTACATATGTCTGTGTAGGAATTGCAGAGCCAAAGCATGTGTTGCTAACATGACCGGTACATCTACCATGATGCAAGCCACAAGTCTAGATACACTTACAATACAACTCACATTTGTATGTGAACTATCACATCTGCACCACATAGGTGTCATTGCCAACAATAGGTTCCCAAACAACCAGGACTTAATAGCCACACCCTTTATAGCAACAGCAAGTAGACATAACTATTTCCAATGTTGATTCATTACTGAACCTTTCAATTGATACATAATGTTGATACATGTCTCTCACGAATGTAACTGTGAATAGGCTATCATTGCCTATGAATCATGCCTAGTACAATATGCTCAAGGACAAAGCTGTGGTGGCCACTTTCTACTAACACAATATTAGCAGTTTAGTAACATTCCTAGCCTTTGATACCAATATATGTGTGCCCAGAAATGTTGCAACACCTCAATGGTATCCAACATGCATGTTGTTTACTCCGATGAGACTTCACATATGTCTGTGTACATCCCTCACTCACCAAAGGGGATTACCTTGTAACAGGTGTGCTGATGTTAACCTTGTATGTCATGTGACATTTCAGATGAACATCACAGCCTCACATGCTGCTTTCACTTATCAGAAAGCATTAGAAAACTAGAGATGACATGAATATGACTGACTGTATTTTGTACATGGACAGGAATCTTGAGACATTTCAGAGGACAGAAATCAAGGACTTACACACGTTATCGCCATGGCATTGGGAGGATTGACATGTTGGTGGGTATGTACAATCACCAGTGTAAAAAATGCAGTATAATGGTACACATATGACACAGTCATATGTGCACCATAATATGTTATTGTACCGAGGGGACTACATAGTTGAGTAACATGCCTCCAAATACATTTGTATGTGCACACATAAGTGCTATAGATGGCTACGGTTCATCAATGTGTACACAGGATATCTGTGACACTTTGCACTTACCACATTGCCAAAGCTAACATATTGTTCTCTCACTCAATCACCTGGTAAAGGGTCTGTACTTACCCCCTTGTGGCTGCTGTGCTGCTTTCAAACGACCATCTAACTCAGGTTAGGCCACCACCAAAATGCTGGCCATTAGGGGGGTCATGGTCTGATGGCACCCCATCCTCATTGGGAGGACATCCCCATCTGGGCCTCTGCGGTCTTCTGGGCCCAGCGTCTCAGGACCTCCCACATCTTCCGACAGTGGGTGGGTTGCTGGCTGTGACCTCCAGAGTCCGCACTTTCTTGGCGATGGCACGCCAAATCTCCTTCTTCTGATAGGTGATGACCTGCGTGGATGACATAGAAAAAATAAAGAATCACATGTCGACATGTATCTTACTAAAAGAGGCAGTGTAACTAACTAGTTAATACAACTAGCCAAACACAGCCTGTCTTGAACATCCCCTCCACTGATTGATAAGCATATGCAGTCAGGCCATATGTGAGGTAGACACAGACATACAACGTGCATCTCCAGCACCACCTTTCATGTCAGCACATATGACCAGACAGCAAATACATTTGCTAATATGGTGTTTCAAGAGGAGTCTGGTATACCAACTCCACTAACCTTGTCCAACAGTCACAATGTGGGTTAGGAAACATACATCAAACACTTTCCACAATGTCTCAGTACCCACCACCAAACATAAATACATGACCATAAACTCATCCCATTCTATCACAACTTTGGCACTTTACAGACTTTAAGGACACAATCAGTAAAATTGCCCATCAGCCTTTGCTCAGTGTAACAAAGTATAGTTGTGGTAATGACATATTTGTGCACATGGTGCACTTATCTGCTCCTCTGGTGCACCACAGAGCTGTTCATACAGGGGTAGGACTTCCACCACCAGCTTCTCCAGCTCCTTGGGTAAGAAGGCAGGGGTCCTATCACCAATAGGATGTGGCATGCTTGCTCCCAGAGGCAGTACACTGCAGCACAAGTTGAGGAGGTCTTGCTGGCAGCAGTGTTAGGTGTCAAGTGAGAGGTGAAGTATGAAATGGCAGTCATGTCCACCACATAAGAGACCGCCACCACTGGTGGACATCGCCATTGGCCCAAGACCACCAGCGGCAGCAATGTGTTCAATGTTAATGTCCACTGTGGTAGTGTCCGCCTACCGCCATTGCAACTTCCACCGGCAGACGTACGTCATTTCCTAATGTCCAGTACAGTACGTCAGGCAGCTGCCATTTTAATGTCCTTAGATGGTCTGAAAAGTTTATTTAAAGAGGTGTCACAAGGTCAGAAACTTTGAATGCCAATGTTTTCAGTGCTGGCTTTGTGCAAGCATGTATAAAAATCCAAACTCATAGACAAGCTGTAATATTGAAATTTTGTGAGTAATGTATAATTTGTGGCATAGTCTGCACCCTCATGGCAATCGGATAGATGGTAGTTGTGCCTATTATATGTGAAACACAGTAAGCATGTCATTATCACAAAGCATTTCAGTGACATGGGTATCCATTTCCAAGTCATAATTGATGACATTGCAACAATAAGCCATTATTTCACTAGGCATGTCCTGTGTACCATGTTTAAACTTTTGGACATGGCATGTCCAAGCATTAGGTGTGACATGTATTTTCACACTTACAATGAACTCAATGACCAATAGACATACGTTCTTATATTCCTTGAGAATTGAGAAGGGTCAGACAACCTCATGTGTACTATCCACTAGCAGAACTACAGACCATGGAGGATTGACATGTCATCCAGATCTACTACCTGGATAAGCAGACAGTCGTGGATCTCTGTCATCAGTTGGAGCCAGATCTCATGACTGCCATTCGTCATCCCAATAACATTCCACCCATTGTACAAGTCATGTCAGTGCTGCACTTCCTGGTCAAAATGCTGTGGCCCTAACTGCAGGGATGTCACAGCCTATGTTCAGTTTGGTGTTGAAGGATGTCCTCTCAACACTGTTGAAACACCTTTACCACTAATCTGATTTCCACAAAGTGAAGATTTGGTCCAAGTGAGGGATGATTTGTATGCTTTGGCCACATCCTGCATGTGGTGGGAGCCACTGATGGTACCCATGTAGCATTGGTTCCCCCAAAAGGCAATGAACAGGTGTATTGGATCAGGAAGAGCTTCCACTCCATTAATGTCCAAGTAGTCTGTTTGGAGGACCTCTATATTTCCCAAGTATGTGCAAAGTACCCTGGTTCCGTTCATGACTCCTTCATCATGCGGAAAAGTAATATCCCACTGCTGATGACACAACAGTACACAGAGAGGGCCTAGCTGGTTGGTAAGTCATATATGTGGTGTCTGTCAGTATCTTATGTCTGCTGCCAAATGTAAGGATGTCCAAGATTGATGTTTCTAGACATGTAATGGATCCTTACAGGGGATTCTGGCTACCCAAACCAACCCTGGTTGTTGACGCCAGTGAGGTACCCAACCATGCCAGGGGAAGCTTGCTTCCATGATGCCTGTGGAAGGACAAGGCTGCAGTGGAGTGGACCTTTGGGTTCCTAAAGGCTAGATTTTGTTGCATTGATAAGTCTGTTGGAGCCCTCTTCTACTCACCTGCCAAAGTGTGCAAGATCATTGTTGCCTGCTGCATGCTTCACAACCTCTGCCTGAGACTTCAGAGCCTATATATGCTAGTTGAGGAGGACCTAGCAGTTCCAGCGGTGGGAATGCAGAAATGCCAAGTGAGGATGCCTGTGATGAAGATTAAGGTGGAGACATTCGGGCAGATCTTATAAGTCAGTACTTCAACTGACTGTAGGTATGTGTTGTTCTGTTGTTTAAAATAAATTTGGCTCAGTGAGGTATTGGGGGGCTTAGAGATGTCTGAGAAGGGCCTTCATATGACCATCAGACAGCTCATCAGTTGCTTAGCAGGACATTTCTCAGGTGCGCCTGCATAATTGTATATGGAGTTGTGACTATTGTGATTATCCCCTTTGTTCATGTTTGTTACACTGCACAATTATTGTTACCATTGTAATTGAGACATGTATTTATAGGTCTTCATTACCATTACCTATCTATACCTCTTGTATTAGATCTTTACTTTGCAGATTTCTTCACAAGGCCATCCTCATGTGGTCGATTCTAAATTGTGTCACAGGCAGGTGGGATTTGCAGGTCTGAAATGTGAAGTGAACATGGATAGATCCAGGAACTGTATGGCATCATATTGATGGTGTCTGAGTTCCATGCCCAGACTATCAGGACAGTGGGATGGTAGTGTTCTAGTCCACACAATATACCTGTGTGCCATGTTATCTTTGTCCAATTGTGTCATGTGTGTGTTCTTGTGTCTCTGACACGTCATCCAGTGCAATCCATAATCTCAACCTTCTCATTGGTTTGACAATTATACTATTTAACTGGTATGTTGCTGTCACTGTGTTTCTTCACTGTGCATGTGTGTCAAGACTGACATAAATGAGTAACATGCCTACAAGTAAATGACCACGGTAAGTGGAAGGTTCCATGACTGAGGATAGTTGTACTGACCTCCTGCTGTAGTATGGGGGTATGGTAATTTGCGAGGTATGGTATGAGTGTGTGATAAGGCTTTAGCTGATGACACATTGAGCCAATTTGTTTGACTACTTGGTTAGACAAAGACTGACATGTTTCTAACTTCATTACTCTGTGGGTTGCTTTTTATCCACACCTATGCTGAAGCATTGAATTGAATTGTGAAACTGTACTGCACTGTGTGGGCTTTGGGATGTTGTCAACCTATGTGCAGGAAGGTGCAATAAATGGGAATAGGAGTGTGCCCATTTCTATCATTCTACATTAGTCTAACCCAGATTCTACAATATATGTGAGATGGGACTTCACAGATTTGGTGATAGGTTAACATTGTATGTAAGCAACAAATGTCATAGTTAACTATTCACTATATCTGTAAAATGATGCCAAACATGGTAAGTGGTTTAGTTGTGTTTATTAAAAACTGCACAGGAACATTATAGGATTAGGATCAAATCATACAATGCAAACAGTGAAGGGTTCAGTCATGGTGGATGTAATCATCAGGGTAGCTGCTACAACATTTGAAGCCTCAAGTCCAGTGTCCTTGTACCCTTGGAAAATAGAGAGTGGTTGTAAAACAGTCAACAGGGTGTATCTGTGACACACAAGGGGAACTAATGAGTATAGGGTAAATTCCTGGCAGTGGTTGAAGTCTTGGCATCTGCTCCTCCTGGATGTTTTGTTGGATGTCCACGTTTGGAGGCGGGTTCTTCAGCCACAGAGTCTGAGACATGTTCTTTCCCTTGCAGAGCTTCCATTTCACTGGCTGCCACTGATGTAGAAGGGGCTGATATTAAATGGCCAATGGAGGTGGTCTGCTGTTGTGGATATAACCTACTCAATGTTTATTTAAAGAGGTGTCACAAGGTCAGAAACTTTGAACGCCAATGTTTTCAGTGCTGGCTTTGTGCAAGCATGTATAAGAATCCAAACTCATAGACAAGCTGTAATATTGAAATTTTGTGAGTAATGTATAATTTGTGGCATAGTCTGCACCCTCATGGCAATCGGATAGATGGTAGTTGTGCCTATTATATGTGAAACACAGTAAGCATGTCATTATCACAAAGCCTTTCAGTGACATGGGTATCCATTTCCAAGTCATAATTGATGACATTGCAACAATAAGCCATTATTTCACTAGGCATGTCCTGTGTACCATGTTTAAACTTTTGGACATGGCATGTCCAAGCATTAGGTGTGACATGTATTTTCACACTTACAATGAACTCAATGACCAATAGACATACGTTCTTATATTCCTTGAGAATTGAGAAGTGTCAGACAACCTCCTGTGTACTATCCACTAGCAGAACTACAGACCATGGAGGATTGACATGTCATCCAGATCTACTACCTGGATAAGTAGACAGTCGTGGATCTCTGTCATCAGTTGGAGCCAGATCTCATGACTGCCATTCGTCATCCCAATAACATTCCACCCATTGTACAAGTCATGTCAGTGCTGCACTTCCTGGTCAAAATGCTGTGGCCCTAACTGCAGGGATGTCACAGCCTATGTTCAGTTTGGTGTTGAAGGATGCCCTCTCAACACTGTTGAAACACCTTTACCACTACATCTGATTTCCACAAAGTGAAGATTTGGTCCAAGTGAGGGCTGATTTGTATGCTTTGGCCACATCCTGCATGTGGTGGGAGCCACTGATGGTACCCATGTAGCATTGGTTCCCCCAAAAGGCAATGAACAGGTGTATTGGAACAGGAAGGGCTTCCACTCCATTAATGTCCAAGTAGTCTGTTTGGAGGACCTCTATATTTCCCAAGTATGTGCAAAGTACCCTGATTCAGTTCATGACTCCTTCATCATGCGGAAAAGTAATATCCCACTGCTGATGACACAACAGTACACAGAGAGGGCCTAGCTGGTTGGTAAGTCATATATGTGGTGTCTGTCAGTATCTTATGTCTGCTGCCAAATGTAAAGATGTCCAAGATTGATGTTTCTAGACATGTAATGGCTCCTTACAGGGGATTCTGGCTATCCAAACCAACCCTGGTTGTTGACGCCAGTGAGGTACCCAACCATGCCAGGGGAAGCTTGCTTCCATGATGCCTGTGGAAGGACGAGGCTGCAGTGGAGTGGACCTTTGGGTTCCTAAAGGCTAGATTTTGTTGCATTGATAAGTCTGTTGGAGCCCTCTTCTACTCACCTGCCAAAGTGTGCAAGATCATTGTTGCCTGCTGCATGCTTCACAACCTCTGCCTGAGACTTCAGAGCCTATATATGCTAGTTGAGGTGGAGCTAGCAGTTCCAGCGGTGGGAATGCAGAAATGCCAAGTGAGGATGCCTGTGATGAAGATTAAGGTGGAGACATTCGGGCAGATCTTATAAGTCAGTACTTCAACTGACTGTAGGTATGTGTTGTTCTGTTGTTTAAAATAAATTTGGCTCAGTGAGTTATTGGGGGGCTTAGAGATGTCTGAGAAGGGCCTTCATATGACCATCAGACAGCTCATCAGTTGCTTAGCAGGACATTTCTCAGGTGCGCCTGCATAATTGTATATGGAGTTGTGACTATTGTGATTATCCCCTTTGTTCATGTTTGTTACACTGCACAATTATTGTTACCATTGTAATTGAGACATGTATTTATAGGTCTTCATTACCATTACCTATCTATACCTCTTGTATTAGATCTTTACTTTGCAGATTTCTTCACAAGGCCATCCTCATGTGGTCGATTCTAAATTGTGTCACAGGCAGGTGGGATTTGCAGGTCTGAAATGTGAAGTGAACATGGATAGATCCAGGAACTGTATGGCATCATATTGATGGTGTCTGAGTTCCATGCCCAGACTATCAGGACAGTGGGATGGTAGTGTTCTAGTCCACACAATATACCTGTGTGCCATGTTATCTTTGTCCAATTGTGTCATGTGTGTGTTCTTGTGTCTCTGACACGTCATCCAGTGCAATCCATAATCTCAACCTTCTCATTGGTTTGACAATTATACTATTTAACTGGTATGTTGCTGTCACTGTGTTTCCTCACTGTGCATGTGTGTCAAGACTGACATAAATGAGTAACATGCCTACAAGTAAATGACCACGGTAAGTGGAAGGTTCCATGACTGAGGATAGTTGTACTGACCTCCTGCTGTAGTATGGGGGTATGGTAATTTGCGAGGTATGGTATGAGTGTGTGATAAGGCTTTAGCTGATGACACATTGAGCCAATTTGTTTGACTACTTGGTTAGACAAAGACTGACATGTTTCTAACTTCATTACTCTGTGGGTTGCTTTTTATCCACACCTATGCTGAAGCATTGAATTGAATTGTGAAACTGTACTGCACTGTGTGGGCTTTGGGATGTTGTCAACCTATGTGCAGGAAGGTGCAATAAATGGGAATAGGAGTGTGCCCATTTCTATCATTCTACATTAGTCTAACCCAGATTCTACAATATATGTGAGATGGAACTTCACAGATTTGGTGATAGGTTAACATCGTATGTAAGCAACAAATGTCATAGTTAACTATTCACTATATCTGTAAAATGATGCCAAACATGGTAAGTGGTTTAGTTGTGTTTATTAAAAACTGCACAGGAACATTATAGGATTGGGATCAAATCATACAATGCAAACAGTGAAGGGTTCAGTCATGGTGGATGTAATCATCAGGGTAGCTGCTACAACATTTGAAGCCTCAAGTCCAGTGTCCTTGTACCCTTGGAAAATAGAGAGTGGTTGTAAAACAGTCAACAGGGTGTATCTGTGACACACAAGGGGAACTAATGAGTATAGGGTAACTTCCTGGCAGTGGTTGAAGTCTTGGCATCTGCTCCTCCTGGATGTTTTGTTGGATGTCCACGTTTGGAGGCGGGTTCTTCAGCCACAGAGTCTGAGACATGTTCTTTCCCTTGCAGAGCTTCCATTTCACTGGCTGCCACTGATGTAGAAGGGGCTGATATTAAATGGCCAATGGAGGTGGTCTGCTGTTGTGGATATAACCTACTCAATGTTTATTTAAAGAGGTGTCACAAGGTCAGAAACTTTGAACGCCAATGTTTTCAGTGCTGGCTTTGTGCAAGCATGTATAAGAATCCAAACTCATAGACAAGCTGTAATATTGAAATTTTGTGAGTAATGTATAATTTGTGGCATAGTCTGCACCCTCATGGCAATCGGATAGATGGTAGTTGTGCCTATTATATGTGAAACACAGTAAGCATGTCATTATCACAAAGCCTTTCAGTGACATGGGTATCCATTTCCAAGTCATAATTCATGACATTGCAACAATAAGCCATTATTTCACTAGGCATGTCCTGTGTACCATGTTTAAACTTTTGGACATGGCATGTCCAAGCATTAGGTGTGACATGTATTTTCACACTTACAATGAACTCAATGACCAATAGACATACGTTCTTATATTCCTTGAGAATTGAGAAGTGTCAGACAACCTCCTGTGTACTATCCACTAGCAGAACTACAGACCATGGAGGATTGACATGTCATCCAGATCTACTACCTGGATAAGTAGACAGTCGTGGATCTCTGTCATCAGTTGGAGCCAGATCTCATGACTGCCATTCGTCATCCCAATAACATTCCACCCATTGTACAAGTCATGTCAGTGCTGCACTTCCTGGTCAAAATGCTGTGGCCCTAACTGCAGGGATGTCACAGCCTATGTTCAGTTTGGTGTTGAAGGATGCCCTCTCAACACTGTTGAAACACCTTTACCACTAAATCTGATTTCCACAAAGTGAAGATTTGGTCCAAGTGAGGGCTGATTTGTATGCTTTGGCCACATCCTGCATGTGGTGGGAGCCACTGATGGTACCCATGTAGCATTGGTTCCCCCAAAAGGCAATGAACAGGTGTATTGGAACAGGAAGGGCTTCCACTCCATTAATGTCCAAGTAGTCTGTTTGGAGGACCTCTATATTTCCCAAGTATGTGCAAAGTACCCTGATTCAGTTCATGACTCCTTCATCATGCGGAAAAGTAATATCCCACTGCTGATGACACAACAGTACACAGAGAGGGCCTAGCTGGTTGGTAAGTCATATATGTGGTGTCTGTCAGTATCTTATGTCTGCTGCCAAATGTAAGGATGTCCAAGATTGATGTTTCTAGACATGTAATGGCTCCTTACAGGGGATTCTGGCTATCCAAACCAACCCTGGTTGTTGACGCCAGTGAGGTACCCAACCATGCCAGGGGAAGCTTGCTTCCATGATGCCTGTGGAAGGACGAGGCTGCAGTGGAGTGGACCTTTGGGTTCCTAAAGGCTAGATTTTGTTGCATTGATAAGTCTGTTGGAGCCCTCTTCTACTCACCTGCCAAAGTGTGCAAGATCATTGTTGCCTGCTGCATGCTTCACAACCTCTGCCTGAGACTTCAGAGCCTATATATGCTAGTTGAGGTGGAGCTAGCAGTTCCAGCGGTGGGAATGCAGAAATGCCAAGTGAGGATGCCTGTGATGAAGATTAAGGTGGAGACATTCGGGCAGATCTTATAAGTCAGTACTTCAACTGACTGTAGGTATGTGTTGTTCTGTTGTTTAAAATAAATTTGTCTCAGTGAGTTATTGGGGGGCTTAGAGATGTCTGAGAAGGGCCTTCATATGACCATCAGACAGCTCATCAGTTGCTTAGCAGGACATTTCTCAGGTGTGCCTGCATAATTGTATATGGAGTTGTGACTATTGTGATTATCCCCTTTGTTCCTGTTTGTTACACTGCACAATTAGTGTTACCATTGTATTTGAGACATGTATTTATAGGTCTTCATTACCATTACCTATCTATACCTCTTGTATTACATCTTTACTTTGCAGATTTCTTCACAAGGCCATCCTCATGTGGTTGATTCTAAATTGTGCCACAGGCAGGTGGGATTTGCTGGTCTGAAATGTGAAGTGAACATGGATAGATCCAGGAACTGTATGGCATCATATTGATGGTGTCTGAGTTCCATGCCCAGACTATCAGGACAGTGGGATGGTAGTGTTCTAGTCCACACAATATACCTGTGTGCCATGTTATCTTTGTCCAATTGTGTCATGTGTGTGTTTTTGTGTCTCTGACACGTCATCCAGTGCAATCCATAATCTCAGCCTTCTCATTGGTTTGACAATTATACTATTTAACTGGTATGTTGCTGTCACTGTGTTTCCTCACTGTGCATGTGTGTCAAGACTGACATAAATGAGTAACATGCCTACAGGTAAATGACCACGGTAAGTGGAAGGTTCCATGACTGAGGATAGTTGTACTGACCTCCTGCTGTAGTATGGGGGTATGGTAATTTGCGAGGTATGGTATGAGTATGTCATAAGGCTTTAGCTGATGACACATTGAACCAATTTGTTTGTCTACTTGGTTAGACAAAGACTGACATGTCCCTAACTTCATTACTCTGTGGGTTGCTTTTTATCCACACCTATGCTGAAGCATTGAATTGAATTGTGAAACTGTACTGCACTGTGTGGGCTTTGGGATGTTGTCAACCTATGTGCAGGAAGGTGCCATAAATGGGAATAGGAGTGTGCCCATTTGTATCATTGTACATTAGTCTAACCCAGATTCTACAATATATGTGAGATGGGACTTCACAGATTTGGTGATAGGTTAATATCGTATGTAAGCAACAAATGTCATAGTTAACTATTCACTATATCTGTAAAATGATGCCAAACATGGTAAATGGTTTAGTTGTGTTTATTAAAAACTGCACAGGAACATTATAGGATTGGGATCAAATCATACAATGCAATCAGTGAAGGGTTCAGTCATGGTGGATGTAATCATCAGGGTAGCTGCTACAACATTTGAAGCCTCAAGTCCAGTGTCCTTGTACCCTTGGAAAATAGAGAGTGGTTGTAAAACAGTCAACAGGGTGTATCTGTGACACACAAGGGGAAATAATGAGTATAGTGTAACTTCCTGGCAGTGGTTGAAGTCTTGGCATCTGCTCCTCCTGGATGTTTTGTTGGATGTCCACGTTTGGGGGCGGGTTCTTCAGCCACAGAGTCTGAGACATGTTCTTTCCCTTGCAGAGCTTCCATTTCACTGGCTGCCACTGATGTAGAAGGGGCTGATATTAAATGGCCAATGGAGGTGGTCTGCTGTTGTGGATATAACCTACTCAATGTCTCTGAGCACCCCTGTTAGTGTTGGCATTGTGAGCCTCCCACTTTTGCATGACTTAATGGTGGTTGTCCCTATGCAGCTGCTTTATCTCCCCCATCATGGCAAATACCTGGCCCATCACGTCTTGGGACTGTTGGTAGACTACAAAGACTTGGGAGATGGTGTCCTGGCCAGTTGTATCCCTAGGAGTCACTATCCGCTAGCCCACACCATTCCACCCATGCACCCTACCCCCTTGTGCCTGTGCCCTTGGCACAGTTTGCCCACTTCCACTTGTGCTAGATTCTTCATTGTCAGGGTTTTCTAGTAGTGACTCCAGTAACTGTACTGGGGGCACATAATGGTTGTAACTGTCCTTCCAACACAGGTTTGGGGGTGGATAGTTGCTTGGGATGTAGATGCAACAGTGATGGGAGGAGTCGATGTAGGCAGGGTGAGGCTCACAGTTGTAGACTGACCAGGTGTCCCAGGTGGGCCAGAGTGGTCGTCAATGTCCTCACATCCAGGGGTGTTCTCATCACTGAGGGCCTAATCCAGAGGGGAAGTGGCTGCCTCAGATGTCCTCTCCATCTTCACAATGGGTAAGTAAGCTGCTGAAGAAATGGAACAGACAGTTACAGATTGTAATTAAACATGTGGTATCAGACTTTGACATATGTAGATATGCTTTGAGCCATGTACAGAAATGTTTTGCTTGATTCCCTTATATGACAGTGACACCTGCTTTCAAATCTGTGGTACAGCTATATGGTATACAGAGATTTCCTATATCTGACACCTTGCTACAGGATGTCAGATTAGTTTAGCAGTTGGATGTCTGTTGATAGTCTCATATCTTATCTGCCGTGTAGCTTTATATTGTTCATGTTACCTCCCAGTTAGCAGTAGTTCAGTATTGAGTCACCACACAAATGCAGAATGTAAAGTGGAAACTGACCTGTCCATCAGCCTAGGGGTAACCATTCCACCTGGCCATATTTATCAGGTTACACCTAGTACAGCACACTGCAAATATGTGTATTCCTCCCAGGTGAGTATATTTCAATGGGTGATGGGAAGTAAATTGGGAATTTTAGCAGAGGACAGAACTGCAGATGGTATTCTACTGGTAGATGCCCATAGCATTGCTGTCATTGCCCTTGACTGTACAATTGTGGATCATTCAGGTGGGTCTAGTCGAATGTGTAGTTGACATGTAAGGCTATTTTCATTATGGTACACTGTTCTGGTTTTCGTAATGGTAGAACAGTGCCTTTTGGGAGTTGTAGTACTGTCAGTCCCTGAGCTACCCACGCCATTCACAGACACTGTGCCCCCAGGTGAGTTTACTTGACATGTTGAATGCCAGTGAGGGGTATTTGGACAGTTGGGCACAGGGGTGGTGAGTGTGTTGGCTGCTAAGATGTCAAAAGGTGATCAGTGAGCATGCAAGACAGAACTTTAAGGGGACATTTTCAGTGTTGTAACTTCCCAGACTCCACTCCCCCAGGCATTCCTGTCAAGCCCTCAGGATGCAGGATGTCCAAGACCTTCTCCAACGATGTGGATGTTGGAGGAGGAGGTGGGGGCCCACCACCAGTCTTGAGGACCACCAGCTGGTGCCTGAAAGCCATGAAACATCTCTTCCTGATGTCCTCCATTGTGTGTAGATAGGCACCTACAGAATTCACCCTGTCGACTATTCTTTGCCACATCTTCATTTTCCTGGCAATAGTTGTTTGTTGGACTTAGGCTCTAAATAAGTGTGGCTCTACTCTGATGATTTTGTCCACCATGACCCTCAACTCATCATCTGTAAAGTGGGGCTGTTTTTCTGGGGACATGGTAGTGGTGGGCAACACAAAAAGGTTTAAAAAATGGGTGATGAGGTGTGGGTGCTGTGTTATGAGTGGGAAAGGGGTGGTGTC
Organism: Pleurodeles waltl; assembly: GCF_031143425.1. Lineage (NCBI taxonomy): Eukaryota > Metazoa > Chordata > Amphibia > Caudata > Salamandridae > Pleurodeles > Pleurodeles waltl. Next base: position 554,315,717 of record NC_090445.1, read on the forward strand.
TGAGGTGTGTAGTAAATATTTGTGTGATGTGTATGATGTGCAGGTGTGGGTGAGTGGTATTTTAAATGTAGAGGGGTGCCTACCCTATGGTTCTGTTTTTTTTTAATGGTGCTCTGTCTTCTGTGTGTTGCATTGTAAAGGATTGTGGTGTGTGAAGGGGTGTGGTTTATAGTGCAGCATGTAGGCATTTAGGTGTGTGGATGTGTGTCAGGTGTGTGGAATTCAAACTATCCAATGTGTTGTAGTGTATTACTGTGCTGACCACCAACCACCGCAGTTCACACTGCTATTGGTTTCCTGCATCATAGAACTGCTATTGTGATTTGAGGGTCGGAATAGGTTTGGAGGACCTTTGGTGGGCGTTGTCTGGATTTTTTTTCTCGGTTTTGGCAGTCCCGGGTGTGTGACTGTATGACTGCCAACATGGCGGTCTTTTGGCGGCCACCACCACAGCAGTCTTGCCAAAAGACAGCAAAACTCGTAATGAGCCCTAAGTGATTGATGTACATAGGCAGAACATACTAAATATTAGGAATAGTATGCCACAACAGAGATTTACCACAGAGTGCTATTCCCATTGAGTATGCTACTGTGACTGTCTGTTAATATGGCATACTTATGATTGAAAGTCCCGTATATCAGTTTAGGAAAATACATTCAAGCTTAATTTTATTATGCATTAAACATCGAATTTATAGCTTCACTATTTTTTGTTAAAAATATTGTATTTATAACCTTTTAAAAAGATAGTTTGTGGTATCTGGAAACTTTAGCGTTTATTCAATTTTGCTGGGCTCTTCCCTCCTGACCATAATTAGCCCTTTGATTCGGTTAGAAATACTGCTCTACCCAGTGATAATAGTCCATCCTCCGCTGGCAGGAAGATTGTAAGGAGTAATCATTGGCCACTCATGCTGGAATGTCTAGGGCAGAGAGAACGGAAACAGAGATGCTACCACAAAGGAACTAGACGACTTTCTGTCTCTTTGCATATGTTTACATTAAACAGATGCTGGTGTGAGGAGGGCTCTTAAAGAAGCATCTTATCGGCCACTACAGCAGAGAAAACAAATTAACTGCGGTGTATACAAAAACAATCAAATGCTAAAATAAAGGGAAACCAGGGCTAATCAAAAGCAAGAAAATCATGCGTCTAATGAACATGTAAATACTTACACAAATTAACTAATACCAGCTACAGTGCTGAAAATCCACAATGCACTATAGCGAGTTGACTAGCATCATAGAGGCCGGATACCATGTGCTTTTCTTAAAGCAAGGGACTAAGTAAACGGAGAAATAATTCCCTATGGCAAGTATCGGGAAAACTTGGGGACTCATATCCAATGCAGACCTAGCCAAGTGATTTGTACGCCAAACATATGACCCCAGTGACTGAGAAAAGGGGCACGACATGAGCCATTTAAAAAATATGGGTAATTCTTTAATAAATATATTTAATATTCCGAAAAAAAATATATTCAGACAGTTGTTGTAGGTTTACTTGACAATACGTTCACCTATTGGACTCAAACACTGAGTTGAAAATTAGGGTGAAACCTGTGGCAATTTTTTCTAAAACTCTACTTTAAAGTTAATACAAATATACACATACATTGAAGTTAAATAAATGTGATTTTCAATTTGGAAAATATGTACACAAAAAAGTAATTATGTTAATATATATGTTTCGTACATCACATTTTGGAATCTACCCAAAGACTGCTTGGGCTTGGCACAAATATTAGGATTAAGTATGAATTCTACCTCACCCGAGAGAACCTTTGAATGTCCTCAAATATGTATTCTTTATCAAAATATTTTAGCTTAATTTAATGTACGGGTTTTAAATTCACATGAATTGCAGTGATATGTGCATTCCCAATTCCTTGTAAAAAATATAAAGGATATTTTATGAAGGTATATATAGTCTTTAAAATGTAGTCATTTGCTTCAGAATTAGCATTTTATGAATTTGAAAGGTAGCCAGGCCGCCTGAGGCACACTTAGCAAGCTAATGAACCTCACGAGACAAAGATCAGAAGGAAACAAATACACTGGAGGAGGCCACAGGCATAGGCTGCCTTCTACCTTTTACTCTAAGCTCAGTCAAAACAAAACTTCTAAAGATCAAAATAATGGTCAACGCTGACTAATATTTTCATATTGCTCTCATTCAAATGTACGCACGGCATGTGGCGCAATGTGATAAATATGTAAATACAAACCCAGAGAGAAATCATGTGTTTCTCGTTAATGTAATTCAACTTTATGGGTCAAAATCTATTTCCTTTGCATGAAAGCCCCCCGGGCTGTTTGCCCTCATGGTGGTGTGATGGTTGTTACGCCTGTTATAATAAATGCATATGCCCTCCTGCAGAGGCTGGTTTTTATAAAAGAGAGTGTTCCCTTAATTTGATAAAGGATCTGGGCCCATACAAATGAAGTTATTTCTTTGCCTTAATTCATTTAGTTTTAATATCGTTTTTGTAGGCTGAGCCAAACCACATCATACCACTTCACAAAAGCATAATAACACAGAAACAATTTTATCAATTGCCTACCGACAGATATTTTGACAGGTATGAACAACATTAAAATGCCAAAAAAATATTAAAAATAACAGAACTTTTGATTTAAAAAAATGGTAACATGGAAATAAAACAATATACGATCAGTAAATGTAATAAATAGATGAAGCTAATCACCAGAGTGAAAGTGTTGGAAGAGAACATATTTAAGGTCTTCGATGAAAGTCAAGCACGATGAATTAATCTGGAGGGCAGCAAGCAAAGAGGTCCACATTCGAGGAGCATTACCTGAAAATAATTCGATTAAGGTATGTTTCAATTTGAAAACTGGAGGTATCAGAGAAGAGTTTACGAAATGTCTACAAGAACATAACCTACATGGAATCTTAAATAACTGAGCCACGCGATTAAACAAACCAAAATGTACGGCTGTGAAATATCCAAACAAATATATGGATATTCCTACCTTTAGTCCAAAGGAACTGAAGGTGATACTAAAATTAGTGACTTGTCCACGGCGAGTTTTACGATGGCAAATGGAGGTGAAGCATGCAAAACTGCAGTTAAAGGGGCAAGGTGGATTTCTGCAATGGCTGTGAGAAAAAAAGTTTCTATCATCAACTCCAGATGGAACTAAGGACTGTGCCATATATTTGAAATCGTTTTCAGGGATAAAAGGTTTTAAACCATGTAGAGGAAATAACTGAAATCTATCATTTCAATTACTGTAGGTGCATAGGGCCATATTTATACTTTTCGACGCACAACTGCGCCAACGCAGTTGTGCGTAAAAAAATTTAACGCCGGCTAACGCCATTCTGAAGCGCCATGCGGGCGCCGTATTTATTCAATGACGTTAGCCGGCGTTAGCCAGCGGAGCTGCCTGGTGTGCGTAAAAAAAAATGACTTACACCAGGCAGCACCGGCGTAGGGGAATATGGAGCTTGGGCGTCAAAAAATGGGGCAACTCAGGCTGAGGCTAAATATTCGCCTCAACCCGAATTGCGCCGTTTTTTTTTACTCCCAACCCCCATTGAAATGACTCCTGTCTTAGCAAAGACAGGAGTCATGCCCCCTTGCCCAATGGCCATGCCCAGGGGACTTATGTCCCCTGGGCATGGTCATTGGGCATAGTGGAATGTAGGGGGGCACAAATCAGGCCCCCCTATGCCACAAAAAATATTTTAAAAAAATACTTACCTGAACTTACCTTAAGTTCCCTGGGATGGGTCCCTCCATCCTTGGGCGTCCTCCTGGGGTGGGCAAGGGTGGCAGGGGGTGTCCCTGGGGGCATGGGAGGGCACCTCTGGGTTCCTTCCGAGCCCACAGGTCCCTTAACGCCTGCCCTGAGCAGGCGTTAAAAAATGATGCTAACGAGGGTAGACGTCATTTTTTTTGACCCGCCCACTCCCGGGCGTCATTTTTGCCCGGGAGTATAAATACGACGCACATGCCTCGGAGTCATTTTTTAGTAGGGAACGCCTCCCTTGCATATCAGTAACGCAAGGAAGGTGTCCACGCTAAAAAATGACGCAAACTCCAAGATCTTTGGCGCTCGGCGCGTCTAACGCCAAAGAATAAATATGGAGTTAGTTTTGCGTCGGATTTGCGTAAAAAAAAACGACGCTAATCCGGCGTAAACAGAGTATAAATATGCCCCATAGTGAATGACCCTCTCAACAAGAATCAGTCCTAGAGTGATCGAAAATTCTGTGACAAATGTCTTGCAGTCTAGGAGATTATTTGAACCAATTCATAACTGGGCAGGGGTCTTGCTCTGGAGAGGTGATGAAAGCAGAAACCCCTGTTTAGAAGGGGTTTAGTTTGAGGTTGTGATGAGACATCAGAGTCCATGCATTAATGAGAAAATACTTCATTCACTGAGTACTACATGAAGTGACAACATATTTAAGAAATTAAATTAACATGTTGTGTGAGAGAGAAGATATTCTTCATATGAGTTGATGTGAGAAATCGGGTTGGTGGTTCAGTCAATCAGTCAAATTGGATTTGTGAAGTGTGGCTAGTCACCAGCAAAGGTATCCAGATCCTGAGGGTGAAGCTGCTTAGATCAGTTGACCAGCCAGGTGTTGAGTCCTTTCCTGAATTCCAGAAGGGAGGAGGAGGTTCACAAGTGAAGGGGGAGTCCATTCTAGGATTTTGCTGTGAGGTAGAAGAAGGATGATCTTTCACTGTTGCCCTGGCAGTTGCAGGTGATGTGTGCAAAGGAGAGGCTGGGGGTTAGTGGAAATTCAGACAGTGGTTGAGGTATTCCTGTCCTTAATGTGAAGAGCTTTGTAGGTGTGGATCAGCATTTTGAATTGGCATCATTTCTGGATAAGGAGCCAGTGGATCTTTCTGAGGTAGGGGGTGACGTTGGTCCATTTAGAGAGGTTGAGGATGAGTCTGGCCTCTTAATTCTGTATGGTTTGTAGTCTATTCAGGAGGTGTGTGGTGATTCCTGTGTAGATTCCATGTTTGTAGTTCAGTCAGCATATAAGCAAGGCCTGACTGATGGTATGTCTGGTGTTGACAGGGAGATATTTGAAGATCTTACAGAGCATGCAAAGCATTAGGAAGTAGCAGAAGAGACTGCGTTCATCTATTTTTTCATGGTGAACTTGCTATCCAGTATGATGCTGAGGTTGCAAGCATGGTCTGGCCGGGTGGGTGCAGGTCCAAGTTCTGTAGGCAAAAAAGAACCACATAAACCACCTCCAGGTAATGAAAAAATAAAGAACTTAATTTCTGCTTCTAAATAATACCACACATTGAAGCAACAGAGATAAGGTTAGAGACAAACGTGTTTGCACATGATTTTATTAAACTCATGGTCTCATTATATGATTCAGACAATATATTAATATAATGAAAAACATATTCACAAACTTACATACATCTATATATAATATGTGGGGTCCAGCCTAAAGAAAAACTAGTATGTCAATACATCTGGGTCACAGACAACTCATCACAAAAATTGCAACATATACACTCACACTACAATCATACCACATACACAACCCATGCACAATAGAATCAAACTAAACCAAATATGCATTAAAACAATGCTGGTCATACACAGAAATATTATAAGGTCACTATTTTGGGCAGCATATAGATCCAATATAGTCATTTAGAAGAAAATCAATAAATAATATGTATATTCTATAGCAGTAGTACCATATGTGGGGAAATGACACCAAAACGTTATGACACATATATAGATACAGATCCTGATCTGTTATTTATAGAAAACCCCGATGATACAACAAGAGATAACTTGTGATCTTTCCTTCCCTCTATGTTGCGTGTGGGCATTTCGGTGGGACCACAGGGTGACAGTTACCTTCTTTAGGGCGCACAAAGTGGCAGACGTAAATATCTGTAGAAACTGCAACCCAGAACATGATCTATAAAATAAAGAAAGGTAGGAGACAAAATACATAACAAAAACGTGCAAGGTACATCGAAACAACATGCCTCTAGTTTCTCCAACATATCCATCATTAGAAAAAAACTGGTTTAAAAAAACCCTCTTTTTAATGAATGTGTACATCCAACACAGCTATCCTTCCTCACAGAGTCAACAGAAGATGAACATCCAAGATGTAATTCTAAAATGAGCAATTGTACGGCTATAAATTCAAGCCATTACAAAGATGACAGCAGAGAGAAAAAATTACTAGAAGCCCAGCTCAGGGGTGAACACGTACCCTCACAGGGAAAAACCTTCAATAATAGTAAGGCTTGGTATTCGATACAAAGTATCTCAAAGCATTCATGAACCCACCATGCCCTCAGGAAGGGTCATGGAACATCAAAACAATGGAGTGATCAGATCAGATCAGATCCTAAAACAAAAAGAAAAGAAAGACTGGTAAGTACAAAGGAAAACTATGTATAAAAAATAATAGGGTCTGTAAACCCAACCCATGGGATAATGTGATAGTGTGTCAAACAGAATATATATATTCAGAGGAAAAATCCCCAAAAAGATAAAGTGGCCAAAGCAAACACAATGACATAAACATGAACACAAAATAAAAAAGCAAAAGCAAACCGGCCTGAACATCATTTACTCATCTTCTCACATGTGGCCCCTCCAAAAAGCACCAATAGCAGCAAATACCTAAAACTTAAACCGTAACTTAAACCGGCCTAGACCCCAGTTACTGATATTCCTAAATATGGCCTATCCCAAAAGGCAAATGTGGTGGCAAATACATGCAGAAAAATATTGATGGAAGAGCAAAGAACCCAGGGAAACACTAAACAGCGGGCGGTACCTGTCTGCAGGAGAAACGAAGCTGAGAATAGTAGCCTTTGATCTAAAACTGGACCTGGTACACTTGGGGCTTACTTAAGCAGAATATACGACTCGATCCTTGTGTCTCACCAGGCAACATCTGGTAAAGGGTCAAAGGGGGTGCAAGGCACGCATGGGGGGCCTCCACAGTTAAATATCCAAGCCCCCTGTGTCATACAAGACAAGGAGTGAAAACAAGATCCACAGTAAACAACGAAAGCGGACTAACACCAAAGGAAAAATAATAAGGAAAATAGAAAAATATAGGTGCCATGATGACAGGAATAAAGGACAGTACATGCTGTAAACCAGGATACGGACTACGTAGAGTTAGACCTGACTACATAGGGAGGCGATATAAAAAGAAAAAAATGAATAAGGAAAAACCTAAGCAAGAAAATAGGGGCCATGGCAACTAACAGAAAAAATACCAGATCACCAGAGGGGGAAACAAGAAAGGACCATAAATGGTCAAGTTAAAGAATACCACGCAGAACATACCTGTCATCTAACACCTTAAATGGTACGTGGAGGAGGCAGAATACAATAAATGCAAAATCAATAGAAAGTATGGGAAACCACATAAGAGCATACCATTTAAAAGGATCTAAGACACAATAAAATGCTAAACAAAATCAATGAAGTGAGGTGTATCAAAGCTACCACATTGCCCGGGTAAGCTGAGTTAGCAATGCTCTATGGATTAGGGTTACTTCATAGTGTTCGTCCAAGAAATGGACTCATTCTAGCCTTTACAATATATTTCTAATGGGTATATCCAGTATACTTCTGTTATTTCCTTTTTTCTGTCGGTATTAACCACTCTCACGGATTGTATTTTTTAAAAAATGATCCATCTTAGTTGTTTCTCCGTATGCTTTTCTTGCATCCAATGTAGGACCAATAGGGCTCCCTCCTTCTCATTGCATATTGCAGATTTATGTTCACTGTAGCAGTCTGAACTCCCTAATCGTCTCTCCAATGTATTCATGATCGCAAGGACACACGATAAGAAAGATAACATTAGTGGTTCTATATTTAGTCATTCCATGGGGAAGTGTTGTTTACAAAGATCAGCACTACTATCTTTTCCATATAGAATTTTAAACACTTATTTTTCACCCATTTGACGATGTCCGCAATGCACCTGTGGAAGGCTTCTGAGTTCAGTCAAAGACGCATGTCTCAAACAGCAGGGCATTCCTCTGAGGTCATAAGGCAGGCTCTCCGTAGCAAGGCTGTCACCTCAGTGCAGCAGTTCAGTCCTTTGAAATACACAGCAGGCCATAGGCAGAACGGCAGACCTCTGAGAGTCTTCCACAAGGTCAGAAGTGACCAAAAATGTGGGTCTGAAAGTACTAATCATGTACCTGGTGCCAGCTTTGAAGTGGGAGAAATTTCTGGAGTGCCCCCCCCCCACAGACATACACACTGCCCTATGGGCTGTTTAGGTCCTATAGATAGATAGATAGATAGATAGATAGATAGATAGATAGATAGATTAGATATAGATATATATATGAATATATATAGATAGATATATATCTATATATATACATATATATATGTATATATATATATATATTGACTAAGAAAACAAAGGTTACAGGGATGTCAACCCGTAGAAATTCAGATTTTATAGTTAGAGTTATTTCAAGTAACTATAACTTGTGCACCCTCTGTTGAATTACCACAGCCCCTACTGCCTGCCTAGCATAGTTAGATGGCTGCCACCTGTCCCTGCTATCTCCTTCACCCTGCCTGTCCAAGTTGCATGGCCCTATCCTCTACCTCCTGTTCTCCATGGTCCATTTTGCTGCCACCCCCTTCTGCCCTGCGTGCTCTGTTTTGCTGCAACTGCTCCACTTTCCTGCCCCTCGTGGTCTGTTATGAAGCCCCTTCCAGTGCCCTGTCTTGTCTGTGTCCAGCCCATATACTGCCCCTACCCCTTCCTTATGCCCTCAATGATCCTTTATGCATGCCACTGCCCGCTCCCTCTTGCCCACCAAGGCTGTTGTGCTGCCACTAACCCTCCCGCTTGCCATACATAGTCTTCTGTGCTGCCACAGCCCCTCCCACTTTCCCAGTATCGTCAGCTTTCTGCCCCTGACCCCCTCCCACCGTCGCTCTGCTGTCTGTGTGTATGCCATTATACTCTCACTGTTGCCCTCCATGGTCTGTTGTGCTAACAGTGCCCATCCTGCCTGCCCTCCATGGTCAGCTTGCTGCTTCTGCCTCTTGCCCCCTCCCTCTGTTTCCCATGTTCAGGCCCCTATCCCCTCCCTCCTGCATTGCCTGGTCCATTGCCAAGCCCCTGCCCTTCCTTCTGCCCTTCACAGTCTATTATCCTTCCTGTCTGTCCGGCACAGTCTGCTTGCTCTGCTTGCATCTTTCCCCTCTGGTCTCTGTTGTCCATGTGCAGGGCCCTGTCCCTTTCCTATTGCTTTCCATGGTCCATTATGCTGCACTGCCACTTCGCTTGCCTTGTGTGGTGTATTATGCTGCTGCCACCCCTAACACTTCCCCTGTAAGGTAATTTTGGTCCACCTGTCCATTTCTCTCCTGTCCACTGTTATCCGAGTCGATGCGCCTTCCCATTCCTCCTGCCCTCCATGATCCAAAGTACAATTTTTGCCAACATGTTGAACTTGATAAGACGGAGATTTTGTAAAAAGAAAACCTGGGGAATTGATTTTCCCCATTGACTTACATTGAGAAAGAGGAGATTTTGGGCAGGAGACAGATAAAATAAACCCCTTCGGGAGACTTGTGCCTGAATCAGGTCTATTGACATATATGGTTGTACTGCCACTGCCTCTTCCTTTTGCCCTCACTGGTCTGTTATATTTCCACAGCCTCCCTTGCCTGTCCTGCATGGTTGGTTTGTTGCCCCGCCCCCCTTTACCCTGCCCCCCATGGCCCATTGTGGTGCCACTGCCCCTCCCACCTGCCCAGCCTAGTCAACTTGTACTCTCTTCACCCTCCTTTCTGCCGTCAACTATCCGAGTCTGTGCCCCTGGCATCTGCCTCCCCATAGTATTCCAATGAAAGCACATTATAATCACCTATAGACTAGACAGGGCCACAGTCGCTGAGCTGTGTGCCCAGTTGGAGCCTGACCTGATCTCGGCTATCCGTCATCCCACTGGGATCTCCCCTCGTGTGCAGGTCCTATCAGTGCTCCATTTCCTGGCAACAGGTTCTTTCCAAGTGACATTGGGCATGGCAGCAGGAATGTCACAGCCAATGTTCTCAATTGTGCTGGCAAGAGTCTTGTCTGCCCTGGTAAAACACATGTGCAGCTACATTGCTTTCCCTCAGGTGGAAGATTTGGCCACTGTGAAGACCGTATTCTATGCAATGGGACATATTCCCAATATTATTGGGGCAATTGATGGTACACATATTGTGTCTGTCCCCTCCCAGCAGAATGAACAGGTGTACAGGAATCGTAACAGATTCCACTCCATGAATGTGCAGATGGTATGCCGGGCGGACCAGTACATCTCCCATGTCAATGCTAAATATCCAGGGTCAGTGCATGATGCCTTTGTCCTGAGGAATAGTAGCATCCCAAATGTGATTGCCCAACTACAGAGGCACAGGGTGTGGCTTATAGGTGAGCCTTGGTCCCCACCCAATGTATATTGGTGTATGCCTCTGCTGTTAGCCAAATAGGACAGTGTGTGGCTAAATGTTGTCCCTCAATACTTGCAGGTGACTCTGGCTACCCAAACCTATCATGGCTGCTGACCCCTGTGAGGAATGCCAGGACAAGGGCTGAAGAACATTATAATGAGGCACATGGGTGAAACAGAAGGATAATTGAGAGGACCTTCGTCCTCCTGAAGGCCAGGTTCAGGTGCCTCCATCTGACAGGTGGATCCCTGTGCTACTCATCGAGAAGGTCTGCCAGATTTTAGTGGCATGCTGCATGTTGCACAACCTGGCCCTCAGACGCCATGTACCTTTGCTGCAGGAGGAGGAGACTGGAGATACACCTGTGGCAGCAGTGGACTCTGAGGACAGTGAGGATGAGGAGGCAGAGGATGAGGATGTGGTCAACAGAACATTAGTGATCCATCAGTACTTCCAATGACACACAGGTGAGACAGTGCAACTTCACATTTCTATGACTATTGTTGTATTCTGTGTGGCATTGGCATGCTGGCATTACCGACTTGTTTCCTCTACTTATTGTCACCTATGGATTATCATTTTACAGATGTTGGTGATATGACAACAATGCCATGACGTGATCACAGCAGCCAGTAACAGGTCATTCATTATATGCTCTCACTATGTACAGTTCATTTGCAATGGATGTAGCTGTTTCACTCAATACAAATTTGCAATACATGAAATACTAGTAGTCGAGTTTTATCCATGGGTGTTTATTGAAGTGCTAATAAATTGAGGGGAAAGTGCAATGGATGTGGGTGATGATGGAGGAAAGTCCAGAGTTCTGTTCCAGTCTGTTTGTAGCACAGTGTCTAAGGAGACATAGGAAGTGGAGCAATGGCAGTTCAAGGTGGACAAGGTGACAGAGTGGGACACAAGGGGGACAATCAGGAGAGTCTCATTTCCTGGCGTTGGTCTTGGTAAGTGTCTCTGGCTTCTTTCTGGGTTGCAGGGAACATTTGCGGGTGGTTCACCTTCTGCAGGGGGAGGGATGTTGTTGGCCTGTGGGTCCTGTGGCAGGCCTCCTTGCCACTAGCGGCAGCGGAAGTGGAGGGCTGTTCAGTTGACTGGCTGATGGGAGGGGCCCCCTGGTGTGACACTGCCTCCCTCATGATGTTGGCCATGTCTGTTAGCACCCCTGCAATGGAGATCAGGGTGTTGTTAATGGCCTGCAAGTCCTCCCTGATCCCCTGATACTGTCCCTCCTGCAGCTGCCTGTTCTCCTGCATGTTGTCAAAGATTTGGCCTATCATGTCCTGGGAATGTTGGTAGGCTCCCAGGATCTCGGAGAGTGTCTCCTGGAGAGTTGGCTCCCTGCTCCTGTCCTCCCCGTGGTGCACAGCAGTCCTCCCAGTGTCCCTGTTGTCCTGTGTCCCTGTTCCCTGAACAGTGTGCCCACTGCCACTGATCCCAGATTTTCTTGGGGCGAGGTGTTGACTGGGGTCCCTGTACAGGTGGGCACACTGCTGATTGATGAGTCCTGGGGACAGAGGTGTGGGTACGGTGGGTGGGTGCTGTGGTGTTGTGTAGGAAAGTCCTCCTTTTTTGCCTGATCACCCCCACTCTTTTTGGATAGGTACTGGTGGTTACTGACTCTTGGATGTGCCCTGGGTACTGCTAACCAGTCCCAGGGCCTGTGCTCTGTGTAAAATGGATATGCAAATTAGGCTAATTATAATTGGCTAAGTTAACCTACCTATAAGTCCCTAGTATATGGTAGGGCATGTAGGTTTAGGGACCACAGCATAGGTGGTGCACACCTAGGTGCACTGCTGAGGTGCCCAGTGTCATTTTAAAAGCAAGCCTGCCTTGCTGGCTGCTTTTAAATTAAAGTTATATGCAAATTCGACTTTGGAATTAAAGGTACTTCCAAAGTCTTAAACTACCTTATTTTTACATATAAGTCACCCCTAAGGTGTGCCCTATGTGCCCCTAGGGCTGGGTGCCATGTAACTATAAGCAGGGACTTTATAAAAATAGATTTATAAGCCCTGGTGAGGTAAAAACAGCCAAATTCGTTTTTCCCTCATTGAAGTAAATGGCCTTCATAGGCTAAAATGGGCAGACTTTATTTTAAATTTTAAAGTCTCCTTAAATGTTACATACCAAGAATTTGGTATCAAATTAATTGTTGTAATAAATCCCACAACTTCCAGTTGTGGGATTTAATATAACTTGTTCAGGTAAAAAGTTTAGACTTTACCTAAAAAGTTGCCAATTTCAGCTCTGCATTGTTTTTGCTGCTGTGCTCTGATTGGCCAGCCTGCAGCAGCTTCTGCCAGGCTGCCTTGATGAGGTGTGAAGTGGCCTGGCTTCACACAAAGGAATGTGCTTGCGGGAGAGAATCTCCCCTCAGCAGATGGTGAGGCAGGAAGGGGGAGGGCTGCCAAACTGGTCTTCAAAGGCAGAGAAGGACATCTGGAGCACCCAGCAACACCCCCACATCCTGCAACCCCAGACAGCTAGGTGCCCCCTTGATTAGATTAGGAGAGGGCAGGAGAGGGGTGTGTTTATGATTTTTAGCCACACCAGTGGGTGGGCTCAGCCAGATGTAACCTCCAAAAATCAGATTCAGCCATGTTGGATTTTTAGAGACTGTTGCCTTTTGGGATGGATTTTTGCCACACTTCCCAGGAAGTGGTCATCACAGGGGAACGACCCTGTACCTGATTGGAGAACCAGGGCCCCCCTGCTTTTCACCCAGGAGCAAGGATAAAACTGGCAGACCTGCCCCCACACCTCAGATCCCCACCAAATTTCAAGAAGAAAGAACTTAAGGAGAAGAAGGACTGCCCTGCTGGACCCCTGGCCTGCACCTGGAACCTGCACTCAGAAGGACTGCACCAGCTGCACACTTGGGCTTCACCACAAGAAGGACTTTGCCTGGCTTCAACTGGTTCAAGGAGGGACTCCCTGTTTGCTACAGGTGAAAAATTGCTATCCAGAGTCCCCTGCACCAACTCCTGAAAAAGAGACCAGTTGACCACTGCCCAGTGGCCAAAAAGGAGTTTGCGCCAGGTGCATTCTGGGAGTTGAAGTCCGCACCCCCCAAGGACCATCACAGAACTTCTGGACCCTTGGGGTGAGCTGTGGACCCCAAAAGAACCTTAAAAGAACATCTGGGTGAAGCCCCAGAAGTTTTGAAAAGATTTGAGAATTTTTGAAAAAAAGCTCCAGAGAGTAACCGACCCGCCGCGGAAATTCTAGCCGGCTTGCCTCAACCGCGTCCGGCCTGACTTCGTGGTTCGTCCCGGTAAAGAAAAACATCCGAAAAAGAGACTTAGTCCGAAGGTAAAAAGTTGACCGGGACCTCCCAGCCATCGTATCCGAGAAGGGCTCCACGGACGTCGGATCAAGATCCAGGTTTACCCCGGTCGAAGGATTATCATCTCGAAAAAACGACTAAGTCCGAAGGTAAAAATCACCACCGAGGAAACCCACATCGCGTATCCGGACAAGGGCTCCAGGAGGTCGGATTCAACTGGCAGGTTCGTCCCGGTGAAGAAAAACTTCAAAATAAAGACTAAGTCAGAAGGTAACTTTTTAACCGAGGCCTCCCGCGACTTGTAGCCGAGCAGGGCTCCATCGCGGTCGGCCTGAAACTTTGACTTTGCCCCGGTCCTGGTGCAACCAGATGACCCGATTGGCGCTTTTTGTTTCTAAGTGCTAGAAAAATAATAATTCTTTAAAAATTCATATCTCCGGTTCCCCTGAACCGATTTTAATCGTTTTTGTGTCATTTTAAAGAAAAAAATATAAACTATTTTTATAAATTGGTTTTGGATTTTTAAACTGTTTCCTGTGTTTTATTTAATTACTGTTTTGTGATATTTGAATGCTTTACACACTGTCTCCTAAGTTAAGCCTTGACGCTCGTTGCCAAGCTACCAAGGGTTGAGCTGGGACTAATTTACTGAGACCTAACTGTACCTAGGTGGAGGTTAGTGGCTTGTTGCTAGGTGTAGGTACCTACCTGCCCTTACCAATAACCCATTTTCCAACATTTTTGGTGGCAGCGGTGGGATCCTGTACTTGTGTTCAGTATCACGTTACAGTTTTAAGTAAAACAAATTAAAAATCCTTTAAATTGTCTTAGTGCAAAAAACATTTTTTTTTTTTTTCTTTCTTTTTTTTTTTATTATTAATTATTAATTTGGATTAATTTCAATTATTGAATTTTTGTAATTTTTCTAAATTCTTGTTTCCAATTTTTGCAAAAAGTTTTTGTTGACACAAAACTAGGGAACCATGGAGCTTGATCTGGCTAGCCTACCCACACTGACAGTAGTCCAGCTTAGGGGGTTGTGTATTGAAAGAGGGTTGCCTGCAACCACAGATCTCAGGAAGCAAATTCTGATTAAATCCCTGACAGCATGGGCTGAGGCCCAAGAGGTAGAGACAGAGGAAGCTCCAGAGGAGGAAGAAAAAGGGGAAGATGCTAACTCTAACCACTCAGGGGAGGGAAGGCATCTGAGCCTAAGTGAGGAAGAGGAAGAACGGTCCTCAGTAGATACAGTCACTAGGGGCAGACCCAAAGCTAGTGGTAGGAAGGGGGTCCCTTCAGGAGGAGAGAACCCATCCATCAGAGAAAGAGAGCTGGAGGCCCAGCTAGCATACATAGCTTTGGAAGCAGAGAAGCTGGCCCTAGAAAAGAAAAAGTGGGCAAGCAAAGAGAAAAGAGATGGTGGCAGCGATAAAGAGGCTGAGGTGTCCCTGGGTGGGGGTTTTTCCCCCAGATTACCCAAAGGGGTGGTTCTTGCCTATGTAGAGGGGGATGACATAGATAAGTGGCTGGGGGCCTTTTAGAGGGCCCTCCAGATGAGGAAAGTCAAGCCTCAGTACTGGGGTTCACTTCTTTGGGAGTTAGTTCCCAACTCTGGGAGGGATAGGCTCCTAACCATGAGTGGGGAGGATGCAGACTCATACCCCAGTATGAAGAGTTGCTTGACTAAAAAGTTTGGTCTGACCCCAGAGCAGTATAGGCTCAAGTTTAGGGACACCCAAAAGACAAGCACCCAGTCCTGGGTGGACTTTGTGGACATTTCAGTAAAGGCATTGGAGGGCTGGATACAGGGCAACTGGGTAAGTACCTTTGAGGGGCCGTACAATTTGATTATGAGGGAGCATCTTCTAACTAATTGTGTCCAAGAGAGGCTCCGCCAGTATCTAGTAGACTCTAGGTTGACCAACCCCAGAGAGCTGGGGGAGGCAGCAGATGACTGGTTAAGAACTAGGGTTAACCAGAAACCCCCAGGGGGTGATCAGAAAAAGGGAGGACATGGTTCTTCTCAGGGGAAGAACCAGGGGAAAGATGATAAAAAGCCCAAAGAGTCCTCACAAGAGTCCCCAAAAACTTCTCAGGGAGGGGGAGCCCCGAGCCAATTCACTTTTAAAGGGAAAGGGTATCAGGGAAAGAATTATGATCCTGCTAAAGCAGGAAGGTTTCAGGAGCTTGCTAAGGCCGGCAAGTGTTTTGATTGTCATCAACCTGGACATAAAAGAGGAGATGCTATCTGCTCCAAGAAGCCCCCCACTGGTGGGCAATCCCAGGGGATTGCTAGTGTAGGGTTGGGGGTGGAAGTTGGCCCAGGGGTGGAATCAGGGTACACTGAGGTCACCTTAGTATCCGTGGGTGGGGTGGACATTGCAACTATGGCCACCTTACCTCCCATCATGGAGAGGTATAGGCAGAGGCCTAAAGTCAATGGGACTGAAGTGGAAGCTCTGAGAGATACAGGAGCCGGTGTGACAATGGTCACAGAAAAGCTGGTTTCTCCAGAGCAGGTCTTACCTGGTGTCTTCCACCAGGTGACTTATGCAGATAGCAGAACCAAACTCCATCCCATGGCTATGGTGAGTCTGGAATGGGGAGGTGTGACTGGCCCTAAAAAGGTAGCAGTAGCTCCTGCCCTCCCAGTAGAGTGTCTGCTGGGAAATGATCTTGAAGCATCTGAATGGTCAGAAGTGGAGAGAAGGGTCCATGCACAGATGCTGGACCTCCCTGAATGGGTGTGTGCTGTGACCAGGTCACAGGCAGCACAACAGGGAAATGCTGGACACTTGGACCCTGGAACAATGGGCCAAGCCTCCAAGAAAAAGAGAAAGGGCACTGGGTCTGGATTGCCAGCCCCAACAAGTACAGAGGGTCAGGAAGAATCCAACCCTGAGGGGGAGGATCTGAACTCTGAGGGAGGGACACTTTCCCTGCAAACTATGCCTGACTTGGCAGAACTGCAAGGGGCAGGTGGACCCACCAGAGAAGATTTGTGCCAGGGACAAAGAGAGTGTCCCACTCTTGAGGGCCTGAGGCAGACTGCTGCCAGGCAAGAACAACGGGATACCAGTGGGACCCACAAGGTTTACTGGGAGGATGGAGTTCTCTACACTGAGGCAAGGGCCCTCAAACCAGGGGCTACTAGGAGAGTAGTGGTCCCCCAGAAGTATAGAGAATTCCTCCTTACCTTAAGCCATGATATCCCCTTAGCTGGTCATTTGGGACAGACCAAGACCTGGAACAGGCTGGTCAACCATTTTTATTGGCCCCAAATGTCAGAAAAAGTCAGGGAGTTTTGCAGCTCCTGTGTCACCTGTCAAGCCAGTGGCAAGACAGGAGGCAAACCAAAGGCTCCCCTGATACCACTGCCAGTGGGTGGGACTCCCTTTGAGCGGGTGGGGATTGACATTGTTGGTCCCCTAGACCCACCAACTGCTTCAGGTAACAGGTACATTGTGGTGGTAGTGGACCATGCCACCAGGTACCCTGAGGCAATACCCCTCCGGACAGTCACTGCTCCCACAGTGGCTAGTGCCCTACTTAGTGTGTTCACCAGAGTGGGATTCCCAAAGGAGGTGGTCTCAGATAAGGGCACAAACTTTATGTCAGCCTATCTGAAAGCCATGTGGGATGAGTGTGGTGTTACTTATAAGTTCACCACCCCCTATCACCCACAGACCAATGGTCTCGTGGAAAGATTTAATAAGACCCTGAAGGGCATGATCATGGGTTTGTCTGACAAACTCAGGAGGAGATGGGATGTCCTCCTCCCATGCCTGCTGTTTGCCTACAGAGAGGTGCCACAGAAGGGGGTTGGATTCAGCCCCTTTGAGTTACTGTTTGGGAACCCTGTAAGAGGCCCATTGTGCTTGGTGAGAGAGTCTTGGGAAAAGCCTCTCAAAGAATCCAAGGAGAATGTGCTAGATTATGTACCGGGCCTGCGGTCACGCATGGCTGAGTATATGAAGAAGGCAAGCAGAAACCTGGAGGCCAGCCAGGAGCTCATGAAGCTCTGGCATGATCAAAAGGCTACCCTGCCTGAGTATCACCCAGGACAGCTGGTGTGGGTTTTGGAGCCCATGGCTCCTAGGGCACTTCAGGCCAAATGGACTGGGCCCTATCCAATTCTGGAGAAAAAAGGTGAGGTCACCTACTTGGTGGACCTTGGCACCACCAGGAATCCTCACAGGATCCTGCACGTAAACAGGATAAAACCCCATCAGGACAGGGCAGACATGACCATGCTAATGGTCACTGATGAAGGGAAGGAGGAGGAGGGTGAACCTCTGCCAGACCTCCTGTCCTCAAAGGCAAAAGATGGGTCAGTGGAGGGAGTGGTACTCTCTCCCAAATTGACAGATCAGCAACAAAAAGACTGTAAGCAAGTTTTGGGACAGTTTGCTAGTCTGTTCTCCCTGACCCCAGGACTCACCAATTGGTGTGTCCATGATGTTGACACTGGTGACAGCTTGCATGTCAAGAACAAGCTGTACAGACTGTCTGACCAGGTCAAGGCCAACATCAAAGCTGAAGTGGCTAAGATGTTGGACATCAAGGTAATTGAGCCCTCTGATAGTCCTTGGTCCAGTCCAGTGGTACTGGTGCCCAAAGCTAATCCCCAAGGTGGGAAGAAAGAATTGAGATTCTGTGTGGACTACAGAGGTCTAAACGCAGTCACTAGGACTGATGCTCACCCCATACCTAGAGCTGATGAGCTCATTGACAGGTTGGGGGCTGCCAAATTCCTGAGCACATTTGATCTGACCTCAGGATATTGGCAGATTGCCTTAAGTCCAAGAGCTAAGGAGAGGTCAGCATTTTCCACACCAGAGGGCCACTTTCAGTTCAAGGTGATGCCCTTTGGCATGAAAAATGCTCCTGCCACCTTCCAACGGTTGGTGAACAGAGTCCTATCTGGGTTGGAATCTTTCAGTGCAGCTTATCTGGATGATATAGCTGTATTTAGTTCCACCTGGAAGGACCACCTGGTCCACCTGAAGGAAGTGCTTCAGGCCCTGCTTCAAGCAGGCCTGACTATCAAGGCAAGCAAGTGCCAGATAGGGCAAAGCTCTGTTGTGTACCTGGGCCACCTTGTTGGTGAAGGCCATGTACAACCTCTCCAGCCCAATATCCAGACTATCCTGGATTGGGAGGCTCCAAAAACCCAGACTCAGGTCAGGGACTTTCTTGGCCTGACTGGGTACTACAGGAGGTTTGTTCAGAATTGTGGGACCATAGTGGCCCCTCTGACTGAGCTTACCTTCAAGAAACAGCCCAAGAAGGTCATTTGGACCCCAGAGTGTCAGAAAGCTTTTGACACTCTAAAGCAGGCTATGTGTTCAGCACCAGTGTTACTGGCCCATGACTATAGCAAGGAGTTTGTAGTACAAACAGATGCTTCAGAGGAAGGGATTGGGGCAGTGTTAGCACAAGTTAATGAAGAGGGCCATGATCACCCAGTTGCCTTCATCAGCAGGCGACTACTCCCTAGAGAGAAAAAATGGAGTGCCATTGAGAGGGAGGCCTTTGATGTGGTCTGGTCCCTGAAGAAGTTGAGGCCTTACTTGTTTGGCACTCACTTCCGTGTACAAACTGACCACAGACCTCTCAGATGGTTGATGCAGATGAGGGGGGAAAACCCAAAACTGTTAAGGTGGTCCATTTCCCTACAGGGGATGGACTTCACAGTGGAGCACAGACCTGGGACTGCCCATGCCAATGCAGATGGCCTTTCCAGGTTTTTCCACTTAGCTGATGAGGACTACCAGGGTGTAGGTTAGTACCCATCACCTTTCATCTGGGGGGGGGGCAGTGTAGGAAAGTCCTCCTTTTTTGCCTGATCACCCCCACTCTTTTTGGATAGGTACTGGTGGTTACTGACTCTTGGCTGTGCCCTGGGTACTGCTAACCAGTCCCAGGGCCTGTGCTCTGTGTAAAATGGATATGCAAATTAGGCTAATTATAATTGCCTAAGTTAACCTACCTATAAGTCTCTAGTATATGGTAGGGCATGTAGGTTTAGGGACCACAGCATAGGTGGTGCACACCTAGGTGCACTGCTGAGGTGCCCAGTGTCATTTTAAAAGCAAGCCTGCCTTGCTGGCTGCTTTTAAATTAAAGTTATATGCAAATTCGACTTTGGAATTAAAGGTACTTCCAAAGTCTTAAACTACCTTATTTTTACATATAAGTCACCCCTAAGGTGTGCCCTATGTGCCCCTAGGGCTGGGTGCCATGTAACTATAAGCAGGGACTTTATAAAAATAGATTTATAAGCCCTGGTGAGGTAAAAACAGCCAAATTCGTTTTTCCCTCATTGAAGTAAATGGCCTTCATAGGCTAAAATGGGCAGACTTTATTTTAAATTTTAAAATCTCCTTAAATGTTACATACCAAGAATTTGGTATCAAATTAATTGTTGTAATAAATCCCACAACTTCCAGTTGTGGGATTTAATATAACTTGTTCAGGTAAAAAGTTTAGACTTTACCTAAAAAGTTGCCAATTTCAGCTCTGCATTGTTTTTGCTGCTGTGCTCTGATTGGCCAGCCTGCAGCAGCTTCTGCCAGGCTGCCTTGATGAGGTGTGAAGTGGCCTGGCTTCACACAAAGGAATGTGCTTGCGGGAGAGAATCTCCCCTCAGCAGATGGTGAGGCAGGAAGGGGGAGGGCTGCCAAACTGGTCTTCAAAGGCAGAGAAGGACATCTGGAGCACCCAGCAACACCCCCACATCCTGCAACCCCAGACAGCTAGGTGCCCCCTTGATTAGATTAGGAGAGGGCAGGAGAGGGGTGTGTTTATGATTTTTAGCCACACCAGTGGGTGGGCTCAGCCAGATGTAACCTCCAAAAATCAGATTCAGCCATGTTGGATTTTTATAGACTGTTGCCTTTTGGGATGGATTTTTGCCACACTTCCCAGGAAGTGGTCATCACAGGGGGACGACCCTGTACCTGATTGGAGAACCAGGGCCCCCCTGCTTTTCACCCAGGAGCAAGGATAAAACTGGCAGACCTGCCCCCACACCTCAGAACCCCACCAAATTTCAAGAAGAAAGAACTTAAGGAGAAGAAGGGCTGCCCTGCTGGACCCCTGGCCTGCACCTGGAACCTGCACTCAGAAGGACTGCACCAGCTGCACACTTGGGCTTCACCACAAGAAGGAGTTTGCCTGGCTTCAACTGGTTCAAGGAGGGACTCCCTTTTTGCTACAGGTGAAAAATTGCTATCCAGAGTCCCCTGCACCAACTCCTGAAAAAGAGACCAGTTGACCACTGCCCAGTGGCCAAAAAGGAGTTTGCGCCAGGTGCATTCTGGGAGTTGAAGTCCGCACCCCCCAAGGACCATCACAGAACTTCTGGACCCTTGGGGTGAGCTGTGGACCCCAAAAGAACCTTAAAAGAACATCTGGGTGAAGCCCCAGAAGTTTGGAAAAGATTTGAGAATTTTTGAAAAAAAGCTCCAGAGAGAGACCGACCCGCTGCGGAAATTCTAGCCGGCTTGCCTCAACCGTGACCCGGCCTGACTTCGTGGTTCGTCCCGGTAAAGAAAAACCTCCGAAAAAGAGACTAAGTCCGAAGGTAAAAAGTTGACCGGGACCTCCCAGCCATCGTATCCGAGAAGGGCTCCACGGACGTCGGATCAAGATCCAGGTTTACCCCGGTCGAAGGATTTTCATCTCGAAAAAACGACTAAGTCCGAAGGTAAAAATCACCACCGAGGAAACCCACATCGCGTATCTGGACAAGGGCTCCAGGAGGTCGGATTCAACTGGCAGGTTCGTCCCGGTGAAGAAAAACTTCAAAATAAAGACTAAGTCAGAAGGTAACTTTTTAACCGAGGCCTCCCGCGACTTGTAGCCGAGCAGGGCTCCATCACGGTCGGTCTGAAACTTTGACTTTGCCCCGGTCCTGGTGCAACCAGATGACCCGATTGGCGCTTTTTGTTTCTAAGCGCTAGAAAAATAATAATTCTTTAAAAATTCATATCTCCGGTTCCCCTGAACCGATTTTAATCGTTTTTGTGTCATTTTAAAGATAAAAATATAAACTATTTTTATAAATTGGTTTTGGATTTTTAAACTGTTTCCTGTGTTTTATTTAATTACTGTTTTGTGAAATTTGAATGCCTTACACACTGTCTCCTAAGTTAAGCCTTGACGCTCGTTGCCAAGCTACCAAGGGTTGAGCTGGGACTAATTTACTGAGACCTAACTGTACCTAGGTGGAGGTTAGTGGCTTGTTGCTAGGTGTAGGTACCTACCTGCCCTTACCAATAACCCATTTTCCAACATGTTGTTTTCTGATGGGGGAGCTCTGTGGTGGTCTGTGAGTGGGCTTGGGTGACTGGCTGTCCAGTGGTCCCTGATGGGCCAGGTAGGTCCTCCAGATCCAGAAGTCTAGAGTTACTGTCAGCACTGGGGACCTCTCCTGTTGGGGGACTTGATAGTGGTGGCACCTCCTCTCCACTGACATTGGCTAGGGTACCTGTGGGGATGTAAATTATGTATTATGCTTCAAGTGTATGACATTTGTACTTCCGTAGCTTCCCCTTTATTGTTGGTGTTGCCCTGCCAGCTTTTGCTTGTGTATGGTGATGCATTGTGGTTATGTTAGTTTCCCTATGCTGTGCATGCTTTAGTGGTGGGTGTCCATGAAGGGCTGGGAGGGCTGTCCATACATTGGTATTGCATGCAGGGCTTGGCATTGTGGTTAGTCATATGTGTAGGTGCAGTGTGTGGGATGGTGTGGAGTGATGGCAGTGAGGGTGAGGGGGTGTGATGGCATGCAGGTATGGGGGTGATAAGTAGTAAATGTTGACTTACCAGTGTCCAATCCTCCGGCTACTCTAGTGATTCCCTCAGAATGCAGTTTTGCCAGTACCTGCTCCTCCCATGCTGTGAGCTGTGGGGAAGTATGGGGTGTCCACTGCTAATTCTCTGTATGGCGAGCTGGTGTTTTGCTGCTATGAAACGTACCTTCCCCCGTAGGTTGTTATACCTCTTCCTGATGTCGTCTCTTGTTCTTGGGTGCTGTCCCACGGAGTTGACCCTGTCTACGATTCTCCGCCACAGCTCCATCTTCCTTGTTATAGATATCTGCTGTACCTGTGCTCCAAAGAGCTGTGGCCCTACCCTGATAATTTCCTCCACCATGACCCTTAACTCCTCCTCCGTGAAACAGGGGGTGCCTTTGTGGTGTCATGGGTGTTGTGTGATGTGTGTTGGTGAGGGTGTGTTGGGTAATGTGGTGGGGTGTGTGATGTGGAGTGTGTGAGGGATGAATGGGTATATGTGGTGTGTGTGTCTAGTTGTCTCAGTCTCCTGGTAGTAAATGTTGTTTGTAAAGGGTTGTCGTATTGTGGGTGTGTGTTTTATAGTGCTGTGGGTGAGTGGGTGTGGTATGTGTATGGTTGTCAGGTGTGTATTTTTCATATTGGCCAACGTAGTGTTGTTTTGTATGTGGGTGTCCATTCTGACAAGGTGTTATGAACCGCCAATGGTTTACCACCATTGAATGTCCGCCGTGGTGATTCATGGGTCATAATGTGATGGGCATTGTTTTTTTGGCATAACGGTATGGGTTTTGGGGCCACCACTTTATCACTGACCTTTGGTCTGGTGGATTTGTGTATGTGGCTGAATTCTGTCGGATTAGTGTGTGTGTGTGTCATAATATAGTGAACGGATATTCGCCACTGCAGCGGTATGTTGGCAGTCGTCACCGTGGCGTTATGCGGGATTTACCACCAGTTTTATAATGAGGGCCTATGTGTTTTGCACACTTCTGTCATTGGGCTATACTTGTGCTACATATGGGCTTTTTTTTTCCTCTGGTGGCTATCTTGGGAGACGTATTTGTTATGAAGCTCCCATATCTCCTCATTCATTCACTGCAGTATCCAGTAGAAAATGCTTTCAGTTTTTCACTTTGATTACATCAAGTTCAGAACTGCCACACTTTTGGCATGCATTCAGAATGTTAGCACTCTAGTTGCTCATTAGAACACTGTAGTAAAGCTGCTTATTACCAGGGATGTAACTGTCGAACTGCTGCTGGAGTTGAAAGTGCATGTTTCAGTCTGCATGTCAGAATGTTTTAACGTAATAGAAGAGGAAGATATTAGAGAACTCAATTAAAGTTTGTCCTAATTTTTCTTTCTACAGCATAAACCATGATTTCTACGATAAAATGAACACGCTCAATTTGTTACTTTCTAAATTAAGGCCCTCATTATGACCCTGGCAGTCGGCGGTAATTTGTGGAAAGGCACTGCCAACAGGCTCACTGTACCTTTTCCCAAATTATGACATTGGTGGTTTGGCTCAAACCAAACAGCCAATGTACCACTCCATCCGCCAGGGTGGTAACAGCCACTGGGCTGGAGACTTCTGTCTCCAGCCAAGCGGCCGTCACAATCCCACCCTCGGTATTATGACCCCTCCTACCACCATAGTTTTCGTGACAAACGTACTGCCACGAAAACCATGGTGGTAGGCACTATCAGTGCCAGGGAATTCTATCCCTGGCACTGATAGGGGTCTCCCCACCCCCTCCCCAGAGTTCTCCTCCATCCTCCCTCTACCTCCTGCACCCCCACACATTTACACGCACACACATAGACACTCATACACACACGCATACCCACATCCACCCATTTAGGCACACATACATACCCACACACCACAACACACATCAACATACATTGTCACACACACACATTCAAAACACACAACATACACTTACACTCACATTCAGTCATTCACACACTCGTTCAATGTGACCCACACCTGCATGCACGTATAAAAAAACAAACACACACATCCCCACACACACACAACACACCCACACACACCACCCCCCACCCTCCTCTCCTGTCGGAGAACCAGACTTACCTGCTTACAGGGGGTCCTCCGTCAGGAGACGGGAGGCAGCGCTGCTGCCAGCAGCAGCTTCCGCCAGCAAAACACCACCAGGGCACATCATTCCTCATGATACGGTTGCGGTGTTTTGCTGGCGTGGTGCTGCTGCTGACAGCAGCGCCACCTCACCGCCATCCGCCGCCATGACCGCCAACGGTATTACGCCAGCCTTCTGGCGGAATTCCGTCTACCGTCATAATGAGGGTGGGTGGCTGGTAGCCACGGCGACGATATGTTGGCTGCCGTCGCTGTGGCGGTAGGCGGTCAGTACCGCCAATTTTGTAATGAGAGTGTAAATGTTTTAAGTTTTACGAGTTTGATTCAATCAAGATGGCTTCAGTTGTGCCACACTTTTGTCATACGTAAGAGTGTTATCACTCCAGTTGTTCCTTAGAACACTCTCGGAGGCTGCAGTAGAACACAAGGAAATCAACTGATAGACTACTCGTGTTGGAAGTACATGTTTTACTGAGAATGTCATACTTCATTGTCATAAGGCTGAGACAGATAGTGATAGAAAATGTGCTCTCATCTTAGCTTCTGGAGCACCTTCCATCTCCTCTATGGGAAAATAAAGCAAAAACAGTTTTCTCTCAAACATAATTCACAAAATCCCAGCAGAAGGCATTTTCATAGGGTTAAATCACCTTAGAATACACTACAATTCTTAAAATTAGTATGGTGCCATCAACAAATGATTTATATTGTAACTAAAACCCTTTATATGTTCTCCTTTTTGTGACCCTCAAAACTTACCCTTTACTACGATGCATTTCAATGGGGACCATGCATCATAGTCCTGGAGGTGCTGCTACAGCAAACTATCCATGTTGTATCCAGATTATAAAGGCGGGGTTCCATTTTGGACCCCAATATATGTTATTTGGGGTCTAAGGTGTGCTCATCCTACTCACTTACATATTTTTTTAATTCATTTTCAGAACACAGAGACCAAGTCCGTGAGTCTTGTAATGGCTGCCAACACATACTGTTCAGGCTGTCTCCAACCAACAGGATTGACTAGTCTTTTTGAATTGGCTGAGAAGAGCGTATCTGAAAACCAAATGTGCAAATATCTACATTTCTTTTTCCTTTAATATCTCAAAAACTACTGATCTGACTTACACCAAATAGCAAAAAGCACAATCTGCTCACCAAGATCTAGTTTTCCGCCAAGTTTGGTGTTATTCCGTTCTGGGCCGTAGTAATGCTTAAAGATCCTATGGGCAAATATATATATATATTTTTGTTGTTGTTGCTTAAAACCCTGTAATTTTACAAACAATTCACAATTAACATCTCTGTATCTTGATCTAATTGTCAAAGTCACCAGATCCTCGGGGTCTGTGCACATTCCCAACATGTCCATCACAAGACAGCTCCAATACTCTGAATAGAATGTCACATAGTCTAAGAGAGTCCAAGTGTGGAAAAGGGGATTAGGTAGGGAACAGCTGGGAAAGAGACCTGTAGGAAGCAAAAGGTTAAAACACACAATATCAAAATTATATCATATTAATCTTTACTAGACTATGATTCTAAGCATTGTTATATTGTAACCATGGATAACTTAAGCATGGACTAATTAACTAGGCCTCAAGACGTCTGGTTACCTGGGAAGAAATTAAGAATGATTAATGCAACTTCTCAATAAAACCTCTTAATGAATTGTTGCACATTGACTAGAAACATAAGCGCCCTCTAGAATTATGTCTTCAGAATCAAACACAGTCTTTTTGCATGAGAACAAGGAAATAACCTGAACGTTTTCTGGAACACCATAGGAGTTGTATTGCGGGGCTTATTATGCACATATAATGTAACATCTAGAATTCTAAAACTTAGGGCCAGATGTATCAAGATTTTTTTCATTCGCATATGGTGCGAATGCCCATTTGCGAATGCAAAAAGCCAGTCAGAATGTATGAAAGATATTCTGAACGCAATTTTAAGGAATCGCAAAAATAGCGATTCCTTAAAATTGCCACCCTGTTTAGAGTGTCGCAAATTGTGACTCTCTAAATAAGAAATCACATATAAGGATTCCTTAATTGCAATTTCTTAGCACATGTATGAGGTCATTCCTAAATGTGATTTGGGCATTTAGGAATCGCTATTTACCACCAGGTTGAACCTGGTGGTAACCATGTGCAAAATTTAAAAATGCATTTAAAATGCATTTTTAAAATGTACATGTAAAGCACAAATGCCCTTTTGGCATGTGTGCACCTTACATGTCCCAAAACATTTTTTTGGGGTGCAGCGGAGGGGGCCTTAGGCCCCCAACACCCTGGGGTTTTGCATTTCCAAAATTGTGATTTCTGGTTAAGAAATCGCAATTTTGGAAATGCAAAAAATTCACAGATATGGGTCAACAAGCCCATAGGTGCATATGTGGTCAGATTCTCTATTTGCGATTCGGTAATAGCATTTGCATTTGAATTGCGCGTCTTGCCGATTCGAATGCTACCTTGTAAATGCCATGAAATGGTAGCGTACCATGAATATCATGAGTTAAGCACAAGAAATTAATTGCGCGTCTTGCTGATTCGAATGCTTGCATGCAAATGCCAGAAAAAGCCAAGCGCACATTCACACGCACCAGGTAAAATCATTTATCATGAGAATTAGGACCAAGAACTCGAAAGCCTTCGAGAATGGGATTGGGGGCCCAGCCCGACCTCCATCTTGCCGCCCTGATCAAGAATCACCAACAAAGTGAAGGGAAAGGCCTGGAAGATCAAAGTAGGCCTCCGGAACAGGAGCCCAGGAAGCTGCTGCTGCTCTGCACCAGGACCTCTGAATAGTGAGCACGTGGAGCTGGGCTGGCTCCCTTATATAGAGTCTTGGCCCAGCCCACAACCACACCCAGTCATGCTGCAGAGGAAGCTTCTAGAAGGCCGTGGAAAGGGACCACACCCTGACACACTCTGAAAGCCTGCAGCAAGACATTGCAAATGAACAGTATTTATAAGCACCTTGAATATAAGTCTTCAGGACTAAACTCTGCAATGCAAAAGGTTAAACAAAAGCACATCAGCATAATACATGAATTACGTTATCTTGGAAGTGCTGGATTTTTGCATTCCAGTCGTCCGTATGCTCTGATGTTGACACTACTCCCCTCTCCCAGACGTGCTCTAGGGCCTGGCTTGCCTGGATTGAGACAATGAAAACACCTCACAAGCAGTGGAGCATTAACATCAGATGAGGAATTCCATGAGTTACTTTCAGGGCCATAACCTTTCCACAAGATCAAGTACCATAGGTTACGCCCTCTCAGTTTCGAATCCAACACCTTCTTGACTTTGCATTCCACTTCCCCCTGTACTAAAACTGGAGCTGGATGAGGACGGACCTTCTGGACTGTTTTTTTCAGGAGGGAAGTGTCGAATACTGGATGAATACATAGTGACCTTGTTAATTCCAGTTTATAGGTCACAGGATTGATTTGCTGAAGGACAGTGTATGGAGCGATGAATTTGGGATTAAACATGTGCTTTTTCTTGAAGTCTATAGGCGGTCATAACAACATTGGAGGTAAAAGCCGCTTACCGCCGTGCAGAAGACTGTCAACACAACGCTGCGGCAGCGGAATTCCGCCACGGTCATTATGACCCAAACCCCGGAATCCGCCAAAATATTGACACCCACACAAGTCCGCCACACCAAAGGTCAGTGATAAACTGGCGATAAGAAATCCTCCACCGTCACGGCAACAGGATACGCCCACACTATCACGACCCACGAATCCATGTGGCGGTCTTTCAACCGCTGTATTCCATTGGTGGTACACACCGCCACACTCAAAATACACACATTTACAAAACACAACCACATTGGACAAATCGAAATACTCACACCTGATACACATACACACACCACTCCCATACATCCAATACAATATAAAACACACACCCACATCACCCAGAAACCCCTACAACAACAATTGCCACTGAAGGCCAGAGAGAGACACCACCATCTACAAACGAGCATCCACAGGCACTCAATGCCATCACCCAAATAACATCCACGAACCTCACACAACACCCCACTAAATATCACCCCAAACATCACAACACACATCACCCCACACATCACCCACACCACCCCATGGCACGGCAAAGACACCCCAGGTTCTCTGAGGAGGAGCTCAGGATCATGGTGGAGGAAATCATCCGGGTAGAGCCACAGCTATTCAGATCACAGTTGCAGCACACCTCCATAGCTAGGAAGATGGAGCTATGGCGCAGAATCGTGGACAGGATAAACACAGTGGGACAGTACCCAAGAAATAGGGATGACATCAGGAAGAGGTGGAACGACCTATGGGGGAAGGTGCGTTCCGTGGTCTCCAGACACCACATTGTGGTACAGAGGACTGGCGGCGGACCCCCACATCCTCCCGAACAACTAACAACATGGGAGGAGCAGGTCTTGGCTATTCTGCATCCTGAAGGCCTCCCCAGGAGTAGCTGGAGGAATGGACTCTGGTAAGTCAAATGTTTACTACTATATCCCCCACCCTACCTGCATGCCATCACATACCCCCACCCTCGCCCTCACCCACATCACTCCTACTCCTCACACATGTCTCAATATCACAAACCACCCATCCCAACACCAAGCCCTGCATGCAACCCCAAAGCATGGAAACCCATCACCATAGCATGGCCACTGAACATACCCATACACCCCCTTAAGCCATCATCACACAAGGTCCTACACAGGAATGCAAGCACTGGGGTACATGGTCACCCATCCATTGCACACCGTGGCACGCACAGATGCAATAATCATGCTTTTACACCCCTGCAGGACCTCTACCCAAGGTCACCGGAAAGAAAGGTCCAGACATGTCCACTCCACCCACAGAAGAGGACCACAGTGATGACAGCAGCTCTGTCCAACGGGATCTAGACGACCAGCCCGGCCCATCGGGGACCTCGGGACAGTCGGTTCCCCTCACACTGGGACAAGCCACTACAGGGCTTTCCCCCTCTGGAAACACCAGCACAGCACCCACCCAGCGGGCCCATACCTCTGTCCCCAGGACACGTCAATCTGCAGTGTGTCCACCACTACAAGGAACCCAGGCTAACCCACCACCCCAACAATAACAGGGACCTGGGGGCAGTGGCAGTGGGCACACGGTTCAGGGGACAGAGGCCCAGGAACATAGGGGAACTGGGAGGGCTGCTGTGGGACAGGGGGAGGACAGGCCCAAGGAAACCCACTCTCCACGAGGCCCTCTCCAACATCATGGGAGCCTACCACCATTCCCAGGAGACGATGGCAACGGTACTCGCCAAGTTTCAGGAGACCCAGCAGCTGCAGGAGGAACAGTATTTGGGCTTCAGGGAGGAACTCAGATCCATCAATTCCACCGTGGGCACCATTGTAGGGGTGCTGAAGGAACTCGTGAACACCAGGAGGGACACTGTGGCACAACAAGGGGCCCCTGACACTAGCCTGGACGATGAACTGCCAACCACCTTCGCTGGCGCTAGTGGACAGGAGGCACCGCCACAGGACCACCACACCAGCCCCCCACCCGCTGCACAGGGAGAACCACCCCGCAAACAGTCCCTGAGAATCAGGACAAAGACAGAGAACGATGCCAAGACCCCGCCAAGAAATGAGACCACCCTGATTGTCATCCATTTGTCCCACTTTGTCACCCTGTCCATCCTTAAAGTGCCCCAGCTCCACATCCTATGCCCCTTTGGACAATGCACCTGTGAGACTAATAGACTGGA
The DNA here is from genome assembly GCF_031143425.1 of Pleurodeles waltl. Classification (NCBI taxonomy): domain Eukaryota; kingdom Metazoa; phylum Chordata; class Amphibia; order Caudata; family Salamandridae; genus Pleurodeles; species Pleurodeles waltl. The sequence continues at coordinate 554,346,191 of NC_090445.1, forward strand.
CTCTGCCATGGACATTCCTCCACCATCATCCCTCACCATTTTACAACCCCCTCTAATATTGAGCACTTAAATAAACTCCCTTAAAGCACAAAACAATCTGGAGTCTGTCTGTGATTTTGAAACAGTGCATTAGAATTTACAGTGCCAAAACGCTCTTTCAAATGTAATTTCTACAAACCTATGTCACACAGCTCTAGTCCATGAGGAAACAAAGAAGATGTCACACAGTGGGACCCACATCTGTGAAATTGTAAGGGAAAGTGACAACTCAGTGACCATACACTGGGTAAAAATGACAGACAGTAGAGAGGTAGTAGATTTAAATTAGATGTAGCAGGCAGTGTTGTCTTCTTACCCGTGTGTCACTGGAAGTATTGCAGGATCACCGTGTTCCTGTTGTCAATGTCCTCTTCTTCTGCTTCCTCGTCTTCACTGTCCACAGGCTCCACAGCTGCCACAACACCTCCATCTGGACCATCCTCCTGCAGAAAAGGCACCTGTCATCACAAAGCCAAGTTGTGAAGCATACAACAGGCCACGATGATCTGGCACACCTTCTTTGGTGAGTAGAATAGGGAACCACCTGTCAAATGGAGGCACCGGAACCTGGCCTTCAGGAGGCCGAAGGTCCGCTCTATAATCCTCCTAGTTCGCCCATGTGCCTCATTGTAGCGTTCCTTTGCCCTTGTCCTGAGATTCCTCACTGGGGTCAGTAGCCATGACAGGTTGGGGTAACCAGAGTCACCTGCAAATGGTGAGTGACAACTGTTAGACACACACTAACTCATATGGACATCCACAGAGCCAGACAACTATTCCCACTGATTTGGGTCCATGTGCTCACCTAATAGCCATACCCGTTGCCTCTGTAGTTGCCCCATCACATAAGGGATGCTGCTATTCCACAGGATGTAAGCGTCATGCACAGAGCCAGAGAATTTTGCATTAACATGGGAGATGTACTGGTCTGCCAAACACACCATCTGCACATTCATGGAATGGTAACTCTTCCGGTATCTGTACACCTGTTCACTCCTGCGTGGGGGGACCAAGGCCACATGTGTCCCATCAATGGCACCTATGATGTTGGGGATATGTCCAAGGGCATAGAAATCACCTTTCACTGTAGGCAAATCCTCCACCTGAGGGAAAACGATGTAGCTCTGCAAGTGTTTCAGCAGGGCAGACAACACGTTGGAAAACATAGCCTGGGACATCCCTGATGCTATGGCCACTGTTGTTTGAAGAGACCCACTTGCTAGGAAATGGAGTACTGACAGCACCTGCACTTGAGGGGGGATTCCTGTGGGATGGCGGATAGCTGACATCAGGTCTGGCTCCAACTGGGCACACAGTTCCTGGATTGTGGCACGATCAAGCCTGTAGGTGATGATCACATGTTTTTCCTCCATTGTTGACAGGTCCACCAGCGGTCTGTACACCGAAGGATGCCGCCATCTCCTCACATGCCCCAGCGGACGGTGCCTATGGAGGAGAACAGCGAGCACAGAGTCAACCAACTCTGAGGTACGTAAACACAGCTTACTGTGAAAATAATCGTAATTGAAATTTGCCTGTATCAGTGTTTAGGCAAGGCCTAGGTATGTGTGACGCAGTGAAAAATAAAGCCATGTGGGCCCCTGAAATGGCAGCTGCCTGACTGTAAGGTGGGACAAGGAGATATGTGGTAACTGCACTGGCGTTGTACACCGTCGCGGTAGGCGGTCGAAGACTGCGGCGCAATTCTGCATTGGTTAACATTGGACCCTATAGGTCCCAGGAGCCAATGACGATATACGCCGGCAGTGACGGTACGCACCGCCACAGACGTGTCCGCCATTTTCTCTCTGTTCAATCACTCAATACCTGATCTTCAATAGGAGAGGAACTACACTGAAAGTGCTGCTGTGACCTCAGTCTGGAAGAGACAATGGCTCGTGTGTCTGGGGAAAGGGACCCTGCCTTCAGCATGGAGGAGTTGGAGAAACTCGTGTATGGGGTCCTCCCCCAGTACACGCTGCTCTACGGTCCTCCAGACAAACAGGTAAGTACACTGTGAGCATGCTGTATGGGCAATACCTGTGTGGATTGGGGTGGATGAGTGATGGGGGGGTGAGAATGAGGCGTGCATGAAAGGACGGTGAGTGCATGTGCGTCATGGCAAGGGTAGGGATGCAGGCCAATGACTGTGATGGTGCAGTTGGTAATTACTTCTCTTTTTCCCTTGTACAATTCCTGTAGGTCAGCGCCCACCAGAAGATGGACATCTGGTGTGCCATCGCCAAGGAAGTCCGGACCCTGGGGATCTACCATAGACGGAGCACCCACTGCCGGAAAAGATGGGAGGACATTCTCTGCTGGAGCAAGAAGACCGCGGAGGCCCAGCTGGGGATGGCCTAACAACGTGGGAGAGGTGCCTGTCGAACCATGACCCCCCTGATGTTCAGGATCCTGGCGGTGGCGTACCCGGAGTTGGATGGGTGCTTGAGGGCATCACAGCAGTAACAAGGAGGTGAGTACACTCTCATTCTGCTGATTCACCGTGCATTGTAGGTGTCTGGGTGGGGGAGGTGGGCTGTGGGTTCCCCTAGGCCAGGGCGAGTTTGGTAGTTAAGTTCCCTTCTTCAGGCAGGCCCTGTGGCACCACACCCCACCTGTGTAGAGTGCCAACTACACCTAGTCAGGCTCCTGTGACATCCATATGTGCAGAAAGCTGCCATAGCCTTGTAAGCCATGTCCCAGGGATTGAATAGTGGACCCCAAGTGCACGGGTAGTGCAGGGGGCTTCTGTGTCTGTCGTGTCCGCCAACGGTAGCAGTATTGCATGCACTGAACATGTCTTTCTTCTGTCTCCCCCCCCACTTTTTGTGGTGTCTCTGTTCTTGTGTGCATTAGCATCATCAGGCGGAGGAGCAGTGGCACCGGAGCTGGAGGGAGCTGCATCCCACATCGCCCTGGAGGGCAAGACTACGGACTCCGAGTTCACCAGTGGGACGGAGGGCGTGGGGAGCTCCACGGCAGGGACAGGAGCTGACACCAGCGATACGGACTCCTCCTCTGATGGGAGCTCCCTTGCGGTGGTGGTCCCATCTGTGCCTCCCACATCTACAGGTACAGCCGCCACCCCCCTACCAGCACCGGCCTCCAAGCAGCACCTCAGCGTTTGCCCCGTGCCCGCTCACCCAGGAGGGTGGGCATCACCTTCGCCCCAGGCACCTCAGGCCCTGCCCAAGTCACCCCTGCTGCCCTCAGTGAGGAGGCCATTGACCTCCTCATGTCCCTCAGTGTTGGTCAGTCTACCATTTTGAATGCCATCCAGGGTGTAGAGAGGCAGTTGCAAAAAACAAATACATACCTGGAGGGCATTCACTCTGGTCAGGCAGCCCTTCAGCAAGCTTTTCAGACTCTGGCCTCAGCACTGATGGCAGTCATTGTCCCTGTCTCTAGCCTCCCCCCTCCAACTTCCTCCACCCAGACCCACACCCCTGTACCTCAGCCTATCCTAAGCACACCATCAGACCAGCATGCACACACCTCAACACACAAGGGAAGCTCTGGCAAACATAAGCACCACACATCCCACAGGCATTCACGCAAGCATCAAACACATGCAGACACAACAACATCCACTGCCTCCACTGTGTCCCCCTCCTCCTCGTCTCCCTCCTCCCTCCCTGTCTCGTCTACACTCACACCTGCATGCACTTCATCCTCAGCCACTACATCCATCACCAGCACACCCACCACCACACCCCGCTCACGTGCAGTCACCACCCCCACTACCATTCACACATACCCTGTGTCCTCTCCCAGTGTGTCTGTGAGGCCACCTCCCAAGGTACACAAACGCAGCCACACACCCACCCAACAGCCATCCACCTCACGACAGCCTCCAGCCCATGCACCTTCACCCAAAGTCAGCAAACGTACACCTCCTACAACCACTACCTCTTCCTCCATTCCCAAACCTCCTCCATCTACCCATCCCAGTGTTCCTAAGAAACTTTTCCTGGCCAGCCTTGACCTCTTTCCCTCACCTCCCCCACCCCTTCAGTCTCCTAGGGCCTGACTCTCCAGGTCCCAACCTAGCACCTCAGCCACAACATCGGCGGGACCAGTGGTGCCAGTAGTCATCGAATTATGGAGTGCACCAGGCAGCAGGGCAGCCAGTGTGGCAAGGAGCCACAGCACGGACAGTCCCCCACCTGTCAAGCATAAAAAGTTGACCAGTGCCCTGCGGGAGAGGGGAAAGAAATCAGCCACCAAAGCCGCTCCCAGGGGTACAGTTGGGAGTGTGGAGACAGCTACGACACCATCCAAGGTAGGGAAGGGGCACAGTAAAACAAGCAAGTCTGGGAAGATCAGCACGGTAGACAAGACCGCCAGCAGCCCGCTGCCAAAGACAGGACCACCAGCAGCAGCCCTGCTGCCCAGGAGATGACCGCCAGCAGCCCAGCTGCCAAAGACAGGACAGCCAGCAGCAGCCTCGCTGCCCAGGAGATGACCGCCAGCAGCTGAACCGCTGCCCAGGACACCGCCACCAGCTGAACCGCTGCCCAGGACACTGCCGCCAGCAGCACCGCAGGCCAGTGAGCGCCAATGATTCCGACGCTACTGAATCCGCCATGGGCAGGATGAAGCACTCTGGGCACAGAGCCCCCTCCAGAACCAGTGGAGAGATACATCCACGGATGAAGCACTCTGGGCTCAAAGCCCCCTCCAGAACCAGTGGAGAGACACTCTGGGCACAAAGCCCCCTCCAGAACCAATGAAGAGATACATCCACTACCTCAGTCCTTGGTAGGATGAAGCACTCTGGGCACAAAGCCCCCTCCAGAAACCAGTGGAGAATGTTATCCACTTGAGAGACTGTGGCTTTGCACTCCCCAGGAAAAAGCAGTGGGCAAACCACCAACTGGAGAGACTTGAGAGACTGTGGCTTTGCACTCCCCAGGATGAAGCAGTGGGCAAACCACACACTGTAGAGACTTGAGAGACTGTGGCTTTGCACTCCCCAGGATAAAGCAGTGGGCAAACCACCCACTGGAGAGACTGAGGAACTGGTGCTTTGCACTCCCCAGGATTGGACTGTGGGCATGGAGCCCCCCTGGCATTGTGCACTCAACCGGCTGAGGTGCCCCCCTTCCGTTCCCCCTGAGGTGCCTGTTTTATTTCTAACTGATGCCCCTGCAGTGTTCTCTCCGTCTTGTTCGGGTATTGAGTGTGGGCCTCGCCCATGCCTTTTGGGCCCAGTGATCCAGGGACTATGATGGTGGTATCCCTTGGACTTGTGTTCTTGGTGTATATAATTGTATATAGTATAAATGTATATATTTGTAATTATGTTTGGTGTATGTAATTGAATATATCACAATTATTCGACTCATTTCCTTTTGTCCTTGCATTCTTCCAGGGAGGGTTTGGGGGGTGTAACTGTTATGTATCAATATGTATTAGCGTGTGTGTTGTAGTGGGTGAGGGTGGGGGTGTTGCATGTGTGTGTCACTGTTTTTTCCCTCCCCCCTACCGTGTATCGTAGGTGCAGTACTCACCGTTCTCTTCGCCACCGGCGTTCGTGCTCCTGGTAGAGGAGCAGGAAGATAAAGCCTGGCAGAATCTGGAGCTCAGGCTCCATGGCGTCCTGATTCCTCGTGGGGTGTGTAGAGGTGAGCGTTTTCCCTTCGAAGTCCTGTTTCTGCCGTGTTTTTGTGCGCGGTGAATCCGCCCCGGAAAAGGTGGCGGATTGGTGGGTTGTGATAGTGTGGGCTGTACATTTTCCTCCGCCTGTCTGTTGCCGGTTACCGCCGCGGTGTTTGTTTGTACCGCCGTGGCGGTCGTAGTGTTAAAGTGGCTGTCTATGTTGGCGGTTTCCGCCACGGTTGTGATTCCATTTTGTTCCGCCGGCCTGTTGGCGGTTTTACCGCCGCTTTAACACCGACCACCAGGGTTGTAATGACCACTCATATGTCTTGTAGAAAGCCACACTTTATCACCTGGTTGATACTGAGGTCCCTCACAATGTTTCTTGTCGTAATGCTTTTTGTATTTTTATTTGTCCTTTTCTAAATGTTGTTGAATACATTTCTGGGTTTGGTGAAGGTGTTGAAAGGTTTCTGACACTGCTGGTGTAAGAGAACTTTCTTGAGGGATCGAGATGGGCAAGGTGTCAGGATGATAGCCAAACAAGCCAAAAAAAGGTGTAACACCAGTGGAAGTGCGAAATGAGTTATTGTAGGCTAACTCAGCTAACCAGAGCATTGATGTCCAAGAATGAAGGGCTTTTTCAGCGTAAGCACGCAGGTATTGCTTCAAAGTCTGATTTAGTCTCTCCGTTTGACCATCTGTTTGAGGATGATGGCTAGTAGATAGTGTGGACGTGACTTGAGGTGTTTTGCACCATGTTTTCTAGAAATTGGAGGCAAATTGTGACCCTCAATCGGGGAGAATAATTTTTGGCAGCCCATGATAACGGACCATTCTATTTAGTAAGATGGTCACCAGTTCGCTGGAGGTGGGCAATTTCTTACAGGCAATGAAATGTCCATATTTCCTGAGGCCTCTACTAACACAAGGATTACTGAATGTTGTTGGACCACTGGTAATCCTGTAATGAAGTCTAAAGAGATGTGTTCCCTAGATCGACATGAGCTGGGAGTGGATGCAACAACCCTTTCGGTTTTGATTGACTTGTCTTGATCGAGCACAGACTTCGCAGTCGTTTACCATTGTTTTGAGGTCTTTTGTCAGAGTAGGCCACCAAAAGTAGCGTTGTATTAATTCAAGAGTTTTAGGAGTACCTGGATGACATGCCGTAGGTATAACATGCAACCAATGAAATACTAACTTATGAAGCTTGGTGGTGGGCATGAACAAGCGAGCATCATGAAGGGTAGTCCTTGCTGGATTGGCCTTTTGGGGTCGGCTTGAGCCCATGTCTGTCATTTCCCAATGGTGAAAGAATTACGGATATCTTCAAAGAAATCTTCAGTTTATATGATGCATAGGACTTTGCCTGGAGCAATGATAGATCTGGAGGGATGGACTACAGACACCACAGTAGACTCTTGGTGGGACAAGGCGTCAGCTTTGTGATTTTCTTTATCAGGACGGAAAGTTACCACAAAATCAAATTCGGGAAAAAACAACATCCAGCGTAATTGCCGAGGAGCCAAAAGTCTGGCTGAACTCATGAACTGGAGATTGCGATGATCAGTATATAGTGTGACTGTGTACTTGGCACCCAACAAATGATGTCTCCATTCTTTAAAGGTGTCACGAATCACCAGAAGCTCTTTCTTTGCAATGACATTGTTATGTTCGGCTTCGTTCAGCTAACCAAACATGTAAGCTACAGGATGAAGTTGGCCAGTGTCTTTACTTCGTTGTGACAAGACTGCACCAATCGCCACATCTGAGGCATCGGCTTCCACTATGAAGGGACGATCCACATCAGGGTGAGTCAAGATTGGGGCAGTGGAAAAAGCTTCTTTCCAAGTTGAAAAGGCTTGGTCAGCTTCTGGGGACCATACAAATGTTTCTTTCTTTCTCAGTAACTTCGTGATTGGGGCCACTGTTTGAGAGCAATGGTTTATAAACCTGCGGTAAAAGTTTTCAAACCCAAGGAAACATTGTACATCTCGGACAGTCTTTGGAGTGGGCTAATCAGGTACGGCTTGTACTTTCTTTTCTGCCATAACCATACCTTTAGGGGTAAGGATAACCACTAAAAACTCAACTGTGGTAACATGAAACACACACTTGGTTAGTTTGCAATATAAACGGTGCTTTCGAAGAGCTACGAGAATTTTCCTGTCATGTTGTACATGTTCGTTTTCATTGTCAGAGTAGATCGAAATGTCATCGATGTAGACTATTGCAAATATGTTGAGATACTCTCTAAGAACGTCATTCAGGAAAAATGTAGATGCTGCTGGAGCATTGCACAGACCAAAGGGCATGACGGTGTATTCAAAGAGGCCATATCTTGTCTTGAAAGCTGTTTTCCATTCATCGCCCTCTCTCATTCTGACTAAATGATAAGCACCTCGTAGATCGAGCTTACTGTTGATTTTAGCTTTCTATACCGGAATCAGGGGAAAGGGGTATTTATTCTTGATGGTGACCTTGTTCAAACCCCTATAGTCAATACAAGTTCGAAGATCTCCTTTTGCTTTAGGGACAAAAAACAAAAGAGAGGCTGCAGGAGACTTAGAAGGACGGATGAAACCATTCTCCAAGAATTCATCTAGATACTTTCATAAATGTTGTTTTTCATGTTCTGACAGGGCGTATACACAACAGCTGGGAAGTATCACCCCTGGGATTAGATCAATTTGACAGTCATAAGGTCTATGAGGAGGCAAGTTTTCTGCTTCCTTATCATCAAATACTTCTTCATAGGATGAATACTGCTTGGGCAACTTAACTTCTTTCTACGCTGCAGTGGCTATGTAAGAGTTGCCAACTTTGGTTACTTGAGACTTTTGGAAGCATTTTTCTTTACATAGATCTGAGGAGAATATGACCTTTCTTTCTGGCCAATTAATCTCAGGATTGTGATGAGTTAACCAGGGTAAGCCAAGGATAATTCCATACTGAGGAGCATGGATCACGTCAATGATGAGTTTCTCCTTATGTTTGTTTCTTTGATTCTTCCCTTCACAGGTCACCGACAAGGGGGCAGTCTGAAGAGTTACTGGGCCTCCTGTCAAGAGTTTTCTATCGACTGCTTGGATTATTTCAGGAGTCTTCTTCTCGATGCATGGGATCCCCCATGCGCGGCCCAATTGAGCATCAGCAAAGTTCCAGGTAGCCCCAGAATCCACGTGGGCCTTCTTGAAATAGTTATTTTTCTTTACTTTAACTTTTATGCCCAGCTTGAGATGTCTAGATTGTGAAGGGTCCACGGTAACACCCAAGAGCAATCCTTCTTTACCTCTTGGGTGATTTAGTTTTCCGGCTCGACTTGTGCATTGGCTGCAAGTTTCTTGACCGGACCTTGTTTGTTCTTTGGTTTGATTGGACATTCTTTGGCAAAATTACCCTTGCGCCTGTAATAAAGACATTGTCCATTCTTTCTACGTAAATCCTTTTCTACTTGGGTCAGAGGCCTCCTGATTGTATCAATTTCCATAGGTTCTGGCATTCGTTCTTTCTGAGTCCTTGATTCTCGAATATTGTGAACACGTCAGGAATATTTCTCAGTCTTTTTGCGTGTTCCCCTTTGTTCCGCTAAACGATGATCCAATCTTAAAACAAGGTTTATCAGGTCTTGACAGTCTGTAGGCTGCCGGTCTATTTGAGGTAGAATATCTTTTAGCTCCTTCTTGAGTCCCTTGTAGAACAAGGCTGCTTGTTTTTCTTCAGGCCAGGATGTCTCGGCTACCAGCTAGATATGATACTAGATCCTGGTTGCCTTGTCTCAAGTCTAATAATTCATGATCTGCTGACAATGTCACAGTTCTACGATCAAAAGATCTTTCAAACTCACAAACAGCATTTTTCCAATTGTAAAGCAGGGGACTGTCTTTATGCACAAGAGGAATAGCCCAGGTAGCTGCATCCCCAGACAGGTATGATAACAAGAAAGCTACTCTGGATTGGGCATCAGGGAAAGTGTGTGGTCGGCAGGTAAAATGTAGTTCCACTTGAACCAGGAAAGATTGCGCTTTTAAGGGGTCGCCTGAGAAACGTTCTGGAGGGGCTAGGGGAGTGGCCGAAGGAACGTTGAGGGAAATGTTTGTAGGAGGGTTACCTCCAGAAGCCTGAGAAGAAGGACCAGGCCAAGACGCCCCTAAGGGATTTTGTTCCTTTGTTCTCTACCTTTTCCTGTAACTGACTCACTCTCTCAGCTAGGTGAGCTGCTATATCTTTTGAGAACACCACCTCTTCTTGGAGCTGCGTGACAACCTTGACTAGCTCGTCCAAACAGGCCATGCTGAGAACACACGCAAACCAGGAGGATAATTAATTTGTGGGCTCACTATTCTGTCAGTGTCACCAGATCCTCGGGGTCTGCACACATTCCCAACATGTCCACCACAAGACAGCTCCAATACTCTGAACAGAATGTCACAGAGTATACGAGAGTCCAAGTGGGGAAAAGGGGATTAGGTAGGGAACAGCTGGGAAAGAGACCTGTAGGAAGCAAAAGGTTAAAACACACAATATCAAAATTATATCATATTAATCTTTACTAGACTATGATTCTAAGCATTGTCATATTGTAACCATGATAACTTAAGCATGGACTAATTAACTAGGCCTCAAGACGTCTGGTTACCTGGGAAGAAATTAAGAATGATTAATACAACTTCTCAATAAAACCTCTTAATGAATTGTTACACATTGACTAGAAACATAAGCACCCTCTAGACTTATGTCTTCAGGATCAAACACAGTCTTTTTGCATGAGGACAAGGAAATAACCTGAACATTTCTGGAACTCCATAGGAGTTGTATTAAGTGGCTTATTATGCACATATAATGTAACATCTAGAATTCTAACACTTAGGCCCTCATTGAAACATTGGCGGTGAAAGCCACTTACCGCCGTGCAGAAGACCACCAACACACCGCCGCAGAAATCCGCCACAGCTATTATGACCCACAGCTCGGATTCCGCCAAAATTCAGACACCCACACAAGTCTGCCACACCAAAGGTCAGTGATAAACTGGCAAAAACACAACCTCCACTGTCACGCCAACAGAAATACGCCCACACTATCACGACACACGAATCCACACGGCGGTCTTTCAACTGCGGTATTCCATTGGCGGTACACACCGTGGCGCTCAAAATACAAACACATTTACAAAACACAGCCACATTAGACAATTCGAAACACGCACACCTGGTACACATACACACACCACTCCCACACACCCATTACAATATAAAACACATACCCACATCACCCACAAACCCCTACGACCACAATTACTGAGAGAAGGCCAGAGAGAGACACCACAAACAACTACCAAGCATCCACAGACACACAATACCATCACCCACAGAACTTCCACGTGCCTCACACAACACGCCACTAAATATCACCCCACTTATCATTACACACACCAACCCACACATCACCCACACCACCCCATGGCACGGCAAAGACACCCCAGGTTCTCTGAGGAGGAGCTCACGGTCATGGTGGAGGAAATCATCCTGGTAGAGCCACAGCTATTCGGATCACAAGTGCAGCATACCTCCATAGCTAGGAAGATGGAGCTAAGGCGCAGAATAGTGGACAGGGTGAACGCAGTGGGACAGCACCCAAGAAATAGGGATGACATCAGGAAGAGGTGGAACGACCTACGGGGGAAGGTGCATTTCGTTGTCTCAAGACACCACCTTGCGGTTCAGCGGACTGGCGGCGGACCACCACCTGCTCCCCCACAACTAACAACATGGGAGGAGCAGGCCTTGGCGATTCTGCATCCTGAGGGCCTTGCAGGAGTAGATGGAGGAATGGACTTTGGTAAGTCAAACCTTAACTATTACATTCCCCACCCTACCTGCATGCCATCACATACCCCCACCCTCACCCTCACCCCCATCACTCCAACTCTTCACAAATGTCCCAACATCACAAACCACCCATCCCCACACCAAGCCCTGCATGCAACAACAAAGCATGGACACCCATCACCAAAGAATGACCACTGCACATACCGATACACCCCCCTAAACCACCCTCACACAAGGTCCCACACAGGAATGCAAGCACTGGAGTACACGGTCATCCACCTATTGCACACCATGGCACACACAGATGTAATAAACATCCTTTTATACCCCTGAAGGAACCCTACCCAACATCACCGGACAGGAGGGTCCACACATGTCCACACCACCAACAGAAGAGGTCCGCAGTGATGACAGCAGCTCTGTCCAACTGTATCTAGATGATCAGCCGGCCCATTGGGGACCTCGAGACAGTCGGTTCCCCTCACACAGTCACAGGCCACTACAAAGTTTCCTCCCTCTGGAAACACCAGCACAGCACCCACCCAGCGGGCCCATACCTCTGTCCCCAGGACACGTCAATCAGTAATGTGTCCACCACTACAGGGGTCCCAGGCTAACCCACCACCCCAACAACAGGGACCTGCGGACAGTGGTAGTGGGCACACAGTCCAGGGGACGCAGGCCCAGGAACACAGGGGAACTGGGAGGGCTGCTGTGCGACAGGGGGAGGACAGGCCAAGGGAACCCACTCTCCACGAGTCCCTCTCCAACATCATGGGAGCCTACCACCACTCCCAGGAGACGATGGCAATGGTACTGGCCAAGTTTCAGGAGACCCAGCGCCTGCAGGAGGAACAGTATTTGGGCTTCAGGGAGGAACTCAGAGCCATCAATTTCACCCTTGGCACCATCGTAGGGGTGCTAAAGGAAGTACTCAACACCAGGAGGGACACTTTGGCATAACAAGGGGCCCCTGACACTAGCCTGGACGATGAACTGCCCACCACCTCCGCCGGCGCTAGTGGACAAGAGACACAGCCACAGGACCACCACTCCAGCACCCCACCCCCTTCAGAGGGAGAACCACCCCGCAAGCGGTCCCTGAGTTCCAGGACAAAGACAGAGAATGATGCCAAGACCCCTGCCAAGAAATGAGACCACCCTGAATGTCATCTGTCTGTCCCACTTTGTCACCCTGTCCATCCTCAAACTGCCCCAGCTCCACATCCTATGCCCATTTGGGCAATGCACCTGTGAGACTAATGGACTGGACTCTGCCATGGACATTCCTCCACCATCACCCCTCACCATTTTACAACCCCCTCCAATATTCAGCACTTAAATAAACACCCTTGAAGCACAAAACAATCTGGAGTCAGTCTGTGATTTCGAAATAGTGTTTTAGCAACTACAGTGTCAAAATGCTCTTTCATATGTAATGTCAACATACCTATGTCACACAGCTCTAGTCCATGAGGTAACAAAGCAGATGTCACACAGTGGGACCCACATCTGTGATATCGTAAGGGAAAGTGATAACTCAGTGACCATACACTGGGTGAAAACGACAGACAGTAGAGAGGTAGTAGTGTTAAAGTACATGAAGTAGGCAGGTTTGTATTCTTATCTGTGTCTCACTGGAAATATTGCAGGATCACCGAGTTCCTGTTGTCTATGTCCTCTTTGTCTGCTTCCTTGTCTTCACTGTCCACAGGCTCCACATCTGCAACAACACCGCCATCTGGACCATCCTCCTGCAGAAAAGGCACCTGTCGTCGCAAAGCTAAGTTGTGAAGCATACAGCAGGCCACGATGATCTGGCACACCTTCTTTGGTGAGTAGAATAGGGATCCACCTGTCATATGGAGGCACCTGAACCTGGCCTTCAGGAGGCCGAAGGTCCGCTCTATTATCCGCCGAGTTCGCCCATAGGCCTCATTGTAGCGTTCTGTGTGATGCAGTTAAAAATTAAGCCATGTGGGCCCCTGAAATGGCGGCTGCCTGACCTGTAAAGTGGGACAATGGGATGTGAGGTAACTGCGCTGGCGTTGTACACCATCGCTGTAGACAGTCGAAGACCGTGGCGCAATGCTGCACTGGTTAACATTGGACCCTATGGGTCCCAGGAGCCAATGACGATGTACGCCGGCGGTGACGGTACGCACCACAGCGGACGTGACCGCCATTTTCTATCTATTCAATCACTTGATACCTGATCTTCGACAGCAGAGGACCTACACTGCAAGTGCTGCTGTGACCTCGGTCTGGAAGAGACAATGGCTTGTGCGTCTGGGAGAAACTCGTGGATGGGGTCCTCCCCCAGTACATGCTCCTCTACGACCCTCCAGATAAACAGGTAAATAAACTTGGAGCATGCTGTATGGGCTAAGCCTGTGTGGAGTGGGGTGGATGAAAGATGGGGGGGGAGATTGAGGCATGCATGAAACGACGGTGAGTGCATGTGCATCATGGCAAGGGTAGGGATGGGGGCCAATGACTGTGATGGTGCATTTGGTAATAAATTTTCTTTTCCCCCTGTACAGTTCATGTAGGTCAGCGCCCACCAGAAAAAAGATATTTGGCGTGCTATCGCCAAGGACGTCCGAACCCTGGGGGTCTACCACAGACGGAGCACCCACTGCCGTTAAAGATGGGAGGACATTCGCCGCTGGAGCAAGAAGACGGTGGAGGCCCAGCTGGGGATGGCCTCCCAACGTGGGAGGAGTGCCCGTCGCTCCATGAGCCCCCTGATGTTCAGGATCCTGGCGGTGGCGTACCCAGAGTAAGATGGGCGCTTGAGGGCATCACAGCAGCCACAAGGGGGTGAGTACACTCTCATTCTGCTGATTTTGCGTGCAGTGGAGGTGTCTGGGTGGGGGAGTTGGGCTTTGGGTTTCCCTAGGCCAGGGCGAGTGTGCTAGTTAGGTCCCCTTGTTCTGGCAGGCCCTGTGGCACCCCAAACCCACCTGTGTACAGTGCCAAGAACACCTAGTCAGGCTCCTGTGTCATCCATGTGCGCAGATGTCATCCATAACCTTGCAGGCCATGTCCCAGGGATTGAACAGTGGAGGCCAAGTCTGCGGCATAGTGCAGGGGACTTCTGTGTCTGTCATGTCCGCCAACGGTAGAGGTAATGCATGCACTCAAAATGTCTTTCTTCTGTCGTCCCCCCCTTTTTGTGGTCTCCTGTTCTTGTGTGCATTAGCATCATCAGGCGGAGGAGCAGTGGCACCAGAGCAGGAAGGAGCTGCATCCCACATGGCCCTGGAGGGTGACACTATGGACTCGGAGTTCACCAGTGAGACGGAGGGTGAGGGGAGCTCCACGGCGGGGGCAGGAGCTGACACCAGTGACACGACTCATCCTCTGATGGGAGCGCACTTGTGGTGGCAGCAACATCTGTGCCCCCCGCATCTACAGGTGCAGCTTCCACCCCCCCTATCAGCACGCCCTCCCACCAGCCCCTCAGCCTTTGCCGGGTGCCCGCTCACCCAGGAGGGTGGGCATCACCTTCACCCCAGGAACCTCAGCCCTGCCCCAGTCACCCCTGCTGCCCTCAGTGAGGAGGCCATTGACCCCCCCAGGTCCCTCACTGTTGGGCAGTCTACCATTTTGAATGCCATCCAGGGTGTAGAAAGGCAGTTGCAACAAACAAATGCATTCCTGGAGGGCATTCATTCTGGTCAGGCGGCCCTTCAGCGAACTTTTCAGACTCTGGCCTCAGCACTAATGGCAGCCATTGTCCCTGTCTCTAGCCTCCCCCCTCCAACTTCCTCCACTCAGACCCAATCCCCTCTACCTCAGCCTATCCCAAGCACACCTTCAGACAAGCATGCACACACGTTGACACACAAGGGAAGCACTGGCAAACATAAGCACCACACATCTCACAGGCACTCATGCAAGCATCTCACACATGCAGACACACCAACATCCACTGCCTCCACTGTGTCCCCCTCCTCCTCGTCTCCCTCCTCCCTCCCTGTCTCGTCTACACTCACACCTGCATGCACTACATCTACAGCCACTACTTCCATCACCAGCACACCCACCACCACACCCCGCTCACGTGCAGTCACCACCCCCACTGCCATTCACACGTCCCCTGTGTCCTCTCCCAGTGTGTCTGTGACGCCCCCTCCCAAGATACACAAACGCAGGCACACACCCACACAAGAGCCATCCACCTCACGACAGCCTCCAGCACATGCACCTTCACCCAAAGTCACCAAACGAACACCTCCTACAACCACAACCTCTTCCTCCACTCCCAAACCCCCTCCAGCTACCCATCCCAGTGTTCCCAAAAAACCTTTCCTGTCCAACCTTGACCTCTTTCCCACACCTACCCCACCCCGTCCATCTCCTAGGGCCGACTCTCCAGGTCCCAACCTAGCACCTCAGCCACAACATCTCCGGGACCAGTGGTGCCTGTAGTCACCAGAATCTAGAGTGCACCGGCCATAAGGGCAGCCAGTGTGGCACAGAGCCACAGCACGGACAGTCCCCCACCTGTCAAGCATCAAAAGTTGGCCAGTGCCCGGCGGGAGAGGGGGAAGACTCCAGCCACCAAAACCGGTCCCAGGGGTACAGGTGGGAGTGTGGATTCAGCTGCAACACCTTCCAAGGTGGGGAAGGGCCACAAGAAAGTCAGCAAGGCTGGGAAGAGCAGCACGGCAGAGAAGACCGCCATCATCCCTGCTGCCCAGGAGGCCACCGCCATCATCCCCGCTGCCCAGGAGGCCACTGCCAGCACCAGCCCTGCTGCCCAGGAGGCCACCGCCACCAGCCCTGCTGCCCAGGAGGCCACCGCCATCATCCCCGCTGCCCAGGAGGCCACCGCCAGCACCAGCCCTGCTGCCTAGGAGGCCACCGCCACCAGCCCTGCTGCCCAGGAGGCCACCACCACCAGCCCTGCTACCCAGGAGGCCAACGCTACCGGCACAGCTGCCAGCACCGCTGAGCCATGAAGGACCGCCAGCACCAGCCCCGTTGGGCCAGACAGGACCGCCAGCACCAGCCCCGCTGGGCCAGACAGGACCGCCAGCACCAACCCCGCTGGGCCAGACAGGACCGCCAGCAGCTGAGTCACTGCAAAGGACACCGCCGCAACAAGCACCGCTGGCCCATGAGCGCCAAGGGCTCTGACACTACTGAGTCCGTCACGAGCAGGATGAAGCACTCTGGGCACCAAGCCCCCTCCAGAACCAGTGGATACTGCCATCCACTACCTCTGTCCTTGGCAGGATGAAGCACTCTGGGCACAAAGCCCCCTCCAGAACCAGTGGAGATTCACATCCACTACCTCTGTCCTTGGCAGGATGAAGCACTCTGGGCACAAAGCCCCCTCCAGAACCAGTGGAGATTCACATCCACTACCTCTGTCGTTGGCAGGATGAAGCACTCTGGGCACAAAGCCATCTCCAGAACCAGTGGATATTGCCATCCACCACCTCTGTCCTTGGCAGGATAAAGCACTCTGGACACAAAGCCCCCTCCAGAACCAGTGGAGTATCACATCCACTACCTCTGTGCTTGGCAGGATGAAGCACTCTGGGCACAAAGCCCCCTCCAGAACCAGCGGAGAAAGGCATCCACTTGGGAGACTGTGGCTTTGCACTCCCCAGGATGGAACAGTGGGCAAACCACCCACTGTAGAGACTTGAGAGACTGTGGCTTTGCACTCCCCAGGATGGAACAGTGGGCAACCCACCCACTGTAGAGACTTGAGAGACTGTGGCTTTGCACTCCCCAGGATGGAACAGTGGGCAACCCACCCACTGTAGAGACTTGAGAGACTGTGGCTTTGCACTCCCCAGGATAAAGCAGTGGGCAAACCACCCACTGTAGAGACTTGAGAGACTGTGGCTTTGCACTCCCCAGGATGTAACAGTGGGCAACCCACCCACTGTAGAGACTTGAGAGACTGTGGCTTTGCACTCCCCAGGATGGTACAGTGAGCAAACCACCCACTGTAGAGACTTGAGAGACTGTGGCTTTGCACTCCTCAGGATGGAACAGTGGGCATGTGTACCCCCTCGTGGACATGGCGTCATGCACTCAACCGGCTGAGGTGCCCCCCCTTTCCCTTCCCCCTGAGGTGCCTGTTTTATTGCTATCGGATGCCCCTGCAGTGTTCTCTCCATCATGTTCGTGGATTGAGTGTGGGCTTCGCCCATACCGTGTGGGCCCAGTGTTCCACAGGCTTCAATGGAGCACTACCTGGACTACTATTCTTGGTGTATATTTTGTTTATAGTGTATATATATATTTTTGCATCCTGGATTTTAATATATTACAATGGTTATACTCATTTCCTTTTGTCTTTGCATTCTTCCAGGGGGGTTGGGGGCTGTAACTGTAATGTATCAATATGTATTAGTGTGTGTGATGTCGTGGGTGAGGGTGGGGTTGGGGGTGTTGCGTATTGCGTGTGTGTGTCCCTGTTTTTTCCCTCCCCCCTCCCCTGTGTCGTAGGTGCAGTACTCACTGTAGTCTTCGCCGCCGGCATTCGTGCTCCTGTTAGAGGAGCAAGAAGATAAGGGCTGGCAGGATCTGGAGCTCGGGTTCCATGGCGTCCTGATTCCTCGTGGGGTGTGTAGAGGTGAGTGTTTTCCCTTCGAAGTCCTGTTTCTGCCGTGTTTTTGTTCGCAGTGAGTCCGCCCCGGAAAAGGTGGCGGATTGGTAGGTTGTGATACTGTGGGCGGTACATTGTCCTCCGCCTGTCTGTTGGCGGTGACCGCCGTGCTGTTTGTACCGCTGTGGGGGTTAGAGTGTTAAAGTGGCAGTCTTTTCTGGCGGTTTCCGCCACGTGCGTGATTCCATTTTTTTTTCCGCCGGCCTTTTTGCAGTTTTACCGCCGCTTTAACACCGACCGCCAGGGTTGTAATGACCCCCTTAGTTTTTAAATGCAGAAACATGAATTGCGCACATTGCTGATTTCCACAAGAATATGTAAACGCCATGAAATGGTTGCAGACAATGAATATCATGAGTTAAGCACAAGAAATGAATCGCACGTATTGCCGGTTCGAAGGCCACCATGTAAATGCCATGAAATGTTAGCGCACAATGAATAACATGAATTAAGCACAAGAAATGAATTGAGCGTCTTGCCAATTCGAATGCTACCTTGTAAATGCCATGAAACGGTAGCGTACAATGAATATCATGAGTTAAGCACAAGAAATGAATCCCGTGTCTTGATGATTCGAAAACCACCATGTAAATGCCATGAAATGGTAGTACTCACTGAATATCACAAGTTAAGCACAAGAAATGAATTGCGCATCTTGCCGATTCGAGTGCCACCATGTGAATGTCAAGAAATTGTAGCGCACAATGAATATCATGAGTTAATCACAAGAAATGAATTGCTCGTCTTGCCGATTCGAATGCCACCATGTGAATGCCAAGAAATGGTAGCGCACAATGAATATCACGAGTTAAGCACAAGAAATGAATTGCGCGTCTTGCCGATTCGAATGCCACCATGTGAATGCCAAGAAATGGTAGCACACAATGAATATCACGAGTTAAGCACAAGAAATGAATCGCGTGTCTTGCCGATTCGAATGCTGCCTTGTAAATGCCAAGAAATGGTAGCGTACAATGAATATCATGAGTTAAGCACAAGAAATGAATTGCGTGTCTTGCCGATGCGAATGCTAGCATGCAAATGCCAGAAAAAGCCAAGCGCACATTCACACACACCAGGTAAAATCATTTATCATGAGAATTAAGCCCAAGAACTCGAAAGCCTTCGAGAACAGGTTTGGGGGCACAGCCCGACCTCCGTCTTACCACCCTGATCAAGAATCACCAACAAAGTGAAGGGCAAGGCCTGGAAGATCAAAGTAGGCCTCCTGAACAGGAGCTCAGGAAGTTGCTGCTGCTCTGCACCGGGACCTCTGAATAGTAAGCATGTGGAGCTGGGCTGGCTCCCTTATATAGAGTCTTGGCCCAGCCCACAACCACACCCAGTCATGCTGCAGAGGAAGCTTCTAGAAGGCCCTGGAAAGGGACCACACCCTAACACACTCTGAAAGCCTGAAGCAATACATTGCAAATGAACAGTATTTATAAGCACGTTGAATATAAGTCTTCAGGATTAAACTCTGCAATGCAAAAGGTTAAACAACAGCACATCAGCATAATGCATGAATTACGTTATCTTGGAAGTGCTGGATTTTTGCATTCCAGTCGCCCGTAGAGCGCGCACTGCCCTGATGTTGACACTAATTAAGAATTGTTGGGCATTATCAGTTATGTGAATCTGGAATTCGTTAATTTGGATGTTATACGATGGCCGCCGATTTAGCTAGTACTACTAAGCAATCAACACTGATGAGGGATAATGATATGTATTTGTAGAGTTGTTGATGTGGGGTGGAAATGTCCAGTAGAAGGCGTCAGCCGAAACGCGTAGACATTTTCTGTTTGGATAACAGCATGGATTTTGCAGCGTAATTGAAATAAACAGACGAGCACCTACTGATTGAGATATTTTTCATCTTTTCCATTGTGTCGCATATGTGGAGATTTTGTCTGGTTTGGGGCAGCCATACGATGAGTGGGCTCTCATCATTGTGGAGAATATATATATATATATATATATATATATATATATATTCCTACTCCTACTGAACAGCAGGACCGGCACTCACTGGGTTAACGTACAGTGTCTTTATTATTACAATAAGTAGACGTGTTACGGCTAAGTGCGTTTATCAATGCTCGTAATTCCAAACACTTCCTCCTGACATATTCATTTGAATGCATCAATTCAATCTTCAATTGGAGGATAAAATACAGACAATAGTAGTATGCAAAGGTCTTCCGGCATTTTACCAGGATGATGGACAGCTTACCAAAGGGCCTCCCCAGTGCATTTCCCATTGATTTTGATGGCTCATTCTGGATGTCGAGGAATATGAGGACATCTCTACAAAATAAAGAAGCACTTATGTCATATAGATAGAGGAAGGACACTAGTTTGGTAGAGATTTAAGTCTTTGTATACTTGTTGGCCTCTCTATAGAAGGATTCTTGTTATCTCAGAATTCCAGAGAAAGAGGCAACATGAAAAATCATATTGCCAACACGCACACAAGGTAATTGGTGAAATTTCTGTAGTTTAGAATACATACTGGACATTTACCCAAGGAGGCAGCAAGAATTCCATTTGGGTAGATGTGCTGTGGGCTCTTGTTGGATAAAAGGGCAGGTGAGGTTCCTTTGTGGCTAAGTCACTCACATAGCTACTGACACACCCACACAGACACTCACACACCCACTCAAATATGCACTCAGACAATCACTGAGACACTAACAGACCCACTCAGAGTCTCGGCACCCACTTACAGACCCACTCAGAAACTCTCACACCCATTCACAGATCCACTTAGACACTGATGCCCCCAGTCACAAACCTACTTTAACACTCATGCACCCAGTCACAGACCCACTTAGACACTCACACACCCACTCACAGATCCACTTTGACACTCATGCACCCACTGACAGATCTACTCAGACATTCACGCACCCACTAACAGACCTACTCAGACACCTATATACTAATTTATACACTCACTGTCAAAGGTTAGTGGTTACAGTTAGGAAATAAAATTAAAAAAACCTTACAAGTTAACTTAAAATACCAAAAGTTACAGGGACGTTATAGTTAAAAAACAACATTAAAAAACCTTAGAACTTCACTAAAAAATAAACAAAGGCTACAAGGACATTATAGTTAGGCCCCTTGGCCCCATCCAGTTCCCCGCTTCCTTTGTGAGCAGATAATGCTATTGCCCACAGTAAGCTGCTAAACATGCAGCTCCCTGTGTGCAAGACCAAGCGTTTCGTCTCTTTCTGTCAAAGCTCCTGTCAATTCGGAGCAAACAGCTATGGCCAGGGGGGTGAGCACACTGGGACATAGTATGACCCGGCCCTGGGGGATGGCGGTCCCCAGGGTCAATATTGTTATCTCCATGAAGGTGGTGGTCCCTGGGGCATAAATAAGCCCTTGGAGAGGATCACTGTGTGTACCCCTCCATTTATTGTTAGAAGCAGTGCATACACCTGGGACTAATTGTAAAAGAAAAGCAGGAGACCACACTTGTTTTTTTTTTTCATTTTTCACACAAATTTGTGAATTTTGCAAATTCACAGCAACATTTTTTAAAATGTTTTTCTGCCCTGCAAGGAATGGGCATCAAGGTATTCCTACCCTGCCCTTTTTTTTTCTTTTTCATTTTTTGTGTGGGATTTGGCTGAAGCCGAGTCCCAAGATGGCTCCCAACAGTTCCTGGTTGAAGTGTTGGCAGCCAATCAGAGCTTTGCATTTCCCTGCACAAGCTTGTTATTCTTCGTGGAGTAGTCGGGAAGGACCTAGGGCCCTACATATACATTTTGGATTTTCTTAATATTTCTCAACAACTACTTAACAGATTTACTTCAAATAGCACAATCTGCGGAAACAAAATCAAGCTTTCTGCCAATTTTGGTGTAATTCCATCTGGCAGTTCAGGGTGTAGGCGTGTTCAAAACTCCAATGGGAATTAACATGGAAACCAGACTTCTTTGGACCCCCCCCTTTTTCTCAGCCCCCACTTTACAGATATTTTTTCATGCGCAACTACAATTACCAGCACAGTTCTTTTGGAACATTTTGTGATGCTCCATCAAAATGTGCCAAAGATACACATACATATATATACATCAGGTGTAAACTACTAATTTTAGCTAATTTTACCATGTTTTAAGGTGTGAGCACGAGCAATTTAGCAATGGGTAGCAGTGGTTAAGTGTATAGAGTCCTAAGGCCAACAAAAATTAATTCAGCAAAACAGGAGGGGGGAAAGCAAAAGGTTTGGGGGAAGACCACCCTGTGATTGACCAGTCTAACAGTTGCAATTAAGTGCCAGCACTTCTTAAACAGAGGCATCCACAGAAGCATTTTTGAATCACAAAGAGCAACCTTATCTCATCTTTGGTACAATGAACTGAGCAGCAAAGCAGTCTTCAAAGAAAATGTATGTGGTGTTGCCTGTAACAGAGCAACCAAACAGCATAAGTAAAGAAATAGAGAACTTAAAGGGTGCCCCAATGGGGTTAAATGCAATAAACAAGGGATCAAATGTTGTGAGAAAATAAATTATTTCTCTTTGAAATTAAATGTAGATGTTTTTTTATTAGAAATCAATAAAAGAACATAAAAAATGTCAAAAATGTCCAAGTGTCCTCTGGAGAGCTAAACAGGACAAAGTAGTACATGTAGACAAACTGTGAGTCCAGCCAATGAGACTGTATCAGGTAATCTGGCCTTGATAAGGTTTCCACGTTCAGTTTATGCGGCAACAATATGTCACCTAGTGCCAACCTGGAGGGTTGTCTGAAGGACCGGTCAGAAACATGGGAAACCTTGGCTACAGGTTCAAACACCTCTCCAACTAGATGTTCCACCAAGGGAGATGCTGCCTATGCAGGTGGGACTGCCCCTTCATTCCACACGATCTTCAAAACCAGCTGCATCATCTTCAAAGCCAGCTGACCAGTACACATCTGACTATCTGCCTCACAAAGTCACCAACTCCACTGTCCCTTGGCACACCTGCAGCCAGGACACACTCAGACTGGAGATGATGAAGTGCACATAAGACAAAAAAAACAAGGCAAGTGGCATTTTACATCTCTGTACCTTTGATCTAGAATGACAGCCACCTATCATTCAGGACCACCACACTCCTGCTCCAGTTTAGGAAATAGCTAAAGTCAAACCTCTCTAAGGAGCACTTCATGAAGATGCAGTTACAATTCACCTTCACTCCTATCATTCAGGACCACCATACCCTGCTCCAGTTTAGGAAAGAGCTAAAGTCACACCTCTTTAATGAACACTTCATGAAGATAAAGTTACAATCCTTTTTCACTCTTAGAAACCAGCTACCCCTAAATCATATGTTGACTGTGTCTTTGTCTGTGACCCTGTACAGTGCTCCGCTGCCTTTTGGCTAGGTTTGTGGTACATTAGTAACACATACATATACCCATGTACTATTTGAAACTACCTAGTTAGAAGTCTTCAGATGATTGGTCAGGCATTACAGAACTACTTCTCTGACAGCTATTATTATCAAGTATATTCTCTATTTAACCAGGACTTTAGCAAAATGCTAGCCAGCACTATTTTCTAGTTATAATGCATCCACTCTCCATCATAGGATAGGTCAATGTGCATACATGAAGGATAGCTAAAAAGGACACAGTCTATTCCAATTACTTGTACATTGAAAAGTAAAGAGGATAATCAAAATTGCTACTCAAAATGTGTTTCAGGCAAAATAAATTAAAATGTTAAAAAGCTGGTAACCATATGTAGGAAGCTGGCTCTGTATATATTATATCAGAATAAGATATAGGTGGTCATTATGATTTTGGTGGTATTTACTGAAGACCGCCGTTCTGGTAGCCGCCAAAAGACCGCAGTGGAGGCGGTAAATCAACCGCATTATTATGAGCCACAAACACAAAACTGCCAGAAATCAGCCACAAATCTGACACCACCAGGCTGACCTACAGCAGGAGAGAGGCGGTCCTGCCACCCTCACCGCCACGCCAACAAGATGCCACCCTCCAAATGATGACTCACAAATCAGTACAGCGGTCATCCAACAGCGGTAAGCCATTGGTGGTGTGAACCGCCGTGGTTCCAATACTGACTTCCGAACAATACTACCCCACTTTGGCCATTTCAAATACACCACCACACATGATACACGTACACACACCACACACAACAACACACATAAGTATAAAACACCCCCCCACAATTCCCACAATCCTCTGCAATGGAAAACAATTGCCACACAACTTGCGACTACTCACAAAAAGGAACTGCACATATACAACACAGCCTCCTGTACACCCCAAACACACATCACACACCACACAACTGCATTGCACACCAACATGCACCGCACTATTGCTCTATAGACCACTAGCACTCAATCCCACATAACCACACACCCTCCACCTCCCACAAAACACACCGCCCTCTGAACAACGCATTCACCACACACACATCAACATCACCATGTCCCGCAAAAGCATTTCACAGATGATGAGTTGTGTGCCATGGTGCACAAAATTGTGAGGGTAGAGCCATAGCTGTTTGATGCACAGGTGCAGCAGACATCCATATCCAGGAAAATTGAGTTATGGTGGAGGATCATCCACAAGGTGAACTCAGTGGGAAACTATCCACACACAAGGGACAACATAAGGAAGAGGTGGAATGACCTACGGGGGAAGGTGTGATCCATGGCATCACAACACCAGATTGCCATCCACAGGACTGACGGTGGATGCACACCTCCTCCCCCAGAGTTAACATCATGGGAGGAGAAGGTCTTGGCTATCCTGCATCCAGAGGGCCTGACTGGAATCACTGGAGAACCTGAAAGTGGTAAATCACCTATACTCCCCTACCACTATGTACAACTGTATTGCATGTGTCCCCATCACCCTATCACTCCCCAACCCACCCAAACCCACACTGAATCCCACCCCCTAACCACCCATTCCCATTTCTCTGTATGTCCACACCACTTGACTAACACCTTCCCAATGTCTGCACTCACAAATATTGGTAAAGCATGTTCAGCATGAAGCACTACAAATCCCACAATGTATCGCCCTTCACGGACCAAAAATGCACACCACCCATCCTATAGGCACACCTACATAGGAAAGGATGACATATACCACTGAACATGCAGGTCCCAAGAGCTAACCAGGAAATGACAATGTCAGTAGTGCAAAAATGCTGATATGTCATTACATATCAGTTTTAAACAAATACATTAAACTCCATTTGTCACGAAGCAATGAATAAACTTCCTGCTGCCAATGTTATACCTGGGGAGCAACCATCCAGCACCATGTCCCTGGTTATGCAAAGTGCAAATGTGAGGCAGATGTGAATATCTCTTGTTCCTGTCCACAGGTACCACTGATAATGTCAGCTGGCAGCAGGTGCCATGAACACCCAGTCCTCCACCAGAAGAAGGCCACAGTGATGACAGCAACTCTGGATGGTTGGATCTGGAAGATCTCCCTGGCCCATCTGACACCTCTGGTTAGTCACACTCCACAAGCCTCACCCAGGCCATGCCAGACTCCCCCACTACTGAGGCAGATACTACACCAGCCACCCAACATCTCCATGACACAATCAACAGTGTCCCCACCTGTACAGGGACCTGAGTCAACACTTACCAGGCAAGACGATGAAGGACGGGGTACATGTGGAAGTGGGCTCACAGTTCTGGGGACACAAGCACAGGGGGCGAGGGAAAGTGGTAGGTCGTCTTGGGCATAAGGGGTTGGGCAACCAGGGAACCGACTGCCAGGGAGACACTATCACAAGTCCTGGGAACCTACAAAAAATCCCAGGACACGATGGGCCAGGTACCCACCACTTTTCAGGAGAACTAGAGTCTGCAGTGGGAACACCACAAGGAGGCAATGAGGCAGTGGCAGGCCCACAGTGCCACCATGGCCTCCATTATTGGGGGGCTCAGGGATATAGCCACCAGTCTGCGTCTGTTCTCCACCCATCAGCAGGCCCCTTCCACTAGCCAGGGTCTTGACCAGCCCTCTACATCTGCTGCAGCTAGTGGACTGGAGGCCCTGCCAGAGGACTCACAGGCCACCAGCAACCCTCCCTCTGTACCTGAGGAACCCCCCCACAGTAAATGGTCTCTGTGAGCCAGACATCCTACAGAGACTGTAGCCAAAACCAAACCACTGCCAGGAAGTGTTCCTCTCCTAACATGTCTCCCTTGTGTGCCACTGATACACCTTGTTGACTTTGGACTGCCATTGCTCAATTTTCCTATGGCCCCATGAATACTGAACCTGTGCTACAATCTGCTTGGGCCACTACACTGAAGACTTTTTCCACCATCAACCCACTCTATGCACCATCACTTTCTTTTTGTGATGAGAATGAACACACTTAAACACAGATGATGTATTTCTGCTTTTATTCAATGTAGGAAAGTGCCATCTTGCCTGGCATGTTACCCCCTTTTTTCACTGTATATATGTTGTTTTAGTTGTATGTGTCACCGGGACCCTGTTCTCCAGGGCCCCAGTGCTCATAAGTGTGCCTGAATGTGTTACCTGTGTAGTGACTAACTGTCTCACTGAGGCTCTGCTAATCAGAACCTCAGTGGTTATGCTCTCTCATTTCTTTCAAATTGTCACTAACAGACTAGTGACCAATTTTACCAATTTACATTGGCTTACTGGAACACCCTTATAATTCCCTAGTATATGGTACTGAGGTACCCAGGGTATTGGGGTTCCAGGAGATCCCTATGGGCTGCAGCATTTCTTTTGCCACCCATAGGGAGCTTTGACAATTC
Source organism: Pleurodeles waltl (assembly GCF_031143425.1). Classification (NCBI taxonomy): domain Eukaryota; kingdom Metazoa; phylum Chordata; class Amphibia; order Caudata; family Salamandridae; genus Pleurodeles; species Pleurodeles waltl. The sequence goes on from NC_090445.1 coordinate 554,373,099, forward strand.
TTACACAGGCCTGCCACTGCAGCCTGAGTGAAATAACGTCCACGTTATTTCACAGCCATTTTACACTGCACTTAAGTAACTTATAAGTCACCTATATGTCTAACCTTTACCTGGTAAAGGTTAGGTGCAAAGTTACTTAGTGTGAGGGCACACTCGCACTAGCCAAGGTGCCCCCACATGGTTCAGGGCCAATTCCCCGGACTTTGTGAGTGCGGGGACACCATTACACGTGTGCACTACATATAGGTCACTACCTATATGTAGCTTCACAATGGTAACTCCGAATATGGCCATGTAACATGTCTATGATCATGGAATTGCCCCCTCTATGCCATCCTGGCATAGTTGGCACAATCCCATGATCCCAGTGGTCTGTAGCACAGACCCTGGCACTGCCAAACTGCCTTTCCTGGGGTTTCACTGCAGCTGCTGCTGCTGCCAACCCCTCAGACAGGTTTCTGCCCTCCTGGGGTCAAGCCAGGCTTGTCCCAGGATGGCAGAACAAAGGACTTCCTCTGAGAGAGGGTGTTACACCCTCTCCCTTTGGAAAATGGTGTGAAGACAGGGGAGGGGTAGCCTCCCCCAGCCTCTGGAAATGCTTTCTTGGGCACAGATGTGCCCAATTCTGCATAAGCCAGTCTACACCGGTTCAGGGGACCCCTTAGCCCTGCTCTGGCGCGAAACTGGACAAAGGAAAGGGGAGTGACCACTCCCCTGACCTGCACCTCCCCTGGGAGGTGTCCAGAGCTCCTCCAGTGTGCTCCAGACCTCTGCCATCTTGGAAACAGAGGTGCTGCTGGCACACTGGACTGCTCTGAGTGGCCAGTGCCACCAGGTGACGTCAGAGACTCCTTCTGATAGGCTCCTTCAGGTGTTGCTAGCCTATCCTCTCTCCTAGGTAGCCAAACCCTCTTTTCTGGCTATTTAGGGTCTCTGTCTCTGGGGAAACTTTAGATAACGAATGCAAGAGCTCATCAGAGTTCCTCTGCATCTCTCTCTTCACCTTCTGCCAAGGAATCGACTGCTGACCGCGCTGGAAGCCTGCAAAACTGCAACATAGTAGCAAAGACGACTACTGCAACTCTGTAACGCTGATCCTGCCACCTTCTCGACTGTTTTCCTGGTGGTGCATGCTGTGGGGGTAGTCTGCCTCCTCTCTGCACTAGAAGCTCCGAGGAAATCTCCCGTGGGTCGACGGAATCTTCCCCCTGCAACCACAGGCACCAAAAAGCTGCATTACCGGTCCCTTGGGTCTCATCTCAGCACGACAAGCGAGGTCCCTCGAATCCAGCAACTGTGTCCAAGTGACCCACACAGTCCAGTGACTCTTCAGTACAAGTTTGGTGGAGGTAAGCCCTTGCCTCCCCACGCCAGACTGCATTGCTGGGAACCGTGACTTTTGCAGCTACTCTGGCCCCTGTGCACTTCCGGCGGAAATCCTTTGTGCACAGCCAAGCCTGGGTCCACGGCACTCTAACCTGCATTGCACAACTTTCTAAGTTGGTCTCCGGCGACGTGGGACTCCTTTGTGCAACTTCAGGTGAGCACCATTTCACGCATCCTTGTAGTGCCTGTTTCTGGCACTTCTCCGGGTGCTACCTGCTGCTGAGAGGGCTCTTTGTCTTGCTCGACATTCCCTCTCTCTCCTGACGCAATTTGCGACATCCTGGTCCCTCCTGGGCCATAGCAGCATCCAAAAACGCTTACCGCACGATTTGCAGCTAGCAAGGCTTGTTGGCGGTCTTTCGGCGGGAAAACACTTCTGCACGACTCTCCATGGTAAGTGAGATCCGTCCACTAAAGGGGAAGTCTCTAGCCCTTTTCGTTCCTGCAGAAACCTCAGCTTCTTCTGTCCAGTACAAGCTTCTTTGCACCCACAGCTGGCATTTCCTGGGCATCTGCCCATCTCCGACTTGCTTGTGACTTTTGGACTTGGTCCCCTTGTTCCACAGGTACCCTCAACTGGAAATCCATCGTTGTTGCATTGCTGGTTTGTGTCTTTCCTGCAGTATTCCTCTATCACGACTTCTATGTCCTTGGGGGAACTTTAGTGCACTTTGCACTCACTTTTCAGGGTCTTGGGGTGGGCTATTTTTCTAACCCTCACTATTTTCTGATAGTCCCAGCGACCCTCTACAAGGTCACATAGGTTGGGGGTCCATTCGTGGTTCGCATTCCACTTTTGGAGTATATGGTTTGTGTTGCCCCTATCCCTATGTGTCCCCATTGCATCCTATTGTAACTATACATTGTTTGCAATGTTTTCTAAGACTATACTGCATATTTTTGGTATTGTGTACATATATCTTGTGTATATTTCCTATCTTCTCACTGAGGGTACACTCTGAGATACTTTGGCATATTGTCATAAAAATAAAGTACCTTTATTTTTAGTATAACTGTGTATTGTGTTTTCTTATGATATTGTGCAAGTGACACTTGTGGTACTGTAGGAGCTTCACTCGTCTCCTAGTTCAGCCTAAGCTGCTCTGCTAAGCTACCATTATCTATCAGCCTATGCTGCTAGACACCCTATACACTAATAAGGGATAACTGGGCCTGGTGCAAGGTGCAAGTACCCCTTGGTACTCACTACAAGCCAGTCCAGCCTCCTACATTCAATAACTATGCAATGTCTGTACTACAATGTGACATTGTAAATGTTACTGAACATCAGTGTTCATCCAAAGTAGTGTCAGCTTGTTTTAATGTTTCTCAGTGTAAGTGCTTTTCACTATTCACCATCCACCAATCTTAGTGATAGCAGTCAGCAGCTATTCCATGGGTACAAATTAGTGACCACTGGAATATCTGAAAAACGGGTAAAACATCCATGACATAAACATTGGAAATAGATGATTGTCAAACAACATGACCCTGTGTCATATACCATACTAGATTCACAGGCCTCGTCTCCTACAAATACAGCACTGTAATGAAATTTCAAGATTACTATACACATCACACAACCTCAGTAATGGCCTAAAACACACATCAAAAATAGAGGCATGCCATGTTGTCCATATGGCACTATCACCTGCATGGCATCCAGTGCTGGGGAAACTGTCAGGGAGACCCTAATCACAGAAGTGAATCATGATTGTTGGCCTCTGTCCTCAGATTTCTCACGGGTGTCAACAGCCAGGATAGGTTAGGGTAGCTTGAGTCACCTGGGAATAGTGGACTAACACATAACAACATATATACAATAATACAGAGGAGAGGGGAAAGGATAGATGCTGTGACAGACAGTGAAAACAAACTTCATACCCATCAATAGGCCAGCCCCTCTCTGTCTGTAGTTGTGCCATCAGGTGTGGGGCAATGCTGTTTCTCATAATGTTGATGAGATGCACAGATCCAAGGAACTTGGTAGTCACTTGTGAGATATACTGATCAGCGAGGCCGCCATCTCCACATTAATAGAATAATTACTTTTTCTGTTTTTGAATACCTGCTCATTTATCCTGGGAGGCTCCAAAGATTTATGGGTACCATCAATGGCCTCAATCCCATGTGGGATGTGTCCCATTGCATAATAATCTGCCTTAACTATGGCAAAATCTGCACCATGTAGGAACTGGATGTACCTATCAATGTGTTTGAGCAAGGCAGATAGAATATCCTTCAAACCTAAACTGAACATTGATTGAGACATACCTGCTGCCAAGGCCACTGTCACCTGAAATGAGCCAGTGGTCAAAAAGTGGAGCACTGAAAGCACCTGTACAGTAGTAGGAATATAATTTCAATGATGATTATCAGGCATGAGATTTGGCTCCAGTTGTGCACACAGTTCTCTTATTATCACACTATTCAGATGACAGATGAGCAGTACATGTCTTTCTTCCATTGTAACGAGGTCAACTGGGGGCCAGTACCCAGGTGCATTCCTCAGCACTAGTCGATATCTACACATAGCAAACTATACAAGTGTAACATAGAAAATACATATTGAGCAACCATTTAATCAATCAATGCTGAAATATCAACCTCACAGGCAACATATTTACCATTTATGCTCTGGTTGCTCCTACATACTGATGGATATCTAATACAACACCCTTTCATTATGCTTTATGTCTATAGCATAAATGTAAAATGAATATAGACATATGAAGATTTGATTCACAAAACCATATATTACATCACAGTTCCCTAGGTTTGACAGTTTTGAGCAGAGTATTGATTACAAGACAAATAGTGTAAGGAATTATCATTTCTGATGGGTAACTTCACAATGTGTAGAGTCTGGCATGTAGTGAGCCAGATAGAGCTATGACACACATACAAATGTGTAACCCACCGGCTTTATTCGTGATGGCAGCGGGTGGTCGGAAACGCCGCGCAACTCCTCATTAGATAACATTGATGTCTGGGGAACAGGGTTCAATGAAGATCACTGCCGGCGGTGACGGTGATCATCACCGCGGCCATGGCTGCATTTTCTAAAGGCCATTTTACTTGCTTCCTGACTGTCCAGCTCTCAAGACCTCCTCTGGTGTGCTGCTGTGTCCTGTAGCTGGAAGCCACAATGGCATGTTCTACAGGGGACAGGGCCCCAGCCTTCACACCAGAAGAACTTGGGAAGCTTGTGGATTTGGCCTGACCCAAGCGTGGACAGTTGAATGGTGCTCCCGATAAGCAGTTAAGCACCCTTTATGTACAGTAGATGCAACATGGTTGTATGTAGTTTCATGTGTATGCATGCAGTACATCCTTTTGAGAGTGTTGTGTTGTGCAACCTTTATGTGCACATTGTTACGTATCATGTGTAGCATGACTGTGATATGTATTCAGTATGTAGTCCATTGCTGTACCTGGTTGAGGAGTCTACATAAATGTGTCCTTATCTCTGTATCTCCCAGGCAGGTCAACGCCCATCAAAAGAAGGGAATGTGGTGAGCCATATCCAAGGAAGTGCAGATCATAGGGGGTTCAAAGCCGGTGGAGCACCCACTGGAGAAAGCGGTGGGAGGACCTGAAAAGCTGGGCCTGGAAGACCACAGAGGCCCAGCTGGGGACGTCCTCCCAATGAGGGAGGAGTGCCTGTCGAACCCTGACCCCCCCATTGGCTTGCATACTGGCAGTGGCCTACGCAGAGTTGGATGGGTGCTTGAGGGCAGCACAGCAGCCACAAGGGGTTGAGTACTCACAGTGTTCTTCATGTTGGTATTAAGTTGCATAGTGATTGTATGGTTAGCTAATAGCTAGTGGATGCCTAAGTAACCTCTGGTCGGGTTTGTAGCTGAGGTCCTCATTGTAATGCTAATTGCTCTGTCTGATAGGTAGTTGTAAGTTACAGACCTGGCTACATATGTAGAGGGCTACATCCTGGGACTAAAGTGAAGATTGGTGATGATCATGTACTGCTGTTTCAACTAGCTATGTGGCATGTCCAGGCAACTGCAGGTCTCTTGCATGTGTATTTTTTAAAGTGTGGCTCATATGTGACATAAGTGTTATTGACACTATGCTCCCTTTCTTTCTCCCCCACCCTCCCTCCTTGTCTTCTTCTGTCCTTGTGTGCATTAGAATCATCAGGCGAAGGAGAAGGGGCACCGGCGAGTGGGGAGGCTGCAGTCCACGGGACCCAGGAGGCAGAGTCCACTGACACTGCGGGGAAACAGTGGGTTGTAGGGCGAGGGCAGCACAACACAAGAGACAGGAATTGCTACATCTGACTCGGATTCCTCCTCCGATGGAAGCTCCCTGGTGGTGGTGGACTACTCTGGGACTACCCAAGCAACTACATCATCCACCACCTCCATTACCAGCACGGCCCTCCCAGTAGCTCCCCACCAAGTTGCCCATGCCAGCTCACAAAAGAATGTGTGAATCTTCTTCACCGCAGGCACCTCTGCCCTGTCCAAGTCAGCCCTGCTGACCTTAATGAGGAGGCTATCGACCTCCTGAGAACCATCTCTGTGGGGCAGTCACCCATGGTGAATGCCTTCCAGGGGCTGGCATCCCAAATGCAGGAAAGTAATGTCTACCTGGAAGGCATTCACAGTACGTTGGCTGGCCTACAGAGATCGTTTCAGGCTGTGGACTCCTCCTTGATGGCAGCCAGTGTCCCTACATCTTCCGTATCCCCTCCAGCTACTTATGGCCAGTCCCACAACCTTCGCCACCTAACTATCCCAAGCACACCATCAGACCTACATACACCCAATACAACAGACAAGACACGCAAAGAAAAACACAAGCCCTACAAGTCACATCACAAGCATACACACACAACCCACACCAGCAAACACAACAACCACTGCCTCCACTGTCTCCCCACCACATCTTCCCTCACAGTCACATCACCACTCACACTTACCAGCACTGCATCCACACTCCCACATCCAGCCACAAGTTCAGCCTTGCCAACAGTCACCACAACAGCAGACATGCAGACATGCTCCCCATACACTACACCCGCACTAACCACCACCATTATCACACCCACATGCAGCACACCCACCTTTTTTGCAGACACCACCTCAACATACATTCATACAACCTGCTTATCTTCTCCCAGCCTCTTCCCCCACCGCTCAAGACACATAAACCCCCCACTCACCCACCCAACAGACATTCACCTAACACATGCACACTTTGCATGCACCTACATGCAAGTCCAGCACATCTACACATCTACGTCCACTCCCAAACCTGTTCCCACAATCTGCCCCACTGTTCCTGAAAAACGTTTCCTTGCCCCGCTTGACATGTGCTCTCTTCCAGCCCAACCCCGTGTTGTCCCTAAACATTATGGTCCTCTCCCCCAGCCCAATTCCTCCAGCTCCCAGTCCTCCCATGGCCTCCCTACTGTTTCCCATTTCCCTTCCTCAGCCAAAAAGCCTCCCTTTAAGGTAAAAGTTTTAGCCACTCCCACTCCATGCTCCAAAACCACTCCCCCGCCATCTAAACCTGAGGCCAAATCCCCACTCTCTCCCAAACCAAAGCCAAAGGGCCCCCCTTCCAAATCTAAAGCCCCATCATCACCCTTACCCCCTGAGCCCTGAGGTGCCTACCTGCTCCATTGATGTCCCTGCCCAGTGGAGACCATGAGGCTGTCAGAAGTCAAGTTGGAGCGACATCATGCCCATGTGTGCATATTGCACTTGTTGGACTGGCCAATGGCCCATTCTTTTAAATAGTTTTATTATTTATACATATCCTTCTCTCCTTCGAATACATTTGCCCAACTGATGACGTGGAAGTCGATTTCAGTGATTTGTCTGGCCTTTCATTGTGTGAGTTTATGTTATTTCTGTATTTTTTTAGCCTTTTTGTATCCATGTGAATGCTATGTGTGTGCTGTATGTGTTGGGAGTGGTGTGTGAGTTTTGGTTGGGCCTGTCTGAGATTTGTGTGTGGTTGTGTGTTTGTGGCTGTGTGTGTATGGGATGGGTGTTTGTGTATGTGTGTATGTGTGCATCACAGACAGTGGTGGGTGGGTGTGTTGCGTGTGGGTGTGTATCTCTCCTCTTCCCTCCCTTGTGTGCTAGACGGCTGTACTCACAGTTCTCATCTTCGTCGCTGTTCTTGTACTTGGATTGTGTGGTAGACCATTGGGAAGACTTACAGTTCTGGTTCCATGTCGGCTGTGGACTCGTCTGTGTACCTTGAGGTGAGTGTCACCTTATATACTGCTTGTTTCTGCCAGGCTTTTCGTGGCGGTCAGTCTGCCCCGGAAATCATGGCGGTCCACTGACTTTTAATATGGTGGGCGGGGAAATGCCTTTCGCCAGCCTGGGGATGACAACCTCCGGCAGTGGCGGTTGGACCACACTGGCAGTACTGGCAGTGATGTGGCTGTGTTTCTGTCAGTTCACCGCCACAGTTGTAATATGGTAGTCTTCACCGCTGGCCTGGCGGGGGACCAACCGCCACCTCCGCCATGGCAGTCAGGTGACCGCCAATATCATAATGACCACCATAGAGTGCACAGAGTACAGGGGTTCCCCAGAGGCTTAACAGAGGCTAAATACTAATGCTCTCTTTTGTAATAGTGTGGTTGAGCAGTTAGGCTTATCAGAGTGTAGTGCAAAGCATTTGTTGAATACACACAGTCAATAAATGAGGCACACACTCAATGACTAACTACAGGCCAATTTTTATCTATCAAAAAATTTACTTTGTTACTTTATTTCTAGAACGCAAAGGATCTTCTTGCAGGTAAGTATATTTGCAAGTAAGTATCAAACATATGTATCAATATCACTTTCTTAAGATTTGGCCAATAAAAGGGTTTACAGGCAAGTAACACTTTTCACTTTTACAAGTTGACACAATGCAATTTTCAGAACAGTCGGGGTGAGTGTTAGTGCAGTTTTGAGATAAGTACTCAACTTACAATTCCAGTCTTCGGGGGTTAGGATGTCTGCAATCAGGCTTCAGGATGACCCCCAAACTTACACCACCAGCAAAACTGGGCCGGCTGGGGGCAGAGGTCAAAGTTGAAGGTAGATTTAAAACTAGATCCTATGGAGACTAGAGCACTCAGAAACAGATCTGCTAGCAGGTAAGTACCTGTGACTTCAGAGAGCAGACCTGGGGGGTTTAGGTGAGCACCAGAGGGGGCACAGTTCAGCACCAAACACACACCCTCAGCAATAGGGGGGCGGCGGGTGCAGAGTGCAAACACAGTGTTGGGCTCCCAATACTTTTCAATAGGAGGACTCAGGAGGTCACAAAGATGCTGCAGGCTAGGTCCAGGGGGTTGGTTCCAGGAAACCACAGGATGGACAAGGAGGAGGGCTGCCAGCTGAACGCTGCTGGACTGGTGGGCAGATTCCCCAAGGCCAGGGGGCTGCAGGTGCAGGGGTACCTTAAAGGGTCAGGAATCTTCGTCTGGTTCTCTCGCAGTCAGGGGATCCTCTGAATTTAGGCTGCAGGTGTCTTCGTGTTGGCCAGGAGGGGTCAACCCAGGATGGACACAAGGTTGAAAGCACCTGAGGACCTACTCTGGACTGGTGGGCCACCTGAGCATGGGCCGTAGGTGTCGGGTATAGAGTGGGCAGGACTCGCAGATCCGCGGCAATTCCGAAGTCCTTTTGGATGGTTTCTTCTGGACAGAGCTGCTGTCCTCAGGAGTTCTTGGTCCTCTGGGGATTTGGAGAGGTCGCTGGTCCTACATGATGTGTCGCCTTTTGGTAGCAGAGTCCTTGAATCTGCAGACAGGCCGGTAGGGCTGGGGCCAAGTCAGTTGTCATCTGGATTCTTCACTCCTGGCGGTTCGGCTTAGCATTCTTTGTTCTTTCTTCTTCTTGCTGAGGTCACCAGGAATCTCATGAGCTAGGCTCAGGGGTGCCCTTAAATTCTATATTGAGGGGTGTTACAGGAGTCAGAGGGCAGTAGCCAACGGCTACTGTCCCTGAGGGTGGCTACACCCTTCCTGTGCCCACTCCCTTTCGGAGGGGGGAACATTCCTAGCCCTATTGGTCCCTTTCCTCCAAACCAAGATGGAGGATTCTGCAGGGAGGGTGTTACTTCAGCTCTGGACACCTTAGCGGTGGTCCTAGCTGGAGTGGTCCCTCCTCCCTGTTTTACCTAATGTTCCTGCCAGGCTTGCCGCCAAAGTGAGGCTTTGTCCAGGGGGGCAGGCATCTCAACTAGCTGGAGTGCCCTGGGGCACTGTAACAGGAGGCCTTAGCTTTTGAGGCTTACCACTAAGTGTTACAGTTCCTGCAGAGGGCGAGTTGTGAAGCACCTCCACCCACATCAAGCTCTGTTTCTGCCCTCAGAGAGCACAAAGTCTCTCACCCCATGAGGTCAGAAACCTGCCTTTTAGTGGCAGTCTGGCACAGACAAGTCAGACTTACACTAAATAGTTGGTTAATATACAGGGGCATCTCTAAGATGTCCTCTGGGTGCATTGTACAATAAATCCAACACTGGCATTAGTGTGGGTTTATTGTGCTGAGAAGTTTGATACAAAACTACTTCCCAGCCTTTAGTGAAGCAATCATGGAGCTGTGGAGTTTGTGGTGACAAACTCCTAGCCGATGTACTTAATATGGCCACACTGCACTTACAATGTCTAAGAATGGACTTAGACACTGCAGGGGCATATTGCTCAATCAGCTATGCCCTCACCTGTGGTATAGTGCACCCTGCTATAGGGCTGTAAGGCTTGCTAGAGGGATGACCACTACCAGGCAGTAGTTGGTGGGAATGGCACCCTGAGAGGGATGCCATGTTCTCTTTACCTTTTTCTCCCCACTAGCACACAGAAGCTGCGGTGTCAGTGTGCGTGTGGTTGGTGAGGGGTCTCTTATAGTGAGACAATACATGCTGCAGACCTTAGGGACCCTCCCTTTTAATGGGGGCCTTGGTACCACTGGTACCTTTTACAAGGGTATAGTCAGGAGTGCCAGGGGCATGCCAAGTGTGGAGCCAATGGTACAGTTTTAGGGAAAGAACACTGGTACTGGGGACTGGTTAGCATGATCCCATGACATTCTTAGTCAAGTCAGCATCAATATCAGGCACAAAGTAGGGGGGATAACCATGCAAAAAGGGGCACTTTCCTACACCATAGTTATCAGTTTTAGCAATATATCATACATTTACTAATTCAGAGTAATATGGGCATACAAGGTTGTCTGTTAGCTGTCTGTGTGGATTCTATAGTCACCACATGAGACACCTTTGAGTGTGAAGAAAACCTATATCACTCCACACTGAGTAACATATAAATATACACATCAATATACATTTGTAACTGGTCTGGAGGTGGTCTTAAACTTACTTATAATGAGGACAATTATTATTATGTGATAACCTCCAATGTTAACCGGAACCCAAGCTAGCCCAACATTAACCTACAAGCCTACCTGAACCACTGTGTCTCCTTCCACACCCCGCCAGATCCCTCTGCTCCCCCAGTTGGCCCAGGCCACCAAACCTCACATCAGCAAAACCACTGCTGAGAACGATCCTTCACCTACATCGCAGCAAAGAGCTGGAACAACCTCCCCTGTACCTCAGACAAAGCCCGTCGCTCACTATCTTCAGGCAGAACCTCAAGACGTGGCTGTACGGATGAGGCCCCTCTCCCCTAGCACCTTGAGACCCTCACGGGTGAGTAGCCGCGCTTTACAAAAACTGATTGATTCATTGATTGAGCAAGATCTTGGAGAAGGGCACATCATTTTATTTGTGTAAATGTGTCTGAGATTAGGCCAACTGCCATAAGACTAAAGCAGAGGTCAAAATAGAGCTCCACATTTAAAAAAAGGTTCGCCATAGTGTAGGCCACAACATATGATAAAGAATCTATTTTACATTGTAAATCCAGGGACATTGTTTTTATTATATTTGACCAGAAAGTCCGCTTTTTCTAGTAATTAGTGTAAAAAAGTCTTGATGTAATTAAAGACATGAAGGTGAGTTTTTTACTTACATTTCTTGCTTTAATTTCAATTACAATAGCAGCCAAGAAACAAAATGAAAATTACAATGCCCATGAGGCTTGGAAAATAAGGTCAATCTAGTTATTGGACTCATAACCAATACTCATAACCAATACTACTGTTGGGAATTAAGAACAAGTCCTCTTTTTTGGAAGGGTAGAAAATCAGGAAAGGTGAAAAGGCAGAACAATCAGGGGTGGCTCCTCCATTAGGGCAGAGGAGCTGTGCCTCCCCACCGACAGCTGTAAACCTGTTACTAAAAAACTATAGTAAACTATTTTTATTATCGTTTTTTTAGTAAAAGGGGTGGAGGCACGGGATGCAACGAGCACTGAGGGGGAGTGAATAGCACTCCCCCTCAGTGTGCATGAATATGTGGTCGGCCGTCTCGGGCTGGAAGAGCACAGTAGGCTCTTTCCAGCCCAGCAACACAGTTGCCGAGCTGGAGAGAGCATGCACAGGCTCCTGGTCTGCCTGGAAGTGCCAGGGCTGGTCCACTTGCACACCTGAAGCAGGAGTTTAGTTGACAAATTCCCACCTTGAGAGTTGATGTATGAAGCTTTAATGACTTGCCAACACATGTCCTCAGCAATATGTCCACTTTATTTGAAGTGCCAAAGGAGCCCCAATGACTCCTCAATTGATCACAATATGATTATATAAAAATGTAGTTTTCACTTTCTAGGTGGTCTGACCAATATAGTTCTTTCTGCATGGGCAGCAGATAATGTAGATCACTCCACTACTGTTGCAATTAGTGAATGTGTTTAAAATATGTTTACTATCCCTGTATTCAAACATTTCAGTTTCTAGGCAATATTTACAGTGTACACTACACCACGTTTGAGTGGGGGAAGATCCCATTGTGATTGAAGTACAGCTGTAATTGTAGTGGACAGTGCTAGTGACCCATATAAAACTATTTTTAATAGTGTTACTGCCAGTAATAGGTGCTCATGAAGATGACTCTATCATTCATGCTGGAGTGTTGTTTGGGACTAGTAGATGTTCCCTGTGGGTGTACCGGGCACATGTCCTAGACTGGCTATGGAGTCTGAGAGGCTTAACCTTCTATAACAGTCATTCAATCAGAGAGTCTAACTTCCTAGAACTGTCACTCCTTTCTGTTCAATTACTCTGTATACTTAGAAATTGCCCATGTGCAAGATTGTAATGTTAGCCCCTATTTGAAGGCTGGAATACATCAAAAAGGAATTAATTTCAGTGGACTTTCAACAAAAAGATGAGTACAGTGTATCCTCCGTGACTTCAATGGTGAAGTCCAAAAAAGAAATATTGTTGCCATCGTGATTCATAGTGAATTGGATGTCAATTGTTCTAGAATTAATCCAATCCAGAAACAATGTGTTAGTGGTCATGTTTCCATTCCAGACCATGAATACATCAAATCCTGCTGCCATCACTGCCTCTTTATTTTAGTGTTCATGACCTATACAAACACACCTCAATTGGAGGCCCTCTGTGTTACTTCCCATACATTGAACAAAAGAGAACATCCCTCTGGGTTTCCACTCCTTTCTTAGGCAGACTGACAGATTTAGCTCTGACCAGTACCCTATTTCAGTTCATGAGTGCAGCCTACTACCAAAAGAAAAGGATAGTGATGGGAGCTGGATTTGCTCCAGATCTGCCCAACCTGTTCATGGATGGTCATGAATAGAAACACCTATTTAATGACATCAATCCTTTCAGACACCACATAACTCTTTGGTTATGCTACATCGACTTCCCTGCTTGTCTAGCTTTCAGAAAATGTCTTGGTTTGGTAGCATTTCCCTAGGCTGTGGTTTAGTCAGGGTCCTAAATCTGCAACTACCAACATCACCAGAATGAGTCAATTTTCAAACCAAAAATGTTGATGTCTCCATGATTTATTTTAGGGCCTTTCTTGTCATGGGCAGTAGTCACACAAAAATGGGTAATGTTTTTATTGGGGGAAGTGTGGCAATACAGAATAGTAAATTATTTCTTATTATTAATTGTCTTTTTCTTAATTCTTTTGCATCCAAAGTAAACCAGTGTGCAACACATTTTGTAAAATGCCCTATGAATCACAAGATATTACAGGTACCTCCAACTTGGAAGTTGCACAAATAACCAATGGTCCTAAAATCAGTATCTTGGGCACATTTAAAAAATGTATAGGTTTCCTTAGTTCCTATATTTTATTCATTTGATTTTACTATGTGAATTGCTGCATGGTAGGTAGACAATAATAATGTTTTTGGACAACTAACAAACTCTGTGTAGCCTGCTACCAGAAGGGTGTGTAAATTGGCCATTGGGAAATGCTACAGATGAAAGCATTGACACCTCTTTCTATTTTTTTATAGTTTATTTGGAAAACCCATGAGCGATCCACACAAATGCCCCTGTGCTCACTTTCAAATGTTGACTACATTTCAGAAATGTGTAGGTTTCTGGTATGAACCACCATGGGTTTCACACCAGTTTGCATAACAAACTACAAGTATGCAGAGACCACAAAAATATGGCAAATTGACTACCACTGATTAAAATACAAAAACAGTGGTAAAGATGTTTATTTTACTTCTTGTTCTTCCAAAAAGCTGGGAGGATCCTTATCTTATCACAGCAACATTTTGTGATGCTCTTTTTAGGAAAAAGACATACGCTTTCTTGTACAGTGTTTTTTTGCCATTTTTCCAAAAGAAACAAAATGTTGCTATATTTTGGTTATTTTGTTGGTTCCCTTCAAGAGAAAACACAAATCCTGGGTATCTTTATAATCTGCAGCATATGAGAAAAATGATGCAAATTTGGCCTGGATAACGTTTTGTAGATATATTTTTGTGGAAAAAGTTGTGAAGGCTTATGTATGATGTGCCCTAAACATCATAAAAGGCTCAACATTGTGAAGGAAAAGCCTCAGCAGCTAAGGGTTTAAGAGCACCTTGTCCTGTTGAATAATATAAGCATTTTAGCATGTGTCATTGTGCACAATTTGTTTTCATTTATTTCTGGGCCCTAAGCATGGCAAAGGATTTAGGGTCCCAGGTACTAAATGGTAGGTCACAATGTAATTGGTGTTACTGCAGCCCAATAGCTAAAGCCGGACCTTGTGGGCCATCTAAGGTTTTGCTGGAAGCTGAAGAAAGTCCTGCGGGCTTAGTGGAGGCTGTGTTCGGTTTCAAACCTGTAATCAACAGCTTATCCCCTAGTGGGGGGATTAGTTTGACTGACTCGATATACCAGCATAATTCTGACTGCCAATCCTCAAGGAATAATCCTGTATCCCCGGAGACCCCACAAGGTCTTATAATCTCCGAGGCTATGACTGCATTAAACAATGTTTTGGTCTCGATCCTTGCACTACTGGAGAAATTTCTCTGGGGAACTGAATCACTACTAACTATGATGCTGCAGGCCCTAGTCCTGGGTGAACAAACAATTGGGTTGACTCCACCTCCACAGACTCCCTGGTATGCTAGTCATAGCTGGTTTAATTCCTCAAATCTTATAAGGAGTACTACACAGATGCAAACTGCAGATCCCATCCCCGTTCAAAATGAGAGTATATAACAGATTAATACAAGCATGGCTAACCCCAATGGTGAAGGTGCCAATGTCCATGGAGAAGGTGCTGGGCCCACTGCAACAGAGAGGGGTAGCCTTCCTGCAGATGAGCACAAGGCTAGTCCCAGCAAAAAACTAAACGCAACCATTGAACCAAAGGAGCTACTAGCTAGCACCATGGAATGTAAAAGGAGAGCCACAGGATCCCAGAAAGAAGCCCCTGTTGATATAGGGGCAACCACGAGCTGGGGTTATAAGAAGGGAAGTGTTAAAGAAAAGGGGAAGCAGGCTACACCATTTCCAGTTTACTCCCTTAAATGGATATTCTCCAACAATAAGAACAGGATAGACAGGAGGCTAGCTCCAGTTGTCAGCTGCAAGGAGACACTAAGGGGGTCATTCCAACCTCGGCGGTAAAAGGCTCTTACCGCCGGTCAGAAGACCGCCATTATACCGCCGCGGCCGAGGTAAACCGCCATGGTCATTCTGACCCACAACTGCCAAACCGCCAAAAACCCGACATCCACGGAAGGCCGCCTTATCAGCGGTCAGCGATAAACTGGAGATGACCAAACCTCCACCGTCACGCCAACACAAACACGCCCATGCCATTACGACCCACGAATCCAAGCGGTGGTCTTTCAACCGCGGTATTCCATTGGTGGTACACATCGCCGCGCTCAAAATACACACACCCATACAAAACACAGCCACATTGGACAATTCAAAATACACACACCTGATACACACAACACTCCCACACACCCATCACCATATAAAACACACACCCACATCACCCACAAACCCCTACAACCAGAAATTCTGAGAGAAGGCGCAATACACAGAGAGAGAGCACAGGCAACGCAAACCACAACACACACAGGAACCCTACAACATCACCCACACCACATCTACGCACACATCACCACACACCACCACTCACATCACCACAAACAGCACCCCACACCTCATCCACACCACCCCATGGCACCCCAAAGACACCCCAGGTTCTCGGACCAAGAACTCAGGGTCATGGTGGAGGAAATAATTAGGGTAGAGCCCCAGCTGTTCGGCACACAGGTGCAGCACACCACAATAGCCAGGAAGGCGGAGCTATGACAAAGGATCGTCGACAGGGTCAACGCTGTGGGACAGCATCCCAGAAATCGGCAAGACATCCGAAAGCGCTAGAACGACCTATGGGGGAAGGTGCGGTCGATGGTGTCAAGACACAACATCGCTGTGCAGAAGACTGGCGGCGGACCCCCACCCACTCCACCCGAATACACAGCATGGGAGCAAGAGGTCTTTAACATCCTGCATCCTGACGGCCTAGCTGGAGTAGCCGGAGGAATGGACTCTGGTAAGTCTAATCTCAACTACTTCCCCCCCCCAACCACCAGCATGCCAACCCACACCCCCACCCTCACCCCCAACCCCCCAGCACACATCCTCCCTGCCAATGTCTCACCAGCACAACCCACCCAACCCAACACCAATCCCTGAATGCCAACACAAACCATGGACACCCATCACCTAAGCATGACCACTGCACATACCCATCCCCCCCCCCACAAACCACCCTCACAACTCCTCCCACAAGGGAATGCCAGCACTGGGGGACAAGGGCACCCACAAATCGCACGCCATGGCACACACAGAAGCAATAACCATACTCTTTTACCCTTGCAGGGCCCGAACGCCAACACACCGGCCAGGAGGGTCCAGATTTGTCCATCCCACCCCCAGAACAGGCCCCCAGTGAGGACAGCAGCTCTGTCGACCTAGAACCTGATGACCAGCCCGGACCATCGGGGACCTCTGGACAGTCGGTTCCCCACACACAGACACAGGCCACAGCAGACCCAACCCCCTCTGGGAATACCAGCACAGCTCAAATCAAATCAAATCAAATCATTAACATTTATAAAGCGCGCTACTCACCCGTGCGGGTCTCAAGGCGCTAGGGGGGAAAGGGGGGGTTATCGCTGCTCGACAGCCAAGTCTTTAGGAGTCTCCGGAAAGCGGAGTGGTCCTGGGTGGTCCTGAGGCTGGTGGGGAGGGAGTTCCAGGTCTTGGCCGCCAGGAAGGAGAAAGATCTCCCACCCGCCGTGGAGCGGCGGGTGCGAGGGACGGCAGCAAGTGCGAGGCCAGCGGAGCGGAGGGGGCGGGTGGGGACGTAGAAGCTGAGGCGTCTGTTGAGGTATTCCGGTCCCTTGTTGTGGAGGGCTTTGTGTGCGTGGGTGAGAAGACGGAAGGTGATCCTTTTGCTGACTGGGAGCCAATGCAGGTGTCTCAGGTGGGCGGAGATGTGGCTGTTGCGGGGTACGTCGAGGATGAGGCGGGCCGAGGCGTTTTGGATGCGTTGCAGGCGGTTTTGGAGTTTGGCTGTGGTCCCGGCGTAGAGGGTGTTGCCGTAGTCCAGGCGGCTCGTGACGAGGGCGTGGGTCACGGTTTTTCTGGTGTCGGTGGGGATCCAGCGGAAGATCTTACGGAGCATGCGGAGAGTGAGGAAGCAGGCGGAGGACACGGCGTTGACTTGCTTGGTCATGGTGAGAAGAGGGTCCAAGATGAAGCCGAGGTTGCGGGCGTGGTCTGCGGGGGTCGGTGCGGTGCCGAGGGCCATGGGCCACCAGGAGTCGTCCCAGGCGGACGGGGTGTTGCCGAGGATGAGGACTTCCGTTTTTTCAGAGTTCAGCTTTAGGCGGCTGAGCCTCATCCAATCTGCGACGTCCTTCATACCCTCTTGTAGGTTGGTCTTGGCGCTGGCGGGGTCCTTGGTGAGGGAGAGTACAAGTTGGGTCTCGTCGGCGTAGGAGGTGATGATGATGTCGTGCTTGCGTACGATGTCGGCGAGGGGGCTCATGTAGACATTGAAGAGTGTCGGGCTGAGCGATGAGCCTTGAGGTACGCCGCAGATGATCTTGGTGTGTTCTGAGCGAAACGGAGGGAGGTAAACTCTTTGGGAGCGGTTAGCGAGGAAGGAGGCGATCCAGTCCAGGGCCTGGCCTTGGATCCCGGTGGAGCGTAGGCGGGTGATTAGGGTGCGGTGACAGACGGTGTCAAAGGCAGCCGAGAGGTCGAGGAGAATGAGGGCGACTGTTTCACCGTTGTCCATCAGGGTTCTGATGTCGTCTGTGACTGAGATGAGGGCGGTTTCCGTGCTGTGGTTGGTTCGGAATCCGGTTTGTGAGGGGTCGAGCAGGTTGTTGTCTTCCAGGAAGGTGGTCAGCTGTTTGTTGACGGTCTTTTCTATTACCTTGGCTGGGAAAGGTAGAAGAGAGATGGGGCGGAAGTTTTTCAGGTCGCTTGGGTCAGCCGTAGGTTTCTTTAGTAGGGCGTTGACTTCAGCGTGCTTCCAGCATTCGGGGAAGGTAGCAGAAGAAAAAGAAGAGTTGATGACGGTCTGGAGGTGCGGGGCGATGATGTCGTCGGCTTTGTTAAAGATGAAGTGCGGGCAGGGGTCCGAAGGGGCGCCGGAGTGGATAGAGTTCATGATGGATTTGGTTTCTTCCGTGTTGATGTGGGTCCAGTTGTTGAGGGTGATGTCCGGGGAAGCGGGTTCAGTGGTGTATGGTTGGGTCTGGTGTCCGAAGCTGTCGTGGAGGTCGCTGATCTTGCGATGGAAGAAAGTGGCGAGGGATTCGCACAAATCCTGTGAGGGCGTGACGGCGTTGGCGCTGGCGCTGGGGTTGGAGAACTCTTTGACGATGCTGAAGAGTTCTCTGCTGTTGTGGCTGTTTTTGTCTAGTCTGTCGGTGAAAAAGTTCCTTTTGGCAGTGCGGATCAGGTGGTGGTGTTCGCGTGTAGCGTTCTTGAGGGCGGTCATGTTGTCAGCGGTGTGGTCCTTGCGCCAGGCCTTCTCAAGGGCACGACAAGTTTTCTTTGATTCTTTGAGGGTGTCAGAGAACCAGAGAGGTTTTTTGGTGTTGGTCTGTCGATGCGTGCGTTTGAGGGGAGCAAGGTTGTCAGCGCAGTTGGAGATCCAGTTTGTGAGGTTGAGAGCTGCGTCGTTGGGGTCGGTGGTGAGGGTGGGTTGGTTGGCGGCGAGAGCGGAGAAGAGTTGCTCTTCAGGGATCTTGTTCCACTGTCGATGAGGGATGGGTTGAGTGCGGAGGTGGGAGGTCTCGCGTCGGAATGTGAAGTGGACGCAGCTGTGGTCGGTCCAGTGTAGGGCAGAGGTGTGGCTGAAGAAGACGTGTTTGCTGGCGGAGAAGATAGGGTCGAGCGTGTGTCCGGCGATGTGGGTGGCGGTGTTCACCAGTTGTTTGAGGCCGAGGTTGGCGAGGTTGTCGAGCAGGGTGGTGGTGTTGGGGTCGTTGTTTTGTTCCAGATGGAAGTTGAGGTCGCCTAGGAGGATGTAGTCCGGTGAGGCGAGGGCGTGCGGGGAGATGAAGTCGGCGATGGCGTCGCTGAAAGAGGCGCGAGGTCCGAGAGGACGGTAGACGAGGGATCCTCTGAGGGTGGTCCTTGGGTCGGTGCGAATCTGAAAATGCAGGTGTTCAGCGGCGAGGGGGGGGTCTTCGGTGGAGGTGGTGACGCTGATGGAGTCTTTGAAGATGATGGCGACACCTCCTCCTACTTGGTTGGTGCAGTCTTTTCTGGAGATCTTGTAGCCTTCGGGGATGGCGGGTAGCGATGTCTGGAGCAGAGGAGGCGTTCATCCATGTCTCCGTGATGAAGGCGACGTCCGGGGCTGTGGAGTCCAGGAGGTCCCAAAGTTCAACGGCGTGCTTGTGGACGGAACGAGCGTTGATCAGGATGCATTTGAGGTGGTTGATGGCGCGTGGGCTTGTGGTCGTGGTAGTTGCGTGGTGGAAGATGCGTTTGCAGGAGTTGCAGGCGAAGGGTCCATGGGTGCGTTTGGGGTGAGCTAGGAAGCAGGTTTTGGAGCGCCCTGGGTTGAGGGCGTGGAGGGTGGTGGGGTCGTAGCGGATCAGCGGGGCTTGGGGGAGCTGGGGACCAGGGGTCGTGGCGCTGGGCGCGGGCCAGGCGCGGACGGGCGCAGACGGGCTTGCCTCTGGCGCGCCTCTGGCGCGCCAGCGGCGTGCCCGCTGCGCAGTCGCGCAGCGGCCGCCATAAGAGGTAGGAGGGGGGGGAGGGGTCAGCTGGGGGCGAATGGGAGCTGGGGGGCGGGGGCGTGCAGGAGGTCGCGGCGGGAAAGCGCGAGGGAGGGGGGGGACAGGTAGAGTGAGAGGAGCTGGGGGAGGGGGTTTAGGGTGGAGGAGGGTGAGTGTTAGGAGGTTTGGAGATTAGGGAGAGAGATAGGAGTAGGGTTGTGAAGATAGGGGAGGGGGGGTTGTAGAGGTGGGTGAGGGAGAGAGGTAGAGTGAGAGGATAGGGAGATAGGTAGTAGAGAGGGTGGCGGGAGGGGGGGAGAGATAGAGAAATAGATAGAGAAAATAGATAGAGAAGTCGATAGATAGGGAAATAGATAGATAGACAGATAGGTAGGTAGGAGGAGGTGGAGAGTGGGGGAGTTAGATAGTGAGATAGGGAGCTAGAGAGATAGGAAGATAGGAGGAGTGAGGGAGGTAGATAGCGAACGGGTTAGCTAGGGGTGAGAGAGGGGGAGGCGACTGAGGGAGGGGGATGAGGAAGGAGCAGGAGGGCAGGCTCGGGGGAAGAAGACGGAGGAGGTAGAAGAGCCGAAGACAGGAGAACAGAAGACAGAAGAACAGAAGACAGAAGAACAGAAGACAGAAGAACAGAAGACCGGAAGAGCAGAAGACAGAAGAACAGAAGAACAGAAGACAGAAGAACAGAAGATCGGAAGAGCAGAAGAACAGAGAAGAACAGAGAAGAACAGAGAAGAACACAGAAGAACACAGAAGAACACAGAAGAAGAACACAGAAGCACCGAGAAGAACAGAGAAGAAGAACACAGAAGACCGGAAGAACACAGAAGAACAGAAGGGAAGAACAGAAGAACAGAAGAGAAGAACAGAAGAACACAGAAGAAGATTGCAGAGGGGGAGCGAGGAGGAAGAGACAGAGAGGAGGAAAAGAAGCAGGAGCAGGAGAGAAGGTGAGTGGCGCGGGGCAGGGCGAGGGGCTGGGAGGAGGGGGGTACTTACAGTTAGGTGGGTCTCAGGAACACAGGAACTCGGGAACTTGGAGGAGCTGCAGCGGCAGGGGGAGCGACCTACCCTTGGGTCAAGGGTCGCTACCACTGTCGCGCAGCGGCCGCCATAAGAGGTAGGAGGGGGGGGGAGGGGTCAGCTGGGGGTGAATGGGAGCTGGGGGGCGGGGGCGTGCAGGAGGTCGCGGCGGGAAAGCGCGAGGGAGGGGGGGGGACAGGTAGAGTGAGAGGAGCTGGGGGAGGGGGTTTAGGGTGGAGGAGGGTGAGTGTTAGGAGGTTTGGAGATTAGGGAGAGAGATAGGAGTAGGGTTGTGAAGATAGGGGAGGGGGGGTTGTAGAGGTGGGTGAGGGAGAGAGGTAGAGTGAGAGGATAGGGAGATAGGTAGTAGAGAGGGTGGCGGGAGGGGGGGAGAGATAGAGAAATAGATAGAGAAAATAGATAGAGAAGTCGATAGATAGGGAAATAGATAGATAGACAGATAGGTAGGTAGGAGGAGGTGGAGAGTGGGGGAGTTAGATAGTGAGATAGGGAGCTAGAGAGATAGGAAGATAGGAGGAGTGAGGGAGGTAGATAGCGAACGGGTTAGCTAGGGGTGAGAGAGGGGGAGGCGAGTGAGGGAGGGGGATGAGGAAGGAGCAGGAGGGCAGGCTCGGGGGAAGAAGACGGAGGAGGTAGAAGAGCCGAAGACAGGAGAACAGAAGACAGAAGAACAGAAGACAGAAGAACAGAAGACAGAAGAACAGAAGACCGGAAGAGCAGAAGACAGAAGAACAGAAGAACAGAAGACAGAAGAACAGAAGATCGGAAGAGCAGAAGAACAGAGAAGAACAGAGAAGAACACAGAAGAACACAGAAGAACACAGAAGAACACAGAAGAAGAACACAGAAGCACCGAGAAGAACAGAGAAGAAGAACACAGAAGACCGGAAGAACACAGAAGAACAGAAGGGAAGAACAGAAGAACAGAAGAGAAGAACAGAAGAACACAGAAGAAGATTGCAGAGGGGGAGCGAGGAGGAAGAGACAGAGAGGAGGAAAAGAAGCAGGAGCAGGAGAGAAGGTGAGTGGCGCGGGGCAGGGCGAGGGGCTGGGAGGAGGGGGGTACTTACAGTTAGGTGGGTCTCAGGAACACAGGAACTCGGGAACTTGGAGGAGCTGCAGCGGCAGGGGGAGCGACCTACCCTTGGGTCAAGGGTCGCTACCACTGTCGCGCAGCGGCCGCCATAAGAGGTAGGAGGGGGGGGAGGGGTCAGCTGGGGGCGAATGGGAGCTGGGGGGCGGGGGCGTGCAGGAGGTCGCGGCGGGAAAGCGCGAGGAAGGGGGGGGGGACAGGTAGAGTGAGAGGAGCTGGGGGAGGGGGTTTAGGGTGGAGGAGGGTGAGTGTTAGGAGGTTTGGAGATTAGGGAGAGAGATAGGAGTAGGGTTGTGAAGATAGGGGAGGGGGGGTTGTAGAGGTGGGTGAGGGAGAGAGGTAGAGTGAGAGGATAGGGAGATAGGTAGTAGAGAGGGTGGCGGGAGGGGGGGAGAGATAGAGAAATAGATAGAGAAAATAGATAGAGAAGTCGATAGATAGGGAAATAGATAGATAGACAGATATGTAGGTAGGAGGAGGTGGAGAGTGGGGGAGTTAGATAGTGAGATAGGGAGCTAGAGAGATAGGAAGATAGGAGGAGTGAGGGAGGTAGATAGCGAACGGGTTAGCTAGGGGTGAGAGAGGGGGAGGCGAGTGAGGGAGGGGGATGAGGAAGGAGCAGGAGGGCAGGCTCAGGGGAAGAAGACGGAGGAGGTAGAAGAGCCGAAGACAGAAGAACAGAAGACAGAAGAACAGAAGACAGAAGAACAGAAGACAGAAGAACAGAAGACCGGAAGAGCAGAAGACAGAAGAACAGAAGAACAGAAGATCGGAAGAGCAGAAGAACAGAGAAGAACAGAGAAGAACAGAGAAGAACACAGAAGAACACAGAAGAAGAACACAGAAGCACCGAGAAGAACAGAGAAGAAGAACACAGAAGACCGGAAGAACACAGAAGAACAGAAGGGAAGAACAGAAGAGCAGAAGAGAAGAACAGAAGAACACAGAAGAAGATTGCAGAGGGGGAGCGAGGAGGAAGAGACAGAGAGGAGGAAAAGAAGCAGGAGCAGGAGAGAAGGTGAGTGGCGCGGGGCAGGGCGAGGGGCTGGGAGGAGGGGGGTACTTACAGTTAGGTGGGTCTCAGGAACACAGGAACTCGGGAACTTGGAGGAGCTGCAGCGGCAGGGGGAGCGACCTACCCTTGGGTCAAGGGTCGCTACCACTGTCGCGCAGCGGCCGCCATAAGAGGTAGGAGGGGGGGGGAGGGGTCAGCTGGGGGCGAATGGGAGCTGGGGGGCGGGGGCGTGCAGGAGGTCGCGGCGGGAAAGCGCGAGGGAGGGGGGGGGACAGGTAGAGTGAGAGGAGCTGGGGGAGGGGGTTTAGGGTGGAGGAGGGTGAGTGTTAGGAGGTTTGGAGATTAGGGAGAGAGATAGGAGTAGGGTTGTGAAGATAGGGGAGGGGGGGTTGTAGAGGTGGGTGAGGGAGAGAGGTAGAGTGAGAGGATAGGGAGATAGGTAGTAGAGAGGGTGGCGGGAGGGGGGGAGAGATAGAGAAATAGATAGAGAAAATAGATAGAGAAGTCGATAGATAGGGAAATAGATAGATAGACAGATAGGTAGGTAGGAGGAGGTGGAGAGTGGGGGAGTTAGATAGTGAGATAGGGAGCTAGAGAGATAGAGAGATAGGAAGATAGGAGGAGTGAGGGAGGTAGATAGCGAACGGGTTAGCTAGGGGTGAGAGAGGGGGAGGCGAGTGAGGGAGGGGGATGAGGAAGGAGCAGGAGGGCAGGCTCGGGGGAAGAAGACGGAGGAGGTAGAAGAGCCGAAGACAGAAGAACAGAAGACAGAAGAACAGAAGACAGAAGAACAGAAGACAGAAGAACAGAAGACCGGAAGAGCAGAAGACAGAAGAACAGAAGAACAGAAGACAGAAGAACAGAAGATCGGAAGAGCAGAAGAACAGAGAAGAACACAGAAGAACACAGAAGAACACAGAAGAACACAGAAGAAGAACACAGAAGCACCGAGAAGAACAGAGAAGAAGAACACAGAAGACCGGAAGAACACAGAAGAACAGAAGGGAAGAACAGAAGAACAGAAGAGAAGAACAGAAGAACACAGAAGAAGATTGCAGAGGGGGAGCGAGGAGGAAGAGACAGAGAGGAGGAAAAGAAGCAGGAGCAGGAGAGAAGGTGAGTGGCGCGGGGCAGGGCGAGGGGCTGGGAGGAGGGGGGTACTTACAGTTAGGTGGGTCTCAGGAACACAGGAACTCGGGGACTTGGAGGAGCTGCAGCGGCAGGGGGAGCGACCCACCCAGCGGGCCCATGCCTCTGTCTCCAGGACGCGTCAATCAGCGGTGTGTCCACCACTACAGGGCACCCAGGCTGACCCACCACCCCAACAACAACAGGGACCTGGGGGCAGTGGTAGTGGGCACATCGTCCAGGGGACAGAGGGCCGGGGAAACAGGGCAACTGGGAGGGCTGCTGTGCGACAGGGGGGGGACAGGCCCAGGGAACCCACTCTCCAAGAGGCCCTCACCACCATCATGGGAGCATACCACCACTCCCAGGAGACGATGGCGACGGTACCGGCCAGGTTCCAGGAGATCCAGGCACAGCAGGAGGAACGGTACATGGGTACAGAGACGAACTCAGGAACATCGTTTCCGCAATGGGGACCATCGTCCTGGCCCTCAACCAGATAGTCACCACATTGCGGGACCATGTAGCACCACAAAGGGCCCCTGTCACTAGCCAGGACCACGAACAGCCTATCACCTCCGCCGGCGCTAGTGGACAGGAGGCCCCCACACAACGACAGGCCACCAGAACCCCACCTCCTGCTGAAGAACAACCACCCCGCAAGCGGAACCTGAGATCACACAAGAAGACAGAGTAGGATGCCAAGACCCCCGCCAGCACAAGATACCCCCTGATGTCATCCCACTGTCCCACATTGCCACCCTGTCCAACCTTAAACTGCCCCTGCTCCATCCTTCCACAGGCATATGGACAATGCACCTGTGAGACTGAGAACTGGACTCTGCCATGGACATTACTCCACACCCACCCATCACCGTTTTACTATCATGGACCTATGTGTAGCACTTAAAATAAATCACTAATTGCACTTCAAAAATCAGGAGTCTGGTTGTATTCTTAACAAATGTATTACACATAACGGTGCAATAATGTTCATTTACATTGTGATGACAACATACCAATGTCAATAAGCTTTAGTCCATGGGCAAACAAAGCAGAAGTCACGCAGTGGGTCATACAGCTCTGAAAAGGGAAGGGAAAGTCAAAAATCAGTTAAAAGGAACTGGGGGGAAACACTGAAAGTAGAGATGCAGGAGGCCAGATGTAAATGTTAAATGGCGTGGGTGATTCTTACCTGTGTGCTACTGAAAATACTGTTGTATAACTCTGTCCCTGTTGTCCGTGTCGTCCCCGTCGTCTTCCTCCTCTTCACTCTCCACAGGATCCACAGCTGCCACAACACCACCATCTGGACCATCCTCCTGCACGAAAGGCACCTGGCGTCGCAATGCAAGATTGTGAAGCATACAGCATGCCACGATGATACGGCACACCTTCTTTGGTGAGTACATTAGGGATCCACCTGTCATATGCAGGCACCTAAACCTGGCCTTCAGGAGCCCGAAGGTCCGTTCTATAATCCTCCTAGTTCATCCATGGGCCTCATTGTACCGTTCCTCTGCCCTGGTCTGGGGATTCCTCACTGGGGTCAATAGCCAAGGAAGGTTGGGGTAACCAGAGTCACCTATTAGCCACACACGGTGTCTCTGTAGCTGTTCCATCACATAAGGGATGCTGCTATTTCGCATGACATACGCGTCATGCACTGACCCAGGGAACTTGGCATTTACATGGGAGATGTACTGGTCAGCCAAACAGACCACCTGGACATTCATCGAATGGTAATTTGTTCTATTTCTGTACACCTGCTCATTGTCTTTTGGGGGTACTAAAGCCACATGGGTCCCATCAATGGCACCAATGATGTTGGGGATATGTCCAAGGGCATAGAAATCACCCTTCACAGTGGCCAATTCACCCTCCTCAGGGAAAACTATGTAGCTCCGCATGTATTTCATCAGGGCAGACAACACTCTGGCCAAAACCTTAGAAAACATAGGCTGAGACATCCCTGATGACATGGCCACTGTTGTCTGAAAAGACCCACTTGCCAAAAAATGGAGTACTGACAGAACCTGCACCAGAGGGGGAATCCCTGTGGGTTGGCGGATGGGGGACATCAGGTCGGGCTCAAGCTAGGCACACAGTTCATGGATAGTGGCTCGGTCAAGTCGGTATCAAAGTATTATATGTCGTTCTTCCATTGTCGACAGGTCCACCAGCGGTCGGTACACGGGAGGATTCATCCTTCTCCTCGCAAGTCCCAGCGGATGGTGCCTAGGAATGACAACATGGAGTACAGAGTCAAGAAACCCACAGGTACGTTCCCACAGCTTGCACAGTACATGAATCGCTATGCATTGAAAGGCTTGTATGAGTGGCAATGCAAGGCCTAGGCCTGTGTGACGCAGTAGAAATTAAGCCATGTGGGCCCTTGAAATGGCGACTGCCTGACCTGAGAAGTGTGACAGTGGGATGTGAGGTCAACGCGCTGGCGTGGCACACCGTGGCGGTAGGCGGTCGAAGACCGCGGTGCGAAGCCGCATTGGTTAACATTGAAGCCTATGGGTTTCAGGAGCCAATGACGATGTGCGCCGGCGGTCGCGGTACGCACCGCCGCAGTACGCACCGCCGCAGGCGTGACCGCCATTTTCTATCTGCTTAATCACTCGAGACCTGATCATCCACAGGAGAGGACCTACACTGCAAGTGCTGCTGTGACCTCTGTCTGGAAGAGACAATGGGTGCTGCGACTGGGGAAAGGGCCCCTGCCTTCACTTCTGAAGAGTTGGAGAAACTTGTGGATGGGGTCCTGCCCCAGTTTGCGCTACTCTACAGTCCTCTAGACCAACAGGTAAGTACACTGGGTGCACGTTGAATGGGCTATGCCTGGGTTGTGTATGGTGGATGTAAGATGGTGGGGTGGGGAGCGAATGAGGAGTGCAAGGCACGACAGATGAGGGCATGTGCCACATGGCAAGGTTGGGGAGTGGGGGCCAATCACATCTAACATGCAGAGAAATGATGATATTTCCTTTCCCACCCTGTACATGTCAAATAGGTCAGCGCCCATCAGAAAGTCGACATTTGGCGTGCCATCGCCAAGGAAGTCCGGGCCCTGGGGGTCAACAACAGACGGGGCACCCACTGCCGAAAGAGGTGGGAGGACATCCGCCGCGGGACCAGGAAGACCGCCGAGTCACTGCTGGGGATGGCCTCACAACGTAGGAGGGGTGCCAGTCGTACCTTGACCCCCCTGATGTCCCGGATCCTGGCGGTGGCCTACCCCGATTTGGATGGGCGCGTGAGGACAGCACAGCAGACACAAGGGGGTGAGTACCAGCACATTCTGCTATCTCTACGCGCAGTGGAGGTGTCTGGGTGGGGGAGGAGGGCTGTGGGTGACATTAGGCCAGGGCGCTTTCTGTAGTGTAGTCCCCTCCTTTAGGCATGGCCCTGTGCCCCCGCCCCCCACCTCTGTAGGGTGCCAAGGACAGCAATCCATGGTCCAGCATCACCCATGTGTGCCTTTGTTGTCCATAGACCTGTAGGCCTTGTGAAGTACTAGGTTTTTCAGAACCCAGCGGTGCCAGGGAACACACCCTGACTTCGAGTCCTTCCTGTTTCAGACTACAGAAACACAGAGTCTTCTTGGTGAAGTCAAAGATCTTGTTTATTGGCTGCAGCCAGTAACAGGTATCCTAGAAGTACAACATGGTGTATATTCTCAGGAGACTGCTCCCTTTGCAAAGCTAACCTTCTCTTTTATACAAAATATTATGCTTTGGGCAAACATTCCTTATTTTACAGTTGACCATTCACATATTTTCACTACAAAGAAATAGCAGGTTTATGATGACAAGCCCATATTCCAGTTTGTCCAGCCCTCAATCAATTACCCGGCAAGGCTTAGTACTTTCATCAGATATCGACGGACCCCCAATATAAACGGGCACCTCCTCCTTGTAAAGCAAGTCATAAAGAAAGAAACAGGGACAGGTGTGTGTACGATTAGGCATGGTTTGTGTGTGATGAAAGGTTTATGATGTGTTGTGCCTTGATACTAATCTCATTCGACCACTGGGAAAGAAACTGGCCGAACAGGTTTGGCTTCAGGCAGTGGAGTCAGCTTGCCCAGGTCACAGAGGAGTCAGCAAAGATGTACGTGTCCTTCAGACTCGTTTTCAGCATTAGACATTGGCCTATGTGAGGGCAATCATAAAATGGCTGTCGTTTAAATGGAACACGAGGGTTCAGGATGGAAACTCTGATATTCGGGTGATTTTGTTACCTGAATATGAATACAATGCTTGTGCATACTATTCTAATCATTCCTGGTCTGCTGATACCAAAATCGTTGTGATACGACAACGTTTATAACACGGGTCCAGAATTTTCAGTACCACAGACCCTCCTTTTGCCCTTACATAGGCAATAACCTATACTCACGCTAATCTGAGTCCAGGTCTATATTCATAAAGTCGTTGAGATGTTGCTGTAGCATCATCCTATTACTTAGCTCGTCCCTTGATACAGGTTTCCTTACACACGATGTAGCACAGAGGCCACATATTGCAGGAGCACACTGTACACACAGACAGGACAGGAAAAGAATGGCTAAGATCATCCCAATGACTATCAGAGTCTTCTATCCCCAGGCGGATATCAGCTCCCAGAACCACCCTATCAATGACCAATCTCCTTTATCCACGTGAATAGATTCAGAGATCTTATGCAGTTTGGAAATGGCCTGGTAGACTGTCGGAGCGTTATCTGGGATGAAAACACAGCAACTTGATTGGATCACTTTACATACCCCACCTTGGTCTGCAAGTATGACGTCTAATGCGACCCTGTTCTGAAGAGTCATAAGGCGATCCGACTAGAGCTCCGCAGTCAAATTACCAAGGGCACCGGCGGTTTCAACTACCGTGGATTCAACCACCTTTGTCAATTGCCTTATGTTCCTGCTGTTAACCATAGGACCCCAAAACGGCAGAAAACCCTTTACAAAATCTCCAAATTCTTGTCCTGTAGTGTCTTCTTTACTTATGACACCTCTAACTATCCTTGTCTTAAGGTAATCTGCCGCGGCCGTGTAGGTGGGAGGTAACAGGAACGAAACAAAACATGTGCCTGAGAAGTCAGGAGGCAACCATGTAAAGGCTCTATTATGGCAGATGAAATAGGTACCCTTAGCTGCTAAGAACGAAGGAGAAGTCTGAGACGCAAAAACATATGTTTCAGTGCAGATACTTTTCCCTAACTGAGCTCTGGGATTCTTGCCATTACCTTGCAGACATAGGTGACCCTGATGGGGTACAATCCAAATCGGGGAGGATCTCTTTGCTCGCTGGTTCCCACTCAGAGTAACTCCATATCCTATTATGTTCCATCCAATATATGCTAGTGTCTCATCTCTCGGGATAGTCTCATAGGAAATATCTTCCCTAATCATATCTACTATACCCTTAGCTAGAGCACTATTCTTAGGATTATCTTTCACAGAACGTAGGGGGTTGGCTTCATACGCGTATATGAACACCGTTCTATATGCCCATACAGAACCATTATGGCTGAAAGGCAGGACCAGATAAGGGATACCTTTATCAGTAGTATGGGGCATAAGACCACACACTCAACAGTTAGTTGTGTTCACTACTAATTGGTGTTGGTGTAGAAGCTGAATGAATGAATTGTTGACAAACTCTAATCTTCTGGCAGACTTGTGTTCAGGCAGGGGGTGAAAAGAATGCAAGGAAACAGTAGAAGGAGGTATGGGCTGAGTAATGGGTGCAAATGTCACTTGAAAAGAGAATAAAACATATCCTATTAAAAACATCATTACACTAAGCAACATGAAAACACATAATATCAAAAATCGTTTCTTTGTCATTATTATACCCATTCTGGCTTTAAAGTCCATCGGTCTGGCAGGTCTCTCATTCTTGAAAAACTCCATCCTCTCTAATTGCTGCTCGTGGTGGTAGGGTGTTCTATGCTAGGGAATGCTTCCGTCAGTCCAGGGCAACTCCCTTAGACCGACCAGAACTGTTGACCTAACGTCTTCAGCTGCACTCCAAAGACTTGGGCAACCACGACCCTACAACTGAACCCGGATGGCGGTTCGAAAAGAAAAAAACAAAAATAAGAAAGTTTCTCAGATGAGAGAGCCGCACTTTAAAAAAAAATAGCAAAGGAACGGGAAAAAATTATTTGTCCTTAGTTCTTGGTCTCAAATTATAACGGCTTTTTCCAGGTACTGTCTGGTTCTGGAACAAGAGTTCAGGCTCTGTAGTGTTCAATCGAATTGACAGTGGCACAGCTTCTTGCAAATTATTGTCACTTTCTTGTTCAGAAATTGTTCCTTTTACACGTGCATTGCTAAATGGCAAAAAACGAGGCACAGTCTCAGTTTCAGAGTCAGCGATCCCCTCCTGGACCCACCGGTCGTACGGTAGAGGAAAAGGGACCTTCTTGCAGTGTACGCCGTGGATCCAGTTCTTTTTCCCTTCCACTCGAACAGCTGATCTTGTTGAGAGAAGGACAAGGTAGGGGCCGGTCCAACGGGGCTGGTCATTCTTTGTCCGCTGGAAGTTCTTGACCAGTACCCATGATCCAGGATCGATAAGATGTCCTGGAGCTTCAGAGACCTGAGGCAGAGTATCGTGAACCTGTTGGTGTAGAACACGCAATTTAGCCGTCAAATCATACAAATAATCAAGCAGTACAAGGTGTTCGATCTCACTGAATATTGTTGGTCTTGGCACTCCCCATATGTTGGCCGGGCGGCCAAACACAATTTCATAGGGACTAAGTCCCACTCGCGAATGCACAGTCATTCTTGTTGATAGGAGTGCTAAAGGCAGAGCGTCAGGCCATTTAAGACCAGAGCTCGCTTGTATCTTTGCCAACTTCAGTTTTAGCGTGCCATTATAGCACTCTACTAGTCCAGCTGATTGGGGGTGATTTGCAGCGTGGAATTTTTGCTGGATACCTAGCCCTTCACATACTTTTTTCATCACTCGACCCACAAATTCACTCCCATTATCACTCCAGACCATTCTCGGCATTCCAAACCTAGGGAAGAATTCTTTGACAAGGGCTTTAGCTGTGGATAAGGCAGTGTTGTCTTTTAAGGGATATGCTTCTACCCATCTTGAAAAAGCACAAACAACAACATGTACGTATTTCAGATTGTTGCACCTTTCCATGTGGATGAAATCTAGCTGCAAAACCTCGAACGGATACGTTGGAGGTGCAAAATGACCAGCTGGATTTGGGGTTCCCCTACCAGGATTGTATTTCAGACACACCATGCAATTCTTGACCACTTTCTCTGCACATTTAGGAATTCCAGCATTTTGCCATACTGGAGCCAACAATTTACAAATCCCTTTCACACTGATATGGGCCATTCCATGAGCCATTGTCACCACTGCAAGCACATACGCATCGGGTAACAACCATCGCTGATGTTCTGACAAGTCAACCCAACAACCATTTTCATCCAATTTACCCGTACTTTCTTTCCACACACTCAACTCTTTCTCTGAAGCTTCAGCTTGAATAGACTTCACACCCTCTATTGTATCTTCACATATTCCAACGTCACCAACCCATCTTGCGGAGCCTGCAACATACATTTGATTCATCACATCTTTTGCTGTTTCTTTTGCGATTTCGTCAGCAAATGCATTTCCACGACCGACATCATCAGTAACCTTCTTGTGTGCACTGCATTTCACAATCGCAACTTGTAATGGCAAGGTCAGTGACTCAAGAAGCTCATTCACCAACTGACCGTGCTGAATTTTAGTTCCATGCGAAGTCAGGAACCCACGTTCTTTCCACAATCGTCCAAAACTATGGGCCACACCAAACGCATACTGGCTGTCGGTATATATGGTCACTTTCATTCCTTTCGATAACACACACGCTCTCGTAAGTGCAATCAGCTCTGCTGCTTGAGCTGAATTATGTGGTATACGTGCAGCTTCAACAATCGTATGCAAAGTTGTGACAGCATATGCTGTAGTCGTATCACCATTCGGAAGCTTGAAGCATGAACCATCCACCCATAAGGTACCATCACACTTTACAAGAGTAGTGTCTTTAAGATCTACTCTCCCTTTCGTTTCTTCTTCTGTTCTAAGAAAACAATCATGTTGTTCAACATCATCTGTTTCTACTGAAATTGGCAATAACGTGGCTGGATTCAACGTATTGCACCTCTTTATATGCACATGACTCGCTAACAGTGTCAACTCGTAACCTGACAATCGAGCACTAGTTAAATGCTGTGTCTTGGTCCTGTTTAACAACGTGTCCACTGCATGTGGAACCATCACAATCAACATATTATTCATCACTAACCCAGCAGACTGTCGAATAGAAACAGCTGCTGCCGCTGTGGCTCTCAAGCAACTCGGCAATGCTTAAGCTACCGGATCCAAAGTCGATGAAAAATATGCGCATGGGCGCTGCTTGTCTCCAAAAGACTGTGTCAGCACTGACAATGCACAACCCTCTTTCTCATGGACATACAGTGTAAAGGGCTTACTGTAGTCGGGGGTACCCAACACAGGAGCCGAACACAATGCATTACGCAATTCGGAAAAACGTTTCTGACAATCTTCAGACCACGGAACGGGGTTTGGTGTATCTTTATAGGTCAATGCTACCAAAGGTTTGGCCAGCAAAGAAAAATTTGGTATCCATTGTCTGCAGTATGATGTAATGCCCAAGAAAGCACGTACTTCTCTCTGTGTCCTCGGCACACTCAATTTTGCAATTGCCTGAATTCTTTCTGAGGTCAGTTTCCTTCCCTCCTTCGATAAGAGATGACCTAAGTAGGTCACTTCTTGTCGACAATATTGCAGTTTTGAAAGGGACAGTTTGTGATGTAAATCAGACAAATGACGCAACAACAACAAGGTTGCTTCTTTACAAATCTCTTCAGTATCTGTAGCGACTAGCAAATCATCAATGTACTGAATAAGGGTAGCGCCGTCAGGTAAAACAATTGCATCAAGCTGTGTTTTTAAAGCCTGACTATATATTGATGGACTTTCACAGTAGCCTTGTGGAGCGCGTTTGAAGCGGAAACTTCGGCCTCCTAAACTGAATCCAAAAATATCCCTGCTCTCCTCTGCAATCGGGATGCTGAAGAAAGCATTCTTTAAGTCAATCACCGAGAACCAGGTGGCGGAAGCTGGAATCATAGTCAATATGGCAGTTGTAGGAAGTTGGCTCTGTATGTGCTATTTCAAAGTAAGGAATAGCATGCACAGAGTCCAAGGGTTCCCCTTAGAGGTAAAATAGTGGTAAAAGGAGATAATACTAATGCTCTATTTTGTGGTAGTGTGGTCGAGCAGTAGGCTTATCCAAGGAGTAGTGTTAAGCAGTTGTTGTACATACACATAGACAATAAATGAGGTACACACACTCAGAGACAAATCCAGCCAATAGGTTTTGTTATGGAAAAATATCTTTTCTTAGTTTATTTTAAGAACCACAGGTTCAAATTTAACATGTAATATCTTGTTTGAAAGGTATTGCAGGTAAGTACATTAGGAACTTTGAATCATTTCAATTGCATGTATACTTTTCAAGTTATTCACAAATAGCCATTTTAAAAGTGGACACAGTGCAATGTTCACAGTTCCTGGGGGAGGTAAGTTTTTGTTAGTTTTACCAGGTAAGTAAGACACTTACAGGGTTCAGTTCTTGGTCCAAGGTAGCCCACCGTTGGGGGTTCAGAGCAACCCCAAAGTTACCACACCAGCAGCTCAGGGCCGGTCAGGTGCAGAGTTCAAAGTGGTGCCCAAAACGCATAGGCTTCAATGGAGAGAAGGGGGTGCCCCGGTTCCGGTCTGCTTGCAGGTAAGTACCCGCGTCTTCGGAGGGCAGACCAGGGGGGTTTTGTAGGGCACCGGGGGGGACACAAGCCCACACAGAAATTTCACCCTCAGCGGCGCGGGGGCGGCCGGGTGCAGTGTTAGAACAAGCGTCGGGTTCGCAATGGAAGTCAATGAGAGATCAAGGGATCTCTTCAGCGCTGCAGGCAGGCAAGGGGGGGCTTCCTCGGGGAAACCTCCACTTGGGCAAGGGAGAGGGACTCCTGGGGGTCACTTCTGCAGTGAAAGTCCAGTCCTTCAGGTCCTGGGGGCTGCGGGTGCAGGGTCTTTTCCAGGCGTCGGGACTTAGGTTTCAGAGAGTCGCGGTCAGGGGAAGCCTCGGGATTCCCTCTGCAGGCGGCGCTGTGGGGGCTCAGGGGGGACAGGTTTTGGTACTCACAGTCGTAGAGTAGTCCGGGGGTCCTCCCTGAGGTGTTGGTTCTCCACCAGCCGAGTCGGGGTCGCCGGGTGCAGTGTTGCAAGTCTCACGCTTCTTGCGGGGAGATTGCAGGGGTCTTTAAAGCTGCTCCTTTGGATAAAGTTGCAGTCTTTTTGGAGCAGGTCCGCTGTCCTCGGGAGTTTCTTGTCGTCGTCGAAGCAGGGCAGTCCTCAGAGGATTCAGAGGTCGCTGGTCCCTTTGGAAGGCGTCGCTGGAGCAGAGTTCTTTGGAAGGCAGGAGACAGGCCGGTGAGTTTCTGGAGCCAAGGCAGTAGTTGTCTTCTGGTCTTCCTCTGCAGGGGTTTTCAGCTAGGCAGTCCTTCTTCTTGTTGTTGCAGGAATCTAAATCTTTAGGTTCAGGGGAGCCCTTAAATACTAAATTTAAGGGCGTGTTTAGGTCTGGGGGGTTAGTAGCCAATGGCTACTAGCCCTGAGGGTGAGTACACCCTCTTTGTGCCTCCTCCCAAGGGGAGGGGGTCACATCCCTAATCCTATTGGGGGAATCCTCCATCTGCAAGATGGAGGAATTCTAAAAGTTAGAATCACCTCAGCTCAGGACACCTTAGGGGCTGTCCTGACTGGCCAGTGACTCCTCCTTGTTATTCGCATTATTTTCTCCGGCCTTGCCGCCAAAAGTGGGGGCCGGGGCCGGAGGGGGCGGGCAACTCCACTAGCTGGAGTGTCCTGCGGTGCTGTGACAAAGGGGTGAGCCTTTGAGGCTCACCGCCAGGTGTTACAGCTCCTGCCTGGGGGAGGTGTTAGCATCTCCACCCAGTGCAGGCTTTGTTTCTGGCCTCAGAGTGACAAAGGCACTCTCCCCATGGGGCCAGCAACATGTCTCTAGTGTGGCAGGCTGCTGGAACCAGTCAGCCTACACAGATAGTCGGTTAAGTTTCAGGGGGCACCTCTAAGGTGCCCTCTGGGGTGTATTTTGCAATAAAATGTACACTGGCATCAGTGTGCATTTATTGTGCTGAGAAGTTTGATACCAAACTTCCCAGTTTTCAGTGTAGCCATTATGGTGCTGTGGAGTTCGTGTTTGACAAACTCCCAGACCATATACTCTTATGGCTACCCTGCACTTACAATGTCTAAGGTTTTGTTAAGACACTGTAGGGGTACCATGCTCATGCACTGGTACCCTCACCTATGGTATAGTGCACCCTGCCTTAGGGCTGTAAGGCCTGCTAGAGGGGTGACTGACCTATACTTGCATAGGCAGTGAGAGGCTGGCATGGCACCCTGAGGGGAGTGCCATGTCGACTTACTCGTTTTGTTCTCACTAGCACACACAAGCTGGCAAGCAGTGTGTCTGTGCTGAGTGAGAGGTCTCCAGGGTGGCATAAGACATGCTGCAGCCCTTAGAGACCTTCCTTGGCATCAGGGCCCTTGGTACTAGCAGTACCAGTTACAAGGGACTTATCTGGATGCCAGGGTCTGCCAATTGTGGATACAAAAGTACAGGTTAGGGAAAGAACACTGGTGCTGGGGCCTGGTTAGCAGGCCTCAGCACACTTTCAATTGTAAACATAGCATCAGCAAAGGCAAAAAGTCAGGGGGCAACCATGCCAAGGAGGCATTTCCTTACACAACCCCCCCCCCAAACGAAAGAGGATGAGACTAACCTTTCCCAAGAGAGTCTTCATTTTCTAAGTGGAAGAACCTGGAAAGGCCATCTGCATTGGCATGGGCAGTCCCAGGTCTGTGTTCCACTATAAAGTCCATTCCCTGTAGGGAGATGGACCACCTCAACAGTTTTGGATTTTCACCTTTCATTTGCATCAGCCATTTGAGAGGTCTGTGGTCAGTTTGAACTAGGAAGTGAGTCCCAAAGAGGTATGGTCTCAGCTTCTTCAGGGACCAAACCACAGCAAAGGCCTCCCTCTCAATGGCACTCCAACGCTGCTCCCTGGGGAGTAACCTCCTGCTAATGAAAGCAACAGGCTGGTCAAGGCCATCATCATTTGTTTGGGACAAAACTGCCCCTATCCCATGTTCAGAGGCATCTGTCTGCACAATGAACTGCTTAGAATAATCTGGAGCTTTTAGAACTGGTGCTGAGCACATTGCTTGTTTCAGGGTGTCAAAGGCCTGTTGGCATTCTACAGTCCAGTTCACTTTCTTGGGCATTTTCTTGGAGGTGAGTTCAGTGAGGGCTGTCACAATGGATCCATATCCCTTCACAAACCTCCTGTAATACCCAGCCAAGCCAAGGAATGCCCTGACTTGAGTCTGGGTTTTTGGAGCTACCCAGTCCAGAATAGTCTGGATCTTGGGTTGGAGTGGCTGAACTTGGCCTCCACCTACAAGGTGGCCCAAGTAAACCACAGTTCCCTGCCCTATCTGGCATTTGGATGCCTTGATAGAGAGGCCTACAGATTGCAGAGCCTTCAAAACCTTCTTCAGGTGGACCAGGTGATCCTGCCAGGTGGAGCTAAAGACAGCAATATCATCAAGATAAGCTGTGCTAAAGGACTCCAAACCAGCAAGGACTTGATTCACCAACCTTTGGAAGGTGGCAGGGGCATTCTTTAAACCAAAGGGCATAACAGTAAACGGATAATGCCCATCAGGTGCGGAGAATGCTGTTTTCTCTTTTGCTCCAGGTGCCATTTTTATTTGCCAGTACCCTGCTGTCAAGTCAAAGGTACTTAAGAATTTGGCAGCACCTAATTTGTCTATGAGCTCATCAGCTCTAGGAATTGGATGGGCGTCTGTCTTGGTGACAGAGTTGAGCCCTCTGTAGTCCACACAAAACCTCATCTCTTTCTTTCCATCTTTGGTGTGAGGTTTGGGGACTAAGACCACTGGGCTAGCCCAGGGGCTGTCAGAGCGCTCAATCACTCCCAATTCCAGCATCTTGTGAACTTCCACTTTGATGCTTTCCTTAACATGGTCAGACTGTCTAAAAATTTTGTTTTTGACAGGCATGCTGTCTCCAGTGTCCACATCATGGGTACACAGGTGTGTCTGACCAGGGGTTAGGGAGAAGAGTTCAGGAAACTGTTGTAGGACTCTCCTACAATCAGCTTGCTGTTGGCCAGAGAGGGTGTCTGAGTAGATCACTCCATCTACTGAGCCATCTTTTGGGTCTGATGACAGAAGATCAAGGAGAGGTTCACTCTCTGCCTCCTGATCCTCATCTGTTACCATCAACAGATTTACATCAGCCCTGTCATGGAAGAGCTTAAGGCGGTTCACATGGATCACCCTCTTGGGGCTCCTGCTTGTGCCCAGGTCCACCAGGTAGGTGACCTGACTCTTCCTTTCTAGCACTGGGTAAGGGCCACTCCATTTGTCCTGAAGTGCCCTGGGAGCCACAGGCTCCAGAACCCAGACTTTCTGCCCTGGTTGGAACTCAACCATTGCAGCCTTTTGGTCATACCAAAACTTCTGGAGCTGTTGGCTGGCCTCAAGGTTTTTGCTTGCCTTTTCCATGTACTCTGCCATTCTAGAGCGAAGGCCAAGTACATAGTCCACTATGTCCTGTTTAGGCTCATGAAGAGGTCTCTCCCAGCCTTCTTTAACAAGAGCAAGTGGTCCCCTTACAGGGTGACCAAACAGAAGTTCAAAGGGTGAGAATCCTACTCCCTTCTGTGGCACCTCTCTGTAAGCGAAAAGCAGACATGGCAAGAGGACATCCCATCTCCTTTTGAGCTTTTCTGGGAGCCCCATGATCATGCCTTTTAATGTCTTGTTGAATCTCTCAACTAAGCCATTAGTTTGTGGATGGTATGGTGTAGTGAATTTGTAAGTCACCCCACACTCATTCCACATGTGTTTTAGGTATGCTGACATGAAGTTGGTACCTCTGTCAGACACCACCTCCTTAGGGAAACCCACTCTGGTAAAGATACCAATGAGGGCCTTGGCTACTGCAGGGGCAGTAGTCGACCTAAGGGGAATAGCTTCAGGATACCTAGTAGCATGATCCACTACTACTAGGATATACATATTTCCTGAGGCTGTGGGAGGTTCTAGTGGACCAACTATGTCCACACCCACTCTTTCAAAGGGGACCCCCACCACTGGAAGTGGAATGAGGGGGGCCTTTGGATGCCCACCTGTCTTACCACTGGCTTGACAGGTGGGGCAGGAGAGGCAAAACTCCTTAACCTTGTGGGACATATTGGGCCAGTAGAAGTGGTTGACTAACCTCTCCCACGTCTTGGTTTGTCCCAAATGCCCAGCAAGGGGAATATCATGGGCTAAGGTCAGAATAAACTCTCTGAACGACTGAGGCACTACCACTCTCCTAGTGGCACCAGGTTTGGGGTCTCTGGCCTCAGTGTACAGGAGTCCATCTTCCCAATAGACCCTATGTGTTCCATTTTTCTTGCCCTTGGACTCTTCAGCAGCTTACTGCCTAAGGCCTTCAAGAGAGGGACAGGTTTCTTGTCCCTTACACAGCTCCTCCCTTGAGGGTCCCCCTGGGCCTAAGAGCTCAACCTGATAAGGTTCAAGCTCCAAAGGCGCAGTTCCCTCAGAAGGCAGAACTTCTTCCTGAGAAGAGAGGTTCTCTTTTTCTGACTGTGTTGCAGTTGGTTTCCCAACTGACTTTCCTTTTCTCTTGGTAGGCTGGGCCTTTCTTCCAGACTCCAGCTCTACTTTTTCACCCTGTGCCTTGCACTGTGCTCTTGTTTTTACACACACCAGTTCAGGGATACCCAGCATGGCTGCATGGGTTTTTAGTTCTACCTCAGCCCATGCTGAGGACTCCAGGTCATTTCCAAGCAGACATTCTACTGGGATGTTTGAGGAGACCACCACCTGTTTCAGGCCATTGACTCCTCCCCATTCTAAAGTTACCATTGCCATGGGATGTGCTTTAGTCTGATTGTCAGCGTTGGTGACTGTATAGGTTTTTCCAGTCAGGTATTGGCCAGGGGAAACCAGTTTCTCTGTCACCATGGTGACACTGGCACCTGTATCCCTCAGGCCCTCTACACTTGTCCCATTAATAAAGAGCTGCTGCCTGTATTTTTGCATGTTAGGCGGCCAGGCAGCTAGTGTGGCTAAATCCACCCCACCCTCAGAGACTAGAGTAGCTTCAGTGTGGACCCTGATTTGCTCTGGGCACACTGTTGATCCCACTTGGAGACTAGCCATTCCAGTGTTACCTGGATTGGAGTTTGGAGTGGAACTTTTCTTGGGACAGGCCTTGTCTCCAGTTTGGTGTCCAGACTGACTACAGTTTCGACACCAGGCCTTTTTGGGATCAAAGTTTTTACCCTTGTACCCAGGATTGTTTTGTGAAGAGGCTCTGGGCCCACCCTCCTGTGCAGGTTTTTGGGGGCCTGTAGAAGACTCTTTACTATTTTTATCTTTGGTTGTCTCACCACCTTTCCCCTGGGGAGGTTTTGTGACCCCTTTCTTTTGGTCACCCCCTGTGGAAGTTTTGGACACCCTAGTCTTGACCCAATGGTCCGCCTTCTTTCCCAATTCTTGGGGAGAAATTGGTCCTAGGTCCACCAGATGCTGATGCAGTTTGTCATTGAAACAATTACTTAACAGGTGTTCTTTCACAAATAAATTGTACAGCCCATCATAATTACTTACACCACTGCCTTGAATCCAACCATCTAGTGTTTTTACTGAGTAGTCTACAAAGTCAACCCAGGTCTGGCTCGAGGATTTTTGAGCCCCCCTGAATCTAATCCTATACTCCTCAGTGGAGAATCCAAAGCCCTCAATCAGGGTACCCTTCATGAGGTCATAAGATTCTGCATCTTTTCCAGAAAGTGTGAGGAGTCTATCCCTACACTTTCCTGTGAACATTTCCCAAAGGAGAGCACCCCAGTGAAATTTGTTCACTTTTCTGGTTACACTAGCCCTCTCAAAAGCTGTGAACCATTTGGTGATGTCATCACCATCTTCATATTTAGTTACAATCCCTTTGGGGATTTTCAACATGTCAGGAGAATCTCTGACCCTAGTTATGTTGCTGCCACCATTGATGGGTCCTAGGCCCATCTCTTGTCTTTCCCTTTCTATGGCTAGGATCTGTCTTTCCAAAACCAATCTTTTGGCCATCCTGGCTAACTGGATGTCCTCTTCACTGGAGTTATCCTCAGTGATTTCAGAGTTGTTGGTCCCTCCTGTGAGGGAACCAGCATCTCTGACTATTATTTGTGGAGTCAGGGCTTGAGAAGCCCTGTTCTCCCTAAGTAGGACTGGTAGGGGGGAATTTTCCTCCAAGTCACTATCTTCATCCTCTGTGTTGCCATCCTCAGAGGGGTTGGCCTTTTCAAACTCTGCCAACAGCTCCTGGAGCTGTAGTTTGGAAGGTCTGGGGCCCATTACTATTTTCTTTATTTTACAGAGTGACCTTAGCTCCCTCATCTTAAGATGGAGGTAAGGTGTGGTGTCGAGTTCCACCACATTCATCTCTGCACTAGACATTATGCTTCTAAAAGTTGGAATACTTTTTAAGAAACTAAAACTGGTTCTAGAATCTAATTCAAACTTTTACAAACTTTTAAACTCTAAAAGAAATGCTAACAGGGACTAACACAAGGCCCTAGCAGGACTTTAAAGAATTTAGAAAACTTTTTAAATTGCAAAAATCAATTTCTAATGACAATTTTGGAATTTGTCGTGTGATCAGGTATTGGCTGAGTAGTCCAGCAAATGCAAAGTCTTGTACCCCACCGCTGATCCACCAATGTAGGAAGTTGGCTCTGTATGTGCTATTTCAAAGTAAGGAATAGCATGCACAGAGTCCAAGGGTTCCCCTTAGAGGTAAAATAGTGGTAAAAAGAGATAATACTAATGCTCTATTTTGTGGTAGTGTGGTCGAGCAGTAGGCTTATCCAAGGAGTAGTGTTAAGCATTTGTTGTACATACACATAGACAATAAATGAGGTACACATACTCAGAGACAAATCCAGCCAATAGGTTTTGTTATAGAAAAATATATTTTCTTAGTTTATTTTAAGAACCACAGGTTCAAATTTAACATGTAATATCTTGTTTGAAAGGTATTGCAGGTAAGTACATTAGGAACTTTGAATCATTTCAATTGCATGTATACTTTTCAAGTTATTCACAAATAGCTATTTTAAAAGTGGACACAGTGCAATTTTCACAGTTCCTGGGGGAGGTAAGTTTTTGTTAGTTTTACCAGGTAAGTAAGACACTTACAGGGTTCAGTTCTTGGTCCAAGGTAGCCCACCGTTGGGGGTTCAGAGCAACCCCAAAGTTACCACACCAGCAGCTCAGGGCCGGTCAGGTGCAGAGTTCAAAGTGGTGCCCAAAACGCATAGGCTTCAATGGAGAGAAGGGGGTGCCCCGGTTCCGGTCTGCTTGCAGGTAAGTACCCGCGTCTTCGGAGGGCAGACCAGGGGGGTTTTGTAGGGCACCGGGGGGGACACAAGCCCACACAGAAATTTCACCCTCAGCGGCGCGGGGGCGGCCGGGTGCAGTGTTAGAACAAGCGTCGGGTTCGCAATGGAAGTCAATGAGAGATCAAGGGATCTCTTCAGCGCTGCAGGCAGGCAAGGGGGGGCTTCCTCAGGGAAAGCTCCACTTGGGCAAGGGAGAGGGACTCCTGGGGGTCACTTCTGCAGTGAAAGTCCGGTCCTTCAGGTCCTGGGGGCTGCGGGTGCAGGGTCTTTTCCAGGCGTCGGGACTTAGGTTTCAGAGAGTCGCGGTCAGGGGACGCCTCGGGATTCCCTCTGCAGGCGGCGCTGTGGGGGATCAGGGGGGACAGGTTTTGGTACTCACAGTCGTAGAGTAGTCCGGGGGTCCTCCCTGAGGTGTTGGTTCTCCACCAGCCGAGTCGGGGTCGCCGGGTGCAGTGTTGCAAGTCTCACGCTTCTTGCGGGGAGATTGCAGGGGTCTTTAAAGCTGCTCCTTTGGATAAAGTTACAGTCTTTTTGGAGCAGGCCCGCTGTCCTCGGGAGTTTCTTGTCGTCGTCGAAGCAGGGCAGTCCTCAGAGGATTCAGAGGTCGCTGGTCCCTTTGGAAGGCGTCGCTGGAGCAGAGTTCTTTGGAAGGCAGGAGACAGGCCGGTGAGTTTCTGGAGCCAAGGCAGTAGTTGTCTTCTGGTCTTCCTCTGCAGGGGTTTTCAGCTAGGCAGTCCTTCTTCTTGTTGTTGCAGGAATCTAAATCTTTAGGTTCAGGGGAGCCCTTAAATACTAAATTTAAGGGCGTGTTTAGGTCTGGGGGGTTAGTAGCCAATGGCAACTAGCCCTGAGGGTGAGTACACCCTCTTTGTGCCTCCTCCCAAGGGGAGGGGGTCACATCCCTAATCCTATTGGGGGAATCCTCCATCTGCAAGATGGAGGATTTCTAAAAGTTAGAATCACCTCAGCTCAGGACACCTTAGGGGCTGTCCTGACTGGCCAGTGACTCCTCCTTGTTATTCTCATTATTTTCTCCGGCCTTGCCGTCAAAAGTGGGGGCCGGGGCCGGAGGGGGCGGGCAACTCCACTAGCTGGAGTGTCCTGCGGTGCTGTGACAAAGGGGTGAGCCTTTGAGGCTCACCGCCAGGTGTTACAGCTCCTGCCTGGGGGAGGTGTTAGCATCTCCACCCAGTGCAGGCTTTGTTACTGGCCTCAGAGTGACAAAGGCACTCTCCCCATGGGGCCAGCAACATGTCTCTAGTGTGGCAGGCTGCTGGAACCAGTCAGCCTACACAGATAGTCGGTTAAGTTTCAGGGGGCACCTCTAAGGTGCCCTCTGGGGTATATTTTACAATAAAATGTACACTGGCATCAGTGTGCATTTATTGTGCTGAGAAGTTTGATACCAAACTTCCCAGTTTTCAGTGTAGCCATTATGGTGCTGTGGAGTTCGTGTTTGACAAACTCCCAGACCATATACTCTTATGGCTACCCTGCACTTACAATGTCTAAGGTTTTGTTTAGACACTGTAGGGGTACCATGCTCATGCACTGGTACCCTCACCTATGGTATAGTGCACCCTGCCTTAGGGCTGTAAGGCCTGCTAGAGGGGTGACTGACCTATACTTGCATAGGCAGTGAGAGGCTGGCATGGCACCCTGAGGGGAGTGCCATGTCGACTTACTCGTTTTGTTCTCACTAGCACACACAAGCTGGCAAGCAGTGTGTCTGTGCTGAGTGAGAGGTCTCCAGGGTGGCATAATACATGCTGCAGCCCTTAGAGACCTTCCTTGGCATCAGGGCCCTTGGTACTAGCAGTACCAGTTACAAGGGACTTATCTGGATGCCAGGGTCTGCCAATTGTGGATACAAAAGTACAGGTTAGGGAAAGAACACTGGTGCTGGGGCCTGGTTAGCAGGCCTCAGCACACTTTCAATTGTAAACATAGCATCAGCAAAGGCAAAAAGTCAGGGGGCAACCATGCCAAGGAGGCATTTCCTTACACAACCCCCCCCCCCCAAACGAAAGAGGATGAGACTAACCTTTCCCAAGAGAGTCTTCATTTTCTAAGTGGAAGAACCTGGAAAGGCCATCTGCATTGGCATGGGCAGTCCCAGGTCTGTGTTCCACTATAAAGTCCATTCCCTGTAGGGAGATGGACCACCTCAACAGTTTTGGATTTTCACCTTTCATTTGCATCAGCCATTTGAGAGGTCTGTGGTCAGTTTGAACTAGGAAGTAAGTCCCAAAGAGGTATGGTCTCAGCTTCTTCAGGGACCAAACCACAGCAAAGGCCTCCCTCTCAATGGCACTCCAACGCTGCTCCCTGGGGAGTAACCTCCTGCTAATGAAAGCAACAGGCTGGTCAAGGCCATCATCATTTGTTTGGGACAAAACTGCCCCTATCCCATGTTCAGAGGCATCTGTCTGCACAATGAACTGCTTAGAATAATCTGGAGCTTTTAGAACTGGTGCTGAGCACATTGCTTGTTTCAGGGTGTCAAAGGCCTGTTGGCATTCTACAGTCCAGTTCACTTTCTTGGGCATTTTCTTGGAGGTGAGTTCAGTGAGGGCTGTCACAATGGATCCATATCCCTTCACAAACCTCCTGTAATACCCAGTCAAGCCAAGGAATGCCCTGACTTGAGTCTGGGTTTTTGGAGCTACCCAGTCCAGA
Source organism: Pleurodeles waltl (assembly GCF_031143425.1). Classification (NCBI taxonomy): domain Eukaryota; kingdom Metazoa; phylum Chordata; class Amphibia; order Caudata; family Salamandridae; genus Pleurodeles; species Pleurodeles waltl. Next base: position 554,417,749 of record NC_090445.1, read on the forward strand.
ATAGTCTGGATCTTGGGTTGGAGTGGCTGAACTTGGCCTCCACCTACAAGGTGGCCCAAGTAAACCACAGTTCCCTGCCCTATCTGGCATTTGGATGCCTTGATAGAGAGGCCTGCAGATTGCAGAGCCTTCAAAACCTTCTTCAGGTGGACCAGGTGATCCTGCCAGGTGGAGCTAAAGACAGCAATATCATCAAGATAAGCTGTGCTAAAGGACTCCAAACCAGCAAGGACTTGATTCACCAACCTTTGGAAGGTGGCAGGGGCATTCTTTAAACCAAAGGGCATAACAGTAAACTGATAATGCCCATCAGGTGTGGAGAATGCTGTTTTCTCTTTTGCTCCAGGTGCCATTTTTATTTGCCAGTACCCTGCTGTCAAGTCAAAGGTACTTAAGAATTTGGCAGCACCTAATTTGTCTATGAGCTCATCAGCTCTAGGAATTGGATGGGCGTCTGTCTTGGTGACAGAGTTGAGCCCTCTTTAGTCCACACAAAACCTCATCTCTTTCTTTCCATCTTTGGTGTGAGGTTTGGGGACTAAGACCACTGGGCTAGCCCAGGGGCTGTCAGAGCGCTCAATCACTCCCAATTCCAGCATCTTGTGGACTTCCACTTTGATGCTTTCCTTAACATGGTCAGACTGTCTAAAAATTTTGTTTTTGACAGGCATGCTGTCTCCTGTGTCCACATCATGGGTACACAGGTGTGTCTGACCAGGGGTTAGGGAGAAGAGTTCAGGAAACTGTTGTAGGACTCTCCTACAATCAGCTTGCTGTTGGCCAGAGAGGGTGTCTGAGTAGATCACTCCATCTACTGAGCCATCTTTTGGGTCTGATGACAGAAGATCAGGGAGAGGTTCACTCTCTGCCTCCTGATCCTCATCTGTTACCATCAACAGATTTACATCAGCCCTGTCATGGAAGAGCTTAAGGCGGTTCACATGGATCACCCTCTTGGGGCTCCTGCTTGTGCCCAGGTCCACCAGGTAGGTGACCTGACTCTTCCTTTCTAGCACTGGGTAAGGGCCACTCCATTTGTCCTGAAGTGCCCTGGGAGCCACAGGCTCCAGAACCCAGACTTTCTGCCCTGGTTGGAACTCAACCATTGCAGCCTTTTGGTCATACCAAAACTTCTGGAGCTGTTGGCTGGCCTCAAGGTTTTTGCTTGCCTTTTCCATGTACTCTGCCATTTTAGAGCGAAGGCCAAGTACATAGTCCACTATGTCCTGTTTAGGCTCATGAAGAGGTCTCTCCCAGCCTTCTTTAACAAGAGCAAGTGGTCCCCTTACAGGGTGACCAAACAGAAGTTCAAAGGGTGAGAATCCTACTCCCTTCTGTGGCACCTCTCTGTAAGCGAAAAGCAGACATGGCAAGAGGACATCCCATCTCCTTTTGAGCTTTTCTGGGAGCCCCATGATCATGCCTTTTAATGTCTTGTTGAATCTCTCAACTAAGCCATTAGTTTGTGGATGGTATGGTGTAGTGAATTTGTAAGTCACCCCAAACTCATTCCACATGTGTTTTAGGTATGCTGACATGAAGTTGGTACCTCTGTCAGACACCACCTCCTTAGGGAAACCCACTCTGGTAAAGATACCAATGAGGGCCTTGGCTACTGCAGGGGCAGTAGTCGACCTAAGGGGAATAGCTTCAGGATACCTAGTAGCATGATCCACTACTACTAGGATATACATATTTCCTGAGGCTGTGGGAGGTTCTAGTGGACCAACTATGTCCACACCCACTCTTTCAAAGGGGACCCCCACCACTGGAAGTGGAATGAGGGGGGCCTTTGGATGCCCACCTGTCTTACCACTGGCTTGACAGGTGGGGCAGGAGAGGCAAAACTCCTTAACCTTGTGGGACATATTGGGCCAGTAGAAGTGGTTGACTAACCTCTCCCACGTCTTGGTTTGTCCCAAATGCCCAGCAAGGGGAATATCATGGGCTAAGGTCAGAATAAACTCTCTGAACGACTGAGGCACTACCACTCTCCTAGTGGCACCAGGTTTGGGGTCTCTGGCCTCAGTGTACAGGAGTCCATCTTCCCAATAGACCCTATGTGTTCCATTTTTCTTGCCCTTGGACTCTTCAGCAGCTTGCTGCCTAAGGCCTTCAAGAGAGGGACAGGTTTCTGGTCCCTTACACAGCTCCTCCCTTGAGGGTCCCCCTGGGCCTAAGAGCTCAACCTGATAAGGTTCAAGCTCCAAAGGCGCAGTTCCCTCAGAAGGCAGAACTTCTTCCTGAGAAGAGAGGTTCTCTTTTTCTGACTGTGTTGCAGTTGGTTTCCCAACTGACTTTCCTTTTCTCTTGGTAGGCTGGGCCTTTCTTCCAGACTCCAGCTCTACTTTTTCACCCTGTGCCTTGCACTGTGCTCTTGTTTTTACACACACCAGTTCAGGGATACCCAGCATGGCTGCATGGGTTTTTAGTTCTACCTCAGCCCATGCTGAGGACTCCAGGTCATTTCCAAGCAGACAGTCTAATGGGATGTTTGAGGAGACCACCACCTGTTTCAGGCCATTGACCCCTCCCCATTCTAAAGTTACCATTGCCATGGGATGTGCTTTAGTCTGATTGTCAGCGTTGGTGACTGTATAGGTTTTTCCAGTCAGGTATTGGCCAGGGGAAACCAGTTTCTCTGTCACCATGGTGACACTGGCACCTGTATCCGTCAGGCCCTCTACACTTGTCCCATTAATAAAGAGCTGCTGCCTGTATTTTTGCATGTTAGGCGGCCAGGCAGCTAGTGTGGCTAAATCCACCCCACCCTCAGAGACTAGAGTAGCTTCAGTGTGGACCCTGATTTGCTCTGGGCACACTGTTGATCCCACTTGGAGACTAGCCATTCCAGTGTTACCTGGATTAGAGTTTGGAGTGGAACTTTTCTTGGGACAGGCCTTGTCTCCAGTTTGGTGTCCAGACTGACTACAGTTTCGACACCAGGCCTTTTTGGGATCAAAGTTTTTACCCTTGTACCCAGGATTGTTTTGTGAAGAGGCTCTGGGCCCACCCTCCTGTGCAGGTTTTTGGGGGCCTGTAGAAGACTCTTTACTATTTTTATCTTTGGTTGTCTCACCACCTTTCCCCTGGGGAGGTTTTGTGACCCCTTTCTTTTGGTCACCCCCTGTGGAAGTTTTGGACACCCTAGTCTTGACCCAATGGTCCGCCTTCTTTCCCAATTCTTGGGGAGAAATTGGTCCTAGGTCCACCAGATGCTGATGCAGTTTGTCATTGAAACAATTACTTAACAGGTGTTCTTTCACAAATAAATTGTACAGCCCATCATAATTACTTACACCACTGCCTTGAATCCAACCATCTAGTGTTTTTACTGAGTAATCTACAAAGTCAACCCAGGTCTGGCTCGAGGATTTTTGAGCCCCCCTGAATCTAATCCTATACTCCTCAGTGGAGAATCCAAAGCCCTCAATCAGGGTACCCTTCATGAGGTCATAAGATTCTGCATCTTTTCCAGAGAGTGTGAGGAGTCTATCCCTACACTTTCCTGTGAACATTTCCCAAAGGAGAGCACCCCAGTGAGATTTGTTCACTTTTCTGGTTACACAAGCCCTCTCAAAAGCTGTGAACCATTTGGTGATGTCATCACCATCTTCATATTTAGTTACAATCCCTTTGGGGATTTTCAACATGTCAGGAGAATCTCTGACCCTAGTTATGTTGCTGCCACCATTGATGGGTCCTAGGCCCATCTCTTGTCTTTCCCTTTCTATGGCTAGGATCTGTCTTTCCAAAACCAATCTTTTGGCCATCCTGGCTAACTGGATGTCCTCTTCACTGGAGTTATCCTCAGTGATTTCAGAGTTGTTGGTCCCTCCTGTGAGGGAACCAGCATCTCTGACTATTATTTGTGGAGTCAGGGCTTGAGAAGCCCTGTTCTCCCTAAGTAGGACTGGTAGGGGGGAATTTTCCTCCAAGTCACTATCTTCATCCTCTGTGTTGCCATCCTCAGAGGGGTTGGCCTTTTCAAACTCTGCCAACAGCTCCTGGAGCTGTAGTTTGGAAGGTCTGGGGCCCATTACTATTTTCTTTATTTTACAGAGTGACCTTAGCTCCCTCATCTTAAGATGGAGGTAAGGTGTGGTGTCGAGTTCCACCACATTCATCTCTGCACTAGACATTATGCTTCTAAAAGTTGGAATACTTTTTAAGAAACTAAAACTGGTTCTAGAATCTAATTCAAACTTTTACAAACTTTTAAACTCTAAAAGAAATGCTAACAGGGACTAACACAAGGCCCTAGCAGGACTTTAAAGAATTTAGAAAACTTTTTAAATTGCAAAAATCAATTTCTAATGACAATTTTGGAATTTGTCGTGTGATCAGGTATTGGCTGAGTAGTCCAGCAAATGCAAAGTCTTGTACCCCACCGCTGATCCACCAATGTAGGAAGTTGGCTCTGTATGTGCTATTTCAAAGTAAGGAATAGCATGCACAGAGTCCAAGGGTTCCCCTTAGAGGTAAAATAGTGGTAAAAAGAGATAATACTAATGCTCTATTTTGTGGTAGTGTGGTCGAGCAGTAGGCTTATCCAAGGAGTAGTGTTAAGCATTTGTTGTACATACACATAGACAATAAATGAGGTACACACACTCAGAGACAAATCCAGCCAATAGGTTTTGTTATAGAAAAATATCTTTTCTTAGTTTATTTTAAGAACCACAGGTTCAAATTTAACATGTAATATCTTGTTTGAAAGGTATTGCAGGTAAGTACATTAGGAACTTTGAATCATTTCAATTGCATGTATACTTTTCAAGTTATTCACAAATAGCTATTTTAAAAGTGGACACAGTGTAATTTTCACAGTTCCTGGGGGAGGTAAGTTTTTGTTAGTTTTACCAGGTAAGTAAGACACTTACAGGGTTCAGTTCTTGGTCCAAGGTAGCCCACCGTTGGGGGTTCAGAGCAACCCCAAAGTTACCACACCAGCAGCTCAGGGCCGGTCAGGCGCAGAGTTCAAAGTGGTGCCCAAAACGCATAGGCTTCAATGGAGAGAAGGGGGTGCCCCGGTTCCGGTCTGCTTGCAGGTAAGTACCCGTGTCTTCGGAGGGCAGACCAGGGGGGTTTTGTAGGGCACCGGGGGGGACACAAGCCCACACAGAAATTTCACCCTCAGCGGCGCGGGGGCGGCCGGGTGCAGTGTTAGAACAAGCGTCGGGTTCGCGATGGAAGTCAATGAGAGATCAAGGGATCTCTTCAGTGCTGCAGGCAGGCAAGGGGGGGCTTCCTCGGGGAAACCTCCAATTGGGCAAGGGAGAGGGACTCCTGGGGGTCACTTCTGCAGTGAAAGTCCGGTCCTTCAGGTCCTGGGGGCTGCGGGTGCAGGGTCTTTTCCAGGCGTCGGGACTTAGGTTTCAGAGAGTCGCAGTCAGGGGAAGCCTCGGGATTCCCTCTGCAGGCGGCGCTGTGGGGGCTCAGGGGGGACAGGTTTTGGTACTCACAGTCGTAGAGTAGTCCGGGGGTCCTCCCTGAGGTGTTGGTTCTCCACCAGCCGAGTCGGGGTCGCCGGGTGCAGTGTTGCAAGTCTCACGCTTCTTGCGGGGAGATTGCAGGGGTCTTTAAAGCTGCTCCTTTGGATAAAGTTGCAGTCTTTTTGGAGCAGGTCCGCTGTCCTCGGGAGTTTCTTGTCGTCGTCGAAGCAGGGCAGTCCTCAGAGGATTCAGAGGTCGCTGGTCCCTTTGGAAGGCGTCGCTGGAGCAGAGTTCTTTGGAAGGCAGGAGACAGGCCGGTGAGTTTCTGGAGCCAAGGCAGTAGTTGTCTTCTGGTCTTCCTCTGCAGGGGTTTTCAGCTAGGCAGTCCTTCTTCTTGTTGTTGCAGGAATCTAAATCTTTAGGTTCAGGGGAGCCCTTAAATACTAAATTTAAGGGCGTGTTTAGGTCTGGGGGGTTAGTAGCCAATGGCTACTAGCCCTGAGGGTGAGTACACCCTCTTTGTGCCTCCTCCCAAGGGGAGGGGGTCACATCCCTAATCCTATTGGGGGAATCCTCCATCTGCAAGATGGAGGATTTCTAAAAGTTAGAGTCACCTCAGCTCAGGACACCTTAGGGGCTGTCCTGACTGGCCAGTGACTCCTCCTTGTTATTCTCATTATTTTCTCCGGCCTTGCCGCCAAAAGTGGGTGCCGGGGCCGGACGGGGCGGGCAACTCCACTAGCTGGAGTGTCCTGCGGTGCTGTGACAAAGGGGTGAGCCTTTGAGGCTCACCGCCAGGTGTTACAGCTCCTGCCTGGGGGAGGTGTTAGCATCTCCACCCAGTGCAGGCTTTGTTACTGGCCTCAGAGTGACAAAGGCACTCTCCCCATGGGGCCAGCAACATGTCTCTAGTGTGGCAGGCTGCTGGAACCAGTCAGCCTACACAGATAGTCGGTTAAGTTTCAGGGGGCACCTCTAAGGTGCCCTCTGGGTTGTATTTTGCAATAAAATGTACACTGGCATCAGTGTGCATTTATTGTGCTGAGAAGTTTGATACCAAACTTCCCAGTTTTCAGTGTAGCCATTATGGTGCTGTGGAGTTCGTGTTTGACAAACTCCCAGACCATATACTCTTATGGCTACCCTGCACTTACAATGTCTAAGGTTTTGTTTAGACACTGTAGGGGTACCATGCTCATGCACTGGTACCCTCACCTATGGTATAGTGCACCCTGCCTTAGGGCTGTAAGGCCTGCTAGAGGGGTGACTGACCTATACTTGCATAGGCAGTGAGAGGCTGGCATGGCACCCTGAGGGGAGTGCCATGTCGACTTACTCGTTTTGTTCTCACTAGCACACACAAGCTGGCAAGCAGTGTGTCTGTGCTGAGTGAGAGGTCTCCAGGGTGGCATAAGACATGCTGCAGCCCTTAGAGACCTTCCTTGGCATCAGGGCCCTTGGTACTAGCAGTACCAGTTACAAGGGACTTATCTGGATGCCAGGGTCTGCCAATTGTGGATACAAAAGTACAGGTTAGGGAAAGAACACTGGTGCTGGGGCCTGGTTAGCAGGCCTCAGCACACTTTCAATTGTAAACATAGCATCAGCAAAGGCAAAAAGTCAGGGGGCAACCATGCCAAGGAGGCATTTCCTTACAGCAGTGATATCAGGAACAACTGGAAACTGTGGCACAACTATTTTATTTACCTCTCTAAGATCAATCACGAGCCTGTAAACAGGTGGCTTAGAGGGGTCAGTACGTTTCAAAACAGGCAGAACAAAACTATTACAAACGTTGCCTCTTGTCTCTTCAATTACATCTTTTTCAATTAAATCATAAATGATTGCTAGCAACGCCTTTTCACCTTCACTAGAGATCTTGTATTGTTGAATGCGTGGTAATTTAACATTGGCTTTCAATGTCACAACATAAGGCGGTATTTCCAACAGACCCACATCATTAGGACCAGTAGCCCAAATGGTATCAGGAAGAAACGACAATTCGATCGGAAGTTTATCCTTTGAGAAATACATTGGCGAGACCACTTTCCTACCCAGTGTAAGTTGTACTCCCGAAGGAGAACAATATAATGTCGCATACAATCTTTTCAACAAATCCAATCCTAACAAGTTTTCACCACAACCTGTCGTCAGAATAAGGGGTGCTTCCAATTCACAAGGTCCAACAGAAAGGGACATAGGACTAGAAATCGGGTTCCTAACCGGGGCGCCAGAAAAACCTTCTGAAACATTCATCTCGCCAGACAAAGGTGCGCCAGGGAGTTTTGAGTGCATAATAGAACTCTTTGTAGCACCAGTATCCAACAGAAAAGGCTCTGACACACCTGAGGTAATTACCTTAACATAGTGTCCATTCTGATCCACTGGAACTAAAAAATCTCCCTCTCTTCGTCTATGGCTGTCCTAGCAATTATTACCTTCCAAGTTCTCATCTTCTCCATAGTAGTCGTCAGCATAGTACTGAGCTGTCCTACCAGACACGTTATGTTGCTGGTCAAAACTATTCATTGAGTTTTGAGACGGAAAGGAACGCGTGTTCTGGGGAAAACTTCCACGTCCTCTACCTCTAGGAGCTTGTTGAACACCTCGACCTCTTGCGCCAGAAGCACCATTCGTACGCTGTAACAAAATAGGACAACTATACTTGAAATGACCCTCTTCTTTACAATATGAACACTGATTGGGACCTACAGGAACACGTGGTTGAGAAAACTCGAACCTTTGCGAGTTTCTCTGGAACTGTTGAGGTTGCTGATAGTTACTCTGACCACCACGTGGCGGATACGCCTGTTGTAAAAGAACCTTCGTCTTTAATTCTTTAGTTTTCTTGTCTGCTCTATCCTTCTCATCTTTATCCCTATTTTCGTAGTACTGTGCAGTAGCCAATATTTGTGCTGAAGAGGAAACGGCCCAAGAACTCTCTGAATCCTTCAATTTCTTACACAGCTCTGCAAGCAAATTGTGCACAAACTTGTCAACGAACAACCGTTGACCACCTTCTGTACTCATATCTTGACCACTGTGGTCGATAAACGTTTCCTCAAACCTGGTGAACAAATCAGACACTGTTTCATCTTTCTTCTGCTTACACGCAGACAATTTATCCCAATTCACACGCATCGCAGGCATTAAAGTCTTCATGTAAGTAATGATCCTAGCAGGCAGTTCTGCTACCAAAGGCTCAGGCTTGGCACCACCAACTTGTCTATCATTTGCAGCACTAATATTAGCCCATGAGTCACCTAACTCTTGCGCATGATCTGTATGGCGAATCAATCCCCACAAAGGCTGTGGAACAACATTCCCAAATAACATGTCTATGTCGGCTAAATTCATAATGCATGAGTCTGCAGTCTGTGATAATTCCTTATAATACCCTGCAGGGTTTTTACGGGGATCAGGCAAAGTCTGCTTAAGGGCTAAAACTTCAGCTCGCTTCCACGGAACATGTACCCAAACACGCTGAAAATGAGCTGGGACAGCATCAATTTGATTAGCAACATCAGCCTCAACAGCGTCCTTCCATACCGGAGGGACTTCTCTCATTGGATACTGTTGCACCTTTTTTTTAACAGAAGAGTCATGTTGGAACAATGACTGAGAAGGATCCATATTCCTAAAGGACAACAACGTCGCAACTGCTGTCTCAACATCGGGACCCACAATCGTGCCCTTTGCAAACTCAAACCGTACACGGCACAAATCAGGCGGATTTGTTTCCAAATCATTATCTTCCAATTCCTCACAAAGGAAAGCACACATTTTCTCAAAAACGTATCTTTGTTTTGGTGCTCCCCATTGACGGAAGACATCCATAACAGACTCTACATGGTATCTTAAAGGGTAAACAACCCATTTACGCGCCATACGGTCAAACAATTCTCTCTCTTGAGAATTAGGCAGTTGACTACGCGACTGCTTACGCTCCGAATCTGGGGTCACACCAGACGACCCAAAGAGAGGAAATATAAGGCTGGCAACAGTATCTGTCATTCTCTGTCGGACAGAAGGAGAAGTTGATGAAAGAACAGGAGGAAAAACAGAGGGAGGCAAGGCAGACGCAGAAGCAGACGCAGAGGCAGTATCAGGAAGAACACCGGAAGAGGCAGTCGATGTAGTACATAAAGTCGTAGGAGGTACAGATGGAGCAGGTAGCGAAGTCGGCGGCCCTTGAAGGGGCTGCGCCATAGTAGTAGGAGCCAACTGAAAAGGAGCTGGCGGCTGTGGAAGAACCTGAGGCACAATAACCGGAGGTTGCACAGCTAAAGGTTGCGGAGGTGCTGTAGCATTCTGCGCGTAAGGGGGTGGCGACCTCAACAAGTGCGACATTAAAGGATCTTTCTCAAGTTCTTTTGCTGCATCTTGCTGAAGAAGCGGAAGAACTGGATAACATTTATCGGTCACCAATTTACGTTGCCTGTGCAACTGCTCATTCATCTGTTCTTCTTCATCATCTTTAAACTGCATAGCAGCTTGCATTATCGAGATACCCTCTTCCCTCTTATTTCTCTTTGCTAATTTAATTTCCTTCTGTTTGGCTTCCTTACGCCATAGGCGGAAAGAGTCAAACATCGCCGGCCGGGCTTTCTTCTTAAAAAGTTTAACCTCCAGATTATTCAGAATCTCTGTGTCAAAACTACCATATTGGGGCCATTTTAAAACTCCATCTTTCCTGGTGTATCGGATCCATACTTCATTATATGTGAGGGGGCCTATGCCATGTTTCACATATAGTTCATAGGTTGGAGTTCCATTCGGAGGAACCGGACACGAGTCCTCTAATCGGGAATCCCTATTATAACTAAGACAAAACAAATTTCCATATCTGCTTAGACCAGGCATCTTCGCTCTCTAGTCTAGCTTCAAACTTCAAAGGATTATCGAATACGATAGTTTCGTGAATACACGAATCCCTCGGCTTTGGTACTTGCAAGTTCCAAATCAAAGATCCCAAGGGGATACCAAACTAAGAACCAAACTAAGGACTGGGAGACGCTCCACTTATACTTAACTGAGGTATCGATGACGTCACCAGAAGACTCGTTTATCGTTTCGCTCTACCAAATCATCAAGGGTCCAAAACAGGGCGATAGTCAGGGCAGCAGTCCTTCGTAGCCGTCGGGAAGCGGGGAACCTCGCAGCAAAGACTTCTAACATGCAGAGAAATTATGATATTTCCTTTCCCACCCTGTACATGTCAAATAGGTCAGCGCCCATCAGAAAGTCGACATTTGGCGTGCCATCGCCAAGGAAGTCCGGGCCCTGGGGGTCAACAACAGACGGGGCACCCACTGCCGAAAGAGGTGGGAGGACATCCGCTGCGGGACCAGGAAGACCGCCGAGTCACTGCTGGGGATGGCCTCACAACGTAGGAGGGGTGCCAGTCGTACCTTGACCCCCCTGATGTCCCGGATCCTGGCGGTGGCCTACCCCGATTTGGATGGGCGCGTGAGGACAGCACAGCAGACACAAGGGGGTGAGTACCAGCACATTCTGCTATCTCTATGCGCAGTGGAGGTGTCTGGGTGGGGGAGGAGGGCTGTGGGTGACATTAGGCCAGGGCGCTTTCTGTAGTGTAGTCCCCTCCTTTAGGCATGGCCCTGTGCCCCCGCCCCCCACCTCTGTAGGGTGCCAAGGACAGCAATCCATGGTCCAGCATCACCCATGTGTGCCTTTGTTGTCCATAGACCTGTAGGCCTAGTGAAGTACTAGGTTTTTCAGAACCCAGCGGTGCCAGGGAACACACCCTGACTTCGAGTCCTTCCTGTTTCAGACTACAGAAACACAGAGTCTTCTTGGTGAAGTCAAAGATCTTGTTTATTGGCTGCAGCCAGTAACAGGTATCCTAGAAGTACAACACGGTGTATATTCTCAGGAGACTGCTCCCTTTGCAAAGCTAACCTTCTCTTTTATACAAAATATCATGCTTTGGGCAAGCATTCCTTATTTTACAGTTGACCATTCACATATTTTCACTACAAAGAAATAGCAGGTTTATGATGACAAGCCCATATTCCAGTTTGTCCAGCCCTCAATCAATTACCCGGCAAGGCTTAGTACTTTCATCAGATATCGACGGACCCCCAATATAAACGGGCACCTCCTCCTTGTAAAGCAAGTCATAAAGAAAGAAACAGGGACAGGTGTGTGTAAGATTAGGCATGGTTTGTGTGTGATGAAAGGTTTATGATAAGTTGAGCCTTGATACTAATCTCATTCGGCCACTGGGAAAGAAACTGGCCGAACAGGTTTGGCTTCAGGCAGTGGAGTCAGCTTGCCCAGGTCACAGAGGAGTCAGCAAAGATGTACGTGTCCTTCAGACTCGTTTTCAGCATTAGACATTGGCCTATGTGAGGGCAATCATAAAATGGCTGTCGTTTAAATGGAACACGAGGGTTCAGGACGGAAACTCTGATATTCGGGTGATTTTGTTACCCGAATATGAATACAATGCTTGTGCATACTATTCTAATCATTCCCGGTCTGCTGATACCAAAATCGTTGTGATACGACGACGTTTATAACACGGGTCCAGAATTTTCAGTACCACGCTTGTCACAAGTACTGAGTAGTGTACCCCGATTGCGCGGCGTAGTGCTGGAGGGTACTGTGTCTGTCCTCTCCGACAACGGTGTTGACAATGCATGCACTCAACCTGTCTTTATTTCTCCCCCCACCCTTTTTCTTTATCTTCTTGTGCATGTGTGCTTTAGCATCATCAGGCGGAGGAGAATTGCATCGGAGCACGAGGGAGCTGCAACTCACAAGGCCCCGGTGGGCCATGCTACAGACACCGAGGCCACCAGTGATACGGAGGGCGAGGGGAGCACCACAACGGGGACCCGTGGTGACACCAGCGACACCGACACGTCCTCGGAAGGGAGCTCCCTAGCGGTGGCGGCAACATCCGTGCCCCCCGCCTCAACAGGTACAGCGCACCAGCTCTGCCCTCCCAGCAGCCCCTCAGCCTTCGCTCTGTGCCCGCTCACCCAAGAAGGCGGGCATCTCCTTCGCCCCAGGCACCTCAGGCCCTGCCCCAGTTACCCCTGCTGCCCTCAGTGAGGAGGTCATTGACCTCCTACAGACCATCATTGTTGGGCAGTCTACCCTTTTGAATGCCATCCAGGGGGTAGAGAGGGAGGTGCATCGGAGCAATGCATACCTGGAGGGCATTCATTCGGGTCAGGCTGCCCATCAACGATCGTTCAATGCTCTGGCCTCAGCACTGACGGCAGCCATTGTCCCTGTTTCCAGCCTCCCTCTTCTAACTGCCTCCACCCTCTCCCAGTCTCCTGTTCCTCAGCCTATCCCATCCACACCATCAGACCAGCCTGCACACACCTCAACACCCAAGGGCAGCTCATCCAGACATAAGCACCACAGATCCCACAAGCATTCACCCAAGCAACATCCAGATGCAGACATGCCAACAGTCACTACCACCTCTGTGTCCCCCTCCTCCTCATCTCCCTCCTCCCTCCCTGTGACGTCTCCACTCACACCTGCATGCACACCACCATCAGCCAGTACTTCCATCACCAGCACACCCTCCAGTACAGTCCGCACACGTGCAGTCACCACCCCCACTGCCATTTACACGTCCCTTGTGTCCTCTCCCACTGTGTCTGTCACCCCCTCTTCCAAACCACACAAACGCAAGCAGCCACCCACCCAACAGCCAACCACCTCACGACAGCCTACGTCACAAGCACCTGCACCCAAAGACAGCACACTTGACTCTCCTACAACCACATCCTCTTCCTCCACTCCCATACCCACTGCACCTACCCTTCCCATTGCTCCTAAAAAACTTTTCCTCCAAAGTTAACCTCTTTGCACCACCTGACCCACCCCCTCCATCTGGTAAGAGTCCGAAGAGCACCTCAGCCACCACCAGCCCTGCATCAAGTCTGACCATTGTGCACGGGTCCACCCTTTCCCAGCACAGATACATCGGCCAGCAGCAAGGGGACAGCCAACCCCCCCCCCTGGAAAGAGAACTCGTAAAACCAAGGGCCGCCGCGAGAAGGCTGACACAGCTGCCCCCAAAGAACAAAGTCGTGGGCCGTCACCTGCCACAACATCAAGAGGAGGCAAGGGCCAGAGAGCCTCATCGAAGGAGGGCAAGGGCAGCAGGGCGGAGAAGTCAGCCAGCAGGGGCGCGGACCAGGTGGGCACCACAAGCCCCATCCCGGGTATGACCGAGGACACCCACGGGCCCAGGACTCCGTCACAGGAGGGTCCAGCAACTGCACGGTCGGAGGGCGACTAAGCAGGGAGTCCTGGCCAGGTCTGGCTCCCTTGATAGACAAGAAAGGCACCGCTGAACAGGGCCCCGCCGTACAGAAAGGCACCGCTGAACAGGGCCCCGCCGTGAAGAAAGGCACAGCTGAACAGGGCCCCGCCGTGCAGAAAGGCACTGCTGAACAGGGCCCCGCCGTGAAGAAAGGCACCGCTGAACAGGGCCCCGCCGTGAAGAAAGGCACCGCTGAACAGGGCCCCGCCGTGAAGAAAGGCACCGCTGAACAGGCCCCCGCCGTGAAGAAAGGCACCGCTGAACAGGGCCCCGCCGTGAAGAATGGCACCACTGAACAGGGCCCCGCCGTGAAGAAAGGCACCACTGAACAGGGCCCCGCCGTGAAGAAAGGCACCGCTGAACAGGCCCCCGCCATCTCAAGCACCGCTCCGCTGGGCCCCGGCGTGACAAGCACCGATGAACAGGGCCCTTCCTGTCAAGCACCGCTCCGCTGGGCCCTTCCTGTCAAGCACCGCTCCGCTGGGCCCCGCCGTCTCAAGCACCGCTCCGCTGGGCCCCACCGTGACAAGCACCGCTGAACAGGGCCCTTCCTGTCAAGCACCGCTCCGCTGGGCCCCGCCGTCTCAAGCACCGCTCCGCTGGGCCCTTCCTGTCAAGCACCGCTCCGCTGGGCCCTTCCTGTCAAGCACCGCTCCGCTGGGCCCTTCCTGTCAAGCACCGCTCCGCTGGGCCCCGCCGTCTCAAGCACCGCTCCGCTGGGCCCTTCCTGTCAAGCACCGCTCCGCTGGGCCCTTCCTGTCAAGCACCGCTCCGCTGTGCCCCGCCGTGACAAGCACCGCTGAACAGGGCCCTTCCTGTCAAGCACCGCTCCGCTGGGCCCTTCCTGTCAAGCACCGCTGGCCCATTGACAGTGCCTGTTCTGTGTCGAGCTACTGTTCACGCTGCACTCTGGCCACCCTGCCTCCTCCAGAACCAGTGGAGTCTGCAATCCACCTGATGCACTGTGGCTTTGCACTCCCCAGGATGGCACAGTGGGCAATCCACCCACTGTAGAGACTTGAGAGACTGTGGCTTTGCACTCCCCAAGATGGAACAGTGGGAAACCCACCCACTGTGGAGACTTGTGAGACTGTGGCTTTGCACTCCCCAGGATGGCACAGTGGGCAAGCCACCCACTGTAGAGACTTGAGAGACTGTGGCTTTGCACTCCCCAGGATGGCACAGTGGGCATGGTGGCCCCTTCGTGGTTCTGGCGTCGTGGACTCATGTGGCTGAGGTGCCCCCTCTTCCCTTCCCCCTGAGGTGCCTGTAGTTTTGTCATCTGATGCCCCAGCAGTGTTCTCTCCAACGGACTCAGGTCTCCTGTGTGGGCTTTGCCCATGTGTTTGATAGACATTGGCCCACGGACTGTCGATTTTGACAAACTGAGCAGGACTTATTGACTATGTACATAGCTTTCGAACTGTTCATTATTTTTGCTTAGATTTTTTATATCGATATTTTTCCATGACTTCAATGAACCTAATTTATACATAAATTTAAATTGACATTTTTATTATGTCTTTGCATTTTTCATGGGGGTTTGGGGGTGTCACTCAGTTGTTGCTCTGCATTGGTGTGTTGCTAGTTGGGGGGGGGGCGTATGTGTGTGCCCGTAACCTTTTGTCCTCCCCCGTCCCCTGTGTCGTAGGTGCAGTACTCACCGTTGTCTTCTGCGCCGGAGTTCGTACTCGTGGTAGATGAGCAGGTAGACAATAGCTGGTAGGATGTTTAATTCGGGTTCCATGCTGTCCTCCGTCCTCGTGGAGTGTGTAGAGGTGAGCGTTTTCCCGTTCGTACTCTGTTTCCGCTGTGTTTTTATCGGCGGGGCTCCCGCCCCGGAAAAGGTGGCGGATTGGTGAGTTGTGATAGGGTGGGCGGTACATTGTCTGCCGCCTGCCTGTTGGCGGTGACCGCATCGCTGTTTGTTTGTCCCGCCGTGGCGGTCGGAGTGTTAAAGTGGCGGGATGTGTTGGCGGTTCCCGCCAGGGTCAGAATACCATCTTTTGAACCGCCTGTTGGCCGCCGCTTTATCACCGACCGCCAGGGTAGGAATCACCCCCTATGTGAGGAGAACATGATCATCAAAAATTTAGCTGCTCCCCCCTGTCCAAAAACACCTCTTGGCTGGTTGCAAATTGTAAGGGGGCAGCGGAACCCCCACCATCCACCTAACTACAATCCTGTGAGAATAATTGTAGTGGGGGTGTAGTGGAAGGAGAAGCTTGCCAAGAAAGCCCAGTAAGGAGGCATAGGAATAAGAAGAAAAGCTCTACAAAGAACATAAAAGGGCAGTAAGGAAGGGCTCAAGGAAGGTAGCTATGACTAGCAGCTCCCTGCCTTGTCCTCACGAGATGGTGGCAGCCCAAGTTGAACAACCTGAACAGGAGGCATTCTGTACTCCAGGAGAATTGAGGGTGCTTCTGGGATTGAACCCGGATACTTTGCCATTTATGGCGTGTTCAGGATTTAGACACAGAGATAGCCTGGATGCCTGTGACCCACATTGCAACAAAAGTGATGGCTACAGCAATGTTGCGCCAGAGAGAAGATACAGCGGACAATTTCTGGAATTCTTCGATCTCTTCCCTGACGTTGGTTTAAGCCAACCTCTAAATAGTCTAGATTATTATGTTTTTTCTATGCTGTACCTGAGCTTAGAGTTCTCTCTTCCAGTGATGTGAAATTAGTGAAGCTGAGAACTAAGCAACAGTGGCTTGATTATGGCAGGAGGTGCACTCATTCTACCAATCCCTAAGGCGATCTTGCTATGTCCTGCCCCTCGGCTCTGGTTGAATTCGCCCCAGCAGGTATAGCTAGATTTATCCTCAATCATGCGGACTATTTCCATATAATGAGGGTTGACATGCTGCCCTGTCCTACCTCCAATCTGGAGATAATTAATGGGGACAAGTGGTGTGGGAGCAGGGCAAATACATTAAGGCAAGGCAGTCCTACTAGTGACAGTCTGGCACCATGGTAAAATAAGAAGAGTTCTATAGCTGAGGGTAGTAGAGTGCGAGAATCACTGACCATCACCACCTACAAAAACAATAGACAAACCCAGATCCTCAGCAGAGATGTGATGAAAAAATGACCCAACTGTGAGAACTGGTCATGGGTAGCGGCTGTATTTGCTGGTAATACAGGAGCATCCCCTAGAGCAAGAACTGACTGATTAGTAAAGGAACCTTCTCTCTATCCATCCATTTCTCCTGTATGTTCCCCCATACCTTTTGTCCACAATAACTTGGAGGGGGCTTGTTTGCGAATACTGTCCTGGAACGTAGCAGGCTTGGATAGCAAACTGGAAGACATGGACTGGATACAATTTGTCAGTTTGCATGATATTTGTTTTTTTCCAAGAAACATGGGCTGATAAAGGATTATGCATTAATGTTTTTTTTGGACTTTGATATGCTGGCCGCTTGGGCAGGGAAGGGTCGCCCTTCGGTGGGTCTCTCATTATGGGTGTCATGCAAGCTAGAGTGTACAGTAGAGCAAGTTGATGTTCCACTCCTGATGGCTTCTACTAACATCCAGCATATGAGACTTAGGTCAGGACATAATAAAAGGGTAGGAATTTATATCTTGAATGTATACCTTCTGCCAGGTTGGTCTCTGGGGGTTCAGGCACTCTGGAGAGAGTGCTCCACATATATCGAAAAGGTCAGAAGAAGCATGTGGATGGTAAAACTACCCAGGGCTGTGAAGGAGGCAGGAGTGTGATGCTGGTTTGTGTTGACTTTAACTCATCAGTTTGTGACACTATTAACAGCCACAAAGTCTTGCTGGAAGATCGTAGTATGGGGATCCCTGAGTCAGCTATGAGTCTTTTTAAGTCTACAAAAAAAAGATGAGGCCTTTACTGATCTTTTATTGAATAACGGTCTTCGCTTTTTTAATTGGCGTTCAAAGTCAGATGTTGGTGCTAATGCAACTTTCAATAATGGTAAATCCTCCTCGATCATTGATTATGTTATTGTCAATGTGGAAGCATGGTCTTCTATTTTAGACATGGCCGTGGTTAGCATAGTTGAAAGTGATCACAATCCACTTGTCCTCTCTATGGGGACGGACGCTCTGGGGCTAGGGATTACAAGAGGATGGGCCTCAGGGCTGCACAGGAGGGAGATTGTTTTGTCCAGTTGCAGAAGAACGATACGATGGGATGGTGAGAAGTATCGACAGGGACTTCCGCAGCTAGAACCCATAATAGCCAACTATGGGCAACCTATTGTAGGCACCCCGGCTAATGATAGCCCTCTCATACTGGCTGCTTATGACCTAATGACAAGGGAGCTGGGGGCCCTGTTGTCTAAATCAACTCAGATTAAGTCGGATGGTATTATTAAAAAAGGTCAGCTAGGACATGAAGGATGGTTTGACAAGGATTGTATAAAGGCAAAAAGAAAAGTCTTATTCGCCTTAACACAGCGTCATGTTAGCTCCATTAGTGAAATGAAATGTAAAGAAAATAGAATAGACTACAAGTGCTTGTTAGCAACTAAGAAAAGGCTGTACCAAAATGCAATGTGGGTTGAACTCAGAGCTATAGCTGACCATAACACCAATACATTCTGGGAACTTGTAGCTAGAGTGGGGAAGGGACATCGGATGTTGTAGAAACCCACATAGGCCCAGCTGCCTGGGTTCACCGCTTCAGTACATTGTATAGAACTCATGTGACTGATCCCTTGGCCCCTAGACAGAGGCAAGGTGCCCTTTTCACCACCGCTAGTGAAATAGGAATCTTAATCCCAGAAGTGATTAGAGCATTGGGAGCAATGAAGAGGAATAAGGCCCTGATCTGGTCCCGGTGGATCTTTATCATGAGGCACCAATTTACTGGGCTAAAATACTTACCAAGGTATTCAATGCTGCCCTTGAGGGTAATGCAGTTTCCCAGTCCTTGCGCTCTGCTTTTATTTTCCCAATTTATAAGAAGGGCTATCGAGGCTGTCCCGCTAATTATCCGCCGATCTCCCTACTAGATGGAGCCGGGAAGGTTCTAGGAAAAGTCCTACTTAAATGCCCACAGGGGTGGGCTGATGCCCAGGGTGTGATAAAAGAAGCACAAGCTGGCTTCTGGCCTCAGGTGGGAACTATTGACCAGATCATCCGTCTCTATTTGATTTCACATAAATTCACAGTAATCAGGAACTCTTCTCTGTATTTGGTCTTTATAGATCTGAAAGCCGCTTTTGACTCAGTAGATAGGGACAAATTGTGGAGGTCACTGATGGACCTAGGGGTTGATGCCCCCCTAGTGAAAGACATAGCAGCACTGCACACAGACAATACAGCCAGAGTGAGATATGGGATGAGCGGGGAGTGCACAGACCCTTCTTAGTTAAAAAAGGGTGTTCAGCAAGGCTGCGTCCTGGCCCTCCTACTCTTTAGCCTTTTCTTGAACAATGTGGTTGAATATCTTTTAGGGGATCAGCTAGATATATCTGTTGTTGCTGGTAGGAGTGTTCCAATATTACTCTTCGCGGATGACACAGTACTTATGGCATGCACTGAGAACGCAGCCCACAGGCTACTCGCCTGTTTTGTTAAATACTGTGAGGAAAAACTATCAATTGCATGAAGACCTTGGGGATGACCTTCAGACCCTCCCCCAGCCTCTGGCAGAAACTAGCCATCAACCACATACCAATTGAGGCTACTAAGCACTTTGATTACCTAGATGTGTGGTTTTCATAGAATTTGAGCTGGGACCGCCAAGTTTGAAAGGCAGCCAAAGTCATTAAACAAGCGGCGAGGGCAATATTGAAGTTTAAGCACAAAGTTGGAGTGAGAAATATTAGCATAATCCTAGAAATATATGCTCCGAAAGCAGTGGCTTCAGCACTCTATCGAGCAGAACTCTGGGGATATGCTGATATTAGTGTGCTACAGATAGCTGAACATAACTTTCTGAGATCTTTACTGGGGCTAGGGCCAAGTACTCCCCTGAAGGCCCTCTTTGCAGAGCAAAATTTGGTGTCAATATCAGAGTAAGCAGCTTTAAGGCCAATACTATATTGGGTGAGGTCAGTATGCAATCTTAGGGCAGCAGTGTACTTAGAAACCCTTGAAGAGGTCATTGCGAGTGGTAGACCAGGAGGGCACTCATGGGGAATGATGTCAAAGGCACCCTAGATAACCTCCGATTAGAGGCTTTCTGGGAAGATCTGAGTGGAGTTAATCAGGATACTGCGGGTAAGGTAAAAGAGCAATATCGGAAATTTAACAAGACGAGGACGTGTCAGGAACTTAGGCCCGATTCAATCACAAGTTATTACTTTATCAATGTCTATGATCCAGCCCCTCCAGATTTCTTGGATCTGTTGTATCCTGAATTGAAGTGTTCTCTTTACATTAAATTTAGACTGGGTGTGCTGCCCCTGAGAGGTTACTTGGTACGCACACATAGGCTGGCAGCAGGATTCGAGTACTGTGGCTGCTCTCCTGGGGAGGTAGACAATGCGGTCCATTTCACCCTGTTTTGTAAGAAATTTGATGTAGCAAGGTGTAGGTGGCTCCACCCTCTCTTTAAGTCTAATGGAGCAAATTGCACTAAAACTGCACTAGCACTTTGTACAAGACCGGGTAAGATTAATGAACACAATTTGATAGCCTCATACATATGTGATGCTTGGTCCCGGTTGAGGGAGCTACCAACTAAACTAGGACTGATTGAACCAACAGATCCATAAGATCTATAAGGCCATAGTTGCCGTTGTGTGATACATGGTTCTCTGCTACATAAATGAGGTACATCCATAACCTTTTTTTAATATATAATAGCTTTTTAATACCACAACCTAATAAAATCACCGCTGTTAATACTAATCACTGTGAGCACTTGCACTTTTATCTCCTGAGGCCCCTTTATATAGGTCAGTATTGCTGGGAAATGTTCCATCCCCCAGATATATAAGGGGGGTTGTAACTGTAACTTATCCAATTGTACGCGAGTATGTGGTTCCTTTATGGGGATTGGACATGTCTGGATGAAGCTGATCCTTGTTTTTAAGTTTTTAAGCTTTTAAGGAATGAATAATGATTTTATGTAATGATGTTTTATTGCTGTATGTTTTGGTTTTTTTATATATTGTAAAGCATGAAGAAAAAACAATTAAATGAATTTTAAAAACTGTTATGTCAGCCTTAAGGGTTTTACTGTACTTTTACTGAGTTGCACCTTGGCCTTCAATTTGTGGTGCAGCAAATTTTCTAATTAGTCACATCCCAAAATGTGAATTCACATGAAATTGCAAAGTGTAGTACCCTTTGTGAGAAACTCCCCTCCCAGCCCACACATACCTCCCCAGCCCAGACAGCCTGGGAGTGGGACCTTGGTCACCCCATTTCTGACAAGACTTGGACATACTGCCGTACACAAACTGTTAGAAATAGGGTTTCTGGTTGGCTAGGGTATGCACCTCAGCCACGCAGAACCTACCCACTCTAGTCAGGGCAAGGGAGTTACACGTCCAAGATAACCCCTGCTCACCCCCTTGGTAGTTTGGCACGAGCAGTCAGGCCTATCCGAGAGGTAATCTGTAAAGCGTTTGCACAACACACGCAACACCCGTGATGCACTTTCCCCACCACAAAGGAAACACAACACCAGATTATATGAAAATATACTGTATTGTACACAACGCAATTATCAGACCAAACATCATATATCAGTACTATCCTACTTCCTTAGCAGTTGTCAGAACATTACACATTAGTTACTCTGCAAACTAGCAATAGTCACACATAACACACAGGTTACTCAGTATTCTGCAACATAAGCAGTAGTCAGGAAACACGTTATTACACCAAAGCACTTGTCATAAGAATATCATAAACGCCCATATTAGGAACATTAGAAAACGTATGGCAGGTTATAAAAACATATTAGCATTGTATGCCCATAAAAGGAACATTTGCATATGCATATGAACACATCATAAAACAGGAAGGCAACACATAAGCCACTAAAGTTTCTAAGAACAACTTCCTCTGTATGCCTGGGGGCCCACCAGGGCTCCACCAGCCCTCCTGAGGGGGGAGGGCAAAGTAATTGGGGCCACGGAAAATACTCCAAGAGCGTTCACGCTTCAAACGCAGCAACCGGGGAAGAGAGACTCACCCTCACTCCCCGTGTCCTGCTTCTGTGGGGGCCCAAAGTATGGGCACGTTCGTTCTGCTGGGTGGGGCCTCTAAGGAGGTTTTCCAACCACCCGACAGGAGAGGAGAGGCTCTGACTGCCTCTTGTGCAGTGGAAGTCATCCGTCTCCTCCCAGCGCGTCCTCACCAAGTCGCGGGCCCTGGGAAGGCCCTGGCAGTAAGGGGGACCTCCAATGAGACTTCCCTTTCTTCTGGGGTGGTCTGCTCACGCTCGCCCGCACCGACCGGGTACGCAAGTGTTCCTCGTGCTTCCCCCGGGCTGCAGTAGTGACTGGATTCCAACGAGGGCTGGTTGGTGCCCCGGGGGTGTCCTCTGAGCGTGGTTCGCCCTGGGGGCACCGATAGGAGCGCGCTCGTTCCACGTTGTTTCTCTTAGTGCCCCAGGGGCACCGGAGACAGCGCACTTTCAGCGATTTACAGTCGACAGCCTGGGTTAATGAGATTCCCTACAGGTGTAGAGCGCTCTTCACAGCGCAATACAAATTCTTTAGTGGGGCACCTTCCCGGCGCTATAAAGCAAAAATTGAGCACTCCTCGTGCTTCTTGTAGTTGCACGGGTCAGGGGCCACAGCACCCTGCCCCTGGGGGACAAAGCTCAGAGAAAAGGCCCACAGGGGAAAGGATCCAACAACAGGCCAGCGCAAAGAGGCTGCAAGCAAGTGGCAAGTCCTTTACAGTGACCAAGCAGGTCACAGGTTAGCACAGCAACAGCAGTCCATGGCGGTTCCTGGTGAGTCCTTCCAGCCCTTTGTGTCCAGTTCCAAGATTATTCCAAGAGTCCCCAAATTGTGGGGTAAATTCCCCTGTACTTATACTCAGTCCTTACAATGTTTTGCAATGGCAGGGAGAGGAGGTTCCAGCCAGTTACAACTGGTTCTGGGCGTGCCCCCTCTCTCCTTCAGCACAAGCTCTAAACATCAGTGGGGGTTAACGACCCTATTGTGAGAGGCCAGGGCACAGCCTTTACAAATGTAGGTGTGCCCCGCCTCTCCCTTCTCTCAGCCCAGGAAGACTATTCAGTATGCAGATGCACCTCTGTGACACGTCCACCCTCCCTGTGTCCAGGCTGTCTGAAAAGTATGCACAAAGCCCCAACTGTCACTCTCCCCAGACATGGATTGGAGACAAGCTGCAAAACACCAGAGTAATAAGCACAGATAAATGCGCACTTTCTAGAAGTGGCATTTCTGTAATAGTAATAAAAAATACACCAATAAGCAGCATTTATTATCACCATCACAACCATACCAAACAAGCCTACGCTACTCCTCATAAATCAGACAATACCCCTTACACATAAGGCAGGGCATTTCTAATGCAATCCTATGAGAAGACAGCACTCACAACAGTGAGACACCAAGTTAAGCTGTTTGTCACTACCAGGACAGGCCACGCACCCTGGCACATGTCCTGCCTTCTACATACATGGCACCCTGCCCACAGGGCTAGCTAGGGCGTACCTTAAGGGTGACTTACATGTAGTAAAAGGGGAGTTATGGGCTTGGCAAGAAAATTTTGATGCCAGGTCCCTGTGGCAGAAAACTGCGCACACAGGCCCTGCACTAGCAGGCCTGAGACAGGTTTGAAAGTCTACTTCAGTGGATGACGCAAGCAGCGCTGCAGGCCCACAAGTAGTATTTAATTTACAGTCCCTGGGTATAGAGATATCACTGTACAAGGGACTTATAGGTAAATTAAATATGCCAATTAGGTATAAGCCAATCATACCAACTTTATAAGGGAGAGCACCTGAGCTTTAGCACTGGTCAGCAGTGATAAAGTGCTCAGAGTCCTAGAGACAACAGCGAGAGGTCAGAAAAACCATGAGGAAGGAGGCAAAAAGACTTGGGATGACCCTGCGTAAGAAAAAAAGTCCAACACAAACACAACGTGTCTCCCGTAATAGTCAACATAAGCTTCTACATTTTCAATTTTTACACAGATCTTACATCACGTCCAAGGCCCTAGCCAATTATGATCCCTCTAGGTCTCATTATTACCCTCGCTGTCAGGCCCCACAGGCAGACTTTGCTCATCTCACTTGGACCTGCAGGATGGTTCATGCTTACTGGGTTGCTATCTTTACCACACTCTCCACCACTCTCGATTTGACAGTGGTTCCCGACCGCCTCATGCCTTTAATGGGGTATATTAAGCCCATGAGCGCCGCTGCTCACAGATACACTGAGATGGCCCTACTCCTTACTAAATGTTGCACTGCCCTCCATTGGGGCAACAATTCCCCATTCACAACAGCTGATTGGATAACCAACATGCAATACTGTGACATGATTAGCGAGGTTTATGCTTTCCTTCAACCCTCCACTTATAGACTCAAAAACATTTGGGCTCCTTTAAGTACTTACCTACAGACCCTGGACAACAGCACAACCTAATGGGCCACTCTTGGTATGTTTAGACTAGGCGGCCTCTAGTTTTCGGCTATGTCTATAAATAGGTCTACGGACATGTTACTGTGATCCCTGATTATTATGTATTGCTCACTCTTATTCGTCATGGTGTATTTTCACTTTCCCTATACTGCCACAATGTTTATTTCTATTGTAGCTGCACTGTTCCCTTTTTTAGTTCTGCAAATAATAAAGACATTAAAAAAAGAATATATATGAATGAGGTGTGAGCTTGCTCCTAGGACAGAGACAAAAGGCCTTTGGTGTAGGAAGGTGGTGTTGTGCCTTTGACAGCTTGGTCTGTGGGCTGAGCCAAATAAAGTGATTACTTCTTGGAGGCATACCCTGCCACAAGCAGATATGAAGGTAACACCCAGGCCTGCACCCTTCTTTTGTTCCCCCAGCCAGTCCAGCCCTACCACACAGTGGGCCTCTTGCTGATCTCACAGTGTCTAGCCCTGCTAGGGTACCAAACCTGCTTGACAGATGTCCTGGAATTTTATATATCACACTTGGAGCATACTTCAAAGGACAAGCCCTGGACACCAAAACAATTGCTGTGTATCC
Source organism: Pleurodeles waltl (assembly GCF_031143425.1). Classification (NCBI taxonomy): domain Eukaryota; kingdom Metazoa; phylum Chordata; class Amphibia; order Caudata; family Salamandridae; genus Pleurodeles; species Pleurodeles waltl. Next base: position 554,442,651 of record NC_090445.1, read on the forward strand.
ACTCTCTGGTTGTTGATGAACGTTGCTCTGTTCTACCAGACTTCTTTCTCTGGGTGCCTTGGGGGCACAGGGCCTGCCTCACACTGGATCTTATTCTTAGATGTGGGATGACACTAGGATTACCATAGTATACTCTCCACACACAACCCTAACATTCAGCACTCAGAACCCAAGTTGAGTGTGCCAAAGCCTTTGGTCATTTTGGAAACGCACTGAGTGGGTAGGGTTAGCCCCAGAAACCTTTAAACTATTGGTTAGGGTGTCTGGAGGGGTCGTTCCAACCCACTAACTTGTGAGAGGCAGACATGGGGCATTCCTGCCCATTTCAGAACACTCCTGGACCTGAGGAAGATCAGAAGAGGACAGAATCTGCTGGCTACAATCTGGGAAAAGCCCTGGAGGACTGCACTTCCCCTCTCTCTTGTACCGAGGAAACAGACATGGACTCCAAAGGTCATAAGACAGACCTGCTGTTTAAGCAAAAGTGATAAAACAAGCTACAAGAGGCTTTCATGCAACTTCCCAGCTGATTGTTAGCGGTTGGACCTGGACTGGACTCTGCCTGACACACTGTGAGTCTCTAAGTGACTCCCCTGTGAATGAGTCTCTAAGTGACTCCACTAATGTCCTGGTGGGCTTAAGAACTGTATTCCTGTTGTGAATTGGTTCTTAAAGGACTAAAGTCAGAAGGAGGACGTTTTGACCAGGATGAACCTGGTTAGTACATCCAACCTGACCTCCAGGGTGGTCGCAAAGGTCCTGTTCTACAGCAACCACTGACTAGCACTGACACGTTGTGCTTCTTGGTGCTATTCCTGCAAAAAAAAAAAAATCATATCTCAGGTTCCCAGTATTGGATTTCTGTCATTTTGTTTATTAACCTCCAAATTTTCTAACCTGTTTTGCATTTCAACTTTATTACTATTTTAGTACAGTATAACTACTTTACACATTGCCTCTACGTTAAGTCTGTCTACTCTGCACCACAGCTACTAGGAGTTTAGTTTAGGTTAATTTAGTGATTTTGGTGGTTTTCACCCTGACAAGGATTGTGATTATTATTTGATGTTGATACTCACCTCCCTCAACTAATAACCTGATTTCTTACAGTCTGTTTTCCTTGAAGGGTGAGTGCTGCTTTAAAAAAAAGGGTGACGTTATGGCAGCATACAGTTGTCCACTGGACCACTGTCTTCTCCTCCAAGGCTGGCGATCAGAATTACCAAAGGAAGAGCTGTTTCATGATTAATTTTACCTTTTGCAAATCTGTTACCACCCCAGTTTTGGGTCATAACAGATCACTGGTGTGCAAACACATTTCTATTCACAAGTCATTGATACATCCATTTGCACTTCACAAAACGGCGCACCCCTGTGGTGGCATTATATTTTGGCACTGCCTCAGGTTTACAAAAACTTGTAAATCTGAGGCAGCGTCAAAATGCAATGGGTGTTGCTGTAGCACACCCACAGCAACACTCATTGCATGCCCATTCCTTGCAAAGTGCTGCGTGTGAAGGGACTGTACTTACAAGGTGGCATTAAGCCACAAAAAGTGGCTTAATGCTACATTGTAAATGCAGCACACCGTATAGCGCACCGGAGCATCACAAAAAGTGGCTAGGGACTCTTAAATGTCCCTTAATATTCAGTTTATGGAGACCACTCAACCAAATCTCCATGGAGGAAATAATTTAGAGGAGAGGATCAAAGCCACCCTAACAAAACCATTTATAGGAATGTTTTATTCCAATAGTATTAATAAAATCTTGAAATTTACATTGAATTTTTCAGACTGAAATTAGGATTATGTCATTCTAATCACCTGCGTCAAAATTAAAAGATCATGTTTTCTTGTGAATACAACTAGTCCCACCCTCAAGGTAGACAGAACAACGACATGAGGATTTCCTAAAAACATTCTACACTTGTCAGGGCCTGCTTTAGGGCAGTGCCACTGGTGTAGCCGTCCTGGGTGTTGACCTGTGGAGCAGGGTGTTGACCTCAGGAGCTTTCTGTACTTGGCATAATTTATGATTCAAAAACACCTGCTACAGTGTTCCTTGTGCTCCAGCTTTCAGGCAACAATAAAAAATGTCAAGATCACTCGTGATTAATGTTCCTAGGAGAGAGAGAGATCTGAGTTTTGTCTTAGTGGCATTTTTGACTCGCCATAAAGTAGAGACAAGGATTAATATGCCTGCTGCAAAGAACACCTACTGTGTAGAACACAGAACTGTACTTGATGTGGATAGCTGAATGGATTACTGCGTTTACTGGATTACTACCCTGCTAGAGAACAGTGACTGTTACGAACTGTCATGAAAGAGATGCACGCAAAATGCATAAAATAGTTTAGGACGTTATGGGTTTTTCCCCAGTCTTTCATTACCTACTCTCAATGTTGCTAAAATGGGTCCATTTGGATAGATATACATTCTTATTAGTAAAGACAACTTTTACTAGTGCTTTAAAATAAATGAAATGTATATGAGAGAGAGGCTATGGAGAGATGAGGGATACTTTTGCCCTGTGGTAGTGAGGAAATCAGAGAAGGAGGACATGGGGGGAGTGGTCGCCAAAAATGATTGCCGCACTGTGTGCCACCGGAGCTAAAGCCGGCACCGACGCGTATGTAATTCCAGGAGAGTAGCATGTATTTTTAATTGTTTGCCAACGAAAAACGAAATATTCCCCCTGAATTGAATTTCAAATGTATTTTAAAAATGTAGAAAAACAACATGTATTTGGATTGATGATCCATGTTTTGTTTCCTAACCAAGAAACATCATGCCTGTAAAACATAGACTAAAATAACATATGTTTTAAAACATGCATAGAAGGGGTCCAATTAAGAAACAGAAAAAAAATCCATACAGAAGCCTTGAAAAATCTGAAATCCACCAATATTTACAAATATGTATCTGGTATCCTTAAGTGTGGCCAAGACCAACAAAAAACAATACCAAGGCAGTATTTTCAACATCATTAGTATAGCAACTGACAGAATAAAAAATGTCACAAAATAGTTAAACGCTATTTACGCATGAGCGAGAGAAATGCAAGCTTTTCTTCATGGGGCTGGCAAAAAATGTTTAACCTGAGGTCTAACTTTATTGCGGAAACACTCTGATTTACTTAGTGTTTTTTGGCAAAAAGAAGCCTAAAATATCACTGTGAATGAATGAGTCAGATGCAGAAATCGATGCGAAAACCGTAGGTCATTGGTTTGGACACCTAGAAGACGTATTCAACCTTTCATCCTTCTGAAGCTGATAAAATAACTTTGATTGGTTTGCTTTAAAAGATTACTGTTTTCAGGCTTCAGCATATGCTGATATTTTCGTGCAGGTTAAAAAGCCTCTGTTGCAAATCATATTTTGTTTAAACCTCTATAGTGAATCTTAAGCCTCGACAGCACCCTGTTATTTTACATGCATTAATCATGGAAGAAGATGAGTGGCTCTCAGCTTTTTAACACGTAAAGTACTTTTGAGTGAAGACAGACCAAATGATATTGCAATTAACTGTGTAGGTTTTTGAAATACCGTAAATATTGGCACTGAAAATAAAGCCCAGTAACGCGTTGGGCAGTTTATACAAAGTAAGAAAAAAAAAAAAGGTTTAACAAAACAGCACGACCATTTCAACATTTGTTTCTGTCGCAAATAGGCCAGGTTTTAGGCGGTACCTACCAGGCCACCGATTAATTAATGCATTTTAATTTCTTTAAATACAGTGTAGCAAATAGTGTACTTCCTTTGTGAAATTGTTTAATAAGTCATATATTGTTCTGAAACAAAAACGATTTAAACTAAAATCACTTAAGGCTCGGCACTTGCTTCGCCAGTACAAATTCACATTTTACCACGAGAGGGCAGTCTGATATCTTTTTTCATTAGCAGAAGTCACTTGAGACATCAATTGGACATTACTGAATTGCTTTCCCTAAAAATAAAAAACAGCATAATATCTGTACTGCTCCTTACATTTTGATAAAAGATAAACATCTGCATGTACGGTTCGTAACAATTTTATTAAGATACATTTTATTTTTGCAAGTGAAGAAATTCATTTTCCTTTATTCTTCCGGGAATAGGTTAACTTAAAAAATTGCATTTGCACTACAAAATCGATTTACACATCTGCAGTATTACCCAAGTATGGCGTAATATCACGCATGCGTAAATCTGTTAGAGGTCACACGTGGGTTGTCCAGGGTAGAAATGCTGTGGAATGTAAGGAAGTTAGTAATTGTATCTAAAAAGCTATTGTATTTGACCAGCAACTAAATATCACATGTGCTGTGAAAATAACAGATTACTAGTCTCATAAATGTTTTTCAAGTGACTGTTTGATTAGACCTATCACAAGCCATCTGGTTTTTCAGAATAAGATGTTGGTTCTTAAAGAAAAATGAAAATATGAAACTCAATAAAACAAAACAAAAAAGAAGCAAAGGCAAAGCTAACTGGCCGTGCGTTTATAAGGTGATTGCTGATCTATTGGCTTTACCCCTCAACCTGTATTAAAATATCATTTTATACGATGTATAGAAAAATTACGAGGTCTATTCAATACACATAGTTTATTTTATTCACATAATATCATTTATTTTCAAACACCAATTCATTTCATAATATATACATACTTCAATGTGGTCCATCAAAATGTATTACATACAATTGACACCGAAGCTCCTTATATGAATATTCACTTAGAAAGAGAAAGTCAACATCGCGAGGAAAGTGCTGCTACGAGACACAGAGGCCAGACCTAATCATGGACGTTGATTAGGGGTCGCCAGAGGTCTCAGCTGGACGCCTGGAGCTTCTCTTGCGACCCCTGGTGTCTCCCTTGCGACCCCGGGCCTCAGAGGAGACAAAAACATTCAGTTGCTGTGCACGGCAAGGCAGAGGAGCAAGGACACATTGTTATACTACCTCCATGAGGCCATGCACCAGTCAATTTGGTGATCCCTTAATTGGATCTGGATTGCCCCGGACTCCAGTGAGAAGCTGCTGCAGGCCCAGCCTTCTGAGCACAAAATACTTCTCTCACATCTCTAAAATGCGAACCCATTGCTGCCCTCCTCCCCCGTTCATTTTGCTGTTTTCGCTATGTACTGAGCAGCCTGGGCTTTCGGCAGTCGAATCAATATGCAATACACTTCAGGCTCCTTGGCATCAGCTCTATGCTTTCTTTATTGGGGTGCTCCGAACCTTACCTGTCATTGCTAGCAATGAAAAGCACCAGCACAGTGCTCCCACTACTGTGATCAATTCCCACTGAACATGGTGAAAGTAAAGAGAATTAATATTTTTCAAGATTGTGGGGAAAGTGCACCTAGCGAAGTAATCACGCACGTCTTTTTGACCTGTGCAGCAGGAGTTCAAATACTGGCAAGGCTAGCGCAGCTTTTCACCTGTTTTTGAGATTAGTACTCTGAATACTTTTATGTTGTTGTAGGAAGTTGGCTCTGTATATACCATCTCAAAGGAAGAGATAGTGTGCACAGAGGCAAAGGGTTCCCCTTAGAGGTTGATAGTGGCAAAATTAGATAATACTAATGCTCTATTTTGTGGTAGTGTGGCCGAGCAGTAGGCTTATCAGAGGGTAGTGTTAAGCATTTGTTGTACACACACAGGCAATAAATGGCCCTTCCACCTCTGACGCATGTTTATGTAACCTATCTTCCATTTTTTTGTCTTAATTTCTTGATCTCATCCTGGTTGGTCATTGTAAGTTTTTCTTCTATTTCCTGTACTGCTTTTGTTACTTATTCCACATCAATTTTCGCATATTTAATTAAAATAAGCATAATGTTACGTGAACAAGTCATATTATTTTCACCCCATTCTAACAGTAATTCCAGTTTGATGTCTGGGTGATTTGGCAACGTAAAAATTTGAAGCCCCCTAGGCACTCTGCCAACTTCTATATATATTTGGAGTGTCAGTATCTCCCAACTTTTGGTAACTTTTGGTTATTTCCTTACAATAAAATTTCTCTAATTGGAAGAATAATGGTTGTATGTTTGTAGAATTCTTTACTTCAATCATTTTGCTGCAAGGCATATCTGATGACTGGGAAGTCATAAAAAGAGTTTCAGGTTTTTACGCTCATTTGGCAGCCCTAGCATCAATTGTGTGTTATGTTCATAAAACTGTATAAGAACCCACAACAATGTAATTTGTATACCTAATATTAACTTACAGAAAATAACATTTGCTTAAAGATATGCTTGTGAAAAGTCATTATGTAGCACCAATCACAAAAAAATGTCTAAACAATAAAACTGTTGGCTTCTACAAATGTAACAAATGTAAATTCTGCCAAATAGCAAGCAATTCAAAGACTTTCAGTGACCACAAGGGAAAAGAAATACACATCACACTAATAATTTCTTGCAACAGTCAATATGTGGTACATCTGATTGAATGTGCATGTGGCTTATGGTACATAGGTAGTACTATTTGTCCTTTGAAGAAAAGAATACTTGAACATCTCAGAGCTATACAACATTGAGATGTGAGCTATGCCGTCGCAAAACATTATGTAACAGAACACACCAAAGATTGGAGAAGCATAAGGTTCTTTGGTTTGGCAATGATAAGAAAAGATGAACAAGGAGGTGACAGGACTCTCAAACTGAGACAGTTGGAGAGTAAATACATCATCCAATTACGCACAAGACACCTGGTGGACTGAATATGGATGAGGAATTATTTGTCCATTTAACAACTGCTTAGCTGGAAGGCTTAGATAAAGAAATGACTGGTAAAGACAGTTACTAATATATGTATTCCAGAGAATGTACACAAATGATAATCAGGGAATATGTCTAGACTTAATCAGTATAGATGTGAAATACACAGCATAAGAATGTTATAAAAATGGAATTGGATATATCCAAGAAAAATTATAAAGTCCATGGCTTTCCATTGTTATTGGAGTATAGACATGGATGATGACCTCATATTATGAACTGCTGAACTTTTATGCAGGATATAATCAGAAAGTACAAAAAGTTATTAATAATTATATGAAGACAAACATACACCATATGTTGCAGAATATGGATGTGTTATAATTAGATCAGAAATGAAAAATGCTTAATGATATTATGACTTAAATAATCTCTTGCGAAAAAATAATGAGAAAAGATACTCATGACCTAACAACTCGATAAATAAGAAAAAAAGACTTTGATGTATGATTTAGAGTCACTAGTGTAATATAAATAATGAAGGGTTTCCATAATTGAAGCGCATGATGAAAATAAGGGATTATTGAAGAATGTGAGGAGGCTTTCTGTAACAAAGAAATATAAAAAGAATTACAGAGCATTTAGCTCAAATTTGCAGCTGATAATTACTTACAGTCACAGTAATTCTATCTACAATGAATATTTAAGTAGGAGCTGTCTAGCACTAAGCTGAAATTAATTGAAAAGCGTGGTAGGCGCATACAATGTATATATAATTTTGCACAAAATGTGTACACATACATTCAAAAACCTGTCAAATTTTATAAAATATTAGATTACATTTTTTTTGCACCATCAGTAATTCATAAAACATTAGACGTATATTTTAATTTGAAATTGTTTTAAATTTGTAAACATTTACTTTTTACACTACATTATCCACAATACCTCATAAATGACATTGATTGATTGTATATAAGAGGAATGAATGGATTGATGATAAATAAGAGGAAAGGGAAAAGGACTCACTAACCGTGAGCAAGACTCTAAATGAGTTGAAATGTGTTGGTGGCTGTGTAACTGAAAATAAAGACTGTCAAATTGGACTTTGTGGCCTGGGGTGAATCTTTTCATTGGAATATATATTTATAAGGATGGTCTACTTCATCACCAGCACCGGCAGATGAGTGTGCCACTCAAACAACTGACCGATTTGTTATTATATATATATATGTACACACACACACACACACATGCACACACACACACACTTATACCTGTATTGGCCCTTAGGGGAGTTCTGATTAAATTAAGACACTATAGATATATATATATATATATAGATCTGGGTAGTTTCCAAGTTTAGGTCTTTTGCCAGTTACACAGCAAAGTCTTTAAGCATAGGATTAGCAAAGTGCTACCCTTGCTGTCCTGTAAATGACAAAAGCCTTTCACTACTCCAGGCACAGTATTACAGTTTTGAATTAGTAAAATAGCATCCAAGCCAACCTAGAATGAGCAAAATCCCTTAGCCGCACATTTTGTGCTATCATTACAGCTCTTCAGAGAGGTTTAGCTTTGTCCAGATACAAGGGTGCACCCAGTATAAGCCAAAACAAAACCCTTTCAGAGTTAGAGTGATGCATAATCAATTATGCAAAATAGAAGAGAGAACTCTGGGTGGTTCCCAAGTTTAGGTGGAGATCAGCTCCAATATAGAGCACCCTACAATACCAGTGACACTCTAGATTTGCTCACCTTAAATGGCTGTTTTACTAGCAAAGCTTTTAAGCATAGGATTAGCATCAGTGCCATCCATGCCGAGCTAGCAAATGGCAAAGTCTTTTGCCATTATACAAGTCTTCGAGCATAGGATTGGCAGAGTGCTATCCTTGCTGAGTTAGAAAATTATTAAGTCATTTGCCATTTATATAGCGATGGTCTTTAAGCATAGAATTAGAAAAGTGCTATCCTTGCCGAGCTGTAAATGACAAAAACCATTCACCATTCCAGGCACAGTATTACGGCTTTGAATTGGTAAAATACCATCCAAGTCAACCTGGAATGAGCAAATGCAATCCCTGACAAGTGTTTCACTGTCATTATAGCTTTTCAGACAGGTTTTAGCTTTGTCCAGACACAAGGGAGAACCCAGTATGAGTCAAAACAACCTGTGAGTGCTGACCTTAGCTTGCAAAAGTGAACATTCCGATGTATGTGTCAGAGGAATGGGCAGCAAATACTGTGCAAAACAGCACCAACTCACTATGATTTCAGTGTCTAATCAAAAATATATGTAAATGCATTCTTATGTTAGACCCAATTAATCTAGCTCAACGATTTGCAGGAATTGCATAAAAGTTTATACAGATCTGACTACGAAAGGCAGGTGTTTGAGAGAAAACATTATGTTAAAATACTTTAAAAAATTAAAATAAATTCAAAAGTATTCTAATCCCATTTATGGCATGGCACATGTACTGGTATTTATGTGAAAAGAAGAGTACAATAGGCTGTTGAGCAAATTCTTTACATAAAATAGCTGTCCCAGCGGATTTCACTTTATTGGCTTGATTTGTCTTGAATGCCTTAAATTAGCGGTTTCCTGGAAAATAGTAACTTTGAATTTAGGTTGTCTAATCATTCTCTCTTCACACATAGCAGGCCATTTGCCAGTCCCTGTATTTGAGCCCTCCCCTGTATCACAGCCAGTCTTCCCATTTCAATAGTGTAGGCAAACAACTTAAGGATTTCCTTGATGATAAAGGGGGTGCTTTCTGTTACTCACAGCTCAGCAATTTTAAACCATTCATGCACAAGCAGAGCATTGCAACATGCCCCTCTACATCACTAGATGTGACTGTGCCCGAATATCTCATCATTAAGGCTAGCCAAATGTTGGACAGTGAAAATTCTGTGTGACATTATAATTTAAGGGGCATATTTACAAGCCCATTGCGCCCCTTAGTGCTGTATCATCATTTTTTTAACGATACGGCAGCACTAAACAGGCCCTCACACTGACCCAAACAAATGGTGCAGTGAAATTTACAAGATTTCACTGTGCCATTTTAGTGTAATTTTAATGCCTGCCCAGGGCAGGCTTTAAAGTGACACTATGCTATTTCTTATGGACCTCCCGAGCTTTGCTGGACTAGCTTCAACATTTTTGGAGCCAGTCCAGCAAAGCGCCACAATAGCGTCAAACATTTTTGCTGTAAGCTTTATTGTCAAAAATTCAAAAATGGATATAGGAGAGAAAAAAATAAACAAATAACTACATCAATGAAAACTTAAATTAATCACTGGTATTTGCATGAATTGCTTTCAAGAAAAAATATTTTATGATATTGAATACATCAAACTCTGCCCTGGGACTGTGACTGGTGGGTCTGCCTCACCTGAACCGTAGAAGGGATACTTTGGACTACCTTTAGAATTTCTATTCATATGATGATGGCCATAGTATTGATTTGGGTTTGTTCCCGGGACTTTTGACCGGTGTGGAGGGTGAACCTCCAGGCGATAGTGTGCAAGCTTGCACCACTTATCATTGTTTGCGGTGGCACTCCAGGGGTAAACAGGACCATGATCCACAAAGACTCCCCAATACACAGAACTTTATTTGGTGCACCAAAACACATTGACACATTTACTGGACAAAGTTCTTTGAATCAAAAATATGGTCAATCACATCTGGAACTCACACTGACTAACAGAGGACAGGAGTGTCCTCATTGTATCTTTTGTTCATAAACTATCTCTTAGAGCCACTTTATATGAGTTGTACTTTTCTCGCCATAACCCATTGTTTCAGCTAGAACTCTAACATATTAATTATTTTGCCTTGTGGTCTTTTATATTTGTTACATAGTTGTGAAACTTAACATGACTGCTTACAATTTCAACTACTAATACATTGAGAGATAGGTTTTTGGGCTATTCAATACAATAAAATAATGAGTGAATTTGGTTTGGGATTTAATGGAGAAAGATGACGAACAATGACAGCCAGTGCAAAAGAGCAAGCGTGGGAGAAATATGGCCTCTAGAGCCAAGGTCAAGAGTAATCCTAGCAGCATGGATTTGAAATAATTGCAGCTTATGAATCTGATAGACTGATAATTTAAGGTAGATTAAGATGTAGAAGTCCAGGAGGGTGACAGAAAGACTTTCAGTGTCTGAAGTTTGGGGGAAATAGTTGAAAGATAACAAATGACTTTCAAAAAGTTGAGGTGAAAAAGGCTTGACTGGACCACTGAAGAAATATGATCTGAGAGAGTAAAGGAGAAATCAAACCCAGATTCAGCATGCTAGATACAGGCAAAGGCATAGGACTCAATGTAGCAAGCCAGAAAGAGAGCTCCAAAAAGATGAAGGTTTGATTGGACATCAGTTGTATTGCTGTTAAGTTTAAATTTGCTAAATCTCACTATGTCTGCTTCAACTGTAAGCACCTGAATAATTTTTTCTTATTTTGATTTGATATTGAGCTCTTCAGGTTTGGTTCAGGATTAGATTGAAACTGTTATCCCGGGGTATCCAAATGTTGGGAGATTTTAATACAAAGTAGAGGTTTCAATGTGTTTTCACTATCATTTCTTGTCTGGAAACAGCAATTAATTACCTGTGTATTAACAACATAAGCCATACTAACCAAACATAAGCTGAGTGGGAAAGCATGATTTTCGCAAGCCAAAAATACATTTGTCAGTTGCTCAATGTTGTGGCGTAGTTGTCTAAGTTCAAGCTCATCCTGTCACAAAAAGTCAATATATCATATGTTATGGAAGGAATATATTTGGCATGTTTTACTGTGAAAGTACTGTTAAAGTAGAAGTCACTGACAGGGTATGAAAGTTCTGATGTAACTGCCTGAATGAAAACTGAAAAAAGGCTGACTTATTTCAGGTTAGTTGCATTTAAATGTGGTTCCTGCTCTTCTTTCTTGCCATCTAAAAGGATGTTACTTGAAACCAATTATTAGGTTTGCAAAACTTTATTGAGCATCCAGATGTGCCGCTGGATGGTAGCAGGCTCACAAGCAACTGCTGACCTTATTTGAAATATATCATTCCACCCTTTAACATTCTGCCACAAGGTTCAGATAAGACACAGCAAGACCTAACACGCATTTTCCTTACACTCTCACATAATATAAAACAAATAAAGTCATTATGTTTTTTTTCTTTAGCTGGCCTACAAGGAGTGCAAACTTATGGAGAATGCACCTCTCAAAAACACCAATGGCACAAAACCTCTCATAAAAATATTATGAAAAACAAAAAACTACAATATAAATAGCAACACAGCAGGACATAACTCAAAATCCTTTAGACAATTCTAATTTGAATTCTATGAATTTTCTTAGTGGGAAAAGCTTTCTCTGAGACTCGTGATAGCTACACAACTGAAGGGGGTTGTCCCTCAATGGCTTCTAGTCCTCAGGTGTAAAGGATAACTTTTCTTTGATCTAAGATTTCACATCTTCCAATATCACCACACAATCCTTAACAATCATAGTCTTTTTAAGAGAAGGAAAACCAGATGCCAGTTCTGATTGAATTCTTGTTATTTTAACCCTCACCATGTCACCCACTTTTACATTCAACCATCAACATTCTTAAACTTCTCCTGAACCCTTTTTTTGCTACAACCTCTCCCCCCCTTTGCATGTGCTCTAAATACAACTCATCCTTTTCCATCTCAACCTGTTAATTTTGGGACCTAGAACTCTTCTCCTTAATAAGACAAATGGAGAACCTTTAGTTTTCGAATTAGGAGTGGTGCAAATTTCCCACTTAAGATTCTTCAACTAGTGTACCCAATCCAATCCACTGATGAAAGATAATTGGATGTTCTCTTTCTCTAACAACTTTATTGCAGTGCTCTACCACCCCATTACTCTTTGGATGATCCAAGGAGGGAGCAACATGCTTAATGTCCAATTTCTTAAGGAAAGCCATGAGCTTTTTGAAAACAATTTGAGGACCATGGTCAATAGTCACTTTATTAGGTACATGTTCCCTGAAGTATATATTCTCCATACATTCACAGATTCTATGTGAATCGCTATTACGTAATTACTATTTGAATGTATGAAACTCCATGACTTTAATTTAACATTTCCTAAAGGGTCACAAATTCGACCTACCTCATTTGCTACACATTAGGAAACGCTAATATTACAGGGATGGTAGCCTGCTGGGCTCAGCAGACCACCATGTCTGTCATTGCTTTTAAATAAAGCAATCTGTATTTTTAAAATGCATACCATTTTCCTTAAAGGAAAACGCATTTAAAAAAGAAAAATTAAAAGTTTTCTATTCATTTTTTAGGAGTTGGCCGCTCTCCAAAAATGTTTTCGCTACCATTCACAAAGGAGAAGGGGTCCCTCATGGACCCCTTCCCTTTTGTGAATTGGTTACCACCTACTTAAAGAAAGTGATACAATGCAAATATTTTGCAACCGCATTTTGGTCACAAAATATTCCTACATACCTGTGTGCTTCTGTATTAGGAAGGGAAGTCCTGAACACTCCCCTTCCTAATACCTAATTGGTATGTAATCACAATTCTAAATTGCGATTCGGTAACATGTTACTGAATCGCAAATTGGAACTAATACCTACCAAACTTCATTTTTGCAGTTGCACACAGCCCAATTGGGCCATTTGCGACCTCAAAAACACATGATACATATGGCTCAAAATTCCCAAACCAATTAAAAACATCAAAATCAGATAATGCAAACTAGAGATAGGGATTTATTGAGTTTTATGGCAGAAAGGTCAAAACTATCCATAAGAACAATTGAAATTTAAGTGTGACTTTCATTCAATGTGTAATAGAATATAAGACAAGATCCACCAGAGTCCGTTTTTGCACCAGGAGTGAAAATGAAGTGTTAACAGCAAATTACCATGGTCAGGGGCAGATTCAGTAATCTTCTACACTAGTAAACTGTAGTGTTTGGACTCTTTCTGGGTGCTCTTCTGGGAGACTTCAGTCATAGGTCCAATCATGGCTCAAAGAGCCAGACAGGAATCTCTGTCCTTATTTCCTGCAATGCTACAGTCTACTGACTTAGAGAGCATATCGAGTCCCTGCATGCCAGCATGGGTCAGGAGTCCTTGAGTCTTTCTCTAGGAGTCAGACGTCATCTAATTTCCTTTGAAAAGTTTCTTCCCAGAAATATTCTGAGGAGCACTAGCCCTCAACAGGAGAATTACTTGTATCCAAACGTGGCTACTTTCTCATAAAATTGCCACCTGTTTTTTAATCACATCCACTTTCATTCTGCGGTGAACCTTCCAAAATTCTCCAACCAAACATCACAGCCTTTTCAATTTCAGAGTTCTAGTGCTTCAATCTAGCCTCTCCTCTTTGGAGATGAGGTGTCCTTGCATCTACAAATGCTATACCTCGTTTTCCTCCCTCTGGGGCCACAGACAGAAACCGTAGTGAGCGCTGAGAATCAGTGATTGCCGTTACTGCCAAACTTCTGTGCCATTTCCTTTTCAAAGGAACAAGCGTGAAAACTGTCCTTTGTAGTGCTAGCTCCTGCCCCCCACAGAAGGCTAAACCCTGCTAAGCAGTTGTAGTGTTTTCAGAGTTAGTGATGTCTGGACCTTTTTGGTTCCTGATGGACTCTGTAGAACTGTGACGTAAGTGGTAAGAGGTGGTGAATAGGTTTCATTCTTAGAATGTTGAGTTTTGCGCTTGCACGTAGAAGAATAAAGATGTGTAAGACCAAGCTCTGTGTGTGGTGTGCTCATTTACGAGTACCCAGGTGGGAGAGGATGCTACAACTAGTGATGTAATAGGGGATGCATAAGGAGAAGAATCAACATTGCTCTCCCAGTGAGTTTGCTGTGGTCCAGCAAACTGCTCATGCATGCTCCATGTGCCTTAGTCAAACTGAAGATCGACCTTTGGGGTATGTGGAGTCAAAGCACCGGTTCAGCCAGTGACAAGCTTTTGAAGAAGACTAAGGCCCTATAGAGAAATTTGTGTATCATTGGCCAGGAACCTGGTGGTGAAGCCTTGAAAGAGGTACTGTGCCGCAATGCAACAGAGAGCCATGACATATATGGGACAATAACTCTAAAGACAGTGATTACCAGGTACAGAGAAGTGCTAGAGGAAGTGACAGCTGGGTGCAAGGAAGCACTAAAAGTAGTGATAGCATGAGACAAAGAAATACAAAAGGCAGGGAAAACCAGGTACATTACATACAATATAAAGAGGCAAGAAGGATGAAGAACCCATGCAAGAAACAAAGTTGCTACTCACCACTAAAGAAGAAGAGAGCATTTCACAGCCAGAGAGCAGGCTCAAAGTCACTGGTGGTAGCACACACCCAGTGAGTGATGAAGGTGCCAGTACAAGCGGACAGCAGATGGTGCTGGAGAAAACCCTGCTTTCAACATCAGTAAGCTTCACAAATGCTTATAATGCTGATTCCTTCATAAAACCACAATTTCCGTTTGATACCAGCAAGAAGCAAAATATTGGCGACAGATGGACTGCCTTGATAGAAACTTTTGAATGCACTGGAAGAAACAGATAACAAAAGATTGTTAAATACCTTGAGAATCTTGCCAGTTAAGGCATATGAAATATCATACTGACAAATCATTTGCAAGGTGAATGAAAAAATAAGTGCTTCATGCCAAGAACACAAAATGGATGTCCGAATGTTCGAGTTCTGTCATTTTACACACGCCCAGAAGCCAAGAGGCAATATCAGTGGAGGCCAAGCAACACTAAACAAAGTCGACCTTCATCTAAACCTTCATCCAAGAGTTCTTCAGTTTTAGTGTCAAGTGAAAATAAGGAAGAAGGATGTGCGATGTTGATGTTTACTTCAGAAAAACGTGTAAATGTCGGACTGGTCACAAGAAAAATGTGAGTTGAAAAAAAGTGGACAAGGAAAATCACAATAGGCATTCAAACATTGTCTGAAAATTACTCAAGATAAATGGCTGCTCCTTACCTTTTATTATTGACAGTGATGCATTGATAGAAATTATGCCTATGGAGAAATACAATGAGCTACTTCCATTGCCCCATCTCACACAGTCAAAGACCAAAGAGTATACTTGGGCTGCATCAATGCCATTAAAGAGTCAAGGTTCATTCATAGCCACCATGAAACACAAAAAGACAAAGGTACAAGTACCCATTCATGTACTTCAAGGTACTGTGTCAAGTGCCTGTTAAGTCAGTTTCAATGCTGCTGCTGAAAGGGGACTGATATCTATGAACTACAACATTAATGCTCATCGTGAAATAATAAGTCAATTCCCTTCATTCTTCCATTGATTAGAAAAGCTTATGACAATGAAAGTGAAACTGCATATATTGATGACATTCATCCTGTTGCTCAAAGACACAGACAAATAGCATTTCATATACAGGAAGCTGTTGAGAAAGAGCTTGAAACACTACTAAAGCATAAGATGATTGAGCTATCTACTGGTCCAACTCCGTGGGTTTTGCCCATAGTGGTAGCATTCAAAAAGGACAGTGAAGGAGTCATACATATCTGTGCTGATATGCATCAAACAAACAAGGCAAACGAAAAAGAACGACATCCCAGACCGCACATTGCTGACATGATCACACAGCTAAATGGCCCCAAAGTATTTTCCCATCTTGATCTTAACAAATGGTATCATCAATTGGAACGTGAAGAAAATTGCATGAACATTACTAACTTTTCTACCCACATTGGTTTATTCAAAAAGGAAAGATTATGTTTTAGTGTCATCAAATACAGAACTTTTTCAAGATGTGATTCGATGTATAATACAGCGTCTCACAAATGCTTTCAACTACAGTGATAACATATTAGCATCTGGGGCCACACAAAAAAGTATGATAAAGCCCTTACACATGTTTGTCAACTACTTGCTGATGCACATCTAAACTTAAATGCAGAGAAGTATGAGTTCCACAAAACAAAACTAAATTCTTTGGCCACATGTTTTCTGATGGGGGAATGGCACTGGATCCAGCTAAAGAAAAAGCCTTCACAGCCTCCAGTCCCCCACAAGATGTTACCATATTACATTCATTCCTTGGCATGGCCAGTTACTGTTCTAGATACATATATGGCTTTGACATAGTAAGTGCTTCCATACGAGACTTAACAAAATGTGAAGAGATTTTTAAGAAAATCAAACATGCAATTGAGTATGTCACTAAAATGCCTACTTTGATCCAAAGCTACATTCAGAGGTTGTTGTTGATGCAAGCCTTGTCGGGCTTGATTCTTGCCCAGCACAATGGACACCAAAATGCTCAAAGGCATGTTGTGGCACATGAAAGCAGAATATTGTCACAAACTGAGCACAAAACTGAGCACATCTAAAAATGATGTTTAGCAGTCATGTGGGCTTGTGAACATTTCCACTTATTCTTATATGGAAAACATTTCACTCTTGTAACTGATCATCAAGCATTGCTTGCCATCTTTGGCAACCCAAATTCTAATATGCCTCCCAGAATTGAACGCTGGGGTTTGCAACTACAGGAAAATGACTACACTATTGTGCACCAACCAAAGAAAGATCAAAAAGCTGCTTACTACTTTTCATGAGTGCCAGTACAGTGTCATGGTACCCCTTCTAAAGCAGCTGAAACCTACATTAACATCATTGTAAAGTCAAACACCCCTGCTGCTATTTCTTTGAAACAAATTATTACTCCAACAAGCAAAGACAGTGAACTATTGATACTGAATGACAATGTTGCACATCAGTCCTGGGAACAACACACTCAACCCCTCACACATGACAGCAAACATCAGAAGATCAAGAATGTAAAAGATGAACTATCCTTTACTCAAGAAGGCATTGTCTTACAAGGTTCAAGAGACTCAGCAACAACAAGTAATTGAAGTTGTCCATGAAGGATACAGTGGAATTGTTGCCACTAAACGAGCCCCTCCGAAACAGAGTTTGGTTTCCTCATCTTCATGAGAGAGCTGACAAGAAATTAAAGACTTGTCATTTGTGCAATTGCTTATCTCCCAAAGTCACTAAACATGCCTTGAACATCTCAGATTTACTAAAACGTGTATGGAAGAGAATTGTTGTTGATTTCTTTGGTCCGCTTGGCAATGTCCCCTAGTAGAAGATCTCTCATCTATTAATCAAGATAAAATAGTTGAGATTAGATGGCATATTTGCAACATGGGGTGTTCTTCAATTCTAAAGTCTAACAATTGTCCACCTTTCAACAGTCAAGAATATTGAGACTTTCTTACTCATTGCAATGTGAAGCATCAGAAAATCACACCTTTTTGGCCACAAGCAAATAGCGCTATCAAATGTTTCATGAGCACATTTAAAAAGACTGTTCAGCATGCTAAATTAGAGAAGCTTAATCTGAAATTAGCTCTCTATGCAACTCTTTGAGCTTATCAATCAAGTCCTCATTCAATGAAAACTGAAAGTCCTGCCACATTGATGTTTTGGAGAGCCATGATGACCAAGTTACCACAATGGACTAACTGGAGATCTACAACAGAGAGTGAACTTTGTCAAAAATATCTGGGTCGAAAAAAGAGGAAAACATATGTTGACAAACGTTGATGTGCCAAGAACATTACTTTCAATAAAGGAGACCGAGTATTGGTGCGACAACAGAGAAAATGTAAGCCTGATGCTCCCTTTACTGCTGAACCCTTTGAAGTTGTGACCAGCAAAGGGCACATGATTACTGCTCATCATCTTGGAAAGTCCATTACCTGAACTTCTTCAGATTTCAGACATGTGCTTCATCATTTGTCAATTCCTAATGTCAGAGATGAGACTGCTTCATTTGAGTCTGCAGAGCGCCATCTGACTGCATCTGTCCCTGCATCACTAGCATCAGTCATGGATGCTTCTCCTTTTTCTTCCCAGCATCAGAGGACACAATCTTGTCATTTAGTCAGAGGTCCAAGACAACTTATCACAGAATTGTAATACATGCATATATATTTTTTTTATATATTTGTTATTTAACAAGGGGGGAGATATGGTTGTAGTGTTTTGTGAGTTAGCAATGATGGGACCCTTTTGGTTCCAGAAGGTGTGGTGAATAGATTTCATGTTTAGAATGTTGAAATTGTGCCTGCATGTAGAAGAATAAAAACATCTAAGACCAAGCTCAATGTAAAGTGTTCATTTACAAGTGAACAGGCTACAGAGGAGGCTACAGCAGTCATTGTTAGTCCCACTCCTACTGTATTGCCAAGGTGATAGTCTTCCAGGTGGGAAGTTGTTAACAGCCAGCCAGGAAAGTGTATTGTCTGCGGAGTGGGGCTGTGAGGCAACAGTTATAAACCAGTTTTCTCAAAGGCAGGAAAAAGTACACATTTCTTAAATGTACTTTTCAGTGAATAGGTATAACAAAAACCTACTTCCACTATTGAATTACATTTTTTAAAATGAAGTGGATAATAACACTAGTAATTTCCCAAGCCTAAAGATAAAAAGTGATTTCCTCCATAACTAAGTTGGGTCATGGAAAACAGTTTTATGTGAAAATAGCTTTTGTAAACGTTCACTATTAGGTCATACTTTTCCCAATTTGTATGTCCTACTTTAAAATATTAAATAATGCAAGTGGGTGAAAATTATAGTTCTGTTTTAAAGACAAAGGGCCAGATTTATGAGACGTGGAGCAGCACTCAGTGTAGTGCCACTTTTCTTGCACCTCTTAGCACCCCACTAACACCACCATGTGTGTGCCATATCTAAGATACGGCGCACCATGGCAGTAGTTAGAGAACTAGCTTCAAGCTTTTTGATGCTAGTTCGGAGCTTTGCAGGATTAGCCTAAAAAATGTTGATGCTAATTCTGTAAAGCCCATTGAGGCCCATTGTAAACAATGGTGAGCCTCCTTTTAACGCCTGCTCTGGGAATGCACTGAAAGTGCTGAAAAAAATTACACAAAGAAATCTCTTAGATTTCTTTGCGCCATTTTTTTCGGCCCCCATAATGGGGTAATTCCCCCTTTGCATACATTATGCTTGGCGCAGGCATACTGTAAGGCAAACGGTTACAAAGTGGCACAATGCATGCATTGCAAAACATTGTAAATTCGGTGCTGAGATTTTAGCCTCATTGAGCCACATTCGCGTAGGAAAAAAATTACGCTAATGTGGTGCAAGGAGGCACCAGGGGCTCTTAAATCTGCCCCAAAGTGTAGGGCGATGGGTACTGCCCATCAAACCTGCCCAGTTTTTTTGTTTTTTAACCACCTGGTTTTTGACTTTTTTACTGTGGGTGAGCCCCACAACTGGTTATTCCACAGTGAACTTACTGTAAATTGACTGCACGTTTTCTGCCAGTGTCTACCTTTTACGATAAGGCAGCTGCAACTCATCAAGGGTAAGGGGCACTTAGCTGGTTACACAAGAACATGTGTGCGCACATGTGTGGGTTGTGTGTTGGAGACTCCTGCTGTGCAGAGCCTGATAAACCGTGCACAGCTAACCTGGCACAGAGGGAAATCTGCAGGATTAGATATTGACCTGGGTTAGGCCTCCTACTATTAGTGTACACTCATAGGGAAAGTCAAAGTGGTTAACTGTCTTGTCTGCAGTGACAATCCCTTAAACACCTATGGGAAGACTGCTTTAGTGTGAGGTTTTGCCTCCCTGTGGCCTACAGAGACCAGTGATATATCAAACCGGGGGTGTAACTTTGCAAGTTCCAAAAGATATTGCATTTTCAAAAGTGATTGTATGATCCCAGAACCAAGAGTCCCCATCAGTTATGCAGGTTGTCTTTTCCGTTTGCCTGACGTTAAGTGGCATTGCCTCTATTTAATTGCCTTATGCACAGCGGTCATGTATGTTTTAATATCTCTTGAGCGACACCAAAAAGACTGGTAAAAATTATTTTCCAAATAAAATAATTCATACATGTCCAAAAGTAAAAATGTGAGCTCCAGGGCATCAAATTTCACTGATGTAACCTACATATAATTATATGAGTACTAACTTCCGACTCAAGTATTGAGAGGAAAGGGTAGGGCCATCTTTCACAGCGTCTGTAATGTTAGTCATAGATATACCCAAAAACGTAATCCACTCAATTTATTACTATTTAATTTCAAGAACGATACATACGTGGGTCCACAGGATGTAGTTTACATCAGTGTTGCAGCATGTCGGGAAGTCATGGTTAATTTCAGTCTTCCAAGTGCTAGAGTTGCCAATGATCAGTTTTCGCTATAGAGACACAGTGAATGTTGCTTTTCAATTCCTTAAATGTTCCAACCTGCTGCAAATGAGAGAAAATCAGAGGTTTCTAAACTACATTTGCATTGACATGTTAGTGTCCGCTTGCTTTTGTAAGAGGACAGATACCTGACCTCGTTCGTGTTAGTTTATTTAAAGCATTTCATCATTTATCTTTACTCGGGCACTTAACTAAAATAATGCAATTTCTATGTTCTGCTCATGTACGAAACCCAAGTAAACCCATTAATGATTAATTGATTCGTGTATGCTTGTATATTTGAAACTAGGGCCCATATTTATACTTTTTTAGCACCGCATTTGCGTTGTATTTTGACGCAAAGGCAGTGCAAACTTACAAAATACAATTGTATTTTAAAGGTTTGCTCCGATTTTGCTTCAAAAAACGTCACAAATGTTGCGCTAAAAAAGTATAAATATGGGCCTAGGTGTAAAAATCATTCCCACGGGCACTAACAATGAGAAAAAACATTTCTAGGTTTACCTAAAAAAAAAATCCAGGTTTACCGTTATGCAATAGGGATCATGAGATCTTGGAACAATTCAACTGTAGAGGTACCCAGATGAGTTTTGTTATCTGCTGTTCGTTTGGCATCCCTCTGCTTTTCTTGTTTCCTCTTATCCAGGATTTCACTTATTAATTTCGAGCAGGCTTAGTCAAACTTTTTTGATGTAATGTCAATTTCTTTTATTAATCTAAATTTGACACTGTAACGATTGATTCCGCAAATGTATTGCCATGTTAAACTAATTGATCTGGCTTCCCTCGATATTTCATCCGAAGTGCTGCCGATTGCACTGTTACCAACCCACAGATTTGAGGAATTCCGATTTAAAGGTTAACTACAAATCCCACAGAGGCTCTATTTCTGTCGCAAACTCTGCCCAAATCTGGATTACAAAGGGACCTGTGTCAGCTCCTAAAATGTTTTTTCTCAGTTCTGCCTTTAAAGATTTCTGGAACAACCCACAATCTAGCAATGTCCCCCTTCAAATTCCCCCACTTGCCTTTTTCATTAATTGTGGGACTACTGAGATTTCCTGCACTCATGCCCAGCCATACCAGGAGCCTAATCTCATCTAATCAGCAATGTGATACCCTGGGTGACAAGCAGAGCTCTACAAATCCACCTTATATTACACCAGGTAAACACTGGTAGAATGTGAATGTAAAACTGTGAAAATAGTTGCACAAACACTGATTCCCATTGTTATTCCTCATTCTAAAGGTTACAACCTCTAATCAAAGGGGAAGCTTGCTCCTGATAATTATTGCACTATGCTTTATCATAATTACCGCTGCAAAACTTTCAACCAAAAAAACCTGGCGTGGTGCCTTGAAGGTATTTTGGTGTACTTGTCAACAAAAGGCATGTGACAGTCATCGGTAGAGGATTCGGTGTAGGAGAATGTATTGTAAGTGGTTCGGATTCAACTTCATGCCAGGAGACAAGGGACCTAATTTACAAAGAATTCAACTGCATGCCAGGAGGCAAGGGACCCGATTTGAAAAGAGAATTATAACTTTGTATATTTACTCCCAAGTAGATCTACTTGTACCCCAAAGGTGTACCTCTTCACTTTTTTGGTGTTCACCATTTCTGACTGGAGATTTGCACTCAGCTATAGGCTTACTTTTTAACAGTTTTTATTTGTGAGATGTAGCAGTCAGTACAAATTTAATTCATAGTATAATAAAAATGAAGTGCAAAACATTCATTCAATAGTAAAAAATAATCCAAGCCATAAATATAACCCAGGAAAAGTAAGAAAAGAGAGACAGAAAGAAAAAAAGATAAACAAAAGAAGACGACAAAAGAAAAAGAACGAGCCACTTCTGTCATCCAGGCATTTCCATATTTTCGAAATCTTCTCATGTACCCAATTCTTAATGCATAGAAATATTCAAGTGATTTAACCCTCCACGTCTTTGTGATCCACTGTTTCTAAGTGGGGATTTTCCTGGATTTCCAGGTTGATGATATCAGAGATCTAGCGACCAGGGTGAAGATATGGAGAACTGGTCACTCCCTATTGAGATCTCTAACAGCTGAGCGGCCATGCTAAAAAGAGAGCCACATACATCGGGAGTCAATTTCAAATTCAGTTTGAGATTAATCACTGAGAAGGTCTCTTTCCAAAATGTAGCCAATAGAGTGTAAGTAAATCCCACATGGAGCCATTCCCCGTTTTCAAACGTGCAGATAAAGCAGGAGGGCATAGCTTGTGGATGCAGCTTGTGAATTAATGCCAGAATGTAATAGAGCACCCATCTCCTAAAAAAAGCCATTCTCTCATAAGTTGCTGCTCGGATAGCCTTGGAGCCCAGCTAGTTCTGACGTCTCCATTTGGAAGCCTCAATCTAGTATCTTGTTCGTAATGTGATTTTATTCAAGAAGTCTGGTACTACCTCTTCGTAAATCTTAGGAAACAGTATTCATTACCAATTACCTATGCCCGTTATCCTTGATACATAACATTCTTTACAAATGCTAGCCGCTAGACCCTTCTCTCCCACTTTATAACCGCAGCAAAAGTGTCTAATTTGAATAAAAACTAACAAATTAGGGATTATATACAAACAAATATAACTGAAGCTAAGAGAAAATTAAAAGGGATCAAAAGAGCTAGTCTAAAAGAGCAATTAATAATAAAACATTTAAATCTAAGAAGTGCAAGCCCTCCTTCTTCCTGATTTAATTGAAATGCCTGAAGTTTGATATGAGGCTTCGTGCCCTGCCAGATAAAATGCAGTGGATCTGCATCAATTGCATCAAAGAATGATCATGGGACTTTGATCATGACATTCGAGAAGAGAAACAAAAATACAAGGGGAATATTAATTTTCACCAATGCACCCCGGCCTATAATAGTCATCGGAAGATTCTGCCACTGATTGAGTAATTTCTGCAACTTTGTTGGTGTAGGACTCTAGTTAAATGCAAACAGATCACAAATTCAGACGTAGCAAATATCCTGAGATATCCTACTGGGGCAATAGAAGAATGACGTGCATGCAAGACGTCAGACGTGCAGTTGGACAGTAGAGCCTCCGACTTCGAATGATTAATTTTATAACCACCAATATCCATACATTTTCACATTTTGGAAAACGCATTTGCAATGTTAACCTCCTCTGCTGCCAGATTTAAAACCATATTGTCTACAAACAATTTTAACTTGGCTGCAGCAGTTACCAGTAGGGAGACGCTAGAGTCTTGATGAATAGCACAAGCTAGAGATTCTATAAATACAGAAAAGAATTGGTGACATGGGGCACTTTTGGATGAGTTCCCCCTCGTTATAGTAACTTGTCCAGCCTGCTTAACAATCATTTTTATATGTGCTGCTACATTACTGTACATATTTCTTAGTAAATGCACAAACCCAGTTGGAAAATCAAATCTATTAAGAATAGCAAATAAGATCTCACACGGGACTAAATCGAAAGCTTTTTCCACATCCAACATCCCGACTGCCACCTTGATTTTGTGAGCAGAATGGAAATTGATTGCCTAGACTAAGTAGTTATTATTGATCGTGAATAGCCTGCCTGGTATGAGTCTGTTTTGATCATTATGAATTACAGTTTGGGCTAATGGTGCAAGTCGATTTGCCAAGATCTTAGTAAAGAGTTTGTAGTCATTATTTAATAGACTAATCCCATGATAGGAATTTGGATCATTGCCAGGCTTATCCTTTTCCAAAAAACTGACTATAGCGGATTCCATGAATACCTGATAACGTTGTTGACAAGAAACAGTTTTATATGCTTCTGCTGGTATCCCATCCTTACTGCATGCACTAGCATTAGGGGAAGAGCTGATCACATTTTTCACTTCAGCTAGAGTGATTAGAGAGACAATGGTACCTTACAGATCTTTAGCCAAGACTGCCAACAAGATTGCAAATCTTTAACCAAGACTTGCAACAAGATGCCATCCAGGTACATATTTATCACCTCAGACGTTGCGGGTCCGAGTACAACCCTGCATAATGTTTCCTAAAGACCTCGGCTATTGATTACTTTGTGCAAATCTTATTCAAAGATAATTTTTATGGACTTAATATTACTTATTAATTTTACTGACTATGGCAAATATTTACCCATGTGTTCACTCTCTTTATAACTTTTTTGTAAGTATGAACTATGATTTAGTATTTCAGCTGACGTGAAATGCTCTTTTAAATTCTGTCTCGCTCAAGCTAGCTCCAATTAAGTAGCCAGTGTATTAATTAAGATGGAGGCCTAGACTGCCTTATTTAATGCCAACCACAACTTGTGTAGCTTTTGTCTTAGCTTGCTGAGCTTGTCGTACTTTAAAAGCTTGTGACAAAAAACGTCAATGCCACCCACACTGCTAACTCAAAGGTCGTACCTATAATGTACTCAAGAAAGGCTTCTAAGGCTAACCTCATACTATTCACCAAACTTTCATTTACAAGCAAGGCTTTATCAGTCGTCTATCTGGACCTTATTGTCTGCCATTCTGTTATAAAAAGCTCTATCAATATTACTGAATGATCCAAAAAACTATTTGTCAAAATATCTGTCTTCCCTTGGCGAAATGAGCATGAGACTAGAAAAAAATAGATTCATGTACCTTAGTCAAATCTCCTTGAAAAACATGTTTAATATCTATCTTCTGGATGACCACTATGCCAAAGGTATATCAAAGCTAGATTTTGTTCTAATTGCCTAAAGAACTTGATGGGTTTGAGTTTATTATGACATTTATCAGGGCAGAAGGCATCAATTAAGATATCGTGAAGGAGATTAAAGTTTCCTCTTATTATATATGATCCCGCTGCCCCTTTTAAGATATTATAAATCACTTCTAGGGCAAAAGGTGAATCTTCTATAGGGCCTTAATAACTTATCACATTTTTTTATCTGCCTTTGCACTATGGCTTCAGCCCAAATCCACCTTGCCTCTGGGTGCCTGACTACCCCCAAATAATTCACTACTCAACTCTCTGACACTTAAACTTGCAACACTCCTAATTGCTGCACCTAAATAATAAAAAAAGCATCTTTGATATGCCCAAGTACCCTTGGTGGGGGATCAGTATTTATAAAATGGGTCTCTTGAAAGAAATAACATTTGCACAAGATGCCCTAAACCAGGATAACATCTCTCAAAGCTTAGTCCTATTGTTTAAACCATTGGCATTAAATTAAATCACTTTCAGGAACTAGGGCCAAACCTCATTTTGAAATAACATTGTTGTGCCTAATCTGAAGCGATGGGATCTGTTCAAAGCCTTTAAGAGCATGCTACCTCTTTTTTATCCATCCAAGTCTTTCTGTCCTCCTCTAACCAAACCACTCCCCCTATTTAAGTCCTTCCCTGCCTGACCTCCCTTTGCACCACCTTCTGGGCTGATTCTCCATAGGGCCCCACCCATCCCAGGCTCTCATGGAGGCCTTGCCCACCCCACCCTGAAAAATTGTCCCAAGCTTCCTCCTTCCCCACTCACCCCTTCCCCTGAGTGCCTTGGAAATGCACTCTAATCTGCAACTTTGGGTGCTAGGGAATATTCCTATCTTGCATCCTTTAAGCCTGAATCAACTCAAATATCTGTAAAAAATGATAATAAAGAAGGATCCAGAAAGACATAAGAGTATAAAAGAAATACAGGGTGGGCTAGTGGTTTGTACCAATACCCTTGAGTAAGAGAGCTAAATCAATCTCAAACTCAAAATATCCTTACCTTCTCTCAGCGCACCCCCCATATACGCTTGACTAATGGATTGCAAAAAGTCGTTGGCCTGCTCAACTAAATTAAAGTTACAAAACTGTCCTTAAAATAACTTACAGCTTGGATGCCCTATCTTTTAAAGGTGTCATTCATTGTCTTGAAGTCTCTGCGCTGATATGCAATGGTCAAGAATATATCAGAAAAGATTTTAAACAAAAAATTATCTGAAGTTTGAAACACTTTGGGCCTGATTTAGATCTTGGTGTTGGTACCACAAAGCCAGTCAGTGGCGGACCCGTAAAGACCATCAAATCAATGGCATTCCACCCACCACATTTAGATGTTACAGGTGTGTAAATGATGGACTGGCGACGAATTGCTGATGGAGGGATGTGGCGGCAGAACCCAATGGACTTCGTACAATGGCAGAGTCTATGGAATAGAGGTAAATGACACACAATGTACCTAGCCATATGTGTACTCCTGCACTACACACTACACAACACACAATGTACACACCATCATCCATTACAATTCCAACACAACATAACAGGTACATTCCAAAAACAAACATTGACATACATCCATGACACAACATACACACACCACTGACACTGCACCCACACATGACACAACCACAACAGCCAACACAGGTACACACTCAGCTACAGAAGTATACTCACACACAAGCACAGCTACACACAGCATGATAACATCCACCACACAACAACACTCACCTGAATGTACCACACGGCAACACAATGTATACAACAACATTGGTCTCACATGCAAGTGGCAGACATACAGACACATCCACATCATCCACACCAGCTCCACCTCAAACAGCCAAGGCACACACACGCACACACACACACACACACACACACACACATACTGACTCACATACACAACAAATAGCACAAACCTACCTGTACAATGCGCACACATGGGGAGTGTCGTCCAGTGTGTGTGAATGATGACACCACAATGACACTTGTGTATGTGTGTGACATGCGTGTTGTGCCAGTGTGTGCCCAGCCATGTGTGACAAAATTTTGACCCCGACATGATTAAACAAAATTACTGTGACATGTATCTGCCTGGAGTGGTCCTGACCTCCAGTGCAGGGCCCCCCCAACATTCCCTGGGAGTACGGCATCTCTATCTTCGAGTCCAGTGATGGAGGGTGTTGGGCGCCTGGCCCTAAGTAAGTAAACTTACAAGGGGAAGCGTATAGGTTGATGAATCTTTTGATTCGCATGGAGTATCCTAGCTATGGTGTAACAAATGTGCATGAATAATCAATACCCAAATCAATAACCAAAAAGCAAAGACATTAATCATTAGTGAACAATGTCAACATCTCATGAATAACCACAACTCAATTTTACATTTATCAATTTTATTTCCCTATTTGTTACATACTAAGGCGGTCATTATGAACACGGCGGTAAACACCGCCGACCCACGTGGCGGCGGTGAACAGAAGGCTGAAAATTCCGACCCTGCCAAAAATCACCAGACCACCAGTTCCCGCCATGACCTTGTCTGCAGCAATGCTGGAACTCCCCACCCCACCTCCGCCGAGCACACCCACATCCTGCCCTCCAAATAATGATGCACAAATCATCTTGGCGGACAGTGGTGGTCGGACGACCATTGGCGGTGCCTAACGCCACGGCCGGCAAGTGGACTTAACAGCAAGAAGTGCACACATTGGATGAGATTGAAATCCACACACCTGACACACAGGCATTGTGAGAAAACAGGGCTGATTGCAGAGGCCCCCTAACTTTTTGCCCCCATTTTCCACTTTTTGCTGGTGTTTGCCTGATGGTGCCCTGGGTACTGCTAACCAGTCCCGGGGCCTGTGCTCTGTGTAAAATGGATATGCAAATTAGGTTAATTATAATTGGCTAAGTTAACCTACCTATAAGTCCCTAGAATATGGTACGGCATGTAGGTTTAGGGACCATAGCATAGGTAGTGCACGCATAGGTGCACTGCTGATATTCCCAGTGTCATTTTAAAGGCAGGCCTGCCTTGCTGGCTGCTTTTAAATTAAAGATATATGCAAATTCGACTTTGGAATTAAAAGTAGTTCCAAAGTGTTAAACTACCTTATTTTTACATATAAGGCACCCCTAAGGTGTGCCCTATGTGCCCCTAGGGCTGGGTGCCATGTAACTATAAGCAGGGACTTTATAAAAATAGCTTTATAAGCCCTGGTGATGTAAAAGCAGCTACATTCGTTTTTCCCTCATTGTAGTAAATGGCCTACATAGGCTAGAATGGGGAGACTTTATTTTAATTTTAAAAGTCTCCTTAAATGATGCATACCAAGAATTTGGTATCAAATTAATTGTTGTAATAAATCCCACAACTTCCAGTTGTGGGATTTAATATAACTTGTTCAGGTAAAGAGTTTTAAACTTTACCTGAAAAGTTGCCAATTTCAGCCCTGCATTGTTTTTGCTGCTGTGCTCTGATTGGCCTTGATGAGGTGTGAAGTGGACTGGCTTCACACAAAGGAATGTGCCTGTGGGAGGGAATCTCCCCTCAGCAGATGGTGAGGCAGGAAGGGGGAGGGCTGCCAAACTGGTCTTCAAAGGCAGAGTAGGACATTTGGAGCAACCAGCAACACCCCCACATCCTGCAACCCCAGACAACTAGGTGCCCCCTTGATTAGATTAGGAGAGGGCAGGAGAGGGGTGTGTTTATGATTTTTAACCACACCAGTGGGTGGGCTCAGACAGATGTAACCTCCAAAAATCAGATTCAGCCATGATGGATTTTTAGAGAATGTTGGCCCCTGGGATTGTTTTTTGCTACACTTCCCAGGAAGTGGTCATCACAGGGGGAAGGACCCTGCACCTGATTGGAGAACCAGGACCCCCCTGCTTTTCACCCAGGAGCAAGGATAAAACTGGTAGACCTGCACCCACACCTCAGTTCCCTACCACATCCAACAAGGAAGAACAACAGAAGAAGAAGGACTGCCCTGCTGGACCCCTGGCCTGCACCTGGAACCTGCACTCAGAGGGACTGCACCAGCTGCACACTTGGGCTTCACCACAAGAAGGACTTTGCCTGGCTTCAACTGGTTCAAGGAGGGACTCCCTGTTTGCTACAGGTGACAAATTGCTATCCAGAGTCCCCTGCACCAACTACTGAAGAAAGCGACCAGCTGACCACTGTCCAGTGGCCAAAAAGGAGTTTGCGCCAGGTGCATTCTGGGAGTTGTAGTCCGCACCCCCCAAGGACCATCTCAGAACTTCTGGACCCTTGGGGTGAGCTGTGGACCCCAAAAGAACCTTAAAAGGACATCTGGGAGAAGCCCCAGAAGTTTGAAGAAGTTTGGACAACTTTTGTAAAAAAGCTCCATAAAGGGACCAACCCGCCTCGGCAACTCTAGCCGGCTTGCCTCAACAGCGACCCGGCCTGATTTGCTGGTTCGTCCCGGTAAAGAAAATCTCAGAAAAAGAGACTAAGTCCGAAGATAAAAAGTTGACCGGGACCTCCCAGCCAGCGTATCCGAGGAGGGCTCCATGGACGTCGGATCAAGATCCAGGTTTACCCCGGTCGAAGGATTTTCACCTCGAAAAAACGACTAAGTCCGAAGGTAAAAATCTCCACCAAGGATTCCAGCATCGCGTATCCGGAGAAGGGCTCCAGGAGGTCGGATTGGACTGGCAGGTTCGCCCCGCTGAAGAAAATCTTCGATAAAGAGACTAAGGGCCTGATTACAACTTTGGAGGACGGTGTTAATCCGTCCCAAATGTGACGGATATACCACCTACCGTATTACGAGTCCATTATATCCTATGGAACTCGTAATACGGTAGGTGGTATATCCGTCACATTTGGGACGGATTAACACCGTCCCCCAAAGTTGTAATCAGGCTCCAAGTGTGAAGGTAAACTTTTAACCGAGGCCTCCCGCGGCCTGTAGCCGAGCAGGGCTCCATCGCGGTCAGCCTGAAACTTTGACTTTGCCCCGGTCGAGGTGCAACCAGATGACCCGATTGGCGCTTTTTGTTTCTAGGCGCTAAAAAAATAATAATTCTTTAAAAATTCATATCTCCGGTTCCCTTTATCTGATTGTATTTGTTTTGGTGTCATTTTAAAGATAAAAATATAATCTATTTTTATGTATTGGTTTTGGATTTTTAAACTGTTTCCTGTGTTTTATTTAATTACTGTTTTGTGATATTTGAATGCTTTACACTCTGTCTCCTAAGTTAAGCCTTGACGCTCACTGCCAAGCTACCAAGGGTTGAGCTGGGTTTAATTTACTGAGACCTAACTGGACCTTAGTGGAGGTTAGTGGCCTATTGCTAAGTGTAGGTACCTTCCTGCCCTTACCAATAACCCATTTTCCAACAGTCATAACCCCATAAAACACTCCTAGACACACCCCATAATCCTTTGCAACAAAACCAGGCCAAAGAAGAAGGAGAGCACCAGAAGCAGACACCGAACGCCACCATACACGAGATGCACACCGACCCACAGAAGAGCACCCTCACCTCGTTTCCAGCCCCAACACCATTCACCACACTCACCATGTCCCCCCCAAACATCCATGCTTCACAGAATGGGAGTTAAGGACCATGGTGGATGAGATCCTGAAGGTGGAGCCACAAATTTTCGGGAAGATGTACCATGGCATACCATTGTGAACAGGGTCAATGCAGTGGAACACCATCCACACACCAGGGACGACATCCAGAAGAGATGGAACGACCTGCGGTGGAAGGTCAGGGGCATGGCATCAAGGCACCTCATTGCAGTCCAGAAGACTGGGGGAGGACCACCACCAACACCACCCGAATACACAGACTGGAAGGAAAAGGTACTGGCCATCCTGCACCCTGAGGAACTCACTGGACTCACTGGAGGAATGGATTCAGGTAAGTCATCCACATTTACCCCATATACATCATATCTGTAATGCATGCACCACCCCACCCCACCCACACCCACCAGGACCAATATCCCACCCAGACAACAGCCAATGAATCCACCCTCCCTGCATGACCACAAACCCACTAACAGGCCCACATCCTTCCCCCTGTGCACAGCCACCTACCCCTGCAAGGATCCACAATGGAACTACAGCCCCCCCAATGCAACCCCACACTCGAAGCTAAATGCAGTGTAATCCTCACAAAGGCACTCTGGATGGCCACTGAAAGTAACACCAGCACAAAATAGCCCAGTCCTGTGCACCCAAATGTTCATGCATTTGTAACATACATGTCTATGATCCCCAACAGGCACCACGACCCATGCCACCCTCACGGACGGGACAAGGAGTGCCAGTGCTCCCCATGGAAACAGAGGCACCTCACAGGACACTGGTGAAGGATCCCTAGACACTGGAGAGCAAGCAGACCCCTCACACAGTCCTGGACTGTCACCATGCAGCAGCCCCACTCAGGATACCACTGACACCCCTACCACCCAGTCAAGACCAGCAGCCCAGGGCAAGCTTCCCCACACCAGTATATCCAGGCCACAGACTGGTGAACACAGGTACAGAGGCCACTGTCTCCCACTGCCAACATGCAAGAAGGCAAGGGCCCCAGTATAAGTGGTACTGCCAGACCTGTGCAAGGGACACAGGCACAGGGGGCTTGGGCAAGTGCTAGGGCCTCAGTGGGCCTGGGGGGAGACCACAGGATGGATGCAGCAGCCCAGGACGTGATATCTGAGGTATTGGGGGCCTACCAGCATACCCACGGAAGGTTGGCACAGATAGTATCCACCCTTGAGCACAATCAGAGGATGAAGCAGGAACACCACCAACAGGCCATGGAACAGTGGAAGCAGCACAACGCCACAATGGCCAGCATAGCAGGAGCACTGCTTCAGCTGGTACAAACCCAGTCTGAGACCCACGCTGGACAGGAGGCCCCCACTACAGGACTGGACACCGACCTGGCAATTACACCATCATCAGAAACATCCCAGGAACTACCCTCACAGGAAACCCAAAGGCCAACCATGTCATCCCCTCAAGATCAACAGCAGGCACCCAAACGGACCCTCAGGCCAAGATATGGCACTGCAACCCCAGCAAAGAGCAAGGCCCCCTTCAAGAAGTAACTCAGCAACAATCTGCACAGCAACCATCCCACTCAATCAACCACCACACATTGCTAAGAGGCAATATGAACTAATGTAAGAAATGATGGACCCATCAATACTGCCAACAAGGCTGCCACCATGTTGGCATTGAGGACACCCACCCATGACGACTTGCCATCACTGTAAATAGCACTATTAACTCCCTGCCACCAATAAAACACATATCACACCTGTAACACTGCCCCCTGTGTTAAAATGTGAACAAAGTGAAGTATGGATGCAACTGGCTGATAACAACTTTATTGTCAAACCGTTGTGTGCCTAAACGAGTGCCCAAAGTAAATGCACTAAATTTAAATCTGTACCATGCAGAACTGGACCCTGTTTCACATATCATAATGCACCCCCCCCATATATGACTAAGCACACTGACAGTATGTGTCACAAACTACAATGTCAGCCCTAAGTCCCACACAGTTACTGGAAGTAGAGTTGTATCAGTTGGGTCCTGGAATTGACATCTTCTCCTTCCTCATCATCACCATCACTCTCCTCCCCTCTCTGGGGTAGCTGGTCAGGACATACAGCACCCTCCACTTCCAAGTGGGGAATAGAATGTCTCACTGCCACATTGTGCAGCATGCAGCAGGCCACAAATATTCTACACACCTTTTCAGGCCCATAGACCAGGGAACCCCCAGAGATATGTAGACAATGAAATCTAGCCTTTAGGAGACCTATTGTGTGCTCCATCACCCTCCTAGTACGTCCATAGGCCTCATTGTAATTCCTCCCTGCATCCGTCCTAGGATTTCTTAATGGTGTCAGGAGCCAACGCAAGTTTGGATAGCCAGAATCACCTAGAAAAAGGTGCAATACAGAGTAGTCATTGTTAAGCCCCTTAGTTAGACAGCCTGGCTGTCTGCTATCTGTCAGTTAGTGACAGAAACACTTACCTATGATCCACCCTCTGTCCTCTTGGAGTTGTTCCATCTTCTGTGGCACACTACTGTTCCTCAGCACAGAGGAATCATGGGCTGAACCTGGGAACATGGCATTCACATGTGAGGTGTACTGGTCTGCAGTACATACCAATTGGATGTTCATGGAAGGAAAGTTCTTTCTGTTTCTGTACACCTGTTCACTGGCTCTTGGGGGTATGATCGGTTTGTGGCTGCCATCAATGGCACCTATCACCTGGGGTATGTTGGCAAAGGCATAGAAATCAGACTTGATGGCATGGAGATCAGAACTTTGGGGAAATTTCATATAGGACTGCAGGCATAGTACAAATGCATTTAGAAATCTTGTCAGTACCTGTCAGAGTCACCAGGTCCTCGGGGTCTGCACACGTTCCCAACACGTCCACCACTGAAAAGCTCCAAGACTCTGATAGATAAATCACAGAGGCTAAGAGAGTTCAAGAGGGGAAGAGGGGATTAGGAAGGGAAAGAGGTGGTAAGGAGACTTGTAGTAAGAAAAAGGTTAGAACACACAATATGAAAATTATATCTCCTGAAATCAATACTAGACTATGATTCTAAGCATAGTCATTCTGAAAACATGAACAATGACTAAGTTTCAAGATGGCCGGATACCTGTAAGGGAATCAAGATAGATTCAATGAAAACTTTCTTATTCAAGTACTCTCCTTTACATGAGAATCAGAAAAACATTCTGACTAAATTTTAAACCAATAATATAAATCCTTTTTTGAGAGTGCATACTAGAACCATACAATATTGCATCTAGTAACTCTGATCTTTTGTGTACTCTTAAAATGTTTCAACACAAAATGCGCATATTGTAGATTTATATATATATATATATATATATATATATATATATATATATATATATATATATATAGTAAACACCATAAAAGGAATGTGCACCATGAATAACACAATATGGATTCAGGAAAACAAATCACATAACTTGTCAACTCGAATATGACATGATAAATATCTTAGAATAGTGGCATACAATAAACAACATGAATTAAACTCGAGGAGAGAATCGTGCGTCTTGCCGATTCGAGTGCCACCATGTAAAATGCCAAGAAATGATAGTACGCAATGAATATCAAAGTCAAATCATCATTAAACGAATCGCGCGCCTTGCTGATTCGTAAACCACAATGTAAATGCCAAGAAATAACAGCTCACAATGAACAACAAGATAAAAGTACAATGAAATGAATCGCGCGTCTTTTGCCGATTCTTAAGCCACCATGTAAATGTCAAGAAATGGTAGCGCGCAATGAACAACAAAGTTAAAACACCATGAAACGAATCGCGCGTCTTGCCGATTCTTAAACCACCATGCAAATGTCAATAAATGGTAGCGTGCAATGAATAACAAGATTACATTTTCATGAAA
The DNA here is from genome assembly GCF_031143425.1 of Pleurodeles waltl. Lineage (NCBI taxonomy): Eukaryota > Metazoa > Chordata > Amphibia > Caudata > Salamandridae > Pleurodeles > Pleurodeles waltl. The sequence continues at coordinate 554,477,802 of NC_090445.1, forward strand.
CGAATCTTGCGTCTTGCCAATTCGCAAGTCACCCTGCAAATGTCACAAACACTCAAGCGCATATTTTACACATGCAAAGTACTCTGTCAAATCATAAAAGAATTAGGGCCAAGAACATGAGAGTTCTCGATAACGGCATCGGGAGGCCAGCCGAACCACCGTCTTACCGCCCAGAACAAGGATCTCCAAATGAAGAATGAAAGTCAGATGTCTGGAAGATCAAATATGCCACTGGGACAGGAGCTCAGGAAGTAGCTGCTGCTCTGCACCAGGACCTCTGAATAGTGAGCACTTGGAGCTGGGCTGGCTCCTTTTTATAGAGTCTTGGCCCAGCCCACAACCACACCCAGGCATGTTGCAGGGAAAGTCTCTAGAAGGCACTTGAAAGGGACCACACCCTAACACACTCTGAAAGCCTGCAGCAATACATTGCAAATGAACAGCATCTGTAAGCACATTAAAAATAAGTATTCAGGATTGAACTCTGCAATGCAAAAGGTTAAACAGCAACATAGCAGCACAATGTATACATTACGTTATTTTGAGAGTGCTGGGTTTTTGCATTCTAGTCGCCAATAGAGCGTGCACTGCCCTTGTGTTAACAGTACTCCCCTCTCCCAGACGCGCTCTAGGGCCTGGTTTGCCTGGATTAAGACGATTAAAGCGTCTCACAAGTACTGGAGCATGAACATCGGAAACCCATGAGTTACTTTCAGGACCATAACCTTTTCATGAGATTCAGTACCATAGATTACGCCCTCGTAGTTTAGAATCCAACACTTTCTTAACTTCATATTCTTCTTCTCCCTGTACTAGGACAGGAGCTGGATGAGGGTGGACCTTTAGGACTTCCCTTTTCAATAGGGAAGTGTGGAACACTGGATGAATCCGTAAGGATCTGGGCAATTGTAGTTTATAGGTTACCGGATTGATTTGCTGAAGGACTGTGTAAGGACCTATAAATTTGGGATTCATAATGTGCTTCTTCTTGAAATCTATATGTTTTGTGGAAAGCCACACTTTGTCACCTGGTTGATATTGCGGTCCCTCACAATGTTTCTTCTCATAATGCCTTTTGTATTTTTGTTTGGCTTTTTCTAAATGCTGTTGAATCAGTTTCTGGGTTTGATGCAAATACTGAATGGTTTCTGACACAGCTGGAGTAAGAGAACTTTCTTGAGGAATAGTGATGGGCAGGGTGTCAGGATGATAGCCAAATAAACCAAAAAAGGGTGTAACGCCAATAGAAGTGTGGAATGAGTTATTGTAAGATAACTCAGCTAACCAAAGCATAGATATCCAAGAATGAAGTGCCTTTTCAGCGTATGCACGTAGGTATTGTTTCAAAGTCTGATTTAGTCTCTCCGTTTGACCATCTGTTTGAGGATGGTGACTAGTAGATAGCGTAGATGTCACTTGGAGTGTTTTACACCATGTTTTCCAGAAATTGGAGGCAAATTGCGACCCCAGATCTGAGAGGATAACTTTTGGCAGTCCATGATAACGAACCACTCTGTTCAGTAAAATAGTTGCCAGTTCACTAGAAGTGGGCAATTTTTTACAGGCAATGAAATGTCCATATTTTGTGAGACTATCTACTACCACCAGAATTACTGAATGCTGTTGAACCACTGGCAGACCTGTAATAAATTCTAAAGAAATGTGATCCCATGGACAACTTGGGGTTGGAAGTGGATGTAAAAACCCTTTTGGTTTTGAATGACTTGTTTTAATGCAAGCACAAACTTCGCAGTTGTTTACCATTGCTTTTACATCTTTTGTTAGGGTAGGTCACTAAAAATAGTATTGGATCAGTTCAAGAGTTTTAGGAGTACCTGGGTGACCTGCCGTCGGTATAACATGCAACCAATGAAACACTATCTTGCAAAGTTTGGTAGTGGATACGAACAAACGAGCGTCATGAAAGGGTAGTCCTTGCTAGAATGACCTTTTGAGATCTGCTTGGGCCCATGTTTGCCATTTTTCAACAGTGAAAGAGTTGCAAATTTCTTCAAAGAAATCTTCAGTTTTTATGATACATAGAACCTTGTCAGGAGCAATGATAGCTGTGGAGGCTTGAAAAGCAGGCAACGTGGTAGAATCTTGACGGGGCAAGACGTTAGCTGTGCGATTAGCTTTACCAGGCCGGAAGGTTACTACAAAATCAAATTTGGCAAAAAACAGCATCCAGCGTAATTGCCGAGGGGTCAAACGTCTGGCGGAACTCATGAATTGAAGATTACGATGATCAGTATATACTGTAACAGTGTATTTGGCACCCAACAAATGATGTCTCCATTCTTTAAAGGCGTTATGAATCACCAGGAGCTCTTTTTCAGCAATGACATAGTTCTGTTTGGCTTCGTTCAACTTCTGAGACATATAAGCTACAGGATGAAGTTGACCAGTGTCTTTATTTCGTTGTGATAAGATGGCTCCTATTGCTAGATCTGAAGCATCAGCTTCCACTATGAAAGGTCGATTCGCATCAGGATGAGTCAAGACTGGGGCAGTGGAGAAAGCTTTCTTCAAAGTCGAGAAGGCTTGATCAGCTTCTCGGGACCATACAAACTTTTCTTTCTTTCTTAGTAGCTTAGTGATTGGAGCCACTGTCTGGGAGAAATGATTTATGAATCTCCAGTAAAAATTTGCAAACCCCAGGAAACATTGTACATCACGAACAGTCTTTAGGGTGGGCCAATCAGATATGGCTTTTACTTTCTTTTCTGCCATCACCATACCTTGAGGGGTAAGAATAACCCCTAATAACTCAACTGTGGGAACATGAAACTCACACTTGGTTAGTTTGCAATATAAATGGTGCTTTCGAAGGGCTGCAAGAATTTTCTTGACATGTTGGACATGTTTGTTTTCATTGTCAGAGTAGATCAAAATGTCATCGATGTAGACTATGGCAAATATGTCGAGTAACTCTCTAAGAACGTCATTCAAGAAAAATTGAAATGCTGCTGGACCATTACACAGACCAAAAGGCATGACGGTGTATTCAAAAAGGCCATATCTTGTCTTGAACGCTGTTTTCCGTTCGTCACCCTCTCTCATTCTGACCAAATGATAAGCACCTCGAAGGTCAAGCTTCGTGTAGATTTTTGCTCTTTTTACTTGTTCCAATAATACCGGAATTAGGGGTAAAGGATATTTATTCTTGATGGTCACTTTGTTCAAACCCCTATAGTCGATGCAAGTTCGAAGTTCTCCATTAGCTTTTGGAACACAAAACAAAGGTGAAGCTGCAGGAGACTTAGAGGGGCGAATGAATTCTCCAAAAATGTATCTAGGTATTTTCGTAAATGTTGATTTTCATGTTCTGACAGGGCATGTACACAACAGTTGGGAAGTATCGCACCTGGGGTTATATCAATTTGACAGTCATAAGATCTATGAGGAGGTAGAGTCTCAGCTCCTTTCTCATCAAATACATCTTTGTAAGATGAATACTGTTTGGGCAGCTGAATTTCTTTCTCCGCGGCAGTAGCTATGTAAGAGTTACAAACTTTTGGTACTTGAATCTGTCACAATGCATAAATTACGTTGTTTTGAGAGTGCTGGGTTTTTGCATTCTAGTCGCCAATAGAGCGTGCACTGCCCTGGTGTTGACAGTACCATGCTGAACATTGGCTGTGAAAATCCAGCACCCATGCCCACTGTCACTTGAAATGATCCCGTGGCCAGGAAATGGAGTGCGGAGAACACCTGCACTTCAGTAGGGATGGCATGCTGATTACGATTTCCCGGAGTTAGTGGAGGATCCAGTAAAGCACAAAGTTCCTGAATTGTTGCACGTGTGAGTCTGTAATTAATTATGATGTGATGCTCTACCATGGTCCTCATATCCACAAGTGGTCTGTACACCATTATTGCCCTTCCTCCCCACAAGGGTCGGTACCTACGAGGGATATCAAAAAGGTGTGATGAACACACATACATAGGCACACATTGTCATCAATTGTGCACTGCATACTTCATTGTAGTGACTCAACAGTAACAATTTCTTGACAGATCTACATCTACACCTCAATGAGGGAACAGTGTTTTTCATGTGTGCTATATTACGAAATGGTCACATGAATAGGTGCTTCATGTGGCAAGCAGGGCCTGCATTGTGCACAATTTTATTTATAGATGTGTAGTTACTGCCAAAATGTTTGCCCACTGTAATCCAGGCCAGTTGTTGTGGAAATGACCTCATACCGCTAGCGGTTGATGTAACAGCATAAGGCAGTGTTTAGCACCATTCGCACCGTCATTGGTTAACATGGATGCCAATGGGGAATCCTGGCATATCATGATCGCCGCCAGCAGTGACGGTGCACACTGCCGTGGTACGTACGCTAATTCATCATCTATACTTCACTTGACTCCTTGATCTCGTGCGGACAGGTACTCCACTGTGTGTCCTGCTGTGTCCTGCCTCTGGTCATGGATGTGGCTCGTGTTGCAGGGGAAAGGGCCCTGGCCTTCACCCAGGAGGAACTGGAGAGGCTAGTGGATGGGGTCCTGCCCCTGTATGGACGGCCAGAGGTACAGGTGAGTCTGGGTTTGGGGTGCACTGTTTGGGTGTAATGGATGGTGTTGTAATGACATATGTGTGCACCTCTGAGCGTGCAGGGGCCATGGTGCATGGCATGCTGCGTGCATATGTCCTGTGAGTCTGACAGTACAAACCGTCCCATAGTGGCAATTAGCCAGCTGTACCGATCTTGCAAGTGCCTGACCTCTGTGTTCCATTTCTGTGTCACCCTTTTAAGTCAGCGCCCACCAGAAGATGGCACTTTGGCTTGCCATCGCCAAGGAGGTGCAGACCCTGGGGGTCTACAACCGGCGGAGTACCCACTGCAGTTAGAGGTGGGAGGACCTGCGGCGCTGGGTGCGTAAAATATGTGAGGCCCAGCTGGGAAAGTCCTCCAAACGTGGAAGGGTTGCCCGTCAGGCACTGACCCCCTCATGCAACGTATCCTGGTGGTGGCGTACAGAGACCCGGATGGGCGCTTGAAGGCTGCCCAGCAGTCACAAGGGGGTGAGCACTCATGTCACAAACTTTAGTCTGGAAGGATGTCTGTGTGTGCATTAGGGTTCATGCTGCTTAGAGGCAGGGACTCTGACTGGTGTCCATCTACATGATGGTCCCCAAAGGGTGTAGGGGTATCTTTGTCAGGTCTCCCACACGTCGCCTCCTTAGGTAGTTCAGGGGATGGGTGTAGAGCAGTGTTCTGGTCAGTAGTCAGGGGCATGACCATGGACATAGTGAACGGTGCTGCCTTTTAGGTGTGTCTTCTTGGTGGGTGTTTGTCTGGCCACTATGTACCTCCATTCAACTATTTACAAGTGTCTCTCCTGTTTTGTCTCCCCATCCCTGTTCTCTTGTGTTGGTTTTGTACAGCAGCAACATCTGTTGAGGGAGCTGGGGCACCGGCAAGTGGGGAAGCAGCGGCTCATGGATCCTCGGAGGCAGAGACATCCAGCGCCAGGGGGACCAGTGGGTGGGAGGGTGAGGGGAGTACCACTGGGGAGGAAATTACCACTGGAGGTAGTCACTCCGATACCTCCTCCGATGGGGACTCCCCGGTGGTGGCAGACCCTAGGGGCCACAACACTACAGTGACATCTTCTGCCTCCCCCCATTCCATCACCGCCCTCCCTTCTGCTCCCCACCGAGTTGCCTGTGCCCGCTCACCCAGAAAGGTGGGCATCTCCTTCGCCCCAGGCACCTCCTCCCCTGCCTCAGTCAGCCCTGCTGCCCTCACAGAGGAGGCTATTGACCTCCTGAGAACCATCTCTGTAGGGCAGACAACCATTATCAATGGCATCCAGGGGCTAGCATCAGAGGTGCAGCACACAAATGCCTATCTGGATGGCATTCACGGAGCCGTGTCTGTCCTACAGAGATCCTTTCAGGCTCTGGCCTCCTCTTGGATGGCAGCCAGTTTCCTCAGCCATTCCATCTCCCCTGCAACCTCCTCTACCCCTTCCAGCATCCCACTCCCTTCACCTGTCCAAAGCACACAATCTGACACGCAGTCAAGCACATCAACACACAAGAAGCACACTTCAAAACACAAGCACCATACCTCCCACCACAAGCATTCACACAGTCAACATACACATGCACCCACAACAGCATCCACTTCCTGCACTGCACTGCACCTTCAGTCACTGTTGCTGATGCTCTTACTGCACTCACCACAATAGCTGACATCCATACATGCACCCCAGACACCACACTTGCACTCACCACAACTACTATAGTTGACACATGCAGCACACTCACCAGACTTGCAGACACCCACACAACATACATCCACACTGGCAACCTGTCTTCTCCCACTGTGTCCCCCCCGCTTCTCCAAAAACACACAAACGCAGCAAGACACCCACCCATCACACATCCACCACACCACAGCATACTATCCAGTCACTTGCACCTACTACACACACCCCTACACCACATACATCCATTGCCTCTGCCTCCACTCCCATGCCTTCATCCAGGACCACCCCAATTGCTCTGAAGGAACTTTTCCTCTCCTGTGCTGACCTCTTCCAACCCACTGGCCCACCCCGTCTTGTCCCTAAGCGTGCACACCTCCTTGCCCTTTCCACTCCTTCCACCCCTGTCGGCCCCTCACATTCCTGTGCCCCTTCCCCAAAGAAGAAGAAGCCCCATGCAGAGCCAAGTACATCTGGCTCCACCCACTTGAAGCAACACCCCCATCCTTCAAAGGACAAACCCACACCCCCCACCTTACAAGCACAAGTCCAAGCCCTACCCACATCGCAAGTCCCACCCCCAACCCCCCTGCCCCGTTCCGTGAGGTGCCTGGATGCCCCTTCGTTGTCCCATTAGATGGAATACCATGCACTTTTGGGAGTCAGGTTGGGTCTGTTGTGGCCCACGGCACTCGCAGCGCTATGGACTGGCCATTAGCCTTGTTTGAAGTAGTTGATCTGTGAGCTTTAATAAAATAGTTCTGTGTGGCCTGTGTTTTGGCGGCACACTGTTGCACCCTGGTCTAATATTTCATTGTTTGTGGGTGTGGGGCATTTGTATGTGCTATGGTCAAGTTGGATTTGCCTTTTGTCGGGTAAGTACCTCTTGCTGTGGGGTGTATGACTTGTGCTGCTGGGAAGGGTTGGGGCATTGCAGGGTGGGTGGAGTGGGTGGGTATATAACTGTGCCCTTTCCTCCCTTGTTTCGTAGGTTGGGGTACTAACCGTCATCGTCGTCTTCATCGGCAGTCTCAGTCGTGGAGGTATATGGCAAGGAGCAGGGCTGGTATGATCTGCAGCTCTCTATCCGTGTCTGCTTCAGTGCATTGTGTAGGCCTCCGGTGAGTGTTTCATTGGATGTGGTTCATTTCCACCTGGCTTTGCGTGGCTGTGGTTCCAGCCCCAGAACTGGCGGCGGACTAGTGGTTCATAAGTTGATGGGCGGGTAGGGCCTTTCCGTCGGCCTGTGGGCGGACTCTGCCATCGTCGGCACTCCTCTACTGGCGGTGGGTGTTTTTCTGGATGCCTGTGTTTCGATTGGTTCATTATTTGGCGGTCCAGACTGCTCCTCTGTTGGCGGCTTTTACCAGCACGGTATAGACCACTGTGTTCAAAATGAGGTGCTAAGTCATAAGGTTAATTCAAACTTTATTCAGTCCACTCAGTATTAATTCATTAGTGACCACAAATCAGTCCATCAATCATTTGTCACCATATATGTCAACGTCTCAGAAAAGGAACCCTACCTAACCCAGATTAGCATTGGCATGTGGGACTTCATGCGAAAACAGTTTAGAACGTGAATTTAGAAAAACATCTAGCTAGAAGAAAAACTATAAAACAGCGCAGTTGGTACCTAGAAAGAAAAGGCGCAAAAAGTCAATCAGTCACAGTGTCATAGCTACCTATCCACGGTATGGATCAGCAACAAAGTCAGTCTTCGTCTTCAAGTCAGCAATCGATCAGCATCGCATCAGGCTCTCAAGAGCATGAGCTCAATGACATAGTCTTGCATCAATTTTAGCATAGGTCGCTCCCGATCATCTGCCTCTAACATCTCCACATCAGTTCTGAAGTTTTTCCCCTTTGTCATGACATTATATTAAAGTTACCCAGCCTATCCCCCAAAACCTAATTGGTCAATCAATCACCATATGTGACGCTAGCCAATGACTTTTTTTTTACAAATCTATGAATTCTAATATTTCACCATTCTCAGGGTGTTGATTGGTTCACTGTACGATGTCCTCATCATCTGGCTCATCAGGTATTGAAAATGTTGAATCTTTCTCTCCAGTGAGTGTCTCTATTGTTTGAGTCCTGGGAAAGTACATCTTGTCTGCTTTACACTGAATTGGTTACATTCTCTAGTCCCTCATCTCCTGTCAGTTGGTTTATTGCAGAATATTCTAGCTAAGCAAATTTTATTAACACAAGTGGTTCAGGGTCAGTTCAACACATCAGCTTCTCTAAATTGCATGATTATTCAGCTTCTGCATGAGGCCTGGCAAAACTAGGCCACAACTTTGGCTAAGTTAACTCTTCAATATAATGCAAAACATACGCTATATAACTCAATATTGCATATTACTACATTTGTATTACGCATTTTCAATATTTCATGCATTTTAGTATAACTCATGTGAGTTGGCAGCCACTCTTCGTGGGCACATTTTCAACAGTGCACATTATTTCTCTACATTAATTTTCTCTACATATTATTATTATTATTCAAAATGCATAAACACTCATTATTAATTTTAATTAACATATCTGCTTCAACAAGTGTGTTGTGTTTTCTCTGTGAACTGGTAGCAGCAGTGACAGCAGGTGCTCTTCAGTCAAAGACAGAGGTGGAATGGGAAAAAATTCTGAGTTTTCACCCCTCCCCCCCCCAATCTACCAATTCAGAAGTGAAGGTCAGACCGCCACTTTTTTCCTGGGGGTAAGGCACATCTAAATCTGCATGGTGGAAAGGGTGGCTGGGTTCCCATTGGCATCCACTTTTCCGTCTCCCACCATTGGCATGGGTGTTGTTTCTTGGCAGAGACAGCAATTCGAATGTGGGCTTTCAGCTATGGGACTGCCAACATCTAAATATGGCGGGTGGACTGTCAAAGTGGCGGACGGTTTTACGTCAAAGAGTCAACTGGGAACTGTTATCGACAACATCTAAATCAGGCCTTTTGTCTCTTATACCTTTATCCAGGATTCTCTTTTTTATATGAAAGTCTACAAAGTTAACCAAGTTGGTGTAAGGTTACTTTGCACTGGGGTTGGAACATGGGAATGTGATAGGGTTGCATGATACTGAGAACATACTTTTTCTTGTTGATCTGGAATCGCATTCATTATGACCAAATCTGTAATCAGTTTGATGGAGTCCTGGCCGTTCTCGCACCCTTTGGGGATTCTGACACACCATAGATTAGATTGGTGATATCAGTTTTCCATTTCTTCCGGTTTGAGTTGGGGCTTCATTACTTCCAATTTGAATGTGGTCATTGTAGTATCATGCTGGCTTTTAAAATCCTCCAAATCTGAAACTCTTTGTTCCGCTTGTTCCATTCTGAGATTAAGCTGTTGGAGACTTATTTTTATATGGACAAGCTGCTCATTTATCTTCTTTTTTTCTTGCGAGGTTTTGATCTCTTTTATTTGGCCCAGAATTTGTTGCAAAACCTCAGCTACTTGGGAAGACTACCACATGGGTGGTTCAATTGATAACTAGGACACTGGCAGATTAGGTTGTAAAGTGCTTGATGAAAACTGTATTGGAGTAGCAATAAAGAGGTCAGATTATCTCCAGAGAGGTGTCCAACCACTTCTTGAATGATTGCCCTCTCAGGAATTAATCTGTGGAGAGTTCAAGGTGGTGGACAAGTTGTGGAGTAGACTTTGACTGTCTGGGCTGGTATAGTAAAACAGCTTACCTTCGGTTCCTTTCACATTTGTTTGCTGTTGATCCCCCACCAGCACAGTTTTAGAGGCAGTAGAGGAAAATAATGGATAAATTAGTGTTGTTTTGAGTGATAGAACAGTCTCGGACTCATTAACAGCACATACTGAGCCTTGGGTCAATATCAACATCAAGGCTGGGGGAGAAGAATGGTTGCCTTGGATTGGCCCCAATACTACCACCAAAGAAGAGCCTTTACTGCCATGATGGTCCATAGAGGCACCAAGAGCATCATCCTCACTTGCTGCTTCTATTTTGGCATCAATCACACCTAATGCAGGATGCTGATCACTGGTTATTATAGAAGCTGGGTTTGTATCACTTTTATCCACCTTCAAGCCCCCTCCTTCCTGTGCACTTGCCAAAGGAATGGAATGACCTTTTGTTCCAGTTCCAGAGATTTTGAATTTGCCATCCCAGAGGTCACTAAATGAGTAAGGTGCCAAGCGCTTTTAGCTGATTAGACTGGCTTTCGGACCATTCATGACGTTTTGCGTCGTGAATGTCACTTCATTGATCTAGGGATATAAAAGCCGAAGTTTCATAATGAAAAGTTTGCTGAGTGATCATTGTCCTTGAGAGGTACCTATTGGAACACTTCAAAGTCGCTTAAGCCCAAATCTGCTGAATCATCCTTGAATCTTGTAAAGTAGCATATAAACCAGTGCATTATTTTGCACTATCTGGCTGCCTTAGGGACCCATTATGTTATGCTGATATAGGTTTTCTGCACTCTGTGAGAAAGTTGTCACTCCGTTCCTCATGATTGAACTGAGAGAAAGGGTATTCTCTTCTACCCATGCCTTTTGAGTCCTAGGTGAATACAGTCTGTAATTGGCTACTCCATTTCTGTTCTAAAATAATGCATCCCTGCAGCATTCTTGTCTCCCCCAACTTGCTGGCAAATTGCAGTGCCTACCATAGCAACCGTAATTGGACTTGGGATCTCCTGGGAGGAATAAATAGTCTCTAACTTACAGTCCTCTAAGGTGTCACAGACATCTTACGTAACTGCAATCCATCTCCGCTCCTTTTACACTTTCATCATTCTGTCCTCCATGCTTAACATTACTAGCTTCTGTAACTGTGGCTTCCTCTGGGTTGACATGAGATTCGGCTTCACCATCTTGGACTGCCTCCGACGCACCCGGATGCAGTTCTAGGCAGGTAGCTCTCATTCCTCTCCACATCATACTTCTCAGCTCTAGGCTTACTTGTCTCCACCCTAGAAATAATGTGGTGAAGTTTCCTGCAAGAAAAGTTATGAGTTTTAAGTTAATAAAAGCATTTTTAACCTCTTTGTACAGAGCTCCACCACCATGAGGGAGATCCCCCTATGGAAATACATTAAAAAATGTATTAATGTTTGTATTATTAAAAGATAAAAAAATAATTTAATTAGTAGTCTAAACATCAAATAAATTTAAATATGTATAATAAACCTTGAAGTAAAAAAAAATGTTACATCACATTCACCCCTCACATTAAATCTGTACTATATAATGAACTCACATCAATATGTGATTTTGTTATAAGTATTTATTTTTCAACAATAATTTAAATAACAGCTACCCACCCTAACCAACATTATTATTGTTATTGTGTTTTAGTGAACCTGATTACAAGTTGTGTAATTAATTTAAATAATTTTTAACTTAAAAAAATATGTGTACCAGTTTAATTTATTTTGTAATTAATTTTTAACTAAGTTTTCCATTAAATGTTTTAAAATATGAAAACTGTGAAGCTGTGTTCGAGAGGAGGCCCTGCTGGGGACCCTACCCTTTTATTCTGGCACTTGGAGCACCTGCGTGATGTTTTTGTTTTCTTATTATATTTTAGGAAATTGGGTATTGGACTATTATGAAGTAATATGGACCCACCAACAAGTATATTCTCTAGATATATATGATAACACATGCCCACTTGGACGTGATGGCACGAATTTTAGTAACACATGACCCCTTATTCAATTTACTATATAAATTTCCCCTTCAATATATGCCCAAAGGGGTTATTATGGGGTAGTTTTTTGCACGTTGGAGACGAGCCCCTGCATTGTTGCCCATGGTTCAGTGAGTAATATGGACCCACTAATTAGTATTTCCTGTAGACAGATGTGATAATACAGGCCAACTTGGATCACAGGGACGATTGTCAGTAATATATGACCTCCCTCATGTAGACTTTTTGATATGACACTTAACAAGTCCATTTGGACTTGACGGCCTTGATGGCACAAACATTAGTATTATATGACCCCCCCCTTGTTTAAGCATTTTGGTATGATACTTCAGAAAACTTCCCCTTCAATATGTGCCCACTGGGGCTATATTGGATAATTAATTAAACAATATATACAAACTTCCCAAGATTGTACATTTATTTTGATGCATAGTAATAGCATGTAGCACTGTGTTAATAAGAGTGTTGTACATAAAGGACCTACAGATAGTTTGATGTTTAAGTACCATACGGAGGAGGGGAGAGTACTGATATTTAACTTTGGTACACATTATATAATGTTATTGAAGTTGTAATGATATCTGTGACTCTATAATGATGAGCTCTATTCCAAGATGGTGGATTTTATGCATTTTGAATTAAATAATTTGGAATAATTTTGAATTATTGTTCACCTGATGCTCAAACACCATATAGTGAAGGGGAAAGTACTTATATTTTAATTTAATATGTTTTATCACGTTATACTTTTGCTATCTGAAGCTGTAATCATATGTGTGGATTTAAAATGATTATTTTTATTCCAAGATGGTGGGCTCAATGTATTTGTAATCAGTGCTGCTTTCTAGCCCTTTAAGGTGTTCTATTTCAAGTGTGTATATGTTGGTTGTTGAGCACGGCCACCCCAATTGTGAACAAGGCTGTTGAGCCGAAACGTGTTGCTGGGGCGGGATGCGAGCAATAGAATATTCAAATAAAACTATGTTGGATCGTTCCTGAGTGTACGTTTTACTCGAAGGAGTGCAGTTCAGTATTTGTCATTATACACCACTCCAATTCCTTGCAGTTTGGTGAAGCGGCAGAGGAAAAAGGAGGTATATTTTTATATATATATATATATATATATATATATATATATATATATATATATATATATATATATACCTCCTTATATATATGGAGATAGATAGATAGATAGATATCACATTCAACACGTTCAGTATCCCCCAAAAGAAAAGACATGCACTCTTAAGCATCCACGGCAACAGATTTTATTTTCATTTCATTTCCACAGCTCCCGGATGACACCATAGTATCACCAATCAACTTTACCAATGTAACACTTTTTTCCTTTCTTTTTTTTTATCTGTTGGAGTGAGCGGCTTCAGCACACAAAGGAAAATATGTGCTGCCGGTGCTGCATTATGGAACATGAGCTCTTTGTTAAACATTACTTAAGCATTTTTTCTTTCCACATTATGTTTTTCTGAAATTGTATAGTTAAAAATGTGGTTATTATGTGTTCTGTTTACTGGGAACGGTATTGCACAGTCTGTTTACTATGTTTGTAGTGATGCAATGGTGTTTAAGGGAATGGTGCTTTCTTCCACTGTTACATGTTGGCTTTGACAAAGACGGAAGTCGAAATGTGTCGGTTTTGTGAATTAACTTTCTGGTACCATTGTCTCCGGGACGGCGAGTGACTGTGTTCATCAGAGCACAGTTTCTTCTGATATATATATATATATATAAACATAATCAACATGGTCTTTTAAACGGAGCACTCTGTCTGCCAGCGTTGGTTTAACCCAGATCAACTTATTCGCCAACAATTACGCTGCACTCCCAGGAGTTTTATTTTGGTAGTTTCAACTTTGATCTTCGTCAGGTGTCTTTAGTCTGTATGCACAAAATGTTCCAATTAACCTGCCTTTTATAGGTACAGAGGCATTCTGGGACTTGTGGTATTAGTGTCTAACATGTGGGAGTTATTGTTGCACAACATTAAACTTATCCAGTATACCTTGTTGCTAGTACTCCATTTGAAATCATCTTTCTTTTTTCAGGTCGCACAGTGCTAATTTAACACAGTTCTTATCTTCATGACGTTTTACAGTCCTCCCAAAGAGTTATTAATTGTGTGCTTTCATATAACATCAAACAATACTCCCACTATAGCGCAGTAGTTGACTCACCAAATTTCCAGTCATACCATGCTCCTTATAACGAATTGTGATTTATTCCACCAAACCTACAGACTCTTGACTTAGAGCCGCATCGGTATTGTGAACACTGGTAGAAAATCTCAAGGTGGCACAAGGTGCACTGGAAGTTTCCTCAATTCCCTGGTCTTTCATGGCCAAGTACAAACGTCGGAGATTAGTATGTCCTCGCAAACTCGTGAAATCCACATCTTTAGACTAATACCGGGTGCTAATGCGTCTATTAAACCTCCAAACAACATGGTCTTTTAAACGGAGCACTCTGCCTGCCGGTGCCAGTGTGGGCTGAAGACCAAACCCCCCATTAACTTATTCACTAAAAATTACGCCGCACTCCCAGGGTGTTTCATTTTGGCAGTTTCCATTTTATTCTCAGACAACTTTTTTTGGGCAGATTCATTTTAATGCATTCTTCTAGACAACACGACACATTTCAGCTTTTGTCTTCTTCAGGTAGTTTTAGTCTGCCTGCACACATTGTTCCAATTAACCTGCATTTTATAGGTAGAGAAGCATTCTGTGGCTTGTGGTATTAGTGTCTAACACGTGGAAGTGATTGTTGCACATTAAACTTATCCAATATTCCTGCTTGTTAGTACTATGCTACGTAAAATCATCTTTATTTTTTCATGTCACACAGTACCAATTTAACACAGTTCTTATCTTCATGTGTTACAGTCCTCCCAGAGAGTTATTAATTTGTGCATTTCATTTAACATCAAACAATGCTCCCACAGTAGCACAGTAGTTGACTCACCAAATTCGCTCTTGCCTTTTTTGGTATTGACACGGTGGAGGTTTCAGCAAGAGGAGGCGACAGAGAAAGGACACTCCGGATTTTGCAGTATGAATATATTGTGCGCCTTAGCAGTAAGGCCTCAATGGGCCTGAATCTTGATGAGGAGCTTTTGGTTCATATAGGCTGATAGCATTCAGAATATGAGACAATTGGCAATAGTTTACTTATTGTCTGTATTATGTTGATGAGTGCATGCATGGGAGACAAAAGTTAGGGGCACCTCTGGTGGGTTGATAACTTCTCTTAGCACTGTCCTAATTTTATATATTCAAGTATCTTTTTATGTGGATGCACAGGTTTGCTTTCTTGTGTAAGAGATTGACATGAAATGATAAAATAAAATGAAACTCTGTTGGTTGGTTATAAAGATAAGTATATGTTTTATGTGACGGGATTTAGGCAGTGGTTACAAGTGTTTGGACAGATAAATCATGAGCAAGAGACTATGATGTATTATATGGCCACTTGGCCAGTATATAGGGTACAGATATGACATGTGATGACATCTAGGCAGCGTTACGAGTATTTGCTCAGATGAATTATGTGCGAGAGATTATGATATATTATATGGCCACTTGGCCGGTACATAGGATATAGATATTTGCATAAAGGTTTTTTGGAAATGATGTAAATATGATTGAATATCACTGGCCATAATACATGTGTGCTGAGTATTTAAAAAAATGTGGAGGTACAAATTGATAGATGTATCATGAATGTGATTAGAGGTTAATGAATTGTATATATTTATATTTCTTTGACTTTCTTTTTATATTGTGTTGAAGGCTCCTAGTTTTTTTACTATGTTTAAGGTATTTTGAATGTTTTTAAGGGTGGTGGTGCACTTTATTCTTATTGGCTGTGAGGAAGATGTCTGGGAGATCGAAACGCATTGCCATTAAATTTCTTTATCACGATTCACAAGCTTGTGGAGTGCGTTTTTTCAGATACTGGTGACGGTGGTACCTGGATTCCCTTTTTCCTTCTATATAGCGGTGGCCCGCTTCCGCTTATCGCATCGACCTCGTTAGTGTGGAAGTAGCCGGGAAACGCCTGTCACTTTGGGAAATATCTCCACACAGAAACTATTGTAGCACTACTTTTCTTACTAGAAAATGCAGTTTGTGAATGGGGCCAACAAGCTCACATTGGGGAGAAAGTAAAGAGGTGGCTAAAACATTGGCAAATGTGTGCACATTGTGGTCTGATCCCATCTGATACGGAGGCAATTGATCCTGACACTTCTTATTTCCTACTTAATGATTGTTGCATCCTCTTAAAAATACAAAGCAGTATGCCAGATAAACATGAAAAGTAGGCAGACACATTCCCAGTGTTGTTTTAAGCGCATTACCCACTTTTTGTGTGAACACCTTTACAATTCATGCTCTCTATTCGGATTAGAGGGTCTTTAGTTCTCTAAAACATAAGACTTACCACTGAGTCCAAATCCATATCGATGCCATGGGACCCAAGCTCAGATTTTTCCACCACATAGAGAATAAGCGGTGGAACTAACCAGTCATATGGCAAGAAAGGTTTAGAAAAGTCATAATCCATCAACTCTACACCCTATCTGAAAAACAAATTAAACGTCACAGATAAACAGAGACCCATTTGCAGCATCAATAATTCCAGACTGGCAGGGATGTAGCTTGGTCAGTTGAGACTGGGAGGAGGGGTGAGCTTCAGATTTTCCAACACTCAGGCTTGCATATAATGTTAAAATACATTATATGAGATGCAGGGTGTACACGGGTGGCTTAAGGAGCAGCAGAAAGGGAGACGAATGTGGATTGGTAAGGGTACTAAGAGAGAAAGCACCGTATTCTGTGAAATAACAAACACTTTTAAGTATTTCTAAACGTTGAGAAGGAGAGTGTGTGTGTGTTGTTTTGTGTGTGTGTCTAAAAATTCATGGTGAAATCCGACAGACATGGCAGAAAACCTGATTGAAAGCACCTAGCCCCAACTATTTATCAGAAAATACAATTATTATGGGGGTGTAGCAACCCAAAAACCCCCCTGAAGCTATGCCTGTGCTATTTGGACAAAGCCCTTCACACAGTCCACTCCTACGCACATTTTGTTTTGAATTATAGACTGACATCCTTTTAAGGAACAGTTATGCACTTCCTACCACATTTTTAAATATTGGCTGAAAAAAACATCTACCCATGAAACTGTTTGCCACCTCCTGCGTGGCTCTTTTGAATTCCTCTGCACTGAAAAACAGCGGCCCACCATTGTTACATGCAAATGTCAGCTGCACTGAATACCACCTAATAAGTACCTGCAATGCCCTCTCCAAATACAAAACTGTAGCTGTAACTTCAATTATTCTGTCTCCTTGATCTGTGTCTCTTTGCCCCATGCTGTGTTCTTCTTCTTTTTGGCTATTATAAATAGTACATATGTAAATGTACCACCTTCTTAGACTCTGTGGAAGGTGCTGTGACGTCCTTTTGGATTACGTCTGTGTTATAGAACTGAATTTTAAACCAATGGACTAGAGTTTAGTCTCTTGCTTTCCCCTTCCCCACAGCCCTCGACCAGTCTACTATCCATACTGTTTTACTTGTACTATTTGGTTCTGAAACTCACCTATACACCTTCTGTGTTGTACCTCTTATGGCAACACTTGCAACCTTAGTGGAACTGCTTTTCTACTACCCAGAGAACATGGTTTGGCAGAGTATGCTTTTTGACCCAGATTTATGCAACAAATTGTCTGCTCTTCATTTGAACACGTTTGGGAATAAACACATTTTGCATATGTGTGGATTCACTTATCAAAACTGACAGCATGTAGCCTGCACCATGAGCAATCACCATAGGACTGTGAGCATGTGCCTGGATAGAAGAACACAAGTGTGGCAGAGCTGGAACCAAACTTGACATGTGCAAGCCAGATGTGGGAGCAACCCAGGACCAGAGAAGAGTGAGGGTTGAAGCAAGAGTGAAAAATACAAGTAAGTGCCCCACTGAATTTACTAGCTGGCGTTTGGCCTATTCATGTTTTGGTTCTCCTCTCTTGCAGACTGTGTTTTTCCTTTGGAGCAATCCTTCACATCTGAAACTGCTATCCGGTGCCTCAGGCAAACAGAAGTCGTCTGAGGCATGATGGTGATGCCACCTAGCATAATTGTGGCAATTCATGTCACACTAAGGGTCTCCCTTGACATATTGTTGGCATTGTTGGTATTTTTGGCATAGTCACTGTGAGAGGAGGCCTCTTTTGCATGGTTACCCCCCAATTTTTGTCTGATGTTGATGTGTTCTAGAAGTTGGTAGTGCCCAGGGCCCCTGCTAACCAGATTCCCTGGGGCACAGCTCTTTCCCCAAATCTGTTGTGTTGCTTGGCACAATTGGATACACTCTTAAATATCACTATAAGTCCCTAGTAAATGGGTACTCCAGTACCCGGGGCATTGGATATTAAGAGTAGACCCCTGAGGGCAGCATCACTGACTGTACACCCTCAAGGGCCCTACACCCAGATGCACCCAGCACTGCCATAGCAGGCTGAGTGCCCTGGCCTTACAGCCCTAAGGCAGGGTGCACCATATTATATGTGAGGGCATAACTGCATGAGCAATATGCCCCCACTGTGTCCTTGCTAACCCCGGGACATGGTGAGTGAACAGAGAAGCCATTTTAAGTACAAGTCCTGGACACTGGTCAAACACGGGTTCTCCAGCTACATGTTGGCCACTCTGTACCCTGGGTTGTTTGATATCAAACAATTCAGAATACTAAATCCAAACTGGTACCAGTGTTGTATGTAACCCTAAATGTACCCAGGGGCAAAATCTAACCCTGACCCTAACTGGCATAGTTGCTGACTGGTTCCGTCCAGCCTGCCACTCCAGACTGCCAATATACAAAGCTGGGGGAGAGCCACGGCTCTCTGGTTTGTAAGACTATGTCCTTCCTGAGTGGAGGTGCTAACACCCCCTCCATCAGGAATGTGCCATACCCTGGTAGTGAGCTTCGAAGGGCTACTGCCCCTGAAACTCAAGCCCCCAGGCCTGCTGCTAGCAGCAGAGGACTTCCCCCTTTGCAAACCCCCACTTTTGGAGGGAGAAAAGGCGGGAAACCACATAAAGGGTAGGAGAAGGGGTCTCACTGAGCACGGACATCCCCTAGGGGCTTGCAGGCAAAATGGACCCTTCACTTCATTTTCCCCCATATTGGATGGCAGGAAAATAGCCAATTAGGGTTAAGGAAGTGACCCTTCCCACAAGAAGTGGTCACTGTAGTGAGTGTAACCACCCAAGAGTAAGTGCCCCATTGGACACTACCAGGTTCTCCCTAAAACACCCACTAAATTCAGTATTTTAGTGGGCTCCCCTAGACCAAGAATTTAGATTGAACAGGAAGAAAGAAGAGAGCACCAAAGAACCCACTAGCATGAGAACAGAGGACTTGCTGCACCAGAAGAGGCTCCAAGACCCCTACTTGCTGTACCAGAGCCCCAACAATCGCCGCTGCGGAGGAGCTGAGTACTGGACAGACCCCAAAAGCCTCAGAGGACCTCCAGGCTTCACAAATAGCCTAACACTCCCTCCTGAGTGGAGGCACCACTCAAGAAACTCATGAAACCTGCAAAGGACCAGCAAACCAGTGAGGGTCACTTCACTGACCAGCCGATATCTCTCCAACCGGAAGTCGCAGCCAGACCTGATGACACAACGATGGCCACCCAGATGTGACCCACAACTGTGCCAAGTTTGGTGGCACTGCACCCTCTAGTGGCTGAGTTAAACAAATACCCTGGGCACTGGTCAACTGACATTGGACAAACAGAAAACCAGATTCCCCAGAGCTGGAAAAGGATCAGGAGGAAGTCCCAGTCAAGGAACTTCAGAAACACCCTAGACCTCTGACCAGCGTGCCCCGATTGTCCTGTAAGCTGCCCTCAAAGAGACTCACCTCCTGCTCCAGTGGACGCCATTGCTCTCAGCATCCAAGACATCCAAAACAACCTGCACCCGGCCGCCCTGGGCCTTGCATTGCAGGATCTGCAGTGTGCCTTTGGTCCCCATCCCCTTGCAACCTCAACAGCCCAAGGGGACCCCCAGGCATCATCTTTAAATCTTCAAACCAGTTCCTTTTCCAAGTGACCTCTCCAACGCTGCTCCCGCCGGAACCGGGAGCTGCCCCAGACTCTCCAACTGGCACATTGTGCACACCGACCACTCCGGCTACCCTGCAAGAGAAGAGACTTGTAACTCAACTGTGTGATTTTTACTGCATTTTTAAAGGTGACTGTGCATTGATTCCAATGGTGCGTAATTACGCACAGAAAGACTAAGGCCCTCATCATGACATTGGCAGTAAATCCCGCTTACCGCCACACTGATGGCCGCCAGCATACTGCAGCGGTGGTGGATAACCGTTCTCCATATGACCACACACACACCAAACCAACAGAATACAGCCACATACACAAATTCGCCAGCCCAAAGGTCAGTGATAAAGTGGCGGTCCCAACACCCATACCATTACGCCAACGGAACAATGCCCACCACATCATGACCCATGAATCACCACGGCGGACATTCAAAGGTGGTAAACCATTGGCGGTACACACTGCTGCGCTCAGAATGGACACCCAAAAATGACACTACACAACATTGGCCAATTCAAACAACACACACCTGACCCCCATACACAGACAACACCCACCCACTCACACCACTATAAAACACCCCCCACATTGCTGACAACCCTTTACATATACAAATCCTTGCCACCAGACAGACATCAAGACCACTGCGACAAATACACACACACACAGCCATACATCCCTCATGCACTCCACTACGCACACCCAATCACACCGCCCAACACCCACACACTCACACACATCACACAACACCCATGTCCCCACAAAGGCACCCCCGTTTCACAGATGAGGAGTTGAGGGTCATGGTAGAGGAAATAGTCAGGGTAGAGCCACAGCTGTTTAGAGCACAGGTGTCCATTGCAAGGAAGATGGCGCTATGGTGGAGAATCGTGGACAGGGTGAACGCCAGGGGACAGGATCCAAGAACAAGGGACGACATCAGGAAGAGGTGGAACGACTTACGGGGGAAGGTACGTTCTGTGACAGCAAGGCACCAGCTCGCCATACAGAGGACCTGCGGTGGACCCCCATCTCCTCCCCCACAGCTCACACCATGGGAGGAGAAAGTGTTGGCATTACTGCATACTGAGGGACTCGCTGGAGTAGCCGGTGGACTGGACACTGGTAAGTCAACATTTAACACTTATCACCCCCCATAACGGCATGCCATTTCACACCCTCACCCTCACTACCATCACTCCACTCCATCCCTACAGCACCTACACATACGACTAACCACAATGACAAGCCCTGCATGCCATACCAATGCATGGACAGCCCTCCCAGCCCTGCATGGACACCCATCACCAAAGCATGCACAGCATAGGGAAACTAACTATCCCACAATACATCACCATGCACAATCAAAGGTGGCAGGACAAAAGCAGGAAAAAGCAACCATAGAGGGCAGGATAGGGATGTACAACATGTTACAGACATGAAGCATAATACATCTCTTACATACCCACAGGTGTCCCAACCAATCTCAGTGGAGAGGAGGTGCCACAACTATCCAGTCCCCAAACAGAAGATGCCCCCAGTGATGACAGTAACTCTGGACTCCAGGATCTGGATCAACAACCTGGCCCATCAGGGACCACTGGACAGTTGGTCACCCCACCCACTCACAGTCCACCACTGAGCCTCCCCCATCAGTTATCAACACCACAGCACCCACCCAGCGTCCCCACAACTCTGTCCCCAGGACACGTCAATCAGCTGTGTGCCCAACTGTACAGGGGCCCCAGTCCACACCTCATACCCAAGACAATCAGGGGCCTGGGGTCAGTGGCAGTGGGCACACCATTAAGGGGACAGGGGCACAGGGCAACAAGGACACTGGGTGGACCGCCGTGCACCAGGGGGAGGACAGTCCGAGGGAACCGACTCTCCACAAGGCACTCACCAATGTCCTGGGTGCCTACCAACAATCCCACAACACGATGGGCAGGCCAGATCCTTACCAACATGCATGAGAACAAGTGGTTGCAGGAGGAACACCATCAGGAGATTAGGGAGGACTTGCAGGCACTCCGCACCACCATGATAAGCATAGCAGGGGTGCTGGCAGACATGGCCAACATTATGAGGGAATGGACAGCACACCAGCAGGCCCCTACCACTAGCCAGTCTATTGACCAGCCCTCCACTTTCGCTACAGCTAGTGTACAGGAGGCCCTGCCACAGGACCCACAGGCCACCAGCACCCCTCCCCCTGCAGAAGGTGAACCACCCCGTAAACCTTCCCTGCGAACCAGGCAGAAGCCAGAGACACTTGCAAAGACCAAGACCACCACCAGGAAATTAGACTCTTCTGGTTGTTCCCTTTGTGTCCCACCCTGTCACCTTGTTCACTTTGCTCCCCTTCCCATGGCCCCTTGGAAACTGGACCTGTCCTACAAACAGAGTGGAACAATACCCTGGACTTTCTTCCACCATCACCCCATTTTAATGCACTTTACCCTCAATTATACAGCACTACAATAAACACCCTTGAAAACAATTTGAGTAACACTGTATTATGTGTCTTTGATGTGCATTTGTGGGAACAGTCACATCAAGTGCAAATGATCTGAACACTGTGATAGCTAACAAATAAAGACCAGGAACAGTCTGTTGTGAGCACATCAGGACAATGTTGTCATATCATCAACATCTGGAAAATGAGAAGCTGTAGGTGACAGTAAGTTGAGATGCAAAGGAAGTGAATGCCATCATGCCACAGGCACAAAGATGAATCGATAGTCAGAGTAATGGTCAGTTCCACTGTCTCACCTGTTTGTCATTGGAAGTATTGTCGTAAAACTGAAGTTCTGTTGTCCTCATCCTCATCCTCTGCCTCCTCATCCTCACTGTCCTCAGGGTCCAATGCTGCCACAGGGTCATCTCCAGTCCCCTCTTCCTGCAGAAAAGGCACATACTGTCTGAGGGCCAGGTTGTGCAACATGCAGCAGGCCACTATTATCTGGCACACCTTTCCGGGTGAGTAGCACAGGGATCCACCTGTCAGATGGTGGCACCTGAACATGGCCTTCAGGAGGCCAGGTGTCCTTTAATAATTCTCCTGGTTCACCCATGTGCCTTATTATAATGTTCCTCAGCCCCTGTTCTGGCATTCCTCACAGGGTTCAGCAGCCACGATATGTTTGGGTAGCCAGCGTCACCTGCAAGTATTGAGGGACAACATTTAGCCTTACACAATCCTATGGGGAGAACACCTGAAGGCATAAACTGACATACAGTGGGTGGGGGGTCTGGCTCACTGTTAGAAATGGGGTTTCTGGGTGGCTAGGGTATGCACCTCAGCCAGGCAGAACTTACCCACTCTAGTCAGGGCAAGGGAGTTACACGTCCAAGATAACCCCTGCTCACCCCCTTGGTAGCTTGGCACGAGCAGTCAGGCTTAACCCGGAGGCAATGTGTAAAGCGTTTGCACAACACACACATACATGTGACGCAATATCCCCACCACAAAGGAAACACAACACCAGATTATATGAAAATATACTGTATTGTACACAACGTAATTATTAGACCAACATCACATAACAGTACTATCCTGCTACCTTAGCAGTTGTCAGAACGTTACACATTAGTTACTCTGCAAACTAGCAGTAGTCACACATAACACACATGTTACTCAGTATTCTGCAACATAAGCAGTAGTCAGGAACACGTTATCACATTAGAACACTTGTCATAAGCATATCATAAAACGCCCACAGTAGGAACATTAGAAAACCTATGGCAAGTTAGGGAAACATATTAGCAAGTCATGCCCATAAAAGGAACATGTGCACACATATGTCAAAGCATCAGGGAACAGGTAGGCAATACATCATAATTAATAAAGTCTGTAGAAAGAACTTTAGATTATCATCATATTGGTCCATTTTAGACAGTACCTGTTTTGATGAAGCAGGCACCCTCCGTGCCTGAAGACAAAGAAGAAAGGGGCCCCCAGCGCTCCTCTGCGCAATGAGGGGGCCTCCTTAGAGTCCTGGCACGCACCCCCTCTGTACTGTTGACGGGGCCCTCCTGGGGCCTGCGACCACTGGGGGCCCCCCGGGCCTCCACCGGCCCTCCTGTGGGGGGCCCAGGTCACCCAATACTGGTAGGGGGGAGGGGGGCGTCTCGCACCCCCTCCTTGCTGCCACACGGGCCCCTCCGGGGGACCCGCTAACCTCTGGGGTCTCCCTGGGCCTCCGTGGCCCTTCCTCGAAGGGAGACCCCTAACTGGGATGTTCCTGGCCCGCGAGGGGGCCAACGAGGGAGCCGGGGGCCAGGGCGAGCCTCCGGCGAGGCAGCCGCCCGGCCCAAGGTAACAGTGGAGTCCTCCGGGACTCCGGCACGCGAGGGAGAGGCGTCCTCCTCTCCCTCGCTGTCCGGATGACGACGCGGCCCAAGGTGGGGCCTGTTGGTGCCCCGGGGGTGCTTTGAAAAGCGCGCGTCCCCCGGGAGCACGCTAGGAGCGTGCTAGCTCCTTCTTTGGTTTTTGTACGTGCCCCGGGGGCACTGGAGACAGCGCGGACCTCGCGCTTAAAGACAAATGCTCTGCCCGGGCTGCGGCGGTGATTCTAGCACACAAAAGGCGCCGTAGAGAGCGCAAAGGCACCAAGAGGCTCCCGGGTTGCGGCGGTGAATTTCCATCAAGCGCTTTTCACAGCGCTAAGACAATTGTGCAGCCTGGGCTGCGGCGGTGAGTTCCCTGGGCACAAGAAAGGCGCTTTTCAAAGCGTTAAGATACTCATGCTGCCTGGGCTGCGGCGGTGATCTTCTACAGCCTTTCCATAAGAGCGCTTTTCCCCTAAGCGCTAAGACAATGTCATAGAAAATCGGTGCAGGGGTCAGGGGCCACAGCACCCTGCCCCTGGGAACAGTAATCAAGGAAAAGGTACAGGGCTGGTGGGCCCAGCTACAGGCCAGCACAAGGGGTGCAGATGGTGGCAATTCCTCCTAATGACCAGGCAGGTCACAGGTCAGCACAGCAGCAGCAGTCCAAGGCGGTTTCCTGGTGAGTCCATTCATCAGCGTTCTGTGTCCAGTTTTAAGTTCCAAGAATGTTCAAATTGTGGGGAAAATTCCCCTGTACTTATAGTCCTTTTTTACAGTGTTTTACAATGTTAGGGAGAGGAGGTTCCAGCCAGTTACAACTGGTTCTGGGAGTGCCCCCTCTCTCCTTTCAGCACAGGCTCCAAACATCAGTGGGGGGTTAACGACCCTATTGTGTGAGGCCAGGGCACAGCCTTTACAAATGTAGGTGTGCCCGCCTCTCCCTTCTCTCAGCCCAGGAAGACTATTCAGCATGCAGATGCACCTAGGTGACACCTCCACCCTCCCTGTGTACAGGCTGTCTGAAAAGTATGCACAAAGCCCCAACTGTCACTCTGCCCAGACGTGGATTGAAGTCAAGCTGCAAAACACCAGAATTATAAGCACAGATAAATGCACACTTTCTAGAAGTGGTATTTCTGTGATAGTAATAAAAAATACACCCACACCAGTAAGCAGTATTTATTATCACCATCACAACCATACCAAACACGCCTACGCTACCCCTCATAAATCAGACAATACCCTTTACACATAAAGCAGGGCATTCCTAATGCAATCCTATGAGAAGGCAGCACTCACAGCAGTGAGACACCAAGTAAGGCTGTTTGTCACTACCAGGCAGGCCATGCAATATGGCACATGTCCTGCCTTTCTACATACATGGCACCCTGCCCATAGGGCTAGCTAGGGCGTACTTTAGGGGTGACTTACATGTAGTAAAAGGGGAGTTCTGGGCCTGGCAAGTAAATTTAGATGCCAGGTCCCTGTGGCAGAAAACTGCGCACACAGGCCCTGCGCTAGCAGGCCTGAGACAGGTTTGAAAGTCTACCTCAGTGGGTGGCGCAAGCAGCGCTGCAGGCCCACTAGTAGTATTTAATTTACAGGCCCTGGGTATAGAGATACCACTGTACAAGGGACTTATAGGTAAATTAAATATGCCAATTAGGTATAAGCCAATCATACCAACTTTAGATGGGAGAGCACCTGCACTTTAGCACTGGTCAGCAGTGATAAAGTGCTCAGAGTCCTAGAGCCAACAGCGAGAGGTCAGAAAAACCAGGAGGAAGGAGGCAAAAAGACTAGGGATGACCATGCGTATGGCCAAAAGTCCAACACTCACCTATTAGCCACACCCTGTGCCTCAGTAGTTGGGCCTTCACATTTGGGATGCTAATATTCCTCAGGACGAAGGCATCATGCACCGACCCAGGATACTTGGCAGTGATGGTGGAGATGCACTGGTCTGCCAGGCAAACCATTGCACATTCACTAAGTGGATACCGTTCTGATTCTGAACACCTGTTCATTTCGGCAGGGGGTTCTAACGCAATATGTGTACAGTTAATCGCACCAATTGTATTGGGGATATAGCCCATTGCATAGAATCCTGTCTTTACAGTGGCCAAATCTTCCCCCTGGGGAAAAACAACGTAGCTGCACAAGTGTTTCACCAGGGCAGACATGACCCTTACCAGCAAAATAGAAAACATTAGCTGTGACATTCCAGCTGACAAGCCCACTGTCACTTGGAAAGAACCAATTGCCAGGAAATGGAGCACTGAGAGTGTAATCGGGCATTTGTTGACGCCGGTATACACGCGCCGACGGAGGCCGTGTCAACATACCCCCAGGGCACTCGATAGAGTCCCGGACTGGTGACGTCAGCCACAGAAGGCGTCCCAGGAAACAGTGAAATGGAAGACGGACCACTGAAATCTCATCGAAAGGAACAGGAAGAGTTCCGAGAGACGCGGACTGCGGGAAAAGAAACGCTGGAGGCAGCGAACGCCGGAGCAGAGCACGAGACGACAGGAGAGACGCCAGAGACGAGAGGAGACCATGGGGAGCCTCCTGTCCCTTCAGGATAGAAGTCGGGAGATCTCCCCAGGAGGGGCGTGGCTCCCAGAGGTACGTTCATACCTAAGCTGGGGCTTCTGGCCGGCTTGGGTACGGGGAAAGAAAGCAAGGGAGGGGAAGACGGGTAGTAAGGAGGAGAGATCGTGTAAGGAAGGGGAACCACACTGACCTCTTTCTCCCCCCTTAACCTCACTGTGAGGGGAGTCCGTCATAAGGAAGAGATAACTACCAAAAGAGAGAGAGAAAAGAAACTAGGAGTTTCACGGGAAGGTGACAACCACGATTGTATAAGACTATTATCCCTCCACAACCACACTTGCCTCCCCTCCCACCACCCTACTAACCCTACTTTGACCCCTGCCTTACCTCTACACTTACCTGTTTTCCCGCTCTTCTTTTGTTTTGGGGAACCCGGTGCTGCTGCCACGAGGGAAAAAGA
Source organism: Pleurodeles waltl (assembly GCF_031143425.1). NCBI lineage: Eukaryota > Metazoa > Chordata > Amphibia > Caudata > Salamandridae > Pleurodeles > Pleurodeles waltl. The sequence continues at coordinate 554,505,237 of NC_090445.1, forward strand.
CCGGACCTCCTTCAATTCAGGAGCACGCTATACCGGAGCCTCATCTCAAACCTTCTCAGAGAAAAAAGGACCTAAATGAGTAAAGAGAAGCCGACCTGAGCAAAAAAAACTAAGAAGACAGTCTTAATTAATAATTATAAATAAATCACTTATCCCCTCCAACCTGTGCCTATTGAGTCATTCCAATAACTCTCCCACCTGGGGGTAAATAACCCATTACAGTGGTGTCAGAAGTGGGATATTGGAACTGGCGACAGGACAGATTGAGGCCATGGAGGGTACTCCCACCATAGCGGACATGATGCAGCAATTAGCTGAGGGACAGCAACATCTGCAGATCGTGTGGGAGGAACAACAGAAAGAAGTGAAAGTGGAAAGAGAGGCACTACAAAGCGCTCTAAAAGATCAGGCCACTATCATGGCAAACAACCAGTTGGTGCATGAGAATGCACTAAAAACCTTAACAGATACCATTGCGGCCACCAGAGTACATCCGAATGCACCCAGCTCAGTTTTACAAAGGTATCAGGAAGGCGAAGATCCGGACACCTTTTTTACCAACTTTGAGCAAGTTGCCACCTCCGCCACCTGGCCTCAGGATAGGTGGGGCCAGTATATCGCCCCTTTGTTAACCGGGACCCTCCAAGCAGCTTATCAAGCGGTAAACCCTGGAGGCACAACGCCCTATCAAGACATTAAAAAGAGCATCCTGGAGCGGGTGGGCTTTGGCACCGAACACTACAGGGTCAGGTTTAGGAAAGCCAAGTGGGGACCATCCGAGAATCCCAGAGCATTATATTTTCGGATAAAAGATTTGGGTCTTAATGGTTAGGACCCATAGGGACTAATAGGGAAGATATTATCAAGACCATCCTCTTGGAACAATATCTAGATGCCCTACCTACCAATACCTGCAACTGGATCAAACAACACCCGAGTCCTGACACGAACACTACCATTGAGTTGGCCTGTGCTTTCCACCGCTCCCTCGAGTTTAAGACATCCCCTCCAATGCACAACGCCTACCCCCATCCGACAGAACCTCGGACAAACCTCGTCCCTGGGGCGAAGACCAGTAGAAGACCCCAGAAAATCGTAAGGGGCTGAGAGACCGTATTTACAGCAACCCCAATGTTATAGTTGTGTAGAGTGGGGCCATATAGCCCGGGTTTGTCCCCTGAAAACTGAGAAACCAGAGCCTATGGAAATAGGAATTACTAGAGGGAGGGTCTTCTTTACAGGGGGTAAAGATACTCAATACAAAAAAGAGCTTTTCATCAATGAGAGACTAACGGTGGCACTTATCGATTCCGGGTGTAGTCAGCCCGTAATCAGGGCGGATTTAATAGACAGCCATACCTTCACTCCAGAACTTACTGTTTCCATTTGTTGTATACATGGGGAAACGAGAGAGTATCTAATGACTTGGGTCACCCTTTCGTGGGAGGGAAAAGAAACCCCCATAAGGATGGGGGTGGTTGAACGACTGGTTGAAGAAGCCATCATAGGAACAGATTTCAAAGACTTTTCGATACTTCTGGATAGTACAAGGAATAAAGAAGACCTGGGTTCCTGGTGGAAGAACGCCCCCTTTTCTAACATACAAATCCAACCCCAGGCTAGTCGGTACAAACCCACTAAGAAAGAAAAACGAGAAACAAGGAAACTCTACGGAAAAGGGGATTCGAGCTATAATAGGGTAATTACAAGGGTACATACCCTCCCTGGTCTTCCCCCCTTCCGTAGTTGTCAGAGGGAAGATCCTAGCCTGATTAATGCCTGGAAGACTGCCCGGCCTCGAACCCCTGACGATAAGGGCCCTTCTTTTACTATAGATAAGAATTTGTTATATCGAATCTCTAGCAGTAACAGGCATGAAAAAAGACAGCTACTAGTTCCCGAACCTTATAGACAACAGGTGTTGCACTTAGCCCATAGTCAGCCGGGTGGTGGTCACTATGGGAGAGAGAAGACGGAAGAGTACCTGTCACGGAGGTTCTATTGGCCTGGGGTCTTTTCTCAGATCAGAAAATTCTGTTAGCAATGTCCTAAATGCCAATTGATCGATCCTGGACCAAAGAAAAGAGCTCCATTACAGTCTCTTCCCATTATTGAAATACCTTTTTCAAGGATTGGAATGGACATTGTAGGTCCTCTTCTACCTTCCTCTAAAGGTTACCAATATATATTAGTATTGGTAGATTTCGCCACCAGATACCCGAGGCCATCCCCCTCACCAGTATTAACACCAAGAGCGTTCCAATGCGATGATAGGGTTCTTTTCCCGAGTAGGTTTCCCCAAAGAGATTTTAACAGACCAGGGTACTCAGTTCATGTCCAACTTAATGGCTCAGATTTGGCAACTTCTGGGGATTAAACAAATAAGGACTGCGGTTTATCATCCACAAACGGATGGGTTGGTGGAGAGATACAACCGCACCATGAAAACTCTCTTAAAGAAATCGGTTTCAGAGTCAGGCAGGGACTGGGATAGAAAACTACCGTTAGTATTGTATGCCATCAGGACCCATGAGCAATCATCTACGGGACATAGTCCTTTTGAATTGGTGTTCGGACGACAGCCTAGAACATTATTAGACATGGCAGCGGAGTTATGGGAGGAGGAAGAGAATGGGGAAAAATCTCTTTTGGAATATACCAGCGACTTAAAAGACCGATTAGAAAACTGTCTGGGAAGACGAAAGAGAACATATGGAAAGAGCTCAGGGTAGACAAAAACAATATTACGATAGGAACACGCAATTGCCAACCTTAACAGAAGGGGACAGGGTGTTAGTGCTTCTACCCAGTTCCGACAAAAAACTGTTGGCAAAATGGCAAGGGCCAAATAAGGTGATAGGAGTAGTGACCCCTGTTTCCTATAATGTCCAACTAACAGCTAATCCCAAGAGATCTCAGATCTTTCACATCAATCTGCTAAATAAATGGCAAGAACCTACAGTAGGCTAGACAGCTGGATATTTAGTTAAGACGGTTAAGGAACTAGAAATAGGATGGTGTCCCACAGACCGCCCTTCTGAAACCGAGGTACCCCAAAGAAATACAGAAATCACGTCCCAACAGAATAGCCAGTTAACCCAACTACTCGATGATCATAACCAAGTGTTTTCCCCAATACCGGGTAAAACCAAGTTAGTACAACACCAAATCATAACACAACCTGGTAAAATAGTCAGGTTGCGACCATATCGTATCCCCGAAGCTAGGAAGGTCTTAGTGGAAAAAGAAATAGAGAAAATGTTAGACCTGGGTATTATAGAGCCTTCACAAAGCCCCTGGTGTTCTCCGGTGGTGTTAGTACCAAAGCCGGACGGTTCTATATGCTTTTGTATGGACTTCAGACAGGTCAATGCCGTATCCCAATTTGATACGTACCCCCTTCCAAGGGTAGACGAACTCATAGAAAGATTAAGAAAGGCCAAATATATGTCTACCCTAGACTTGACCAAAGGGTACTGGCAGATTCCTTTAGCACCAGAGCATAAGGAAATAACGGCATTCTCCACCTCCTCGGGCTTATATCATTTTAATGTTCTCCCTTTTGGGTTACATGGGGCACCAGCCACCTTCCAACGAATCATAGATACCATGTTACGACCTCATACCAGATACGCCGCTGCCTATCTGGATGATATTGTTATTTATAGCGAAACCTGGGCCGACCATTTATCACATTTAAACAAGATACTTATAGCCCTACAAAGAGCAGGCCTAACAGCCAATCCCTCCAAAAGCCGACTTGCGTTTAATGAGATTTCATACCTGAGGTATCATTAAACCACAAATGAATAAAGTAGAGGCCATTCTACGCATAAAAACGCCTACCACGAAAAAAGAGATACGTTCATTTCTAGGACTAGTGGGGTACTATCGGAGATTTATACCGCACTATTCCACCTTGGCCGCTCCCCTGACGGATCTACTAAAGAAAGGACAGCCCAAGAATATCACGACTCTCAACCCGGTCCAGTCCCATAGTTACCATGCCTTACAAAGGTATCTTACTACCCATCCATTATTAAAATGCCCTGATTTTGATCTTCCGTTTCACCTGCAAACGGATGCCTACGACGTGGGGCTGGGGGCTGTGCTTTTTCAGAAAGATAAGGATAATGTGAGCCACCCTGTTGTCTTTATTAGTCGCAAACTGTTTCCAAGGGAACAGAGATATCCTATAATGGAATGGGAATGTCTGGCCATTAAGTGGGCGATTGAGAGCCTACAGTATTACCTCCTAGGAAGGTCTTTCCTGCTGTACACGGACCACGCCCCTCTTACATGGCTCTTGAGATATAAAAATACCAACGTCCGTATTCTAAGATGGTTTATGGAGCTTCAACCTTTCTCCTTCCAGGTTTGCCATCTCCCTGGTGATCTTATGGGTCAGGCTGACTATTTATCCTGGTTCCCGGGCCCTCTGGGTCTCGAACAGCCCCATTCGAGGGAGGGGATGTGTAATCGGGCATTCGTTGACGCCGGGATACACGCGCCGACGGAGGCCGTGTCAACATACCCCCGGGGCACTCGAGAGAGTCCCGGACTGGTGACGTCAGCCTCAGAAGGCATCCCAGGAAACAGTGAAATGGAAGACGGACCACTGAAATCTCGTCGAAAGGAACAGGAAGAGTTCAGAGAGACGCGGACTGCGGGGAAAGAAACGCTGGAGGCAGCGAACGCCAGAGCAGAGCACGAGATGACAGGAGAGACGCCAGAGACGAGAGGAGACCACGGGCGCCTCCCGTCCCTTCAGGAGAGAAGTCGGGAGATGCGAAGGGGCCAGCCACGTCCCAGGAGGGGCGTGGCTCCCAGAGGTACGTTCATACCTAAGCTGGGGCTTCTGGCCGGCTTGGGTACGGGGAAAGAAAGCAAGGGAGGGGAAGACGGGTAGTAAGGAGGAGAGATCGTGTAAGGAAGGGGAACCATACTAACCTCTTTCTCCCCCCCTTAACCTCACTGTGAGGGGAGTCCGTCATAAGGAAGAGATAACTACCAAAAGAGAGAGAAAAAAGAAACTAGGAGTTTCACGGGAAGGTGACAACCACGATTGTATAAGACTATTATCTCTCCACAACCCACACTTGCCTCCCCTCCCACCACCCTACTAACCCTACTTTGACCCCTGCCTTACCTCTACACTTACCTGTTTTCCCACTCTTCTTTTGTTTTGGGGAACCTGGTGCTGCTGCCACGAGGGAAAAAGACCGGACCTCCTTCAATTCAGGAGCACGCTATACCGGAGCCTCGTCTCAAACCTTGTCAGGGAGAAAAGGACCTGAATGAGTAAAGAGAAGCCGACCTGAGAGATAAAAACTAGGAAGACAGTCTTAATTAATCATTATAAATAAATCACTTATCCCCTCCTACCTGCGCCTATTGAGTCATTCCAATAACTCTCCCACCTGGGGGTAAAGAACCCATTACAGAGAGCACTTGCACAAGAAGGGGGATCCCAGTGGGATGACGGATAGCTGATATCAGGTCAGGGTCCGATTGGGCACACAGCTCTGTGATTGTGGCCCTGTCCAGTCTATAGGTGAGTATAGTGTGCCTATCCTCCAGTCTAGCCAAGTCTACAAGGGGTCTGTACACAGGGGTTGTCTTCTCCTCCCATTCATCCACAGCGGTAGGTATCTAAGGGTCAAGAGAGTGAGTAGGCTGTCACAACTTGAACGATGGAACCACAACCTCAGTGTACATGTTGAATTTATGTGATGGGTCAGTGGTAATGACAGGTATGTGCAAATTTAGGCAGTGGCACAGTAAAGGTTAATCTGATGGTTGTCCATCGCCATGACATGGCGTCCACCTGTCCTGTGTGTCGGGACAGGTGGAAGTGAGGTAACTCCATTGATGTTGAGTGTCACAGCGGAAGGCGGTCTTGCACCGCCGTGCAATTCCTCATTGGACAATATGGGGCTCTATGGAGTACTTTGGCCAATGGGGATCTGCGCCAATGGTGACGGTGTAAACCACCGCGGACGTGACCGCCATTTTCCATCTGACTCCTTATTTGTTTCCTGACCTTCAACGGGAGAATACCTACACTGCATGTGCTATTGTGACCTGTGTCTGGAACCTACCATGGCCCGTGTGACCAGGGAAAGGGACCCTGCCTTTACTTCGGAGGAGTTGGAGTGATTGGTGTATGGGGTCCTACCCCAGTACGGACTGCTGTATGGGCCTTCAGACCAACAGGTGAGTACACCTTGGGCACGATGCATGTGGGAAGGATACATGGAGATGTGTGTGCAAGCATTGTGTCATGGTGGGGGACTGTAATGTGGTAGTGTACATGGTGTGCACCGGCCGATGTGTGTGCCAATGGTGGTGGAAACAGAATTGATGGGCCATATGTGTGACAGGCTGGATTGTATGTATAATGGTGTCCTCCCGTCTGTATCAACTCTGCTGGTCAGGGCCATCAAAAGAAGGGATTATGGTGTGCCATCGCCAAGGACGTGTGGAACGTGGGGGTCTATGGCAGGCGGAGCACCCACTGTCAGAAACGATGGGAGGACCTGATATGCTTGGCACGGTAGACCACGGAGGCTTAGATGGGGATGGCCTCCCAATGAGGAAGGGGTGCCTGTCAGAACCTGACCTCCCTGATGGCCGCATTCTGGTAGTGGCCTACCCAGAGGTGGATGGGTGCTTCAGGGCATCACAGCAGCCACAAGAGGGTGAGTACAGTGGGCATTGCTACAATAATTGGCAGATGGCATGGGATCTGGGTGGTGGGTGTCAGTTAGTGGGTGCCCCGTAATGCCAGACATTGCAGCGTTATCCAGATAAAGGGTAATTTTTGAAAGAGAAAAAAAGGTAACTTAGCTAGGTTGCATTCCATGTCAGACTGGGCTTAGTGGGTCCCAGGAGGCTGCAGTTGGTGGTGTTTAGCCCTCATCTTGCTGTGGCATCTAGCCAAATCAATGGCAGTGCAATGCATAGTGCTCAATCCTGATCCCCGTGTGTGACGGTGCTGTGTATGCCAACTATGGTGTTGGTGCAGTAATTGACCCTGAGTTCTCTTTCTCTCTCCCCCTTTATCTTCTGTCATCCTGTCCATGTGTGCATTAGCATCATCGGGTGGATGATCAGGGGCACCGGTGACAGAGGGAGCTGCATCCCACAGGACCCAGGAGGCACCAACGCCGAGGGAACCAGTGGGACGGAGGGCGAGGGGAGCACCATGGCAGAGACAGGAGGTGACAACACAGACTCAGATACCTCCTCCAATGGAAGCTCCCTGGTGGGGCGGACACCTCTGTGATCACCCTAGCTGCAGGTACAGCCGCCACCCTCCCAGTAACCCCTCAGCGAATTTCCCGTGCCCGATCACACAGGAGGGTGGGAATCTTCTTCACCCCAGGCATCTCAGGCACTACCCCAGGGAGCCCTGCTGCCCTGAGTGAGGAGGCTATTGACCATCCTTGTGGGGTAGTCAACCATTGTGAATGTCATCCAGGGGCTAGCATCCCAGAAGCAGCAATGCAATGCATTCCTGGAGGGCATCCACAGTGGATTGATGGCCCAACAGAAATCGATTCAGGCTCTGGCCGCCTCTCTGATGGCTGCCAATGTCCCTGTCCTTACCGTCCCCCCTCCAAATACCACTTCCCAGTCCCAGTCCCAGTCTCCTCAACCCCAACCCATCCCATGCACACAGACCAACGAGAATGCACACAAGACAACACACAAGAGTAGCACAGTTAAACACAGGCACCACACTTCAACACACAAGCACTCACGCAAAAAACAGGCATTTGCAGACACAACAACATCCACTGCCTCCACTGTCTCCCCCTCCTCCGCCTCCTCCATCTCCCTCACCATCATGTCCACACTCACAGCTTTATGCACTTCTTTAAGAGCCACCACCAGCATCACCACACCAAGCAGCACACACACCTCACTAGCAGACACTTCCACAACATCCATGCACATGTCCCCTGTTTCCTCTCCAACCCTGTCTGTCCCCCCTTCTAAAGCCCACAAATGCAAACACTCAGGCACCCAAAAGCCATTCACCGCACATCAGCAAACTCCCAGTGCATCCGCACCCAAGTCCATTAGACATACTCCTCCAACAACCACTCCCTTAAACTCCACTCCCATTCCTCCTCTCTCTTCCCACCCCACCTCAGCCAAACAGTCCATGCGGATAGTGGAGGCGCCTCCTAGCCGTGGAGGCAAGACAGTGATGGTTCCCACTCCACCAGCCAGGGAGGGTAAGGATCCCACAGCCACTGCCATAAAGGGGAAAAAGCCCTTGACTCCTGCCATGAAGGGGAAGAAGCCCTCGACTCCTGCCAGGAGGGGGAAGAAGCCCTCGACTCCTGCCATGAAGAGAAAGGAGCCTGTACCTCCTGCCATGAAGGTGAAGAAGCCCTCTACATCTGCCATGAAGGGGAAGAAGCCCTCGACTCCAGCAGAGCCTGGCAGGGTGACACCACCACCAGTAGTCACGGAGACCTCACCTCCAGCTGAGGCAGTGCAGCCCACTCCTCCTGCAGAGGCTGCACCTTCACCCACTGAGACAGTGCAGCCCTCACCTCCAACAGAGGCTGCCCAGGAGGCACCTTCACCTGCTGACACAGTGCAGCCCTTACCTCCAGCAGGGTGACACCACCACCACCTGTGGTCATAGAGCCCTCACCTCCAGATGAGACAGTGCAACCCTCACCTCCAGCAGAGGGCATTTAGGCACACAACGCCCCCCCCCCCCAGAACCAGTGGGAAAGTCACCCACCTGAGAGACTGTGGCCTTGCACTCGCCAGCACAGAGAAATGACATGGATCCCTCTCCAGAACCAGTGGGAAAGTCACCCACCTGAGAGACTGTGGCCTTGCACTCCCCAGCACAGATAAATGGGCATGGAGCCCCCTCCAGAACTACTAGGAAAGTCACCCACTTCAGAGACTGTGGCCTTGCACCCCCAGCACAGAGAATTGAAATGAACCCCCCTCCAAAACCAGTGGGCAAGTCACCCACTCCAGAGACTGTGACCTTGCACTCCCCAGCACAGAGAAATGTGCATGGAGCCCCCTCCAGAACCAGTGGGAAAGTCACCCACCTGAGAGATAGTGGCCTTGTACTCCCCAGCACAGAGAAATGGGCATGGAGCCCCCTCCAGAACCAGTGGGAAAGCACACCAACTCAGCTGAGGTGCCCCTCACCTCCCTTCCCCCTGAGGTGCCTGCCCACTTATAGAAGATGCCCCTGCAGAGTTTTGTGAAGTTGCTGTCAGGAGACAAGTTGGGCCTTGGAATGTGCCCTGTGGCTATGTGTGCTCTTTGTGCTTTGGACTGGGCATTGGCCCTTTGTGGACAATTGTACATATCATGTTCATGTGGTGGCTTTTCCCTTGCTAATACATTTTCTGTACTTCAGAAAGCTGGTCCATGTTTTATTTTGCTGTGTGTCATGTGCGATTGGTTTACGTCTGCAGCTGGTTGTGTGTATGGTGTGAGTCACTTTCATTTTCCTCCCTCCATCCATTGTGTACTAGGCGGCTGTACTCACCATCATTGTCTTTGTCGGTATTGGTGTTCCACGTGTAGCATGGCGTAGAAAAGCATCGGGAAGACTTGCAGTTCCGGCTCCTTGGGGTGGTGGAGTCCTCTGTGTACTTGTTGGTGAGTCTTTCATTTTCTGTGTTCGGTTTCTGCCAAGCTTTTGATGGCGTTGGCACCGCCCCAGAAATTTTGACAGTGTGCTGTGTCATAATATGGTCGGCGGTACTTTGTCTTCCGCCTGGCAGTTGATGGCTACCGCTGTGGTGTGTGATGTTAACGCCCTAGCGGATGGTATGGTACATTGGCTGCTTATGGGAGTTATCACCGCCATGGTCATAGTTTGGTGGTAATTACCGCCGGCCTGTTGGCAATATTTCCGCCACTTTATTACTCACTGCCAGTGTCATAATGAGGGCCTACCTTTGCTAAAACTTCAAAAGTACTTAACGTATTCTAAAGATCTTGGTCTTAAATTTTATATAAAAGTCTGAAGTATTTTTATAAAATATGGCCTCGAGTTATTCATTGAGTGGGTGTGATGCATAGTTGGATTTGTGAGTATAGCAAATACTTAGCACATCTCCTGGATTAGCCTAACTGCTCGACCAGCTACCTTAAAAATTGGAGAATTAGGTGGTCTAATTTTTACCTCTGGAAAACAATGTGTGGTTGCCCGGACCCTCTGCATAGTGTACTCGATTTGTACACTAGATAGAGGGACAGCCTCCTACAGTCACCCCTAACATAATGGTTGTATTTCCTGGTGTTAGAAATGGTGTCTTTGGTTGGCAGTCAGTGTAGGAAGTTGGCTCTGTATATACTATTTCAAAGTAGGAAATATTGTGCACAGAGTCCAAGAGTTCCCCTTTGAGGTAAGATAGTGGCAAAATTAGATAATTCTAATGCTCTATTTTGTGGTACTGTGGTCGAGCAGTAGGCTTATCAGGGGGTAGTGTTAAGCATTTGTTGAACACACACAGGCAATAAATGAGGAACACACACTCAAAGACTTACTCCAGGCCAATAGGTTTTTATATAAAAAAGATATATTTTCTTAATTTATTTTTAAAACCACAAGTTCAAGATTTGAAGTAAGTCCATAAAGTGCAAGAGGTAAGTTAGGAACTTTAAATTAGAGCAATAACATGTACAGTTTTTGTTAAAATGGCAATAATCTATTTTAAAAGTGCACACAGTGCAAAAATCAACAGTTCCTGGGGGAGGTAAGTATTGGTTAGATTGTGAGGTAAGTAAGAAACTTGCAAGTCTCAGCTCCTGGGCATAGGCAGCCCACCGTTGGGGGTTCAAGGCAACTCAGGGCCGGTCAGGTGCAGAGGTCAAAGAGGTGCCCAAAACACATAGGCGCCTATATAGAGCAGGGGTGCTCCGGTTCCAGTCTGCCAGCAGGTAAGTACCTGCGTCTTCGGGGGCAGACCAGGGGGGTTTTGTAGAGCACTGCTGGGGACACAAGTAGGCACAAAAACACACCCTCAGCGGCACAGGGGCGGCCGGGTGCAGTGTGCAAAGCAGGCGTCAGGTTTTGTATTGGTTTCAATGGAGGGACCTGAGGGTTACTCTAGTGGTGCAGGCATGGCACAGGGGGGCTTCTCGGGCCAACCACCACCTGGGTTAGGCAGAGGGTCACCTGGGGGCCACTCCTGCACTGAAGTTCGGTTCCTTCTGGTCCTAGGGGCTGCAGGTGCAGTGCTTGGTCCAGGCATCGGGTCCTTTGTTACAGGCAGTCGCGGTCAGAGGGAGCCTCTGGATTCTCTCTGCAGGCGTCGCTGTGGGGAACCAGGGGAGTCGTCTCGGGCTACTTATGGGGTAGCAGTCACCAGGGAGTCCTCCCTGTGGTGTTAGTTCTCCGGATCTCGAGCGGGGAGCGTTGGGTGCAGAGTAGGAAGTCTCACGCTTCCGGCGGGAAGAGTGAGGTCTTTAAAGTTGAAGAAAAGCTGCAAGTTTGTTGCAGGTTGTTGAGCAGAGCCTCTGCTCACAGGAGTTTCTTGGTCATGGGGGTCAGGGCAGTCCTCTGAGGCTTCAGAGGTTGCTGGTCCCTGTTGGATGCGTCGCTGGTTGCAGGTTTTCAACTCAGGAGACAGGCCGGTAGGGCTGGGGCCAAAGCAGCTGTTGTCGTCCGTTGTCTCTGCAGGCTTGTAGGTCGGCAGTCCTTCTTTTTAGTCCAGGTTGGAGGAATCTAATTTCCTGGGTTTTGGGGTGCCCCTAAATACTAAATTTAGGGGGGTGTTTAGGTCTGGGAGGGCAGTAGCCAATGGCTACTGTCCTGGGGGGTGGTTACATCCTCTTTGTGCCTCCTCCCTGTGGGGAGGGGGACACATCCCTAATCCTATTGGGGGAATCCTCCAAAATTAAGATGGAGGATTTCTAAAGGCAGGGGTCACCTCAGCTCAGGGTACCTTAGGGGCTGTCCTGACTGGTAGGTGACTCCTCCTTGTTTTTCTAATTATCTCCTCCAGCCTTGCCGCCAAAAGTGGGGGCAGTGGCTGGAGGACGGGCATCTCCACTAGCTAGGATGCCCTGTGGCGTTGTAACAAAAGGGGTGAGCCTTTGAGGCTCATCACCAGGTGCTACAGTTCCTGCAGGGGGAGGTGAGAAGCACTCCCACCCAGTGCAGGCTTTGTTCCTGGCCACAGAGTGACAAAGGCACTCTCCCCATGTGGCCAGCAACTTGTCTGGTTGTGGCAGGCTGGCAGAAACTGGTCAGCCCCACACTAGAAGTCGGATTGGTATTTAGGGGGCATCTCTAAGATGCCCTATGGGTGCTTTGTACAATAAATTCCACACTGGCATCAGTGTACATTTATTGTGCTGAGAAGTTTGATACCTAACTTCCCAGATTTCAGTATAGCCATTATGGAACTGTGGAGTTTGTGTTTAACAAACTCCCAGACCATATACTCTTATGGCTACCCTGCACTTACAATATCTAAGGTTTTTCTTAGACACTGTAGGGGCATAGTGCTCATGCACATATGCCCTCACCTGTGGTATAGTGCACCCTGCCTTAGGGCTGTAAGGCCTGCTAGACGGGTGACTTAGCTATGCCACAGGCAGTGTGAGGTTGGCATGGCACTCTGAGGGGAGTGCCATGTCGACTTAGACATTTTCTCCCCACCAGCACACACACAGGCTATGAGGCAGTGTGCATGTGCTGAGTGAGGGGTCCCCAGCGTGACATAAGACATGCTGCAGCCCTTAGAGACCTTCCCCGGCATCAGGGGCCTTGGTACCAGGGGTACCAATTACAAGGGACTTATCTGAGTTCCAGGGCTGTGCCAATTGTGGAAGCAAAGGTACAGTTAAGGGGAAAGAACACTGGTGCTGGGGCCTGGTTAGCAGGGTCCCAGCACACTGTGCCCGCCCTCTGGTAGCTTGGCACTGAGCAGTCAGGCTTAACTTAGAAGGCAATGTGTAAAGTATTTGTGCAATAAATCATGCAATTACACAATATAACACCACAAAAATATACCGCACAGTATTTAGAAAAATATAAAATATTTATCTGTTTAAATGCATGTCAAAACGATCCAGATTTGATAAATACTCATTGGAATATCACCTTAGAAAATGATAAAAAAGAGCCCTTAGTTCTTAAAAAGCAGCAAATGTCACTTGCAAGCACAAAGTACTTGGTTTGCGTCCAAATTCTCAACGAGGGGCCACAGAGGAGGTGATGCGTCAAAAACAGGGAGGTGTGCGTTGGTTTCTCCGGTCGCACAAAGACACTGCGTTGATATTTTTTCACAGAGACTGGGCCTTGCATCAATTTTTTGGTGCAAAGACTTGGGTCCTCTTCGGGTTGCAGACTATTTGGACGCCCCTGGGGCGATGCAGAGAAATTCTGGGCATGCATGAGGAATTCACAGGACCTGCGTTGATTTGATGGGCGATGCGGGGACATTTCTGTCACATGGCAGGCACTGCGTTGATTCTTTTTGCAGGAAGTCGGGCTGTGTCATTCCGGCTCGGTTATGTGTCAATCCAGTGGGCCATGAGTCGAAGTTCCAATCGCTTTGCTGGTGCTGCGTGAATATCCTCTGGGGGAGCAGGGCTGCGTCGTTCTGGTTCGGCGTGCGGTGATTTTGTCACTGCGATACTGGCTGTGTGTCGTTTCTGGCAGGCTGTGCGTCGAATATTCGCTGCACAAGCAGTTCTTTGCAGGATGAAGTATTTTTCGTCCTGATACCTCAAGGAACAGGAGGCAAGCTCTATCCGAGTCCTTGGAGAACACTTCTCAGCAGAGCCAGAAGGCAGCAAGGCAACAAGGCAACAGAGCAACAGCAGGGCAGCAGTCCTTTGCAGAAAAGCAGTCAGGTGAGTCCTTTGGGCAGCCAGGAAGTTCCTCTTGGCAGGTTGCAGGTTCTGGTTCAGAGTTTCTTCACCAGGGGTATCTTGTCCAGAAGTGTCTGAGTTGGTAAGGTCAGAGGCCCTGTTTAAATACCCAAATGTGCCTTTGAAGTGGGGCAGACTTCAAAGAGTGGCTTAGCAGTGCTCAAGGTCCCCTTTCAGTTCCATCCTGTCTTCCAGGGTCCCAGAAGGGGGTTTGGCAGTCATTGTGTGAGGGCAGGCCACTGCCCTCTGACATGTAAGTGTCAGGCCCTTCACCCTCCCAGCCTAGGAAGACCCATTCAATATGCAGATGTGTGCAGGTGTGACTGAGTATCCTGTGTTTGGGGTTGTCTGAGTGAAATGCACAAGGGAGCTGTCAAGTAACCCAGCCAGACGTGGATTGTAAGGCACAGAAGGATTTAAGTGCAGAGAAATGCTCACTTTCTAAAAGTGCATTTTTTAAACAGTAGTATTAAATCCAACTTCACCTGTCAGCAGGATTTTGTATTACCATTCTGGCCATACTAAATATGACCTTGTTACTCCTTTCAGATCAGAAACTACCACTCAAACAGTATATAAGGGTACACCCCATGTTAGCCTATGAAAGGAGCATGCCTCACAGCAGTGTAAAATGAATTTAGAAGTTTTACACTACCAGGACATATAAACTGCACAGGTATAAGTCCTGCCTTTTAACTACATAGCACCCTGCCCCATGCGTGACATGGGGCCTACCTTAGGAGTGACTTATATGTAGAAAAAGGGGAGTTTAAGGCTTGGCAAGTACTTTTAAATGCCAAGTCGAAGTGGCAGTGAAACTGCACACACAGGTCTTGCAATGGCAGGCCTGAGGCATGGGGCTACTTAGGTGGGTGAAACAATCGGTGCTGCAGGCCCACTAGTAGCATTTAATCTACAGGCCCTGGGCACATATAGTGCACTTTGCTGGGGACTTAGAAGTAGATTAGATAAGCCAATTCGGTTTTAACCAATGTCACAATGTTTTAAGGGAGAGAGCATATTCACTTTAGCACTGGTTAGCAGTAGTAAAGTGCGTAGAGTCCTAAAACCAGCAAAAACAGTGTCCAAAAAGTGTAGGGAGGCAGGCAAAAAGTTAGGGGTGACCACCCCAAGGCTGTCAGGTCTAACACCTGGTATACATTATGTATCTTTGCTATTGTTGTGACAATCCATGACACAATCTGCCCCAAGGAAGCAAAAAGCGTGTTTTTTTTCTTTCTCAGAAAATGACAAGTTTTTGCTTGTATAAATTGAATCTGTTTATCGAAAACGAAAGGTGTATAATTTGTATTAAAAGTAATGGTTTATCAGAAACTGGTTAGTTGATGCGAAGATAAAAATGTATTACATTTCTAAATGTATGTAAACTAAAATGTGAATGATCATTCATTATAAGCAGATAAACTCGCAAACCCAAGAACCTCCTTTGTAGCATGTGTCTTGTACGAGAAGTCTGCCCCGTTGTACGTATATGGGCAATATTTCTTGGCCTCGAGTATTATCCTCCTCGTATGTTATTTGAGAAGATGCTAGCTATACTGGGTCTTGGCGAGTCTCTAAGAGATGTCTTCAATCACCTCACTGGAATTCTAGAGGGAGCATGAAGTCTATTTCCAGGAATTTCGTGTGAACGTGAATAAGATGGGAAACATTTCATTATTTTCCTCATTTTCCGAAACTTCATAAAGTCTGTCACTGGCCTGTTGGCTTATGCCCTCGAGATCTGTCAGCTTGATCCGGGCATTCCACAATTCAACTCAAAGCCCCAGACAAGATATGTCTATAATTTGGTTTCCAATACATCTAAATATTTGACAAAACTGTCGTGGTGGGGCATTATGATAGCAATTTCTCCAGTTAGTGACTTGAGTTCCCTGTTGGTTTCTGTTGTAGACAACTACAACAACTCTAGTGTTGGGATTGAGAGTTGAATATTCGTAAACTGAGCTACAATTGAATCCACTGTCACCCGCCATACTTGCTCTCGAGCCCTTGGCACTAAGAGGTTCTGAGAACTGCAATTGTCTGGAGGTTTTTTCGCGCCAATGTGCTTAAAAATATGAGCTGCTTAGTTAGGCCAGGTATGGTAGAAGCACTATGGTGCCGTCAGGGGCAAGAAGTGGATTGTACTATCCTCATAAAGAGTGAATGCACTTCACGTGTTCTTCTGGAAGGCCAGTCTGTAAGCACATGGCGCAATAACAGATGGACCATATAATCTTATCGTCGCAGAGAGAAGTCAGAGGCGCTCTCACACTGATATAACGACCAGCTAGCAGAAGACCGTAACTTGTCTGTAAGGAGGCATAAGTTCAGTGGTAAATTCAATGAAGCACCAGCAGGTGACAGTGTTCACCAGGGGACTGACTGCTGAGTCATAGTATAAAGATTAAAAGGAAATATCAGCTCTGATCTTGAAGTTCTTGTCATTTCTAAGTCTTTACGATCCAAGATAGCAGGAGATGATTGTCTAGATCTAGAAGCATCTCTAATTATAGAAAAGGCTGACCCGCGTCCATGATCTTATGACATGTTGACGAGACAAAAGCAGTCAGGGCCACAATTAAACAAGCTCGAATTGTAGCCAAGTACTCTACCAATCACTAGCAAAAAACATATTTTTCCGTTTTCCTCCAACGCAGAGGAAATATGTTTTTTTCCGCAAAGAACGTCATCTACCCTGCTCCTATATGGGTGACCCTCTCTTTACAGAAGTAGATTTGCATGTGTTTCAGGACTGAAAACTACTTGCCAAATGTTTGTGAATACTCACAACCTAGGGAGTTTGACGGCACCGAACTCCGGAAACATTCACAATCCCACCTTTCCGCCAGTATAATCTACTACGATGGTACATTTTTCATGTTCATTAGTAGAATGTACTCTAGCGAATTGTCTTTTTTCTGACACTTCTAAATTGAATTTACACGTGTAAAAAGTTTGTGAATCAGTACTAAGGCTGTTTAAAAAAATGTTCCATCTTATTCATGAACAATTAATGACGAAAAATATTGATAAATCTAGCAGAAAAGAATGTCAAACATGTTTTATGGCAATTGATTATATTTTAATGATTATTAATCAGAATCATGTAAACGACTATGCTTGTTTTATTTCAGTGGGTGCTGAAGTAATTATAAAGTTCCACACTCTTGCAGCATAGATGTAGTCATTTGTCACAGGGCTAATCCCATTTCATTGTAGTTGCCATGCTGAATCATTTCAAAGCAAAATTGATTTACTCCTGGCAGGCATCCATTACTGCGGCTGTTTTAAATGCAAAATTAGAACATTTCTGCAGAGGAGTTCTAAAAAAAATTGAAATTATATTGTGTGCGCGCCCTTACAACACCAAGAAAATAATGCATTTCGTTTGGTCACTACACCAGACTTCCAAAAAGCTGTTATCCGCGATTACCTGTGTCTTCCTCATGGAAATTCACAAGTAAATCACAATTAAGGCTCTCAATCTGTGTTCAGCACAAATCCTTCTTCTGCTACAAAATCCTGAATAAACCTAAGTGTCGATTATAACCTGATTGCAAATTGCTCACACCGGGATCTTTGCCCATTGTTTGGCACCCATCACTCGTGCAGTAATACTTGGTGCAAACAAAAGGGGCCAATAGACCACTTCCGCCTCAGATTCTGAAATACCAATTGCTGTCAGTGCATTATTCATCATTTCAAGGTGCGTAAATTGTGAGTGTTTCCGGGAATTTCAGATTAATCACAATAAAATACCCACATCAGTTTATCCAGCACAGCAAGAAAAGAGGAAGTGGGTGAGTGAGTGAATAAATCTATATAGCACAGCTAATGAACTTGCTTTCCTCTGGATGCATGTCACCTTACTCAGGAGATGATAAATCCTTCAAACAAAGATGATTTAAGGCATTTGTAGAACATGTGTAAAGCGGGCATTTGAGTCTTAGCAAGTAGAAGCCAATTCCAGACCAGAGGTTCCCTCACGGATACTCACCTTTGACTTTTGCAGCATAATTTAACAGAAGGAACATCTTTTGCGAGGTGGTCATAAATATCAAAAGACATTAGGGCTGATTACGAGTCTGATAGTCCTAGGACCTTCGGACTCGTGTGGTGGCAGTGAGACCGCAAAGCTGTGGTGGTCCAACCACCACATTACGAGGTTGGTGGGCAGAACAACCTACCCAAGTCGCGCCAGGATCGTAGATCCCGGGGGGCTGATGGTGGTGCAGGTTGTAATCACCCAGGGCGACGCTGAACTCAGCGCCACCCTGCTGATTACAACCTTGTTCTCCACCAGCCTTTTCATGGTGGTTCCACTGCCATGAAAAGGCTGGTGGAGAACAAGTGCAGAGGGCTACAGGGGGGCCCCTGCACTGCTCATGGGATGGGCAGTGCAGGGCTCCCCTGCCTAGCACCCTTGAAATGCGCACTGACTGCTGTGCAGACAGTGCGCATTTCAAGGGTGCTGGTGCCCCCTGCATGCAGCAGCATTGCCGCCGGCTCTATTATGAGCTGTGACAATGCTGCTGCACCTTTCCCACTGGGCTGACCGGCAGAAACCGTGGTTTCCATTGGTCAGCCCAGTGGGAAAGTTATAAAGGGGCCAGGTGGGGGGAGTCACCAGCACCATGGCTTCCTCCTCATCAGGAGTTTGATGGATGGATGTTTCCATCCACTAAACTCATAATCAGACCCTATACGTGTTATGGTTTTGTGTTAAATGTATGCTGGCCTGTGCTAGGTCCATGCTTAAAGCCCAGTATACTACCTAGAATCAAACCTAGGGCCTTATTTACAAGCCCTTTGTGCCACCGCTGCATCATTTTATTTTTTTGATGCAGCAGTGGCGCTAGAATGCACTGCAGTGCTCCAGATTTACAAACGGATGCAGTGGGCCCAATGCGTCAGTTTGTTAAGCCTTGCATCAGATTATACCTCCGCCAGGTATAATGTATGCAGGGTAGGCATTCCCAAGCAAAAAGCCACGCAGAACTGACACAGTGAAATTTACAACACTTCACTGCGTCGTTATGCGACTTTACTGCATCAGAATGTTACCACCTGCTCAGAGCAGGCATAACATTGATGCAGGACTTTTTCTAATGGGAGCCTCCTCGCATTGCTGGAATAGAGTCATTTTTACAATGCTACTCCAGCAATGGGTGAGTTTAGCACCAACAGATGCATCAAAATTTCTGATGCATCCATGAAAACGTGCGCATTGTAAATACAGCTCATACAATGTGCCCTTAGAGGATCTTAGGGAAGCGCAAGAAATCTGACGCATCAATGCCAATGCATCAGATTCTTGTTTATGAGGCCCCTCATCCTTAATTGGAAGCTGCAGTAGAACACCTCACACCGCTGACACATGCTCAGACATGTTTGGGCCCACAACTCCAGAGAGCCTCTTTTTGCGACACTTATAAACAGCGTACCTCATGTTCCAAAAGCCTGGTAAAGTTGATGGCATTCCTTAGGGATCCAGCTTCAATGCCTGTCCTGGAAATTGAAGGAGGTTATTCAAGCTCTTTAGATGCCTAAAACAATGTTTTATCATGTTGGAAATCTATGATATATGGAACAGGATGATAGTACAAAAAAACTCTTCAGCACTAGGGGCAGTAACTTTGGTGTTTGGTGAAGAGATTCTCCAATAATAATTCTATTAGTCTTGGCAGCACTAAGATGTAACCACTGATTCTATCTTCAACCCCTAACTATGTCAAAACTCTTTCTAAGGCTGAGCATGGTGTCAGAGAAAGTTTATCAGTGGCAATGAAGTACAAAGTCCTCAATGATGGCAAATATGGAGATTCCACATTGAGCTGAATGGTATCCACTGAAAACACACACTGATCTGCGGATCATAAGTTTGAATTTCGACAAGTTGGATGCAACTTTCCCTCCTCCGAGGTGACTACATTGAGTGTTATTAAGTTGAGTGATGTAAACACTTGCTATTTAGAGAAATTTCAAAAATGTAAAATGAAGAGCTGTAGTTCATTCATAATTTTTCTAGGTTTTGTATGTTGGGACAGATAAACTGAATAGACAAAATCAAAGAGGTGTAGAGGACTGTGCATGTTATGAAAGAATAAAGACTGTTAAGGTGAATTTACCACTAAGTCGTCGTTACTATTTGTCCTCAAAGTCCAGAGGGCACCAAGAGCCAGGGAATCACTCTCACAGCAACCATCCACCCTGGAGTGTTAAGATCCATTTGCATGGCGACATAATAATCTCTGCAGTGAGATACACAATGCCACAATGCATAGCTGCCTTAGATACAACAGAAATATATAGTTCAAAATGATGCTTAAATGGGTTAACTTACACCAATAAAAGGTCAACATGTGACATCTAACTGACGCCTTTATGAGTGCCCCACAGGCAAACCTTTCCCAAGTGCAGAGATATTTGACAAATCTTAGACTGTCTCCAGCAGACTGACCTTTTAATTCAGGTCGCCTAACTTTGAAAAATCTTCATTGCCTCGAAGTGATCACAAAGACTCTGTGCCAGTCAGCGTTCTTGGTGGTTTAACCCCAGAGTCTGTTACCATCTTTGAGAAAAAATCAGCATACTGCATACCTGAGGATCATGCTTTCACGAATGGTAGGGTGTGCAGGGGAGCCGCATCAGATATGCAGTTCACGGTCAGAAAAACAATAAAAAGAATCATAATTACCTCTAACAAACATTAGCCAGGAAATGCTGTGTCACTGCCACTATGATTTCTTTCAAAGTATTTGTTATTTACCTGTAACATACATTGCTGCTATGGTCCTATATTTTGCTTATCTCCAAGCGAGCAACTTAATTTACTGAAGAGAAGTTGGGCACACAAGTTATTAGACAAATGATTTCTGGCCCAAGTGTGTTACCTGTCTGAATAAAAAAAACACCATTGGAGCAACTTTGGTGTGCATTGATATGCTATATAGCTCATGGAAAAACAGGGTTTACACCTGTCACTGGCACCTGCAGAAACAGTGTACTGCAAATAAACACATAGAGAAAAATCTCCTATTTGTAGATCCAAATTCTAAGAGACGAAAACAGATAAATTAAAACTAATCTGTAGCAAAACTGGAGAACATAGGGATTTACTCAATAATAGGTGCAAAAAGAACTTAGACTAATGGGGTACATGCTCTATTAAATGAATTCTCCCCCTTCTACATCAATAGCATGTTCCATTCAAAATAAATCTATTACCATCTACCACTACAAACTTTCTCCAGGAGGTGCTGACTAAACGACTGGGATGCAACATCAAATCTCGTTTAAATGTGTAGATTAAGCAAACACTGGAGCACTGATTCGCAAAGGTAAACTCAAACTTCTGTGTACATTTACGATCGTTTGCTATTCACAAAGGTATTTTGCTAGTAGTATCTTTAAGACTGCCGAATCTCCACACATGAAAGGGTAGGACAGTCCTATCTTTTTATGTGTGGAGACCTTATAGTAAACAATCGTAAACGT
Organism: Pleurodeles waltl; assembly: GCF_031143425.1. Taxonomy (NCBI): domain Eukaryota; kingdom Metazoa; phylum Chordata; class Amphibia; order Caudata; family Salamandridae; genus Pleurodeles; species Pleurodeles waltl. Next base: position 554,526,624 of record NC_090445.1, read on the forward strand.
ACTCAAAATTAAAAGTTTACCTTTGTGAATAAGGCCCTGGGACTCCGTTTCTGGTTCATTGACAGAAGCCGCGTGCAACATGAGTTCGAGTCAGGAGTCAGCATTAAATTGGTGAATTTGGATATCTTTCTGGTTATCTACCTATTTCTAATACCCCTTTCCTCTCAGAAAGAAAGAAAACCTGGCTGGTAATTGCATCTTCCTGCCATATCGCAAACGTACAAAAACTTTACCATTGCAAAACTAAATCAGTGTTTTCAGAACAAAGAAACACTTCTCTTAAAAATACAATATGGTTAACAACAAAAGACATTTATTTAACTGGCAAATGCTTTCATGGTAAATCGACAACTCCCTCCCCATTCAATCAGCTCGCCAACATACTGAGGTGGTGCTATTTTCAAGAATGAAATGTAAAATATAGTAATTGAAGCGTTTGTAACAGATATGTGGTTCACAGATCCTTTTACATATAATTTGGTGAACTCCGCCTTAGTGCTATTGCAGCTCGAATCTAAAGATCACTTTAAGACATGCGTCTTTGGAAATTTGAACTGGCTGATTTTTCCCTGACAATATTTAAACACCTGTATTGTTCACTACATTCACAACATTAAAAACAAACAGATTGTATAGGCCTTTTCGCATGGTGTTTATCTGGAAAGAAAAGTTCATTTTAGCCACATGGCAGTATCCCTTATTACCCCTGACGAACTGTGGGACTGGAGCTTTTCATTTCTTAAAGAAATGTGCGGGTTTACAGAACAAAGTAAAGTACAATATAAGCATAAACATCTGAGGGGATTCAACGCTTTGACTAAACAGAAGACAAATCACTGACGAATATTCTATTTTATAAAGATAAATATGAGATCGACTCACCAAAGCATTTCTGTGTATGGGGAGTAGTACTGTAAGAGTACTCATTACATACTCTTACAGGCCTTTGTGACTTGGCCCCAAAGCGTCCAACTCCCTATTAGTAAAAGAGGAATGGGCACCACCGTAGTATATGAATGTACTCAGGATATTTCCTTTTATTCCTAAATTATATATTTTGACGTCAGTTCACGAAGGTGTGTAAGAATAAGTAAAAACTGCTACATACTACATGTTAATTACTTAATTATTACTTTACATACTATAAAATGCCTTAGTAAGTAGGCTCCTGTTTCTCCCATAATAATGGTTCATAAGTGTTTTCACAGATATTCCCCATACCAGACTAGTTACTTTTAGGATGACTAAGCGAAATGTTGGTCTTAACCGGATTTAATTGAGTACTGAATAGGGTCCTAACTGTTTTGCAAACTTGAATTATAAATCACTGATTAGCAATTTTGAACAAAAATGGGGTATCGTTACAAAACGATAGCATGCATCTATAGCTAGTTAAGGAATGGTCCCTCCACTGTCTCTAAATGCATATAGAAAGGAGTCCGACTGTCGCCATCATAACTCTTTGCATCAGGTCAGTGTTATGACCCAGGCGCCTCTCTACCGCCTCTTTACTGCCCAGTAATTCAGCCACCTGTGAATGAATGTTATCAGAAAGTTCCAAACAAGTGGAATGTCCATTGCTGCGGCCTTACATTAAATAGTCATGTTTCTTTCTTTCAGGTTCAAGGAAATGTGGGATAGGATTAATTTATGAGAGGCATGCCTTTCTTAAAAACAGACTGTCCCTTACTTTTATGAAACCACACATTTTTCAGCGTGGGATCTTTGGTCAGAAACGTATGTTTACAGGGTCTAATTTCTTTTGTATTCCTTTGAGATGCCCTTTGTCAGTTTCATTCATGTACCTTATTATTCTGTATTTGAGTATTATTTTATTAAGCTGTCTTAAAAAGGAATGAGTGCTTTGGCTACAGCAAAATAACAAGCCAATATTGTTTTTCTATTTGCACGCATTACCTACTTTGCTAAATGTATTGGTTCTCCCACAATTTGCCCCGTGAAGTCTTTTTTGTGGTTTGTAATTTGTAACCTGCTTCGCATCGAGGTTGCGGTCCCACCTTCACAGGCGTTATGCAAAACGTTATCACTCTTCTTCAAAGAAAAAAAACACATAAAGGTCCTTCACAGTTTTCAGCAGTCATTGCAGTTAGCGCTGTTACTGACCAATGTTCCCAAAGTACAGCATTACTCAGGGAGTTTACACCATCATCAGTTGCCAGGACAACACAACTTCTCCAAACTAGATCTGGCTTGCCTTTAGCTATCTGTTCACTCCAAATCCTACTTTTAGCAAGCAATGAGATCACAGCTAGGTTGATATTTATCATTTTTCACTGTTATCGGCTACTGTGCCTGCTAACGGGAAGCACACTCTGGTGGTCCCTTTATTGAAGAAGCCTAATGTCAATTGATCAGATCTTAATCACTTTAGACCTATTTGTCCATCTGCGTCCTTCAAAAATTCTGATAAAAGAGGATAATTAGCAAAACTCTTTTTACTAGTTCTGAAGTTCTTGCCTTCATGTAAATGAGGTAGAGCTTGACCTCCCTAACATGGCCATCCCTTGAGAATGCACTGCGGACCAGCCTCCTCAGAGCCCCTACCATGCTCTTATGGGCACAGGTGGCATAATATTACCTTGCCCCCTAACACCTTTAACTGGTGACAAGAGATCAGGCTCCGTGGGAGGAAGGCACAAACGTGGTGCCTGCTGCCGGGAAGTGAATACGTGGCGAAGGAGACCGGCAAAAAGCGCTCATCTGCCAGTACCGCGGGCAATGACTGGCAAGGGATACACAGAAGTGGCAGACTGCAAAGGCCTTTCACACCCCGGACAGGGAAGGGTGGGTCCAGAAATGTATAGAGCCGGGAGCTGAGGCTTAAATAGCCTGAAGTATTAAGAAACTAAAGAGACACCAGACGACGGTCCATGTTAGGGTGACCACCTGGCATTGAGCCAAATTCTGGACAGGACTGTCAAAAATTCAGGACAAAAGGTCAAAATTCAGGACAAAAATTCAGGACAAAGGGTCAAAATTCAGGACAAAAATTCAAGAACAAACATCAGTTCTACAGACACACGCAAAAGAGGCCATGCCTCACTATGTTGTCAGTGCATTTATTTACTCTTTTTTAACATAGCACTATTTATTCATTGTGGTCTTTTTGTGGTTACCTCCTGGTATGCTACATTCAGGTGTCACATTACGTCCTTGTTCAGTTGTAAATTAATGTCCTTCAGTACTGCGGCAAGGCCATCACCCCTACCCAAATCTGCCCAATCTTTCTTGAAGAGAAAGTAACAGCAACATTTTGATTATGTTTCTGAATATTTTAAAACCCCTGGCAAACAGTTTGGGAACTTAACCTTATGCTAGTTTAAACAAATTGAACAAAACATCTGGCTTAACCCTATCGCCCATGGACTTCAACCCTAAAAAAAATTAGGCAGGGCAGATGGTGTGGGCGACAGTCTCACACCTAATGTCAGGATGTGAGGTACCCACAACTTGTCTGTAGTCTCACAGCACTAGAATGTATGTCTGGTACTCTACATTTATCTCAGAAACGGGAGCCCGGACTACCAAAGATAATAAAAGAGGAGTATGAAATTGAGATCAAATGGGAGATCCACGGCAAGTGATTCACAGGGTTGTTGCTAAGAACTGGATAAATAAGGAAGAGAAGTACAAGGTGGGACCATTCCTGAAATCAGAAAAGATGGGTCCAGTAAGACTAAAGGAAGGTATTGGGTACCTGGGGAGTTCTCTCTTCACACAGGAGAGAAACAGAAGAGGCACTGTCAAGTGGTTGAACAAGCAACACCCATCCACCTTGGCAAACTCTACTGGTGGAATGGTCCACTGTTTGCTTGTGAACGGTGAGCAGGGGCCAGACCCCATGCAGGTCTGTGCAAGGCAATTGCCTGCTCTGTCCATGTCTTTAAATGGTTTCGAAACTAAGCAAAAGCCAAACTAGTGTTCTGGGTTATCCTTAAGTGTCAAGTACACATGTACATGTACATTGTAAGAATTTTAAAATGTAATTAGTGTTTCTTTAACATATGGCACTGTTTTCCCCTTTATATACAATTAGATCTCCGATTGAACTGGGAACCAGTTACCTTTTGATACCTAGCGATTAATATGTACCATTTTCCCACTGATTTGCAGGATGGAAATCTCGTCAGTGTCACTGTCCCTCCAAGCCCAGTCTGCTTTTTGGTCTTCTCTTCTGCTTTCTGTAGTGGGCCACACGTCACTCAATGATAGTATTATTTTGCAAACCATTCCCTGTTCATCCTTTATTCCTTCTTCAGACATGCCACACATCTGATTTGGTTGCTGCGGCACCGTCGAGTAGCTCTTTCCACTCTAAAGCTATCCGTGACTGCGGGTGGATTAGGTCTTCTGGACTTAGAATGCTTAGCTGCACAGGTCCAATGGGTGGCTCGCTTGCTTTCTGCCCACCTCCCTGCATGAGATGGGGTTTACTAGAAAAGACTTTTAAGGAAGGCTTGATGCACTGCTCATTCTTCATACTGACCATTCTACGGATCACCATCCGGGGTTATCATGCACAGCTTTCTCTTGCCTTGCTAGAACCTGTAAACTCACTGACACAAAGAAACCCTGTGCTCCTGCACTACCTTTGCTAAGCCTTCCCACTCGCACATGACGGCTGTGTTCAGAGCAACTCCATCAGTGGAATCCTGCAGGTGTCTTAAAATTGGGGGATTTGTTTCTGGACGGCGAGCTACTAAATTTCCAAACCCTTGTGGCAGACCACCATCTTCACCCCGGTCAACTCCTTATTTACAACCATCTTAAACAATCACTAAATGCCCTGTTTCATGTCTGCCACCTAGCACTGCACTAACCCTACATGAGGTGTACCAGAAGCTCTACACCATAGGGACTGGTGGCAAACCGACAGAATGGGTGTACAGGCCTTTCCTGCAACATGGAAACCACTCCAGGTCTTCTCGTCATACTACCTGGGTGATTGATGCGTCCAAACCTCTGCAAGATATGGACTGGACTAAAATACTGGACTTTCCCCACAAAGTATCCCACGGCTGTCACTTTAAGTACATTCATAGAGCTTCCTTGTGAATGCATTCCACCCGTTGCTTGCCATTGGCCTTGTGGTTTGTAACTCACATTTTGTTGCTTTCAATTTGATGGCTTTATTTGTTTTAGGCTATGCAGCTTGAGTTCATCCCTTCCTTTGCCAAAATCTTATCTACAGCATCCTTCGAGTGCTCCCTTTCTGTAAACAAGCCTGTAAATCTTGTTCTTATCACATCACATTTGCTGTGCATTAAAAGAACAAAGTCAAATGTCAGGCTCTGTCTTCAGTGGGAACTTAGTTTTTACTTTTCTTTCTGTGACTTCAAAGTGAGAGGATTTCTGGGACAATCTTGCTGGATGCTGGGATTAGGAAAGAGTTTTTTCTATCACATGATAACATTTAAATAAACTTCAGAATATATCATAATTAGGAGTACAAATGAAGCACATTTTTCTTAATTCTGAACTGTGCTGGAAACACATATCTTTATATGATTAAAACAAATCATTGCATTAGGTGATGCAATTTCCACACATCAACGTCTGTGCACTGTATAGTTCGATTTGAAAAACTGTATATCTGTGCAAATCTAATGGTAATTTCAATAAAAAATGTGTTGTCTGTAATGGCAGTGTGTTACCACACCATGCATACTCCCACTTGACGCTGCTCTGCAGCACTCCACACCATTGCACCCTCTTCTGTATCACTCCACTTTATGCCAATCTATGCCACTGCACTGCACTCTTCTCCATTCTAAACCACTCCACATTATGCCAATGCACTCTATGCTACTTCACACTATGCCTCTCTACTGTACTCTGTACCACTCTACTCTATGCCAATTTACTTTACACCTCTCTACACTTCTTCACTCTGCTCCTCTGCTTGCTATACCAATCCAGTCTAGGCAACACCAATCCAGTCTGCACAACTCCACTCTATGCCACTCTGCGACACTGCACTGTACGCCACTGTAATCTATGCCAATACACTCTATGCTGGTGCACTTTACTCTGTAACACTCATCGCTATGCCCCTGCACTCTACACCAATACACCGTACGTCACTCTAATCTACTCTGCACCTCTCCACGCTATGCCACGGCACTCCACACCACTTTACTCTATGCCATCACACTCTATGCCACTCTGTGCAACTCCACTCTATCCTGCACCTCTCCACTCTAAGCGACTTCACTCTACTGTGAAACAATCTACTTTATGCCACTGCACTCTGTGCCACTGCATTCTATGTCACTGCACCCTACCCTGCACCTCTCCACTCTATGCAACTGCACTCTGCTCTGAAACAATCTATTCTACGCCACTGCACTCTATGTCACTCTGATCACTGCACTCTAGTTTAATGCACTCTACACCACTGCACACTGACACTCTACTTTGCAACAAAGCACAAGCTGCCACTATACTCTACACCACTCTACTCTGTACTACTACATTCTGCACCAGTACACTCTATTCCACTGCACTCCATGCCACTCTACTCTGCCCCATGCCACTCTACGCCACTGCACTCTACACCAGTGCACTCTAAACAACTGCACTGTATGCCACTGCCCTTCACTCTGCACCACTGTACTTTATGCCACTGTTCTCTGTACCACTCTACACCACTGCACTGACACTCTACTCTGCAACACTGCACTCTACACCACTCTACTTTGTACTACTGCATTCTATGCCACTGCACTGTGCATCACTGCACTCTACACCACTGCACTCTAGGCAGTATACTCTACTCTGCACTGCACCACTCTACAATACTCCACTCTGCACCACTCTACGCCACTGCACTCTGTGCCACATGAGTCTACTCTGCACTTTATGACTCTGCACCACTCTGCCACTCTATTGTATGCCACTCTACTCCACTGCACTCTATGCTACTCTACCCCATGCCACTCTTTGCCACTGCACTCTGCGCCAATGCACCCTAAACAACTACACTGTATGCCACTGCCCTCTACTCTTCACCACTGTACTCTACGCCACTGCTCTCTGTGCCACTCTACTCCACTCTACATCACTGCACTGACAGTCTACTCTGCAATATTGCACTCTCCACCACTGTACTGTACACCAATCTACTCTGTACTACTGCATTCTAAGCCACTGCATTCTATGCCACTCTACTCTGCATCACTCCACTCTACGTGACTGCACTCTACAGCACTATACTCTATTCTGCACTACACCACTCTACACTACGCCACTGCACTTTCTGCCACACGACTCTACTCTGCACTCTATGCCACTGCACCACTCTACACTACTGCACTCTTTTCTACTCTATTGTGTGCCACTCTACTCCTCTGCACTCTATGCCGCTCTACTCTGTCCCATGCCACTGCACTCTAAACCACTGCACTCTATGCCAATGCACTTTAAACAACTGCATTGTACCCCACTGTACTTTGCACCATTGTGCTCTACACCACTGCTCCTAAGCCACTCTACTCCACTCCACTCCACACCTAACTTTTAGCCATGCTGAACAGCAGCCACTCTGGTGTATAACATGGCTAAAACACATTGGCAAAGCCAATAACTCTTGAGTAAACGAGACCTGTTGGCTTTGCCAATGTTTGTTATTACTATGAAGTACTGAGGTCCCTGAAAGAACTGTGAATATGTAAGTCCTTATTTTAAACATGCATTCAATGCCTCGTCAGGGGTAGTAAGTGCTATATAAATACAATTTCATCATAATATTGGCTGCTACAAAATGCGCAAATACATTTTGGTTAAATAAAAAAAAAAGTGCTTCTCAAATACAGATTTGAATAATATACAGTTTATACCTAGTACTAACAATTTTTATAACACTCCATTAAAACCACACACTCCACAGCTCACCTTGGACACCATTTTGGTACATCTCTAAAAGAAAATATCTTTGCCATCAGAAAGCTTCAAGTGACTCCTTTGGTTAAAGTCAATGCAGGTTTTCAAGCCCCTTTGCATTTTGCAGATTTACTAGTTGCCCACATTTGTATTTCTTCAGGGAAGGAGACATCCTGGCAAGAAGGTTTGTTTCTCATATGTCTGCCCCTCCCACCCTCAGAGCACAGGAGACTCCCTGCCTTTGAATCCAGCTGGGGAAACTAATCTGCCCGTAATTTCGCCCTGCCATCCTTTGTCCTTTAGGTGAAGGGCTAAAATTAAGGACAAATGCTGTCCGTTAAACCTTTCATCATGGACAACAGACGGCAGGGCGAAATTTACAGACGGGTGGTCACCCTAGGTCGGAGGGTCTACATTGTAGAACAGAAGCGGCTCCACTTTAGATTAAAGAAGGTGGAAACGAAAGAGAGATGGCAGCTAAAGGAAACAAGACTGGAGATGAAATGCAATGGAAGACTGAAATTAGACTATGAATGAGACACTACCCCAGAAACACTGCACAAAGATACATAGGACACTATTAGACGGATCTCGACAACAATCGCTACCAGTGTCGGGATAGGAGAAATCCTAATTGTACTATAGACTCTGAATGAGATAAAGCCAATACTGTGAAATGCAGCGGTGCCCATTAGAGTTCAGAACTGTTCCCCCACCATTCCAAGCAGAATGAGATCCATAAAGGAGGAGCATGTGATTAAAATCACTGAATTTACAGTGGTTTAACTCTGCTATAAAGCAAACCAATATTGGCAGAAGGAAGCTGAGACTTAAGCTGCAAGTCTCATGAGCTACTATACACGCAACGGAGGAAGAGGGGACAATGTGAATCATTACTCATTAAATATACACGCGCCACCATCTAGAAGAAGGACGCATACGACCCATCATCATAGCGACATATGTCAGGGAAGCTTGAAGTCGTCACGGATACCCGTTTTCGACGACGTAGCTGGTCATTAAAAAAAACCTCCTTAGTGGCAACCTCCACAATGCCAGGCCCAACCACAGAAAACATTCTAAAGGAACTCTCACATGGACTCTGAAAAAAACAAAGTGTTATCGGCGGTCACAATAATCATGGCGGACTAGCATCATTCCCCAATCACTTACAGTGTGCAGGGCAACCTGGATTGGCATATTCCATGTAAAATTATTGATTTGCAAGATTGTTCACATTACGATGACACAGAAGGTATCTATACCGGACAAAAATGGAAACATGCGACCTTCTCAGTTTCCTGGCAGATTTATTAACTCTGTTCCTAGAAATCTATTTCAACAATGTAAGTTGTTCTTGAACAATCACAGTATTAATATCGATAATATAACAACAACAAAAACAACCTCAGACCCATCATTACGTGCTTCTATGGGACTAACACGCCAGAATGATTCTATGACTTGTCTGTTCATATCACTGTGGACAACTCCCACGAAACAAACATTAAAAGAATGTGTTTTAGCCCTACGACCACGAGTGAAGAAAATGGAAGCTAGAAGTGAACTGGCTTCCACTCTTGTGATACTAGATGGGAAAACATTTGAGTTTTAGGAACACGATGGGCTGGACACCAGAGAGACATCCTCCATGGATGTACAGTAAAATACCCCGGATGAATCAAATGGAAGTAACTGGTGCACTGATTGCCCCACAACGAAGTGATAACTAGAGGAAATCACATCCGCAGGGCATCAGTATTGCAGATGTTTGGACAGAGGAGGAGACAATGGAAAGAGACAGAAACAAATCCCGATCTCCTCTGAAAACGTGTGGTACAGACATGGAGAACGAGAGATCCGATCAAGCCTTTACAAAGGATATGTTGCACGCCACAGCATCTGACTGATACTTTTATTAACCCAGGATGGAGGAGTGGTGTTGTGGGTGTGTGTGTCCGACAACATTGTTGTTGCTTAGACCACATCATACGACAGCCTATAGGAGGGAGGCTGCATTGGTTTATGGTTTTGGTAGCTATGTGACCAGCCATTTACTAGATGGAACCCTCACATTGTCGCATAGGAAGGATAAAGGTGTGGCCAGTACTAACAGCAATAAATAGAACAGACTAACTTTGAACTCTCCAAAAAGTTCTTCTCCATGACCTGTCTGACACAAAAGGAGACAGGGCATATTTTTATATGGATGGCAACCTCACTAATCTTATGCATATTACAGCACTGAAAAAGGCTAACAGACTCTATTCAAGATGAATGGATAGCTGATTTAAGAGAATCTCAATACATGAAAGTGTGCTGTACAACATGAATGCTAAACAACTCATCTTTAGGTAAATTTGGGTACCTCTATGGAAGATCTCCTCACACAGCCTAGGAAATCGAACTAAATTGACACCATGAATCATAGCATAGATTTGACATATTGGGCTATAGGAGTACACTGGTGCAGGATGCATGATGGAACAGAGATGCTGGATGAACAATTTTCAGAATATTATATCCCTCACCTCCTAAAGTGAGAGATCTAGCCACATTTAATTTGAAAACCTATGACCCTATATCCAAGTTTGCAAAACCTATTAACCTGCTTAATTTTCCATGTGAGCATATGGAGAGGATTTCTCTCTCACTACTTTGTCTTTGTCCTTCCCTGGCATTTAGTATGTCTCCCTAGTTTAGGTCGAGTGTAATCGTACGACCTCTTGTATACGTATAAGTATACTTCTTCCGTGGGCTTCCAGCTATTCCATTTGTTAGTTTGAGTGTCATTAAAAAACCCTTGCTTGCTAGTGGTCAGTCATGTCTCTTTGTTCCTTCTTCTTCTATGTGGCAGCAGGGACCAGCTACTACATACTTACGTTTTGTTCTGTTTATCTCCTGTCCAGGGAAGCTTCCCTTTTCATTTGCAGAGCATTCTTCCTCCGAGCTCAGATGTAAACAAGGCTATAAATCAGGCTGTTACCTTGGAACATATTCGGTCTTTGTGGGCTCTGTGCACCCTCTCTCAGCCACCTGGCTCCCGCCCTTCCTTGGCTTGGATTTCTTTATCAAGTGTGCCTGCCTGTGTGCTGTGAGCAAGGGTGGAGCATTGCTTGTAATTTCTTATGGCATAGGCACCCAGCTCTACCAGGGCTCTACAATCCTTAGAGACAGTGCCCACTTCTGCTCCATACTGGGATCCCACTCGCAGCTCCATCAGTGCGCCTCAGTTCACGCACTCCAAGCCCTCAGCCATGCCTGTGCCAGGAACCTCAAGCACGCTGTCTGCCGGAGCACCTCAGTTCTCGCAGTCAGTACACTTTGCTGCTCCAATACTGGGACCTTGGGTGCAGCTCCATCGGTGCACCGCAGTTCACACACTTCAAGTCCTCAGCTGTGCCATCACTAGGAACCCCACATATGCTGTCTGCCAGAGCACCTCAGTTCTCGCAGTCAGTACATTCTGCTGCTCTACTACTGGGACCTCGGGCGCAGCTTTATTAGTGCACCACCGTTCACAAACTCCAAGCCCTCAGATGTGCCAGTAGCAGAAACCCCACACACGCTGCCTGCCAGAGCACCTCAGTTCTCGCAGTCAGTACACTTTGCTGCTACAGTACTGGGACCTCAGACACAGCTTCATCAGTGCTCTGCAGTTCACACACTCCAAATCCTCAGCAACGCCAGTGCCAGGAACCGCACACATGCTGTCTGCCAGAGCACCTCAGTTCTCGCAGTTAGTACACTCTGCTGCTCCAGTACTGGGACCTCGGGTGCACCTCCATCAGTGCACTGCAGTTCACACACTCCAAATCCTCAGCCATACCAATGCCATGAACCCCACACCTGCTGTCTGCCAGAGCACCTCAGTTCTCGAAGTCAGTACACTCTGAAGCTCCAGTACTGGGACCTCGGGTGCAGCTCCATCAATGCACTGCTGTTCACAGACTCCAAGCCCTCAGCTGTGCCAGTGCCAGGAACCCTACACACACAGTCTGCCAGGCCACCTCAGTTCTCGCAGTCAGTACACTCTGCTGCTCCAGTACTGGGACCTCGGGCACAGCTCCATCAGTGCACCTCAGTTCTACCCCGGCAAGGTTACTTCCTTTCCTATACTGGGACCCCGCTCACATACAGTTCCATTACAGCAGCTCAATTCTTATATTTAGTCTCACTGTTAAGCCAATACTGGACCCTAAAGAGAAAAATACAGCTCAGCTAGACTACCTCAAGTCTAACATCCAATGCCACTGTTGATGGGAACCACCACAGCTCCGCCAGAAACTGTCAATTCTAACATTCAGTGCACACCTTCACTAGGGCACCTCCAGGCTAACACTCAGCAACACTGGCACACCCATACTAGGTTCCACATAAAGCTCCATTAGCATACCTCACTTCTGACCTTGTGTGCCTGTTACTAGTCCAGTATTTCAGCCCATATACAACTCTGTCAGTGCACCTCAACTCTAACCTGCAGTGCCCCATTATTCCAATACCAGGCATTACATGGTGCTCTGTTTTTCATTCCTCACCCGCAGCCTTTCTGTTATTCCAGCACTGGGCCGCGACACAGTTCTGTCTCTACCCCTAATCCCGACCTGAAGTGCCCCAATAGTGCTGTATTGGGGTTCATATACAACTCTGCTAATCCACCTTCTGCTGTTCTGCAGTGTCCCCTGATGTTCCACACTCTGACTTCTGTTTGAGGATATGGGGGAGCCAATTAAATCTATTTTAGCTACCATCTTTATTTGGGAAGGTCTGTTTGATCTATCTCACTTCTTTCCCTCAATGTTTTCTTTCTCCCCGACTTTTCCCTTTCCCGATCTTAAAATCCACACGTTAATAGTTTTGCTCTTTCTTTCAAGTGTTTATTTCTACTCCTCTCCTTTTTTTTTGTATTTCCCTCTTCCCCTTGCTATCTCCTCCTTCAAACTTGCAAAAACTTGGTTATTTCCTTCCTTGTTTTGTTCCTCTCTTTTTTCTACCTCATGCATTCATACTTTCACTAGTTTTTCTCTTCCCTTCATTCTTTCTTTGTCTTTTTTATTTGCTCTTTCCTTTGACTCAGTATGTGTCCTTTCACTTATTTTTAAAAGATCTTTCTTCCTTTCTTTCTCTGGTGATTTTTCTTATCTTTATCTGTCAAGTCATGTTTTATTACAAATCCCTCTTTTTCCCATCTGTAGATAGAAGCCACATGTTACTTGTCGGGACCCTAAGTGTAAAAGTGGTTTTCCAACTCTGTGTCTGTGGGAAACGTGTCAGTACATGCATGTCCTTGTTCTTTCGCTGCTTGCTTCTCTCACCATCTCTCTTTTTTGTCTAATGTTCATTTTTCTCTTTCTTTTCACACTTCTTTCATTATTTTTGTTCCTCTTTATCTTTCTTTCACTAGCTTCCTTTCATTTTTTCTTTTGTCTCACATGTTTTCTCTATGTCTTCTCTTAGTTGTGTTTTTATTTTGTCATTCTTTCTTTCTCTTCTTTCTTTTATTTCTTTGTGGCCCCTCCTCCTTCTTCCTTTTCTCTATAGTATTACTTTTGCGTCTCTTTTTCTGCCCCATTCACTTTCTCTCCTGAGGCCTAGTTATCAGTGGAGGAATAGGTGCAGTGGCTCCAGGGCCCAGAAACCTATGGACCTCACTTAACTCTAATTACTGCTGTATTTTCCTACCGAAATTGCAGTCAACCAGTTTCCTTTCTTACTCCAGGCCCCATGACACCGTTACTACAACACTAGTCCTCTCCTTCTTTACCCCAACTCCCTCTTTCCTTTCACTCTCCAATCCATTCCAAATGATATTTTTGTTATGATGTCTGAAGCATTACACTCTAGTGCCAAAAGTTTATTTCTGATAAAGGTTTATATGATAACTGTATATGTTTTAAGATAGAGGAAGAAGGTAAATTAACGTTCTTTAGTTAAATGCCGGGCCACTGGAATTATATGGCAGGAAAAGACAAATTATGAGGTAGATTTGACAAATTTATGTGGCAAGAAAAGTCCAGTTATGAATTTACAATGCCAATAGCTCTAACTCAAGAAAATGCAAGACCTATTGCATTTCAAATGTGTGTTATTACTTTATCACACTCTTTATGCTGCTTCCCACCCTACATCCCCTACAGGAAACAGAAAACTTGCTCTGCTTAGAAAAATAGATGGAAGGAATGAGTTGCAAGATATAGGCAGCTAAAAAAAGTGGTAAGCTATCTTGTTAATACTGTTTGTATATTCTTCTCCTAATAATGTGACTTTATTTGTTTAATTGGATATCTGTGATCTTGCCGAACTGGACACTGAATGTTATCCATGGAAAACTCTGAATAAAAAAAATATTTACATGGGATCAGTGAACACGTGATTTTCAGGCTCTCAAAATATTTTGATTTCTCTAACTGACTTTTAAATAAAATGATGTTTGTGGTTATGTGATCATATTTGGAATTAGCTATAATGAAGAAATAGTTCATTGATATGTTTTTTATGGCTAGATGGGTTTGAGCTGCAAATTGTTTTTGATTAACTTTGCAATGATGACATCGTTATAATTTTAAATAATTAGCAATATGTTTTCTAAATCTGAATTGTATCTGAGCTGGTGAGGATGATCCTGCTGCAGATTTAGTGGTATGACTTTAAAAATGTTATCATGCATGTTGTCAATTGCTTACTCTTCCCCAAGTTTATATAATCTTTATTTTGTGTAATAATATAGAATATATTTAGGTGGTTTTCATACAGAACATGTGTTTTTATTTTCAAACATAATTACAGCCATTGCAATGTTTGTGATTCATTTGCAATGTTCTTTATGTGTAACTTTTGTAAAGGTGTTAAATATTCCTGTGATGACTGACTAAAGTGCTGCATGTATTCTCAAACGGTTTTAACCCATACATTTTTTCAGAAAACATTAATTTCTGCACAACTGAGCATTTATGAAGGTTTAAAATTAACATTGATTATTTTCTATTTTTATACCAACTCTCTTGATATATTTTTGCACCTTACTGCAATACACATCCCCAGTTTTCGATCCTCCTAGATCCTTTGACCAAGCACAGGCTCTTATCAACTTCAGCCATGGAAACAGGTGATCTGTAACCCACAAACCACTTGTGCATTACATGAGGATGGTGCATTCTAGGCAAAGATCACGTCTGTGAGACCTCAAGATTTTTTTTTTTTGTGAGTTCCAAAGTCTCCATCACTTTGGATGGGCAGACACAAGCATCCACATTATAATTTTTGCAAGACTTTATTAAAATCAACATCCAAATCCAGTGCGGGTAATATGTACAGAACTATTAAACAAATATTATGGTGGCAAGAAAGCAGTTAATAAGCAACACATTAAAAAAGAAATTGCAACAATATGACAGTGTTTAAGAAATTCACTGGCTGAATGATGGAACCTGTACCTTCTGGCCCCTACTCAAGCTAACTTAGCACCAAAAATGGTCATGCAGTAAACTAGTCATAGCCCTCTCCCCTTCAATGGGGGAAGCATGTGGCAAGCGGACTCGCTCCTGGTGGAGGAAAAGCAGGGACCACACCGAAAAGCAAAGCCGGTCCCTCAGGCTGGTAGAGTGCTTACATGGCTGCCACGGTGCAATGCAGCCCAGTCACCCCTGGCAAGCCAGCTGACTTCGCTGCAGGCTAACAGGCTGTTAATCCCCTACGTGGAACTTGAGAGCGCACCAGAATCTTCTGTGGTCATGGCAGCCAAGACTTTACCATGGGACGGACAGCCATGTATCCTCTGTGGCCACAGAACCTGCGCGGATCTTCCCGATGGTGTGCCTGTAAATATAACTTCTCTAACATGTCTCCTTGCAGTCCATGTAATATAGCAGTGTGCATTTTTGTCCAACTTTTCCCAGAAAATGTAGACATAGTTAACTCATACAAAGGTTTAACTCATTCAGCATTAATGTAGCAAGTGAGATCCTCCAATGGTCAAACACCACATCAGGGCTTGCAATTTTCTTAGTGTATTTGGAGGTTGTAAAGTAGCACACTTCTGCTGGAAGTCTGTTGCCATTCCCTTACCCTCACTGGAAAATTCTTATTGAAGAAAAATAATGTTAAGATATATCATGATATATTATGTCACATATTTTTAGTTTGTTTAAAACCAAGCCTGGCACGAAGTGTCACTATTCTGTCTACCCTATATAGGTGGTTTACTGAATCGTCATCTGTGATGTAGCTGTCATCAGTGTATGATAACACCTCTGTATATTCCTTTAAGATCCCATAATTCTTGCCACAAAAGCCAAAACTATCTTAAAACCCCTGAGGCAATCTTGTACAAGTGTACTGAAACCCACAGAATGAAAAATGCGGTAAGATACTGCAGTTCGGTGTGATATTTTGACTAAACAATCCGGTCAAAATATTCAGCATTGGTTTGTATTTTTTCCTGAGTCTTTCATCGGTCCAGCACTGTGAGCTTTTTGCACCACATGTGTGTGGGTGGGTACATTTAAATATCTGTAATCTAAAACTAATCTATACAAATTGGCTGGTTTCAGCACCAGGCAAGGGGATGAATTTATAGTTGAATGACAAGGCACTGTACACCTTGATACTGTAATTATTCTTGGATCCTGCCTTTAATGGATATTGAGCCTCATTTTGGGGCTCACTCCGTAAAGGAATTGCATGTGGTACAGATTATTTGTCATAACCCACTTGGTATGTAGCAATGTTGGAATTTGTTCTAAAACCTTCTCACATGCATATATTTCCCTGAGTTCTTCCGGTACTAAGGAGGAAGATGTTTGCAATTATTAACTCCTTTCCATGAGGCTCGTCACTTATAAATGATGAAGGCCCATCTGCAAGAATGATGTTATAGGCATTCAACAAATGTGCCCAAAATACAGCTTTCATTGTGTGCTATATGTCCTTTTCAATTTGTATTTCATGGTACACCTTATCAGGAGAGTGTAGACATTCGTCCATTGTTTCAACCTGCATTAGTCATCAGTTGCAGCAACTATCAAATGGTCTGGTGAACTAAAATACTTCCACTGCACTGTCTAGAAGTGTTTCTGCCCCATTCTTGTTCCCCAGAAGTGTGGAAACATTTCTGAGGCATGCTAGCTGCTGTGTTGTTCTTATTAAGAGCTTCTTTCATCACATTAATCTCAATATTGCATGTTTGATCACTTTAATTTTTTTATCCTAACGGTGATGATGATGTATGTAATTGTAAAACTAATTTTCCCCAAGCAGGGAATCCTGGTGCCTAGAGGATGAAAATTGGCAATCTGAAACAAAGCATCAGAGAAGTGAAAAGACATTGGCTTTGAGCGCTTTTCTGAGGGAATTCTGATTGTTGATCAGGTGTAATGAAAGCTTAGGGGTGCAAGACAGGAGAAAGATCGTATGAGGAATGGCGCACTTGTCTTTCCTGTGATATGCAGCTCATCCACTTCTTTCTGTAGGTCTGTTATCACCAGAATTCTCTGTAGAAGGGGAAAACGGCTATCAGGATACTGATCTGGCTTTTTTGTATTCACAGTCCTTAAAATTGTATCCAGCCCTACTTGAGTCCTGCAATGGAGAAGATCCAGTCCTTGCTTCTGCTTAGCTACCTGCTTTGTCAGTCGTACGTTCTAGTGCTTTCTCTTTATAGAAACCGTCAGATCATTTTTTTTGTTTTAAGTTGCAGTTATGCAGCACAAGAACGTAAAGTAGCTCAACCTACATAACTATATTATTCTCAAATCATTTCAGGATGCTCTCCTTCACTATCTTGATCAGGAACAACAGCTAAGCACTGATGCACTGCCTAAACAGCCACTTTCCATTGACTGTTATTGTCTACCCTGCAACATGTGGTTGTACAGCAGCAGCATAGAGCATTCTGTCGAAATCGCTTATATAGTGTCATTAACTCCGTTAAGAAATGGTTTAATTCCAGAGCATTCAGATTTCTTGCATATGTAAGGTGTAGTATAACCAGCCAATGCAGATCAGGTAGCCCCCAGGATCCCTTAGGGGCCGATTCTGGCAATCGTCACTTGATGTGGTGAATGCCCACCAAACCAAGTTTGCTGATACCAATATGCTATGGGTATTTATAGGTTCTGATAGTGTTCATATTCAGTGTTGGAAAGTGGATTATTGGTAAGGGCAGGTAAGTACCCACACCTAGCAGTAGGCCACTAAACCCCACTTAAGTCCAGTTAGGTCCCAATAAATTAAACCCAGCTCAACCTTGGTAGCAGTAAATAAGTAAAACACAAAACACAATAAAAAGAAAATAGATTGTATTTTTATCTTTAAAATGGCACCAAAATCATTAAAATCATATAAGGGGAACCGGAGATATGAATTTTTAAAGAATTAGGGGGTCATTACAACATTGGCTGTAAAAGGCGCATATCGCCGTGCAGAAGACTGCCAACACACCGCTGCGGAATTCCGCCACAGCTATTATGAGCCTCATCTCGGAATCCGCCAAAAGTCAGACACCCACACAAGTCCGCCACACCAAAGGTCAGTGATAAACTGGCGAAAACAAAACCGACAAATCACGCCAACAGAAATACACCCACACTATCACGACACACGAATCCACGCGGCGGTCTTTCAACTGCGGTATTCCATTGGCGGTAAACACCGCCGCGCTCAAAATACACACACTTTTACAAAACACAGCCACATTGGACAATTCAAAATACACACACCTGATACACATACACACACCACTCCCACACACCCAATACAAAATAAAACACACACCCACATCACCCACAAACCCCTACGACCAAAAATTCAGAAAGAATGCCAGAGAGAGACCGCACCAGCAAGAACAACAGCATCCACAGGCACACAACACCATCACCCACACAACTTCCAAGCACCTCACACAACACACTGTAGGAAAGTACCATCTTGCCTGGCATGTTACCCCCATTTTTCACTGTATATATGTTGTTTTAGTTGTATGTGTCACTGGGACCCTGCCAGCCAGGGCCCCAGTGCTCATACGTGTGCCCTGAATGTGTTACCTGTGTTATGACTAACTGTCTCACTGAGGCTCTGCTATCCAGAACCTCAGTGGTTATGCTCTCTCATTTCTTTCCAAATTGTCACTAACAGGCTAGTGACCAATTTCACCAATTTACATTGGCGTACTGGAACACCCTTATAATTCCATAGTATATGGTACTGAGGTACCCAGGGTATTGGGGTTCCAGGAGATCCCTATGGGCTGCAGCATTTCTTTTGCCACCCATAGGGAGCTCTGACAATTCTTACACAGGCCTGCCACTGCAGCCTGAGTGAAATAATGCACACATTATTTCACAGCCATTTTCACTGCACATAAGTAACTTATAAGTCACCTATATGTCTAACCTTTACCTGGTAAAGGTTAGGTGCAAAGTTACTTAGTGTGAGGGCACCCTGGCACTAGCCAAAGTGCTCCCACATAGTTCAGGGCAAATTCCCCGGACTTTGTGAGTGCGGGGACACCATTACACGCGTGCACTACACATAGTTCACTACCTATGTGTAGCTTCACAATGGTAACTCCGAATATGGCCATGTAACATGTCTAAGATCATGGAATTGCCCCCTCTATGCCATCCTGGCATTGTTGGCACAATCCCATGATCCCACGGGTCTGTAGCACAGACCCGGGTACTGCCAAACTGCCTTTTCAGGGGTTTCACTGCAGCTGCTGCTGCTGACAACCCCTCAGACAGGTTTCTGCCCTCCTGGGGTCCAGCCAGGCTTGGCCCAGGAAGGCAGAACAAAGGACTTCCGCAGAGAGAGGGTGTTACACCCTCTCCCTTTGGAAAAAGGTGTTAAGGCAGGGGAGGAGTATCCTCCCCCAGCCTCTGGAAATGCTTTCATGGGCACAGATGGTGCCCATTTCTGCATAAGCCAGTCTACACCGGTTCAGGGACCCCTCAGCCTGCTCTGGCACGAAACTGGACAAAGGAAAGGGGAGTGACCACTCCCCTGACCTGCACCTCCCCTGGGAGGTGCCCAGAGCTCCTCCAGTATGCCCCAGACCTCTGCCATCTTGGAAACAGAGGTGCTGCTGGCACACTGGACTGCTCTGAGTGGCCAGGGCCAGCAGGTGACGTCAGAGACTCCTTCTGATAGGCTCCTTTAGGTGTTGCTAGCCTATCCTCTCTCCTAAGTAGCCAAACCCTCCTTTCTGGCTATTTAGGGTCTCTGCTTTGGGGAATTCCTTAGATAACGAATGCAAGAGCTCATCAGAGTTCCTCTGCATCTCTCTCTTCACCTTCTGCCAAGGAATCGACTGCTGACCGCGCTGAAAGGCTGCAAAACTGCAACCAAGCAGCAAAGACGACTACTGCAACTCTGTAACGCTGATCCTGCCGCCTTCTCGACTGTTTTCGTGGTGGTGCATGCTGTGGGGGTAGTCTGCCTCCTCTCTGCATTAGAAGCTCTGAAGAAATCTCCCGTGGGTCGACTGAATCTTCCCCCTGCTACCGCAGGCACCAAAGAACTGCATCACCGGTCCCCTGGGTCTCCTCTCAGCACGACGAGCGAGGTCCCTTGAATCCAGCAACTCTGTCCAAGTGACTCCCGCAGTCCAGTGACTCTTCAGTCCAAGTTTGGTGGAGGTAAGTCCTTGCCTCCCCACGCCAGACTGCATTGCTGGGAACCGCGTTTTTTGCAGCTACTCCGGCCTCTGTGCACTTCCGGTGGAAATCCTTTGTGCACAGCCAAGCCTGGGTCCACGGCACTCTAACCTGCATTGCACGACCTCCTAAGTTGTCCTCCGGCGGCGTGGGACTCCTTTGTGCAACTTCGAGTGAGCACCATTTCACTTCTCTTTGTAGTGCCTGTTCTGGCACTTCTGCAGGTGCTGCCTGCTTCTGAGAGGGCTCTTTGTCTTGCTGGGTGCCTCCTCTGTCCCCTGACGCAATTGGTGACATCCTGGTCCCTCCTGGGCCACAGCAGCATCCAAAAACCCTAACTGCATTATTTGCAGCTAGCAAGGCTTGTTGGCAGTCTTCCTTCAGGAAAACACTTCTGCATGACTCTCCATGGCGTGGGACATACATCCTCCAAAGGAGAAGTTTCTAGCCCTTGTCATTCCTGCAGAATCCTCAGCTTCTACTGTCCAGTAGCAGCTTCTTTGCACCCACAGCTGGCATTTCTTGGGCATCTGCCCATCTCCGACTTATTTGTGACTTTTGGACTTGGTCCCCTTGTTCCACAGGTACCCTCGTTTGGAAATCCATCGTTGTTGCATTGTTGGTTTGTGTCTTTCCTGCAGAATTCCCCTATCACGACTTCTGTGCTCTTTGGGGAACTTTAGTGCACTTTGCACTCACTTTTCAGGGTCTTGGGGTGGGCTATTTTTCTAACCCTCACTGTTTTCTTACAGTCCCAGCGACCCTCTACAAGGTCACATAGGTTTGGGGTCCATCCGTGGTTCGCATTCCACTTTTGGAGTATATGGTTTGTGTTGCCCCTATCCCTATGTGTCCCCATTGCATCCTATTGTAACTATACATTGTTTGCACTGTTTTCTAAGACTATACTGCATATTGTTGGTATTGTGTACATATATCTTGTGTATATTTGCTATCCTCATACTGAGGGTACTCACTGAGATACTTTGGCATATTGTCATAAAAATAAAGTACCTTTATTTTTAGTATATCTGTGTATTGTGTTTTCTTATGATATTGTGCAAGTGACACTAGTGGTACTGTAGGAGCTTCACTCGTCTCCTAGTTCAGCCTAAGCTGCTCTGCTAAGCTACCATTATCTATCAGCCTAAGCTGCTAGACACCCTATACACTAATAAGGGATACCTGGGCCTGGTGCAAGGTGTAAGTACCCCTTGGTACTCACTACAAGCCAGTCCAGCCTCCTACATTGGTTGTGCAGCGGTGGGATAAGTACTTTGCAACTACTTACCACTTTTGTCATTGTACTTTTCATAAGAGAAAAATATACAAAACAAGTTCAGTGTATGTACACCTAACCAAAAAGTTTTGCTTTTCTTCTCTCACTTATTTTCAAAGTGCTGAAAAGTACCTCTAACTTTCAAAAAAGTTCTTAAAAAGTTTAACAAGTGTTTTTTTCTGTTCCTTAAAAAGTTCTGAAAACTTTTTCTTTCTTTTTCTGTCCCTTAAACCTTTTCTATCATGTCTGGTACAGGCCAAACTCTTGATCTGGCCAGCACAACTTATGAAAACCTTAGCTGGAAGGAAGCAAGGAGTCTCTGTGTAGATAGAGGTTTTGGGGTAGGGAAGAATCCCTCAAGACAACTGTTAGTTAATATGTTGATTTAACAAGATAAGACCTTAGGTGGCACTTCTGGTGAGAAATTAGCTGATAGTTCACATTCTGATTCTGGGGCACCCCTAGCAAAAGATTTGGGAGGGAATCTTTCCAACCTGCCCCTTAGCAGGCCACCTAGCAGGGCTGGTACTTATGTGAGTTCTCATCACAGTATAGAGATTACTCCCTTAGGCCAGGTTGTTAGAGTGCCATCTGTTAGGGACAGGTCTCCCTCTGTTCATTCACACCATTCTTCTGTGTCAAGGCATGCCCAACCCACCCACCCTGATGACAGAGTGTTAGAAAGGGAACTCAATAGATTGAGAGTGGAAGAGTCCAGGCTAAAGCTTAAAAAGCAACAGCTGGATCTAGACAGGGAAGCATTTGACTTAGAAAAAGAAAGGCAGAGGTTGGGGTTTGGACCCCATGGTGGCAGCAGCAATATTCCCCATAGTCATTCTGCAAAGGAGCATGATTCCAGGAATCTGCATAAGATAGTTCCCCCTTACAAGGAGGGGGATGACATTAACAAGTGGTTTGCTGCACTTGAGAGGGCCTGTGTTGTACAGGATGTCCCTCAAAGGCAGTGGGCTGCTATCCTATGGCTATCATTTAGTGGAAAGGGTAGGGATAGGCTCCTTACTGTGAAATAAAGTGATGCCAATAATTTTACAGTTCTTAAGAATGCACTCCTGGATGGTTATGGCTTAACCACTGAACAGTACAGGATGAAGTTCAGAGAGACCAAAAAGGAGTCTTCACAAGACTGGGTAGACTTTGTTGACCATTCAGTGAAGGCCTTGGAGGGGTGGTTACATGGCAGTAAAGTTACTGATTATGAAAGCCTGTATAACTTAATCCTGAGAGAGCATATTCTTAATAATTGTGTGTCTGATTTGTTGCACCAGTACTTGGTGGACTCTGATCTGACCTCTCCCCAAGAATTGGGGAAGAAGGCAGACAAATGGGTCAGAACAAGGGTGAACAGAAAAGTTCATACAGGGGGTGACAAAGATGGCAATAAGAAGAAGGATGGTAAGTCTTCTGACAAGGGTGGGGACAAATCTAAAAATGAGTCTTCATCAGGCCCACAAAAACACTCTGGTGGGGGTGGTGGGCCCAAATCCTCTTCAGATCAAAACAAAGAAAAGAAACCATGGTGCTATTTATGTAAAATAAAAGGCCATTGGACAACAGATCCCAGTTGTTCAAAGAAAAGCACCAAGCCTCCTACCACTACAACCCTACTGCTACACCTAGTGTCCCTACTAATAGCAGTGGTGGTGTGAGCAAACCTACTAATAGCCAATCCAAGGGAGTAGCTGGGCTCACTATTGGTAACTTAGTTGGGGTTGGTCTGATTAGGGAGACCACAGAGGCTGTGTTAGTCTCTGAGGGGGCTATTGATTTAGCCACCTTGGTTGCTTGTCCCCTTAACATAGATAAGTACAAGCAACTTCCCCTAATAAATGGTGTTGAGGTTCAGGCCTACAGGGACACTGGTGCCAGTGTTACAATGGTAATAGAGAAACTGGTCCACCCTGAACAACATCTACTTGGTCACCAGTACCAAGTAACCAATGCTCATAACAACACCCTTAGCCACCCCATGGCTGTTGTGAATCTCAACTGGGGGGGGGTTACTGGCCCAAAGAAAGTTGTGGTTGCCTCAGATTTACCTGTAGACTGTCTATTAGGAAATGATTTAGAGACATCAGCTTGGGCAGAAGTGGAGTTGGGGGCTCATGCAGCAATGCTGGGCATTCCAGGGCATATTTTTGCTTTGACCAGGGCTAAGGCCAAAAAGCAAAAAGGACAGGGTGACTTGGATCCTGGAAGAATGGACCAAGTGCTGCCTAAAGCTAGGGTTAGCAAAGGTAAATCACTACCTACTTACCCTCCCACTACAGTGGATTCTACTTCTGAGAAAGAAGAATTTCCACCCTGTGCAGAACCTACACCAGAGGAACTGGAAGCAGACACTGCTGAGCTTTTGGGTGAAGGGGGGCCTGCCAGGGAGGAGCTGAGTGTGGCACAGCAGACCTGTCCCACACTAGAGGGTCTAAGACAGCAAGCTGTCAAACAAGCAAATGGGGATGTCAGTGACTCTCACAGAGTTTACTGGGAGGACAACCTCTTGTACACTGAAGCAAGGGATCCAAAACGTGGAGCTGGCAGGAGATTGGTGATTCCTCAGGAGTACAGAAAGTTCCTCCCAACTCTTGCTCACGACATTCCTTTAGCTGGACATTTGGGGCAAATGAAAACTTGGGACAGGCTTGTTCCCTTGTTTCATTGGCCTAGAATGTCAGAGGACACAAAGGAATTTTGTAAGTCCTGTGAAACCTGTCAAGCCAGTGGCAAGACAGGTGGCACTCCAAAGGCACCCCTTATTCCACTGCCTGTGGTTGGGGTTCACTTTGAAAGGGTAGGGGTTGACATAGTTGGCCCCCTTGACCCTCCTACTGCTTCAGGCAATAGGTTTATCTTGGTGGTAGTGGACCATGCCACCAGATATCCTGAAGCAGTTCCTCTAAGGACCACTACAGATCCTGCAGTGGCAAAGGCCCTCCTGGGAATCTTTTCCAGGGTGGGCTTCCCAAAAGAGGTTGTATCAGACAGGGGAAGCAATTTCATGTCTGCTTACTTAAAAGCCATGTGGAAGGAGTGTGGTGTGACATACAAGTTCACTACACCCTATGATCCACAAACAAATGGACTGGTGGAGAGATTTAACAAAACTCTCAAAGGCATGATTATGGGACTCCCTGAAAAACTCCGCAGGAGATGGGATATCCTTTTACCATGCCTCCTTTTTGCTTACAGGGAGGTACCCCAGAAAGGAGTGGGCTTCAGCCCCTTTGAACTCCTATTTGGTCACCCTGTGAGAGGTCCTCTAACACTTGTTAAGGAGGGTTGGGAACAACCTTTAAAAGCTTTAAAGCAAGACATAGTGGACTATGTACTTGGCCTCAGATCAAGGATGACTGAGTACATGAAAAAGGCCAGTAAAAACCTTCAGGCCAGCCAAGAGCTCCAGAAGCAATGGCATGATCAGAAGGCTGTTTTGGTTCAGTACCAACCAGGGCAGAAAGTGTGGGTCTTGGAGCCTGTGGCCCCAAGAGCACTCCAAGATAAATGGAGTGGACCACACATAATTGTTGAAAAGAAGAGTGAAGTCACCTATTTAGTTGACTTAGGCAATGCCAGGAGTCCCCTTAGGGTGCTCCATGTCAATCGCCTGAAACCCTACTATGACAGGGCTGATCTCACCCTGCTCATGGCAACTGATGAGGGACAGGAAGAAGAGAGTGACCCTCTCCCTGATCTCTTCTCTTCCACAGAACAAGATGCTCTAGTGGAAGGTGTTGTACTAGCAGATTGTCTTACTGCTGAGCAGAAAGACCACTGCATAAATCTCCTGGGTCAGTTTTCTGAACTCTTCTCTACTGTGCCAGGTACCACTTCTTAGTGTGAGCACACTATAGATACTGGAGACAGCTTGCCTGTCAAAAGTAAAATCTATAGGCAGCCTGACCATGTCTGAGACTGCATAAAGCAAGAGGTGCAGAAAATGTTAGGACTGGGAGTGGTTGAGCACTCTGAAAGTCCATGGGCTTCTCCTGTGGTACTTGTACCAAAACCTCATTCCAAGGATGGAAAGAAGGGAATGCGGTTTTGTGTAGACTACAGAGGTCTCAACCAGGTAACCAAAACTGATGCTCACCCTATACCCAGGGCAGATGAGCTCATAGATACACTGGCATCTGCCAAGTATCTAAGCACTTTTGACTTGACTGCAGGGTATTGGCAGATCAAATTATCAGAAGATGCAAAAGCTAAAACTGCATTTTCAACCATTGGAGGCCATTACCAATTCACAGTAATGCCTTTTGGATTGAAAAATGCACCTGCCACTTTTCAAAGGTTGGTGAATACAGTCCTGCAAGGGCTGGAAGCTTTTAGTGCAGCATATCTGGACGATATAGCTGTCTTTGGCTCCAGCTGGAATGATCACCTGGTCCACCTATGGAAAGTTTTGGAGGCCCTGCAAAAGGCAGGCCTCACTATCAAGGCTTCAAAGTGCCAGATAGGGCAGGGGAAGGTGGTTTATCTGGGACACCTGGTAGGTGGAGAACAGATTGCACCACTTCAGGGGAAAATCCAAACTATTATAGATTGGGTTCCCCCTACTACTCAGACTCAGGTGATAGCCTTTTTAGGCCTTACTGGGTACTATAGGAGGTTAATAAAGAACCATGGCTCGATTGCAGCCCCTCTTAATGACCTCACTTCAAAGAAAATGCCTAAAAAGGTATTATGGACAGCAAACTGTCAGAAAGCTTTTGAGGAGCTGAAGCAGGCCATGTGCTCTGCACCTGTCCTGAAAAGCCCTTGTTACTCTAAATAATTCTATGTCCAAACTGATGCATCTGAATTAGGGGTAGGGGCAGTCTTATCACAACTTAATTCTGAGGGCCAGGATCAACCTGTTGCTTTTATTAGTAGGAGGTTGACCCCTAGAGAAAAGCGTTGGTCTGCCATAGAGAGGGAGGCCTTTGCTGTGGTCTGGGCAGTGAAGAAGTTTAGGCCATACCTGTTTGGCACTCACTTCATTGTTCAGACAGACCACAAACCTCTACTTTGGCTAAAATAAATGAAAGGTGAAAATCCTAAATTGTTGAGGTGGTCCATATCCCTACAGGGAATGGACTATACAGTGGAACATAGACCTGGGAGTACCCACTCCAATGCAGATGGACTCTCCAGATATTTCCACTTAAACAATGAAGACCCATCAGGTAATGACTAGTCTTATTGTCCTTCGTTTGGGGGGGGGGGTTGTGTAGGAAAGTACCAGCTTGCCTGGCATGTTACCCCTATTTTTCACTGTATATATGTTGTTTTAGTTGTATGTGTCACTGGGACCCTGCCAGCCAGGGCCCCAGTGCTCATAAGTGTGCCCTGAATGTGTTACCTGTGTTATGACTAACTGTCTCACTGAGGCTCTGCTATCCAGAACCTCAGTGGTTATGCTCTCTCATTTCTTTCCAAATTGTCACTAACAGGCTAGTGACCAATTTCACCAATTTACATTGGCGTACTGGAACACCCTTATAATTCCCTAGTATATGGTACTGAGGTACCCAGGGTATTGGGGTTCCAGGAGATCCCTATGGGCTGCAGCATTTCTTTTGCCACCCATAGGGAACTCTGACAATTCTTACACAGGCCTGCCACTGCAGTCTGAGTAAAATAATGCACACATTATTTCACAGCCATTTTCACTGCACTTAAGTAACTTATAAGTCACCTATGTGTCTAACTTTTACCTGGTAAAGGTTAGGTGCAAAGTTACTTAGTGTGAGGGCACCCTGGCACTAGCCAAAGTGCTCCCACATAGTTCAGGGCAAATTCCCCGGACTTTGTGAGTGCGGGGACACCATTACACGCGTGCACTACACATAGATCACTACCTATGTGTAGCTTCACAATGGTAACTCCGAATATGGCCATGTAACATGTCTAAGATCATGGAATTGCCCCCTCTATGCCATCCTGGCATTGTTGGCACAATCCCATGATCCCAAGGGTCTGTAGCACAGACCCGGGTACTGCCAAACTGCCTTTTCAGGGGTTTCACTGCAGCTGCTGCTGCTGCCAACCCCTCAGACAGGTTTCTGCCCTCCTAGGGTCCAGCCAGGCTTGGCCCAGGAAGGCAGAACAAAGGACTTCCGCAGAGAGAGGGTGTTACACCCTCTCCCTTTGGAAAAAGGTGTTAAGGCAGGGGAGGAGTAGCCTCCCCCAGCCTCTGGAAATGCTTTCATGGGCACAGATGGTGCCCATTTCTGCATAAGCCAGTCTACACCGGTTCAGGGACCCCTCAGCCCTGCTCTGGCGCGAAACTGGACAAAGGAAAGGTGAGTGACCATTCCCCTGACCTGCACCTCCCCTGGGAGGTGCCCAGAGCTCCTCCAGTGTGCTCCAGACCTCTGCCATCTTGGAAACAGAGGTGCTGCTGGCACACTGGACTGCTCTGAGTGGCCAGGGCCAGCAGGTGACGTCAGAGACTCCTTCTGATAGGCTCCTTCAGGTGTTGCTAGCCTATCCTCTCTCCTAAGTAGCCAAACCCTCTTTTCTGGCTATTTAGGGTCTCTGCTTTGGGGAATTCCTTAGATAACGAATGCAAGAGCTCATCAGAGTTCCTCTGCATCTCTCTCTTCACCTTCTGCCAAGGAATCGACTGCTGACCGCGCTGGAAGCCTGCAAAACTGCAACCAAGTAGCAAAGACGACTACTGCAACTCTGTAAAGCTGATCCTGCCGCCTTCTCGACTGATTTCCTGGTGGTGCACGCTGTGGGGGTAGTCTGCCTCCACTCTGCATTAGAAGCTCCGAAGAAATCTCCCGTGGGTCGACGGAATCTTCCCCCTGCTACCGCAGGCACCAAAGAACTGCATCACCAGTCCCCTGGGTCTCCTCTCAGCATGACGAGCGAGGTCCCTTGAATCCAGCAACTCTGTCCAAGTGACTCCCACAGTCCAGTGACTCTTCAGTCCAAGTTTGGTGGAGGTAAGTCCTTGCCTCTCCACGCCAGACTGCATTGCTGGGAACCGCGTCTTTTGCAGCTACTTCGGCCTCTGTGCACTTCCGGTGGAAATCCTTTGTGCACAGCCAAGCCTGGGTCCACGGCACTCTAACCTGCATTGCACGACCTCCTAAGTTGTCCTCCGGCGGCGTGGGACTCCTTTGTGCAACTTCAGGTGAGCACCATTTCACTCCTCTTTGTAGTGCCTGTTCTGGAACTTCTGCAGGTGCTGCCTGCTTCTGAGAGGGCTCCTTATCTTGCTGGGCGCCCCCTCTGTCCCCTGATGCAATTGGCGACATCCTGGTCCCTTCTGGGCCACAGCAGCATCCAAAAACCCTAACCACAAGATTTGCAGCTAGCAAGGCTTGTTGGCGGTCTTTCTTCAGGAAAACACTTCTGCACAACTCTCCACGGTGTGGGGCATATATCCTCCAAAGGGGAAGTTTCTAGCCCTTGTCGTTCCTGCAGAATCCTCAGCTTCTACTGTCCAGTAGCAGCTTCTTTGCACCCACAGCTGGCATTTCCTGGGCATCTGCCCATCTCCCACTTGTTTGTGACTTTTGGACTTGGTCCCCTTGTTCCACAGGTACCCTCGTTTGGAAATCCATCGTTGTTGCATTGTTGGTTTGTGTCTTTCCTGCAGAATTCCCCTATCACGACTTCTGTGCTCTTTGGGGAACTTTAGTGCACTTTGCACTCACTTTTCAGGGTCTTGGGGTGGGCTATTTTTCTAACCCTCACTGTTTTCTTACAGTCCCAGCGACCCTCTACAAGGTCACATAGGTTTGGGGTCCATTCGTGGTTCGCATTCCACTTTTGGAGCATATGGTTTGTGTTGCCCCTATCCCTATGTGTCCCCATTGCATCCTATTGTAACTATACATTGTTTGCACTGTTTTCTAAGACTATACTGCATATTTTTGGTATTGTGTACATATATCTTGTGTATATTTGCTATCCTCATACTGAGCGTACTCACTGAAATACTTTGGCATATTGTCATAAAAATAAAGTACCTTTATTTTTAGTATATCTGTGTATTGTGTTTTCTTATGATATTGTGCAAGTGACACTAGTGGTACTGTAGGAGCTTCACTCGTCTCCTAGTTCAGCCTAAGCTGCTCTGCTAAGCTACCATTATCTATCAGCCTAAGCTGCTAGACACCCTATACACTAATAAGGGATACCTAGGCCTGGTGCAAGGTGTAAGTACCCCTTGGTACTCACTACAAGCCAGTCCAGCCTCCTACACACACCACTACATATCACCTCACTTATCACCACACACTCCACCACACACATCACCTATTCCACCCCATGGCACGGCAAAGACACCCCAGGTTCTCAGAGGAGGAGCTCAGGGTCATGGTAGAGGAAATCGTCAGGGTAGAGCCACAGCTATTCGGATCACAGGTGCAGCACACCTCAATTGCAAGGAAGATGGAGCTATGGCGAAGAATAGTGGACAGGGTCAACGCAGTGGGACAACACCCAAGAAATTGGGAGGACATCAGGAAGAGGTGGAACGACCTACGGTGGAAGGTGCGATCCGTGGTCTCAAGACACCACCTGGTGGTTCAGCGAACTGGCAGCGGACCCCCACCTCCTCCCCCACAACTGACAACATAGGAGGAGCAGGTCTTGGCGATTCTGCATCCTGAGGGCCTCGCAGGAGTAGCTGGAGGAATGGACTCTGGTAAGACAAAGCTTTACTATTTCATCCCCCACTCTACCTGCATGCTATCACATAACCCCACCCTCACCCCCAGCACCCCAACTCCTCACATATGTCCCAATATCACAAACCACACATCCCAACACCAAGCCCTGCATGCAACAACAAAGCATGGACACCCATCACCAAAGCATGCCCACTGCCCATACCCATACACCCCCCTAAACCATAATCACACAAGCTCCCACACAGGAATGCTAGCACTGGGGTACACGGTCACCCACCCATTGCGCACCATTACACACACAGATTTATTAAACATCCTTTTATATCCCTGCAGGACCCCTACCCAGCGTCACCGGACAGGAGGGTCCACACATGTCCACACCACCAACATAAGAAGACCACAGTGATGACAGCACCTCTGTCCAACTGGATCTAGGTGACCAGCCCGGACCATCGGGGACCTCTGGACAGTCGGTTCCCCTCACAAGGCACAGGCCACCACAGACCTTCCCCCCTCTGGAAACACCAGCAAGGCACCCACCCAGAGGGCCCATACCTCCGTCCTCAGGACACGTCAATCAGCGGTGTGTCCACCACTACAGGGAACCCAGGAAAACCCTCCACCCCAACAACAACAGGGACCTGGGGGCAGTGGTAGTGGGCACACGGTCCAGGGGACGGAGGCCCAGTAACACAGGGGAACTAGGAGGGCTGCTGTGCGACAGGGGGCGGACAGGCCAAGGGAACCCACTCTCCACGAGGCCCTCTCCTCCATCATGGGAGCCTACCACCACTCCCAGGAGACGATGGCAACGGTACTGGCCAAGTTTCAGGAGACTCAGCTCATGCAGGAACAACAGTATATGGGCTTCCTGGAGGAACTCAGAACCATCAGCTCCACCCTGGACACCATCGTAGGGGTGTTGAAGGAAGTACTCAACACCAGGAGGGGCACTGTGGCACTACAAGGGTCCCCTGACACTAGCATGGACGATGAACTGCCCGCCACCTCCGCCGGCAGAAGTGGACAGGACGCCCCGCCACAGGACCACCACACCAGCACCCCACCCCCTGCAGAGAAAGAACCACCCCGCAAACGGTCCCTGAGATCCAGGACAAAGACAGAGCACGATGCCAAGACCCCCGCCAAGAACTGAGACCACCCTGATTGTCATCCTACTGTCCCACTTTGTCACCCTGTCCATAATTAAAGTGCCCCAGCTCCACTTCCTATGCCCATATGGGCAATGCACCTGTGAGACTAATAGACTGGACTCTGCCATGGACATTCCTCCACCATCACCCCCTCACCATTTCACTACCCCCTCCAATATTGAGCATTTAAATAAACACATCTAAAGCACAAAATGATCTTGAGTCTGTTTGTGATTTTGAAATAGTGTATTAGCATTTACAGTGACAAAATGTTTTTTAAATAGTAATGTCAACATACCTATGTCACACAGCTCTAGTCCATGAGTAATCTAAGCAGATGTCACACAGTGGGACCCACATCTGTGAAATCGTAAGGGAAAGTGACAACTCAGTGACCATACACTGGGTGAAAACGACAGACAGGAGAGAGGTAGTAGTGTCAAAGTACATGTAGTAGGCAGGTTTGTCTTCCTACCTGTGTCTCACTGGAAATATTGCAGGATCACTGAGTCCCTGTTCTGCATGTCTTCTTCCTCTGCTTCCTCCTCATCACTGTCCACAGGCTCCACAGATGCAATAACACCGCCACCTGGACCATCCTCCTGCAGAAAAGGCACCTGGCGTTGCAAAGCCAAGTTGTGAAGCACACAGCAGGCCACGATGATCTGGCACACCTTCTATGGTGAGTAGAATATGGATCCACCTGTCATATGGAGGCACCTGAACCTGGCCTTCAGGAGGCCGAAGGTCCGCTCGATCACCCTCCTAGTTTGCCCATGGACCTCATTGTACCGTTCCTCTGCCCTGGTCCTGGGATTCCTCACTGGGGTCAGTAGCCATGACAGGTTGGGGTAACCAGAGTCACCTGCAAATGGCGAGGGGCAACTGTTAGATACACACTAACCTGGAGGGATAACCCCAGACCCAGACAACCATTCCCACTGACTAGCTTCCAGGTGCTCACCTAATAGCCACACACGGTGCCTCTGGAGTTGACCCATCACATAAGGGATGCTGCTATTCCGCAGGATGTAGGCGTCATGCACTGAGCCAGGGAACATGGCATTCACATGGGAGATGTACTGGTCTGCCAAACATACCATCTGTACATTCATAGAATGATAACTCTTCCGGTTTCTGTACACCTGTTCACTCCTGTTGGGGGGGACCAAAGCCACATGGGTCCCATCAATGGCACCTATGATGTTGGGGATATGTCCCAGGGCATAAAAATCACCTTTCACTGTAGGCAAATCCTCCACCTGAGGGAAAATGATGTAGCTCCACATGTGTTTCAGAAGGACAGACAACACTCTGGACAATACGTTGGAAAACATAGGCTGGGACATCCCTGATGCCATGGCCACAGTTGTTTGAAATGACCCACTTGCAAGGAAATGGAGCACTGACAGCACCTGCACTTGAGGGGGGATTCCTGTGGGATGGTGGATTGCTTACATCAGGTCTGGCTCCAACTGGGTACACAGTTCCTGGATAGTGGCACGGTCAAGCCTCTAGGTGATTATCAAATGTCGCTCCTCCATTGTCGACAGGTCCACCAACGGTCGGTACACCGGAGTATGCCGCCATCTCCTCACACGTCCAAGCGGATGGTGCCTATAAAGGACAACAGCGAGCACAGAGTCAAACAACTCAGAGGTACGTACCCACAGTTAACCCAGAACACCAATCATACACAAAAGGTGGCCTGTATGTGTGTTGCGTCTAGGCCTAGGTATGTGTTACGCAGTTGAAAATGAAGCCATGTGGGCCCCTGAAATGGCGGCTGCCTGAACTCTAAAGTGGGACAATGGGATGTGAGGTAACTGCGCTGGCGTTGTACACCGTCGCAGTAGGCGGTCGGAGACCGCGGCGCAATGCTGCATTGGTTAACATTGGACCCTATGGGTCCCAGGAGCTAATGACGATGTACGCCGGCGGTGACAGTACGCACCGCCGTGGACGTGACCGCCATTTTCTATCTGTTCAATCACTCAATACCTGATCTTCGACAGGAGAGGACCTACACTGTAAGTGCTGCTGTGACCTCGGTTTGGAAGAGACAATGGCTCGTGCGTCTGGGGAAAGGGCCCCTGCCTTCACATTGGAGGAGTTGGAAAAGCTCCTGGATGGGGTCCTCCCCCAGTACACGCTTCTCTACGGTCCTCCAGACAAACAGGTAAGTACACAGGGAGCATGTTGCATGGGCTATGCCTGTGTGGAGAGGGCTGGATGTAAGAAAAAAGGGGGCAGAGTGCTGCATGCATGAAAGACGGTGAATGCATGTGCCACATGGCAAGGGTAGGGATGTGGCCCAATCACTATGATGGTGCAGTTGGTAATTACTTCTCTTCTTCCCCTGTACATTTCATGTAGGTCAGCGCCCACCAGAAGAAAGATATTTGGCGTGCCATCGCCAAGGACGTCCGGACCCTGGGGGTCTACCACAGACGGAGCACCCACTGCAGGAAAAGATGGGAGGACATTCGCCGATGGAGCAAGAAGATGGTGGAGGCTCAGCTGGGGATGGCCTCCCAACGTGGGAGGGGTGTCTGTCGCACCATGACCCCTCTGATGTTCAGGATCCTGGCGGTGGCCTACCCGGAGTTGGATGGGCGCTTGAGGGCATAACAGCAGACACACGGGGGTGAGTACACTCTCATTCTGCTGACTTTGCGCGCAGTGGAGTTGTCTGTGTGGGGGAGGAGGGCTGTGGGTTTCCCTAGGCTAGGACAAGTTCCGTAGGCAAGGCCCCTCCGTGAGGCAGGCCGTGTGGCACCCCAGCCCACCTCTGTAGAGTGCCAAGTACACCTAGTCATGCCCCTGTGTCATCTATGTGTGCAGATGTCGTCCATAGCCTTGTAGGCCATTTCCCAGGAATTGAACAGTGAAGCCCAAGAGCGCGGCATAGTGCAGGGGGCTTCTGTGTCTGTCGTGTCCGCCAACAGTAGCGGTAATCCATGCACTCAACATGTCTTTCTTCTGTCGTCCCCCCCCTTTTTGTGGTCTCCCTGTTCTTGTGTGCATTAGCATCATCAGGCGGAGGAGCAGTGGCACCGGAGGACGAGGGCGCTGCATCCCACATGGCCCTGGAGGGCGAGACTACGGACTCGTAATTCACCAGTGGGATGGAAGGCAAGGGGAGCTCCACGGCGGGGACAGGAGCTGACACCAGCGACACGGACTCGTCCTCTGATGGAAGCTCCCTTGTGGTGGTGGCAACATCTGTGCCCCCCGCATCTACAGGTACAGCCGCCACCCCCCATACCAGCACCGCCCTCCCAGCAGCCTCTCAGCCTTTGCCCTGTGCCCACTCACCCAGGAGGGTGGGCATCACCTTCGCCCCAGGCACCTCAGGCCCTGACCCAGTCACCCCTGCTGCCCTCAGTGAGGAGGCCATTGACCTCCACAGATCCCTCACTGTTGGGCAGTCTACCATTTTGAATGCCATCCAGGGTGTAGAAAGGCAGTTGCAACAAACTAATGCATTCCTGGAGGGCATTCATTCTGGTCAGGCGGCCCTTCACCGAGCTTTTCAAACTCTGGCTTCAGCACTGATGGCAGCCATTGTCCCCGTCTCTAGCCTCCCCCATCCAACTTCCTCCACCAAGACTCAATCCCCTGTACCTCTGCCTATCCCTAGCATACCATCAGACCAGCCTGCACACACCTCAACACACAAGGGAAGCTGAGGCAAACATAAGCACCACACATCCCACAGGCACTCACGCAAGCAACAGACACATGCAGACACACCAACATCCACTGCTTCCACTGTGTCCCCCTCCTAGTCATCTCCCTCCTCCCTCCCAGTCTCGTCTACACTCACACCTGCATGCACTACCTCTACTGCCACTACGTCCCTCACCAGCACACCCACCAGCACACCCCACTCAAGTGCAGTCACCACCCCCACTACCATTCACATGTCCCCTGTGTCCTCTCCCAGTGTGTCTGTGACGCCCCCTCCCAAGATACACAAACGCAGGCACACACCCACCCAACAGCCATCCACCTCACGACAGCCTCCAGCGCATGCACCTTCACCCAAAGTCACCAAATGAACACCTCCTACTACCACCACCTCTTCCTCCACTCCCAAACCCCCTCCAGCTACCCGTCCCAGTGTGTCCAAAAAACGTTTCCTGTCCACCCTTGACCTTTTTTTCCACACCTCCCCCACCCTGTCCATCTCATACGTCCCGAAGTAGCACCTCAGCCAAAACATCTCCGGCACCAGTGGTGCCTGTAGTCACTGGTATGTGGAGTGCACCGGCCACCAGGACAGCCAGTGTGGCACGGAGCCACAGCACAGACAGTCCCCCACCTGTGAAGCATCAGAAGTTGGCCAGTGCCCGGCGGGAAGTGGGAAGACTCCAGCCACCAAAGCCGCTCCCAGGGGTCCCGGTGGGAGTGTGGAGTCAGCTGTGACACCTTACAAGGTGGGTAAGGACCACAAGAATCCCGGCAAGTCTGGGAAGAGCTGCACGGCAGAGAAGACCATCATCATCCCCCCTGGCCAGGAGGCCACCGCCAGTCCCAGCCCAGCTGCCAATGAGGCCACCGCCAGCCCCAGCCCAGCTGCCCAGGAGGCCACCGCCAGCCCAGCTGCCCAGGAGGCCACCGCCAGCCCCAGCCCAGCTGCCAAGGAGGCCACCGCAAGCCCCAGCACAGCTGCCCAGGAGGCCACCGCCAGCCCCTGCCCAGCTGCCCAGGAGGCCACCGCCAGCACCAGCCCCGCTGGGCCATGGAGGACCGCCAGCAAAAGCCTCGCTGGGCCATGAAGGACCACCAGCAAAAGTCCCGCTGGGCCATGAAGGACTGCCAGCAAAAGCCCAGCTGGGCCATGAAGGACCGCCAACTCAAGCACAGCTGAACAGGGCACCGCCAACTCAAGCACTGCTGAACAGGGCACCGCTGTTAGAAATGGGGTCTTTGGTTGACAGTCAGGTTACCCCCTGTTCAAGCAAGGACCCTCACTCTAGTCAGGGTAAAAGAGAATCACCCTCAGCTAACCCCTGCTTACCCCCTTGGTAGCTTGGCAGAGCAGTAGGCTTAACTTCAGAGTGCTAGGTGTAAAGTATTTGTACCAACACACACAGTAACTTAATGAAAACACTACAAAATGACACAACACCAGTTTAGAAAAATAGGAAATATTTATCTAAACAAAACAAGACCAAAACGACAAAAATCCAACATACACAAGTCAAGTTATGAATTTTTAAAGATTAAACTCAAAAATAGCGATTGGAAACAAAAAATGCTTTGATGAGGTGTTAACACGGCGTCATGACGGAGTAGTTCCCAACAAGCCGACACCAGCGGCGCCGGACACGGAGTCGCGTAGACCTCTAAGTACAGTACCTTTGGTGAAGAGTGAAAACAAGCCGATGCGCGAAGTTGGGGATCGTGGCGTCTGTGTGAAACGTTGAATCCGCGTACTTTGAGCGCCGTCGGTCACGACGTGGTGCGGCGACTTCCATGGAGTCGCGGACTTCAGTGAGGCTGCAGCGGCGTTGGGCCTGCGAAGAGCATCGTGTTCCAGCGAAGGTCACGGCGTCGGTTGCAGGCAGTGTCACCGGATTCAGCAGCGGCGTCGGTCCGAAGTCGTCCGAAGTCGATTTCCTTGGATTTCCACCAGCTTTCCTTTCAAGGGCCAAGGGACTGGATAGGGCACCACTTGTCAGAGCAGGAGTCTCTCCAGAGACTCCAGGTGCTGGCAGAGAGAAGTCTTTGCTGTCCCTGAGACTTCAAACAACAGGAGGCAAGCTCTAAATCAAGCCCTTGGAGATTTCTTCACAAGATGGAAGGCACACAAAGTCCAGTCTTTGCCCTCTTACTCTGGCAGAAGCAGCACTGTAGGAAAATATCACAAAGCACAGTCAGAGGCAGGGCAGCACTTCTTCCTCAGCTATTCAGCTCTTCTCCAGGCAGAGGTTCCTCTTGGTTCCAGAAGTGTTTCTCAAGTCTGTAGATTTGGGTGCCCTTCTTATACCCATTTTAGTCTTTGAAGTCACTTTTCTTCAAAGGGGACTCACACCTACTTGTGAAATCCTGCCTTGCCCAGGCAAGGCCTCAAACACACACCAGGGGGTTGGAGTCTGCATTGTCAGAGGCAGGCACAGTCATTTCAGATGAGTGACCACTCCACCCCTCCCTCCTAGCAGAGATGGCTAATTAGGAAATGCAGGTTACACCCCAGCTTCCTTTGTGTCACTGTCTAGTGTGAGGTGAAAAACAACCCAACTGTCAAACTGACCCAGACAGGGAATCCACAAACAAGGCAGAGTCACAGAATGGTTTAAGCAAGAAAATGCTCACTTTCTAAAAGTGTCATTTTCAAACACACAATCTCAAAACCAACTTTACTAAAAGATATATTTTTAAATTGTGAGTTCAGGGACCCCAAACTCCACATGTCCATCTACTCTCTAGGGGAATCTACACTTTAATCATATTTAAAGGTAACCCCCATATTATCCTATGAGAGAGACAGGCCTTGCAACAGTGAAAAACGAAGTTGGCAGTATTTCACTGCCAGGACATATAGACCACATTACTATATGTGCTACCTTATCCATACACTGCACCCTGCCCTTGGGGCTACCTAGGGCCTACCTTAGGGGTGCCTTACATGTTAGAAAAGGGAAGGTTTAGGCCTGACAAGTGGGTACACTTGCCAAGTCGATTTTACAGTGTACAAATACACACAGAGACACTGCAGTGGCAGGTCTGAGACATGATTACAGGGTTACTTGTGTGGGTGGCACAACCAGTGCTGCAGGCCCACTAGTAACATTTGATTTACAGGCCCTGGATACCTCTAGTGCAATTTACTAGGGACCTGACAGTAAAACAAATATGCCAATCATGGAGAACCAATTACATACACATTTTAAACAGGAGCACTTGCACTTTAGCACTGGTTAGCAGTGGTAAAGTGCCCAGATTAATAAAAACAAAATCAGAGTCCAGCACACATCAATAACCTGTGGAACAGAGGCAAAAAGGTAAGGGAGACCACGCCAAGGATGAAAAGTCTAACAACTGCCAACTCAAGCACCGCTGAACAGTGCACCGCCAACTCAAGCACCGCTGAACAAGGCACCGCCAACTCAAGCATCGCTAGCCCATGAGCGGCAGGGGCACTGACGCAACTGGGTCCGTCACTGGGTGAGTGATGCACTTTGGGCACAAGTCCCCCTCCAGAACCAGTGGAGAGATCCATCCACTACCTCTGTCCTTCACAGGATAAAGCACTCTGGGAACCAGTCCCCCTCCAGAACCAGTGGAGAGATCCATCCACTACCTCTGTCCTTCACAGGATAAAGCACTCTGGGCACCAGTCCCCCTCTAGAACCAGTGGAGAGATCCATCCACTACCTCTGTCCCTCACAGGATAAAGCACTCTGGGCACCAGTCCCCCTCCAGAACCAGTGGAGAGATCCATCCACTACCTCTGTCCTTCACAGGATGAAGCACTCTGGGCACCATGCCCCATCCAGAACCAGTGGAGACTGTTATCCACTTGAGAGACTGTGGCTTTGCACTCCCCAGGATTGAACAGTGGGCAAACCACCCACTGTAGAGACTTGAGAGACTGTGGCTTTGCACTCCCCAGGATTGAACAGTGGGCAACAAACCCATTGTAGAGACTTGAGAGACTGTGGCTTTGCACTCCCCAGGATTAAACAGTGGGCATGTGGCCCCCTCGTGGATTTGGCGTTGTGCACTCAAGTGGCTGAGGTGCCCCCACTTTCCCTCCCCCTGAGGTGCCTGTTTTCTTGGTATCTGATGCCCCTGCAGTGTTCTCTCCATCATGGTCGGGGATCTTGTGTGGGCCTCGCCCATACCGTGTGGTCCCAGTGTTCCACGGACACTCGGACTTTCATTGTGCAGTACCTGGACTACTATGCCTGGTATTTATTTTGTACATGGTGTATATATATATATATATATATATATATATGTTTCTGCCTACTTGTTTTTAATATATTCCGAAGGTTACACTCATTTTCTTTGGTCTTTGCATTCTTCCAGGGGGACTGGGGGGGTTGTAACTGTGATGTATTGATATGCATTAGTGTGTGTGTTGTAGTGGGTGAGGGAGGGGTGGAGGTGTTGCGTGTGTGTGTGTCTGTTTTTTGCCTCCCCCCTCCCCTGTGTTGTAGGTGCAGTACTCACCGTGTTCTTCACCGCCGGCGTTCGTGCTCCTGGTAGAGGAGCAGGAAGACTATCGCAAGTAGGATTTGGAGTTCCTGTTCCATGGTTTCCTCGTTCCTCGTGGAGTGTGTAGAGGTGAGCGTTTTTCCTTCAAAATTCCTGTTTCCGCCGTGTTTTTATCTGCGGTGAATCCGCCTGGGAAAAGGTGGCGGATTGGCCTGTCATAATAGTGTGGGCGGTACATTGTCTCCCGCCTGTCTGTTGGCGGTGACTGACGCGCTGTTTGTTTGTACTATCGTGGCGGTCGGAGTGTTAAAGTGGCTGTCTTTTTGGCAGTTTCCGCCACGGTCGTAATTGCAATTTATTTACCGCCGGCCTGTTGGCGGTCTTACAGCCGCTTTAACACCGTCCGCCAGGGTTGTAATGACTACCTTAATGTTTTCTAGCGCATAGAAGCAACTAGCGCTCAAAGGGTTAAAGAAGGTCACTCTGGAAATGTACAATGTCCAGAGTCCAAAGTCCAGAGTTCAGGCCACCCACGAGGTAACACTGTCACACTTACTTTCAGAAGTGTTTCTTGATTCAAGAAAGTGGTCCACAGCACCAGCCAAGGGTTGAGAGGCTCTGGCTTGCCTCATGGGGGTCTGGGACTACAACTCCCACAATGCACCTCTTCAACTTATGGAGTTGCTCCAAACGTCTCCAAACTTCTGGATCTTCTTCCAGAGGTTATTTGTGGGTCCTTGAAGTGTCAACAACTTAAGGTTTCAGAAGCTCTGAGTTTCTCTGTGGAAATTGGGACTACAATTCCGAGAATGCACCTGGTCAGAATCTTCAAATGGCCACTGGATGCTGGTCAGCTGAGTTCTCCTTGCAGGACTTGATGCAGGAGACTCTGGGCAGCTCCTTTGTACCTGTAGCATACAGGGAGTCACTTCTTGAAGCAGTAGAAGACAGGCAAAGTCCTTTTAGTGGTGAAGCCAAAGTGTGCAGCTGGTGCAGTCATTCAGAGTAGTGTTCGGGTGCAGGTCAGGGGTCCAGCAGGGCAGTCCTTCTTCTTTGTTGTCTTGTTCCTTGTAGGGATCTGAGGTGTGGGTGCAGCTCTGCCACATTTATCCTTGCTCCTGGGTGGAAAGCAAGGGGCCCTGGTTATCCAATCACACACAGGCTCCTTCCCCCTTTGATGACCACTTATTGGGAAGTGTGGCAAAAACCAATCCCAGGGAGCAACATTCTTCAAAAATCTAACATGGCTGAAAGTGATTTTTGGAGGTTAGATCTGGCTGAGCCCACCCACTGGTGTGGCTAAAAATCCTAAACACACCCCTCTTCTGTCCTCTCCTAATCTAATCAAGAGGACACCTAATTGTCTGGGGTTGGAGGATGTGAGGGAGGTGCTGTGCTGCTCCAAATATCCTTCCCTGTCTTTGAAGACCAGTTTGTCTGCCCTCCCCCATCCTGCTTCACCATCTGCTGAGGCAGATCTCCTCACCCAGGCACATCCTTTGTGTTCAGCCCAGGCCACTTCACACTTCATCAAGGCGGCGTGGCCAGGCTACCGAAGGCTGGCCAATCAGATAAGGGCACTATAGAGCTGAAGTTGGCAACTTTCAGGTAGAGTTTTAAAAGTCTTTATCTGAACTAGTTACATTAAATCCAACAATTGCAAGTTGTGGGATTTATTATAACAGTTAATGTGATGTCAAACTCAAGGTACCTGGCACTTGTGGGGTCTTTGTTAAGTAAAATCAAGTCTCCCCATTTTAACCTATGGAGGCCATTCACTACAGTGAGGGAAAAACTAATGTGGCTATTTTACCTTACCAGGGCTTATAATTTTTTTTTATATGATCCCTGCTTATAGTTACATAGCATCCAACCCTAGGGGCACATAGGGCACACTTTAGGGGGATTTATATGTAAAAATAAGGTAGTTTAAGACTTTAGAAGTACTTTTAAATCCAAAGTAGATTTTGCATTTAACTTTAGTTTAAAAGCAGCCAGCAAGGCAGGCCTGCCTTTAAAATTACCCTGGGCACCTCAGCAGAGCACATATGGGTGCCCTACCTATGCTGGGGTCCCAAAAACCTACATGCCCTACCATATTCTAGGGACGTGTAGGTAG
Source organism: Pleurodeles waltl (assembly GCF_031143425.1). Lineage (NCBI taxonomy): Eukaryota > Metazoa > Chordata > Amphibia > Caudata > Salamandridae > Pleurodeles > Pleurodeles waltl. The sequence continues at coordinate 554,568,548 of NC_090445.1, forward strand.
GTTGACATAGCCAATTATAATTAGCCTAATTTGCATACTCATTTTATACAGAGCACAGGCCCTGGGATTGGTTAGCAGTACCCAGGGCTCCATCAGAGTCGGGAAAACACCAGAAAAAGTGAAAAATGGGGGGAAAAAAGTTAGGGGGCCCCTGCAATCAGCCCTATTTTCTCACATTCAGCAATTGTAGAGGCAGCTTCAAAGGTATGAAAGTGACAGGTGTTTGTATCTACTGGATCATGCTAAAGGTTATGCAACATGTACATTTAGACAAATATTACTTCTCCTCCTGCCTCAGGGAAACCCCTTTACTTGAGTTTTTGTTTTAATGGTGCCTACCAGCTTACCCTTATCACAACAGGTTATGCCCCCATGGTAGGACAGGTTGAAAATACGATTAAACAATTAAATCATATGGAGAATACCTTTTACTTGTTAAGCACCTCATAAACCCTTTAGCAGAGAGACAGCTCCTGTCTGAAATGAGGGAGGAATGCCATATTACAAAGGTTAAGAAATTAGCAATTGTAGGTAAAGTCTTGTGTCAGTACTCAAAGCTTTGCCTCAGCACAGAGCACCATGATACTTGTTTTGCAGCTTTATGTAACATGAGGCTCAGTTTTAGCTCATCTAAACCTTCTATTCAAGTACAGGTTAAGAGCCAATATACCAGCTTGAGAGATGGAACCTGGTGGACTGTAACCCATGAACCACCTGTGTAGTGTTAGAAATGGGGTCTTTGGTTGGCAGTCAGGTTACCCCCTGTCCAAGCAAGGACCCTCACTCTAGTCAGGGTAAAAATGACTCACCCTCAGCTAACCCCTGTTTACCCCCTTGGTAGCTTGGCACGAGCAGTAGGCTTAACTTCAGAGTGCTAATTGTAAAGTATTTGTACCATCACACACAGTAACTTAATGAAAACACTACAAAATGACACAACACAGGTTTAGAAAAACAGGAAATATTTATCTAAACAAGACAAGACCAAAACAACAAAAATCCACAATACACAAGTCAAGTTATCACTAAAAATGCAAAAGGAGTCTTCATGTAATTTTAAACACAAAGCTAACACTGTTAGCGTGAGAATGTACCTTGGGTATGTCAAAAATAACCCAGCATGGGCAAGTATGTGTCAAAAAGGGCTTTCAATGCATCAGTTTCTCCTTCATTCGGGTCGGCGTGTGCCATTTCTTCTCTCTGCAGGAGAGCAATGCGTCGATCCGGTCAGCACTCTCGGGTCCGGACAGGCCTTGTGTTGTTTTTACATGCCCAGCGGTGTTTGCGTCAGAAATTCAGCTGCATGATGGTACAAAAACCACGCCGGGCTGGTTGTGATCTCCACACCCTCCGTCAGCGATGATGCGCGTTGTTTCTCCAGCCGTGGGCATCGATCTTCCGGTTGTGTTGTAGGCGAGTGTTGATTTTTTAGCCGCGAAGCCGGCAGCACGTTGATTTTTCAGACGCAGATGGGAGCTGCATGGATCTTTTCCCCGCAATGCCGGCCTGTGTGTGGATTTCTCACTCTTGGGCTGACAGCTTCTCTTGTTAGGGTCCCAGGAACTGGATGGGCACCACTTGGCAGAGTAGGAGTCTCTCCAGAAGCTCCAGGTGCTGGCAGAGAGAAGTCTTTGCTGTCCCTGTGACTTCAAACAACAGGAGGCAAGCTCTAAATCAAGCCCTTGGAGATTGTCACAAGAAGGATGGCAACACAAAGTCCAGTCTTTGTCCTCTAGCACAGACAGAAGCAGGAACTGCAGGATAGCTCCACAAAGCACAGTCACATGCAGGGCAGCTCTTCTTCCTCAGCTCTCCAGCTCTTCTCCAGGCAGAGGTTCTTCTTGGTCTCCAGAAGTGTTCTAAAGTCTGTGGTTTTGGGTGCCCTTCTTATACTCTTTTTGCTCTTTGAAGTAGGCCTACTTCAAAGGAAAGTCTCTCTTGTTTGTGAAATCCTGCCTTGCCCAGGCCAGGCCCCAGACACACACCAGGGGGTTGGAGACTGCATTGTGGGAGGGCAGGCACAGCCCTTTCAGGTGTGAGTGACCACTCCTCCCCTCCCTTCTAACACAGATGGCTCATCAGGAAATGCAGAGTACACCCCAGCTCCCGTTGTGTCACTGTCTAGTGAGAGGTGCAACCAGCCCAACTGTCAAACTGACCCAGACAGGGAATCCACAAACAGGCAGAGTCACAGAAATGGTTTAAGCAAGAAAATGCTCACTTTCTAAAAGTAGCATTTTCAAACACACAATCTTAAAATCAACTTTACTAAAAGATGTATTTTTAAATTGTGAGCTCAGAGACCCCAAATTACGTATGTCTACCCACTTCCAAAGGGAACCTACACTTTAATCATATGTAAAGGTAGCCCCATGTTAACCTATAAGAGGGACAGGCCTTGCAACAGTGAAAAACAAATTTAGCAATATTTCACGGCCAGGACATATAAAACACATTAGTATATGTCCTACCTTAACCTATACAATGCACCCTGCCCTTGGGGCTACCTAGGGCCTACCTTAAGGGCGCCTTGGTCGAATTTACAGCTAAAACTGCACACACAGACGCTGCAGTGGCAGGTCTGATACATGATTACAGGGCTTCTAAGGTGGGTGGCACAACCAGTGCTGCAGGCCCACTAGTAGCATTTGGTTTACAGGCCCAGGGCACCTCTAGTGCACTTTACTAGGGACTTACTAGTGAATCAAATATGCCAATTATGGATAAACTAATTAATCAAACAATTTACATAGAGAGCATATGCAGTTTAGGACTGGTTAGCAGTGGTAAAGTGCTCAGAGTTCAAATGCCAACAGCAACAAGTCATAAGAAATAGGAGGCAGGAGGCAAAATGATTGGGGATGACCCTGCATGGGCAAAAAAGTCCAACACGACCCCCTACCAGCCTAAAGCCAGGTGAGAACGAGCAATACCTTGATGTACTTCCCTGATTCGGGCGATAGAACAGAGACCCAGGCCCACTACAGCAGGGGCATGTTCCAGTTCTATGCCTTCCTGACTCCAGTTGGATCCCTCTGTCCATACTCTCAGGGTCCACTAAGCTAACCCATGGGGAACCCTCCTCCTCATCTGCAGATACCATCTGTGTAGCACCTAACTTTACTTTGCTCACAGAGGTATCCCAGGGGGGTAGATAGCACTACCAGGGTCAACACAGTGGTGTTGCCTACTCCACCCCCGGGCTGTGACTCTCGTCCCCCCCCCAGGGGCAATTCTGTCCACGAGGACAGCAAGCCACAGTGACCCCTGACAACTGTCAGAGATGAGAGCCCGACCTCAGGCCTCTCAAACCACTGTGACTGTGGAGAGTGGGAGGCGGTAGCCCCAGGTGCCTGCCACCCTTTGACCACCCTCCCTTCCTCCAGGTCAAGGATGATAACCTGGTCAAGGATGATAGCCCCTCTGTGGCTCTGTACCCTCCCTCCAGGAGCAGCACCCCCAGAGTCAAAAATTGTCAGGGTGCTTGTAGAAGCACTTCTGTACAATTCTTCCACCAGAGCAGGGATGTTAACCTGCAACTGGTTCTCCAACCTGGGGTCTGTACATTCAGGTTGGACCAGGGCCAGGGGAGAGGCTTCCCTCCCCCTGCCCTCCCCCTGCCCTTCCTTCTGGGGTCCTGCACCCTCCAACTAGGAGTGCCCCCCCAGAAGGCAACATGGTAGAGGCACTGTTAGCACTACCTCATCCACCAGGTAAGGGGGGACATCCTGAACCTGGCCTTTCAATCCAGGGTCTGTACCCTTAGATTGAACTGGGGTCCGGGGTGAGTCGCCCCCTCCCTTACCCCTACTTCCAGGGTTCTGCACCCCCCCCCCTTCAGGGAGAGTACCCCTAGAAATCACACCGGGAGGTGATTGGGCCAACTGCCTCCCTTCAGGTCAGGGTTTACCCCCTGCATCTGATCCTCCAGTCTAGGGTCTGTACACTTAGACTGGCCCACTATCTGGAAACCCAGGACTTCCTGGGGGGCACACCTACCCCCATCAGGTCAGAGTTTACCCCCTGAACCTGATCATTCAACCCAGAGTCACCACCCTGTGGTTGAACCATTGACTGGCACACCAGGACTTCCTTGGGGTCACACCTACCCCCCACAAGGGACACAATGTCCCCAAGGGCCAACCAAGAGTCTGGCTGGCGCAGGCCTCCTGACATCTGCCCATCTGATAGAGACTGGATTCCCCCAACCCAGAAATGGTCTCACCAAGGTCATTCCTAGGAGGCTCTGCTCTCAGAGCTGACCCCTGACCCTCCAGGTTCTCCACTGGGGTCCGCAACCCCCTCTCAACCCTCTGTCTGGACTTCTGCAACCCCTCACTAGCAGTGGTACTGCCAGACACCAGAACTGGTGAGGCGCTGGCTACAGCTGCCCCCACCCCCAAGTTCTCCTGACACTGTGGGCTCTCCCTCAGCAGATGGCCCTACGGTACAGGCTAGGCTTCCCTCCTGGTATTCCCTCATGGAACCCTCCAGGACCTGGGACTGGATCTTGGGCACATTGGGCCTCAGCCCATCCCCATTCCCTCTCCTCTGAGACTGGACATGGGGTCCCTCACCCATCCCACTACACTGGGACCTACCTGGCACACTGCAATCCTTCCCTACCTCACCTGGTTGGGAAATACCTAGACCACTCCCCTCAGGAGCACCCCCAAATGCCTCTTCAGACTTTCTGGTACTCACCCAGAGTCTGCCTCCTGTGTAAGTTCCCTGGTGTCAGAGAACTCACACTCCACCTGGTGTTGGTGTAGCTCTGGAAAATAAGGACTAGACATATGCTCTCCAGCAATTACATCACTCAGCCCCTCACATGAATTAACCAAAGTACCCTTCACCCAACCATCCAGTGACTCAGCTTTGCAAAAGCACCTCACATCACCCTCCTGAGACTGGTGAGACAGTACCTGACTGTCCTGACACTCAACCCACTCTCTTCTGGGATGTCTTCACACTCCATAACCAGGACTTCTACCTGAGGGGAACCCCTCTCCCTTTCACTCTCACCTAGAGTCAGTAGAGTGTCTCTCCCGCCAGTAGGAATATGACTCCACATGCCAGTTCCCCAATCCACCTTAGGGGCCCTGCGCATCATTTGAGCTACCTCATACCCCTGAACCTCCTGGTATTTGTTACCTCCCTCCTTCAAGTAAGGCACCACATCTCTGGGCAAGTGCACTTCTTCAGCTGCACTGTATAAAGAATTGTTGCTGCCACCATTCCAGCTGGACTCAGCCCTCATGACTTCCAGCTCCTTCAGTTTTAGCTCAAAAGCCCAAATCATCTTTTTCACCTCTAAGGCCATCCGCATTTTCTCTAGCTCCCTCTGGTGCTCCCTCTCTGCCTGTCTGTCTTGCAATTCTTCAGGAGTGAGACCCTTAGATGAGACACTGCTACCTATCCTGGAAACCCTCCCCTCAGGCGTAACAGGTACCTTCACTACACCACTGTGCAGACTCTGCACTTCCTTATCCTCTGAGTGCCCCCCAGCCTCCTTGACTCTCACCTAGGCCCTCAGTGCCTTTTGCAGCTCCCCCTTCCGGGTGGAGCTCTTAACGGGACAGGCAAGATCTTTACAGAACTGTTTCACCTGAACAACTGAGTACCTCCTCAGTTTCCCTAATTCAAACACCGCTCCATCTGTTGCATCTTCAGATTGAGACATGACTGCAACAAGTGCAAAGTTCCAAAATCAACAAAGAGGTCACCAAAAATATGGAAGTAGAACAAAAAGGAGTCCCAAAGAAAAAAAGTAAAATCGTAAGACAAGTAGGATGTGGTCAGGTAGTGGTCTGAACTCAAACAATAGTGTACACTTAATCACTGTATGACAGTACAAATACAAGTCTAATCCCAACCACTGATCACCACTGTTAGAAATGGGGTCCTTGGTTGGCAGTCAGGTTACTCCCTGTCCAAGCAAGGACCCTCACTCTAGTCAGTGTAAAAGAGAATCACCCTCAGCTAACCTCTGCTTAACCCCTTGGTAGCTTGGCACGAGCAGTAGGCTTAACTTCAGAGTGCTAGGTGTAAAGTATTTGTACCAACACACACAGTAACCTAATAAAAACACTACAAAATGACACAACACAGGTTTAGAAAAATAGGAAATATTTATCTAAACAAGACAAGACCAAAACAACAAAAATCCACAATACACAAGTCAAGTTATCACTAAAAATACAAAAACAGTCTTCATGTAATTTTAAAGACAACGCTAACACTGTTAGCGTAAAATTGTACCTTGGGTGCGTCAAAAATATCCCAGCATGGGGGAGTGTGTCTCAAAAAGGACTTGTGATGCGTCGATTTCACTCATGAGCAAGACCTTGTGTCGTTTCTCCTTTAGTTGGGTCGGCGTGTGTTGTTTCTTCTCTCCGCAGGAGAGCGATGCATCGATCCGGTCAGCACTCTCGGGTCCGGGCAGGCCTTGCGTCATTTTTACATTCCCAGTGGTGTTTGCTTCAGAAATTCAGCTGTACGGTGGTCCAAAAACCACGCAGCGCGGGTTGCGATCTCACCACCCTCCGTCAGCGATGCTGCACGTAGTTTCTCCATCCGCGGGCATTGATCTTCCGGTTGCGTTGCAATCGAGCGTCGATTTTTCAGCCACGAAGCCAGCGGTGCGTAGATTTTTCAGACGCAGATCAGAGTTGCGTCGATTTTCTTTCCTGCACGGTGGTCTGAGCGTGAATGTCTCACTTTTGGGGTGCCAGCGTCTCTTCTCAGGGTCCCAGGAACTGAATGGGTACCACTTGGCGGAGTAGGAGTCTCTCCAGAAGCTCCAGGTGCTGCCAGAGAGAAGTCTTTGCTGTCCCTGAGACTTCAAACAACAGGAGGCAAGCTCTAAATCAAGCCTTTGGAGATCTCACAAGAAGAAAGGCAACACAAAGTCCAGTCTTTGTCCTCTAACACAGGCAGAAGCAGCAACTGTAGGATAGCTCCACAAAGCACAGGCAGGTCAGTTCTTCTTCCTCAGCTCTTCAGCTGCTCTTCTCCAGGCAGAGATTCCTCTTGGTTTCTAGAAGTGTTCTAAACTCTGTGGTTTTGGGTGCCCTTTTTATACCCATTTTGCCCTTTGAAGTAGGCCTACTTCAAAGGAAAGTCTCTCTTGTTTGTGAAATCCTGCCTTGCCCAGGCCAGGTCCCAAACACACACCAGGGGGTTGGAGACTGCATTGTGTGAGGGCAGGCCCAGCCCTTTCAGGTGTGAGTGACCATTCCTCCCCTCCCTTCTAGCACAGATGGCTCATAGGAAATGCAGACTACACCCCAGCTCCCGTTGTGTCACTGTCTAGTAAGAGGTGCAACCAGCCCAACTGTGAAACTGACCTAGGCAGGGAATTCACAAACGGACAGAGTCACAGAAATGGTTTAAGCAAGAAAATGCTCACTTCATAAAAGTATTGTTTTCAAACACACAATCTTAAAATCAACTTTACTAAAATATGTATTTTTAAATTGTGAGCTGAGAGACCTCAAACTCCACATATCTATCCGCTCCCAAAGGAAATCTACACTTTAATCATATTTAAAGGTAGTGCTCATGTTAACCTATGAGAGGGACAGACCTTGCAACAGTAAAAAACGAATTTAGCAATATTTCACTGCCAGGACATATAAAACACATTACTATGGGGGTCATTATAACTCTGGCGGTCAAAGACCGCTAGGGCTGTTTTGGCGATTGCACCGCCAACAGGCTGGCGGTGCAATCGTGTGTAATTTGACCACGGCAGAAGCGCCGCGGTCGCACCGCCAGGACCGGCAGTTTACCGCCACGGTGGTCCCGGCGGGAGTAATCCTCTAGGGCAGCGCTGCTTGCAGCACTGCCCAGGGGATTACGAGTCCCCCTACCACCAGCCTTTTCGCGGTGGTTTGAACCGCCAGGAAAATGCTGGCGGTAGGGGGAGTCGTGGGGCCACTGGCATGGGCAGTGCAAGGGCCCCCTGACAGGGCCCTGTGCAGCTTTTCACTGTCTGCTATGCAGACAGTGAAAAGCGCGACGGGTGCAACTGCACCTGTCGCACGGCCGCAACACCGCCGGCTCCATTTGGAGCCAGCTCCTGTGTTGGGGCCAAGATCCCCGCTGGGCATGGGGGCAGAAACCAGGTTTCTGCCTGCTGGCCCAGCGGGGATCTCCTGATGGCCGCGGCGGGAGTGCGGCCGCGGGGCGGTCCAATCGTGGCGGGCAGGGCCTATATGACCTACTTAACCATACACTGCACCCTGCCCTTGGGGCTACCTAGGGCCTACCCTAGGGGTGCCTCACATGTAAAAAAAGGGAAGGTTTAGGCCTAGCAAGTGGGTACACTTGCCAGGTCAAATTTACAGTTAAAACTGCACACACAGACACTGCAGTGGCAGGTCTGAGACATGATTACCGGGCTACTAAGGTGGGTGGCACAACCAGTGCTGCAGGCCCACTACTAGCATTTGGGTTACAGGCCCTGGGCACCTCTAGTGCACCTTACTAGGGATTTACTAGTAAACCAAATATGCCAATCATGGATAAACCAATTAACCATACAGTTCACACAGAGAGCATATGCACTTTAGCACTGGTTAGCAGTGGTAAAATTCTCAGAGTTCAAAAGCCAACAGAAGTAGGTCAGAAAAAATAGGAGGCAGGAGTGTCACAGTCACCAGATCCTCAGGGTCTGTGCACGTTCCCAACATGTCCACCACTGAACAGCTCCAAGACTCTGATAGATAAATCACAGAGACTGAGAGAGTTCAAGAGGGGAAGAGGGGATTAGGAAGGGAACAGCTGGGAAGGAGTCCTGTAATAAGAAAAAGGTTAGAACACACAATATGAAAATTATATCTCCTGAAATCAATACTAGACTATGATTCTAAGCCTAGTCACTCTTCAAACATGAACAATCTAAGAGTTAAGTTTAAAATTACTAAGTTTTAAGATGGCCGAATACCTGTAAGGGAATCAAGATGGATTAAATGAAAACTTTCTTATTTAAGTACTTTCCTTTACATGAGAATCAGAACAACATTCTGACTCAATTTTAAACCAGTCATATAAATTCTGTTTTGAGAATGTATACTAGGACCATACAATATTGCATCTAAAAACTCTGATCTTCTGTGTACTCTTAAAATGTTTCAACACAAATTGCACATATTGTATATTTATATATATATTTATATAGTAAACACCATAAAAGGATTGTGCACCATGAATAACACAATATAGATTCAGGAAAAACAAATCACATAACTTGTCAACTCGAATATTACATGATAAATATCTTAGAATAGTGGCATACAATAAACAACATGAATTAAACTCGAGGAGAGAATCGTGCGTCTTGCCGATTCGAGTGTCACCATGTAAAAAGCCAAGAAATGGTAGTACACAATGAATATCAAAGTCAAATCATCATTAAACGAATTGCGCGTCTTGCCGATTCGTAAACCACAATGAAAATGCCAAGAAATAACAGCTCACAATGAATAACAAGATCAAAGTACAATTAAACGAATCACGCGTCTTTTGCCGATTCTTAAGCCACCATGTAAATGTAAAGAAATGGTAGCGTGCAATGAATAACAACGTTAAAACACCATAAAACGAATCGCGCGTCTTGCCGATTCTTAAGTCACCATGCAAATGTCAAGAAATAGTAGCACGCAATGGACCACAATGTTTAAACACCATAAAACGATTTGCGCGTCTTGCTGATTCTTAAGCCACCATGTCAATGTCAAGAAATGGTAGCACGCGATGAATAACAAAGTCAAACATTTATTAAACAAATCGCGCGTCTTGCCTATTTGTAAACTACCATATAAATGTCAAGAAATGGTAGCACGCAAGTAATCTGTTACTCATTTAAGAATTAAATCAAGAATATGAAAATTCTCAATAACGGTGTCAGGACAGTCCAACCACCGTCTTACCGCCTGGAGCAATGATCACCAATGAAGAATGAAAGTCAGATGTCTGGAAGATCAAATGGGCCACCGGGACAGGAGCTCAGGAAGTAGCTGCTGCTCTGCACCGGGACCTCTGAATAGAGAGCACTTGGAGCTGGGCTGGCTCCTTTTTATAGAGTCTTGGCCCAGCCCACAACCACACCCAGGCATGTTGCAGGGAAAGTCTCTAGAAGGCCCCGGAAAGGGACCACACCCTAACACACTCTGAAAGCCTGCAGCAATACATTGCAAATGAACAGTATTTGTAAGCACATAAAAAATAAGTCTTCAGGATTGAACTATGCAATGCAAAAGGTTAAACAACAACATATCAGCACAATGCATAAATTACGTTGTTTTGAGAGTGCTGGGTTTTTGCATTCTAGTCGCCAATAGAGCGCGCACTGCCCTGGTGTTGACAACTAGATTATGTTTTACATTAAAGTATTTTTTTATGTTTTAGTTTCAATACATATATTTATATACATAGTATATTGTTTGTGTGCATCTCTTAAATATTTTTTTTAAATATTTTGAAATTATTCTTTTTTGTGGGTTGACGGGTTTTAGAGGAGTAGGGTGGGAAGTATTTTAAATGGATACATTTCTTAGCGTGTTAATTGAGCAATTATTTTTTATTCTTTAATTAATTTGTTAATCATCATATTTAAGTTATATTTGGGGGACATTTTATGAGTGAATTGTTAAATATTGTATTCTTTCTGTTAGTTCTGTTAATATTTATTTTAAATTCTCTGTTGTTTCTGTTTATTATGTTTGTGAAATTATGAAAATTATTTTTTAATTTGTTAATGGGTTGTTAGGCCTGTAGGAATATAGGGAGGAAGTGTTGTTTGTTTTGCAGTTTTATATAGCACAAACTTGACCCGAAGGTATTGGAGCGCTTTAAATGAGCACCACAAGGACACAATAATTTTTGGTAGGCACAGAGATTTTAAGGGGCCTAAATACGAGTTTGACGGTCCATGAACTGCCATGGTGGCAGGAGTGGTCTGACCGCCACAGTTTTGGCGGTCTGACCACGGTATTACTATACATGCAATTACATAGATAAAAGGCCCGTGCGGTCTCGCCCACCCCGCTAGCAAATCTAGACTGCAGTGTTGGCAAGATAGGCCAATGCATTTATTGGAGGGCAAACCGTCAGTGCAACTGCCATCCCAGTCACAATGTTGCTTTCCCATGACGGGACCGTGGCGGTCCAGTCACCACATTTGAGCTGGTGGAATATCAGGCTGATTCTCACCTGTAGGCAGTCTCACAAATCCGTTGCCACCACGGAGTCAATCCTACATGCCCTGCCGAGGCTCCTGCTGCTCAATGGTGCACAAAATTGGCATTGTTGTAGATGCAACAGACGGTAAGTCAAACACTAACCATTTTCTCCAACTCCACAGCAACTCAATGAGCTGTCATTGACCTAGTATATGGGCTGTGCTCGGTGCAGCAAATGTATTTCGTGTGCCCCAGTACAGAGTTGTACACAACATATGTCCCACCACAGCCCCCAGGTGTCCCCTTTGGCCAGGTCTCTGGCACTGCACAACCACACTACAGAATTTGAGATGCCCAGTTTCAGGGATAGTGATGTGTTCATAACATTGTGTCACACAACAGTAAATCCACATCAATATCACACCTGCAAATTGAAGTGACACCATCACATTGTACACATGCCATGGCCGGACATGACAGAACACATACATCTGTATGGATATGTGATTGAACCCAAAGACACCTTCCCTGCAAAATCCTTTAATGGACTTGTCGCATAGGCTCTCATTATCCTAATGAGACTACTGGATTTGGCCGGCAGAATCACTTGCACTGTGGGAGACTGAGTCTGAACCCACTACAGGTGACACCTGTCAGCCCAATCCGGGTTTTGTTTGGGCTAACTTGCAGTGCCTCATTTCCACACAAGAGCAGGGATGATTGGGCAGCCGAGCACATGACACAATTGATTAATCAGGGAAATCGTGGTCACTCAGATTACATCTGTTTCTCTCAGTTACATTAGTCTCACATATACAAGGACAATCAGAGGCAGAATATATTTCAATAAGGTTTTATTGAAGCAACTTCATCTTAGATAATAAAGCATGTACTGCAATAACTAGGACTATAAAGCATGGCAGGATTAAAATTGTGACAAGGAGAGTGAAGCATAAAAATAACGCTATCATATTGTCACTAGAATTGTTAAAATAACTCCTACCTAGGCTATGTTAGGTCACAGCATGTTATGCTCTAGTTGTGCCCTGCAGGTTCCCCTGGGAAGATATCATCCCTCATACCTAAGCAAGATGCCTGTAGTCTATATAAGCAGCTGTAGCAAAGCACTCAGCAATCAGCATACAGTCATTGTCATCTGGATGGAATCTCCCTCTAACGTAAATGGGTCAAAGTAGTGTTTTTATAAAACAGCTGATGTTCCAAGAAAGGAACCTTACGTAAGAGTGTGTATGTTTCTATAAACACTAAAGACAAAGCCTTACCACATTTGCTGGCAACCTATCTTACTGCAGCCTTGAGAAAAGCACAGAGTGAAAAAAATGTCTTGTTTAAGAACACAGTGCTGGCCTAGGCAAAGAACAGCAAGACATAGAAAATAAAAGAAGACCACAAATGTGGCTATTGTTAAAAAAATAAAAGAAGCTGAATAAAATACATCTAGGGTAAAGTGCACAGTGGCAGGCCTAGTTCACTAAAATAACGTGTATGAAGCTGTAACTAAAATGGCTACACAACAGACTCGCATATATAACCAACATTGCAAGAAAATATAAGGTAAATAGGATGCAAAATAATTTTTGTGACATTCTCCCAAAGCACACAATGTCAAACATTCCTCCAGAATAAGTATGGTGGCATTAGGGGAACCCCAGAAAGGCTGCTGCCCCATGACACATTTCACTTTGCAAATGCCTCAAAAACACTAACTGCTCAGGAACTGTGGCATGATGAATATCAGGCAAGACCAACAGCATAACCAAGTGCCATACCCATGTGACAAATGTATAAGTGGAAGTATAGAAAGCAAACACACCTGTAACAGCATGGCTCACACATTTAGATAAAGTAGGTGTAAGGTACACACATTAAAATGGGCATATCCATTCAATTGTATCAGAAGGTAGCACAATTGAAAACCCTCCATGTGTGGACAAACATATCTCTAGCTCGCACACATTAAGCAAAACTCATATCTACATCAGGGGGAGAAGTGTAACCTAATAGGTGTTGACAATGGCCAAGCCAATAAGAAATACTCAATGATCACCCTTGGGTGGGGTTTCTGATGGTTGTTTGGCTTTGAGAAGGGTGAGCTTCACTTTGGGAGGGATTAGTTTCTTCTTGAGTTTCTGTGGGGTATGGCAGGGTCTGGGGAGCAGGTGCCACAGGGGAAGATTCGGACGTGGAAGGGACAGATTGGAATGTGGTCTGGGTCCTTTTTGCTTGCGGGGGGTTGGTTCCACAGGGGTAAGGGCAAGGGCAAACATAAAACTTTCTTTGGGAAAATGGGGAGGGTGTACAGGGGGGATCAGGGGTTGGGAGGCTGAGAAGGTGTCTGTGTCAGGTGTAGATTTGGGTGGTTTGGGTGTTGGTGGCACTGGTGTGTATGTGTGTGTCTGAAGTATGTTTGTGTTAATTGCTGTCTGTTGCATGTGTGAGTATGGGTGTTTGCATCTCTTGGTGGGCTGTGATGTGGATGTGATAGGTATCGTGGGAGTCATGGATGTATCTGTGTGGGTGGAGTGGTATCTGGAGGTATGGTAGATGTGGTGGCTGTGTTTGTGCATCTTGGGGTGGTGTCTAGGGGTATGGTGGATGTGGTGTTTGTGTCTGTGGGTGTTGGGATGGTGCCTGTGGGTATGGTGGACGTGGTCGTGGTTGTCAGTGGGGGGAGTCACTTGAGGGCTTGTGTACTTGTGTATCTTGTTTTGTTTGTGTTTATGTGTGCTGCTTGTGGCTGTTGAGGTGTGTACCTGCATATGTGTGAGTGTACTTTGGACAGGTATGGGAATAGGGAAATTGGTTGGGAAAGAGGAAGGTGGTGGTGGAGATGGGGGTGGAAGGCTTCCATGAGGGAGGAGGCCATTGCCTGAAAAGATCTCTGTAGGCTAGAAGTAGCACTGTGAATGTCTTTCAGGTATGCAACTATCTGTTGGAACTGGGTGCCCTGAACCTGTATGGCATTCAGAATGGCAGTCTGACCCACACAGATGCTCCTCTGGTGGTCAATATTCTCCTCATTCAGGACAGCAGGGATAACAGGGGCAGGGGGTGAGATGCCTGGCACAAAGGAGAAGGATTCTCTATTAGGGGAGCAGGCCCGTCCAACTGGGCGGGGAGCAACAGGGAGGGGGAGATGGACTGTGGGTGGCTCACATGGATAAAGCAGGTGTAGGTCCTCAGTGTTCCACCACACTAGGGAGTGTCCACTGGAGGGTGACTCCAGTGTCGAATGTCTTGTGACCGGGGGTACCGTGGACAGCTGCTTCCCCACTTATGTTGGCCTGTCTCCACTTGCATGTGATGAAGCTGAAATGACAAAGACAAATAGGGTCAGTCCATGGGCTAGAACACACTTGAACAACAGCTATGTTCACAAACCATTACCATAATGTACAGTAGCCCACAGCCACAAGGTCCTCCAAAGTGACTCCAACATTTGCCACACCACATGCATGCATGCTACATGAATTGTAAACATCTGCACACAGGAAAATCGGAATCACAGACAACTTCAATGGCGTGAGTGAAGTTATCCAATCACAATACCCATGGATCAAGTAGGAGACCTTGTCACCTTGAATTGTTTGGCTTCTGTAGTACCCCTCAATTACCAATGGTGGGAGTCATCTATGCAGTGGCCAGTACCAACCACAGCAGACACAGCCATGGTCTAACCTTGTTGCCTGTGGTGGTCGCGGGCCAATGGCTGTGGTGTTCAGCAGTGATTACCACTTACGTGGCATTCCAGTATGCCACATTTTGTAAAATCAGTTACTTGACTCCTGACACTGCTGCCAGCAACACCTACACCACAACAGCTGCTGTGTGCCACCTCTGGGAACAATTATGCCACAACCAGCAGGTGAAAGGGTCCATGCTTCTCTCTAGAGGACCTGGAGAGGCTTGTGGATGAGGTCCTTCCCCAGTATGGTCAGCTCTATGGCTCACCACAGGAGCAGGTAAATACCTCATAGGCACAATTGACTCTTTCAACGCCATGCTTTACCTCCTCACAGGCTACAATGTGCCCCTGTGTGCCGGCTAGACTTTTTGTATGCCTGTTGATACACTGTGTGTGGCATCAATGGGATGTACATGTTGCAGGCTTTAGAGACCAGTAGTTAATGTTTTGGACATTCACATTCTGTTGTGTGATGTTTTTTCGAGGCCCTAGATCCTCTTTGTGTTGGATGCAAATAACTGGGCAAGGAGGCTTTATTGCCATGCAATGACATTTCTTTGTTTTTGATGGTTGTAAATGTCAGACAACATTTATGTGCATGACAGCATATGCTGTGTATGCATCTTGTCTGAGTCATTTGAGAATCTTATAAGCAATGTCTATTGTGCCACAGAATTTTCACCCCACATCTGGCCTTGACAACTTGTTGTCTGGAAAGCATATCAAGTCTCACTGTACTCTTCAGGTTACCACACAGGACACATTGATGATGGCCCATGATGTACTATCATGCATGGATGTGAGAGAAATATGAGTGTCATTTAGGTTCTGTATGCTCAGCCTGCTGAGTCGAGAGCCCACCAAATGTATCTCACAGTATGGGACATACTCCAGGCTGTGGGAGAGTCACTGTGGCTATGCAACTGTGGTACTGTGCCCACTCCCTGTAGACCTGCAGATCCTGTAATGTGGTCAATCTGAGGCTTTAGTGGCAAAACGTGCTCTGAATGCCTCAGTCCATTAACTAGATTAGGAATGGGTACTGAGGTGAATCCCTGAACTAGTCCATATGTGCATTTTGCACCATTGTAAATGTGTGTCTTCGACTCATGACAAGCCTCTTACTCCAACAGCTCTGTTGTCATCTTCACATAAGTCATATTTGTCCAGTACAGAGGTATTTCACAATTCACAAACCCACAGTGCAGATACTGTGTAGATTCCAGGGAGGCCATGAGATGTGACTCAGTAGCTTTGTTACATAGCAGAAATTGAACCAAACATACCTTTGTATGTTGGATGCCATCTTTGTAGATTTGCTGCATATGTTCAAATGTGTATTCTGTGGTACAGGTACATACCACAGAATGCCACCCTGAACTGGCATAGGCCTACATTTGGTAGGCCACATGGCCATACATTCAGAGGGTAGAGACTTTCTGTGCCCACCATGACAGCCATTACATTGTCACTCAAGTCTTTGGGTGACGTCTGTACTGTAGTAGTTGCCTGTTGGGACTGTATTCATTGAGTCAATGTTGCTAAGTGTAAATGTGTTTGTTCAGTCAGGCCCAAGGAGTTTACCCTTCAGCAGCCACATGAATGTGCAGTGCTTCATTGTCGCTCACATCACAGTACATGTTGCTGGAGCCTGACCTACCTGATGTCAGTAGACCTGTTTAGTCATTGTAGGCCATGGGCAGAGTAGTGGGTTAGTCTGCAGATAACTCAAAAAGTGTATAGTCATGTCCCTGTACATATCAGCATGTGTGCTTTACAATTGGTGTTTCTGGCATGTGTGTGACACAACCATTTGTGCAAAAACATGTTTGTAATCTTTTGATTTGTCTCTTGCATCCACACAGGATAACGCTCATCAGAAGGGGATTTGGAGAGTCATCGTCCAGAAGGTGCAGACCCTGTGGGTCCATATCCCACGGAGCACCCACTTTCGCAAGAAGTGGAAGGACCTGAGACACTGGTCCCGGAAGATTGCAGAGGTCCAGCTTGAGCTGTCCTCCCCAATGTGGGTGGGGCACACGTCAGAGCCTGATCCCCCTAATGGGCCACATACTGGTGGTGGCCTACCCGGAGCTTGATGAGCAATTGAGGGGAGCACAGCAGCCACAAGGGGGTGAGCACAAGGCATATTCCTACCTGCCACATTGCCAAGTTGATATGTTAGGTTCAGATATCTCTCCCTAACGAATGAGGATGGGCCATGTGTGACACACACACAAGATGAGTAACTGATTGTGCAGGTATGGAAAGTGGTGCACACTGATGTGCCTTGCTTATTAGCCCAGGGACCTAAGTCACAACTGAGTACAGCCCACAGACAATTTGCTCTCTAGGGAAAACACATGGCCGTGTACAGTGATCAATCAAGTAATGTTGGTTCTTGCTGTGGGTGTAAGTTGTACCAGCAGTCCCCTACTCCTCAGTGTGACACCCCATCAAAATGAAGTGATAAATCACTATCCTCTGCCATGTGTCTGCTCAAGTGACGAAATTGGCACCTGGCCCCAGAGGCCACTTGTCTCCAGTGCACTGGTGTCTCACTAATGTCTGCATGTGAAGATGGCCATTATACATGTGACAGAGCATTCATTGTTCTTTAGGTGCACCTACTGATCAATACTGTCCTTTGGTGAGTGGGAAATGCCCATTCACATGATTTGTGTTGCCAGCATACATTGTGCCTACATGTTAGCATGTGTTCCTTTCAGTTTTAACAAACTATTTTCAATCCTGTTTCATACATGGTCTACCTGTGTTCATGGAATGATTTATGTATTCCCTCCATATGTATGCATGTCAACATGTATTCGTAATTAGACATATAGCATGGGGACACATTTCCTGTAGTGCCACAGACAATAGTGTGTCACCATTGATTGGTGACTGTTACATGCCCCCAACCACAATTTCACGTAATTTGGCATGTGCATCTGCAGTAGCAATGAAAGACATGATTAAGGTAGAACTACAGATTTTACCCACAATGTGTATTTCCATCATGGAGTGACTTGCAGTTATGTGGAAATCACATGTATTCATCCATGGACATCTGAGTTTGCAGGTCCAAAATGGAGACAGTGATTTAGCTTCTCATTGGGCACCATGTTGAGAGTCTTCTACAAGTACTTGGGAATCCCTGGGCCTCTCCAACGTTCATAGTATTATTGGCTACTACTGATGCAATCAGAATGTCATTGTCATGGGTGCAATACAAAAGAGGTGATTTCCCTGAGGCTAACTGATTCCTTGTGTAGTGGATTTGGAGACATATCTCCCTGACATTTTGCACAATTTGTCTACAGTGTACATTTCCATGCTAGATGTGTAGTACATCTGAGCGACATTAGTACTACCTCCATTAGGACAATTTACACCTTGTGAAGTGAGCATTATTGATTTGTTTCAAGTGTGACATAGGTATTCCCATATCCCCTTCTTCAGGCTACTATACTTTTGTTTTCAACATGCCAGAATTTTGGATCGTCAATTCTAATTATTGTGGTGATGTTCATGTGACAAAAGATGTATGCATGCCCTCGTGTGGGATCTGTGGGAATAAACTTGGCATTGGCCTACTGTTGTATGACAAAAGGTAACTGAGGTATGCTACCTGTGGCAGAACATTGAAGTGAATGAGGTCTCCTACTTGTTCTATAGCTACTGTGTTGTTCAACTTCACCCATGCAATTAGAGTTGTCTGAGATTCTGTTTTTCCTGTGGGCAACTGTTGACAGCTCACATGGGAAGCGTGCATTTTGTGTGGTAAATGTAGGAGCCACTTTGTTGGACTTTGTTGCACGGGCCTTCTTTACGTCATGGTAATGTTTGCTGATCACAGCTGTTGCTCAAGTGTGATCAGAAACATGTGGTGACCCTATTTGAAGGAAACAGGGTGGAACCAAGTGGGAAGTATCTGGCCATGGTACCTCCAGTCGTGACACCACCGACACAGAGGGACCCAGTCGCCTGGAGGGTGAGGGGGGTGCCATGGAGGATACAGGATCCAGCTCATCTTCAGATTCTATCTCCAGTGGCCACTCCGTAGTGGTGGGGGAACCCATCAGGATCTGCTTCTGCACCTTCCTTGTCTGCCACCCCAAGTTCTATTGCCACCCTCCCTGTTGCTCCCCTTCCAGTTGACCATGCCCACTCATCCAAGAGGGTGGGCATCTCCTTTGCCCCAGTCACCTCACCCCTTCTCCTGTTACCTCCAACTCCCTAACCAAAGAGGACCCCATCCACATCCCAACCCATCCCTTCCACATCCAAGTCCTCCTCTATCACAGCTGGCTCCCTGCAAGCACCTATACCCCTCCTCCCAAAGAAGAAGCCCACCGCGCAAAAGAAACAGTCCCACCTACCAAACCTAAACCCACTCATCCCAAATCCAACCACACCCAAGCATGCTCTCTGAGGTGCCTGCATGTCCACTTGATGCCCCTTCCTGTGGAGGTTCCCTGGTACTAATGGCAGTCAAGCTTTAGCACAGTATTGTGCATGGACTAATATGGACTGGCCAATGGCCTGTGATCTAAAACATTTGGTGTTAATACATCCAGGTGGATTGTACATTTGTCTCATGTGTGGAAGCTAGGGTTTTGTTTTTCCACACATGGAGAGTGTTCAATTGTTCCACCTTCCTTTACACTTGGCTCACCGTTTGTCCATTTTCACGTGTTTACCTTGCAGCTACTTCATTTACATATATGGCCCATGCTGTTGCTGGTGTATTTGCTTCCTTGACTTGCACTTACACATTATACATATTGGCATGTCACTTTGCTCTACTATTGTTTGCCCCTTAGATACATGTAGGGACAGTTCCTGTACAAATGGTGTTTTGGGGCATGTGCAAAGTGAAATGTGTTCCAGGGCAGAATCCTTCCAAGAGTGCTTCTGATGCCCCATCCCTATTGTGCAAGAATTGTGTGCATTGTGAGCTTTGGATATTTGTCTCTCTGACTATTGTGCTGTCCATTGTCCTTCCATTGTGTTGCAATATGGGTGATGTGTGGGTCAATTGAAGGGCTGTTTATTGGGAGGGGTGTTTGTGTTAAATGACACATTCACACACATGTGCCTTCAGTCTGACAGCAGTCCATGGCATGTGAGCAATGTGATGGTTTCAGTTAAATTATGTGTGATGTTGATGGTGTGGCTGTTGTGTGACACAATGTTCTGTACACTTCACTGTTCCTATGACTAAGATGAGTAGACGTGTGTTATTGTGGACTGTGGCAGTGCAGTGTCAGTGGCCTGCCCAAAGGGGGCGTTTTATGGCTGTGGATGTGTCATTCGTTGTGGATGACTTAACTGGAACACAATGACAAATATGCTTGGCCCACGTAGCATGACCCCAATATCATGTGGATGACGGCACAATGATCTATTGTTGGGCTTACTGACACAGGTAGGTATGTGTTCTTACCATTGGTTGCATTCACAGTGGAGTGGAATTTGCACTCTATCTATGAGCAGTGGCAGGACGTGTGTGATCGGCTCCATAGCGGCATCTGACATATGACA
The DNA here is from genome assembly GCF_031143425.1 of Pleurodeles waltl. Taxonomy (NCBI): domain Eukaryota; kingdom Metazoa; phylum Chordata; class Amphibia; order Caudata; family Salamandridae; genus Pleurodeles; species Pleurodeles waltl. The sequence continues at coordinate 554,588,987 of NC_090445.1, forward strand.
CTGCCTGCAGGGGAGTTCCTTCCTTTATACTCTCTGTTTCTGCCTGCTGAGACGTGGGGGTTGGACTGCCACGGTCATATCGACGGAAGGCAACACCAATGGTCTCACTGGTCTGCCTTACCACAGTGGTGGTCTGTGCTGCCTGGTGGTGCCGGCGAGCCTGCAGCAGTCTTTTTTATACAGGACAACATGCATCATAACACTGCAGTCCAAACACCAAGCCAATGGCAGTCCGACCGCTGCAGACATTGTGGCGGTCCACTTACCGCCAAACTCATAATCAGGCCCTTAGTCAAGCATCATGCATGGCCAACCACTGGCACTGAACGCACTCCGATAGAAAACAATTGAGGCACGGACTTAAAATACGAAATAAAGTTAAACAAGTTAAATTAGTTTGACATTTAAAATATATGTATCTATTTTTAGTGATAAAAGGTTAAAAATAATTTCTAATAAACGTGACTTAAAAAATATCAATTACACTTTTAGCCCACTTTAAGGCCCTCATTCCGAAGCTGGCGGTCTCTCTGTGGTGGTCCCACAAACGCGGAGCCAGCAGTAAGTACCGCCACGTTAAGAGTTGTGAGGCTTGGCAGACGCCAAGCCTCCACAACCCCGCAGGCCCGCTGGTGCGGTCGCACCGCCACAGCTGGTGGGGAGCACCTCCAACCCGGCGGCAGGCATAAGCCTGCTGTCTGGATTACGAGGCTGCAAACTGCCAGGCTTTCTGTGGCGGTCACCCCACCACAAAAACCCTGGTGGTCACACACCTGGTGACAGGAATCTTCATTCCTGATGCTGGCACACACATACACACATGTCCTCACACATGCACAAATCCCGCTCACACACTCACACACACACCCCCAGCACTCGTGATATGGCGGTCTGAAGCACTGGCGGTCTGCTGGCGGGTTTGGCTTTGGCTGCCTTGCAAAAATACCACCGAAGTCTAAATGAGGGCCTTAATCTTTTAATAATATGTACACTTGTTTCAAATTAATTACATTTTTAATTTTTAACCAGGTGTACTAAATATTAAATAAATCTAAAAAGGCCACTGACGAGTGTTTTTTTTTAGTTATGGTTTCAAATTAATATTTATAAATTAAATTAATGTATATCCATTATTTTATTATTTAATACACATTTTATTTGTTGGGTTAAAGTGATGTAACATGTTAGTTTATGATTTCCAGGTTAATATTAAATCTATCTTAAAACATTTTATATTGATATCATACCTTAAAATCTCGTTGCTCATAAAAAAAAACAATATACTCTATTAAATACCCTAATACTTAGTCATAGAGAAGTCTCCACCCAGGTTGGATCACTGCACTCCAGTCTTTCCGACTGCTACATTATGACCCTGGAGGTCGGACCACCAGCCCAGCACCCTTGGAATGTACACTGTCTGCTTTGTAAACAGTGCACATTCCAAGGGTACTGTTGTGCAACGGTAATGGCCTCAGCCCCCTTAAGGGGACATTATATTATGACTGGAGTTGAGGCCACCGGGTTGATAGGGTCTCATCCCTGCGAGTTTGGCAGTCAGCTCTTCCGACTGCCCTTCTTGCACTCAGGCCCATAGACGTTTACACCTAGGTGTGAATCTCCATTCAAAGTGGTGAATAGCAAAAAAGTGGTGAGTCACACCAAGGTTTACTAGAAGATATATACATGAGCATTTACACGTGTTTATTTACCTTCATGAATAGGGCCCTATGTGAATATTCGTATGTGTCCATCAACAGTAGGCTGACATGTAACAATGCTCACAAATAGTGACCTTTGTTTTGTAACGAGGGTTAATTCGATTTCTGATTGCAGCCTACAAAACCTTTAAAAAACCGTTGCATATCCATTTCTATGGGTCTTGCATATGCTTGTAAGTGTAAATTACCAGCTTTATTGTCATTCGTAACAAAGCACAGAAGCAGGCAATGGCATGTACTGTGACTGATACATGGAAAAATATAAATACCTAAGAGCCAATATAAAAAAGTGGGTTTCCTCCCTGCATGGAAGGCATGACAAACCCATCATTAATTTTGACCTTTCAGTGTTTGTGATCCTTTTTTGGATAGAATTTAATTAGATAATTATGAGGCACCATTAAGTTGCACTGAATTATTGATTACAAATGTGACACATAAAATGGTGACACTGTTAGGTTATTTTATGTGTATTTGCAAACTGCATGACTCAACACAAGGGTATCATGGCACTGGAAGCTGGCGCAGTGTGGACCTATCCCAGGGCCAAGAACTGGGTGAAGAGCCAAGTGTTCAGTTTCTTGCATATTTAAGAACTGAGTGAATGGCTATGAGGCAATATGAAATGCCTCTGTGCCCTGTGTGTGTTCTTAGAATGCAGGGAGATAAGAATCAGGGTGTGAATTAATGTGCTTAACAGCTTGCAGGGCACATGCAAAGGCAATGCTCAGGACTATACACTCCAAAAGCCCAATAAGAGTGATCATTAGACATCAGGTCTAACATCACCTGCACTCAAATCCCAACTACAAGGGCCCACTGTAAATGTCAGTTGTGCTTTAGGCTCACGGCCTTCAGCCACAGAATGTATCCAGCAGCTCTTTCCCTAGAGCCCACTGGGTAGGACCTTTGGCTATTAGCAGGGCATGAATGCAATGGTTCTCCTGCATACGGCCAGACCTCTCCTATACCTTGATAGCCATATAGTTTGACTCTGGGGTCTAGGTCTGACCTTTATGTATATTCTATGTGCAGATGTTAGCGAAAAAAAAACATGCCAAAAATTATGAATGTTCTGTTTAAATCAATATCAGTCACTGGTAATTACTCACTTCAGAAATGGTGGCAAGAGCACATTTGCCCCTTGACTGAAATCTGAAGTATACAAAAAGTGGTATATGGAATATATGAATTAATCTCAGCCATTGGTAATTACTCGGGCCCCATCCCAATCCATCAGTATTTTGTACACTATGCCATCTCAGTTTCGACTCAGACAAATGCAAATCAGTCTTGACCCTGCTCCAATGGGACCACTCCAAATCGAAATGCCATTCTGGACTCCCATGAACAGGAACACCACAACCCAGGACCAGTGTTCCTCTTATTAGAGCTCATCAGCCAGGTGTAGCTCGGTTCCAGTGGACAGAGTGCCTGGGACCCACGTTTGGGCATAACTGTCTCACTTAGGACAACATACTAAAGCATGGAATGAGTGATGAATGGAATGCTTGAATTCATTGTTATTTTGCACAGCATGTCACCTCAGTATGGACCCAGACATATGCAAATCAGGCTTGACCCCGCTCCAATGGGTGTGCAAAATAATGATGGACTTGTATGCGGCCTGAGTACTTAACAGAAGCTGATATTAAATTCAAGCATTCCATCCACTACTTTTTGGAATACTTCAGTGTGTCATCCTGAGTGGGTATGCCCAGACATGGGTGCTGTGCAGTGCACACTGTGTAACTGGAATCAAACATGGCTAATGATCCCTTACTAGAGTGAAAGTGGTCAAGAGTTGCTTGTGTTATGGGTTAGGAAGGACCTGGCCTGCCTGCCTGGTTGGGGTCAGGAAGGACCTGGCCTGCACGCCAGGTCGGGCTGGACTATTCCTGTTAAAGTTAGGTCAAGACTGTTTTGCATATTGCTGGGTCCAAACTGAAGCGATATGGTGTGCATAATAACGATGGACCAGGGTGGGACCTAAGTAATTACCAGTGGCGGAGATTAATTCAAACATCTTATCTCTCACTTTTTGAGTACTTCAGATTTCAGCCAAGGCGAATGTGGCCTGGCCACCAGTTCTGCACTCAGCACCTCTTTAGTCAGTCCACACTGGGCTGGAGCTTTGCCAAGGGGGACTCTGGGCACAGGCCCTGGCCTTTGGCCATGTGGAGCATTTCAAGAGCGCAGGCTATGGCTCCGGCATTTAGGCTGACCTTGCACTTACTCTCACATCCAACAAAATGCGCTGGTCAGGGCAACGGGCTGTGACATACTCGTCCTTGGCATATTGCCTTGTGTCAGACTATATAGTCAGTGCACCTGCCTCAACAGCCTGCTGAGTACAGGACTTTTCAACATGTAGATGACAATGAGTATGTACTGAGAGGCAAGGCAGGCAGCAGATGATTAAAATAACAACGATTTGCTGCATCACTGACATAATCAATAAGGTTAACGGTGATGTGATATGGGAAACCATGAAATGTGTGTGGTGCAAACAGCAACAATGTGGGAGAAGATTTGGATTGCCCATAGTTATCTGAATGACTTCCTATTACTTTACAGTGTCTGTGTTACAAAGTTTTCCAAATATATCATGGTAACACATAACTAGTTACAACTTTGAACCACTGACGTTTCATGCTTTATTTTTATGGTTGATATCAATACACACCTTGTTCTCCCCCTTTTAGTCATTACAGCGATGTTTTTCTTTCTGTTTTGATCTTCCTTTCTGTATTATTTTAACTATTAAAAAGTGTAAGCACTTGTATGCACTGCACGCTTTTTACCCATGCAATGATCAATCCACAGTTTTCCTATTATTTTTTGGGTGCTAAGAATATCAAGGAGTATATTCCGCGAAATTCAGCCATGTGAGAAGACCCATTTCAAACGCAGCTCAAAGACGGGTAGCATTTGTCTTTATTCTAGCCAAAAGGGGAAAATTGCACTTAGATTAATGATAGGCATCCATTTGATGTCCACAGATGATCAATAATATTAATGAAGGTTCTGCACAGTTAATCTTTATTCTGAATGTTATACAATGATTGAATCTTCATCTTCTCTGCCAGGAAACAGGATTGCAAGGTTACATTATATTCTTTTGAAAAAGTCGATAACTTGGAGTAATAACTACAGGCGTCTGTTTTTTCCAAGCCATGTATCTCTCCATTTCGTTTATTTTGAAGGGAACAAACAATCTTGTTTTCTTCTTTTGTCAGATCGCTTTCACTCTGCGAGAAAATTAGTTTGTAGTTGCTCCGGGTGTTATGGGACTGTAAAGGGCCGGAGCCGTGAACAAAGTAGTAAAACTACACTCAGCTATATAATAGAGTGTAGTTTTTCTACTTTGCGGAATTTATGAAAATGAAATCTGCGTGCAAAGCTGAGCCTAGTGCAGGAAGGAATATCTTACTGCACAAAACAATCCTTAAAAGCCTATTCCTCTTTCTATGTGTGCTGTGAAAATAAGACATAACGATTAGAAATAAAGATATTTCTCCTCGTTATCTCACTGTTGGGTAGGAGCACCATGTTGGCTCAAACCCAGGTTTACAAGTCTTTGTAATTCTGGGTTTGTGTCAAAATGCATGGGTGGATGCATGGCAATGCTGATGCTCCCCTCGTGGAACATCTGTCAGATGCAAAATAATGCACGGAAGTGCTATGCACTATGTCGCATTACTTTGTATTTACTACATCACCCAAAGTGGCTTTGACTGGCTTAGTAAATGCCAAAAATGATACTTTATTGCTTTGTTTCAGTTTAACAACTCCCACCTCCTGATGCAATGCAACAGAGAGATTGTTTAATGTTCAACAACCCAAGACACAACTGTACATAGCAGCTTTTTTATAATTAACACATCAATGAGGTCAATGTGCTTCCTGGTATCCAGGTTGTAGCCATCATACATGGGAATTTTCGAGCCATTTCTCCCGATCTTGCCACATAAACAGTACAAGGCAAGTCAAGTGATTGTCCTTTGTTAGGACCTGAAGACTTACCGGTAAAGTATTTCCATTTTGGATTGTCTTTATATATTGCCAGATCAATTGAGTGACACACTTTAGCTTGATTATTGCAGTTGGACCTTCACATTTGTCCCTGGTGCTCCTTCTTACATAAGCCCTCAGTGACTTTGCTGCCTCAGCTTAGCGATACGTGAAGTAGTCAAATTGTATACAGAATAGACAACTAAACTTAAACTGTCACTTCTAAGTAATGTTTATCTCGCTGTAGTCAGTTCTTCAGTCCTCAGCATACAACTATCACTTTGAGCCTTTTACTTCCGCATCCCCTCTACATGAGCATCTTAACCTGGTGTGTGAGATGTAGGTTAAAATCGAATCTCAACCTATAGGAACATGTTGGACAATAATGATAACAACAGTGCATTAAAAGCATAATTTACTGAATGTCCTCCTACTGTATAAAGTTGACTGAGATGAAACTGAGCTATGAATCATAGATGGGTCTCCTTGCTGCTCGACTACAAATCAGTGGCCGTCAGAACTTGGGAAATGCTCCAGTCCATGCTGTCAAAAACGTGGGAGTCATTAAGGACAACACTTTGGGTCTCATTACGATGCTGGTGGGATAACCGTTGGCTCGCCAGCCCTATGGAGAGAAAACTGTCGCAGGACTGGCGGTCTCCCAGGTCCCATAACGAGGTTTCCACTGTGTTGACTAGCAGAAACCTCTTAAATCAGAGGTTTTTGCCGGTCAGCCCAGTGGAAATCGTGCTCTGGCATTGGCCTTGGCTCCACATGGAACTGAGGCCAATGTTGCCTCACAGAGGGTGCCCCCAGCACCCTCGGAATGCGCACTGTCTGCAATAACAGACAGTGGGCATTCGAAGGGTGCTGGGCAGCGGTGGCCCATCACTGGATTTCTGCCAGCCTTTTCATGGTGATGTCCCTGCCATTAAAAGGCTGAAGAAAATTGGACTTGTGATCAGTATTGCGGTGCTGAATTCAGCACCGCTGTTGATGACCACAAATCCGACCGTCATGAGCCCATCAGGAACCATGTTCCAGGTGGGGATGGCGGTCTGACCGCCAGCATCATAATGTGACGGTCAGACTGCAAATGTCATAATAAGGCCCTTTTTCTTTTGCTCTTCAGATCAAGAAAGGCAGAACCTCTTGTATGTGGCAGTTAAGGAGCTGAGGACAGATATTGCATGTCATTACAACTTCTGTTCGCCACCCTTATATTCTTGCACTGGTTGTATTTCATCTGGATTACGCTAATGCCCTTTATCTCGGTCTTCTGGAATACCAACTTCAATGCCACCAAGTCGGACTCACTTCCCTGCCACCCAAGGAGTCAAATCAAGCTGAATGACTTTGGAAAAAGCTTAAAACCTGGATGTTTACTCAGTAGCTCCTATTCCTCTAGGTTTGAGAAATCTTTCCTAGCGCAGGAACACTTTTGGGTAATTGTGGGATTAAGAATTTCCATAAATAAATATATTAATTAAATGCATCATCACACCGCTACTTCACAAGGTAAGCATATGTAAATAATAAGGGGAATGCAATAGACACCAAGGTTAGATAGCTGATGTAAAAGTAAAAAATATTAATACACTTACCATAATCATTTAGGGCCTTATTACGAGGTTGGCGGTCCAAAGACTACCAGCCTCGAGATGGCAGTCGGACCGTGCAGCTGTGGCGGTCCAACTGCCACATTACGAGTTTGGTGGGCAGACCCACCAACATACGACTGCCCCTGCCAAGATCAGAGATCCCGACAGGCTGACAGTGGTCCTGGTTGTAATCAGCCAGGGCAGCGCTGAACTCAGCACTGCCCAGCTGATTACAACCTCGTTCTCTGCCAGCCTTTTCATGGCGGTCGGACCATGGGCCCATGGCATGAACAGTCCAGGGGTCCCCCTGCCCAGCACCCTGCGTGCGGCCTCATTGCCGCTGGCTCAATTACAAGCCAACAGCAATGCTGCCCCATCTATCCCACTGAGCTGACCCCAGCCCAGTGGGAAAGTTGTAATAGGGCCGGTGGGGAGACGGCCACCTAGACAGCGATCTCCTCACCACAGGCCTGGCAGTCGGCTTTGTAATCAGGCTCTTAGTGGTAGGAGAGGTACAGAATATAATATTATAATATGTCGATATTGACATCAGCATAGTGCTATACAATCAGAAATACACACCAGTGGGCAGTTACATGCCGCAAAAAAAGTATTAAAAGTGTAAAGTCCAAATAACCATATGGTAAAGACTACTGATCGAAAAAAAACACTAAAATAAACATAAAATATTGTAATACTAAAATATAGCTTCAAGAATATCAGGATTCCAGAAATATCATTGACAGCAATATCAAGGGGGAACATATAATTTTTACTTTTGTTTTTAACATCTTTTTAAAAATGTTGATCTAGAAAATATCATTGCCTGCAATATTATTCAAAAATGTCAATTATTATGTAATATATTGCAGTTTATTTAATTGGATATGCTTAATAATTATTTTTATTTGTGTTTTAGAAAGGTGATTTATTAGGCAATTTATTAGTTATGGAAATGTTGAAATTGGAATTTTCAGTTGTATTACTCTATAGAAAAGATGGCTTTATACTTTTGTTTTAGCGTGGGGTGGATTTTTAGCTTTGGGGTGGAGATTTGTTTAAATTGTATTTTTAACGTAAACTTTATGGCAATAATTTTAATGATACGTAAATTAATATTTTACAGTTTTTACATTTATATTATTAGATTAAAGTTTTTATTACATTATAATTTAATATTAAATAAATATGTATTACTATTACTACATTTAAACTTAAAAAATAAATCTAAAAAATATATGATGTTAAAATAATGACACTTAAAAATATTTTAAAATGTATGTTAATAATGTGAAGTAATTAGCAATATTTAAATGCATTTTGAAAATGTTATGATTTTCCTGAAAAATATTTTTAATTAATACAAGCATTTTCAATTTATTTTGTTTCAAAACATAATTTCATGTTTAAATTATATGTTTACCTTTTTAAATGAAAATTTGGTTTTAACAGACAGGGGGCATTCAAAGGGTGTGGGGAGGTGGCGGAGGGGCCAGCACTGGATTTCCACCAACGTTTTCATGGCGGGGACCCTGACAATAAAAGGCTGGAGAAAATTGGACTTATGATCAGCATGGCGGCTCTGAACTCAGCACCGCTGTGGACGACCACAACTCTGACTGCCGTGAGCTCGTCAGAAACCATGTTCCGGGTGGGGATGGCGGTCTGACCACCAGGGTCATAATGTGGCGGTCAGACAGCCTAGAGTGCGGTGGTCCGACTACTATCACGACATTGGCAGTCCTCGGACTGCCAATGTCGTAATGAGGCCCTTTGTCTTTCTCTCCTCAAATCAAGAAAGGCAGAACGTCTAGTCTGTTGCAGTTAAAGAGCTTAAGAAATATATTGCCTATCATTACAACTTCTGCCAGCTACCCTTATATTCATACACAGGTTGGATTTCATGTGGATTATGCTGATGCCCTTCATCTTGGTCTTCTAGCATACCAACTTCAATGCCACCAAGAAGAACTCACTTCCCTGCCACCAAAGGAGTCAAATCAAGTTGAATGACTTTGGAAAACGCTTACAACCTGGATGTTTACTCAGCAGCTCTTAGCCCTCTAGTTTTGTCAGATCTTTCCTAGCGCAAGCACACTTTTGGGTAATTAAGTGATTAAGAATTTCCATAAATAAATATATTAAATAAATGCATCATCACAATGCTACTTCACAAGGTAAGCATAGGTAAATAATAAGGGGAACGCTTTAGACACTAGGGTTAGATAGCTGAGGTAAAAGTAAAAGATATTGTTAGAAATGGGGAGTAGGTTAAATAATCCAATTGGGTATGATCCACTTTCATCATGTTTAAAAGGTCGGAGCATATGCACTTTAGCACTGGTTAGCAGTGGTAAAGTGTGCAGAGTCCTACAACCAGCAAAAATAGTGTCCAAAAAGTAGAGGGAGACAGGCAAAAAGTTAGGGGTGACCATCCTAAGGCTGTCAGGTCTAACATGTGCCCCCCCCAGCTGAAAGTGGGGAGAGCTACCCAACCTCGTGGGAGCTCTCATAGTTAAGGTGGAAGTACCTGGAGACTATCAGCGTTGGCGTGGTCAATCCCCGGGCGATGCTCCACCGTAAAGTCCATCCCCTGTAGGGAAATAGACCACCTCAAGAGTTTAGGATTCTCGCCCCTCAACTGCATGAGCCATCTGGGGGGCCTGTGGTCTGTCCGAACCCGGAAGTGAGTCCCAAACAGGTATGGTCTCAGCTTCTTCAGTGCCCAGACAACAGCAAATGCTTCTCTCTCAATAGCACTCCACCTCTGTTCCCTTCGTAATAGTCTTCTGCTAATAAAGACTACTGCCTGGTCTAGACCCTGCTAGAACAGCCCCTATACCAAGCTCTGAAGCGTCTGTCTACACAATATATTCCTTGGAGTAGTCAGGGGCCTTGAGCACGGGGGCGTGCACATGGCTTCCTTCAGGGAGTCAAAGGCCTTCTGACAAGCCTCTGTCCAATTCACCAACCTAGGTTGCTTTTTGGAAGTAAGTTCTGTCAAGGGTGACCCAATGGATCCATAGCCCTTGACAAATCTATGGTAGTATCCTGTGAGGCCTAAGCTAAGAAAGCTCTCACCTCTGTTTGTGTTCTAGGTGGTTGCCAGGCCTTGATAGTTTCAATCTTGGCCTGGAGTGGCTGCACCTTGCCACCACCTACTAGGTGTCTCAAATACACCACAGAACGCTGCCAATTCTGGCACTTATTGGCTTTGATGGTCAGGCCTGCCTGTTGCAGAGCCTAAAGCACCTCCTTGAGGTGGAACAGGTGTTCCTCCTAGCTGGAACTATAGATGGCTATGCCGTCTAGGTAGTTGTGCAGAAGGCATCCTTGCTAGCTAGGACCCCGTTAACCAACCGTTGGAAGGTAGCGGGGGCATTTTTCACCACAAAGGGCATCACCCGGAATTGGCAATGGCCCTCAGGTGTGGAAAATGCAGATCTCTCTTTAGCCCCCTCAGTCAAGATGATCTGCCAGTATCCTGATGTGAGATCAAAAGTACTGAGGAATTTGGCAGCTCCTAGTCTGTCTACAAGGTCATCAGCTCAGGGGATGGGGTGAGCATCAGTCGGTGTGACTGAGAGTTCTGGCTTGGCATCAGGTGGCCCTGGACGACTGGATTTCTCAATAACCCCTAGGGCCAGCATCCTGGCGACTTCCTCCTTGATGCTGGCCTTCACCTTGTCTGACAACCTGTACATTTTGTTCTTTACAGGGGGACTGTCTCCCGTGTCAATATCATGGACACACAAGTGTGTGAGTCCAGGAGAGAGGGAAAACAGGGAAGAGAACTGCTCCAATAATTCATAGCAGTTTCCTCTCTGTTCTGGAGTCAGGGAGTCAGAGAGATCAATCCCCTCCACTGACCCATCACTTTCTTTGGCAGAGCTGAGGTCGGTGAGAGGTTCACTCTCCTCTTCCATGCCCTCATCTGTCACAAGGAGCATACTGACCTCGGACCTCTCAAAATGAGGCTTCAGCCTGTTATGGTGGAGAACCCTCAGGGGTGTCTATAGGTCTTGAGGTCCACCAGGTAAGTGGTCTTACCCTTGCTCTCCTTAATTTCAAATGGGCCTGTCCAGCAGCCCTGGGGAGCTCTAGGCTCTACTGGCTCCATTACCCAAACTTTGTCGCCAGGTGAGAATTCAACCAGAGTGGCCTTCCAGTCATACTACTCCTTCATCACCTCTTGACTGGCCTCGAGGTTACTCTTGGCCTGCTTCCAGAAGCGTTGCGTCTGGTTACGGAGGGCCAGCATGTAACTGACCACATCCTGGGAGGTGTCTTGGGAGCTTTCTCCCAGCCCTCTTTCACTATGCTTAGTGGTCCCCTGACAGGGTGACCATAGAGAAGTTCAATGGGGCTGAACCCCACCCCTTTCTGGGGCAACTCTCTATAAACAAAGAGAAGGCATGGCAAGAGGACGTCCCACTTACACCTCATGGCCTCAGGTAGGCCAGTGATCATGCCTTTAGGGTCTTGTTGAATCTCTCAACAAGCCCATTGGATTGAGGATGGTAAGGGGTGGTAAACCGGTAGGTTACACCACACTCACCCCACATGAACTTCATGTACACTGACATGAAGTTTGTACCTCTATTAGACACAACCTCCTTTGGGAACCCCACACGGGTAAATATTCCCATCAGGGCTCTGGTCACCACAGGTGCAGTCACTGTTCTCAGAGGGATTGCCTCTGAGTAGTGGGTGGCATGGTCTACCAAAAATAGGATAAACCTGTTGCTTAAGGCAGTTTTGGGGTTCAAAGGGACCAATGACATCGATGCCCACCCTTTGAAAGGGGGTGCCAGCAACGGGGAGTGGGATCAGCAGGGCCTTAAGCCTTTTCCCTGTCTTCCCACTGGCCTGGCAGGTGGGGCAGGCCCTGCAGAAATTATCTGAGGCTACTCGCATTCTAGGTCAATGTAAGTGGGTGACAAGCTTAGCAAAGGGCTTGTCTTGGCCCAAATGTCCTGCCAGGGGGATGTCGTGAGCCAGGCCCAGTAGGAAGGCCTGGTAACACTGGGGGACCACCAGCACACATGCTGCCCCAAAGGCTGGAGCCTTAGGCTCACTGTAGAGGAGATCATTCTCTCAGTATATATGGTGATCGCCAGAGGCTTCACCTGCTGTTTGGGCTGCGGCCTGTTGCCTCAGACCCTCAAGGATGGGGCACTCTTTCTGTGCCTTGCAGAATTCCTCCCTGGTTTGCCCACCCTCTACTTGCCAGCCAGCAAGTTCAGGCAGGTTACCCAGGTCAGCAATATCCTCTCCAGTTGGCTCAGGGGCCTCCTCCTCTGTGACCCCGTCCACCACCATGGGAATATCTGAGGAGGGTTTCCCACGCCTATTGCCCTTCCCCGGTGCAGCTGTCTGGGTCATTGTTCCAGGCTCCAGTCTCCCTTGACTCCCTTCCCAGGCAGCCACGGACCTTGTGGTCATGCAGACCCACTCAGGCAAACCTAACATCTACAGGTGAGATCCGAGCTCTACCTCTTTCCAGGCAGTATGCTCAAGATCATTGCCTAACAGACAATCTACAGGCATGGCAGGACTCACAGCTACCTTTAGAGTAGCCACTCAAAGGGAACCAGAGCCACTGGTAGGTGACTCTCGCTATTGTCAGTGACTATGACCAGGTGGAATGTATTAAGGATTATCTGCTCTACTGACACCAGCTGACTCTTGACAGTAGTCATACTGGCTCTTGTGTCACGCAGTGCCTCCACCCTTTGCCCATCAATGATGACCCTCTGCATATACTTGGAAGGATTGGCAGGCATGTGGGCTTTTGGCACCATGTCCTTATCTCCCAGGGATACTAGGGGCACCTCTATATGCTCCCCAAAACTAACTGGGACTGTTTCTGCCGAGCACTACACTAGCCAACCCAGGTGTCTGCCCTCCAGTGGTGGGCTGTACCCTCTTGGGACACTGGGAGTCACCTTTAGAGTGCCCATGCTGGTAGCACTCTAAGCATTTGAGGATAAACTTCCCTAACTTTTTATCAAAGTACCCTGGCCTCTTCACAATTTTTTGCAGGGACGGGTTACCACCCCTGTGGGAATTGTTTGGGGCCTTTTGAGAGTTCGTAATCTTTAAGTTTTTCTCCCCCCTCTTTCATCTGTTCTTCTGTTGGCAACCCTGACCACCTTTGTGGGTGTCTCCCCCAGGTACCTTTCTGGACACTCTGGTGCTAACCAAGAAGTCTGCCTCCTCAGCAAGCTTCCTGGGATCAGTCAGTTTACTGTCTACTAAGTGCTGGCACAACTCTGTAAAACAAATACTGAGCATATGCTCTCTCAGAATCAAATAATATAATCCTTTGTAATCATTCACTTTGCTGCCTCGCACCCATCCATTCAGTGTCTTATTAGAGAAATCAAAACAGTCTACACAAGTCTGTGTGGAAAGTTTGGTGCCTCTGACGGTATTTCTCAGGAGTCAACCCAAACTTGGCCAGTAAAGCGGCTTTCATGGGCGCATATACATTTTGATCTTGTGGACCTAGTGTAAGAAGTGTGTCCCACCCCACTATTTGTACATAAAACCACAAGGCCGCCCCCCCATTGCTCCTCAGAGATCCCATGAGCCCTTAGTGAAACTTCATAGGCAGCCAACCACTTATCAATGTCATCTCCCACCACATAACTTGGCACCACACTTTAGGTATACAAACCTTTTTCTCCCCAACAGGTCCTGCATGTATGCTGCCACCATCACTGCTGGACTCAGACTGTCTTGCCTTGATATCCAGCTCCTTGAGACTCAGTTTGTGAGCCAGCAAACGTTTCTTTTCAGCGAAGGCTCTCTCAGCAACAGCCTCAGCTCTCTCAGCCTCAATTTGCTTGACTGCTCTCTCAGCTTCAGCCTGTTTGGCTTCTCTTTCTGCCCTCCTCTCCTCCTGTTGAGCTTCAATTTTTAACCTTGCCATTTGTATTTGGAATTATCTCTCCTCTCTTCTTTACTCTATGGTCAGGCCATGATCGGAGACACTGCTCCCTGGTTTACCAGGGGGCACAATCATAGTGCTAACATCCTCTACTAATGGCAAAAAAACTCTGAAGGGCCATCCTCTAGACCCTCCTCTTCAACATTCTCATCAGAATGGGCTTCTGCCCAGGCCCTCAGCGCCTTTTGGAATTCCTCTTTTCTGGATGCCTTTTGGGTAGGTACTCCCATATCCCTGAAGAACCCCTTTAGCTGTTTGACAGTATATGTCTCCAGCATGGCTAGGTCAAAATCTTCATCTCCTGCTTAAGACCCAGCCAGAGACATGTTGAGTGAGGATTTAGTTAAAAAATGTCTGGTAGAAAACGAAATTGCAGAAGAAGATAAAAAATCAAGTTGACCTTAGGTACTGAACACTTAGCCACTGTATGTCACTGCACAAATACACGTCCTATCCTCCCCGCTAATCACCAATGTTAGAAATGGGGTCTTTGGTTGTCAGTCAGGTTACCCCCCGTCCAAGCAAGGACCCTCATTCTAGTCAGGGTAAGTTACACACAATCCAAATTCTCCTGTGCCCACCCTCTGGTAGCTTGGCACTGAGCAGTCAGGTTTAACTTAGAAGGCAATGTGTAAAGAATATGTGCAATAAATCATGCAATAACACAGTAGAACACCACAAAAATACACCACACAGTGTTTAGAAAAATATATAATATTTATCTGATAAAATGCAGGTCAAAACGATTAAAATGCAATAAGTATATTTTGGAATATCAATGTCAAAATTATAAAAAGTGTATTTAGTCTCTTAAAAGCAACAAATGTCTCTTGCAAGCACAAAGTACCTGGTTTGCGTTCAAAATCTCCACAAGGAACTGCAGAGGAAGAGATGTGTGGAAAACAGGGAGGTGTGCGTAGATTTGTCGGGCCGCACACGGCGATGCGTCGCTTATTTTTGACACAGGGAAGGCTTTGCGTCGATTTTTAGTGCTCGGTCTTGGATCTTCTTCGGGTTGTGGGGTTTTCGGATACCCCATGGATGATGCGTTGAAATCCAGCGCTGGTAGGACAAAGTCACAGGGGCTGCATCGATCCGGTGGGCGTTGCATGGAAAATTCTACCACACAGGAAGTCGGGCTGCGTCATTCTGGCTCAGCTGTGAATCAATCCAGAGGGCCATGCATCAAATTTCCGGGGCACTACGCTGGCGCTGTGTTGATCTTCTCCTTGCGATGTCGTGCTGAGTCGTTCCGGTTTGGCATGTGGGGAATTTTTCACCGCAATGCAGGCTGTGGGTCATTTTCTGCCAGCTGTGCGTCAATTTCTGTCACACAGGGAGTTTTTCTTGGAGAAATTATGTCTTTTTGGTCCTGAGATTTCAGGGAACAGGAGGCAAGCTCTATCCAAACCCTTGGAAAGCACTTCTCAGTACAGCCACAATGCAGCAAGGCAGCAGGGCAACAGCAAGGCAGCAGTCCTTCACAGTAAGCAGTCAGATGAGTCCTTTCGGCAGCCAAGCAGTTCTTCTTGGGAGGTTGCAGGTTCTGATTCAGGTTCTCTTCTCCAGGAAGTGTCTGAGTTGGTAGGGGCAGAGGCCCTGTTTAAATACTCAAATGTGCCTTTGAAGTGGGGAAGACTTCAAAGAGTGGCTTAGAAGTGCACAAGGTCCACTTTCAGTTCATACCTGTCTGCCAGGGTCCCAGTAGGGAGGGGTGGCAGTCCTTTGTGTGAGGGCAAGCTACTGTCCTTTGACATGTAAGTGTCAGGCCCTCTACCCTCCCAGACCAGGAAGACCCATTCAATATGCAGATGTATGCAAGTGAGGCTGAGCATCCTATGTTTGGGGTTTGTCTGAGTGAATGTACCTGGGAGCTGTCAACTGAACCTAGCCAGACGTGGATTCTAAGGCATAGAAGGATTTAGGTGCAGAGAAATGCTCACTTTCTAACACTGGCATTTCTATAATAGTGATATTAAATTGAACTTCACCAGTCAGCAGGATTTTGTATTATCATTCTGGCCATATTAAATATGGCCTTCCTTTCACATCATTTGCTACCACTCAAACAGAATATGAGGGGAGAACCTAATGTTAGCCTATGAAAGGAGCAGGCCTCACGGTAGTGGAAAACGGATTTAGGAGTTTTACACTACCAGGACATGCAAACTACACAGGTACACGTCCTGCCTTTTGTCCACTCAGCACCCTGCCCTTAAGGGTTACCTAGAGGCTACCTTAGGGGTGACATATGTAGAAAAAGGGGAGTTTTAGGCTTGGCAAGTACTTTTTAATGCCAAGTCAAATTGGCAGTGAAACTGCACACACAGGCAATGGCAGGCCTGAGACACGGTTAAGGGGCTACTTAAGTGGGTGGCACAATCAGTGCTGCAGACCCACTAGTAGCATTTAATCTACAGGCCCTGGGCACATATAGTGCACTCTACTAGGGACTTACAAGTAGGTTAAATAATTCAATTGGGTATGATCCACTGTCATCACGTGTAAAGGGAGAAAGCATATGCACTTTAGCACTGGTTAGCAGTGGTAAAGTGTGCAGAGTCCTAAAACCAGCAAAAACAGTGTCCAAAAAGTGGAGGGAGGCAGGCAAAAAGTTAGGGGTGCCAACCCTAAGGCTGACAGGTCTAACAGATATTAATCCACTTACTGTGATGATTTAGGGCCTTATTATGAGGATGGTGGTCCAAAGACTGCCAGTCTTGTGATAGCTGTCAGACCACTGCAGCTGTGGTGGTCCGACTATCACACTGCGAGGTTCGTGTGCAGACCCGCCAAACTACCGCTTTTCCTGCCAGGATCAGAGACCCCAAAAGGCTGACAGCGGTCCTGGTTGTATTCAGCATTATAACCTTGTTCTTTGCCAGCCTTTTCATGGCAGTCTGACCATGGGCCCATGGCATGGGCAGTGCCCAGGTCCCCCTACTCAGCACCCTTGAAATGCACAATGTCTCCTCTGCTGACAGTGTGCTTTTCAAGGGTGCTGGTGCACCCTGAGTGTGGCAGCATTGCAGCCGGCTCTATTATGAACCGGCAGCAATGCTGCCCCATCTATCCCACTGGGCTGACGAGCCGAAACTGTCACGTAGTGGGATAGTTGTAGTAGGTCCGGTGGGAAGATGGCCAGCTAGACGGCAGTCTCCTCACCACAGGTCTGCAAGTCAGCAAAGCTGACTGCCAAACTCGTAATCAGCTCCTTAATGGTAGGGGAGGTAGAGAATATAATATTATCATATGTCGAAATTGACATCAGCATAGTGCTATACATTCAGAAATACAAACCAGTGGGCAGTTACATGCTCCAAAAATGTATTACAAGTGTAAAGTCCTAATAATCATATGGCAAAGACTATTGGTCGAAAAAAACAGTGAAATAAACATAAAATATTGAAATACAAAAATATTGTGGCAAGAAAATCAGGATTTCAGAAATAACATTGACGCAGTATTAAGGGTGAAAATATCATTTTTACTGTTGATTTTAATATTGTTGTAAAAATTGTGATGCAGAAAGTATCATCGCATGTAAATTTATTCATAAACATCAATTATTATGTGATTTATTGCAGTGTATTTAATTGGATATGCTTAATACTTCGTTTTATTTGTGTTTTAGGAGGTGATTCATTAGTTATGGAAATGCTGAAATTAGAATTTTCAGTTGTATTAGTTTACAGAAAAGATGGCTTTGGGGGCGTGGTTTGGATGAGGAAGCGCTTGGGTGCATGACTCCGTCTCTCCCGGCGATGTAAAGCAAACTTTGAACAACTTGCTGTTCCGAGGACAACAAATGAGCAACAAATACTAATTTCCAATCAAGGAAAGATTTCTGCTTCAAAGACCATGATCGGAGCTAAGGTCAAAGCCATCCTAAATATTTTAATATAAGCTTGCCACCTGTTGTTAATTCTAACGCGCACTTCCCAAAATGGCGGCGTTCCTATCCTGATCGGAGCGCAATGTGGATTGAAGAGATCCAAAAGCAATTCCCTGATTTACATAAATTGCGTTGAACTTGGCAAGTGTTGGACTCAGTTCATCTTTAATTTTGCAAGGTTAAGCAACTATGTGAATTAATCAAATTGTCTAAGCATTATTGATCTGCCTGACTGTAAGATGGCGCTCACACTGAGGAGGAATGTTGTTTTACAGTCATCTGCTCACCGCTACTTCGATGTGTGTGGCTTATGACAAATAATGGGCACGTTTATTCCCAGTCCTACGCGGAAATTCATTGAATGCATAGAGACAAATTACTAATCTGATATGGCCTGTTCTTAACATGATATCTGCACTGTACGAAATACTACAGGAATACCCTACACATTGACTTTATATTTAGCACTTATCATGTCAGGTATGAACATATTTACTCGTCAGTTCGGCAAACTCCGCTGAATGTGTGTAGTTAACAAACTGTTCACTCACAATTGTTTTTGCCTGACTCCAAAATGGCACCCAGGCTGTAAGGGGAAACCAACTGAATCTTTCCCTGAATCTTGCAATAGAGATACTTAAAATGGCAGAGAAAGAAAACAAACTGCATGTTAAAAGTTTCAAAGTCGGAACCACCTTTTCCAGACTCTCCAATCAAAAGCAAGGTTGACATAAATAGTACAATGGACATGATCGGATGTGCATGACCTAGCTAAATCTACAAAAATAAACACTGATTCTATGCAACTTGAGTTAACTGCCATCAGGGCAGATATTAACACTATCAACAACAAAATAACTGAGGCAGAATAAAGAATCAGTGACCTGGAAGACACTAGGCTTAAATCGAGCAAGGACCTTCTCTTCTTACAAACATCTATGATATTCATGAAAAAAAATATTGCGGACTTGGAAGACCGAAATAGGAGAGGTAACCTGAAAATTTTTGGCCTCCCTGAAGATTCTGAACATAAAGAGGACACACACAACCAGTGCGTTTTCTTCCTTGAATCGTGGTTGTCTCAAGTTACAGGCCTTCAATTTGACAAAAAGTTTGAACTTGAAAGAGCACATAGGATCCCAACATTCAAACATCAGTATGGATCACTGAACAAACCCAGACCAATAGTTTGCAAACCTCTGCGGTTCCAACACACTGAGCCAATCTTGCTCTACATGTGCAAAAATAACCATATCAACTGTAGACACAAGGAAGGGTTTCTTGTCTTTACAAGATAGTCTCAGAGACATGAAAATCAATTTTTTTTTTGCAGGGCCGGCGAAATTCAGAATCACAATAAACGGGAAGTAGCAAGTTTTCAATGGTCATAATGTTCTAAAATCTTACCTAGATGATCTGAAAGAACAAGACATGGATGCTAATAGAACCTTGTCAAACAAAAGGAACATTTAGGCCCTCATTACAACCCTGGCGGTCGGTGTTAAAGCAGCGGTAATACCGCCAACAGGCCGGCAGGAAAAAAAATGGGATCACGACCACAGTGGAAGCCGCCAGCATAGACAGCCACGTTAACACTCCGACCGCCACGGCGGTAGCAACAAACACTGCGGCGGTCACCCCCAATAGACAAGCGGAAGACAATGTACCGCCTACCCCATTACAGCCCGCCAATCGCCAGCTTTTCTGGGGCGGTACCAACGCCATCAAAAGCACGGCGGAAACAGTGTTTGGAAGGGAAACCACTCACCTCTCGACACTCAACGAAGAACCAGGACACCATGGAGCCCAAGTTACAGGTCCTGCCCATGCTGGTCTACCTCCTCATCCACCAGGTGTCACAGTGTCCTTTCCTCAGGATCTGCACGCGGCTGAACAAAAGGCCCACATCCCGGCGTCACCAACTCAGAAAGCTATTATAACACAGAGTTATGATGAAGCCAGGCGGGGGGAAGGAAATTAGGGTAGGGAACTGCAGGGAGAGAGATCTGAAAAGAAAAGTTTAGAACAAATATGCATATACTCATTCATAGCAGTATAACTCATCAATAGACTCTTGACTAAAGGCGTCTCTGTGATATCAGATTGAGACCCCTCTTGAAATGAGGGCGAAGCCCCTTCTTTGAATCATGGAGCAAGAACAAACTACAACCTCTGAACCAAGAGATGGCAAGAGCTTTGGACTATAGTCATGCTCTGAATATCAATCAAGTAACAACTATGCATTCATAACATAAACATTTCATCACAGCCTAGAAATTCTCAAAGACTTAAATATGTATCTCACATATTATGCTTTCCAAAAAACAATGAAACTATAATTTGCTTATCTCCGAAAATGCTTTCACATTTACAACTATAGACCTGAATGTTTTACTCATTGAACTTGAAGCGCTTTATTCGTTGGGCAGAAGCGCCTTGTTTATTGTTCATGAAGCACTTTGATTATTATACATGAAGTGCTTTGTTCCTTATGCCAGAAAGCGATTTTACTTGTCTTGTTTGAAGCGCTACGCTCGTTATGATAAGGGACGCTTTACTCATGTGTACTGAAGCGCTTTGATTGCTGTGCCAAGGGCGCCTTACTCAAGTGGACTGAAGCGATTTGATTGCTGTGCCAAGGGCGCTTTACTCATGTGGACTGAAGCGCTTTGATTGCCGTGCCAAGGGCTTTTACTCATGTGCCAGGGGCACTTTACTTGTATGGCGTGAAGCGATTTGCTCGTTGTGCTAAGGGGAGCTTTACTTCTGTGCTCAAAAGCGCATGGATCGTCGCGGCAAGGCTGCTTTACTCTTAAAACTGAAAACGCTTTGCTCGTTGTGCTAAGGGGCGCTTTACCTTTGGAAGTAACAACAACCCTTCAAGATTGGACTCATCAAGACCTTACCGCTATGAGTACGACCTACTCATATCTGAATTCACCATGGAAACAAGGATACTCCGATTTGCTGTCAATCTGCCATGCAGGAAATCTGCTCTTCTTCAAAGGAACACCCACGAGGTCTGACTGCATCGAAGTCTTCAAAATAGTGAGCAATGTGCTTGGGTGTGGCTGGGCTTTATATGCCTGCCACACCCCAAGATGGCTGCTGCCTCTAAAAACATAGGAATTGTAGTCCCTTCATAGAATAGCACTGATAAGTGCATCTTGTCCACCAATGTACTGACCCTGCAGCTACATGAGCTTTACCACAGGGCAGACATCGCTGATGACCACTTTTAGAACAAGAGAGGATGACAAGTGGTGTGCATGAAGCGCCGCAAATCCACGCAGTGGAGTTTTGGGTGGGACCTGGACCGCGCACAGCCTCATTCCTGACACCAGGAATTTCAAAGGTGGCGGCGACGACCACGGTGAGTACTGCACCTAGCACAAAGGGGAGGGGGGAAGGAAAAAGAGAGTGACACATACATGCAACACGCAATACCCCCAACCCCACCCTTACCCACAACACCATATACACATGCATCAACATTACATTTTCACCCCGTAACCCTCTGGAATCACGCAAGGACAAAAGGAATAGAGTCCAATCAGTGATATATTAGAAATAGGCAGATATACATAACAAATATAAAAACTGAATTTACAAGAATGTACAATATCTACAGAAGGCCGTACATTGTCCTTTGCAAATGTTCGTGGGCCACTGGGCCAAAAATCATGGATCAAGCCCACACATGACTCCTGGCTCAATACAGAGAGAACACTGCAGGGGCATCACGTCGTAAACACACAGGCACCTCAGGGGATGGGGGGGCACATCAGCCGGAAGATGGAATAACGCCACTGTTCCTGGAGGGGGCTACATGCCCACAGCGATGTCTTGGGGAGTACAAAGCCACAGTCTCTCAAGTGGGTGGTTTACCCACTGCTTAGTCCAGGGGAGTGCAAAGCCACAGTCTCTCAAGTCGGTGGTTTGCCCACTGCTTGGTCCTGAGGAGTGCAAAGTCACAGTCTCTCAAGTGGGTGGTTTGGGGACACTAC
This sequence comes from Pleurodeles waltl, assembly GCF_031143425.1. NCBI lineage: Eukaryota > Metazoa > Chordata > Amphibia > Caudata > Salamandridae > Pleurodeles > Pleurodeles waltl. The sequence continues at coordinate 554,611,180 of NC_090445.1, forward strand.
TGGGAGGGAGGTGGAGAAAGAGGAGGAGGGGGACAAAGAGAAGTCAGTGGATGTTGGTGTGTTTGCATGGGTATGGTGCTTGTGCGAGTGCCAGTGAGATGAAGTGTGGTGTTTATGTTTGCCTTAGCCACTTTTGTGTGGTGATTTGGGTGAATGCTTGTCTGAAGGTGTGCTTGGGATAGGCTGGGGTTGAGGGGATTGGGTCTGGTAGAGGAAGTTGGAGGGGAGAGGCTAGACACAGGGACAAGGTCTGCCAGAGCCTGAAATGCTCTCTGTTGGGCCGCCACGCCCGAGTGAATGCCCTCCAGGTATGCATTTGTTTGTTGCAAATGCCTCTCGACACCCTGGATGGCATTCAGTATGGTTGACTGCCCGACAGTGAGGGATCTCAGGAGGTCAATAGCCTCCTCACTGAGGGAAGCAGGGCTGACTGGGGCAGGGCCTGAGGTGCCTGGGGTGAAGGAGATGCCCACCCTCCTGGGTGAGCGGGCACGGGAAACACGCTGAGGGTCTGCTGGGAGGGTGGTGCTGGTAGAGGGGTGGCAGCTGTACCTGTTGTTGGGGTGGGCACAGAGGTGTCCACCACCACCTGGGAGCTTCCATCGGAGGCAGAGTGGCTTTCTGTTGTCTCCCCTCCTGTGTCTGTCATGGTGCTCCCCTTGCCCTCCGTCCCACTCGTGCCCTCACCCTCACTGGATTCGGCCTCCTGGCCCATGTGGGACGCAGCTCCCTCCATCACCGCTGCCTCTTCTCCTCCGCCAGATGACGCTAATGCACATAAGGACAAGGTGGCAAAACAAAAAGGGGGGGAAGAAACAGAGGATACAATTGGTCAGTGTCAACAACACCACTGCTGCTGGCGTACAAAACACACAGGGAGCAGCCCTATGCACTAGGCCATGCCCAAACATTTACTAAGACAGTCACAAGCCCATGGGTTTCAATGCCTAACACCATTAGCTGCACACCTGAAAACCTCAGAACCCTGCCCAGTAGTAGATGCCCACCAACACTATTGGGGTAGGAGTGCTCCAGAGCCTGCCCAACAAGGGCCTCACCCTGCCATCTTCGTCCTGGCCTAGGGGCACCCATAGCTCACATCCCCCACCCAGGTACCTCCTAACGCACGCAAAGTCAGGTTTCAGATTCTGTACTCACCCCCTTGTGGCTGCTGTGATGCCTTCAAGCGCTCATCCAACTCCGTACAGGGCAAGGCCAGGATGTGGAACATCAGGGGGGTCATGGTCCGACGGGCACCCCTTCCTCGTTGGGAGGCCAGCCCCAGCTGGGCCTCCACTGTGTTCTTTGCCCAGAGGCGCAGGTCCTCCCACCTGTTGCGGCAGTGGGTGCTCTGCCTGTCAAAGACCCCCAGGGTCCACACCTCCTTGGCGATGGCACGCCAAATACCCTTTTTCTGGTGGGCATTGACCTGCAGGGAAAAGGCAGCAGAAAATGGAATTAGTCACCTGTCCGGACCGTCAAACTCATTGCCCACCAGATCCCACCCATCCCCTGACGCACATACATTGACCACCTTTTATGCTGCACTCTGGCCAGGACCCTCTGCCCCCCTACATGTGGCTTACACACACACCATTCCATACATTCATGTCCCACGCATTATGCTCACAGTGTACTCACCTGTTTGTCTGGAGGACCGTAGAGTAACGTGTACTGGGGTAGGACCCCATCCACCAGTTTCTCCAACTCCTCTGCAGTGAAGACAGGGGCCCCGTTCCCCAGACACATGAACCATGGTCGGTTCCAGACACAGGTCACAGCAGCACTTGCAGTGTAGGTCCTCTCCTGTTGAAGGTCAGGTAGCAAGTGATTGAATAGATAGAAAATGGCGGTGACATCCACGGCGGTGCGTACCGTCACCTCCGGCGTACATCGCCATTGGCTCCTGGAACCCATAGGGACCAATGATAACCAATGTGATTATGCGCAGCGGTCACCGATAGCCTACTGTAACGGCGCACAACACCAGCGCTATTACCTCATTTCCACTTGTCCCTCCTCACAGGTCAGGCAGCTGCCATTTCAGGGGGCACAGGGCATAGCACCTAACTGCGTCACAGCTGAGCTTGGCACATCAACTGACTCTCGAGTTCACATACTGTTGCTGTAAAGTAAACAAATCATCATTAGTGCAATATATGTGTGAATATGACCCTCTGCTCACCGTTCTCTTCCGTAGGTTTCAACCACTGAGGCAGAATATGAGATAGCGGCATCCTCAGGTGTACAGACCCCTGGTGGACCGCGCGACAATGGAGGACAGACAAATTATCATTACCTACAGACTTGATTGTGCCACAATTCAAGAACTGTGTGCACAATTGGAGCCAGACCTGATGTCAGCTATCCGCCAGCCCACATGTATCCCCCCTCTAGTCCAGGTCCTGTCAGTGCTCCATTTCCAGGCAAGTGGTTCCTTCCAAACAACAGTGGCCATGGCATCAGGGATGTCTCAGCCAATGTTCTCTAACGGGTTGACCAGAGTGTTGTCTGCCCTGCTAAACACGTGCGCAGCAGCATCGTGTTCCCCCAAATGAAGGATTTGGCCACAGTGAAGGCTGACCTTTATGCCCTGGGACATATCCCCAACATCACTGGTGCCATTGATGGGACATATGTGGCATTTGTCCCCCCATCCCCCTGGAGAAATGAGCAAGTGTTCAGGAATAGAAAAAGCTATCACTCTATGAATGTGCAGATGGTGTGTTTGGCGGACCAGTACATCTCCCATGTGAATGCCAAATATCATGGCTCTGTGCATGACGCTTTTATCTTGAGGAATAGCAGTATCCCATATGTGATGGGCCAACTCCAGAGGCACTGGGTGTGGCTAATAGGTGAGCCAAAGGTCCCCACACACTATGAGTAGGTGTCTGGGTATGGGGTTGTCCCTAAGGGTTAGTGTGGGTCTAATAGTTGTCCCTCAATATTTGTAGGTAACTCTGGTTACCCCAACCTCTCATGGCTACTGACCCCAGTGAGAAATGTCAGGACAAGGGCAGAGGAATGTTACAATGAGGCACACGGGTGTACAAGGAGGATTATTGAAAGGACCTTCGGCCTCCTGAAGGCCAGGTTCCGGTGCCTCCATCTGACAGGTGGATCCCTGTACTACTCACCCAAGAAGGTGTGCCAGATCGTCGTTGCATATTGCATGTTGCACAACCTGGCCTTGAGACACCAGGTGCCTTTTCTGCAGGAGGATGTGCCTGGAGAGGGTCTTGTGGCAGTGGTGGAGCCTCTGGACAGTGAGGAAGAGGAGGCAGAGGAAGAAGATGTTGACAACAGAACCAAAATTATTTGGAAGTACTTCCAGTGAAACACAGGTAAGATACTGTAACTACACTTAACATTTCAGTTATCTGTTGGACATTGTACAAGGCAGCCTGTTTCCCTATGTCTATGGCCACTGGCTGTACCCTTTGGCATCTCTATTTTCAGATCTCTGTGCCACACTGTGGCTCCTGCTATGTGTACTGCTGCCCACCAAAGGTCATCCTAAAGTATATTTCACTGTACTTTTGAGTTGCTATGCTCTGAAAATGTAGTACTAATACATTTGTGAATCATTTGACAGACTCCAGATTTGTACTTGTTCCAAAGGTGTTTATTTAGGTGCTGATAAGTAGAGGGGGATGTGCAAGGGGCTGGGATGATGGTGGAGGAAAGTTCAGGGTAGAGTCCAGCCTCTTGGTATCACAGGTGCATTGTCCAATGGGGCACAGGAAGGGGAGTAATGGCAGTTCAAGGTGGACAGGGTGATAGTGTGGGACACAAGGTTGACAATCAGGAGAGTCTTATTTCCTGGTGGGGGTCTTGGCAATGTGCAACTTTAGTGATCAACACCTTTCCCCAATATGCTTAGATTGGAGACAAAATAGTAAATATTGACCTCTCAAGTGTCCAACACCTTCCTCGAATATGTTACATTGGAGTGGGAATAGTAAATGTCACCCTTTTAGTGTCCAACACTTTCCCTCAGTATGGCTAAACTGAAGTGGGAATAGTTAATGACAGCCTTTAAGTGACAATGTTTTTCCCGAATTGGTTTAGATTGGAGTTGGAATATTAAGGCCCTCATTACAACCCTGGCGGTACATCCCGCTTTCCGCCGTGAAGAAGATCGCCAACATACCGTTACAGCTGTAGAATTTTGCTACAGGTATTACGACTCACAGCTCGGAATCCGCCACAATACAGATACCCACACAAGTCTGCCACACCAAAGGTCGGTGATAAACTGGTGATACCAAAACCTATACCGTCACGCCAACAGGAATATGCCCACAGTATCACGACCCACGAATCAACGCGACGGTCTATCAACCGCGATAATCCATTGGTGGTACACACTGCTGCGCTCAAAATACACGCACATTTACAAAACACCCCCACATTCAAAATACACCCACCTGACACACACACCACACCCACACACCCAATCCAATATAAGGCACACACCCACATCACCCACAAACCCTTACAATAACATTTTTAAAAGAGGGCCAGAGAGAGAGATTACCTAACACAACACCAGCATCTACAGACACACAACACCATCACTTATACAACATCTACGCACCTCAAACAACACATACCAACACATCCCTTCACACATCACAACAGACAGCACCTCACACATCACCCACACCACATCATGGCACCTCAAAGACACCCCAGGTTCTCTGAGGAGGAGCTAAGGGTCATGGTGGAGGAAATCATCTGGGTAGAGCCCCAGCTATTTGGATCACAGGTGCAGCAGACGTCTATTGCAAGGAAGATGGAGCTATGGCGGAGAATTGTCGACAGGGTCAATGCAGTGGGACAGCATCCAAGAACACGGGATGACATCAGGAAGAGGTGGAACGACCTACGGGGGAAGGTACGTTCCGTGGTATCCAGACACAAGATGGCTGTACAGAGGACTGGCGGTGGACCCCCACCTCCTCCCCCACAACTAACAACATGGGGGGAACAAGTCTTGGCAATACTGCATCCTGAGGGCCTCGCAGGAGTAGCAGGAGGACTGGACTCTGGTAAGTCATATCTTTACCCCCACCCCACCTGCATGCCTCACCCTCACACCCATCACCCCAACAACCCACAGATACCCCACTAACACAACCCACACATACCAAAATCAAGCCCTGCATGTAACACCAATGCATGGACACCCATCACCAAAGCATGTCCAGTTGAGAAACTCACTCGTGCTCCAAAATCACCAATCACACAAGGGCCACGGCAAGAATGCAAGCACAGGAGTAGAGGTTAACACACCCATTGCACAAGATGGCACACACAGATACTAACATTATGCATTCACACCCCAACAGGACCCCTACCCAACGTCACCGGACAGGAGGTACCAGACATATCCAGTTCCTCCACAGAAGAGGCCCACAGTGATGACAGCAGCTCTGCACGCCTGGATCAAGATGACCAGCCTGGCCCATCAGGGACCTCGGGACAGTCGGTTCCCCTGACACAGTCACAAACCACCACTGAACCTTCCCCCCATCAGGAAACACCACCACAGCACCCACCCAGGGGGCCCATCCCTCTGTCCCCAGGACACGTCAGTCAGCAGTGTGTCCACCACTACAGGGAACACTGGCAACCCACTAACACAGGATGATCAGGGACCTAGAGGCAGTGGGCACACGGTTCAGGGGACAGAGGCACAAGATAACAGGGAAGCTGGGAGGACAGGCCCATGGAACGCAATCTCCACGAGGCACTCTCCAACATCATGGGAGCTTACCATAATTCCCAGGAGACCATGGACACTGTACTGGCCAAGTTTCAGGAGACCCAGCGGCTGCAGGAGGAACAATACCTGGGGATCAGGGAGGACTTGAAGTCCATCAACACCACCCTGGTCATCATTGCAGGGGTGCTGGCAGACCTTGTCAACACCAGGAGGGACACAGTGGCACACCACGGGCCCCTGACACTAGCCTGGACAATGAACAGCCCTCCACCTCCGCCGTCACTAGTGGACAGGAGGCACCGCCACAGGAACAACAGGCCACCAGCACCCCACCCCCTGCAGAAGGAGAACCACCCCGCAAATGGTCCCTGAGATCCAGGAACAAGACAGAGAACATTGCCAAGACCCTCGCCAGGAAATAGGACCCCACCTGAATGTCACCCTTCTGTCCCACTGTGTCACCCTGTCCACCTTAAACTGCCATTGCTCCACTTCCTATGCCCCATTGGACAATGCACCTGTGAAACAAATAGACTGGACTCTGCCATGGACATTCCTCCACCATCACCCCAGCCCATTTAACACCCCCTCCACTTATTTGCACAGAAATAAACACACTTGAATCACAAAACAATCTTGAGTCTGTCTGTGCTTTCACTAATGTGTAATTGCAAAACCTCTGGAATATAGCATTGTCAATATACCTGTTCAAATACCAATGTAACACAGCTGTAGGCCAGCAGTAAACATAGCAGAGGGCACAGAGTGGGAACCAGATCTGTGAAATGGAAAGGCAAAGTAACAAGTCAGGGTCCATACACTGAGTGAAATTGACAGACGTATGCTAGCTCCAACAATAGTATGAGATGAGGGAAGCAGTACATCTTCTTACATGTGTCTCACTGGAAGTATTGCATGATGATGTTGTTTCGGTTGTCGACATCTTCTTCTTCTGCCTCCTCTTCTTCACTGTCTACAGGCTCCACAGCTACCACAAGACCACCATCTGGCCCATCATCCTGCAGAAAAGGCACCTGGCGTCGCAAAGCCAGTTTGTGCAGCATACAGCAGGCCATGATTATCTGTCACACCTTCTTCGGTGAGTAGTATAGGGAACCACCTGTAAGATGGAGGCACCGGAATCTGGCCCTCAGGAGGCTGAAGGTGCATTCTATAATCCTCCTAGTTCGCCCATGTGCCTCATTGTAGCGTTCCTCTGCCCTTGTCTTGGGATTCCTCACTGGGGTCAGTAGCGGTAACCAGAGTCACCTGCAAATGTCGAGGGACAACTGTTAGACAGACACTAACCCTTCGGGACAACCCCATACCCGTACACCTATGTCAACTGTGTTGGGACCTTGGGCTCACCTATTAGCCACACACGGTGCCTCAGGAGTTGCCCCATCACATAAGGGATGCTGCTATTCCTCAAAATGTAAGCGTCATGCACAGAGCCAGGATACTTGGCATTCACATGGGAGATGTACTAGTCTGCCAAACACACCATCTGCACATTCATGGAATGGTAGCTTTTCTGGTTTCTGTACACCTGTTCATTCCTGCAGGGGGGACAAATGCCACATGTGTCCCATCAATGGCACCAATGATGTTGGGGATATGTCCCAGGGCATAAAAGTCACTTTTCACTGTGGGCAAATCCTCCACCTGAGGGAAAACGATGTAGCTGCGCATGTGTTTCAGCAGGGCAGATAACACTCTGGACAACACGTTAGAGAACATTGGCTGGGACATCCCTGATGCCATGGTGACTTTTGTTTGAAAAGACCCACTGGCCAGCAAATGGAGTACAGACAGAACCTGCACTAGAGGGGGGATTCCTGTGGGATGGTGGATAGCTGAAATCAGGTCTGGCTCCAACTGGGCACACAGTTCCAGTATTGTTGCACAATCAAGTCTGTGTGTGATAATGATGTGTCTCTCTTCCATTGTCGACATGTCCACCAGGGGTCTGGACACCGGAAGATGCTGCCATCTCATCACCTGCCCCAGCAGACGTGCCCTATGGAGGAGAACAGCGAGCAGAGGGTCATCCAACATTTAGGTATCATAATGTGTTATTTGGTAAAACATTGGAAAATCGCAATGGGCCGGTATCTGTCTGTATTCCAGGCCTAAATAGATGTGACGCAGTTTTTTTCCATGCCATGCGGCCTGCTGAAATGGCGGCTACCTGACCTGTAAGGTGGGACAAGGGAAAATTAGGTAACTGCGCTGGCGTTGTACACCATCGCGGTGGGCGGTCGAAGACCGCGGCGCAATTCAGCATTGGTTAACATTGGCCCCTATGGGTCCCAGGAGCCAATGACGATGTACGCCGGCAGTGATGGTACGCACCGCTGCGGACGTGGCCGCCATTTTATAACTGTTCCCTCACTTGATTCCTGACCTTCAAAAGGAGAGGAACTGCACTGCAAGTGCTGCTGTGAACTGTGTCTGGAAGCGACGATGGCTACAGTGTCTGAAGAAAGGGCCCCTGCCTTCACCGCGGAGGAGTTGGAGAAACTGTTGGATGGGGTCCTCCCACAGTACAGGCAACTGTACGCTCCTCCAGACAAACAGGTGAGTGCACTGTGAGCATGACGGATGGTACATGAGTGTATGGAGTGTTGTGGATGGAAGAGGGTGGGGAGGGGAACAGGCCAGAATGTCAGGATTGTGTGTGTATGTATGGCTGGGCCAGGGTGGGAAGTGTTTGGCAATGCGTGAGATGAAATGTACGGGCTAGAAACATCCATTGTTACTTCACTTTTCCTCTAGGTCACTGCCCACCAGAAGAAGGGCACAAAGCCCCCTCCAGAACCAGTGGAGAATCACATCCACTACCTCAGTCCTTGGCAGGATGAAGCACTCTAGGCACCAAACCCCCTCCAAAACCAGTGGAGAATCACATCCACTACCTCAGTTATTGGCAGGGTGAAGCACTCTGGGCACCAAGCCCCCTCCAGAACCAGTGGAGATTCACATCCCCTACCTCAGTCCTTGGCAAGATGAAGCACTCTGGGCACAAAGCCCCCTCCAGAACCAGTGGAGAATCACATCCACTTAAGAGACTGTGGTTTTGCACTCCCCAGGTTAAACCAGTGGGCAAACCACCCACTGGAATGACTTGAGAGACTGTGGCTTTGCACTCCCCAGGATAAAGCAGTGGGCAAACCACCCACTGGAAAGACTTGAGAGACTGTGGCTTTGCACTCCCCAGGATAAAGCAGCGGTCAAACCACCCACTGTAAAGACTTGAGAGACTGTGGCTTTGCACTCCCCAGGATAAAGCAGTGGGCAAACCACCCACTGACAAGACTTGGGAGACTGTGGCCTTGCACTCCCCAGAATACAGCAATGGGCATGGAGCCCCCTCGAGGAGCAGTGGCGTCGTGCGTTCATCCGGTCTGAGGTGCCCCCTCTCCCCTTCCCCCTGAGGTGCCTGTTTATTTTTGATCTGATGCCCCTGCAGTGTTCTCTCCATTTCGAGTCAGGTATATTGTGTGGGCTTCGCCCATGCATTTTGGGCCCACTGGCCCACGGACAATGATTAGTACACTATACGGACTTGTGTAGTTGGTGTACATATTTGTATATACTGATTTTTTAACTTTCACTATCTGAATTTTCATGATTACACTCGTTACAATCATTTCATTTTGTCCTTGCATTCTTCCAGGGGCTGCGGGGTGTATATGTAATGTTGTGGCATCTGTTTGTGTGTATGGTGTTGTGGGTGCGGGGGGTGGGGGTATTGCATGTTGCATGTGTGTGTCACTCTCTTTTCCCTCCCCTGTGTTGTAGGTGCAGTACTCACCGTGGTCGTCGCCGGCGTCTGTCCTGCTCCTGATACAGCAGGAGGAAGACCAGCATGGGCAGTACGTGTAACTCGGGCTCCATGGCATCCTGGTTCCTCATTGGGTATCAAAAGGTGAGTGGTTTCCCTTCTGTGTACTGTTTCCGCCGTGCTTTTGATAGCGTTAGTTCCGCCCCGGAAAAGGTAGCGTATAGGCAGGTTGAAATACAGTGGGTGGTACTTTGTCCTCCGCCTGTCTGTTGGCGGTTACCGCTGCGGTGTTTGTTTCTACCGCCGTGGCAGTCCTAGTGTTAAAGTGGCTGTCTATGTTGGCGGTTTCCGCCATGGTCGTGATTCCATTTTTTTTTTCCGCCGGCCTGTTGGCTGTATTACCACTGCTTTAACACCGTCCGCCAGGGTTGTAACGAGGGCCCCAATGTCACCCCTTTAGTGCCCAAAGCCTTGTGCAACTTGGTTTAGATTAGAGTGGGAATAATAAATGTCACACTTTTAGCGTCTTAACACTTTTAAAAAATGATTTATGATCAGTGTGATTATTTAATTTTGTAATTTTAGTCTGAAATTATTTATTTTGATTGTATTTGTATGTAGTAGAGATAATTTGTATTGTTTTATTAGTACTGTTGATGTTTAGAAATATAATAAAAAATAGTTATTTGTGGGTTTGCAGGCAATAATGACATTAATTTAATTTTTCACATAATAAGGAAGTGACACATTTTTCACGTTTTACTTATGTTTTCAAAGTTTATATATTGTATAATTTTACCTTTTTAAACACATATGTTTAAGCTTAAAAATAATCATTCATATAAAGTTAAGTAAATAAAATTGTTTTGCATGATTCCTTATCTTCTTAAATAAGTAAATTATATTTAATTTCCAGTGTATGTTGTATATTTTCCACTTTTATTTTCCATGTTTTAAGTTTTTTATCATTTCTAACATTGTTTTATATACATGTTAACATAATTGTAACCTATGTTTTTCAGTATATATTAAAACATTTTGTGCCTCATTTTGAGTTTGGTGGACGGGAAAGCCCGACCGTCAGAATTCCAACAGGGCAGCCACTGCCATAGTGGTGACCACCCCACCGGACCTATTAGGTGTTTCCCACTAGGCCGATGGGCAGCCTATTGGGAAACAGGTGGCAGCGTTGTCTCTGGCTCAGAATCGAACCAGTGGCAATGCTGTCACCTGCAGGGTGCACAGCAGAAAGTGAACATTGCGAGGCTGCTGGGCAGGTGGACCCCTGCACTGCCATGGCAAGTACATGGGCAATGCAGGGGCCCCCCTAGGGCCCTCTGCATATGTTCTCCGGCAGCCTTTTCAAGGTGGTGAAACCGCCATGAAAAGGCTGGCAGAGAACAAGGATGTAATCCGCAGGGCAGTGCTGCATGCAGCGCAGTACTGGTAGGTTATGACCTCCACTCACCGTCAACCCATCTGGATCACGATCCCGGCGGAGACGGTGGAACCCTCGTGGTCTGCCCACCAAGGTCTTAATGTGGCGGTCCAACTGCACAGTAATGGCGGTCCTGACTGCCACTGCGAAGCTGGCAGTCTTAAGATACCCAGCCCCGTAATGAAGCCCTTTATGTATTACATAATATTATTTAATTTATACTTTACAAGTTTGTATACTTTACATCATAAATACTCTTTTACATTTTTCATACATTTATTCAACATTTTTACATTATTTCCCATTCATTTCTATGAGGTAGATAGTCTCTTTTTTTGTTTTGTTTAGCTGCCATTTTTTTTAGCTCTACCTTCTATTTTGTAATGTATTTCCATTATATTTAGTCTACTTTCCCAAAACCAGGCTATGGTAAGGTGCTGCTGAACATGTACATTTAAGTCCTTTTTAAGGATTTTCTAATGCTTTTGACTTTTGGGGGGGTGTACAAGTTAGTTATAGTGTTGTTTGTCGCTTTCTGGTATAGTATAATGTATTAATAGTTTTTCACCAGTTTGTAATTTTGGGTTTTCATACACTATTTTAATAGTGTATCATTACGTGATGTTAATTTGTGTTATGTTACTTATATTTGATGGCTCAAAGTGATAAATATGATTTTGGGAAATGTAATGTGTTTTGTGGGTGTTTTTTTTTATTTACTATGATCGAGCCCTATAGGCATTGAGAGCTCCATTTTGTTTTGTTAGGAAATCGATTTGGTTGAAAACAAACCAATGTTCTTTACTTTGATTTCCTTTTTTTCTGGTTTCCTGGAGTTTTTCTATTTTTTAAAACAATTTTCCAGGTTTTTTTATGTTTCCTACGAATTTAGGATTGGAAGGAGGAATCTCTTTTGGATTCATTTTAACTTTGAATATTTTTGGGGGGTTTTTGGACAATGGGGCTGATTCTGAGTGTGGCAGATGAAAACATCCATCCGCAAGACTCCAGACCTTCGTGTTAACCGGTCGGCCCAGCCCAGCACTGTGGTGACCTCCCCACCAGCACCATTACAACATTCCCACTGGGCTGGCCGGTGGAAACCTTGGTCAGCCCAGAGGGAAAGGTGCAGCAGCATTGCCACAGCTCATAACAGAGCCACAGGCAATGCTGCTGCATACAGGGGGCACCAGCACCTTTGAAATGTGCTCTCTTTGCACAGCAGACAGTGCACATTTCAAGGGTGCGGGGCAAGGTGAGCCCTGCACTGGCCTTAGGCATGGGCAGTGCATGGGGCTCCCTTGTGGCCTCCTGCACTTGCTCTCAGGCAGCCTTTTCATGGCGGTAGAACCTCCATGAAAAGATTGGCGGAGAACAAGGTTGTAATCAGCAGGGTGACACTGAGTTCAGCACCGTCCTGTCTGATTACAACCAAGACCGCCGTCATCTGGTCGGGATCGGAGATCCTGGCGAACATGGCGGTCCAACTGCCAGGGTCGTAATGTGGCGGTTAGACTGCCATATTCACGGCGGTCCAACCGCCACCACGAGCCTGGCAGTCCTAGGACTGCCAGACTCGTAATCAGGCCCAATATTTTTCCCATTTTTGGTGGATTACTATTTTTCACTACATGGATGCAGAGAAAGACCTGTAGCTTCAGAGCAATGGGTTGTAACTATTCCATTAATTGTGGGTGGGAAATGTAATATTTTGTTGTTTGTGTAAATATTATGAGCTTGTTATTTGGAATTGTGGGGTTTATGTGTTGGATTGAGCTTGTTTTTAGATTTTTGGTTTGACATGGTTACATTTCCTATTTAAATAAGTCATATATTATTTTGTCATCTTAATATTGGCGTTTTTGATTGATGTAATAAAATATATTTATTATTTATCAAAAATGATTTGTTATGTTTATATATATTTTGTGATACATTTTTTGGGACTTTGGTAGGTTAATATGTATTTTACAATAATATGCTTTTGGCTATTACTTCTAAGTAATCTACTCCTTTGTTATGTATGAAGAGTTTAACTTTAAATTGTAGCATGTCATACATTTGTTTGTTTTTTTGCTAATTTTAGGGGAAATTTGGGCTACAGAGTACTCCGTTCCTATTTATTTGTAGCTTTGCTCTTTTGGTAATGCTTCTATAAATGTATAGAATGTAGGCCTTCACTTTCTAGTCAATCAACCTAATGCTGTCAGGCATATGTCCTGACCCATGGATGATGTACACTGCCATTTTAATCCCCCTGAGTTTTTCTTTTTCTCTTTCTTGTAAACAATGTTCTGCTTACGGGCAACGGATGCTTCATTGGAGGAAGTATGGGGTGGGGGGACTTTGGAGAGGGCTATGCTAGTTTTTAATATTGTTATTTTGTTATAAGTTTGCTTTTACTTTTCAGGTATTCACTTAGTGAGCTCTCAATACAACATCACTGACTCCTCGGCTATACACTGGGTTACCATGCGCAGACTACCCTTCTCATTGAAGGGTCCCCATTTGCCATGTATCTATAACACTACTCTCCTATATAATTAAGATCATCTCTTGGAATGTTAACTGTTTCCCCAAGAGATCTGGTGACATATCAAGCAGTATAGACCAGATGTAGTCCTGTTGCAGGAGATACACGTTCTAGGTTCCCAATGCTCCTTTCTGGGCCACTTTGGGTACAACAGAGTTTTCCACTCAGGCTTCAGCAGAAGATCAAGGGGAGCTGCCCTTCTATTCCACAAAACCCTTCAGCTTACAGTAACAAGGGTACACAAAGATTCTCAGGGGTGGTACGTGAGGATCAAGGAACATATGGCTGCCCAACATTATAATTTTATCTCCGGCTATGCCCTCCACAGCTACTGCAGCCCACCTTGACAGTCCTCCAGTCCCTAATAGTGTCTCTCCCCCTTGGGACTACCCTTGTAGGCAGGAACTTTATTGCAAATTCTGCTTCCATAAGGGACATTTCAGACACCCCACATCCTGGCAGGAAGACACGCTAGGCATGTCTAGTCAACCGAACGGATTCCATGGGCCTTTGCAACACAGGCATCCACAGAGCCCTTTGCAACGGTCATATACACATCAGTCTGCAGCCCACAATCCAGAATCATGGAATGACCTGCTCTTGTTTCAGGCAGCTTATCTCCTGCCACTGCGGTCCATTCGGATCCTCCCACACAGCATATCTGATCATGCCCCCATTTTTACTGAGTGGGATGCCCAACTGCAGACTCAATGCCCACTCTGGAGATTCAGGTGGTCATTCCGACCCAACAGGCCGGCGGTGAAGACCGCCGCATTATGAGTGTGGGGTTTGGCTTGTGCCAAACCAACATTTTCCCGTTCCTACCGCCAGGGCAGGTGGACCCACCGGGCCGGAGGTGAGCATCTCTGACCCAACGGTCCACCCAACACTAATATCGGTATCACGAGTCCCCTTTCCGCCAGGAATTTCGTGGCTGTAGTACCGCCACGTAATCCCTGGTAGAAAGGCTACCAGCCACCGTAATTTGCATTCCTGTCACTGGTAGATGACTTCCCCACCCCCCACCATCTACCAAAGAGCCCCCACCCCCTTTCCTTACAACTTCCCCCACCCCCACCTCCCTGAACCCCCCAGTAAGGGAAAGAACACTGGCACTGGGAACCTGATTAGCAGGATCCCAGATCACTCCAGTCCAAGTTGCATTCAGAAACCAGGCAAAAAGTGGGGGGTACTGCAACAAGATGCCAGTTTCTCGCACACACATCCCTTCACACACCCAAACGCCCTCCCCTTGTGGAGGACAGCTCGTCCGATGAGTTGCTCCTCCCTGAGGGGCCAGGACCCGGCGCTCCAACTGCAGGCAGCGCCCTGCCATCAGGACATCGCCAGGCCGTATTGCAGGTTGTAATACGGCAGGTGGTGTCCTACTGGCAGGGCGGGGTGGGTGGTGGTGGAGTCCCTGGGACTCTGACCACCAGCACGACTACTGAAGGATTTCTGCCCAAATTGTGGTGGAAATCCTTCAGTAGTCTTAACATGGCAGTCGGAAGACCGCCGGCACTGGTGGTCTTCTGGCGCCCGTGACTTCTGCGGTCCAAAGAAAAGACCGCCAAAGTAGGAATGACCACCTCAGTGTGTGGTATCTAATGGACTCAGAATATGCCACCTTCATAGAGAAGGAACTGCAGG
Source organism: Pleurodeles waltl (assembly GCF_031143425.1). Classification (NCBI taxonomy): domain Eukaryota; kingdom Metazoa; phylum Chordata; class Amphibia; order Caudata; family Salamandridae; genus Pleurodeles; species Pleurodeles waltl. The sequence goes on from NC_090445.1 coordinate 554,626,322, forward strand.
TTTTTTTTCAAACCAACATGGGCTCTCTATCCTCAGCAGCAACGATGTGGGCTGTGGGTAAACCTAGCCTGAGGGAACTACCCAAGGGCTGTGTGCGACGATGGAAAGCACTGCAGCAAGCACAGGTAACAGATCTAGAGGCCCAAATTCTCGCTTTGGAGTAGCAGATCAATGTCCCCAACACTGGTGATGTGAACCACCTACTTGCAATAACATGATCCAAATTGCGACAGGTCTCCCTTGAAGAGGCAAAGTAGTGCTGCAGGGTTTCAACCCAACGGGTATATGAATTGGGAGACAAACCCGTCAAACTGTTATACTGGTAGTGAATCCTCAATGTCTCTACTTGAATAGTGCCTGCCATCAGAGATTTAGAGGGTTATCTCAAAGAACACCTACAAAAGACATAGGTGGTCATTACAACCCTGGCGGACGGTGTTAAAGCGGCGGTAAGACCGCCAACAGGCCGGCGGTAAAAAAATTGCAATTACGACCGTGGCGGAAACCGCCAACAAAGAAAGCCACTTTAACACTCCGACCGCCACGGCGGTACAAACAAACAGCGCATCGGTCACCGCCAACAGACAGACAGGAGACAATGTACCGCCCACACTATTATGACAGGCCAATCCGCCGGCAGATTCCCCGCGGATAAAAACACGGCAGAAACAGGAATTTCTAAGGGAAAACGCTCACCTCTACACACTCCACGAGGAACGAGGAAACCATGGAACCGGAACTCCAAATCCTACCTGCGATAGTCTTCCTGCTCCTCTACCAGGAGCACGAACGCCGGCGGCGAAGACCACGGTGAGTACTGCACCTACGACACAGGGGAGGGGGGAGGGAAAAAACAGGGACACACACACCCAACACCCCCACCCCCATCCCCCTCCTCACCCACTACAGCACACACACTAATGCATATCAATACATCACAGTTACAACCCCCCAAATCCCCCGGAAGAATGCAAAGACCAAAGAAAATGAGCGTAACCATCGGAATATATTAAAAACAAGTAGGCAGAAACATATATATATATACACCATGTACAAAATAAATACCAGGCATAGTAGTCCAGGTACTGCACAAAGACCACACGGTATGGGCGATGCCCACACAAGAACCCCGACCATGACGGAGAGAACACTGCAGGGGCATCAGATACCAAGATAACAGGCACCTCAGGGGGAGGGAAAGGGGGGGCACCTCAGCCGCTTGAGTGCATGACGCCAAATCCACGAGGGGACCACATGCCCACTGTTCAATCCTGGGGAGTGCAAAGCCACAGTCTCTCAAGTCTCTACAGTGGGTGGCTTGCCCACTGTTCAATCCTGGGGAGTGCAAAGCCACAGTCTCTCAAGTGGATAACAGTGGGTGGCTTGCCCACTGTTCAATCCTGGGGAGTGCAAAGCCACAGTCTCTCAAGTGGATAACAGTCTCCACTGGTTCTGGAGGGGGCATGGTGCCCAGAGTGCTTCATCTTGTGAAGGACAGAGGTAGTGGATGGATCTCTCCACTGGTTCTGGAGGGGAACTGGTGCCCAGAGTGCTTTATCCTGTGAAGGACAGAGGTAGTGGGTGGATAACTCCACTGGTTCTGGAGGGGGACTGGTTCCCAGAGTGCATCACTCACCCTGTGACGGACCCAGTTGCGTCAGTGCCCCTGCCGCTCATGGGCTAGCGGCGCTTGAGTTGGTGGTGCCCTGTTCAGCGGTGCTTGAGTTGGCGGTGCCCTGTTCAGCGGTGCTTGAGTTGGCGGTGCCCTGTTCAGCGGTGCTTGAGTTGGCGATCCTTCATGGCCCAGTGGGGCTTTTGCTGGCGGTCCTTCATGGCCCAGCGGGGCTGGTGCTGGCGGTGGCCTCCTGGGCAGCTGGTCTGAGGCTGGGGCTGGCGGTGGCCTCCTGGGCAGCTGTGCTGGGGGTGGTGGTGGCCTCCTGGGCAGCTGTGCTGGGGCTGGCGGTTGCCTCCTGGGCAGCAGTGCTGGGGCTGGTCTGCTAGGCAGCTGTGCTGGGGCTGGCGGTGGCCTCCTGGGCAGCTGTGCTGGGGCTGGCGGTGGCCTCCTGGACAGCTGTGCTGGGGCTGGCGGTGGTCTCCTGGGCAGCTGGGCTGGGGCTGGTGGTGGCCTCCTGGGCAGCTGGGCTGGGGCTGGCGGTGGCCTCCTGGGAAGCTGGGCTGGGGCTGGCGGTGGCCTCCTGGCCAGAGGGGATGATGGTGGTCTTCTGCGCTGTGCAGCTCTTCCCAGACTTGCCGGGTTTCTAGTGTCACAGCTGACTCCACACTCCCACCGGGACCCCTGGGAGCGGCTTTGGTGGCTGGAGTCTTCCCCCTCTCCCGCCGGGCACTGGCCAACTTCTAATGCTTCACAGGTGGGGGACTGTCTGTGCTGTGGCTCAGTGCCACACTGGGTGTCCTGGTGGCCGGTGCACTCCACATACCGGTGACTACAGGCACCACTGGTGCCGGAGATATTTTGGCTGAGGTGCTACTTCGGGACCTATGAGATGGACGGGGTGGGGGAGGTGTGGGAAAAAGGTCAAGGGTGGACAGGAAAAGTTTTTGGGACACACTGGGACGGGTAGCTGGAGGGGGTTTGGGAGTGGAGGAAGAAGTGGAAGAGGTGGTGGTAGTAGGAGGTGTTCGTTTGGTGACTTTGGGTGAAGGTGCATGCACTGGAGGCTGTCGTGAGGTGGATGGCTGTTGGGTGGGTGGGTGTCTGCATTTGTGTATCTTGGGAGGGGGCATAACAGACACACTGGGAGAGGACACAGGAGACGTGTGAATGGTAGTGGGGGTGGTGACTGCACATGAGCGGGGTGTGCTGGTGGGTGTGCTGGTGAGGGACGTAGTGGCTGTAGAGGTAATGCATGCAGGTGTGAGTGTAGACGAGACTGGGAGGGAGGAGGGAGACGACAAGGAGGGGGACACAGTGGAGGCAGTGGATGTTGGTGTGTCTGCATGTGTGTGTTGCTTGCGTGAGTGCCTGTGGGATGTGTGGTGCTTATGTTTGCCAGAGCTTCCCTTGTGTGTTGAGGTGTGTGCAGGCTGGTCTGATGGTGTGCTTAGGATAGGCAGAGGTACAGGGGATTGGGTCTGGGTGGAGGAAGTTGGAGGGGGGAGGCTAGAGACGGGGACAATGGCTGCCATCAGTGCTGAGGCCAGAGTTTGAAAAGCTCGGTGAAGGGCCGCCTGACCAGAATGAATGACCTCCAGGAATGAATTAGTTTGTTGCAACTGCCTTTCTACACCCTGGATGGCATTCAAAATGGTAGACTGCCCAACAGTGAGGGACCTGAGGAGGTCAATGGCCTCCTCACTGAGGGCAGCAGGGGTGACTGGGTCAGGGCCTGAGGTGCCTGGGACGAAGGTGATGCCCACCCTCCTGGGTGAGCGGGCACGGGGCAAAGGCTGAGGGGATGCTGGGAGGGTGGTTCTGGTAGGGGGGGTGGCAGCTGTACCTGTAGATGAGGGGGGCATAGATGTTGCCGCCACCAAAAGGGAGCTCCCATCAGAGGAGGAGTCCGTGTCGCTGGTGTCAGCTCCTGTCCCCGCCGTGGAGCTCCCCTCGCCCTCTTTCCCACTGGTGAATTCCGAGTCTGTAGTCTCGCCCTCCAGGGCCATGTGGGATGCAGCTCCCTCGTGCTCCGGTGCCACTGCTCCTCCGCCTGATGATGCTAATGCACACAAGAACAGGGAGACCACAAAAAGGGGACGACGACAGAAGAAAGACATGTTGAGTGCATGGATTAGCGCTACCGTTGGCGGACACGACAGACACAGATGCCCCCTGCTCTACGCCGCGCTCTTGGGCTCCACTGTTCAATTCCTGGGAAATGGCCTACAAGGCTATGGACGACATTTGCACACATAGATGACACAGGGGCATGACTAAGTGTACTTGGCACTCTACAGAGGTGGGCTGGGGTGCCACATGGTCTGCCTTACGGAGAGGCCTTGCCTACGGAACTCGCCCTGGCCTAGGGAAACCCACAGCCCTCCTCCCCACCCAGACAACTCCACTGCGCGCAAAGTCAGCAGAATGAGAGTGTACTCACCCCCTTGTGTCTGCTTTGATGCCCTCAAGCGCCCATCCAACTCCAGGTAGGCCACCGCCAGGATCCTGAACATCAGGGGGGTCATGGTGCGACAGGCACCCCTCCCACGTTGGGAGGCCATCCCCAGCTGAGCCTCCGCCGTCTTCTTGCTCCAGCGGCGAATGTCCTCCCATCTTTTCCGGCAGTAGGTGCTCTGTCTGTGGTAGACCCCCAGGGTCCGGACGTCCTTCGCGATGGCACACCAAATATCTTTCTTCTGGTGGGCGCTGACCTACATGAAATGTATAGGGGAAGAAGAGAAATCATTACCAACTGCACCGTCAAAGTGATTGGCCCCCATCCCTACCCTTGCCATTTGGCACATGCATTCACCGTCTTTCTTGCACGCAGCACTCTGCCCCCTTCCTTCTTACATCCAGCCCTCTCCACACAGGCATAGCCCATACAACATGCTCCCTGTGTACTTACCTGTTTGTCTGAAGGACCGTAGAGTAGCGTGTACGGGGGGAGGACCCCATCCACGAGCTTCTCCAACTCCTCTGATGTGAAGGCAGGGGCCATTTTCCCAGACGCACGAGCCATTGTCTCTTCCAGACCGAGGTCACAGAAGCACTTGCAGTGTAGGTCCTCTCCTGTCGAAGATCAGGTATCGAGTGATTGAACAGATAGAAAATGGCGGTCACGTCCGCAGCAGTGCGTACCGTCACCGCCGGCGTACATCGTCATTGGCTCCTGGGACCCATAGGGTCTAATGTTAACCAATGCAGCATTGCGCTGCGGTCTTCGACCACCTACCGCGACGGAGTACAACGCCAGCACAGTTACCTCACATCCCATTGTCCCACTTTAGAGGTCAGGCAGCCGCCATTTCAGGGGCCCACATGGCTTCATTTTCAACTGCGTCACACATACCTAGGCCTAGTCTCAACACACATACAGACCACCTTTTGTGTATGATTGATGTTCTGGGTAAACTGTGGGTACGTACCTCTGAGTTGTTTGACTCTGTGCTCGCTGTTGTCCTTCATAGGCACCATCCGCTTGGACGTGTGAGGAGATGGCGGCATACTCCGGTGTACCGACCGTTGGTGGACCTGTCGACAATGGAGGAGCGACATTTGATAATCACCTAGAGGCTTGACCGTGCCACTATCCAGGAACTGTGTACCCAGTTGGAGCCAGACCTGATGTAAGCAATCCACCATCCCACAGGAATCCCCCCTCAAGTGCAGGTGCTGTCAATGCTACATTTCCTTGCAAGTGGGTCATTTCAAACAACTGTGGCCATGGCATCAGGGATGTCCCAGCCTATGTTTTCCAACGTATTGTCCAGAGTGTTGTCTGCCCTTCTGAAACACATGCGGAGCTACATCGTTTTCCCTCAGGTGGAGGATTTGCCTACAGTGAAAGGTGGTTTCTATGCCCTGGGACATATTCCCAACATCATAGGTGCCATTGATGGGACCCATGTGGCTTTGGTCCCCCCCCCCCACAGGAGTGAACAGGTGTACAGAAACCGGAAGAGTTATCATTCTATGAATGTACAGATGGTATGTTTGGCATACCAAAACATCTCCCATGTGAATGCCATGTTCACTGGCTCAGTGCATGATGCCTACATCCTGCATAATAGCAGCATCCCTTATGTGATGGGTCAACTCCAGAGGCACTGTGTGTGGCTATTAGGTGAGCACCTGGAAGCTAGTCAGTGGGAATGGTTGTCTGGGTCTGGGGTTATCCCTCCAGGTTAGTGTGTGTCTAACAGTTGCCCCTCGCCATTTGCAGGTGACTCTGGTTACCCCAACCTGTCATGGCTACTGACCTCAGTGAGGAATCCCAGGACAAGGGCAGCGGAACACTACAATGAGGCCCATGGGCGAACTAGGAGGGTAATCAAGCGGACCTTTGGCCTCCTGAAGGCCAGGTTCAGGTGCCTCCATATGACAGGTGGATCCCTATTCTACTCACCAAAGAAGGTGTGCCAGATCATCGTGGCCTGCTGTATGCTTCACAACTTGGTTTTGCGATGCCAGGTGCCTTTTCTGCAGGAGGATGGTCCAGATGGCGGTGTTGTTGCAGCTGTGGAGCCTGTGGACAGTGATGAGGAGGAAGCAGAGGAAGAAGACATGTAGAACAGGGACTCAGTGATCCTGCAATATTTCCAGTGAGACACAGGTAGGAATACAAACCTGCTTACTACATGATTTTTGACACTACTACCTCTCTCCTGTCTGTCGTTTTCACCCAGTGAATGGTCACTGAGTTGTCACTTTCCCTTACGATTTCACAGATGTGGGTCCCACTGTGTGACATCTGCTTAGATTCCTCATGGACTAGAGCTGTGTGACATAGGTATGTTGACATTACTATTTAAAAAACATTTTGTCACTGTAATTGCTAATACACTATTTCGAAATCACAGACAGACTCCACATCATTTTGTGCTTTAGGTGTGTTTATTTAAATGCTCAATATTGGAGGGGGTAGTGAAATGGTGAGGGGTAATGGTGGAGGAATGTCCATGGCAGAGTCCAGTCTATTAGTCTCACAGGTGCATTGCCCATATGGGCATAGAAAGTGGAGCTGGTGCAGTTTTATTATGGACAGGGTGACAAAGTGGGAGAGTAGGATGACAATCAGGGTGGTCTCATTTCTTGGCTGGGGTCTTGGCATCGTGCTCTGTCTTTGTCCTGGATCTCAGGGACCGTTTGTGGGGTGGTTCTCCCTCTGCAGGGGGTGGGGTGCTGGTGTGGTGGTGCTGTGGCGGGGCGTCCTGTCCACTAGCGCCGGCGGAGGTGGTGGGCAGTTCATCGTCCATGCTAGTGTCAGGGGCCCTTTGTAGTGCCACAGTGTCCCTCCTGGTGTTGAGTACTTCCTTCAGCACCCCTTCAATGGTGCCCAGGGTGGAGCTGATGGTTCTGAGTTCCTCCCTGAAGCCCGTATACTGTTCCTCCTGCATGAGCTGAGTCTCCTGAAACTTGGCCAGTACCGTTGCCATTGTCTCCTGGGAGTGGTGGTAGGCTCCCATGATGGAGGAGAGGGCCTCGTGGAGAGTGGGTTCCCTTGGCCTGTTCACCCCCTGTCGCACAGCAGCCCTCCCAGTTCCCCTGTGTTCCTGGGCCTCCGTCACCTGGACCGTGTGCCCACTACCGCTGCCCCCAGGTCCCTGTTGTTGTTGGGATGGTGTGCCCACTACCACTGCCCCCAGGTCCCTGTTGTTGTTGGGGTGGTGGGTTATCCTGGGTTCCCTGTAGTGGTGGACACACTGCTGATTGACGTGTCCTGGGGACGGAGGTATGGGCCCGTTGGGTGGGTGCTGTGCTGGTGTTTCCAGAGGGGGGAAGGTCTGTGGTGGCCTGTGCCTGTGTGAGGGAAACCGACTGTCCAGAGGTCCCCGATGGTCCGGTTTGGTCATCTAGATCCAGTTGGACAGAGGTGCTGTCATCACTGTGGGCCTCTTCTGTTGGTGGTGTGGACATGTTTGGACCCTCCTGTCCAGTGACGTTGGGTAGGGGTCCTGCAGGGGTATAAAAATATGTTTATTAAATCTGTGTGTGTAATGGTGTGCAATGGGTGGGTGACCGTGTACCCCAGTGCTAGCATTCCTGTGTGGGAGCTTGTGTGATGATGGTTTAGGGGGGTGTATGGGTATGTGCAGTGGGCATGCTTTGGTGATGGGTGTCCATGCTTTGGTGTTGCATGCAGGGCTTGGTGTTGGGATGTGTGGTTTGTGAAGTTGGGACATATGTGAGGAGTTGGGGTGCTGGGGGTGAGGGTGAGGGTGGGGGTATGTGATAGCATGCAGGTCGGGTGGGGGATGTAATAGTAAAGCTTTGTCTTACCAGAGTCCATTCCTCCACCTACTCCTGCGAGGCCCTCAGGATGCAGAACCGCCAAGACCTGCTCCTCCCAGGTTGTTAAATGTGGGGGAGGAGGTGGAGGTCCGCCGCCAGTCTGCTGAACCGCAAGGTGGTGTCTTGAGACCATGGAACGCACCTTACCCTGTAGGTCGTGCCACCTCTTCCTGATGTCCTCCTGATTTCTTGGGTGTTGTCCCACTGCGTTGATCCTGTCCACTATTCTTCGCCATAGCTCCATCTTCCTTGCAATTGAGGTGTGCTGCACCTGTGATCCGAATAGCTGTGGCTCTACCTGGACGATTTCCTCCACCATGACCCTGAGCTCCTCCTCCGAGAACCTGGGGTGTCTTTGCCGTGCAATGGGGTGGTGTAGGTGATGTGTGGGGTGGAGTGTGTGGTGATATGTGTGGTGATATGTAGTGGTGTGTTGTATGAGGTGCTTGGAAGTTGTGTGGGTGATGGTGTTGTGTGCCTGTGGATGCTGTTGTTCTTGCTGGTGCTATCTCTCTCTGGCCTTCTTTCTGAATTTTTGGTTGTAGGGGTTTGTGGGTGATGTGGGTGTGTGTTTTATATTGTATTGGGTGTGTGGGAGTAGTGTGTGTATATGTATCAGGTGTGTGCATTTGGAATTGTCCAATGTGGCTGTGTTTTGTAAAAGTGTGTGTATTTTGAGCGCGGCGGTGTTTACTGCCAATGGAATACCGCGGTTGAAAGACTGCCGCGTGGATTTGTGTGTCGTGATAGTGTGGGCATATTTCTGTTGGCGTGACAGTGGAGGTTTTGTTATCACCAGTTTATCACTGACCTTTAGTGTGGCGGACTTGTGTGGGTGTCTGACTTTTTGTTTGCGGATTCCGAGATGTGGGTCATAATAGCTGTGGCGGAATTCCGCAGCCGCGGCGGTGTGTTGGCGGTCTTCTGCACGGCGGTAAGCGCCTTTTACCGCCAATGTTGTAATGACGCCATAATATTATTCTGACACCCCACCTTTTGGCCTTCTATGCAGAGGTGTTAAGACAGGGATCATTCCCCTTGGATCTCAACTGTGACACTATCATTGTCATTCCCAAGGCGGGACGTCCTAGAGGTCAGTGCTCTTCCTACTGCCCCATCTCACCTACTAATGCAGACATCAAGGTCTTCACTGAAGTCCTAGTGACTAGAATGAGCCGAACACTGTCCCATCTTATTCATCCAGACCAATGTTGATTCATGCCGGTTAGAAGTACCCACCATTGTATTTGACTGTCGAGTGCAGTTGGCTCTCTCCCAAAAACATTGCCTGGATCAAAACTTAGCCCTTCTTCTTGTAGAGGTTTATAAGGCTTTCAACATGGTCTCCTGGTCTTTCCTTGATGCTGTCCTCCTATGAACAGGACTGCGCCCACTGTTTCAAAGAATAGCACATCTCCTCTATGGTATCCCCACATCTTGGGTCCGTGTTAATCAAATTTTATCCCCCTCATTTCCAATCCGTAGAGACACAGGCCAAGGGTTCCCCCTCTCCACATTACTATTCGCCTTAGCTAATGAACTGCTGGCCCATCTGATACTCTGTGCATCTCAAATCTTAGGCTGGTTATGGAAGGTGGATTTGAAGATCAGATAGCTTTCTATGCTGATGATATTCTTGTTTTCATCAGCAACCTCATGACCTCTGGTCCCTGTTGTCTGGAGATCTTCCATCTTTATAGAGAGGCCTCTAGTTTCCAGGTTAATATGCGTAAGTCCCTGCTGGTGGAGGTGACTGGGAATGCTATGGGGCAATAGTGGTGCCCTGTTATACTTCTCAATTGTAACTCCTTTGTGTATCTTGGTATTCATATATCATGCTTCCCAGACTTGGCTTGGTACCCTAACTGCCAACCCTGGGCTTTGTCTCTCGGATGGGACCTGCACAAATGGGGCTGATTACCCCTTGATCCCATGGGATACACTGCACCCTTTAAAATATGTGCCTCTCAATATCTATATGTTCTGATGAATTTTCCATATCCAGTCCCCTGGGGGTGGTTTTGTTTCCTGACCTCCAGACTTACATCTTTTGCATGGGCTGGTAAGCGCCATTGTGTGGCATTCCATTCAGCATGAAAGTTCCCCTTCGATGGTGGTCTTGGAATGTCTGACATCTATAGTTACTATCTAGCGACAAATTTGGGGCCCATAAATTAGTGGTTTGCAGGGAGTTGGGATGACCCTGCCTACCTCTTAGAGATTCATCTTCTGGGCTTTGAGGGCTCCTTGATTTGCTGTATGGGGATAAGTGCCCTTAACAACTCCATCCTGCACATGCATGTTGGTTCTTTGCTGGAGGGCAGCGCTGCTCCTTATCCAATGGGTCTGGCAGGACACATCGTTTCAACAGGTATCGAGCCTCAAAGGCTTTTCCCAGTGGGACTGGATTGGAATTATGTACCTGAGAGATGTCCACCGAGGGGGGATTAAGATGTCTTTTTAAGATTTGAGACATCATTACACTTTATCCTGCAGATAATTCTTCTGCTTCCTTCAATTATGAGATGCTCTGCTGGCTCACCTCCAACTAGATGCACAACTCCCTGACTTTAGCCCAATTGAGGCCAAAATCCTTATGGGATGCCTGGGCAAGGGAGCGGTGTATGTGATTTACCAATCCCTGATTATCAATGCTCCCCATGGCTTCTCTTCGGCAGAGGTGGGAGGGTTGGGTGGGTGAGCTAGATGACAATGATCGGAGGGAGGTATTCCTGGCCCCTAGAGAGCTGACAATGTCTTTACGACATGATCCAGATCAGCTACCTACATGCAACTTACCTGTGCCCACACCGCCTACAATGGATGGCCCCATCAGCACAACCTGCATGTGCACACTAAACTCTCCCTGCTGCCAACTTTTATCATGTAAGGTGGGACTGCCCAGCATTGCGCTCCTTTTGGATGGGATCGGTCATCAGATCTCAACAGTTCTGGGCTGCTCGATCTGGACTAGATGTCCTGGAGGAGCTGGGAAACCTCTCTCCCAGAGGATTTTTATAGAGGTGGCCTGTATGGTGGCCAAAAGAGACGTTGCCCACCGATCGAGGCAACATTCTGCCCCTCAAAGCTGCTATAGTGCAAAGGAGTTGAATGGTGTGCACACCAGGAGAAACCAATATATGAGGCATGTGGTTGTCCCCAAAAACCTGACAAAGTATTGGGGAAGAGGTGGACTTATTATGGGATACCATCATGATGGGATTGTCGTTTGTGATAACTGTTTCATTCTACTGTAATCTATAGATGCCTTGTTATTGATGTGGATTATGCCTGTTCTGTAAACGCAATAAAAATATGGCTATGAAAAACGTATAGAGTGTATGTTGGGTTCTGCTTATTATGGATTGGAAGGCTTTGCACCATCCTTCCATTGCGCCGTTTGTTTTGACTTTCTGTGCCAAGGTGCTGACATAGACATTCCACCACTGTATTTGGAATTTAGGTTGGGATTGTGTAACCAGACCAATGCAGTCTGCCAACCCAAGTGTCTTCAAAATAATCCATTAGGGGGCTTAGTTGGTCTTAATTTTGTTGTTAGAAAGGGCTTTCAATTAATTAGTTGTAGTGATTCACTGCCTCTGCAACAGGGAGATTGGCTAGTGCAATCATTTCAGCGCTACCATTTTTAAAATTCAAATGCAAATTGGCTATTTGAAGAATAGTCTACACTTAGTGCAGATTGCTGGAAGTGTCTTCATATGCCTTGATTGAAATGATAGTAACAGTCTTTTATGGCTGTGTGGTGGTACATTTTTAAAATGGTTTGAATTATGGCTTCCTCAAAATCTAGCATTATTTCTCGGGGTAGTAGTTATTTGTTTTATGTTTAATGTGGTTTAAGAGGTCAAAGTAAGTGTTGCTTTGTTTGTTTTGTATGTTTGGATAAAGGGTTACTTGTATGGTGTACATCTGTGTGAATGGTTTGGGACACATTTTGAAGGTCCCACCCATCATTCACATTTGACACTGGATAAGTTTTAGTATGTTATCTGTTGGAGAGAATATTAGGATTTGTTTCTTATTATTTAGGTTGTGATGTAAAAGGAAAGGTTCTTCATTATGTTTCTTAGTTACATTTTCTGGTATTTGTTTGTCTTGGTATCTTCTAAGGGCCAGAGGAGTATCGCTGGTGGCTGGTGATACTTGGCCTGTGATGTGTTTGGGGACTTTAGGAAGTATATCTTCAAGGAATTTGGTTGTGGATTCCTGGGAACTGGTGCTTGCCTCTTATATTTTGCAGTGTCTCTCTTCCTTCTATTTACTTCTATGGTAGTAGTTTATGGCGGTTGAGGACTTTAGGTTTATGTTACCTTGCTATTTGGTGAGTTTATAGATTTTAATAATTGATGTATTCTTACTTTCTTCTATCTTTTTGCTGGTTTATGGTAGTCATTTTCTGCTAGCAATTAAGCACTTTTTCAAGTCATAGTTTTCTCTTTTAGAATGTCTATGTGAAGAGATAGAAGTTTGAGAGTGTTTTATTATTTGTTATTTTAAATTTTTAAGTCTATTAACAAGTGTGTTTTAGTTTACATATAAGCTTTACTTACTTGCTTAGGTAGTTTTTGTGATGTATATATTTCTTCATTAATGGCCTGGTGAGAGAATCCAGCAGGGTTTCCTCCTTTTGCAGCATTTGTTGTTTTTGAAGTATTTAGTTATTTGTATCAGTTATGTCCTTCTATGGTAAACGCTAATTTAGGTTTTATTTTTTATGTATGATATATAGATTGACAGTTTTGAATATAAATTCATTTTTATATATATTTATTAATATTTAGGTAGTTGTTTAAATGTTTGCAGTTAATGGTAATATTTTTTGGGGGGTCGCACTGTTACGATATTGGTATATAATTTAGTGGGGTGAATGGTTAAGATTCTGTTGATGTAATATGTTTATATTTCATTTAAACATGTGTATAAAACATTTTAGGTTTGCTTCCAATAATTATTTTATGTAAAAAAATGTTTTTTTATATTCATGAATTATTTTTGCAATATTATTGTAGTCAATATTGTGTGACTCGATCCTTTTGTGATACATTACATTTTTATTTAAAGGTAACAATATTTTTGATTTAACTATAGGTAAAAATCAATGTTTTTAACAGTTAAATTTGTGTTCTTGATATGTATGGCTTTGCTAGTTAAGTACAGGATGCTGACATTTTTGTTATTGATATTTAATTTCAGATTTTTAAAATTTTTATATTGTTTGCACCAATATTATGACAGTGATCCGGCCATTGATAATGATGCAAAGCATGTATGAGCAGAGATTATTCTCTGCCACATTTCTGAGGGTAAAGGTCATTATAAAAAAGCATGTACTGGTAGGGTTAATATCGCAGTACTCTTGCTGGACAGAACAAATCCCCATCAATTTGTTATCAGATCTAAATTCCCTTCAAAAGTTTGAGTAAGGCTAAGCTGCAAACAAGTGTGAACCAAATTAAATATTCCAAAATTGCATGGGAAGAGCTTAATTCCTCTGCAATACATTAGTGAGCAGAGTTAAAGCCCCAGAGAGCACAAATAACCATGCCCAATTGTTTTTATTTAATTTTTTTTTTTAGCAGTTGTCTCCATCCAGTTCCACCTGGTTTTCCCAAATCCCAGCTCAGAAACGGACAATCTCTAGAGTTGATGAACAACCAAGTATAGTGGACAGAAAAAGGATGAAATATGTGGTAATGAACTTTCACTTGTAAATAACAGTGAAAACAGACATTAGAGGGCTCATTATGAGTTTGGTGGTCCCACCACGGGACCACAAAACTCATGGGGAGGACGCTACCGCCATTGCAGTGACATCCCCCCCAAACATATTACAATGTTTCCACAGGACTGACCAGCGGGAACATTGCAATACGTGTTCCAGCCGGGCTGACCGGCGGGAACAGTGCTAGTATAAGGGAGCCAAGGGTAATATCCTAGCCCTCCAACACCCTCAGAATTCGCATTCTAAGGGTGCTGGGCAGGGGGGCCCCTGCACTGCCCATGCCATGGGCAGTGCAGGTGGACTCCCTGTGGCCCCCGGCACTAGCTTTCTGCCAGCCTTTTCATGGCAGGGTCCCCACCATGAAAGGGCTGGTGGGAAGTGGGGTTGTAATCAGTCAGGCGGTGCTGAATTCAGCACGGCCATGGCTGGTTACATGTCTGACCACCATCACCTCATCGGGATCTATGATGCTGAAAGAGACGGTAGTCTGTAGGCCTCTCATCAAAGTTGTAATTGGGTGGTCGGACCGTCTGGAGTGCAGCGGTCTGACTGTCAATGTCCACTATGATGGAATCCCTTGAGAATCACAAATGACTCCCTTCTTGAAAACCGGGGATCACAGGTGAAAGTTTTTGGAAGCACATTGAATGCTCACCAGTGTTTCATTTTTATAGTCATGACGGACAATTCTGTGTTCCCGATCCATTTCAAGTTCTTGCCCTGTTTTTACCATGTCTCTCCTTATGTTTTTGTTTTCACACTTTCACCTCCTGATCCAATCTGCTTTTGTATCTGTAACTGTTTTTAGTTCTTGAGTGAAAGGTTTCTTTGCTCACCAAATGCAATAAACAAAATAAATAAGCCTGAATGTGTCTTCATATAATGCCAACTTACCAGTTACCGGTTCCTGGAGAAAGAACAATAAACATGAAAACTGTAATGCAAAAATCTAGAGAACAAAATATAGCACAGTAAAAGCAAGTTACAGGTCATATGAGTGACTGTCATACATTTTATAGGTACAGAATTAGAATATGGGTTAGGGTTAGAAATTGAATTTCTGGTTGGCAGAGTTATGCATCCTGTCCAACCAGTAACCACAGTCCTAGTCAGGGTAAGTCAGATACACAGCCTAAATTAACCTATGCTCACCCCCTGGTAGCTTGGCAAAGAGCAGTCAGGCTTAACTTAAGGGGCAGTGTTTAATGTACGTGTACATCACTCCAAACAGTAAAACAGTGAAAATATCACACCAGGTTACACAAATAGATCTTAATTTACTGAATAAACAAGACCAGAAAGACAAAAATCCAATAAGTAGCAATCAATATATGAATTTTTAAAGACTAAACTTAGTTGTATTGCTTAAAAGCATGAAGTGCCAACCGGAGCTATCTAGTCACACTAGACCTGGCCAAATTTGAAAAGTTAGGCCGACTGCGTGGATCGAATAAAGAGACCAGTGAAGGCCCGCTGAAAATAGTAACTTGGTTCAGAGTTGTACCCACGTTGAGAACAAGATGCAAAGAGCAAAGGGGATGTTGCATGGGTGTGTGTTTTATATTGTATTGGGTGTGTGGGAGTAGTGTGTGTATATGTATCAGGTGTGTGCATTTGGAATTGTCCAATGTGGCTGTGTTTTGTAAAAGTGTGTGTATTTTGAGCGCGGCGGTGTTTACTGCCAATGGAATACCGCGGTTGAAAGACTGCCGCGTGGATTTGTGTGTCGTGATAGTGTGGGCATATTTCTGTTGGCGTGACAGTGGAGGTTTTGTTATCACCAGTTTATCACTGACCTTTAGTGTGGCGGACTTGTGTGGGTGTCTGACTTTTTGTTTGCGGATTCCGAGATGTGGGTCATAATAGCTGTGGCGGAATTCCGCAGCCGCGGCGGTGTGTTGGCGGTCTTCTGCACGGCGGTAAGCGCCTTTTACCGCCAATGTTGTAATGACGCCATAATATTATTCTGACACCCCACCTTTTGGCCTTCTATGCAGAGGTGTTAAGACAGGGATCATTCCCCTTGGATCTCAACTGTGACACTATCATTGTCATTCCCAAGGCGGGACGTCCTAGAGGTCAGTGCTCTTCCTACTGCCCCATCTCACCTACTAATGCAGACATCAAGGTCTTCACTGAAGTCCTAGTGACTAGAATGAGCCGAACACTGTCCCATCTTATTCATCCAGACCAATGTTGTTTCATGCCGGTTAGAAGTACCCACCATTGTATTTGACTGTCGAGTGCAGTTGGCTCTCTCCCAAAAACATTGCCTGGATCAAAACTTAGCCCTTCTTCTTGTAGAGGTTTATAAGGCTTTCAACATGGTCTCCTGGTCTTTCCTTGATGCTGTCCTCCTATGAACAGGACTGCGCCCACTGTTTCAAAGAATAGCACATCTCCTCTATGGTATCCCCACATCTTGGGTCCGTGTTAATCAAATTTTATCCCCCTCATTTCCAATCCGTAGAGACACAGGCCAAGGGTTCCCCCTCTCCACATTACTATTCGCCTTAGCTAATGAACTGCTGGCCCATCTGATACTCTGTGCATCTCAAATCTTAGGCTGGTTATGGAAGGTGGATTTGAAGATCAGATAGCTTTCTATGCTGATTATATTCTTGTTTTCATCAGCAACCTCATGACCTCTGGTCCCTGTTGTCTGGAGATCTTCCATCTTTATAGAGAGGCCTCTAGTTTCCAGGTTAATATGCGTAAGTCCCTGCTGGTGGAGGTGACTGGGAATGCTATGGGGCAATAGTGGTGCCCTGTTATACTTCTCAATTGTAACTCCTTTGTGTATCTTGGTATTCATATATCATGCTTCCCAGACTTGGCTTGGTACCCTAACTGCCAACCCTGGGCTTTGTCTCTCGGATGGGACCTGCACAAATGGGGCTGATTACCCCTTGATCCCATGGGATACACTGCACCCTTTAAAATATGTGCCTCTCAATATCTATATGTTCTGATGAATTTTCCATATCCAGTCCCCTGGGGGTGGTTTTGTTTCCTGACCTCCAGACTTACATCTTTTGCATGGGCTGGTAAGCGCCATTGTGTGGCATTCCATTCAGCATGAAAGTTCCCCTTCGATGGTGGTCTTGGAATGTCTGACATCTATAGTTACTATCTAGCGACAAATTTGGGGCCCATAAATTAGTGGTTTGCAGGGAGTTGGGATGACCCTGCCTACCTCTTAGAGATTCATCTTCTGGGCTTTGAGGGCTCCTTGATTTGCTGTATGGGGATAAGTGCCCTTAACAACTCCATCCTGCACATGCATGTTGGTTCTTTGCTGGAGGGCAGCGCTGCTCCTTATCCAATGGGTCTGGCAGGACACATCGTTTCAACAGGTATCGAGCCTCAAAGGCTTTTCCCAGTGGGACTGGATTGGAATTATGTACCTGAGAGATGTCCACCGAGGGGGGATTAAGATGTCTTTTTAAGATTTGAGACATCATTACACTTTATCCTGCAGATAATTCTTCTGCTTCCTTCAATTATGAGATGCTCTGCTGGCTCACCTCCAACTAGATGCACAACTCCCTGACTTTAGCCCAATTGAGGCCAAAATCCTTATGGGATGCCTGGGCAAGGGAGCGGTGTATGTGATTTACCAATCCCTGATTATCAATGCTCCCCATGGCTTCTCTTCGGCAGAGGTGGGAGGGTTGGGTGGGTGAGCTAGATGACAATGATCGGAGGGAGGTATTCCTGGCCCCTAGAGAGCTGACAATGTCTTTACGACATGATCCAGATCAGCTACCTACATGCAACTTACCTGTGCCCACACCGCCTACAATGGATGGCCCCATCAGCACAACCTGCATGTGCACACTAAACTCTCCCTGCTGCCAACTTTTATCATGTAAGGTGGGACTGCCCAGCATTGCGCTCCTTTTGGATGGGATCGGTCATCAGATCTCAACAGTTCTGGGCTGCTCGATCTGGACTAGATGTCCTGGAGGAGCTGGGAAACCTCTCTCCCAGAGGATTTTTATAGAGGTGGCCTGTATGGTGGCCAAAAGAGACGTTGCCCACCGATCGAGGCAACATTCTGCCCCTCAAAGCTGCTATAGTGCAAAGGAGTTGAATGGTGTGCACACCAGGAGAAACCAATATATGAGGCATGTGGTTGTCCCCAAAAACCTGACAAAGTATTGGGGAAGAGGTGGACTTATTATGGGATACCATCATGATGGGATTGTCGTTTGTGATAACTGTTTCATTCTACTGTAATCTATAGATGCCTTGTTATTGATGTGGATTATGCCTGTTCTGTAAACGCAATAAAAATATGGCTATGAAAAACGTATAGAGTGTATGTTGGGTTCTGCTTATTATGGATTGGAAGGCTTTGCACCATCCTTCCATTGCGCCGTTTGTTTTGACTTTCTGTGCCAAGGTGCTGACATAGACATTCCACCACTGTATTTGGAATTTAGGTTGGGATTGTGTAACCAGACCAATGCAGTCTGCCAACCCAAGTGTCTTCAAAATAATCCATTAGGGGGCTTAGTTGGTCTTAATTTTGTTGTTAGAAAGGGCTTTCAATTAATTAGTTGTAGTGATTCACTGCCTCTGCAACAGGGAGATTGGCTAGTGCAATCATTTCAGCGCTACCATTTTTAAAATTCAAATGCAAATTGGCTATTTGAAGAATAGTCTACACTTAGTGCAGATTGCTGGAAGTGTCTTCATATGCCTTGATTGAAATGATAGTAACAGTCTTTTATGGCTGTGTGGTGGTACATTTTTAAAATGGTTTGAATTATGGCTTCCTCAAAATCTAGCATTATTTCTCGGGGTAGTAGTTATTTGTTTTATGTTTAATGTGGTTTAAGAGGTCAAAGTAAGTGTTGCTTTGTTTGTTTTGTATGTTTGGATAAAGGGTTACTTGTATGGTGTACATCTGTGTGAATGGTTTGGGACACATTTTGAAGGTCCCACCCATCATTCACATTTGACACTGGATAAGTTTTAGTATGTTATCTGTTGGAGAGAATATTAGGATTTGTTTCTTATTATTTAGGTTGTGATGTAAAAGGAAAGGTTCTTCATTATGTGTCTTAGTTACATTTTCTGGTATTTGTTTGTCTTGGTATCTTCTAAGGGCCAGAGGAGTATCGCTGGTGGCTGGTGATACTTGGCCTGTGATGTGTTTGGGGACTTTAGGAAGTATATCTTCAAGGAATTTGGTTGTGGATTCCTGGGAACTGGTGCTTGCCTCTTATATTTTGCAGTGTCTCTCTTCCTTCTATTTACTTCTATGGTAGTAGTTTATGGCGGTTGAGGACTTTAGGTTTATGTTACCTTGCTATTTGGTGAGTTTACAGATTTTAATAATTGATGTATTCTTACTTTCTTCTATCTTTTTGCTGGTTTATGGTAGTCATTTTCTGCTAGCAATTAAGCACTTTTTCAAGTCATAGTTTTCTCTTTTAGAATGTCTATGTGAAGAGATAGAAGTTTGAGAGTGTTTTATTATTTGTTATTTTAAATTTTTAAGTCTATTAACAAGTGTGTTTTAGTTTACATATAAGCTTTACTTACTTGCTTAGGTAGTTTTTGTGATGTATATATTTCTTCATTAATGGCCTGGTGAGAGAATCCAGCAGGGTTTCCTCCTTTTGCAGCATTTGTTGTTTTTGAAGTATTTAGTTATTTGTATCAGTTATGTCCTTCTATGGTAAACGCTAATTTAGGTTTTATTTTTTATGTATGATATATAGATTGACAGTTTTGAATATAAATTCATTTTTATATATATTTATTAATATTTAGGTAGTTGTTTAAATGTTTGCAGTTAATGGTAATATTTTTTGGGGGGTCGCACTGTTACGATATTGGTATATAATTTAGTGGGGTGAATGGTTAAGATTCTGTTGATGTAATATGTTTATATTTCATTTAAACATGTGTATAAAACATTTTAGGTTTGCTTCCAATAATTATTTTATGTAAAAAAATGTTTTTTTATATTCATGAATTATTTTTGCAATATTATTGTAGTCAATATTGTGTGACTCGATCCTTTTGTGATACATTACATTTTTATTTAAAGGTAACAATATTTTTGCTTTAACTATAGGTAAAAATCAATGTTTTTAACAGTTAAATTTGTGTTCTTGATATGTATGGCTTTGCTAGTTAAGTACAGGATGCTGACATTTTTGTTATTGATATTTAATTTCAGATTTTTAAAATTTTTATATTGTTTGCACCAATATTATGACAGTGATCCGGCCATTGATAATGATGCAAAGCATGTATGAGCAGAGATTATTCTCTGCCACATTTCTGAGGGTAAAGGTCATTATAAAAAAGCATGTACTGGTAGGGTTAATATCGCAGTACTCTTGCTGGACAGAACAAATCCCCATCAATTTGTTATCAGATCTAAATTCCCTTCAAAAGTTTGAGTAAGGCTAAGCTGCAAACAAGTGTGAACCAAATTAAATATTCCAAAATTGCATGGGAAGAGCTTAATTCCTCTGCAATACATTAGTGAGCAGAGTTAAAGCCCCAGAGAGCACAAATAACCATGCCCAATTGTTTTTATTTAATTTTTTTTTTTAGCAGTTGTCTCCATCCAGTTCCACCTGGTTTTCCCAAATCCCAGCTCAGAAACGGACAATCTCTAGAGTTGATGAACAACCAAGTATAGTGGACAGAAAAAGGATGAAATATGTGGTAATGAACTTTCACTTGTAAATAACAGTGAAAACAGACATTAGAGGGCTCATTATGAGTTTGGTGGTCCCACCACGGGACCACAAAACTCATGGGGAGGACGCTACCGCCATTGCAGTGACATCCCCCCCAAACATATTACAATGTTTCCACAGGACTGACCAGCGGGAACATTGCAATACGTGTTCCAGCCGGGCTGACCGGCGGGAACAGTGCTAGTATAAGGGAGCCAAGGGTAATATCCTAGCCCTCCAACACCCTCAGAATTCGCATTCTAAGGGTGCTGGGCAGGGGGGCCCCTGCACTGCCCATGCCATGGGCAGTGCAGGTGGACTCCCTGTGGCCCCCGGCACTAGCTTTCTGCCAGCCTTTTCATGGCAGGGTCCCCACCATGAAAGGGCTGGTGGGAAGTGGGGTTGTAATCAGTCAGGCGGTGCTGAATTCAGCACGGCCATGGCTGGTTACATGTCTGACCACCATCACCTCATCGGGATCTATGATGCTGAAAGAGACGGTAGTCTGTAGGCCTCTCATCAAAGTTGTAATTGGGTGGTCGGACCGTCTGGAGTGCAGCGGTCTGACTGTCAATGTCCACTATGATGGAATCCCTTGAGAATCACAAATGACTCCCTTCTTGAAAACCGGGGATCACAGGTGAAAGTTTTTGGAAGCACATTGAATGCTCACCAGTGTTTCATTTTTATAGTCATGACGGACAATTCTGTGTTCCCGATCCATTTCAAGTTCTTGCCCTGTTTTTACCATGTCTCTCCTTATGTTTTTGTTTTCACACTTTCACCTCCTGATCCAATCTGCTTTTGTATCTGTAACTGTTTTTAGTTCTTGAGTGAAAGGTTTCTTTGCTCACCAAATGCAATAAACAAAATAAATAAGCCTGAATGTGTCTTCATATAATGCCAACTTACCAGTTACAGGTTCCTGGAGAAAGAACAATAAACATGAAAACTGTAATGCAAAAATCTAGAGAACAAAATATAGCACAGTAAAAGCAAGTTACAGGTCATATGAGTGACTGTCATACATTTTATAGGTACAGAATTAGAATATGGGTTAGGGTTAGAAATTGAATTTCTGGTTGGCAGAGTTATGCATCCTGTCCAACCAGTAACCACAGTCCTAGTCAGGGTAAGTCAGATACACAGCCTAAATTAACCTATGCTCACCCCCTGGTAGCTTGGCAAAGAGCAGTCAGGCTTAACTTAAGGGGCAGTGTTTAATGTACGTGTGCATCACTCCAAACAGTAAAACAGTGAAAATACCACACCAGGTTACACAAATAGATCTTAATTTACTGAATAAACAAGACCAGAAAGACAAAAATCCAATAAGTAGCAATCAATATATGAATTTTTAAAGACTAAACTTAGTTGTATTGCTTAAAAGCATGAAGTGCCAACCGGAGCTATCTAGTCACACTAGACCTGGCCAAATCTGAAAAGTTAGGCCGACTGCGTGGATCAAATAAAGAGACCAGTGAAGGCCCGCTGAAAATAGTAACTTGGTTCAGAGTTGTACCCACGTTGAGAACAAGATGCAAAGAGCAAAGGGGATGATCCTGCAGATGTAGGTGATGAATCAGCTCCAAGACGCACACAGTCAGAGATGCGTTGGGAATGGAGGTGATGCAGTCCGTCTTCCTGCTATAGTATCCACAGGTGCCAGAAGGACTGAATTGGTAGGGTCAGAAGTCCAGTTCGTACACCCAATGATGCCTCTGAAGTGGGGGAGACTTCAAAGAAAGGTCTTTGAAGTGCACAGATTCCCTGTCCGTCCTGCCCCTGGCTCTAGACTCACTACAGGGGAGAAGGGGTGTGCAACCCTTTGTGTGGTGACAGGCACAGCCCATTCAGGTGTGTCAGCTCCACCTCTCATCCTGCCTAGGAAGGCCCATCAGGATATTGATTGCCCTTCAACCACACCTAATCCCCCTTGATGTGGGGCTGTCTGTAGGGAACGCACAAGTCCATCTGTCACGCCACCCCAGACATGGATTGGAGATAGGAAGTAGGCACCAGATGGTTAAAGTAAGATCATGCCAACATTCTATAAGTCAACACACTTAGGGGCAACCTAGTATTCCCCTAGGAATGGGGTACAGACAATGTTTCACTTAAAATTGCTCCTAGAGGAAATGTTTGGATATAATTTGTGTACATAAGATTTATACTTCAATTAATGAATGGGACAACTCCGTACTGTTAAAATCCAATATATTAATCAATAGGATTCAGGAAGTTAAAAAAAACTACAACAAATACAACAAATATCCATCCCATAGACAACATTGTATATAACCCCCAGATCACAAAATTGTATCCCAATAGAAGATCCGGGAAAGCGTTATAACGATCCGCTTGACACAATAATTGCCTATTTTTCAGTCCCAGTTCAAGCAATATCATGGTCTTTCAATTCAGCTTGTCAAATGAGAAGGTAATGTCGAAATTTTTCTGTGGTGGCAGTCAGAGGTCTGTCAGACCATCATCAGGACTCAGGGCCTCATTATGAGTTTGGCGGGCGGCAGTGGCCACCCTCCAACCTCTTTGGGTAAGAAGACCACCATCCTGGTCTTCCGTCCATTGCCCTATTTTGAGTTTCCCGCTGGGCTAGCAGAAAACTCACCACAACATTGACGCCAGCTCGTATTCAGTGCGATGCATCAGGTGAGACAGCACCTGTCATGCTTTACACTGCCTGTTAATAAGGCAGTGAAAAGTGCGACAGGGCTGTCAATGGGGGCCCTTCACTGCCCGTGCCAAGTGGGGCACCCAGTGCCCCGTCTCTGCAAGCCTTTGCATGGAGGTGGAACTGCCATGCAAAAGCTGGCAGACACGGGACTCATAATCCCCAGGGCAGCGCTGCTTGCAGTGCTGTCCTGGCGGATTAAGACTGCCAGCACCGCCAGGCCTTCGGCCAACCTAAAAGCACCAACTTTGGTGGTGGTCCGACTGCTACCGCGAGTGTGGCAGTGATAAAACCACCACAGTCGTAATGGGGGCCTCAGTGTTGTTTTATAATAATTACACATAAGGAAAATTAATTATAAAACAGTACGTGCAATCAGCCAAATCACACCACGTGTACCGCCTGTTGAATACAAGAAAACACCACAAACACAGGTGTGTATACTAGTATAGGCCACCACCTACATGACAAAGAAAGTTCAAAAAGTACCTCAAAAACATAGAAAGTGTGCACCACTTAATACACTGTGCCAGGCTCCCAACCAAAATAACTACATTCAGCTACTTACAACAGGTTGCAAAAATAGACTATGTGGCAATACACAAGAAAAAGGGGAAAAAACTTGTGAGACAGTCCAGTGAGGACCTACATTGAACCAGAACCACGCACACTGAGTAACATCTGGGGGCTAACACCGAGGGTTCAACATTGCCTGTGCCATGGGCAGTGCAGGGGCCCCCCTGTGGCCCCTTGCACTGTGTTTCAGCCAGCCTTTGCATGGTGGGGTCATGATCAGCACTGCAATGCTGAGTTCAGGGCTGCTGTGGCTGCCCACGAGTCTGACCCCCTTCAGTACATTGGAAACCTTGTTCCGATTGGTGACGGCAATCACCTGGCAGTCCGACCTCCAGGGTCATAATGTAGCTGTTGGATCCCCTACAGTGCAGCAATCTGACCATCACCGCGAGCCTGGCAGTCCTTGGATCTCCAGACTCGTAATGAGGCCCTAAGAGCCTAAATTAGATCTCAGCAGATGGAATACTCTGTCACAAACGTGACGGATATCCTGTCCACCTTATTACGATATCCAGAAGATATAATGGAATCATAATACAGTGGACAAGAGATCCGTCACATTTGTGATAAAGTATTCTCCTCCATCAAGATCTAAATCAGGCCCTAAATGTTGAAAAAAAAAATATTGAAAAAATATTGAAAATGAGTAGGATAAAATGGCAGTTTGTGAAAATTGTTTCATCTGTCACTTTTTATCACAATGGTCATTTTACGAAAGCAATATACCATTACACCCACTAGGCCATTCTGGTTGCAGGGATATATAGGTTTTATAGGTTCTCCAAGAACACAAGGTACCCGTAGCCAACAACTGTGCTGCACCCTACAATGGATTTTCAATGGATCAAACCTGGTTCAATGGGAGATCCATGGTCAGGGCTCCCACTGCACCTTTGAGATGGAGTATCCTTACCACCACAGATATAAATCTGTCACTAATTTGTCAAAGTTAATCTTTCACTTACACTGGCTGGTTCTAGCACCTCCAGAAATGCTGGCTACAAAGCACAAATGCTAATCAAAGTATCTGAATAATGAAACCCAGATTACTGAAAGTGAGCCTAAAGCCACGTCAAGGCACCAAACACTTACGAATCCATTCACAAACCATTCATGCAACACACACAAGTCTTTCATACCCCGACCATGGGCCCAGTCCAACAGATCAGTGCACTCACATCAACATACCACTGCCATTCAAGAGCCCATCACGTTCATACACCACAGGACTGAATCTTCATTAAAGGCAACCTCTCAATCACTCGGCAACAAAATTACACACAAACACACCACAAACAAACCTCAATAAACACATATGTCTAGGCATATTGACAGTTGGTGCATCCAGAACCTTCCCAAATAAATAAACAGTTTGACTACATTTTTATCACCTGTCCAGGAACTGCTTCCAATTTGAACATTACCAAATGCATGCCTTGTGAACCTTTAATAATGGCTACCATGACAGCCACATGAGGCTCAAGAAGCTTCTTCAGCACAAACAATGTGGTATCCAACTTCTTCCAGTTTGTGTATGCAAGTTGGGGGTAACAAAGATTGCATTCCGAGACCTACATTCCTTGAACTGAGTGAGCATATCTACCTTTGAAACTAAGGCAAAATTTCTGGGAAATATTGCCTATGTTCCCTAAAGAGTATGTCATAAACCATTAAAAATGTTAGGCCCATATTTATACTTTTTGACGCAAACCAGTGCCAGCGCTGGTTTGCGTCAAAGAATTTACTGCAATGTGGGCACCTTATTTAAGGATTGACGTTAGCCGGCGCTGCAGACTGGTCAGAGTAAAAAAAAATGACTCAAACCAGGCAGCGCCGGAGTAGGGGAAAATGGGGGTTGTGCATCAAAAAATGGTGCACATTAGGTTTGAGTAAAAAATCATGGCGCAAACCGGACGTGCGACATTTTTTGACTCACAAATGACTCCTGTCTTAGCAAAGACAGGAGTCATGCCACCTTGCCCAATGGGCATGGCCACTGGGCACACTGGCATGTAGGGGGGCCCAAACAATACTTACCTCAACTTATCTGTACTTACCTCGGATGGGCCCCCCATCCATGGGTGTCCTCCTGGGGTGGGCGAGGGTGGCGGGGGGGGCAGGGAAGGGCACCTCTGGACTGCTTCCATGGTCCGAGACCATGGAAGTGAGCCCACAGGTTCCTTAGCACCTGCCCTCACCCAGGCGTTAAAAACAGCACACATCAGGCTGTGAGCCATTTTTTAAGGCCCGTCCCCTCCTGTGAGTCAAAATGACGCAGGAGTATATAAATAAGGTGCACAGGCCTTAAAGTCATTTTTTGGATGGGAACGCCTACCTTGCATGTCATTAACGCAAGGCGGTTTCCCGCATCCAAAAAATGACACACACAGAGGTTTTTTTACGTCCGCGGGGTCGGGCGTCCTAGTTTAAATATGGGGCAAGGTTTGCGCTGAATGTGCGTCAAACTTTTTGACGCACATTCGGCGCAAACAGAGTATAAATATGCACCTTAGTTTTTGATACAGAGGGTAGTCAATGAGAATGTAGCATATGTCCCATCAACTTGAATGTACAGTGTTGTGACTGTAATGCGCTAGTCTACTAAGTACTGACAGAGGATGGACATGGAAAGCAGGACAAACATTTTACCCACACATGCAACGTTTTGTAGAGCACACTATGACCTGGAAGGGTATCCTGTCACCAAAGCAAGAGCAGTCAGGGCTGATCCATGAATGAACCTAGTCGAAGAGCCAAGTGTTCGGCTTCATGAAGAATGCAGTAATTTTAGATATGACACATTTGTGCACAGGCAGGTCATTACACCGTTATGGAGCAAATTAGGAGAAGTCATTTCTCCTTGCTCTGTTGCTGCATATCCATGGAATGTGTGTGAGTACTAGACCAGCTGAGCAAAAGTGTCTGGAATATTTCTGAAATCTGAGTTGGAACTGAGGAATGCAGGACCAGTGCTGTGTAAGGCTTTGAATGTGCATGTCAGGAGTTTGAAAACAGCTATAGATGGGGAGTCAGTGAAGCTGTTTGAGGTGTAGGGTGAGTTTGTGTTGGGTTGCTGAGGAAGGAGGCTGCCTGCTATGTTCTGTATGGTTTGGAGTTATCTGCTTAGTTGAGTAAGTAAGTAATTCAGTATTGGGGTGAGTGCAGCACTAATGGTGTTGAATCTGTAGGTGGCGGTGAAGTGCTGGTATGTGTATCTATATTACCTTTATGATCAGCCTTTTACTTATGCAATATCCTGTGAAAGCACACCTAGTCTAAGATTTTCCTATCCGTTTATGTCTCTGTCCTCATCAGTGTCCTGACTAATCCTATATATTTGCCAAGTGAATCAATACTAATGCCTTTGATTGATAGCTACTTGAAGCTCAAGAAAACGTGTCTTTCATGCGTCTTCAGCGCACTCACTGTGCTGAGTCCAACACTCTCAGGTTTGTGGATGCAAGTTGGGGGTGTCTGACAATGTCTTTTGAGGCATGCATTCCTCAAACTGAGTGAGCATATCTACCTTTAAAATGAAGGCAAACATGCTAGGGATTACTGTCTGTACTAATTTTGATACATACTGGATATTGTAAAAGTATATTGTTCATTTACTAAAAATAAAGCCATCATCATATGAGATAATTTATCGTGTGTCCTTTTTCAATAACATTGATTATGATACAAGTTACTAATTGAGTTTAAAATTAGTCGCATCAAAGAATAGTTCCATGGGACATTTGATTGACTTGTGACACTTACTCTGATTCTTGCAGGCATTCAGGTTGGTCCTTGTGTTGTACACATAAGTTCCCTAAAAACACTTCAAAAACTAGTTAAGAATGTATGTTTTTGCCACACAAGGTACTCAGTGATGTTACATTCACCATTATATGCAGCTGTCAGGGAGCATACAGAACACCTACCACATTCTGATGGCAGATAAACATGTCAAGCAGGTCATACGCAAGCCCATGATTTCCTCAAGCAAAGGAGCGAAAATTCTATGGCTGCTTAATTAGTGAGGTAGTGGCGCTTGGGGGGTAGGTTTCCATGCAATGCCATTGAAAGGTTTACCATGAGGCAGCTACGCCTTAGTCCATTTCACAATACTTTATTTTTGGATTTTATAACTTAAAGCAATTAGTAAAATAAAGGGCTGGCTGAGATGGGCACTGGGAACAAAAAACATGACACCTTAAGTATGGTCAAGTCTTTCTGGCTGTTTCCGGAATATGATCAGCAAAGTGTTGATCCTGCAGCCACCTTGCCATGTCCTCCAAGGAATATGAAGTGGAGGCTGTCATCTGAAAGTCAAGGAAAGACATGAGTCTTCCTGTGGTGGTCTGACAATAAACAGCATGCACAATGTATTCAAAAACATGGAAGAGGCACTCTCCAGATAGGAACTGCACTCTCAAATATGTTGAAGAAAAAGTAAAATCATTAATATGTGAGGTCCAGGACAGTTTGCTAATACTCCAAATAAACAGGTAATCGGGCGTAGTCAAAGTGATATTGTTTATTCCCATCTCATAATGTAAATATGAAAGGCAAACACAGCCAATGTGTTTCTTTCCGTGGACAGTGGGACTCATCATGAAAAGTAGTGAGCATGTACGTCACACCCATCAAAGAAATTGACTGCAATCAGTTTGTTAGAATGCAACAGAGTGCTCTGGGATTTTTTGAGCTTCTTACGAACAAGCTGCTGTGAGAATCCTTTGCAGCAACAATGAACTGTGCTGCATGCCAGAGTACTAGCTTTGTATAGCTCACTAAAAAGTATGAACCTGAAACCATGACAAGGGTAGTGCTCTCATCATGAAAAGTAGCAGGTATGTACACATTACACCCATCAGAGAACTTGACTGTGAGCAGTTTGTTGGAACACGATGCAGTGCTCTTGGACTTTTTTGAGCTGCTGTGGGAATCTTTTGCAGAAACAATGAACTGTACTGCATGCCAGAGTGCCAGATTTGTACAGCTCACTGAAAAGCTCTACTTCTGTATGTAAGCTGTCCACATAAATGTTAACCTCTGTGACAGAAAGGTTGACAAGCTCTGATACAGTTTTTCCCATGACTCGTAGCTTGGGAGGGCAACCGATAGGGTTTAGATTGGAGTCATTCCCTGTATACGCTCTCAGAGTGTACACATAGCCAGAGAAGCTTTCATACAGCATATACAAATTGATGCCATAGCCTTTATAACGGATCAAGGACGCATCAATCATATATTCTTCCCAGGAGTAAAAATATCTGGAAACCTGGCAGAACAATGTTTCATGACAGGCCGAACTGTGGACAACCTGTCATGGTCTGGACTGTGTTGGGTCAATGCAGAATTGTCACTGAAATGCAGGATACGGGGCAATAGCAAAAACTTATCTCTGTTTGTGTACGGTGGGAAGATGGGTATTACCAAAACCATGCAAGTAGACCAGTAGGACTGCAAGCTTGGATGGTTCATTAACCCCATTTTGAGCTTAAGGCACAAAATTAGCTTCAACTACTCAAGTGAAGTGGGAGTCTACTGGTGTGCCATAGAATGAGGACCTATGCTCCCTCAGAAATTGTTTGCCATGCAAATTTGTTTGTTGCACAATTTGTTCAAGGAAGGCAACATCCAAAAAAGGAAAAGTCATAGTCAATCAGCAAAAAACTGGCTGTATTGATTTACATCCAGCGTTGCCAGTGAACCGCTGGATTTGGGATAGAACTAAAGTGGGGGGGCTACCAAGAAAGAATTTCATCTGTGCTTGCTGTGGCACTTGGCTGATTTCGGGGTTGATCTGCCCTGCTATGGTTGCTCCACTGCACAGGCTATGCTTGAGAAAGGACCACACGCATGCCATTATCATGTCCATCAGAATTGCTGGAAGGCAAGACATCAGAAGGGGGTTGCCAACTTAAAATTACTTCCAGATTCTGCTCCATTTTCCTCTCCCTCAAATGTTGTCTCAATATCTGCTGAGTTAGGGCATGGACAGCAGTTATCCACAGAGATGCCATCTCTGCTTTCTAGCTAAAACCTTCCTTGCCTTGAATGTAGAAGACAGAAGTATAGTGCTAAATCAGTTAGTGGGTGTGTGCATATATGATCTGTACCAGAGTAAATAAACACAACATTACTTATCTTGTTCACTGAATCTGCTGGTTCTCCAAAGACACTGAAAAGGACAAAGGAAGACACAATATTACTTCACCTTGCCACATGCCCAATAACACAGCATACTTTTGACATGGTTTTATGCAAAACGTTATTGTTGGAGGAGCTGCTGGGTCTTTACCATTATAAAACTCATTTCCAGAAGCCACAAATTAATCTTTGATACCATAAAGCACACATTCACACAGTTGGCCCTGCAACTTTGTTCATGGGTGTGCTCCTTGTGAAAACACACAGTCCTATCACCAGTGCCACTTGAATCATGTTGCTGGACAGCAGTTACAGGAGACAGTTGGCTACGTTAGGCAGCAAGAAAAGGCAAATTATGCTGGATTAGGCAGCACATTTTTTAAATAATATTACATCATTATGTTATGATTTCAAAACATGGTAATACTGCCAGGGACAAGATTTCATCTCAGCATCATAAGTATAGCAACCAAATATAGAAATAAGCAACTTAAGGATGACCAGAAAACCTTTTTGCAGGGCCTCTCACTGCATGCAAACATGTCATCACATTTTAGTAACTTTTGGCACATTTGAGATTATTTTTCTAATAAAATCTCCTACTTTCCTTTTCTAAAATATTGCCACACATGTACAATGAGATTTTTTAATATATGTGTATGGTTTTCCATGGGAGAGGGGTGCAATCACCTGACCAGGGAAAACACACATTTTAAAAAACAAATGAGTAGAACCATGACTGGAGGGCCAACCACTATCTACATTTATTTTATATACTTTCTTGAAAAGTTTGTTTTAGGGGGACTCAAAATGCGAATTTAAAAAAAATTAGCCCATTAGTATCAGAATGGCAATTTCACTAATGACCTTCAAGGGGGTCAAGCTATGACCTAACTGCTGACCCCACCTACAATTCCTTTATATATTGTTTGGGAATGTGTGTTTTCCCTGGAGGGGGCTGGGATTGTGCTCTCCCGGGAAAAAACACACATTCCCAAAACAAATGAGGGCTCAACAGGAGGTCATCTCATTTGTCAGGATGGCTGACCGTCTGACAATTTCATTTTTATTATTGTATTTTTTTACTTCCCCTCAGAAAGTAATCACAACCCCACAGGGGAAAAAAGCATATTCTTTTTTGTTTTGTTTAATATTGCCCCCAAAGGGGTTGTTGGCACATTATTGGCACATTCACAACAAGGGCCGACCCTCCCTCCTTGGAAAAGGGAAACTCTCCTCTTTTTACCAAGACTCCCTGAAAGTTAGAGAGGCTGTTTTGGCAATTTTACCCCACTGGAACACAAGAGAGCACTCATCTCCTTGCAGTACACTGACATGGGGGGATCTGACATGGAAGTGATTCTATGTCCCCCCCACCCTTTCTTTTTGAAAAATAAATCCTTTTAGCCCTCCCTGCTGTTGGCCAATGGCAGACAAATGTACTTGAGAAGGTCTTCGGTTTTCAGCCATCAGCGGTTGGCTGCACTTACAGGGTTAAGAGAAGCTAGGTATAATTTAGGAAATCCTACAAGTAGTCAGTTTCCATAGCCCAACTTCAATATCTCATTACTTCCATTCACTTGTTTAAATTCATACATAGGATGAAGGATTTAATGCTTCATAGAAGCCTGAGCTAATGCTGTGCTCCTTTGACCAAAGAGTTGATCGGCACTTGCAGGTTCAAATTTGTTTCCATGAAGATTCCTCCTTACCTGTAACCTTTATTACCCTCAATCAGGGGCCCTCATCCCAGTCATCAGTATATGAGGAGGTCCTGCCCCCAGACAGGCCCCTACCAGCTAGTCTTGTTTTCACTGTCAATGACGTTTGTGGACATAAGGCTTCCCCCCTCTCCCCACATCCTGTGATTAAAAAGACAGACCATAAACAAGGTGTAAAACTATACTCAAGGGGAAGGCAGAGAGGGGATCTGACTGGGATGAGGGGAACCTGATTCGGGAGAGTGAATGTTAGAAATGGGGTCTCTGGTTGGCAGTCAGATTGCACACTGTCAAAGCAGGGACCCTCACTCTAATCAGGGAAATGGAGATACACATGCAAGATATCCCCTGCTCATCTCCTTGGAAGCTTGGCACACGCAGTTAGGCTTATCTCAAAGGCAATGTGTAAAGTATTTGTACCAACACACACAGTAATACAGCAAAAACACTACAAAATGGACAACACACCAGTTTAGAAAAATAGGCACTATTTATCTAAATCAAACAAGACCAAAATAACAAAAATCCAACATACACAAGTCAGGTTATGAATTTTTAAAGTAAAATCAGTCTTACTCCATAGAAACAATGGAACCAATATTGTTACATGAATTACGTGGTTTGCGTCAAAAATAAAGATGTCTGGGTGACCGTGTGTCGAATAAAGTCAGCGATGCATCGTTTTCTCACACGCAAGTGAGGCCATGAGTAGTTTTCCAGTCGGGGCACCTCGGGTCCGCGCATGTTTATGTTGATTTTTGATGTCCAGCGATGATGCATGAGAAATCTGGCCGCAAGGTGGTGGGAAACCGTGCTGTGTGGGGTTTGTGTCTTTTCAGCAGCCGCAGGCAGGTGATGCGTTGAAATCAGCCGTGAGACAGGTGGCGTGATATTTTAACAGCTGCATTGCAGGTGGTACATTGAAATATTCCCCGCATGGCTCCCTGTGCATGGATTTCAGTCCTTGTTCTACCAGCTTCACCTTTCAAGGGCCCAGGGACTGGATAAGGCATGACTTGGCAGGGCAGAAGACTCGACTCAGCAGAGAATCCAAGTGCTGGCAGAGAAAGTCTTTGATGGACCTGGAACTTCAAAACAGGAGGCAAGCTCAGCTCAAGCCATTGAAGATTCTTCACAAGCAGGAATATACCACAAAGTCCAGTCTTTGTCCTCTTTCAGGCAGAAGCAGCAACTGCAGACCAACAAAGCAAAGCACAGTCACAGGCAAAGGAGAGGTACTCCTCCTCTAGCTCTTCAGCTCTTCTCCTTGGCAGAGATGTCTCTTGGTTCCGGAAGTAATCTAAACATCTGGGGTTTTTTGGTCCACTACTTATACCCCTTTCTGCCTTTGAAGTAGGCAAACTTCAAATGAAAGTCTCTGTTGCTCACAAGATCCTGTCTTGCCCAAGCCTAGCCCCAGACACATACCAGGGGGTTAGAGACTGCTTTGTGTGAGGGCAGGCACAGCCCATTCAGGTGTAAGTGACCACCCCTCCTTCCACTCTAGCTCAGATGGCTCAGGATATGCATGCTACACCCCAGCTACACCCCAGCTCCATTTGTGTCACTTTCTAGAGGGGAGTCACAAACAGCCCAACTGTAAGTCTAACCCAGACAGGGAATATACAAGCAGGCAGCGGCACAGAATGGTTTAACAAAGAAAATGCCCACTTTCTAAAAGTGAGATTTTCAAACAGACAATTTTAAAACCAACTTTACCAACAGATGTATTTTTAAATTGTGAGCTCAGGGACCCCAAACTCCACATCTCGATCTGCTCCCAAAGGGAAGCTGCACTTAAAAGATATTTAAAGGCATTCCCCATGTTAACCTATGAGAGAGATAGGCCTTGCAACAGTGAAAACTGAATTTGGCAGTATTTCACTGTTAGGACACATAAAGCACATCACTACATGTCCCACCTTTAACATACTTTCACCCTGCCTTTGGGGCTACCTAGGGGCTACCTTATGGGTGCCTTACATGCACAAAAGGGAAGGTTAGGGCTTGACGAGTGGGTACAGTTTAAAACTGCACACACAGATACTGCAGTGGCAGGTATGAGCCATGTTTACAGGGCTACTCATGTGAGAGGCACAACAAGTGCTGCAGGCCTACTAGTAGCATTTGACAAACAGACCCTGTGCACCTCTAGTGCATTTTACTAGGGACTTACTTAGTTAATCAAATATGCCAATCATAGAAAAAGCTAATTACACATACAATTTACAAAGGAACACTTAAGAACTGAACAGCAGTGATAAAGTGCCCAGAGTAACAAAACCAGCAAAAACAGAGTCCAGCACACAGTCAAAACATGGGAAGCAGAGGCAAAAAGACAGGGAAGACCATGCCAAGGATGCCAGGTCTAACAGTGAAGTTTACCAGTAATGGTTTTATTAGCACCTCATCGGGCCCTCTTGTCCCAGTCAAAAGAACATGAGGAAATCATAAGCTCCAACAAAAGAAAATGTACACTGACTCTAGATGCTAGAAATATGTATTATTAACAATTATTTCATTGCCATCTTAACAACAATCAGACCAAATGTATCCAATACTACATCCATTACATCTAGCCTGTAATGTTTTACAAATATATCATGAGATGTATGCAGAGATGTCCTTGTGGCCAATCTACATGTTTCATGAAAGGAAACACCCCCCACACCCACCCATGATGTTGAAACATATCTAGTATAATATCCCTGAAACTTTGATTGAGTGGATTTTCCTACTGAATTGTAGGACTGAGAAATTACCTGACTGGTCAATCTGCTGAGAATAAAAGATGACACCTTATTTCCTTCAATCACTTTGCCAAAAGAAAAAAAAAAGGGAATTAGAAATTCTCAGGTCTTTAGTACACTGTAAGTAGACTAACAGTGACCCCAACATCTAAGAAAGGATCTTGCTGCTGCTCATCACTATTATTATATATTCTTATAGAGTGCACAGGTACCCACATAGGGATTCCTGGCACTGAACAAGAGGAAGCAATAACAGATGACCAGCCTGAAACAGCCACGTCTTCAAGCCTTTACAGAATGCAAGTAGGGTAATGCAGTTTCTCAAGGACTCTGGGAGTGTGTTTCATAGTTTTGGATATGGAACTGAGAAGGAGCATCCCCCCATTTGGGTCAAGTGAAACCTGGGCACATGACACTAGGCCAGGACCAGCACACGTGACAGTTTATAAAGCATTACCAAATCCTGTATGTAACTAGGGCCTCATTTATCTGGAAAACTGAAAGAACAATTTCCTGTTGTAAATGAAACTTACTTAGAGTTGATTTTAGAAATGAATTGTTGAGCTGGTTCAAGAATCACTCTACTTGGTACAATTTTAAGTTAGGAATAGGAAATTACAGAGTTCCTACCTTTCCCAACCATCTTGCGGATGTATTATCTAAAAGAAAAGCCATCTTTACTGACAGCCGGATCATTTTGGCAGTCTCTAAATGTTCAAAGATTCCATTTATAACCCCTTCAACATGGTTGGCAAATCCAAGGAGGGGGCTGCCACAGGAAAATTGGTTTTCCTAAATTAAAAAGCTTCAACAATCTCTATACTAGAGGAAATATGTTAACTAGATCTCTCCAACACCCCGAATCTCTCTAATAGCCACCCCCTGTGCTGACAGTGTTGAAGGAGCAAGAATTTTAAGGAACCCCTCTCTCAATAACTCCAGAATATGAAAAGGCACTACCACCAGTGGATGTAAACCTTTAGAAGAATACCATTTAGAGAAATAACTCCATTGTTTCCTATTATTCACATAGGGTAGGACATAAAACATCCAAGAGCTCCTCCCACTTTACATGTTGTAGCCCACACCACAACTTATGTTGTGGTATGGGGGGAATCCTACGATAAAGCATGGTTCCTTAGGGTGGTTTTCACCCTTAAGAAAGTTTTTTCTCTTTTTTTTCTCTTTTTGTACCTGTCAAAAACATGGACTGTCAGCTTATCCTTTAATAGTTAATTATTAGTCCCGGATATGTCATTGTACTTGTTGTTTCTTTGGGAGTCTGTACCTGCTAGTCTGTATAGACTCCTTGGCCTTCTTTTATGTTTTGAATTTCTTCCTTGACATCTGAATTTCCTCTGCCACCTGCCTTTAACACCCTAAATTCTCTAAAACCAATTGTTCAAGCTCTAGATCGTTAGCTTGAGGTGCTGTAATTGACTTGAAGGCAGATTCGGGGACTGCAGAAGAGAAGCACTCATAAGGACTTTAAAAAAAGTGTCCCTGGAAAGAGTCATCAGAAAGGATAACCAAGGATATTTTAGTCACAAATGTGCCACCAGAATCACTGGAATACCCCCTTCACCTCCCCCCAAATAATCTGAGGCAACCTCGGAAGGAGGGAAATATGTAGGAGACCTTGTGGCCAAGGGATCTGCAGCCCATGACTCAGAACAATTGATTTCTGAACAAAAGATCAGATGCATTTTGAGGTGACACAAATATGTTTATCCAGGACAACTCAAACAGGACAAATCTAATTGAATTGGGGAACAGCAAGATGGTGCAACATTAAGGTAGGAAGGTTGCAGCTCAGTCTGTCCACTTGAAAATTCATTGACCCTTGTAAGTACACCATCTTCAGAGACAACAGGTGAGCTTACACCCAAGAGCATATCTTTGTTGCTAACAAATTCAACAGAAGAACCTAGTGATGTAAGTAGTACCATACCATTTAATTGTCTATCTGAACCACTGTGTCATCCTATTTAGCTGGAAATGAACTGAACTGTTTTCAAGACTGCAGCCAGTTCTCTCCAGTTGAAGGAAAGTAACCTGTGCTCCACAGATCATGGCCTCTTGCACTCCAGATAACTCAATGTTGCCCTCCAAACCCAAAGACTGGCACCCATTGCTAACTGGAGTATAGGAGGGACATAAAAAATGTGACTCATCTATCTTGATATGGTCCGCATATGCACCAACTAATGTCCTGGGCTTTTAATGATGTCAGTGGAACATTGGATTTGAAATCATTTGAGGCCGGATCCCAGTTCCTCAAAAGGTGATTCACCAAAGGATTCAGATAAAACCATAATAATTGAACCACCACATTTGTAGATGATATGAATCCCTAGATATTCAGCTAAAACCTGGCTGATGCTGATGGACGTATGGTAGAGTCTGAATATTTGACTGGATTGAATCAATCCTGTTCTGTGGATGAAGCACACAACTCCTCTATGTATTGAACATTGCTCAAACATACAGAATGACATGGACTGGTGTCAAGTGCAGCATGATGATATTCAACCTGAAGTCTAACTAGTGAAGAAGGTTTGTTGTCACCAATAGTGCCTCTTAAGCCTTGGAGAAGGAAGAAGCACAGATTAACCAATCATCCAGGTAGGGGAATATAGAAGAAATTGCATAATCTCCAACATTGGTGCCAATACCTTTGTGCAGGTTCATGGGGATGCTGAGAGAGCAAAAGGCAGAGCTTGAAACTGGAAATAAGTTGCCGGAGAAGAGAATCTCAGGAATGGATGACTTTCAAGGTATATTGGCATATGGAAGTATGTGCCTTTCAAGTCTAGAGTAGCAAGAAACTAGCCCTCCTTAATGAATGGAATAAACATCTCTAACAAAATCATCCTAAACAAATGTGTTTAGTGCTTTCAGATCTAACAAAAATGAAGAGACCCATGTGGTGTTGCCACAAAGAAGAGGACTTTATAAAATCTGTCTTTTTCTGGATGCAGAAGAACAGGAACTATTGCTTTTTCATGAGCAGCTTCTTGACTCTGGACAACATTGCTTCTCTCTTTACCTTTTCCCTTGACAATGGTTTAGGCTTGGTTTATTGAGAGAACCCAATGATCTAATATATATGCAGTCAAAGCAGGAAGGATGAACTTCAATCTCACCCCTACCTCCATATAGTCATTTCTGACTTGAATCTTTATCAGCTTGACTTTGCAGTCAGGACATTGTTTGGATGCTTTATTAAAGTGTAAAGCATAGAATGTAAGTTGATGGAATTCTCTCAGTGGAATGTAGAATCAAAAAGGAAAAAAGAATGTAAGTAAGGCAGTTAGCTGGGTGAGAAGAGACAATTGCTTTATATCTGCGCCTTGTTGCTACTAAAATATAGGATCTTGAACTTACTTGGAGTCCGGAACTTAATATTGGCGATGGGCTGCCAAGAACAGGTTGATTTTGTACCATACATGAACCTCAGGATTTCACTTCGTGTTAAGTGTATCTAGCCGCAGTGATTCAGGCAATGTGAAGGTTGACCTCATCATATGGACAATATGTGTACGACAAGGTACAAGGTACTGTAATTGTGCCTAGTTCCAAGGGCGACCTAGTAACTAAGCATCCTTTGTAGTATTGCGTTAGTTTTCAGTTAGGCCTATGCCTCCCAACTTTATCGTTGGCATCCAGCGTGCAGAGGACTGAGCAGCCGCTGCATTGTCCAGCACGTGATTTACCTTGCGACTGCCTGCAAAGATGTCTGTGACATATCACACTACACTGTGGCCATTTGCAGATCAGTTTGTGGAAACTTGAATATTTAACAGGAGCAGCGTACATCGGCGATGTGCACACCATTGTTCAAATAAAATTCACAAGTACATTGCTACATTGAACGGTACACAACAGCCATTTTAGATATGGTTAAAGACACAGAAACTCAGCAGGAGTAGTGTATATCGATGATGCACACACAATTGTTCGCATTGTTAAAATTCACAGTTTGTGGTAGCTTAAACAATCAGCACGGGTAGTGCACATCAGTGATGTGCACACCATTGTTCAGATAAAATTCACAAGTGCATTGCTACATTACTACACGTTGGCCATTTTAGATCAGGTTGTGGTAACCTGAATAATTAACAGGAGCGGTGTACATCGGTGATGTGCACACCAATTGCAAATTTGTACTTGGAAGGCTGACCTTCACATCCATTGGAACAAAACCTATAATTGATGCTCAATTGTTAAATCGTGTGTTACAGTGTTGATGTGCACACCATAATACCTGTGGGAATGGTATGTTACATCGGTGAGGCGCACACCATAACACCTTTGGAAATCACATTTTGTGCATATCACAGCTAATAGGAGGATGCATCAAGTACTGCTATAAAAAGTACAGTGTGAATTCAGGGATGTGCACACCACTATATTGAACTATCTAACGTTCAGATAGCAGTGTATTAAACAAAACAATTTCATATCATCTTTATTTTAGGCGTATCAATTAAGATACTTCAATCCAAAATGCATCAATAGATAGCACCACCTCTGGCATTTCCACCAAATCCATCCTAACATGAGACTGATTGGAAGCAATGGAAACAAGGGTTTGAGATGTACTCTTGATGGAGAGTTATTTATACACAAGAAAAATGTGCCATATTGAAACATTGTTTAGTAACGGAAGGCCAGAAAACATGAAAACACATTCCCAAAGAAGCTGTACTGTTGGGAGATAAGGGGATGGCAGAAAAGATGAATACGCCTCAGTCATTAAGTCTCTGGATATGATATTTAAGGCATGTAAGAATGTTATAATGTAAAGACGTACATTTTACAAAAGAATACAAATAGCAGATGAATCTGCATCAAGTTATGTCGGTGCTTTGAGAATTTTGGCTGCATCATGTGAGTACAAAATGTTTGAGGAAGAAATGATCAGGGACCAGTTAGTAGAGAAAACGAATAACAAAAAAGTGCAAGAAGCTCTGTTATCTACCCCAACTTTGACTCTGCAAAAAGCAATGGAATTTGCGCTTAAAATAGAAAATACTACATTACATATGGAACAAATGTTGAATTTGGATATCAAATCATCCTTACAATCACAAGGTGTGCTAGCTATAAAAAAAAAACAAGAATAAAAGATGAGTCAGGTAAGTCAAACAAGAATGAAAAAATAAACAAAAAATCTAATTATAAGCAACTAGAGTGTCACATGTGTGAGAATGCATCCCACCTTGGCAATGCGAGTTTATGTCCAGCTATAGAGAAATTGTATGCCAAATATAGAAAGAAGGGTCACTTTGCAAGGGTGTGAAAGTGAATAGGCAAGACACTAACTAATAAAATATATAAAATTGAACCAAACAAACATAAGGTGGATGAGACCTCTACTAGTGAAGAAGATGAGATACTCACTATTAATGATCTGAATTTAGATCAACATAAGGGGGTGTATGGAACACAACATTATGTGAGAAAAGAACTGTAGGAAGTTGGCTCTGTATGTGCTATTTCACAGTAAGGAATAGCATGCACAGAGTCCAAGGGTTCCCCTTAGAGGTAAGATAGTGGCAAAAAGAGATAATACTAATGCTCTATTTTGTGGTAGTGTGGTCGAGCAGTAGGCTTATCCAAGGAGTAGTGTTAAGCATTTGTTGTACATACACATAGACAATAAATGAGGTACACACACTCAGAGACAAATCCAGCCAATAGGTTTTGTTATAGAAAAATATCTTTTCTTAGTTTATTTTAAGAACCACAGGTTCAAATTCTACATGTAATATTTCATTCGAAAGGTATTGCAGGTAAGTACTTTAGGAACTTCAAATCATCAAAATTGCATGTATACTTTTCAAGTTATTCACAAATAGCTGTTTTAAAAGTGGACACAGTGCAATTTTCACAGTTCCTAGGGGAGGTAAGTATTTGTTAGGTTAACCAGGTAAGTAAGACACTTACAGGGCTCAGTTCTTGGTCCAAGGTAGCCCACCGTTGGGGGTTCAGAGCAACCCCAAAGTCACCACACCAGCAGCTCAGGGCCGGTCAGGTGCAGAGTTCAAAGTGGTGCCCAAAACACATAGGCTAGAATGGAGAGAAGGGGGTGCCCCGGTTCCGGTCTGCTTGCAGGTAAGTACCCGCGTCTTCGGAGGGCAGACCAGGGGGGTTTTGTAGGGCACCGGGGGGGACACAAGCCCACACAGAAATTTCACCCTCAGCGGCGCGGGGGCGGCCGGGTGCAGTGTAGGAACAAGCGTCGGGTTCGCAATGTTAGTCTATGAGAGATCTCGGGATCTCTTCAGCGCTGCAGGCAGGCAAGGGGGGGATTCCTCGGGGAAACCTCCACTTGGGCAAGGGAGAGGGACTCCTGGGGGTCACTTCTCCAGTGAAAGTCCGGTCCTTCAGGTCCTGGGGGCTGCGGGTGCAGGGTCTCTCCCAGGCGTCGGGACTTTAGGTTCAAAGAGTCGCGGTCAGGGGAAGCCTCGGGATTCCCTCTGCAGGCGGCGCTGTGGGGGCTCAGGGGGGACAGGTTTTGGTACTCACAGTATCAGAGTAGTCCTGGGGTCCCTCCTGAGGTGTTGGATCGCCACCAGCCGAGTCGGGGTCGCCGGGTGCAGTGTTGCAAGTCTCACGCTTCTTGCGGGGAGCTTGCAGGGTTCTTTAAAGTTGCTGGAAACAAAGTTGCAGCTTTTCTTGGAGCAGGTCCGCTGTCCTCGGGAGTTTCTTGTCTTTTCGAAGCAGGGGCAGTCCTCAGAGGATGTCGAGGTCGCTGGTCCCTTTGGAAGGCGTCGCTGGAGCAGGATCTTTGGAAGGCAGGAGACAGGCCGGTGAGTTTCTGGAGCCAAGGCAGTTGTCGTCTTCTGGTCTTCCGCTGCAGGGGTTTTCAGCTGGGCAGTCCTTCTTCTTGTAGTTGCAGGAATCTAATTTTCTAGGGTTCCGGGTAGCCCTTAAATACTAAATTTAAGGGCGTGTTTAGGTCTGGGGGGTTAGTAGCCAATGGCTACTAGCCCTGAGGGTGGGTACACCCTCTTTGTGCCTCCTCCCAAGGGGAGGGGGTCACAATCCTAACCCTATTGGGGGAATCCTCCATCTGCAAGATGGAGGATTTCTAAAAGTTAGAGTCACCTCAGCTCAGGACACCTTAGGGGCTGTCCTGACTGGCCAGTGACTCCTCCTTGTTGCTTTCTTTGTTCCCTCCAGCCTTGCCGCCAAAAGTGGGGGCCGTGGCCGGAGGGGGCGGGCAACTCCACTAAGCTGGAGTGCCCTGCTGGGCTGTGACAAAGGGGTGAGCCTTTGAGGCTCACCGCCAGGTGTTACAGCTCCTGCCTGGGGGAGGTGTTAGCATCTCCACCCAGTGCAGGCTTTGTTACTGGCCTCAGAGTGACAAAGGCACTCTCCCCATGGGGCCAGCAACATGTCTCTGGTGTGGCAGGCTGCTGGAACTAGTCAGCCTACACAGACAGTCGGTTAAGTTTCAGGGGGCACCTCTAAGGTGCCCTCTGTGGTGTATTTTACAATAAAATGTACACTGGCATCAGTGTGCATTTATTGTGCTGAGAAGTTTGATACCAAACTTCCCAGTTTTCAGTGTAGCCATTATGGTGCTGTGGAGTTCGTGTTTGACAGACTCCCAGACCATATACTCTTATGGCTACCCTGCACTTACAATGTCTAAGGTTTTGTTTAGACACTGTAGGGGTACCATGCTCATGCACTGGTACCCTCACCTATGGTATAGTGCACCCTGCCTTAGGGCTGTAAGGCCTGCTAGAGGGGTGGCTTACCTATACTGCATAGGCAGTGAGAGGCTGGCATGGCACCCTGAGGGGAGTGCCATGTCGACTTACTCGTTTTGTCCTCACTAGCACACACAAGCTGGCAAGCAGTGTGTCTGTGCTGAGTGAGAGGTCTCCAGGGTGGCATAAGACATGCTGCAGCCCTTAGAGACCTTCCTTGGCATCAGGGCCCTTGGTACTAGAAGTACCAGTTACAAGGGACTTATCTGGATGCCAGGGTCTGCCAATTGTGGATACAAAAGTACAGGTTAGGGAAAGAACACTGGTGCTGGGGCCTGGTTAGCAGGCCTCAGCACACTTTCAATTGTAAACATAGCATCAGCAAAGGCAAAAAGTCAGGGGGCAACCATGCCAAGGAGGCATTTCCTTACACAACCCCCCCCCAAACGAAAGAGGATGAGACTAACCTTTCCCAAGAGAGTCTTCATTTTCTAAGTGGAAGAACCTGGAAAGGCCATCTGCATTGGCATGGGCAGTCCCAGGTCTGTGTTCCACTATAAAGTCCATTCCCTGTAGGGAGATGGACCACCTCAACAGTTTAGGATTTTCACCTTTCATTTGCATCAGCCATTTGAGAGGTCTGTGGTCAGTTTGAACTAGGAAGTGAGTCCCAAAGAGGTATGGTCTCAGCTTCTTCAGGGACCAAACCACAGCAAAGGCCTCCCTCTCAATGGCACTCCAACGCTGCTCCCTGGGGAGTAACCTCCTGCTAATGAAAGCAACAGGCTGGTCAAGGCCATCATCATTTGTTTGGGACAAAACTGCCCCTATCCCATGTTCAGAGGCATCAGTCTGCACAATGAACTGCTTAGAATAATCTGGAGCTTTTAGAACTGGTGCTGAGCACATTGCTTGTTTCAGGGTGTCAAAGGCCTGTTGGCATTCTACAGTCCAGTTCACTTTCTTGGGCATCTTCTTGGAGGTGAGTTCAGTGAGGGCTGTCACAATGGATCCATATCCCTTCACAAACCTCCTGTAATACCCAGTCAAGCCAAGGAATGCCCTGACTTGAGTCTGGGTTTTTGGAGCTACCCAGTCCAGAATAGTCTGGATCTTGGGTTGGAGTGGCTGAACTTGGCCTCCACCTACAAGGTGTCCCAAGTAAACCACAGTTCCCTGCCCTATCTGGCATTTGGATGCCTTGATAGAGAGGCCTGCAGATTGCAGAGCCTTCAAAACCTTCTTCAGGTGGACCAGGTGATCCTGCCAGGTGGAGCTAAAGACAGCAATATCATCAAGATAAGCTGTGCTAAAGGACTCCAAGCCAGCAAGGACTTGATTCACCAACCTTTGGAAGGTGGCAGGGGCATTCTTTAAACCAAAGGGCATAACAGTAAACTGATAATGCCCATCAGGTGTGGAGAATGCTGTTTTCTCTTTTGCTCCAGGTGCCATTTTTATTTGCCAGTACCCTGCTGTCAAGTCAAAGGTACTTAAGAATTTGGCAGCACCTAATTTGTCTATGAGCTCATCAGCTCTTGGAATTGGATGAGCATCTGTCTTGGTGACAGAATTGAGCCCTCTGTAGTCCACACAAAACCTCATCTCTTTCTTTCCATCTTTGGTGTGAGGTTTGGGGACTAAGACCACTGGGCTAGCCCAGGGGCTGTCAGAGCGCTCAATTACTCCCAATTCCAGCATCTTGTGGACTTCCACCTTGATGCTTTCCTTAACATGGTCAGATTGTCTAAAGATTTTGTTCTTGACAGGCATGCTGTCTCCTGTGTCCACATCATGGGTACACAGGTGTGTCTGACCAGGGGTTAAGGAGAAGAGTTCAGGAAACTGTTGTAGGACTCTCCTACAATCAGCTTGCTGTTGGCCAGAGAGGGTGTCTGAGTAGATCACTCCATCTACTGTGCCATCTTTTGGGTCTGATGACAGAAGATCAGGGAGAGGTTCACTCTCTGCCTCCTGATCCTCATCTGTTACCATCAACAGATTGACATCAGCCCTGTCGTGGAAGAGCTTAAGGCGGTTTACATGGATCACCCTCTTGGGGCTCCTGCTTGTGCCCAGGTCCACCAGGTAGGTGACCTGACTCTTCCTTTCTAGTACTGGGTAAGGGCCACTCCATTTGTCCTGGAGTGCCCTGGGAGCCACAGGCTCCAGAACCCAGACTTTCTGCCCTGGTTGGAACTCAACCAGTGCAGCCTTTTGGTCATACCAAAACTTCTGGAGCTGTTGGCTGGCCTCAAGGTTTTTGGTTGCCTTTTCCATGTACTCTGCCATTCTAGAGCGAAGGCCAAGTACATAGTCCACTATGTCCTGTTTAGGCTCATGGAGAGGTCTCTCCCAGCCTTCTTTAACAAGGGCAAGTGGTCCCCTTACAGGATGACCAAACAGAAGTTCAAAGGGTGAGAATCCTACTCCCTTCTGTGGCACCTCTCTGTAAGCGAAAAGCAGACATGGCAAGAGGACATCCCAT
Organism: Pleurodeles waltl; assembly: GCF_031143425.1. Classification (NCBI taxonomy): domain Eukaryota; kingdom Metazoa; phylum Chordata; class Amphibia; order Caudata; family Salamandridae; genus Pleurodeles; species Pleurodeles waltl. Next base: position 554,670,779 of record NC_090445.1, read on the forward strand.
CTCCTTTTGAGCTTTTCTGGGAGCCCCATGATCATGCCTTTTAATGTCTTGTTGAATCTCTCAACCAAGCCATTAGTTTGTGGATGGTATGGTGTAGTGAATTTATAAGTCACTCCACACTCATTCCACATGTGCTTTAGGTATGCTGACATGAAGTTGGTACCTCTGTCAGACACCACCTCCTTAGGGAAACCCACTCTGGTAAAGATACCAATGAGGGCCTTGGCTACTGCAGGGGCAGTAGTCGACCTAAGGGGAATAGCTTCAGGATACCTGGTAGCATGATCCACTACTACCAGGATATACATATTTCCTGAGGCTGTGGGAGGTTCCAGTGGACCAACTATGTCCACACCCACTCTTTCAAAGGGAACCCCCACCACTGGAAGTGGAATGAGGGGGGCCTTTGGATGCCCACCTGTCTTACCACTGGCTTGACAGGTGGGGCAGGAGAGGCAAAACTCCTTAACCATGTTGGACATATTGGGCCAGTAGAAGTGGTTGACTAACCTCTCCCACGTCTTGGTTTGTCCCAAATGTCCAGCAAGGGGAATGTCATGGGCCAATGTTAGGATGAACTTCCTGAACAGCTGAGGCACTACCACTCTCCTAGTGGCACCAGGTTTGGGGTCTCTGGCCTCAGTGTACAGGAGTCCATCTTCCCAATAGACCCTATGCGTTCCATTTTTCTTGCCTTTGGACTCTTCAGCAGCTTGCTGCCTAAGGCCTTCAAGAGAGGGACAGGTTTCTTGTCCCTTACACAGCTCCTCCCTTGAGGGTCCCCCTGGGCCTAAGAGCTCAACCTGATAAGGTTCAAGCTCCAAAGGCTCAGTTCCCTCAGAGGGCAGAACTTCTTCCTGAGAAGAGAGGTTCCCTTTCTTTTGCTGTGTTGCAGTTGGTTTCCCAGCTGACTTTCCTGTTCTCTTGGTAGGCTGGGCCATTCTTCCAGACTCCAGCTCTACTTGTTCACCCTGTGCCTTGCACTGTGCTCTTGTTTTCACACACACCAGTTCAGGGATACCCAGCATTGCTGCATGGGTTTTTAGTTCTACCTCAGCCCATGCTGAGGACTCCAGGTCATTTCCAAGCAGACAGTCCACTGGGATATTTGAGGAGACCACCACCTGTTTCAGGCCATTGACCCCTCCCCATTCTAAAGTAACCATTGCCATGGGATGTACTTTTCTCTGATTGTCAGCGTTGGTGACTGTGTAAGTTTTTCCAGTCAGGTATTGGCCAGGGGAAACCAGTTTCTCTGTCACCATGGTGACACTGGCACCTGTATCCCTCAGGCCCTCTATTCTAGTCCCATTAATTAAGAGTTGCTGTCTGTATTTTTGCATGTTAGGCGGCCAGACAGCTAGTGTGGCTAAATCCACCCCACCCTCAGAAACTAGAGTAGCTTCAGTGTGGACCCTGATTTGCTCTGGGCACACTGTTGATCCCACTTGGAGACTAGCCATACCAGTGTTACCTGGATGGGAGTTTGGAGTGGAACCTTTCTTGGGACAGGCCTTGTCTCCAGTTTGGTGTCCATGCTGTTTACAGCTATGACACCAGGCCTTTTTGGGATCAAAGTTTTTACCCTTGTACCCATTGTTTTGTGAAGAGGCTCTGGGCCCACCCTCCTGTGCAGGTTTTTGGGGGCCTGTAGAAGACTCTTTACTATTTTTAGTTTTGGTTGTCTCATCACCCTTCCCCTGGGGAGTCTTTGTGACCCCTTTCTTTTGGTCACCCCCTGTTGAAGTCTTGGACACCCTTGTCTTGACCCAATGGTCCGCCTTCTTTCCCAATTCTTGGGGAGAAATTGGTCCTAGGTCTACCAGATGCTGATGCAGTTTATCATTGAAACAATTACTTAACAGGTGTTCTTTCAAAAATAAATTGTACAGCCCATCATAATTACTTACACCACTGCCTTGAATCCAACCATCTAGTGTTTTCACTGAGTAGTCAACAAAGTCAACCCAGGTCTGGCTCGAGGATTTTTGAGCCCCCCTGAACCTAATCCTGTACTCCTCAGTGGAGAATCCAAAGCCCTCAATCAGGGTACCCTTCATGAGGTCATAAGATTCTGCATCTTTTCCAGAGAGTGTGAGGAGTCTATCCCTACACTTTCCAGTGAACATTTCCCAAAGGAGAGCACCCCAGTGAGATCTGTTCACTTTTCTGGTTACACAAGCCCTCTCAAAAGCTGTGAACCATTTGGTGATGTCATCACCATCTTCATATTTTGTCACAATCCCTTTGGGGATTTTTAACATGTCAGGAGAATCTCTGACCCTATTTATATTGCTGCCACCATTGATGGGTCCTAGGCCCATCTCTTGTCTTTCCCTTTCTATGGCTAGGAGCTGTCTCTCTAAAGCCAATCTTTTGGCCATCCTGGCTAACAGTAGGTCATCTTCACTGAGAGCATCCTCAGTGATTTCAGAAATGTGGGACCCTCCTGTGAGGGACTCACTATTTCTGACTAACACAGTTGGAGACAGGACTTGAGGGGTCCTGTTCTCCCTATTTAGGACTGGAGGAGGGACATTGGCCTCCAAGTCACTAATTTCTTCCTCTGTGAGGTCATCATCAGAGGGGTTGGCTTTTTCAAACTCTGCCAACAGCTCCTGGAGCTGAATTTTGGTAGGTCTGGAGCCAATGGTTATTTTTTTGATATTACAGAGAGACCTTAGCTCCCTCATCTTAAGATGGAGGTAAGGTGTGGTGTCGAGTTCCACCACCTACATCTCTGTATCAGACATTATTCTGCTAAGAGTTGGAATACTTTTTAAAGAATCTAAAACTGTTTCTAGAATCTAATTTCAAACTTTTAACAAACTTTTAAACTCTAAAAGACAATGCTAAACAGGGACTTAACACACAAGGCCCTAGCAGGACTTTTAAGAATTTTGAAAAATTTCAAATTGCAAAAATGAATTTCTAATGACAATTTTGGAATTTGTCGTGTGATCAGGTATTGGCTGAGTAGTCCAGCAAATGCAAAGTCTTGTACCCCACCGCTGATCCACCAATGTAGGAAGTTGGCTCTGTATGTGCTATTTCACAGTAAGGAATAGCATGCACAGAGTCCAAGGGTTCCCCTTAGAGGTAAGATAGTGGCAAAAAGAGATAATACTAATGCTCTATTTTGTGGTAGTGTGGTCGAGCAGTAGGCTTATCCAAGGAGTAGTGTTAAGCATTTGTTGTACATACACATAGACAATAAATGAGGTACACACACTCAGAGACAAATCCAGCCAATAGGTTTTGTTATAGAAAAATATCTTTTCTTAGTTTATTTTAAGAACCACAGGTTCAAATTCTACATGTAATATTTCATTCGAAAGGTATTGCAGGTAAGTACTTTAGGAACTTCAAATCATCAAAATTGCATGTATACTTTTCAAGTTATTCACAAATAGCTGTTTTAAAAGTGGACACAGTGCAATTTTCACAGTTCCTAGGGGAGGTAAGTTTTTGTTAGGTTAACCAGGTAAGTAAGACACTTACAGGGCTCAGTTCTTGGTCCAAGGTAGCCCACCGTTGGGGGTTCAGAGCAACCCCAAAGTCACCACACCAGCAGCTCAGGGCCGGTCAGGTGCAGAGTTCAAAGTGGTGCCCAAAACACATAGGCTAGAATGGAGAGAAGGGGGTGCCCCGGTTCCGGTCTGCTTGCAGGTAAGTACCCGCGTCTTCGGAGGGCAGACCAGGGGGGTTTTGTAGGGCACCGGGGGGGACACAAGCCCACACAGAAATTTCACCCTCAGCGGCGCGGGGGCGGCCGGGTGCAGTGTAGAAACAAGCGTCGGGTTCGCAATGTTAGTCTATGAGAGATCTCGGGATCTCTTCAGCGCTGCAGGCAGGCAAGGGGGGGATTCCTCGGGGAAACCTCCACTTGGGCAAGGGAGAGGGACTCCTGGGGGTCACTTCTCCAGTGAAAGTCCGGTCCTTCAGGTCCTGGGGGCTGCGGGTGCAGGGTCTCTCCCAGGCGTCGGGACTTTAGGTTCAAAGAGTCGCGGTCAGGGGAAGCCTCGGGATTCCCTCTGCAGGCGGCGCTGTGGGGGCTCAGGGGGGACAGGTTTTGGTACTCACAGTATCAGAGTAGTCCTGGGGTCCCTCCTGAGGTGTTGGATCGCCACCAGCCGAGTCGGGGTCGCCGGGTGCAGTGTTGCAAGTCTCACGCTTCTTGCGGGGAGCTTGCAGGGTTCTTTAAAGTTGCTGGAAACAAAGTTGCAGCTTTTCTTGGAGCAGGTCCGCTGTCCTCGGGAGTTTCTTGTCTTTTCGAAGCAGGGGCAGTCCTCAGAGGATGTCGAGGTCACTGGTCCCTTTGGAAGGCGTCGCTGGAGCAGGATCTTTGGAAGGCAGGAGACAGGCCGGTGAGTTTCTGGAGCCAAGGCAGTTGTCGTCTTCTGGTCTTCCGCTGCAGGGGTTTTCAGCTGGGCAGTCCTTCTTCTTGTAGTTGCAGGAATCTAATTTTCTAGGGTTCAGGGTAGCCCTTAAATACTAAATTTAAGGGCGTGTTTAGGTCTGGGGGGTTAGTAGCCAATGGCTACTAGCCCTGAGGGTGGGTACACCCTCTTTGTGCCTCCTCCCAAGGGGAGGGGGTCACAATCCTAACCCTATTGGGGGAATCCTCCATCTGCAAGATGGAGGATTTCTAAAAGTTAGAGTCACCTCAGCTCAGGACACCTTAGGGGCTGTCCTGACTGGCCAGTGACTCCTCCTTGTTGCTTTCTTTGTTCCCTCCAGCCTTGCCGCCAAAAGTGGGGGCCGTGGCCGGAGGGGGCGGGCAACTCCACTAAGCTGGAGTGCCCTGCTGGGCTGTGACAAAGGGGTGAGCCTTTGAGGCTCACCGCCAGGTGTTACAGCTCCTGCCTGGGGGAGGTGTTAGCATCTCCACCCAGTGCAGGCTTTGTTACTGGCCTCAGAGTGACAAAGGCACTCTCCCCATGGGGCCAGCAACATGTCTCTGGTGTGGCAGGCTGCTGGAACTAGTCAGCCTACACAGACAGTCGGTTAAGTTTCAGGGGGCACCTCTAAGGTGCCCTCTGTGGTGTATTTTACAATAAAATGTACACTGGCATCAGTGTGCATTTATTGTGCTGAGAAGTTTGATACCAAACTTCCCAGTTTTCAGTGTAGCCATTATGGTGCTGTGGAGTTCGTGTTTGACAGACTCCCAGACCATATACTCTTATGGCTACCCTGCACTTACAATGTCTAAGGTTTTGTTTAGACACTGTAGGGGTACCATGCTCATGCACTGGTACCCTCACCTATGGTATAGTGCACCCTGCCTTAGGGCTGTAAGGCCTGCTAGAGGGGTGGCTTACCTATACTGCATAGGCAGTGAGAGGCTGGCATGGCACCCTGAGGGGAGTGCCATGTCGACTTACTCGTTTTGTCCTCACTAGCACACACAAGCTGGCAAGCAGTGTGTCTGTGCTGAGTGAGAGGTCTCCAGGGTGGCATAAGACATGCTGCAGCCCTTAGAGACCTTCCTTGGCATCAGGGCCCTTGGTACTAGAAGTACCAGTTACAAGGGACTTATCTGGATGCCAGGGTCTGCCAATTGTGGATACAAAAGTACAGGTTAGGGAAAGAACACTGGTGCTGGGGCCTGGTTAGCAGGCCTCAGCACACTTTCAATTGTAAACATAGCATCAGCAAAGGCAAAAAGTCAGGGGGCAACCATGCCAAGGAGGCATTTCCTTACACAACCCCCCCCCAAACGAAAGAGGATGAGACTAACCTTTCCCAAGAGAGTCTTCATTTTCTAAGTGGAAGAACCTGGAAAGGCCATCTGCATTGGCATGGGCAGTCCCAGGTCTGTGTTCCACTATAAAGTCCATTCCCTGTAGGGAGATGGACCACCTCAACAGTTTAGGATTTTCACCTTTCATTTGCATCAGCCATTTGAGAGGTCTGTGGTCAGTTTGAACTAGGAAGTGAGTCCCAAAGAGGTATGGTCTCAGCTTCTTCAGGGACCAAACCACAGCAAAGGCCTCCCTCTCAATGGCACTCCAACGCTGCTCCCTGGGGAGTAACCTCCTGCTAATGAAAGCAACAGGCTGGTCAAGGCCATCATCATTTGTTTGGGACAAAACTGCCCCTATCCCATGTTCAGAGGCATCAGTCTGCACAATGAACTGCTTAGAATAATCTGGAGCTTTTAGAACTGGTGCTGAGCACATTGCTTGTTTCAGGGTGTCAAAGGCCTGTTGGCATTCTACAGTCCAGTTCACTTTCTTGGGCATCTTCTTGGAGGTGAGTTCAGTGAGGGCTGTCACAATGGATCCATATCCCTTCACAAACCTCCTGTAATACCCAGTCAAGCCAAGGAATGCCCTGACTTGAGTCTGGGTTTTTGGAGCTACCCAGTCCAGAATAGTCTGGATCTTGGGTTGGAGTGGCTGAACTTGGCCTCCACCTACAAGGTGTCCCAAGTAAACCACAGTTCCCTGCCCTATCTGGCATTTGGATGCCTTGATAGAGAGGCCTGCAGATTGCAGAGCCTTCAAAACCTTCTTCAGGTGGACCAGGTGATCCTGCCAGGTGGAGCTAAAGACAGCAATATCATCAAGATAAGCTGTGCTAAAGGACTCCAAGCCAGCAAGGACTTGATTCACCAACCTTTGGAAGGTGGCAGGGGCATTCTTTAAACCAAAGGGCATAACAGTAAACTGATAATGCCCATCAGGTGTGGAGAATGCTGTTTTCTCTTTTGCTCCAGGTGCCATTTTTATTTGCCAGTACCCTGCTGTCAAGTCAAAGGTACTTAAGAATTTGGCAGCACCTAATTTGTCTATGAGCTCATCAGCTCTTGGAATTGGATGAGCATCTGTCTTGGTGACAGAATTGAGCCCTCTGTAGTCCACACAAAACCTCATCTCTTTCTTTCCATCTTTGGTGTGAGGTTTGGGGACTAAGACCACTGGGCTAGCCCAGGGGCTGTCAGAGCGCTCAATTACTCCCAATTCCAGCATCTTGTGGACTTCCACCTTGATGCTTTCCTTAACATGGTCAGATTGTCTAAAGATTTTGTTCTTGACAGGCATGCTGTCTCCTGTGTCCACATCATGGGTACACAGGTGTGTCTGACCAGGGGTTAAGGAGAAGAGTTCAGGAAACTGTTGTAGGACTCTCCTACAATCAGCTTGCTGTTGGCCAGAGAGGGTGTCTGAGTAGATCACTCCATCTACTGTGCCATCTTTTGGGTCTGATGACAGAAGATCAGGGAGAGGTTCACTCTCTGCCTCCTGATCCTCATCTGTTACCATCAACAGATTGACATCAGCCCTGTCGTGGAAGAGCTTAAGGCGGTTTACATGGATCACCCTCTTGGGGCTCCTGCTTGTGCCCAGGTCCACCAGGTAGGTGACCTGACTCTTCCTTTCTAGTACTGGGTAAGGGCCACTCCATTTGTCCTGGAGTGCCCTGGGAGCCACAGGCTCCAGAACCCAGACTTTCTGCCCTGGTTGGAACTCAACCAGTGCAGCCTTTTGGTCATACCAAAACTTCTGGAGCTGTTGGCTGGCCTCAAGGTTTTTGGTTGCCTTTTCCATGTACTCTGCCATTCTAGAGCGAAGGCCAAGTACATAGTCCACTATGTCCTGTTTAGGCTCATGGAGAGGTCTCTCCCAGCCTTCTTTAACAAGGGCAAGTGGTCCCCTTACAGGATGACCAAACAGAAGTTCAAAGGGTGAGAATCCTACTCCCTTCTGTGGCACCTCTCTGTAAGCGAAAAGCAGACATGGCAAGAGGACATCCCATCTCCTTTTGAGCTTTTCTGGGAGCCCCATGATCATGCCTTTTAATGTCTTGTTGAATCTCTCAACCAAGCCATTAGTTTGTGGATGGTATGGTGTAGTGAATTTATAAGTCACTCCACACTCATTCCACATGTGCTTTAGGTATGCTGACATGAAGTTGGTACCTCTGTCAGACACCACCTCCTTAGGGAAACCCACTCTGGTAAAGATACCAATGAGGGCCTTGGCTACTGCAGGGGCAGTAGTCGACCTAAGGGGAATAGCTTCAGGATACCTGGTAGCATGATCCACTACTACCAGGATATACATATTTCCTGAGGCTGTGGGAGGTTCCAGTGGACCAACTATGTCCACACCCACTCTTTCAAAGGGAACCCCCACCACTGGAAGTGGAATGAGGGGGGCCTTTGGATGCCCACCTGTCTTACCACTGGCTTGACAGGTGGGGCAGGAGAGGCAAAACTCCTTAACCATGTTGGACATATTGGGCCAGTAGAAGTGGTTGACTAACCTCTCCCACGTCTTGGTTTGTCCCAAATGTCCAGCAAGGGGAATGTCATGGGCCAATGTTAGGATGAACTTCCTGAACAGCTGAGGCACTACCACTCTCCTAGTGGCACCAGGTTTGGGGTCTCTGGCCTCAGTGTACAGGAGTCCATCTTCCCAATAGACCCTATGCGTTCCATTTTTCTTGCCTTTGGACTCTTCAGCAGCTTGCTGCCTAAGGCCTTCAAGAGAGGGACAGGTTTCTTGTCCCTTACACAGCTCCTCCCTTGAGGGTCCCCCTGGGCCTAAGAGCTCAACCTGATAAGGTTCAAGCTCCAAAGGCTCAGTTCCCTCAGAGGGCAGAACTTCTTCCTGAGAAGAGAGGTTCCCTTTCTTTTGCTGTGTTGCAGTTGGTTTCCCAGCTGACTTTCCTGTTCTCTTGGTAGGCTGGGCCATTCTTCCAGACTCCAGCTCTACTTGTTCACCCTGTGCCTTGCACTGTGCTCTTGTTTTCACACACACCAGTTCAGGGATACCCAGCATTGCTGCATGGGTTTTTAGTTCTACCTCAGCCCATGCTGAGGACTCCAGGTCATTTCCAAGCAGACAGTCCACTGGGATATTTGAGGAGACCACCACCTGTTTCAGGCCATTGACCCCTCCCCATTCTAAAGTAACCATTGCCATGGGATGTACTTTTCTCTGATTGTCAGCGTTGGTGACTGTGTAAGTTTTTCCAGTCAGGTATTGGCCAGGGGAAACCAGTTTCTCTGTCACCATGGTGACACTGGCACCTGTATCCCTCAGGCCCTCTATTCTAGTCCCATTAATTAAGAGTTGCTGTCTGTATTTTTGCATGTTAGGCGGCCAGACAGCTAGTGTGGCTAAATCCACCCCACCCTCAGAAACTAGAGTAGCTTCAGTGTGGACCCTGATTTGCTCTGGGCACACTGTTGATCCCACTTGGAGACTAGCCATACCAGTGTTACCTGGATGGGAGTTTGGAGTGGAACCTTTCTTGGGACAGGCCTTGTCTCCAGTTTGGTGTCCATGCTGTTTACAGCTATGACACCAGGCCTTTTTGGGATCAAAGTTTTTACCCTTGTACCCATTGTTTTGTGAAGAGGCTCTGGGCCCACCCTCCTGTGCAGGTTTTTGGGGGCCTGTAGAAGACTCTTTACTATTTTTAGTTTTGGTTGTCTCATCACCCTTCCCCTGGGGAGTCTTTGTGACCCCTTTCTTTTGGTCACCCCCTGTTGAAGTCTTGGACACCCTTGTCTTGACCCAATGGTCCGCCTTCTTTCCCAATTCTTGGGGAGAAATTGGTCCTAGGTCTACCAGATGCTGATGCAGTTTATCATTGAAACAATTACTTAACAGGTGTTCTTTCACAAATAAATTGTACAGCCCATCATAATTACTTACACCACTGCCTTGAATCCAACCATCTAGTGTTTTCACTGAGTAGTCAACAAAGTCAACCCAGGTCTGGCTCGAGGATTTTTGAGCCCCCCTGAACCTAATCCTGTACTCCTCAGTGGAGAATCCAAAGCCCTCAATCAGGGTACCCTTCATGAGGTCATAAGATTCTGCATCTTTTCCAGAGAGTGTGAGGAGTCTATCCCTACACTTTCCAGTGAACATTTCCCAAAGGAGAGCACCCCAGTGAGATCTGTTCACTTTTCTGGTTACACAAGCCCTCTCAAAAGCTGTGAACCATTTGGTGATGTCATCACCATCTTCATATTTTGTCACAATCCCTTTGGGGATTTTTAACATGTCAGGAGAATCTCTGACCCTATTTATATTGCTGCCACCATTGATGGGTCCTAGGCCCATCTCTTGTCTTTCCCTTTCTATGGCTAGGAGCTGTCTCTCTAAAGCCAATCTTTTGGCCATCCTGGCTAACAGGAGGTCATCTTCACTGAGAGCATCCTCAGTGATTTCAGAAATGTGGGACCCTCCTGTGAGGGACTCACTATTTCTGACTAACACAGTTGGAGACAGGACTTGAGGGGTCCTGTTCTCCCTATTTAGGACTGGAGGAGGGACATTGGCCTCCAAGTCACTAATTTCTTCCTCTGTGAGGTCATCATCAGAGGGGTTGGCTTTTTCAAACTCTGCCAACAGCTCCTGGAGCTGAATTTTGGTAGGTCTGGAGCCAATGGTTATTTTTTTGATATTACAGAGAGACCTTAGCTCCCTCATCTTAAGATGGAGGTAAGGTGTGGTGTCGAGTTCCACCACCTGCATCTCTGTATCAGACATTATTCTGCTAAGAGTTGGAATACTTTTTAAAGAATCTAAAACTGTTTCTAGAATCTAATTTCAAACTTTTAACAAACTTTTAAACTCTAAAAGACAATGCTAAACAGGGACTTAACACACAAGGCCCTAGCAGGACTTTTAAGAATTTTGAAAAATTTCAAATTGCAAAAATGAATTTCTAATGACAATTTTGGAATTTGTCGTGTGATCAGGTATTGGCTGAGTAGTCCAGCAAATGCAAAGTCTTGTACCCCACCGCTGATCCACCAATGTAGGAAGTTGGCTCTGTATGTGCTATTTCACAGTAAGGAATAGCATGCACAGAGTCCAAGGGTTCCCCTTAGAGGTAAGATAGTGGCAAAAAGAGATAATACTAATGCTCTATTTTGTGGTAGTGTGGTCGAGCAGTAGGCTTATCCAAGGAGTAGTGTTAAGCATTTGTTGTACATACACATAGACAATAAATGAGGTACACACACTCAGAGACAAATCCAGCCAATAGGTTTTGTTATAGAAAAATATCTTTTCTTAGTTTATTTTAAGAACCACAGGTTCAAATTCTACATGTAATATTTCATTCGAAAGGTATTGCAGGTAAGTACTTTAGGAACTTCAAATCATCAAAATTGCATGTATACTTTTCAAGTTATTCACAAATAGCTGTTTTAAAAGTGGACACAGTGCAATTTTCACAGTTCCTAGGGGAGGTAAGTATTTGTTAGGTTAACCAGGTAAGTAAGACACTTACAGGGCTCAGTTCTTGGTCCAAGGTAGCCCACCGTTGGGGGTTCAGAGCAACCCCAAAGTCACCACACCAGCAGCTCAGGGCCGGTCAGGTGCAGAGTTCAAAGTGGTGCCCAAAACACATAGGCTAGAATGGAGAGAAGGGGGTGCCCCGGTTCCGGTCTGCTTGCAGGTAAGTACCCGCGTCTTCGGAGGGCAGACCAGGGGGGTTTTGTAGGGCACCGGGGGGGACACAAGCCCACACAGAAATTTCACCCTCAGCGGCGCGGGGGCGGCCGGGTGCAGTGTAGAAACAAGCGTCGGGTTCGCAATGTTAGTCTATGAGAGATCTCGGGATCTCTTCAGCGCTGCAGGCAGGCAAGGGGGGGATTCCTCGGGGAAACCTCCACTTGGGCAACGGAGAGGGACTCCTGGGGGTCACTTCTCCAGTGAAAGTCCGGTCCTTCAGGTCCTGGGGGCTGCGGGTGCAGGGTCTCTCCCAGGCGTCGGGACTTTAGGTTCAAAGAGTCGCGGTCAGGGGAAGCCTCGGGATTCCCTCTGCAGGCGGCGCTGTGGGGGCTCAGGGGGGACAGGTTTTGGTACTCACAGTATCAGAGTAGTCCTGGGGTCCCTCCTGAGGTGTTGGATCGCCACCAGCCGAGTCGGGGTCGCCGGGTGCAGTGTTGCAAGTCTCACGCTTCTTGCGGGGAGCTTGCAGGGTTCTTTAAAGTTGCTGGAAACAAAGTTGCAGCTTTTCTTGGAGCAGGTCCGCTGTCCTCGGGAGTTTCTTGTCTTTTCGAAGCAGGGGCAGTCCTCAGAGGATGTCGAGGTCGCTGGTCCCTTTGGAAGGCGTCGCTGGAGCAGGATCTTTGGAAGGCAGGAGACAGGCCGGTGAGTTTCTGGAGCCAAGGCAGTTGTCGTCTTCTGGTCTTCCGCTGCAGGGGTTTTCAGCTGGGCAGTCCTTCTTCTTGTAGTTGCAGGAATCTAATTTTCTAGGGTTCAGGGTAGCCCTTAAATACTAAATTTAAGGGCGTGTTTAGGTCTGGGGGGTTAGTAGCCAATGGCTACTAGCCCTGAGGGTGGGTACACCCTCTTTGTGCCTCCTCCCAAGGGGAGGGGGTCACAATCCTAACCCTATTGGGGGAATCCTCCATCTGCAAGATGGAGGATTTCTAAAAGTTAGAGTCACCTCAGCTCAGGACACCTTAGGGGCTGTCCTGACTGGCCAGTGACTCCTCCTTGTTGCTTTCTTTGTTCCCTCCAGCCTTGCCGCCAAAAGTGGGGGCCGTGGCCGGAGGGGGCGGGCAACTCCACTAACCTGGAGTGCCCTGCTGGGCTGTGACAAAGGGGTGAGCCTTTGAGGCTCACCGCCAGGTGTTACAGCTCCTGCCTGGGGGAGGTGTTAGCATCTCCACCCAGTGCAGGCTTTGTTACTGGCCTCAGAGTGACAAAGGCACTCTCCCCATGGGGCCAGCAACATGTCTCTGGTGTGGCAGGCTGCTGGAACTAGTCAGCCTACACAGACAGTCGGTTAAGTTTCAGGGGGCACCTCTAAGGTGCCCTCTGTGGTGTATTTTACAATAAAATGTACACTGGCATCAGTGTGCATTTATTGTGCTGAGAAGTTTGATACCAAACTTCCCAGTTTTCAGTGTAGCCATTATGGTGCTGTGGAGTTCGTGTTTGACAGACTCCCAGACCATATACTCTTATGGCTACCCTGCACTTACAATGTCTAAGGTTTTGTTTAGACACTGTAGGGGTACCATGCTCATGCACTGGTACCCTCACCTATGGTATAGTGCACCCTGCCTTAGGGCTGTAAGGCCTGCTAGAGGGGTGGCTTACCTATACTGCATAGGCAGTGAGAGGCTGGCATGGCACCCTGAGGGGAGTGCCATGTCGACTTACTCGTTTTGTCCTCACTAGCACACACAAGCTGGCAAGCAGTGTGTCTGTGCTGAGTTAGAGGTCTCCAGGGTGGCATAAGACATGCTGCAGCCCTTAGAGACCTTCCTTGGCGTCAGGGCCCTTGGTACTAGAAGTACCAGTTACAAGGGACTTATCTGGATGCCAGGGTCTGCCAATTGTGGATACAAAAGTACAGGTTAGGGAAAGAACACTGGTGCTGGGGCCTGGTTAGCAGGCCTCAGCACACTTTCAATTGTAAACATAGCATCAGCAAAGGCAAAAAGTCAGGGGGCAACCATGCCAAGGAGGCATTTCCTTACAAGAACCATTTTGTGTATTGACCGTAAATGGGATGGATGTAAAAGTCATGGCAGATTCAGGATCTCCTTTCATGTTACTGAGTGAAAAGAAATGGATGGAAGTTTTAGTAAAAGAGGAATTCAATTAAAACATTCAACCATTTGACCAGATGTCTACAGGGGCAAAACCATTGAAGTGGTGGAAGAATTTGAGGCAGAACTGGTTTTTAGGAATATCACTTCACAAGGAATAGTATATGTAGCCAGGGATGATGCCTGTCTATTGGGTTGGTATGACCAAGGGAATTTGTGAATCTTGCTAGATCCCACTAATCTTGATCAATTGATACTTAAGAAGGATCACACCAAAGTATTGACAGTAGAGAAATATATGTGGAAAGAATGCTATCCTGAAGTATACCAAGAAGATTTGATATTAATTAAGGGATTCATGCACAAAATACGGATCCAGGATGGAGCGCAACCTGTTGTGCGTAGGGTTCGCAGGGTGCCCTTAGCATTAGAAGAAGAAATTAGGAAAGAACAAGAGAAACTCTGCAAACAAGGATTAATAGAGTCAATTGAGTCATCGGATTGGGTTGCACCACTTGTTTTGGATCGCAAAGCTAATGGTTCTATTAGAATGTGAATAGACTTGCATGACTTAAATGACCAAAGATGGGTGGATTGTCACCTCTTACCCAATATCACAGAAATACTGTCTACACTTGAGGAAGATAAGGTTTTTAGTTTGCTTGATATGATATCTGCATACCATCAAATAAATTTACATCCGTACTCAATGCATTATACCTCATTCATCACCCCAGAGGGTTTATATCACTATCAACACATGCCTTTCAGAATAGCTTCAGCTTTGGCTGTTTTCCAGAGAGCAGTCAAAAGTTTGTTTAAAGGTATGGTTGGTGTAGAATGTTTCAGGACGATGTGCTGCTATATGGAGAAGATCAGGCACAACATGATTGTTAGAAATGGGGTCTTTGGTTGACAGTCAGGTTACCCCCTGTTCAAGCAAGGACCCTCACTCTAGTCAGGGTAAAAGAGAATCACACTCAGCTAACCCCTGCTTACCCCCTTGGAGGCTTGGCAGAGCAGTAGGCTTAACTTCAGAGCGCTAGATGTAAAGTATTTGTACCAACACACACAGTAAATTAATGAAAACACTACAAAATGACACAACACCAGTTTAGAATAATAGGGAATATTTATCTAAACAAAACAAGACCAAAACAACAAAAATCCGACATACACAAGTCAAGTTATGAATTTTTAAAGATTAAACTCAAAAATAGCGCTTAGAAACAAAAATGCTTCGATGAGATGTTAACACGGCGTCGTGACGGAGTCGTTCCCAACAAGCCGGCACCAGCGGCGCTGGACACGGAGTCGTGCAGACCCCCAAGTACAGTACCTTTGGTGAAGAGTGAAAACAAGCGCGTAGTCGGGAATCGCGGCATCTGGGCGAAACGTTGAATCCGTGCACTTCGAGCGGCGTCGGTCACGACGTGGTGCGGCGACTTCCACGGAGTCGCAGACTTCAGCGGGGCTGCTGCGGCATCGGGCCTGCAAAGAGCGTCGCGTTCCAGCGAAGGTCACGCCGTCAGGTGCAGGCGGCGTTACCGGATTCAGCGGCGGCGGTCCGAAGTCGTCCGAAGTCGATTTCCTTGCATTCCACCAGCTTTCCTTTCAAGGGCCCAGGGACTGGATAGGGCATCACTTGTCAGGCAGGAGTCTCTCCAGAGACTCCAGGTGCTGGCAGAGAGAAGTATTTGCTGTCCCTGAGACTTCAAACAACAGGGGGAAGCTCTAACTCAAGCCCTTGGAGATTTCTTCACGAGATGGAAGGCACACAAAGTCCAGTCTTTGCCCTCTTACTCTGGCAGAAGCAGCACTGCAGGAAAGCTCCACAAAGCACAATCACAAGCAGGGCAGCACTTTTTCCTCAGCTATCAGCTCTTCTCCAGGCAGAGGTTCCTCTTGGTTCCAGAAGTGTTTCTAAAGTCTGTAGATTTGGGTGCCCTTCTTTTACACATTTTAGTCTTTGAAGTCACCTTTCTTCAAAGGGGACTCACACCTACTTGTGAAATCCTGCCTTGCCCAGGCAAGGACTTAGACACACAGCAGGGGGTTGGAGCCGACATTGTCAGAGGCAGGCACAGTCCTTTCAGATGAGAGTGACCACTTCACCCCTCCCTCCTAGCAGAGATGGCTAATCAGGAAATGCAGGTTACACCCCAGCCCCCTTTGTGTCACTGTCTAGTGCGAGGTGAAAAACAACCCAACTGTCAAACTGACCCAGACAGGGAATCCACAAACAAGGCAGAGTCACAGAATGGTTTAAGCAAGAAAATGCTCACTTTCTAAAAGTGGCATTTTCAAACGCACAATCTTAAAATCAACTTTACTAAAAGATGTACTTTTTAATTGTGAGTTCAGGGACCCCAAACTCCACATGTCCATCTACTCTCTAGGGGAATCTACACTTTAATTGTATTTAAAGGTAGCCCCCATATTATCCTATGAGAGAGACATGCCTTGCAACAGTGAAAAACGAAGTTGGCAGTATTTCACTGTCAGGACATATAAATCACATTACTATGGGGGTCATTCTGACCCTGGCGGCCGGTGACCGCCAGGGTCACCGACCACGGGAGCACCGCCAACAGGCTGGCGGTGCTCCCGAGGGCATTCTGACCGCGGCGGTTCAGCCGCGGCCAGAAAGGGTAAACCGGCGGTCTCCCGCCGGTTTACCACTGCCCTTGTGAATCCTCCATGGCTCCGCAGCCATGGGGATTCTGACACCCCCTACCGCCATCCTGTTTCTGGCGGGTCTCCTGCCAGGAACAGGATGGCGGATGGCGGTAGGGGGTGCCTCGGGGCCCCTGGGGGCCCCTGCAGTGCCCATGCCCATGGCATGGGCACTGCAGGGGCCCCCGTAAAAGGGCCCTGCAAAGTATTTCAGTGTCTGCTAAGCAGACACTGAAATACGCGACGGGTGCAACTGCACCCGTCGCACCCCTGCAACTACGCCGGCTCAATTCTGAGCCGGCGTCCTCGTTGCAGGGGCATTTCCTCTGGGCCGGCGGGCGCTCTTTTGGAGAGCGCCCGCCGGCCCAGAGGAAATGTCTGAATGGCCGCCGCGGTCTTTTGACCGCGGTGCGGTGATTCAGCGGCGGTACCTTGGCGGACGGCCTCCGCCGTCCGCCAAGGTCAAAATGACCCCCTATATGTCCTACTTTATCCATACACTGCACCTTGCCCTTGGGGCTACCTAGGGCCTACCTTAGGGGTGCCTTACATGTAAGAAAAGGGAAGGTTTAGGCCTGGCAAGTAGGTACACTTGCCAAGTCGAATTTACAGTGTAAAAATACACACACACAGACACTGCAGTGGCAGATCTGACACATGATTACAGAGCTACTTATGTGGGTGGCACAACCAGTGCTGAAGGCCCACTAGTAGCATTTGATTTACAGGCCCTGGCACCTCTAGTGCACCTTACTAGGGACTTACTAGTAAATCAAATAGGCCAATCATGGATAAACCAATTACATACAATTTACACGGAGAGCATATGCACTTTAGCACTGGTTAGCAGTGGGAAAGTGCTCAGAGTTCAAAAGCCAACAGCGACAGGTCAGAAATAAATAGGAGGCAGGAGGCAAAAAGATTCAGGATGACCCTGCATAAGTAAAAGTCCAACACGACCCCCTACCAGCCTAAATCCAGGGGAGAACAATCAATACCTTGATGTACTTCCCTGATTGGGGCGATAGAACAAGGACGCAGGCCCACAACCGCAGGGGCATGTTCCAATTCTACGCCTTCCTGACTCCAGTTGGATCCCTCTGTCCATACTCTCAGGGCCCACTAACCCATGGGGACCCCTTCTCCACATCTGCAGACACCATCTGTGCAGCGCCTAACTTTACTTTGCTCACAGATGTATTGCAATGGGCATATAGTACCACCAGGGCCAACACAGTGGTGTTGCCCACTCCACCCCTGGAGTGTGACTCTCGTTCCCCCCCAGGGGCAGCTCTGTCCACTAGGACAGCAAGCCACAGTGACCCCTGACAACTGTCAGGGATGAGAGCCTGACCTCAGGCCTCTCCAACCACTGTGACTGTGGAGAGTGGGGGGCGGTAGCCCCAGGTGCCTGACACCCTTTGACCACTCTACCTTCCACCAGGTCAGAGAAGATACCCTGACCCTGGTCCTCCCCTCTTAGGCTCTGTACCCTCCCTCCAGGAGCGGCACCCCCATAGTAAAAAATTGTCAGGGTTCTTGTAGAAGCAGTCCTGCACAATTCTTCCACCAGTGCAGGGATGTTAACCTGCAACCGATCCTCCAACCTGGGATCTGTACCTTCAGGTTGGACCAGGGCCAGGGGTAAGGCTTCCCTCCCCCTGCCCTCTCTTCTGGGGTCCTGAACCACTCAACTAGTTGTGCCCCCCCCCCAGAAGACAACATGGTAGGGGCACTGTTAGCAGTAGCCCCTTCCTCCAGGTCAGGGGGGAACACCCTGAACCTGGCCTTCCAATCCAGGGTCTGTACCCTTAGATTGCTCTGGGGTCAGGGGTGAGTCTTTCTCTCCCCTTCCCCTACTCTCAGGGTTCTGCACCCACCCCTCAGGGAGAGTACCCCTTGAAATCACACCAGGGGGGGTGATTGGGCAAACCGCCCCCCTTCAGGTCAGGGTTTATCCCCTGCACCTGATCCTCCAGTCCAGGGTCTGTACCCACAGACTGGACCAATGCCTGGCAACCCAGGAATTCCTGGGGGGCATACCTACCCCCCACCAGGTCAGAGTTTACCCTCTGAACCTGGTCATCCAACCCAGGGTCACCACCCTGTGGTTGAACCACTGCCTGGCGCACCAGGACTTCCTTGGGAGCACACTTACCCCCCATCAGGTCAGAGTTTACCCCTGAACCTGATCATTCAACCTAGAGTCACCACCATGCGGTTGAACCATTGCCTGGCACACCAGGACTTCCAGGGGGGCACACTTACCCCCTCAAGGGACACACTGTCCCGAAGGGCCACACAAGAGTCTGGCTGGCGCAGGTCTCCTGACCTCTGCCCATCTGACAGAGTCTGGATTCCCCCCAACCCAGAAATGGTCTCACCAAGGTCATTAATGGGGGGCTCTGCTCTCAGAGCTGACCCCATACCCTCCAGGTTCTCCACTGGGGTCCGCAACCCCCTCGCAACCATCTGTCTGGAGTTCTTGCACCCCCACACTAGGAGTGGTACTGCCAGACATCAGAAATGGTGGGACGCTGGACACAGCCGCCCCCCCAAGTTCTCCTGACACTGTGGGATCTCCCTCAACAGATGTCCCTATGGTACAGGCTAGGCTCCCCTCCTGGTGTTCCCTCATGGAACCCTCCAGGACCTGGGACCGGATCTCGGGCACCTTGGACCTCAGCCCATCCCCATTACCTCTCCTCAGAGACTGGACATGGGGTCCCTCACCCATCCCACTACACTGGGACCTACCTGGGACACTACAATCCTTCCCTACCTCACCTGGTTGGGAAATACCTAGACCACTCCTCTCAGGAGCCCCCCCAAATGCCTCTTCAGACTCTCTGGTACTCACCAAGAGGTCTGCCTCTATTGTAAGCTCCCTGGGGTCAGAGAACTCACACTCCTGGTGTTGGCGTAGCTCTGGAAAATAAGGACTAGACATAGGCTCTCCAGCAATTACATCACTCAGCCCCTTACATGAATTAACCAAAGTACCCTTCACCCAACCATCCAGTGACTCTGCTTTGAAAAAGCACCCCACATCACCCTCCTGAGACTGGTGAGACAGTACCCGACTGTCCCTGACACTCAACCCACACTCTTCTGGGATGTCTTCACACTCCATAACCAGGACTTCTACCTGGGGGAACCCCTCTCCCTGTCACTCTCACCTAGAGTCAGTAGAGTGTCCTCCCACCAGTAGGAATATGACTCCCTATGCCAGTTCCCCAATCCACCTCAAGGACCCTGTGCATCACTGGAGCTACCTCATACCCCTGAACCTCCTGGCGTGTGTTAACTCCCTCCTTCAAGTAGGGCACCACATCTCTGGGCATGTTCACTTCTTCAGCAGTACTGGATACAAGATTTTTGCTGCCACCATCTGAACTGGACTCAGCCCTCATGGCCTCCAACTTCAGCTCTTCACAGCTCAGCTCTTGAGCTGTAATCCTTTCTTTATCCAGGACTAAGGCTCTCTTCTCCTCAGCCCTCTCAAGCTCTGCATCTAGATCTTCCAAGCTCCGGATTCGAGCTAGGAGCCAATCATCTCTTTCTGTTCCCTCCTCAGGGCCACTGCCCTCCTCCTCAGAGTAGTCCTCCTTCTCAGAGTAGTTATTTGGTGGTGTTGCCTGACAATGTTTCAATTCATATTGAAACAGGGCTGACTCAAGATCCTCCCTTCTGGATTTCTTGTTCACAGCCAGTCCCCTTTCCATGCAGAATGCTTTAAGCTGCCACTTTTTATACATAAATAGGTGCCAGAAATTGACTTCCATTCTGCAAAGGCTTCACAACCAAAAAACAAAGTCCAAAAATATTAGCAATACTTCCAGGAGGACATCAGAGAACAAAAAGCAGAATCACAAGACACGTAGTATGTGGTCACGTAGTGGTCTGAACTCAAAACAGTAGTGTACACTTAATTACTGTATGTCAAGTACAAATACAAGTCTAAATCCCAACCGCTGATCACCAATGTTAGAAATGGGGTCTTTGGTTGACAGTCAGGTTACCCCCTGTTCAAGCAAGGACCCTCACTCTAGTCAGGGTAAAAGGGAATCACCCTCAGCTAACCCCTGCTTACCCCCTTGGTAGCTTGGCAGAACAGTAGGCTTAACTTCAGAGCGCTAGGTGTAAAGTATTTGTATCAACACACACAGTAAATTAATGAAAACACTACAAAATGACACAACACCAGTTTAGAAAAATAGGGAATATTTATCTGAACAAAACAAGACCAAAACGACAAAAATCCAACATACACAAGTCAAGTTATGAATTTTTAAAGATTAAACTCAAAAATAGCGCTTAGAAACAAAAATGCTTCGATGAGATGTTAACACGGCGCCGTGATGGAGTCGTTCCCAACAAGCCGACACCAACGGCGCCGGACACGGAGTCGTGTAGACCCCCAAGTATAGTACCTTTGGTGAAGAGTGAAAACAAGCGCGTAGTCGGGAATCGCGGCATCTGGGCGAAACGTTGAATCCGTGCACTTCGAGCGGCGTCGGTCACGACGTGGTGCGGCGACTTCCACGGAGTCGCAGACTTCAGCGGGGCTGCTGCGGCATCGGGCCTGCAAAGAGCGTCGCGTTCCAGCGAAGGTCACGCCGTCAGGTGCAGGCGGCGTTACCGGATTCAGCGGCGGCGGTCCGAAGTCGTCCGAAGTCGATTTCCTTGCATTCCACCAGCTTTCCTTTCAAGGGCCCAGGGACTGGATAGGGCATCACTTGTCAGGCAGGAGTCTCTCCAGAGACTCCAGGTGCTGGCAGAGAGAAGTATTTGCTGTCCCTGAGACTTCAAACAACAGGGGGAAGCTCTAACTCAAGCCCTTGGAGATTTCTTCACGAGATGGAAGGCACACAAAGTCCAGTCTTTGCCCTCTTACTCTGGCAGAAGCAGCACTGCAGGAAAGCTCCACAAAGCACAATCACAAGCAGGGCAGCACTTTTTCCTCAGCTATCAGCTCTTCTCCAGGCAGAGGTTCCTCTTGGTTCCAGAAGTGTTTCTAAAGTCTGTAGATTTGGGTGCCCTTCTTTTACACATTTTAGTCTTTGAAGTCACCTTTCTTCAAAGGGGACTCACACCTACTTGTGAAATCCTGCCTTGCCCAGGCAAGGACTTAGACACACAGCAGGGGGTTGGAGCCGACATTGTCAGAGGCAGGCACAGTCCTTTCAGATGAGAGTGACCACTTCACCCCTCCCTCCTAGCAGAGATGGCTAATCAGGAAATGCAGGTTACACCCCAGCCCCCTTTGTGTCACTGTCTAGTGCGAGGTGAAAAACAACCCAACTGTCAAACTGACCCAGACAGGGAATCCACAAAGAAGGCAGAGTCACAGAATGGTTTAAGCAAGAAAATGCTCACTTTCTAAAAGTGGCATTTTCAAACGCACAATCTTAAAATCAACTTTACTAAAAGATGTATTTTTTAATTGTGAGTTCAGGGAGCCCAAACTCCACATGTCCATCTACTCTCTAGGGGAATCTACACTTTAATTATATTTAAAGGTAGCCCCCATATTATCCTATGAGAGAGACAGGCCTTGCAACAGTGAAAAACGAAGTTGGCAGTATTTCACTGTCAGGACATATAAATCACATTACTATATGTCCTACCTTATCCATACACTGCACCCTGCCCTTGGGGCTACCTAGGGCCTACCTTAGGGGTGCCTTACATGTAAGAAAAGGGAAGGTTTAGGCCTGGCAAGTGGTCACTAAAATGTTGCATGGTGCATCTAAAATGTTGAAAGAATGGATGGGCAAGTTTGACATATCCAAATCAAAAATTGAGAATGTAGGCACGAAAAGAGAGCAAGCACAAAGCAAGTATGTAAGTAAGAGTAAGAGGGAGTTGAGAGGGAGTTGAAAGATTCTGTAGGAGATTATGTAAGACTAAAGAGTTCAATAATTATTACTAATGGTGAATCAACATTTTCGGAACCCAGAAAAGTGTTGAAAGTGAGAAAAAGGGGAGGGAAGTTGGAAGATGGTAAGTGGTGAAATAAAGATAAGATTGTGGTAACCCATCGTGGAGAGAAGAAGGGAAGGTTGGATGTCACAAGTGATGTGGAGGAAAAATTTAAAAAAACGAGGATTGCATAGTTCCCTTAACCTACATTTATTTCTTACACAGGTACTGGGCTTGTATCTCCATGAAGGGAACTCTGTGATCTTTTGGTATCTAATGAGGAGATAAGTCTATCTCATACTTAACTAAGGAGTAGCACAGTATCTATAAACACTGGCAAAGTTAAGCATTATGGCTACAAATGTGGATACTTAACAGTTCCCCACACATAGAAAGAAGAAGTGCCAGGTCTCTACTACCTTAGTATTGGTCTCTTATTCTGCAGAGCTGAGATCTGGGTTCAGCACAGGCAACACAAAGCACGTAAACATGTCTATCTATACGCAGGATCAATCCTAGAGCATTTGCAGCCCTAGGCAAACTTTTCCCAGGCAATCCCATCACATCTCTCTGCCCTTCCCTTGTACATGTGCAACCGCACACACAGAAGAAAAAATGGAGGAGTCATTTGCCATCCATAATACATTCTTAACCATGACTGTTAGCAATGGTCCATTTGGCAAAGTACATCCAGACTTCATAGCTCTAGTCATGTATGTGTGCAGGTATAAGCAACCGACTACTGTACTGATACATAAGGCACACTTTTAAGGCTATATTATAGTGTGTTTTGATGCTGCAGTGCATGTGTGAGTCAATAAATGTATACATCAAAATATTAATGTGCATATTTTTAAACAGCTATTTGCATAGCATAAGCCAATAAACACACGTGTACATGCCTTGTTAGGATGAAGAACACATTCAGGAATTAAGTCTTTGCTTTAAGAAACTTTGCACTCAGTGTTTATCATTTATATTTTAATCTCGCCAAAATGAAGTTATGCAATTTTTTATTAGCGCTCTGGAACAGCCTACTGACTACTTGAACACTATATAAAAGCAACAAATACAATCAACTTTGCTGCAACTAGAAAAGTGGAAAAATATTTACACTTCATTTGCACCTGAGTAAATCATTGTCTCAGCATCCTGTGATTCTGCGCAAATCGCTCAGGGGCTAATTATGAACATGGCGGGATTCCCCGCCGTGTTCATGCTGGCGGTCTAAACATAGACCGCCAGCCCCTTTGAGACCCTGCCGTATAATCAACATTCTACTGGGCCGGTTGTTTCCGCCAGCCAGCCCAGCGGAATGCTGGGCCAGGACATTGCCGACTGCTCCACATGGAGCCATCGTCAATGCTGCAGTGCGGTGGGTGCAGCAGCACCCCTCGCGCAAATCACTGCCCGTAAATCGGGCTGTGACCTGCACGACAGGGCTGTGCACTGGGGCCCCAGCAATGCCCATGCCAAGTGCATGGGCAGTGCAGGTGCTCCCAGGGGGACCCCGGAGCACCCCTTCCACCAGCCTTTTCTTGGCAGGTGAAACCACCAGGGAATGGCTGGCGGAACACGGGTTCTTTATCCGGAGGGCGGCGTTGCTTGCAGCACTGCCCTGTTGGATGAAGAATTCCCCCATTGTCAAGCTGCCTGGCGGCAGTAGCCTGGCGGTGGTGGAGGGCCGTTGTGTTCATTATATGGCAGTCGAGACCGCCATGTCAGTGGCAGAAATTTCTGCCGGTGGGGCATGGCGGTCTCGACCGCCAAGTTCATAACGTCCCCCTCAGTCTCCACGTGTCTAAAAAATTAATACGACCTTGGGTAACAAAACTAATGCTCGAATACCTTTGGGTCGAGATCGTTGTACATAACACTGTATACAATGATTGCAAAGCTAAAAGAAAGTTCCCTTGGTTAGCAGGTTTAAAACCCTATACTGAGTAAACAAACGGTGCAGCTTGTTCTGCTTTAATGTATGGTCTTTGCCTGCCATTAGCTCCTCTCATCAGATTCTAATGTTTGGGTGTTCTATGTAAAAGGAGGATTCTACCTTGAGGCCTCACATAGGCTCTATTTGGTGGGTAGCAGAAGCCTGTGGTAGGAATCGATCTGCCACTGCACATGCGAGAATGGTGAGGGCAGTAGGGAGAGACACACACCATCATTTCCTAAAAAAGCATAAGCGCCCAACACTGGGCAAGCTAAATATCCAATAAACATGCAGAGTTAAAGCAAAAGTGATATTTGTGGGCAGCAATGGGCCTCAACATCAATATTTCCTGTTGTATATGAAAATGTTACAATAGCTGTCTCTTATTCTTAAAGGGCTTTATGTATTATCTTATTGGCCTGAACCAGCATCTAATAACTAGACCCCCCTCTTTAATTATACTACATGTTGCTTCTTCCATAGGAACGGAAAGAGTCATGAGGCTTAGATTTGTTAATTTAAACAAAAGACTTGCAAGCAACCTACATTTCTCTCAATTCCACTACAACAAAAGCATTGGAAATGCAAGCTATAGCATACCATGTCTAGTCTGAGACAATGTTTCCCATGGTGACAAGCTGTCAAGTCATTGCTATTTCAAACATATTCTTCTTGGATTTTCCCAGCGGCCCTTCATGCATTCCACGCTGTTCACTGGATGACGTGCGCAATGCATCTTTACAGTGTGCTGACTTTCAACAACAATGCTCTTGACAGCGGGTGTCAGACCTCGGCAGGCAGACAAGACAGATGGAGCATTGGTACAGAGGTCTGCTGCCTAATAACTGCTCCACTCAATAGACGGAAAGGGCATGCTTGCTCACTGTTAAATAAATAAATAAATAGGAAATTATATATTTACATATATTATTTAATGAATTATATATATATATATATATATATATATATATATATATATATATATATATTGCATTACATTACATTACTCTACATAGTGGCCGTAGCCACTTTGTAGCTATAGTTAAGATTCTGAGAGATAAACATTCCTCAGATATTTGGCTGGTAAGAAGTTTGCCAAAATTTGTCAAGGACTAAGGAGGGACACAAAAGGAAAACGAAGTTTGCTTGCAGTCAAAGGTATCAGCAAATATCCATGTAATCGGGGCAGTCTGTAAGGCGGTAACAAAATCGCCCCAAGGAGGGACAAACATAAAGTATTCACCTATGATAACAAAGGATTATTCAAAGGCAAGCCTGTAAACAAGTGATAGTGATGGGCGTGCGGTAAGCGTGGTTAAAAGCCCACAGATAGATTACAACAAGTCAGAGCACTTGAAAGCTCGACCTAAAAAAAACGAGCACAATAGTGCTGTGTAAAACTTTGAATTCGCCAAGGAGCGCTTGGATAAACAATTGAAGTATACTGGTAGTCATGCAAAGTGCTTGATTACTGCCCACCGAGATCAGGCTGTGTAGGAAAGAAAAAGAAAAAGTAGTCCAGAAACCATGCGGAAAACATGGAGCCTCGTATGTTTTCAGTCATTGGCCGGTGTGCTTGAGGAGGGCTAAACACCGGAAAAGGCATGATGTATGTATGCCTTTCACAAATGAAATCAAGGGAATTTTAAAAGGCAAGCCGACAAACAAATGAAAATGATGGGCCTGACATGGGCGTGGTTACAGCCCATGTCACGGACAAAACAACAGGTCGGAAGCACATGCACGCTCAACCTAAAGAGGGGTCCCACAACACTTTTTTTCAGCAATGCATTTTACAAACACTTTTTATATAGACATTGCGACAAAATGGCTGAAAAGATTTTTATGAAATTTGGTAGGACTGTAGATTCGGGTGTAGAAAAGGCCCTTTTTCTTATTTGATCAAAATTGGTTCAGTAGTTGTTCAGCAAAAAGAGACAAAGATTTTGTCACATATTGGGCTGCAGTATACTGCAGTACTTTTGCTGCAGATAGCAATAGATAACAATTGCAGAACACAATATAATTGGTTATTGAAAGCCCTTACAAAAGTAAAAGGCAGCCATATTATTTAGACCGCAATTTGACTGTGCTGTGGGTTTCTATGGGAAATATATCTTATTACTATTTTTTAAGCTATAGGATTAAATGAAGCAGTTTACTAAAGTCTGAATAGTTAGGGTAAAAGTTTGTTTTTGTATATAGATTTTTAAAAGTTTAAGGAGTACGGCAGTACTTCCTCAGAAGTGCCTAGGAAGAACCGAGGTACCTATTGAATTAAAAAAATAAAAAAGAATTTATGACAGACGACACTCACCAACACGCCACCCCAGTCAGCATGCTATTCCACTCTACAACATGCCACTCCACTCTATGACATGCCACTCCTCTCTACAACACACCACTCCACTCCATGTTACTCCACACCACCCTACCTTATGACACATCACTGCACTGTACAACATGCCACTCCACTCCACAACATGCCATTTCACTGTACCACGCCACTCTAAGCCACTCTTTGACACACCACTGTATGACACACCACTCCACTCTACTCTATGACACGCCACTCTGCTCCCCAGTACCTATGAAAAAATATATATATATGACAGAAGCCACTCTGTAACACACCGCTCCACTCTACAGCACTCCATTCTGCAACACTCTGTGCCACTCCACTCTATGACATACCACTGCACTGTACAACATGCCACTCCACTCTACAATATGCCAGTCCACTCTTCACCTATGCACCCTATGCTCCTCTACTCTAAGACAGTCTATGGCACACCATTCAATGACATGCCACTCCATTCAACTCTACAACATGCAGTTCCACTCTACACCATTCCACTCTACAACACTCTACTCCACTCAATGCCCTACCACTAAACAGCACTGTACTCCACTATACAACATTCTACAATACGCCACTCCTCTGCACTCCAATCTTCCACACACCACTCAACTTTATGGCATGTCACTCCACTCTATGACAGCCTAATTCACTGTATGAAATTCCACTGCATGAAATTCCACTGCACTCAACAACACTCCACCCCACTGTACTGTATGGCACCTTACTGCACTCTTCAATATGTCACTCCATTTCTTTGCCCCTCCACTCTAAGACACTCTACGACATGCTACTGTATGACGCAGCAATTGTCTTTACTGTACAACACACTACTCTACTTTAGGCAACTACACTCTGCAAGAGTCTACTCTATGTCCCTCCGCTGTACGCCACTCTGCTCCGTTCTATGAAATGCCACATCACTCTATGACACTCCACTCTAAGACACACAACACCCCATGCACTAGACAACACTCTCTCCGCTCTATGACATGCCACTACACTCTATGAGACACCACTCTAGTCTACAATCCACCATTCCACTCTATGGCATCTCTCCACTCTCAGCACTCCACATCCCTCCACTCTAAGACACTCTCCAACATGCCACTCAATGGCAGCTACTCCACTCTACAATATTCCATTCTATGACCCTCCACACTATGCCACTCTACTCCACTCTACCACACACCAATCTACTCATGACCCACCATACCACTCTACTCTGCTACACTCCAATACACTCTGTCATTCCACACCACTCAACTGTCGACATGCCACTCCACTCTACGACACGCTACTCCAGGCTACAACACACCACTCCATCCTACACCAGTCCACTCTAAGCCACTGCACTCCATGCCCTTACACTCGAACACATTATACAACATGCCACTCTATGACACACCACTCCACTCTACTCTACGCCACACCACTCCACTCTATGCCACTTCATTCCAAAATACTCTACTCCACTCTATGCCCTCGAGTCTATACCACTGTACTCTACTCAATGGCAGTTTTCATCATGTCACTACCCTCTACTCTACAACATCCCACTCTACACTATGACATGCTGCTCCAGTCTACAATATGCCATTCCACGCTACGGCACTCCAATTTATGAACCTTCACTCTAAGACACTCTATGACACACTATTCTATGGCATGCCACTCCATTTTACTCTATGATATACTACTACACTGTATGCCACTCTATTCCACTCTACGACATGCCACAATAGCCTTCACCACTACACTCTACTCCACTCGACACCACTTGATTCTATGCCACTCTACTCTATGCTTCACCACTGTATGCCATTACTCTCTACGCCACAATACTCTATGCAACGAGACTCTACATCACAACACTCTACACCATGAACACTGTACGACACGACATTCTATGACACTCCACTCAATGGCACTCCATTCTATGCCACTCTACTCTATGACACTCCACTCAACGACACTCCACTCTACAATTTGAAACACATTTTTTTTTTTTTTAATGAAATTCAATGAAAAAAACAAAGTTTAAAGATTAGTTATAGTTAGGAAAACTTAATTTCATATTTCTATACAAAGTAAACTTAAACTACAGAAAAAATTGAAATTCAAAAGTTATAGTTATAATTTAAAGTTATTAGTGGCTGGTCAAAACTTAATACAGACCACCGTACAGTGTTGTAAACTCGCTAGGCACACTACAATTAACTGTAACTCACGCCTTCTCCACGCACAGCTTCTACGGCTTCAAGTCATATCACTTACACTACACTAAATCATAGCATTCATGGCAACATTCATGCCATCTGAAATGACATAATTTCTGAGAATAGTGTGCATTGTAGAAGGGCGAGTTATATTTAATGCAGCCTGCTTAGAGAGTTTAAGTTCATGAGTACCAAGGTCTGGGAGTTATAGTATGTATTGACCAGGGCATAAATTATAACTCGAAGTTATAACTATAACTTGAGTATTTCTAATGTTTGTAAAGTTTGAGTTTATTTTGTAAAGATATAACAAATTAAGTTTTCCTAACTATAATTAATCATTAACCTGTGTTTTTCATTGAAAAAAAAAATATATATATATATATATATCCATGTTTAAAAAAAGGTTGTGCATTTGAATCTTAAGCATCAAGCAGCTGCCACCTGAAACATAGGTTTATTCACAGCTTTCATTTAAATTATTTGTAAAATCAATATATCTAGGGCCTGTAGGGCCCAATGTTATGCTTGACATGTTACACACATTTCTGCACTTGGGTATTGATTGATAGTATATTCCCCACTTTGCAATTATTGCAATTCGGGGGAAAAACACCTGCAGTGGGATATTATCCATTTAAGGGAGTGTGAGTGGGTGGCAAGCCTGAAAAATAGGCAACACAGAGATCAAAGAGGCTCTGTGACAGGAGTGTAACGCAGTCCCCTGGACCTGCTGTTGCACATGGAGCTCCGCTCCCTTCAGGGTCCTCTCATTCAGCTTAAGGCCTAATAAATCTGTAAGATACAAGTATCTCCAGGACCCCTCACCACATCCTGCGGGGCACCATACCTTTGGGTTATACCAGTGATGTAGGCTGATCATTGTGCTGCAGCGTTCATAGAGTAGCCTCCCATTGTATCACTTCCATAAGTTAGTAATGGCACAATATAAAAAATAAATAAATAAGTTTTCCTGCCATTCTCTACTATTTTGGATGCAGTTGATAGTCTACTGATTCTTACCTATAGTTATACAGTATGGTACATGCATGCTAGGAGAAGGCTGATATGTTGTTGCATATTGCATACTGTAAACCTGCTATTTTCAAACTCTGTTTGCACATTATGACAAATAACATAGTTACTTTTCACTTATCAGACTTCCACTTCTCCTGCAGCATATGGCCGGCTGTGTTTCCTCATGTATGGAATCTGACTTCAAGACTTTGACAGAGAGAAGCCAAACAACATTGTTGAGCTGTGACTGACCTTCCACAGTGTCAAAATAGAAGAGCCCATATGGTGGAACTCGTTTTTTATAAGTGCCATTTTAGCTCATGATCACCACTGGCTTGAGCTATAAAACAAATCTACAGAAAAATGTGCTTTATGTTTGTATTGTACTTCATTGTCACATTTCTACAGCACTTTATACATACAGGTGCAGGAAGTTGAGAGACATGATCTAAACATGGTGATAGATGCTTTGCAGCACTTAAGCTGTACCCACTTACAACTTTCTTTATACTGCTCAATTGTTGGGAATAGTTTAGGGAAGAGACATATTTTCAAAGCTTTTCAGAACTGAAGATGGTTGTCAGTTCTTATTTGTGCCAGTACTGACTTCCATAGTTTGACTGATTGGACAGGTAAGAGGTTATGTCAGTGTGTGATACTTTGAAGGAAGACACATATTGTAAAGGGGTAAATCTTGAGCAAGTCTTGATTTAGAAATAGAGGTATTTTGAAGGAAGAGTGGAGCTATCCTGAGGATGTCTTGATGAGATTTGTATATTGCTTTAAATGTAATTTAACAAGTCACTGAAAGCTGGTGTAGGGAAATGAGAGCTGGCATGTTACAGTCAAAGGGGGACACCAAGATATACTCATTTGGAAACTCAAGGTGAGGCAGTGGATGTGTTATTGTATCTGGGCTCTTCGAAGAAATTCAAAGTATAGGAAATATGTTCTTCCACACTTGGGGTGAGTAGTGGAGATCTATGATCTGGAGACTAAACGGTTGAAATGTGTTTTTATATTTTATTGCGCTATCCACAGTTAAGAAGATCTAGGTACTTCTCAGGGGAAGAATGTGTAATATGTGCTTAATACTGACTTTTCCTATCACAAAAGTTTCAAGTATAACTTCCACATCAAGCTCAGTGACACTAAATCCTTAATCATTTTAGTTGGTTACATTCACAATGTGTGTTGTTTTAAGGTTATCACTTTGCAGAACTGTACCGAAAAATACAGTCGATTAGTTCAACCCCCTGGACACCAACTCAATCGAGCGAGGAAACAAGAAGAAAATCACTAAGGAAAATGCAAACACACAAGCCACTACAGCCACAGAGAGATATAGCTTCCTGGCTAAGTGTAAGGAAATGCCTCCTTGGCATGGTTACCCCCTGACATTATGCCTTTGCTGATGCTATGTTTTGAATTGAAAGTGTTCTGAGGCCTGCTAACCAGGCCCCAGCACCAGTGTTCTTTCCCTAACCTGTACTTTTGTATCCACAATTGGCACACCCTGGCATCCAGATAAGTCCCTTGTAACTGGTACCTCTGGTACCAAGGGCCCTGATGCCAGGGAAGGTCTCTAAGGGCTGCAGCATGTCTTATGCCACCCTGGAGACCCCTCACTCAGCACAGACACACTGCTTACCAGCTTGTGTGTGCTAGTGAGAACAAAATGAGTAAGTCGACATGGCACTCCCCTCAGGGTGCCATGCCAGCCTCTCACTGCCTATGCAGTATAGGTAAGACACCCCTCTAGCAGGCCTTACAGCCCTAAGGCAGGGTGCACTATACCATAGGTGAGGGCACCAGTGCATGAGCACTGTGCCCCTACAGTGTCTAAGCCAAACCTTAGACATTGTAAGTGCAGGGTAGCCATAAGAGTATATGGTCTGGGAGTCTGTCAAACACGAACTCCACAGCACCATAATGGCTACACTGAAAACTGGGAAGTTTGGTATCAAACTTCTCAGCACAATAAATGCACACTGATGCCAGTCTACATTTTATTGTAAAATACACCCCAGAGGGCACCTTAGAGGTGCCCCCTGGAACTTAACCAACTATCTGTGTAGGCTGACTGGTTCCAGCAGCCTGCCACACTAGAGACATGTTGCTGGCCCCATGGGGAGAGTGCCTTTGTCACTCTGAGGCCAGTAACAAAGCCTGCACTGGGTGGAGATGCTAACACCTCCCCCAGGCAGGAGCTGTAACACCTGGCGGTGAGCCTCAAAGGCTCACCCCTTTGTTCCAGCACCGCAGGACACTCCAGCTAGTGGAGTTGCCCGCCCCCTCCGGCCATGGCCCCCACTTTTGGCGGCAAGGCCGGAGAAAATAATGAGAACAACAAGGAGGAGTCACTGGCCAGTCAGGACAGCCCCTAAGGTGTCCTGAGCTGAAGTGACTCTAACTTTTAGAAATCCTCCATCTTGCAGATGGAGGATTCCCCCAATAGGATTAGGGATGTGACCCCCTCCCCTTGGGAGGAGGCACAAAGAGGGTGTACTCACCCTCAGGGCTGGTAGCCATTGGCTACTAACCCCCAAGACCTAAACACACCCTTAAATTTAGTATTTAAGGGCTTCCCTGAACCTAGGAAAACAGATTCCTGAAACTACAAGAAGAAGAGGACTGCTGAGCTGAAAAACACCTGCAGAGAAAGAACAGAAGACACCAACTGCTTTGGCCCCAGACTTACCGGTGTCCCCCCGGTGCCCTACAAAACCCCCCTGGTCTGCCCTCCGAAGACGCGGGTACTTACCTGCTGGCAGACTGGAACCGGGGCACCCCCTTCTCTCCATTGAAGCCTATGTGTTTTGGGCACCTCTTTAACCTTTGCACCTGACCGGCCCTGAGCTGCTGGTGTGATAACTTTGGGGTTGCTCTGAACCCCCAACGGTGGGCTACCTTGGACCAAAAACTGAAACCTGTAAGTGACTTACTTACCTGTTAAAACTAACAATACTTTACCTCCCCCAGGAACTGTGAAAATTGCACTGTGTCCACTTTTAAAACAGCTATTTGTGTTTTATGTAAAAAGTATACATGCTAATGTAATGATTCAAAGTTCCTAAAGTACTTACCTGCAATACCTTGCAAATGAGATATTACATGTAGAATTTGAACCTGTGGTTCTTAAAATAAACTAAGAAAAGATATTTTTCTATAACAAAACCTATTGGCTGGATTTGTCTCTGAGTGTGTGTTCCTCATTTATTGCCTGTGTGTATGTACAACAAATGCTTAACACTACTCCTTGGATAAGCCTACTGCTCGACCACACTACCACAAAATAGAGCACTAGTATTATCTCTTTTTGCCACTATCTTACCTCTAAGGGGAACCCTTGGACTCTGTGCATGCTATTCCTTACTTTAAAATAGCACATACAGAGCCAACTTTCTACATTGGTGGATCAGCGGTGGGGTACAAGACTTTGCATTTGCTGGACTACTCAGCCAATACCTGATCACACGACAAATTCCAAAAATTGTCATTAGAAATTGATTTTTGCAGTTTGAAATTTTTCTAAATTCTTTAAAGTCCTGCTAGGGCCTTGTGTTAGTCCCTGTTAGCATTTCTTTTAGAGTTTAAAAGCTTGTGAAAAGTTTGAATTAGATTCTAGAACTAGTTTTAGTTTCTTAAAAAGTATTCCAACTTTTAGAAGCATAATGTCTAGTACAGATATGAATGTGGTGGAACTCGACACCACACCTTACCTCCATCTACAGATGAGAGAGCTAAGGTCACTCTGTAAACTAAAGAAAATAACAATGGGCTCCAGACCTTCCAAACTACAGCTCCAGGAGCTGTTGGCAGAGTTTGAAAGAGCCAACCCCTCTGTGGATGGCAACACAGAGGATGAGGATAGTGACTTGGAGGAAGATTTCCCCCTACCAGTCCTATCTAGGGAGGACAGGGCCTCTCAAGCCCTGACTCCACAAACAATAGTCAGAGATGCTGGTTCCCTCACAGGAGGGACCAACCTCTCTGAAATCACTGAGGATAACTCCAGTGAAGAGGACATCCAGTTAGCCAGGATGGCCAAAAGATTGGCTTTGGAAAGACAGATCCTAGCCATAGAAAGGGAAAGACAAGAGATGGGCCTAGGACCCATCAATGGTGGCAGCAACATAAATAGGGTCAGAGATTCTCCTGACATGTTGAAAATCCCTAAAGGGATTGTAACTAAATATGAAGATGGTGATGACATCACCAAATGGTTCACAGCTTTTGAGAGGGCTTGTGTACCAGAAAAGTGAACAGATCTCACTGGGGTGCTCTCCTTTGGGAAATGTTCACAGGAAAGTGTAGGGATAGACTCCTCACACTCTCTGGAAAAGATGCAGAATCTTATGACCTCATGAAGGGTACCCTGATTGAGGGCTTTGGATTCTCCACTGAGGAGTATAGGATTAGATTCAGGGGGGCTCAAAAATCCTCGAGCCAGACCTGGGTTGACTTTGTAGACTACTCAGTAAAAACACTAGATGGTTGGATTCAAGGCAGTGGTGTAAGTAATTATGATGGGCTGTACAATTTATTTGTGAAAGAACACCTGTTAAGTAATTGTTTCAATGATAAACTGCATCAGCATCTGGTGGACCTAGGACCAATTTCTCCCCAAGAATTGGGAAAGAAGGCGGACCATTGGGTCAAGACTAGGGTGTCCAAAACTTCCACAGGGGGTGACCAAAAGAAAGGGGTCACAAAACCTCCCCAGGGGAAAGGTGGTGAGACAGCCAAAAACAAAAATAATAAAGAGTCTTCTACAGGCCCCCAAAAACCTGCACAGGAGGGTGGGCCCAGAGCCTCTTCACAAAACAATTCTGGGTACAAGGGTAAAAACTTTGATCCCAAAAAGGCCTTGTGTCGTAGCTGTAGTCAGTCTGGACACCAAACTGGAGACAAGGCCTGTCCCAAGAAAAATACCACTTCAAACTCCACTCCAGCTAACACTGGAATGGCTAGTCTCCAAGTGGGATCAACAGTGTGCCCACAGCAAATCAGGTGTCACACTGAAGCTACATTAGTCTCTGAGGGTGGGGTGGATTTAGCCACACTGGCTGCCTGGCCCCCTAACATGCAAAAATACAGGCAACAGCTCTTAATTAATGGGACAAGTGTAGAGGGCCTGAGGGATACAGGTGCCAGTGTCACTATGGTGACAGAGAAACTGGTTTCCCCTGGCCAATACCTGGCTGGACAAACTTATCCAATCAGCAACGCTGACAATCAGACTAAAGTGCATCCCATGGCAATGGTAACTTTAGAGTGGGGAGGGGTCAATGGCCTGAAACAGGTGGTGGTCTCCTCAAATATCCCAGTAGACTGTTTGCTTGGAAACGACCTGGAGTCCTCAGCATGGGCTGAGGTAGAACTGAAAACCCATGCAGCCATGCTGGGTATCCCTGAACTGGTGTGTGTCAAGACAAGGGCACAGTGCAAGGCACAGGGTGAAAAAGTAGAGCTGGAGTCTGGAAGAAAGGCCCAGCCTACCAAGAGAAAAGGAAAGTCAGCTGGGAAACCAGCTGCAACACAACAAGAAAAAGAGAACCTCTCTTCTCAGGAAGAAGTTCTGCCCTCTGAGGGAACTGAGCCTATGGAGCTGGAAACTTACCAGGTTGAGCTCTTGGGCCCAGGGGGACCCTCAAGGGAAGAGTTGTGTAAGGGACAAGAAACCTGTCCCTCTCTTGAAGGTCTTAGGCAGCAAGCTGCGGAAGAGTCCAAAGGCAAGAAAAATTGAACACATAGGGTCTATTGGGAAGATGGACTCCTGTACACTGAGGCAAGAGATCCCAAACCTGGTGCCACTAGGAGAGTGGTAGTGCCTCAGGGTTTCAGAGAGTTTATTCTGACCTTAGCCCATGATATTCCCCTTGCTGGGCATTTGGGACAAACCAAGACGTGGGAGAGGTTAGTCAACCACTTCTACTGGACCAATATGTCCCAGAAGGTTAAGGAGTTTTGCCTCTCCTGCCCCACCTGTCAAGCCAGTGGTAAGACAGGTGGGCATCCAAAGGCCCCCCTCATTCCACTTCCAGTGGTGGGGGTCCCCTTTGAAAGAGTGGGTGTGGACATAGTTGGTCCACTAGAACCTCCCACAGCCTCAGGAAATATGTACATCCTAGTAGTAGTGGATCATGCTACTAGGTATCCTGAAGCTATTCCCCTTAGGTCAACTACTGCCCCTGCAGTAGCCAAGGCCCTCATTGGTATCTTTACCAGAGTGGGCTTCCCTAAGGAGGTGGTGTCTGACAGAGGTACCAACTTCATGTCAGCATACCTAAAACACATGTGGAATGAGTGTGGAGTGACTTATAAATTCACTACACCATACCATCCACAAACTAATGGCCTTGTTGAGAGATTCAACAAGACATTAAAGGGCATGATCATGGGGCTCCCAGAAAAACTCAAAAGGAGATGGGATGTCCTTTTGCCATGTCTGCTTTTCGCTTACAGAGAGGTGCCTCAGAAGGGAGTAGGGTTCTCACCCTTTGAACTTCTGTTTGGCCACCCTGTAAGGGGACCACTTGCTCTTGTTAAAGAAGGCTGGGAGAGACCTCTTCATGAGCCTAAACAAGACATAGTGGACTATGTACTTGGCCTTCGCTCAAGAATGGCAGAGTACATGGAAAAGGCAAGTAAAAACCTTGAGGCCAGCCAACAGCTCCAGATGTTTTGGTATGACCAAAAGGCTGCAATGGTTGAGTTCCAACCAGGGCAGGAGGTTTAGGTTTTGGAGCCTGTGGCTCCCAGGGCACTTCAAGACAGATGGAGTGGCCCTTACCCAATCCTGGAAAAGAAGAGTCAGGTCACCTACCTGGTGGACCTAGGCACAAGCAGGAGCCCCAAGAGGGTGATCCATGTAAATTGCCTAAACCTCTTCCATGATAGGGCTGATGTAAATCTGTTGATGGTAACAGATGAGGACCAGGAAGCTGAGAGTGAGCCTCTCCCTGATCTCCTCTCATCAGACCCTAAAGATGGCTCAGTGGATGGAGTGATCTATTCAGACACCCTCTCTGACCAACAGCAATCTGATTGTAGGAAGGTCCTGCAGCAGTTTGCTGAGCTCTTCTCCTTAACCCCTGGTCAGACACACCTGTGTACCCATGATGTGGACACAGGAGACAGCATGCCTGTCAAAAACAAAATTTTCAGACAGTCTGACCAAGTTAAGGAAAGCATCAAGGTGGAAGTCCACAAGATGCTGGAGTTGGGAGTAATTGAGCA
This sequence comes from Pleurodeles waltl, assembly GCF_031143425.1. Lineage (NCBI taxonomy): Eukaryota > Metazoa > Chordata > Amphibia > Caudata > Salamandridae > Pleurodeles > Pleurodeles waltl. Next base: position 554,707,693 of record NC_090445.1, read on the forward strand.
CTCTGACAGCCCCTGGGCTAGCCCAGTGGTCTTAGTCCCCAAACCTCACACCAAAGATGGAAAGAGAGAGATGAGGTTTTGTGTGGACTACAGAGGTCTCAATTCTGTCACCAAGACAGATGCCCATCCCATACCTAGAGCTGACGAGCTGATTGACAAATTAGGTGCTGCCAAATTCTTAAGTACCTTTGACTTAACTGCAGGGTACTGGCAAATCAAAATGGCACCTGGAGCAAAAGAGAAAACAGCATTCTCCACACCTGATGGGCATTATCAGTTCACTGTTATGCCCTTTGGTCTAAAGAATGCCCCTGCCACCTTCCAAAGGTTGGTGAATCAAGTCCTTGCTGGGTTGGAATCCTTTAGTGCAGCTTATCTTGATGATATTGCTGTCTTTAGCTCCACCTGGCAGGATCACCTGGTCCAACTGAAGAAGGTTTTGAAGGCTCTGCAATCTGCAGGCCTCTCTATCAAGGCATCCAAATGCCAGATAGGGCAGGGAACTGTGGTTTACTTGGGACACCTTGTAGGTGGAGGCCAAGTTCAGCCACTCCAACCCAAGATCCAGACTATTCTGGACTGGGTAGCTTCAAAAACCCAGACTCAAGTCAGAGCATTCCTTGGCTTGACTGGGTACTATAGGAGGTTTGTGAAGGGATATGGATCCATTGTGACAGCCCTCACAGAACTCACCTCCAAGAAAATGCCCAAGAAAGTAAACTGGACTGTAGAATGCCAATAGGCCTTTGACACCCTGAAACAAGCTATGTGCACAGCACCAGTTCTAAAAGCTCCCGATTACTCCAAGCAATTCATTGTGCAAACAGATGCCTCTGAACATGGGATAGGGGCAGTTTTGTCCCAAACAAATGATGATGGCCTTGACCAGCCTGTTGCTTTCATTAGCAGGAGGTTACTCCCCAGGGAGCAGCGTTGGAGTGCCATTGAGAGGGAGGCCTTTGCTGTGGTTTGGTCCCTGAAAAAGCTGAGACCATACCTCTTTGGTACTCACTTTGTAGTTCAAACCGACCACAGACCTCACAGATGGCTGATGCAAATGAAAGGTGAAAATCCAAAACTGTTGAGGTGGTCCATCTCCCTACAGGGAATGGACTTTATAGTGGAACACAGACCTGGGACTGCCCATGCCAATGCAGATGGCCTTTCCAGGTTCTTCCACTTAGAAAATGAAGACACTCTTGGGAAAGGTTAGTCTCATCCTCTTTCGTTTGGGGGGGGGGGTTCTGTAAGGAAATGCCTCCTTGGCATGGTTACCCCCTGACTTTTTGCCTTTGCTGATGCTATGTTTTGAATTGAAAGTGTGCTGAGGCCTGCTAACCAGGCCCCAGCACCAGTGTTCTTTCCCTAACCTGTACTTTTGTATCCACAATTGGCACACCCTGGCATCCAGATAAGTCCCTTGTAACTGGTACCTCTGGTAGCAAGGGCCCTGATGCCAGGGAAGGTCTCTAAGGGCTGCAGCATGTCTTATGCCACCCTGGAGACCCCTCACTCAGCACAGACACACTGCTTACCAGCTTGTGTGTGCTAGTGAGAACAAAATGAGTAAGTCGACATGGCACTCCCCTCAGGGTGCCATGCCAGCCTCTCACTGCCTATGCAGTATAGGTAAGACACCCCTCTAGCAGGCCTTACAGCCCTAAGGCAGGGTGCACTATACCATAGGTGAGGGCACCAGTGCATGAGCACTGTGCCCCTACAGTGTCTAAGCCAAACCTTAGACATTGTAAGTGCAGGGTAGCCATAAGAGTATATGGTCTGGGAGTCTGTCAAACACGAACTCCACAGCACCATAATGGCTACACTGAAAACTGGAAAGTTTGGTATCAAACTTCTCAGCACAATAAATACACACTGATGCCAGTCTACATTTTATTGTAAAATACACCCCAGAGGGCACCTTAGAGGTGCCCCCTGGAACTTAACCAACTATCTGTGTAGGCTGACTGGTTCCAGCAGCCTGCCACACTAGAGACATGTTGCTGGCCCCATGGGGAGAGTGCCTTTGTCACTCTGAGGCCAGTAACAAAGCCTGCACTGGGTGGAGATGCTAACACCTCCCCCAGGCAGGAGCTGTAACACCTGGCAGTGAGCCTCAAAGGCTCACCCCTTTGTTCCAGCACCGCAGGACACTCCAGTTAGTGGAGTTGCCCGCCCCCTCCGGCCACGGCCCCCACTTTTGGCGGCAAGGCCGGAGAAAATAATGAGAACAACAAGGAGGAGTCACTGGCCAGTCAGGACAGCCCCTAAGGTGTCCTGAGCTGAAGTGACTCTAACTTTTAGAAATCCTCCATCTTGCAGATGGAGGATTCCCCCAATAGGATTAGGGATGTGACCCCCTCCCCTTGGGAGGAGGCACAAAGAGGGTGTACTCACCCTCAGGGCTAGTAGCCATTGGCTACTAACCCCCCAGACCTAAACACGCCCTTAAAGTTAATATTTAAGGGCTTCCCTGAACCTAGGAAAACAGATTCCTGAAACTACAAGAAGAAGAGGACTGCTGAGCTGAAAAACCCCTGCAGAGAAAGAACAGAAGACACCAACTGCTTTGGCCCCAGACTTACCGGCCTGTCTCCTGCCTTCCAAAGAAACCTGCTCCAGCGACGCTATCCAAGGGACCAGCGACCTCTGAATCCTCTGAGGACTGCCCTGCTTCAAGAAAGACAAGAAACTCCCGAGGACAGCGGCCCTGCTCCAAAAGAACTGCAACTTTGTTTCAAAGGAGCAGATTTAAAGACCCCTGCAACTCCCCGCAAGAAGCGTGAGACTTGCAACACTGCACCCGGCGACCCCGACTCGACTGGGGGAGAACCAACACCTCAGGGAGGACCCTCCGGCGACTCCAAGACTGTGAGTAACCAAAGTTGTCCCCCCTGAGCCCCCACAGCGACTCCTGCAGAGGGAATCCCGAGGCTCCCCCTGACCGCGACTGCCTGAACTCCATTTCCCGACGGCTGGAAAAGACCCTGCACCCGCAGCCCCCAGCACCTAAAGGAACGGTACTCCTGTGCAGGAGTGACCCCCAGGAGGCCCTCTCCCTTGCCCAGGTGGTGGCTACCCCGAGGAGTCCCCCCCTTGCCTGCCTGCATCGCTGAAGAGACCCCTTGGTCTCTCATTGAAAACCATTGAAAACCTGACGCGTGTTTGCACACTGCACCCGGCCGCCCCCGCGCGGCTGAGGGTGTACTTTTTGTGCTGACTTGTGTCCCCCCCGGTGCCCTACAAAACCCCCCTGGTCTGCCCTCCGAAGACGCGGGTACTTACCTGCTGGCAGACTGGAACCGGGGCACCCCCTTCTCTCTATTGAAGCCTAAGTGTTTTGGGCACCTCTTTAACCTTTGCACCTGACCGGCCCTGAGCTGCTGGTGTGATAACTTTGGGGTTGCTCTGAACCCCCAACGGTGGGCTACCTTGGACCAAAAACTGAAACCTGTAAGTGACTTACTTACCTGTTAAAACTAACAATACTTTACCTCCCCCAGGAACTGTGAAAATTGCACTGTGTCCACTTTTAAAACAGCTATTTGTGTTTTATGTAAAAAGTATACATGCTAATGTAATGATTCAAAGTTCCTAAAGTACTTACCTGCAATACCTTGCAAATGAGATATTACATGTAGAATTTGAACCTGTGGTTCTTAAAATAAACTAAGAAAAGATATTTTTCTATAACAAAACCTATTGGCTGGATTTGTCTCTGAGTGTGTGTTCCTCATTTATTGCCTGTGTGTATGTACAACAAATGCTTAACACTACTCCTTGGATAAGCCTACTGCTCAACCACACTACCACAAAATAGAGCATTAGTATTATCTCTTTTTGCCACTATCTTACCTCTAAGGGGAACCCTTGGACTCTGTGCATGCTATTCCTTACTTTGAAATAGCACATACAGAGCCAACTTTCTACACTAAGCCACACACCTGCAGGAATGTGGGTGGAAGAAGCATCTGGCCTGGAAGCTCTTAGGGCGTAGAGGACAACTCTCTTCAGCATTCCCCCTCTCCTGGTAAGCTCCCGTCGCCTTTCCTGGATCCATATGCTCTGCAGTGGGGTTGCACTCTTCTTTCGAGCTCTCCTTTACTCGCCCATGACCTTCTCTCCACACACGTTCCTCCCCACTACAAGCACTGTGCATATCATCTTCACAGTGTTTCCCTGTTCCAGGTTCCAGCACCTGGCTTACTCCTCTGGTAGGATTCCCTTCCCGGTTACAAGCGTTCATCTTGGCTTCAGTCTTTGGTCACTGTATGGTATCAGAGCCACTAAATCCTTTTCCTGATCATCACTCTTGGTCTCAGAGAACCCTTAGGCTGCAGCTTGGTCTGTCGGGTTAAGTTTCACTGAATTCTCGAAAGACAAGACCTTAGGAAATGAAAGTTGAAATGTGATAACTGGTCTAGTTGCCACACATGAGAATCTCAGTTTTTTAAGTGTTGCATTTGGAATGGTAGGCAAATATCCAGTGATCAATTGCTTGAAGGTATTACCCCATGATACAGAAGACAAGATCAGATGACTTTTCAAGCATTAGAACATCTTGTGCTGTATCCTTGTACTTATAACTGCAGTGTACAAAGGATGACATGATGTCAGGAAGTGGTCTAACAAAGATGTTTAACAAAAAATAAGCAAATCCAGACCATTGAGGTGCTCCTATTCCAGGATCTCAATGACTTAAAATTAAAGACAAATAGTGATATTGTGAGCATCCTGACTGCAAGATTTCATCTAATGCTTTTCAAAATAGTTCCTGGAATCTCTGAATCATAAAGTCCCTGGAGAAGATTGAGGTGATTGACCATGTTGAAGGCTGATGATACATCCAGTATGAAGAAGGCTTCTACTCTTTGAGAGTCAATGGTTGCGTTGACATGATCCTATACTGCAACAGTGCAACCAAAGATGACTCAGTGCCATGTTCAGGGCAGAATACAATTTGATTGCCCAGGTGTAGGTTGAAACCATGAACAAATACAGATATTTGTTGAAATGCAAATATTTTGATTAGTTTGTCTTCAAAAAGAACCTTCATTATGCATCTGTAGTTATTTCAGTCAGACGCTTGGCTGCATAGCCTTAAATTTGGATGTTCTTGAATATGACGGGAATGGCTCCACTGGGACCTGCATAAATCATAGTCATGTATCATTGTATCATTCTGGGAAATCTTCCAGTACAAGAGGCTTGACATGGAGTAACATCATGGTTTGGATTATAGGTAATTGTAGGCATATTTGGTGGAGCTGAAGAAGCTTCTTTTTTCTTCTGAAAATGGAGTTCCAAGTCGTTCACTTTTCTCATGAAGTGATTGGCCAGAGTTGCATAGTTTCTGAGAGTCGTTCCGGTTCGGCTTGCAGTGATTTTCTCATTGCGATGCAGGCTGAGCATTGTTTCTTGCAGGCTGTGCATCGATTTTCGCCACACAGGGAGTTCTCTTGCAGGAATTAAGTCTTTTTGGTCCTGAGACTTCAGGGAACAGGAGGCAAGCTCTATCCGAGCCCTTTGGAGAGCACTTCTCAGCACAGCCAGAGAGCAGCAAGGCAGCAGGGCAACAGCAACGCAGCAGTCCTTCGCAGGAAAGCAGTCAGGTGAGTCCTTTGGGCAGCCAGGCAGTTCTTCTTGGCAGGTTGCAGGTTCTGGTTCAGGTTCTCTTCTCCAGGACGTGCATCTGAAGTAGAGTGTCTACCTCAGAAGTGTCTGAGCTGTAAGGGTCAGAGACACTGCTTAAATACCCAAATGTGCCTTTGAAGTGGAGGAGACTTCAAAGACTGGCTTAGAAGTGCACAAGATTGCCTTTCAGTTTCATCCTGTCTGCCAGGTTCCCAGTATGGGGAGTGGCAGTCCTTTGTGTGAGGGCAGGCTACTGTTCCTTGACATGTAAGTGGCAGGCCCTCCACCCTCCCAGCCCAGGAAGACCCATTCAATATACAGATGTATGCAAGTGTGACTGAGCATCCTGGGTTTGGCGTTGTCTGAGTGAATGCACAAGGGAGCTGACAACTAAACCTAGCCAGACATGGATTGGAAGGCACAGAAGGATTTGAGCATAGAGAAATGCTCACTTTCTAAAGGTAGCATCTCTAAACCAGAAATATAAAATCCAACGTCACCACTAAGCAGTGTTTTGTATCACCATTCTGGCCATACTAAATAAGACCCGGCTACTCCTTTCAGATCAGGATCTACCACTCAAACAGTATATGAGGGTAGCCCTAACACTATCCTATGAAAGGAGCAGGCCTCACAGCAGTGTAAACGAATTTAGGAGTTTTACACTACTAGGACATATAGAACACACATGTTCATGTCTTGCCTTTGACCTACATAGCACCCTGCCATATGTGCTACCTAGGGTCTACCTTTGGAGTGACTTATATGTAGAAAAAGGGGAGTTTAAGGCTTGGCAAGTACTTTTAAACTTTTGACCGAGGCCTCCCACGGGCTGTAGCCGAGCCGGGCTCCATCGCGGTCGGTCTTAAAATTTGACTTTGCCCCAGTCGAGGTGCGACCAGATGACCAGATTGGCGCTTTTTGTTTCTTTGCGCTAAAAAGCAATAATTCTTTGAAAATTCATATTTCCGGTTCCCCTTATCCATTTTTTTCTCGTTTTGGTGTCATTTTAAAGCCAAAATATTTCCTATTTTTATAAATTGCTATTGGATTTTTAAACTGTTTCCTGTGTTTTATTTAATTACCGTTTTGTGATATTTGAATGCTTTATGCTTTGTCTCCTAAGTTAAGCCTTGTCACTCATTGCCAAGCTACCAAGGGTTGAGCTAGGTTTAATTTATTGAGACCTAAGTGGACCTAAGTGGAGGTTAGTGGCCTATTGCTAAGTGTAGATACTTACCTGCCCTTACCAATGACCCATTTTCCAACACTGGTTTATTGTCTCTGTGCACTTTACCACTGCAGATCAGTGCTAAAGTGCAAATGCTCCCTGTGTAAATTGTATTTGTGATTGGTTTATCCCTGGTTGACATATTTGATTTACTAGTAATTTCCTAGTAAAGTGCACTAAAGGTGCCTATGACCTGTAAATCAAATGCTACTAGTGGGCCTGCAGCATTGATTGTGCCACCCACATGAATAGCCCTGCAGACATGTCTCATCCCTGCCACTGCAGTGTCTGTGTGTGTAGGTTTGCACTGCCAATTCAACCTCGCAAGTGTACCCACTTGCTAGACCCAAACCTTCCCTTTTACTACAAATAAGTCAGCCCTAAGGTAGGCCCTAGGTAGACCCATGGGCAGGGTGCAGTGTATTTAAAAGGTAGGACATGTAGTGTGGTGTGTTTTACATGTCCTGTTATTGAAATACTGCCAAATTTGGTATTCATTATTGCATGGCCTATGTCTCCCATAGGTTAACATGAGGATTGCCTCACAATTTAAAAAATAAATGTTTTGGTAGAGTTGGTTTTTAAATTGTCTGTTTGAAATTGCCACTTTTAGAAAGTGGGCATTTTCTTGCTTCACCATTCTGTGCCTCTGCCTGTCTGTGGAGTCCGCGTCTGGGTCAGACTGACAGTTGGGCTTTGTTTGAATTCCCTCTAGACAGTGACACAGAGTAAGTTCAATTGTGTTCTGCATATCCTGATGAGTCTTCCTGGGCTAGAGTGGGGAGGGAGTAGTTGACATCTGCACCTGAAAGGGCTGTGCCTGTATTCACACAGTGCAGTCTCCAACCCCCTGGAGTGTGTCTGGGGCCAGTCCTGGGCAAGGCAGGATTTTGTGAACAAGAGTCTTTCCTTTGAAGTTGGCTTACTTCAAAGACAGAAATGAATATAATGAGTTGACTCAAAACCCCAGACTTTTAGAATGCTTCTGGATCAAGAGGAACCTCTGCCAAGGAGAAGAGCTGAAGAGCTGGAGGACTACTGCCCCTTTGCTGTGTGTGTTTTGCTGGGTTGGCCTGCAGTTGCTGCTTCTGTCTTAAAGAGGACAAAGGCTGAACTTTGCTGTGTATCCTGCTTGTGGAGCTGCTGTTTGCACTGTGACCTCTGGAACCTGCACCCTGCATCGCCTGACTCACACTGCAGGCTTGGTGTCCCCGACAATGCTACTATATGCTAACACTGATGCCGCTTTCTGCACCGTGGCCTTAGGACACCGCTTGTGAGGTACATAAAGCATCGTCCCGTCATGCACCGCAGCCCAAGTCTAGTGACGCCAGCACCATTGACTCCAGCTTTGTCAACAGATGCCCCATCTGCACCGTGACTGGTGGGAGCTGCACGGAGCCTGTCCCACAAACTAGGGCCTACCGATGACAGCGCTTCAGCATTGACGATGACACTGCCTGCACCATGACCTGGAGACACCGTACATCGCTCTGCCCTGCTTCACAACGCAGCCCTGGTCTCACCGATGCAGCAGGATGCTGTCACCGAGCCGCTGCCTGCACCGTGACCTGTGGGTACTGCACATCGCATCATCCCACTTCGCACAGCAGCCCCAACGCCATCAACACCAGCGCCCCTGACTTCATCATCAGCTGAGAGTTCGATCTGAAACGTGTGTGACTTCAAAGGCCCGACGACCCCTGCACCAACCTCTGGAACGGACACCTGCTGACGCCAGCGATGCCGCACTCCAGATCTCATTGCAAGGATCACAGTACCCTACATTTCCAAGGTATTATTTACAGATCTTCCGGACACCGTAGCTGGCCCGCGACCCAGCGGTCAGCCTGAACTGTTGAATTTCTTGTTCACGCCGCCGTTATAGCCCCCGATGGAGCTATCAACTCAAGAGACTGTATTTTTAAGTTAATTCTTGCAAAATTATATCTTTTTTACTGTATGCTAGATTTTGCTTATTTTGGTCTTGTTTTACACAAATAAATATTGGCTATTTTTCTAACCCTGGTGTCTTTACTGTATTACTTTGTGTTATGTGCAAATGCTTTACACATTGCTTCTGAGATAAGCCTGACTGCTCATGCCAAGCTAGCAAGGGGGTGAGCAGGGGTTATCTGAGCTGGGTATCTCCCTTACCCTGACTAGAGGGAGGGTCTCTACTTGGACAGGGTGTAAACTGACTGCCAACTAGTGACCCCATTTCTAACAGTATAAGATATATTTATTGTGCAATTTTAATACTTTATAATGATATATACATATACAGTTTTTTATAATATTTTAAATTGTATTAATTTTTGATTTATTTACATATAATTAGTATATTGTGGTTTTATATTTTTAGTTAAATGTATTTTAACTGCACTTTTTATTTTTATTTTTAAGTTAATAAATTTAGTTTTGCATCTTATTCTGTGTATGGTTGGATACGTGTAGTATCCGCACTCAGGGCGGAGATAGGCCCTGAGTGCGGATGTAAAGATACTACTTGTAAATGCCCTTTGTAAATCCCCAAAGTCATAAACTTAGACCTTTGGTCTAAGTTCAGACCAAACGTGTAAGTTTACCCTTGTGAATGGGCCCTACATGTCCAAATATGGAAGGCAAAAGCATGTTCATCCTTTGTGGCATTTGGCTCAATTTGGCACATACGATTCTTCCTAAAACTCCTCAAAATGTGTACGGTGAAAGCTATACGATGTAATAGAAGTGCATACTCACACACAAAATACAGTGTGAAATAAACATCTCAAAGGCAGATAGCTTTAAATAGAAAGAAGGGGTCGCCCAGGGAAGCTGATATTTAGTATGTCTGTATTAAATGTAACAGTCACTTTAAATCACCAGAGCTGGAATTGAATAAAGAAGATAAAAATATTGACCTGCTTGTGTATGGAGCCTGAAAGAAGCTAAAGTGATGTTCTTCTAGAAAAAGGAATGTCGAACAAACTAAAACCAGTTAACAATAAATGTGTAGGCTATCGAGCACATAACAAAATACTTTATGGGGAATAACCTTCCAGAATGGACTACAGACCTTCCAACTCACAAAGTGCCTACCTCACGTGGTATCGGCTTTCGTCACATGGTCATCTGGTGAAGAGCCAGTATCACAGGGTTAGTACTGGATGAGATGGAAACTCCTACCAAGAGGAGGTTTACAGCTTGCGTGGATTGAAAGACTGCAATTTCGAAAGCTGTTACGGATTTCGCAACCTTCCTGGGACACACAGGGGAAGTGACGTCAGAAGATTCTCCTCTCCAGGGCCCACGGTCTCCAATGTCCTTCCATCGAAGCTCAGGGTGATAGCCAAAGCCCGAAGGAAGGACCCACTCTGCCAAAGGCTTGCCACCTCTCTCACATAAAGAAACATATTTGGCAGGCCTGGGAATTGACATAATTAAAACTTACGTTATAGGCAATGTTATTCCGGATTACTTCAATACTGACAGTGATCTCATCTGAAATGTTATCAACGATGTCACTGATAAATGTCATAGTGATGCACACAATGCCAACAGACTGGATTCAGGGGAAGACCCAGTTCTTGAAGCCAAAATGGCTTTATTTTACCTTTCCCCCGTCTGAAATTACATCTCTTTCAATAGAACTCAATGGAGAAAATACATTCACCTGATTTTTTAAAAAAAATTCTCACTTTCCTGGTCTAAAATGTTGGCACGTATGGTAATGTACGTATGGTAATGTACTCAGTGATGTTGTCAGTAATGTCAGTGATGAAGCCCTAAGTGCAGCTCTGTGTGATGCAATCAAGAAGATTATAAACGTTGTACTGGAGCAGAAGTTACAGTTTATCTTAACTAAATGGTTGAGCATTTATATTTTAACATTTGAATACAGAACTAATTCCGAGTGGTAGACATCACTATTTCACTAAAATGAAACCCGGCGGTGCTTGTGAAAAACAGTGTTTGAATAAAAATAAAAAAATTAACTTACCCAGGGTACAAAAAAACAAATGGTTTCACCTTCAAAGTGAAAAAAACGACGCCACAAATTTGGAAGGAGCTATGCAAATCTGGTTGCTTGGTTCTCAAGAAATGCGGGCTCTCAGAAGTACACTGCCTTGTTTTGACTCAAGCCACAAAGAGTTTAGGGCCCACTATTTCATGCCGTGTCGTAATTGTACAGTGTGCGATTAATGAACCCTTGCAAAGCCGTCAAGCGTATATTTCAGTCATTCAAGTAGTTGTTGTTTTATCTGGGCCTGGCCGGATTGAGCCGGATTCAATTTTCTGTGGCAAGCCATCTGCTCCCACTGCAGTGCCAGGCCATCTGCTACCCGCTCCTGGCAGCCCTTTTCGTGCAGCTGTCGACTTCAGGCACCCTAGGGTTTGTTCGCTCCCTTCTCTACCCAAGAAAGACCAAAATCCTGCTTTGTCGAAGTCAAAGTGCATTTTTTTCGAAAGAACAATGAGACAGACCTTTTAGCGTCATGTACCTCTGTCTTATTACATTCCCAATTGAGTGGGGGCATTTTCCCGAAAAAAACATGCATTACATTTAAAAATTTAAAAGGGAAGCAGCGTGAAACTTAAAAAACATATTGTAGTTATATTTATTGATTTTGTTTGGATTTTTGTTCTTTAATACAAAATTAAAAAAAGTGGCGCTAGGTTATGTCTTTGGGGGTTCAAACTTAGCGGAGCCTAAACCTATTCGATAAAGTACCATCCCTGCTGTGTTTGTAATTTGAAAGTGCGTGTTCTGAGGGTGTGAAACGTTACAACCCAGAGTAATGGTGACGGAAGTTATATTTAAACGCCCTAATACCGCATCGTTTCATACGACAGCATCTCTGCGATGCTCGGCCCTTAAGTAATTTAACAAATCGTCCAACTCGGGCAAACAGGATGTGCGGAGTACCACCACGTGTGGCATGCACATTTAAAAAAAAAAAAAAAAAAAAAAACGTTTTCAAGCGATAAGCAAAAAGGCGAATAAAGAGCACGAAAAAGGAGCAGAACTCGGGTCTCAGCTGGAAACAGGTAGCATGTTATTATTGTGTCACACCCATTAGAAAACTCCAGCCTTTCCAGTGCCAGCAGAGCTTTTTTGGCAGATGCAATGCCCAACATAGTGGGGAGCTCAAAAATGAATTTGCAGTTCGAGACATTTTTTTTAAAACACGCATTGTTTCGGCGCTCTAATTTAAACAGAACCCCCATTGGCAGCTTCTAAACATCTACCACTCATCTTTAAGGAAGAGCACATTCACCTGAGGCTTAAAAAATTACCTTTACAAGAACTATGCAGTCACACTTGCAACATGATCACATCTAACGAGTATGACATATGTAACTAATACAAGTTAGTTCAATGCCGCCAGCCATTTATACCAGAAAAACAGCTGCCCAAAGTAGCCCACCCAAACATCAAGCATAAATTGGAGTACTGCAGAGTGCTACTTGCAAGAGTACAAAAAAGAGCGCCGAGGACTATAGATCTTAAAATGTCAGCAGTTGCTCCTACTGTAGTTTACAAACAAATTATCTTCAAACTTTCCAGCATCACACAGTCATTTACTAAACCGGTCTGCAACCTACAAGGGACATAATTTCCTACCAGTGCTCAGTAACCAAGCAACATTTACTCCCTGCTTCAGGCACTTTGTTTCTCTAAATCCTATATCAAGGAAAACTCTTTCCAGCAGTTAGCCACAACCATAGGTAAAAAAAAAAAAAAAACTCCACAAAGAGCACTGCAAATGACCCAATCTGCTTACTTTCAGACAACGCTGAGCAGACACATAGCAACAAAAAATAACACAAAAATGGCTGTTCACCTCCATGAGGTGTCAAATTGATATGCATTCATCGTAAAGAAGCATGCATGAGATACAAAGTGATATTCACGACTGGTATGGCATTATCTACAACGAAAGACATGTTTGATCTTCTCAAGAAATCAGTGAATAGCTTTGAAACTCAAGATCCATCTAATAATGAAATAAAGCCAATGAAAGAGGGTTACCCTTTTCACTTCAACAGAGTTCCTAAAAGTAAGGGAGGGATTGAAGGGCCTAATAGAAGGAAGCAATCAAAAACTTTACTGAAGTAGGTCCAATGGCACGTTTAAAGGTTCAAATGTCATGTTTACATGCTAAGAAGATGTATTAGGTTGTAGCTGTTTAAAGGTTGTAGAGCCTAATAAGGGGTCTCCAATCAAATATATGGACATGCTTGAATCTCATACCTTCTGTTCTCTTATTGATGTTTTAGTGGTCTCCGTACTCAAGAGCAGGACAAACTGCTGGAGGTACCAGAGAAAATTAACACTTTAAAGTTCTTCCTGCTGAGGTGTAGCTCCAGAAAATGTATTAGGTCACCAAGCATAAAGGTAAATCAGGATTATCCTATTTATATTGATATCACAAGTGGTTGCTACTCAGTTGGCATTCCCTAGTAAATCTGTGTCTCTTGTTCCTATCAAGGTTCCTAGTCCATTCTATTCTATTTGCTTTTCCCTATCTAAGATGGTGTCCTTTTACTTCCTGTTGGTCGTTTCCTGTTTGTTGGTATTTAAGGGCTGTGATTCTTTCTCTCCTTGCGCTGCAACACTTTCTGTTTGGATGGTGTCTTCGCTCCTGTTTCCTCGTATTCCTGTGCTGGTTCTCGTCAGTTCAGAATACTTTTTCCTGTATTTGCTCTTGCTGATATTCTCTTTGTTTTTGTTCCTGTTTTAGGAACATTCTTTGTGGAGGTTTTTTCCCCTTTCAGGGTTTTTTTCCCTCTGGCGCTACTTCTGAGGGGCACGGCCTGCTCTTGCCATACCCATTGCCTGCAGCACCGTGGCTACCAGAAAGAGTCGTCCCTACTTGGGCCAAGGCTGAACCATCAAGAACAGGATGCACGCCACTCGCTCTGCGGCCTCCAGGTTAAAGCAATACGTAAGTCGTGACAGATTGCAGCGCCCAATACTCCCGATGTCGTCTAACATCATGGATGATACAGTGGTGGCTGCTGCTGATCCTGATCAATCTCTTTTGGCAACCATTCAGCAACAGGCTCAGGAACTGCAACAATTACGCAACGAGAATGCTGCTTTACGACAAGCTTTGGCCTTTCGCAGTGCGGATGTTCCGGCCGTCTCCACCTCTACTCCTCGTTTCTCCGGTGAACCAACTAAGCTGCGAGAGTTCCTCAATGCATTAACTGTGTATTTCGCCTTCCGACCCACCCAATTCTCCCACGACAAGACAAAGGTGGGATTTCTTATCAGTGCCTTATCCAGTCCTGCCTTGGCCTGGGCAACCCCAATGGTATCCTCCAATGACCCAGTGTTATCTGACTATCCTGCGTTCATGAGTCGTTTTAAACAGATGTTCAGTCGTCCAGGATTGGAGGCCTCTGCGGAAGAAGCCTTATGTGACATCCAACAAGGCTCACAAGATGTCCTCCAATATATTACCCGCTTTCAACAGCTAGAGGCTGAGACCACTTGGGTGGAATGAACTCTGGTGACTTTATTCCGTAGAGGACTTAAAGAAGAAATCAAAGACGAGTTGGTACACTCCACCCGAGTTGAAGACCTTTGTGGTCTGATGGATCAGGCTCTTTACATCGAATACCGTCTCCAAGAGCGACGTATGGAGAAGAGAAAGAGTAGAGGACCATCTCAGCCAAGCACTTCACGTGACTTTATGCATCGTCCCAAGGAACCTCGTCATCCCGTCAGAGATGCCGAAGGCGAACCTATGCAGGTGGATACCACTCGAGGACCACTTTCCGTTAGCGAGCGGGAAGACAGACGTAGGAGGGGATTATTCTTGTATTGTGGTGCTGCCTGCCACATGCTCTGGACCTGCCCCGTTCGTCCTCAAAGGCCATCGGGAAATGCCACTTCCCGTCGTCTGTAAGAAGGGAGGGGACAGGATCATCAGCTATACCTTCCATCAGTTCTTTCAAGGACAATGCCACTACTTTGTTTGTGTTACCTGTGACGTTGCATTTACCGGTCGGCCGTCAAGGGAGAACACTAGCTTTACTTGATTGTGGTGCCAGTGGCATATATATGGATAAGACTAGGGCCACGACTCAACAAATACCAACACAACCCAAAGAAACCCCAGAACAAGTTCACACAGTGGATGGGTCTTTAATATCCTCTGGTCCAGTCGATACCACCACCATGACACTGAGTTTACAATTTGGGAACCATCAGGAAAACATCTCATTTGATCTAATATCATCCCCCAGTCATACTATCATTTTGGGAATTCCGTGGTTCATAAGACATAAACCTTATGTAAATTGGGAAACCCGGACTATTTCCCTGTCCTCCCAGTTTTGTCATGAGAACTGCTTTGCTTCGGGCACTTATTGGTCACCCAAGAGGTTGATGCCTACTGAAAGTATTACTGGAGGTTCCATCAATACAGTTCAAGGAGTTCCTGATCACTATCTAGAATTTCAAGATGTATTCCAAAAACCAATCAGATCTGTTTTACCCCCACATCGAGAGTAAGATTGTGCTATTCCTTTGGAACCCGGAGCTATCGTTCCCTTTGGGAGGATGTATTCACTCACTGAACCTGAAAGAGAAGTGCTAAAAGAATAGCTGCAAGAAAACTTACATAGTGGTCTTATTGTACCATCATCCTCTCTGGCTGGGGCACCTCTCTTTTTTGTACCTAAGAAAACGAAGGATCTTCGTCCCTGCCTGGATTTTCGCGGACTAAATAAGATATCTATAAAGGACCGTTATCCTTTGCCTCTCATTAAGGATATCCTAGATGCAGTCAGAGGGGCTCAACGATTTACCAAACTGGATCTTCATGGAGCCTACCACCTTTTGCGTATTAAAGAAGGAGACAATTCAAAGACTGCTTTCCAAACCCCATTTGGTCATTATGAGTACAGAGTTATGCCTTTTGGTCTTACTAATGCCCCCTCCATTTTCCAGAGATTTATGGATTCAGTATTCTCTGATCTCTTGAACCATACGGTTGTCATCTATTTAGACAATATCCTTATTTATTCTAAACGTCCTGAACTTCATTCCTCTCATGTTAAACAGGTCCTCCAAAGACTCTGGGAACATCAACTGTCCTGTAAACCCGAAAAGTGTGAGTTTGATAAGACCAAAGTCAAATATTTGGTATATCACCTGAGTCCCACTGGCATAGCTATGGACCAAGAAAAGGTACAAGCCATTCTAGATTGGCCTTCTCCTTCCTCTATTAAGGAAACACAATGTTTTTTAGGATTGGCTAATTTTTATCAGCAGTTTATCTTGGACTTTGCAGAACAAACCAGCCACATAATACAAACATTAAAAAAGGAAAATCTAAAGAAAGGCTTCGTCTGGACCAAGGCGGCTGAACAAGCTTTTCAGAGTCTAAAATAGGCCTTCACTCAGGCACCAATATTGAGGCACCCAGATACCAACAAACAATTTATTGTTTTTACAGATTCTTCCGAAAGAGCCATTGGAGCTACCTTACTCCAACAGCAAGAAGATGACGGTCTTGATCATCCTGTGTTCTATTTGTCCCATGTACTTTTGGCGTCAGAACAACATTACTCAGTCCTTGAAAGGGAGTTGTTAGCCCTGAAAACAGCCTGCCTTGAGTGGAGACAGTTTCTTATGGGTTCCAAAGAGCCCTTCGAGGTACGAACAGACCATCGCAATCTACAATGTTTGCGTAACCTTTTGTGCCAGAACAGTCGTCAGGCTCGTTGGGCCTTCTTCTTCCTTCAGTATGACTTTTATGTCACTTATATTCCTGGATCCCAAAACATTCTGGCTGATGCCCTATCTCGCCCGTTATCCAGATTGTACTTCTACCCCATCACAGTATCTTCTTGAGCCCAGTAAAATCATCGGAGTAGCTCAGTCTTTCCTGAATGAGGTACAACTGGAATACTCCAATCTGACTGATCAAGAAATAAAGAAACTGAACATATGTAAGATGCAAGGATATTATTATTATAAGAACTTGTTGTTTCTCCCTACTAATGGAGTCCGAGAAAAGGCACTACAAATGTGCCATGATTCACCAGTTGCTGGTCATAAAGGCATTAAAGCCACACAAGAATTACTTTTGCGATCTTTCTGGTGGCCTACCTGGAAATCAGATGTCGAAAGATACGTTCATGCTTGTCCCATATGTGCTCAAGTAAAGATTCCCCGTACCAGACCTTCAGGATTACTACAACCATTACCTGTTCCACCGGCTCCCTGGCACACCATTTCTACTGATTTTATGTGTTCATTACCTCCAGCAGCAGGAAACCGGGTTATCATGGTCACCATAGACTCCTTCACTAAGATGGCTCACTTTACTGCTGTGAAAAAACTACCTAATTCCCAAGAACTAAGTCAGATATTTATCCATCATATTTTCCGTCTCCATGGACTTCCACACAACATTATATCTGACAGAGGACCTCAGTACATCTCCCGTTTTTGGAAACATTTTTATAGGACACTGAATATCAACATAGCACTCTCATCGGGTTTCCATCCTCAAACCAATTGACAGACTGAGCGTCTCAACCAAGGATTGGAACAGTACCTTCGCTGCTTTTGTAATTCTACTCAGAGCAACTGGAACACTTACCTCCCTATCGCTGAATTCTCCTACAATAACTCTGTCCATAGTGCCTCCAAGGTCTCTCCTTTTTTCTGTTCATATGGCTATCATCCTACCTCTTTTCCTACTATTCCTCAGTCTACCTCTTCTCTTCCTGCTGTTACTTCATTCTCCAGACGACTTTTACAGATTCATAGATTGATTCGCTCTAACTTGTTGAACACCAAGAGATACATGAAGAAAACAGCAGACAAGAAATAGAGAGATGCTCCAGAATATCACCTTCAGGATAAAGTCTGTCTTTCATCAAAATTTCTACCTTTACGCCTTTCTCAGAATAAGTTCACACCTCGTTATTATGGTCCTTTCCGAATCCTTCAGCTGATCAATCCCGTCACTGTCTATCTTCACTTGCCTCGTACCTGGAAGATTCGTCCGGTCTTTCATGTTTCTCAGCTCAAACCTGACTCTCGTCAGTTTTCCTGTCCTCCATCTTTTTTAGTGGATGATGTACCTGAATATGAGGTGCAGAAGATTTGTGATTCTCTTATCTTTCACAAACGTCTTCAGTACTTGATTCATTGGAAGGGTTACCCTCTCAGTGAATGCTCTTGGGAAGAGGCATCTTCTGTTCACGCACCTCTTCTGATTCGTCGTTTTTACCGCTTGTGTCCGCACAAACCTGGGCCTTCGGGGGGGGGGGGGAACCTACAGTCGCGCCGCTGCGTGCGGCACGAGCCGAACATTCAGCTCGGGCTGCAGCACACGTTTCTCTTACGCAATGCGCCCCCAGTCTGCTGTATGCTTACAGAGGCCCCAAATTGGGCATGGGGCCTCGTTATTTTGTTGTGCACCGCGTTTTTAGGTATGTCTGACCCCCCCACTTACCTCTTCTTTTCTTCTTTCTTCTTTTCTTGGACATCTGATTGTGCCTTCCTTTATGTTCTTTACTCCTTCCCATGTTTCCTTTCTCTTCCCAGCATTCCTTATTCCCTATTCTCTTTGGTTCCTAGTCCATTCTGTGCTATTTGCTTTTCCCTATCTAAGATGGTGCCCTTTTACTTCCTGTTGGTCGTTTCCTGTTTGTTGGTATTTAAGGGCTGTGATTCTTTCTCTCCTTGCGCTGCAACACTTTCTGTTTGGATGGTGTCTTCGCTCCTGTTTCCTCGTATTCCTGTGCTGGATCTTGTCAGTTCAGAATACTTTTTCCTGTATTTGCTCTTGCTGATATTCTCTTCGTTTTTGTTCCTGTTTTAGGAACATTCTTTGTGGAGGTTTTTTCCCCTTTCAGGTTTTTTTCCCCTCTGGTGCTACTTCTGAGGGGCACGGCCTGCTCTTGGCGCACCCATTGCCTGCAGCACCGTGGCTACCAGAAAGAGTCGTCCCTACTTGGGCCAAGGCCGAACCTTCAAGAACAGGATCCACGCCACTCGCTCTGTGGCCTCCATGGTAAAGCAGTACGTAAGTCGTGACAGAACAATCAAATGGAGGTAATAATAAATGAAAGAGTAATAGGACAATAGGCAAACTACCCCAAATAATACTGTGCATGCTCCATAGAAAGTTGTACGTGTGTAACAGGAAATTATCTAACAAGAAGCAAAGGAGCAGTTAATCTCACAGAGTCCAAGTAGACACATAGCAGCTCTTATAGATAAAGATATATCTGTGGATCTCTCTGCAAGAGGCACCAAGCCTCAGGAACTCATTGGCACCCTCAGGCAAAATAACTAATATTTCAATATGAATATAAAAGCAGACAGAGAGAACAAAACAAGAAGTACTGAATATAGACAGAGGGCTCAGGGAATAGCAGGTCCAGGTACTAAGGAACAAGAACATAACAACAAGGAAAGAGAACAAGGAATACTGAAATACAAGGCTAAGAAACTGCATGCAAACAAAGATAGGACTGGTTGTGTGGGGAACAAACTAAGAACGCTGGAACACAAATTAGGTAATCTGTGCACAAACAGTGACAGTCCCGGAAGTGTGTACACAGGACTAGAAAACTGAAGTACAAGACAAGAATCTGCATACAACAGGGCAGGGACAAATAAGCCATGGCAGCAAAAAGCAAGAATAGAGGAGCTAATATAACAAAACAGGAAATGGGAAAAAAGTAACAAAGAAAGTGCAAAACACACAGAAAATAGGAGCAAGCCTTATTGTCTCAGAATTGTATACATTAATATAGTTTCAAAATTAGCGCTGTCTTTTATATCATTGCAAAAATAATGTGAAGGGCAGAATATTGTGGGGCGGAATATTGAAGGTAAGAATATCATCTTTTATACTGTCGTATAGAATACCTAACTGTTTTTTTATGTTTGATTTGTTTGTGTGATATAAATCACTAATATTATAACTATTTCATTGTTAATTATTTTAAATTATTATTTAGTACAGCTTACTTTTTGTTTTGGTAATGTAATCTAGGAATTATATATACTTAATTTGATTTTTTGTTGTTGGTGGAGTACTGGGTTTTTAGGGAAGAGTGAGGAGTGGATTAAAATATGTGTTTTATTATTTAGTATAATGTTCATTCATTATTCAAATGTCAAATGTTAATTGGCTAATTAGACTATTAATTACAAAAATAAATTAATTAGTTAATTTATGGAAATTGGTTAATTTCACATGTCAAATCTTGTGTATTTGGTAGTGAATTTGTTTTAGTACTTTAGTGCAATATTTGTGGCCATTCCATATTTCATGAATAGATTTAAAAATAACTCATGACATCTTCTATGACATAATTTATGATATCAATGATGAGATTTCAAATGAACCATTGATGACACCGCACATGACATCACCCAAGCTTCTTTTGCACACATTGCTCTCTAAACTAGTATGGCATTAGAAGCCTGAAAGTAAGTAGAAAATAGCTCAGAATAACATGAAGCACCATTAACACCATCATAGATAAAACTCCCTTAGGTGTACAAAGCATGTGTTACATCTAACATTGACTCTAAAACATACACTTCATAGGTAGTCCAGTTCACATTAACAATCAACCACAGATATACGGGTAACCTCTACTGCACACAGTGTTCAATCTGAATACAGCTGCTGAGAGAAAATCAAGTTCCACAAAATACTCAACATCTGTGCCAAAATGAATTTCCTACTACAGATAGCTTTTAACTATATCAAACTCTTTACAGTCACTGAACCTACATTGAGAAATGAAGCTGATAGGAGTAGAAAAGTGGGTAATGTAAACAGTGTTTACTTACTGGAGAGAGTTTACTCTTTGCCAAACTGTTTACAGACAGTGACAGTGAAACTCTTATGAGAAATACACCAAAGAGTATTAAAAAGTATGTAGTAAGAATAGTATACATTCTATGAAACTCTTGTAAAAAAAAGATACTATTTGCTTAAAATAACCCAGATCTGAAGGTGCCAAAGATCATGCTACCTACAGTCTTCATACTGTGGTGAAAACTTTACAGAGAGACCATCTTCTGAAGCAAAAGAAGCACATGTACATAAGGTAGTGCCTGGTGCACACAATATTCTATGTTATTTAGAAATTGTCATGCTAAATTTATTCTGTCTAAAAACTCAAGGCTGCCTACAATACTTAGAGCCTGATTACGGGTTTTGCGGTCTGTGAACCGCCCTGGTGGCAGCAGCTGTGTGACTGCCGCTGGCTTGGCGGTCAGATCACCGTATTACGATGCATGCTCTTCCCCAGACGGCACCACCAGGCAGTGCAGACCACTGCGGTGGTGAGATAGGCCAGTGAGGCCATTAGAGCCAGTGTTTCTCCATCTACTTTTCTGACACTGTTTCTGCTGGTTTTAGAAATCTGTGCACTTCACCCCTGCTAACCAGTGCTAAAGTGCATATGCTCTCTCCCTACAAACATGGTAACATTGGTTCATACCTAATTGGCAGATTTGATTTACTTGTAAGTCCCTAGTTAAGTGTACTACATGTGTCCAGGGCCTGTAAATTTAATACTACCAGTGGGCCTGCAGAACTGGTTGTGCTACCCACATAAGTAGCCCCTTAACCATGTCTCAGGCCTGTTATTGCAAGGCCTGTGTGTGCAGTTTCAACCTTGCACACTTCAAAAGCACTCTTTGAAGTCTCCCCCACTTCAAAGGCATTTTTGGGTATATAAACTGGGTCCCTGACCCCACCAAATCAGACACTTCTGGACCTGAAACTGCAACCTGTCAAGAGGAACTGCCTGGCTGCCCAAAGGACTCATCTGGACTGCTTTTCTGAGAAGGACTGCTGCCCTGATGTTGCCCTGATGCCCTGCTACCCTCTGACTTTGCTGAGAAGTACTCTCCAAGAGCTTGGATTGAGCTTGCCTCCAATTTTCTGAAATCTCAGTGCCAAAAAGACTTCTTCTCTTCAAGGAACTCCTTGTGCACCGAAAATCAAAGCACAGCTTGCCTGCAACGATGCACAGCCTGCCTTTGAGTCGAGAAAATCACGCACAGCCAAACCAGAACGATGCAGCCCGACCTCCGGAGTGAAGTATCAATGCAGTACCTGCCTTGTGACCGGAAATTCGATGCACAACTCTACTGGAACGAGCACAGCTGAACCGGAACAACACAGCCCGACTTCCAAAGTGAAGAATCGATGCAGAGCCTGCCGTGCGACAGAAAATTTGCATCGCACATCGTCATACTGGAATGACACAATGCCTGTGACTTCATCCCTCACACCAAGGATTTCCATCCATTATCCAAAGGAGTCAAAAAGATCCCGCATCACAGTGAAGAACCAAGACTGCACACCAGAAATCGAAGCAAAGCCCCTTGCAGCATGGAAAGAAACAATGCATCATCTGAGCCGCACCAGAAATTCCGACGCACACCCTTTTTTTCCATGCATCTCCTCCTCTGCGGTCTCCGTGCGTGTTATTTTTGACGCAAACCAGGTACTTTGTGCGAACAAGAGACAACTGTTAATTTCTAAGATTTAAGGCTCTTTTTAATCTTGCCAAAGAGATATCTCAACTTGTGCTTATTGAACATTTATTGTTTTGACTTTAATTTAGCCAGATAAATATCACATATTTTTCTAAACCTGTGTGGTATATTTTTGTGGTGTTTTCAGTGTATCACTGTATGATTTATTGCACAAATACTTTACACATTGCCTTCTAATTTAAGCCTAACTGCTCAGTGCCAATCTACCAGAGAGTAGGCACAGGATAATTTTAAAATGTGTGTAACTTACCCTGACTAGGATTGTGATCCCTATTTGGACACAGGTATATACTTCTGCCAACTGGAGACCCCATTTCTAAAAGTCTGCATAAGGGGTTAGAGGTTGTGAGGTTAGGGGAGTGCTTGGTTTGCCTATGAGTGTTGGTGCTGGTGGTGGTTGTGTGTCTGAGGAATGCATGGGTTTGGGTGGTATCTGTTGCATGTGTGGGTGTTTGCATTCCTTGGGGTCTGTGAGGTGAAGGTGCTGGGTAATGAAGGAGTGGTGGCTATGTTTGTGGGTGTTGAGGGGGTGTCTGGAGTGTGGTGGATGTTGTGGCTGTGTTTGTGGGTGTTGGGGTGGTGTCTGGGGGTATGGTGGATGTAACAGCTGTGTTTGTTGCTATTGGTGTGGTGCCTGGGGATATGGTGGAGGTGGTGTCTGTAGGTGTTGGGGTGGTGTCTGGAGGTATGGTGTGAGTGGTGGCTGTGTCTGTGGTGTTGGGGTAGTGTCTGGGAGTATGGTGTCTGTGGTGTGTGGGTTTGTGGGTGTTGAGGTGGTGTCTGGGGTATGTTGGGTGTTGTTGATGTGTCAATGGGTGTTGGGTTGGTGTCTGGGTATGGCATTTGTGGTGTGCGTTCCAGTGGGGGTGCTGCCTTTGGGAATGGTGGGTGTTGTGGCGTGTATGAGTGACTGTTGAGTGCTTGCGTGCCTGTGTGTCTTGTGGTATTTGTGTTTCTGTGTGCTGCTTGTGTGTGTTGATGTGGGTGCGTGTGGATGTGTCTATGTGCTTGGGACAGGTAGGGGTTACAGGGAAATTAGGTTGGGAAGAGGTAGGTGGTGGGGGTAGATGGCCGCTGTCATTGTGGAGGTCAGAGCCTGAAGAGATCTCTGTCGGCTGCACATGTCCAGATATGGCACTATGAATTCTTTCCAGGTACGCAAACATCCACTGGAGCTGGCTGCCTTGCACCTGATTGGCATTCAGAATGGCAGTCTGACCCACAGAGATACTCCTCAAGAGGTCAATAGCCTCCTCACTCAGGGCAGCAGGGGTAACAGGGAAAGGGGGTGAGGTGCATGGGATGAAAGAGACACCCACTCTCTTGGGTGAGCAGGCATTGCCAACTGGGTGGGGAGCAGCAGGGAGTGTGGTGATGGAACTGGGGGTGGCAGACAATGATGGAACAGGAACAGGTCCTGATGGGTCCGCCACCACTAGGGAGTAGCCAGTGGAGGAAGAATCTGAAGATGATGATGTGGATCCTGTATCTTCTGTGGCACTCCCCTCGCCCTCCGGGCCACTTGATCCCTCCGCATCAGTTGTTTCATGACTGGAGGTACTGTGGCCAGCTGCTTCCCCCCTTGGCTCTGCTCTGTCTCCTATGCTTGCCTGGGATGATGCTGAAATTAAATAGACAAATAGGGTCACTACATTATCCTGATCATACTTAAACAACAGCTGTGATTAGCAAACATCATCATGATTCACAGTAACCCCCAGTCACTAGCTTCACCATTTGCAACACAAAAGGATGATGGACTGAATGCTGAAACTTTTCAGACACTCACCACCAATCACAGATATGGGTTTAATCCATAGTTCTTTTATTCACCATGCCACCCCAGTTGGGATCCAGCCATATGAAAATCAGTCTTGACCCTGCTCCTCATGGGAACATTCCAGCCCAAACTGCCAGGCCAGGCCCTCCCTGGACTGGAAACAAGCATCCTGGAACTGTTTCGGGGTATCATTCTTCATAAGCCAGGCTAGCTTGAATCCTGTGGTCCAGTGAGTAAGGGACCCATGTCTGGGCATACCCTGGCCACTTTGGGCAACTTAAGCAACACAAAAGGATGATGGATGGAATGCTGAAATGTTTCAAACACTTATCACCAGTCACAGAGCTGGGTTAAATCCATTGTTCCTGTGCTCACTATGCCACCCCAGTTTGGACCCAGCCATATACAAATCAGTCTTGGCCCTGTTCCTCATGGGATCTGTCCAGCCTGAACTGCCAGGCCAGATCTTCCCTGGACCAGAAGCAAGCATTCTGGGAGCGGTTTCAAAGTACCGGCCCTCATCAGGCAGGTTTGCTTGAATCCACTGGTACAGTGAGGAAGGGACCCACGTTTGGGCATACCCTGGCCACTTAGGGCAACTTTAGCAACACAAAAGGATTTGCAACACCATATGCATGCATGCTACATGAACTGTTAACAGTTTCCCCCAGGAAATTCAGGATCACAGTCAACTCCAATTGAAGGGTAAAGCTGTGCCATCATAATACAAATTGAACATGTAGTAGACCTTATCACCTTCAGTGGTTTTCCTCAGGTAGCATCCCTCACTTGTTGGCACACAATAGCAGGGCAATGCCAAGTTCAATTCCACAGATCCCACACAAGGTCATGCACACAGCTAATCTTCATATACCCAATGCCACATCATGAAGAAACGATGGTAAAATCATCCAGCCATGTTGCTGAAAGAAGTGCAATAGCCAGAAAAAGGTGACATGGAAACAACCATGTCACACTGGAAAAAATCAACAATGGTCACTTCACTATATGTACATTGTCTAAATGGACTCATGGAGGTTGTACTACTGATGCTTAGATAGGTAACACATCTTGCACAGAAATGTACACTGGAGGCAAGTTGAGCTAAATGTCAGGGAGATTTGTATACAAAATCCACGCCACAATGAATCAGCCAGCCCCAGGGAAATCACCTTTCTTGATTGGTGCTCCTGACAATACCATACTGTGATTGCATCAGTAGAAGCCAATAGTTTGTTGAATGTTGTAGAGGCACAGGGATTCTCAAGTACCAATAGAAGGCACTTAACATGTTGCTCAATGTGAAAGCATACCACTGTCTATTTTTGTCATGCAAATAGAGATTCCCTTAGATGAATGGTTGTACACAACCACACATGATTCCCACATTACTGCAAGTCACTCCCTGATGCATGTCAACACTTAGGTAACTTTTACCATTTAACATGTGCTAAGCACTTTGGTAAATGATTCTACATCAATGGCATGGAAAAACACACTGTGGGTAAAACCTGTAGTCCTACCTGTCATGTCCTTCATTACTACTGCAGCTGTGCATGTCAAATTACATGGAATGTAGGGTATACGTGAGCCACCAATCAATGGTGACACACTCTTGTCTGTGGCACCAGATGAACTGAAGCCCCATCACATATGTCCAATTCAAAGCACATGTTGGCATGCACCCATATGTGAGGGAATCAGACATCATCCCATGGAAACAGGTAGGCCATGCATGAACCAGCAGTGAAAATGATATGGAAAAAGTGAACGATACACATGCTAACATGTAGGCACAAGTAATTATGACAACAGCGATATCACCAAAAGACTGTCACTGTACAATCACTACTTACCAAGAGAAAGTATTGATCTGAGACCGTACCCAAAGGCCAATGTATTCCCTGTCATGTGTATGATGGCAACCTTCACATGACAGAGAGTAGTGAGGCACCGGCACGTATCACACACTGAAGACCAGTGGCCTGTGGGAGACAGATGCCAATAGACTCACTTGAGCTGACACATGGATGAGTACAGTGATCTATTACTCTGTGTAGTTTGGGCTGACACACTGAAGACAAGTGGACTCTTGGGTACAAATTATACCCACAACAAACAACATGACCTAATAGATCACTGTACTCAGCCAAGTTTTGGCCCTGGAGATTTAATTGGTTGTGGACTGTACTTTGTTTTGTCCTTGGTCACTGGGCCAATAGGAAACGCATGTCAGCATGCACCAAATACAATGCCTACACAATCACTCATCTTGTGCATCACACATGGCCCATCTCCAATCTTTAGGAGGAGATGGCAGACTCTAACACATCGACTTGGCAACGGAGCAGACAGGAATATGCACAGGACTCACCACCTTGTAGCTGCTGTGCTCCCCCAAAACGCCCATCAAGCTCGGGGTAGACCACTGCCAGAATGCAGGCCATTTGGGGGTGGGGGGGCAGGCTCCAATGAGCACCCCACCCATGTTGGGAGGACAGCCCCAGCTGGGCCTCTGCAATCTTCCAGGCCAGCGTCTCAGGTCCTCGCACCAATTCTGACAATGGGTTCTCCGCCGGTTATAGATCCCCAGTGTCTGCACCTTCTGGGCAATGGCTTTCCAAATCCCTTTCGTCTGATGGGCATTGACCTGTATGGATGCAAGAGACAAAGCAAAAAGTTACAAATCCATTTTGTTGGCCAAATGGTTGTGTCACACACATTTCAGAAACACAAGGCACAAAAAGTTTGTAATTGTAAACACAACACAAGTGTAAATCACACATACTGATTACAGTACAGGGACATGACTACATACTTTTGGAGTCATCTGCAGACTAACCCACTACCCTGCTCATGGTCTTCACTGACTAAGCAAGCCTAATGACATCAGTTATCCCAGGCTCAAGCAACATGCACTGTGACGTGAGCCACAATGAAATAAAAACATACCATTGTGGCCTTCTGGAGGGTGAACACCTTGGACCAGACTGGCTAGACACATGTACATCCAGCCACATTGACACAATGAATACAGTCCCTCCAGGCAACTACCATAGTACAGACGTCATCCTAACACTTAAGTGACAATGAATGAGCTGCAATGGATGGCACGGAAAGTCTTCCCTGTGCATGTGTGGCCATGTGGTCTACCCAATGTTAACTCATATCACTCCAGGGTTGGATTGTGTGGTATGTACTTGTGTAGGAGGCTGGCCTGGTTTGCAGTGGGTACCTTGGGTACTTACACCTTACACCAGGTCCAGTTATCCCTTATTAGTGAAATGCAGTAGTGTTCTAGCAGCTTAGGCTGATAGAGGTAACTATAGCAGAGCAGCTTAGGCTGAACTCGGAGACATGCAAAGCTCCTGCAATACCACTTATAGTTACACAGTACATATACACAAGTAAAGACAATACTCAGTGTTCCCAAAAATAAAGGTAGTTTATTTGGGTGACACAAAGCCAAAAATATCTTAGAGGCAATACTCCTTCTGGAGGTAAGTATTACACACAATATATACACTAGACACCAAAATAAGGTACGTAATAAGACATAGGATAGTGCAAACAATAGGAAATGCTATAGAATGCAATTGGAGAAAATAGGTCTCGGGGCAACACAAACCATATACTAAGAAAGTGGAATGCGAATCAAGAATCACAAATTCTGCCCTAGACAAGTGTAGTGTGTAGAGAATCGCTGGGAGAGTAAGAATACAGTAAAGGTAAGTAAAATACCCCACCCCAGAGCCCAGAAAAGCAGGAGTAAAGTACTGCAAGTTTCCTAAGGACACACAACAAGTCGTGATTAGAGTTATTACAAGAACCAAGCAAGACTGCAAACAACAAATGGTGGATTCCTGGGCCTGAAGACCTGCAAAGGAAGGAGACCAAGTCCAGAAGTCAAAGGAAGTTCCAGGAAGGACAGGAGCCCCTGCCAACCCAAAAGAGGGTGCCAAAGTAGAGTCCCCGGTTGGACGAAGACTGCAGAAATGCACCCAAGGAAGACGTCAGCGGTTTCCTGCATGACGCACTGGATGTCCCACGAAGAGAAGTTGGATGCAGGTGAGTTTTGGCACTGGATTCCTCAAACAAGCCTTGGTTCGGGCAAAGTCGCGTTTTGCATCAAGTGGTGCTATCTGGACCCAGGAGGGACCTGGGGCCTCAACTCTGTGAAAGGAAGAAGAGGGGGCTCTCAACACTTTATGGATCCCTCAGAACACCAGATAGCAGGACATGGGGACAAAGGAGGTGCAAAATGCAGTTGGTGCAGCACTACAAAGGAAGGTCCCACGCCTCCGCAGAACAACTCAGCAAGGTGAGCGTCACAGGATAGAGTGCTGGGGACTGGGGCCAGGCTGTGCACGAAGGAACTTTGCAAATAGTGCACAGAGGCCTCAGGAGGTGAAGAAGACACGGTGCACAGGAGTACTGTCATTCTCGGGAAAGACAAGGTCTTACCTCCTCCAAATTTGGACAGCAGGACCTCAGGTCAGTCTGTGTCGATGGGGTCCACCCTCTGTGTTCCAAAGAGCATGCTCATCATCAAGAGAGGAGTCCAAGAGAACCAGTTGTCGACTTAGAAGGTGCCTGCTTTAGCAGGGAAGTGACTCCATCACTCAGCGGGAGATTTCTTCAGTCTTTCTGGGGCAGGGTGAATACAGGGAGTCCCCAAAGCGTGCTTACTGTGGAAACTGTTGCAGTTGCTGGCTGGAGCTGAAGTTGCAGAGCAAAAGTAAATCCTTCTTGATACTTTGTTGCCATTACAGTGGTTCCTGGAGCAGTCTGTGGTCAATCCGAGGTCAGAGGATGAAGTAGTAGTTGCAGAGTATTCCTGATGGAAACTTGAAGCAGAATCTGACGAGAAACCCACAGGAGAGAACCTAAATAGCCCTGAAAGGGGGATTGGCTACTTTATCAGGAATGGGTCTATCAGGAGGGGCCTCTGACGTCACCTGCTGGCACTGGCCACTTGGGGGCCTCCAGAGTGCCCCTACACCTCGGAAAACAAGATGGCTGAATTCTGGGAAACACTGGAGGAACTCTGGGCACCACCCCTGGGGTGGTGATGGACAGGGGAGTGGTCACTCCCCTTTCCTTTGTCCAGTTTCATGCCAGAGCTGGGACTGGGGGTCCCTGAACTGGTGTAGACTAGCCTATGCAAGGAGGGCACCATCTGTGCCCTTCAAAGCATTTCCAAAGGCTCTGGGAGGCTACCCCTCCCCAGCCTGTTACACCTATTTGCAAAGGGAGAGGGTGTAATACCCTCATCCCAAAGGAAATGCTTTGTTCTGCCTTCCTGGGACTGAGCTGCTCAGAGCCCAGGAGGGCAGAATCCTGTCTGTGAGGTGGCAGCAGCTGTAGCTGCATTGCAATCCTCAGAGAGCTTGTTTGTCAGTACTGGGGGTCCATGGTGGAGCCCCCAGGATGCATGGAATTTGCTCCCCAATACCAGATTTGGAATGGGGGGACAATTCCATGATCTTAGACACCTTAAATGGTCATATACAGAGTTACCATTGTGAAGCTACATAAAGGTATTGACCTATATGTAGTGCACATGTGTAATGGCGTCCTCGCACTCACAAAGTCCCGGGAATTGGCCCTGAACTATGTGGGGGCACCTTTGCTAGTGCAAGGGTGCCCTCACACTTAGTAACTTTGCACCTAACCTTCAGTAAATGGAGGTTAGACATATAGGTGACTTATAAGTTACTTAAGTGCAGTGAAAATGGCTGTGAAATAGTGTTTGCACTATTGCATGCAGGCTGCAATGGCAGGCCTGTAGAAAGGTTTGTCTGAGCTCCTTATGGGCGACAAAAGAAATGCTGCAGCCTATAAGGATCTCATGGAACCCTAATGCCCTGGGTACCTAGGTACCATATACTAGGGACTTATAAGGGGGGTCCAGTGTGGCAATTGAATTTGGTGAATTAAGTCACTAGCCTATAGTGACAAATTTAAAAGCAGAGAGAGCATAAGCACTGAGGTTCTGATTAGTAGAGCCTCAGTGACACAGTTAAGCACTATACACACACACATACACATTAGGCCATACACTATGAGCACTGGGGTCCTGACCAGCAGGATCCCAGTGAGACAGGCAAAAACATACTGACATACAGGTAAAAATGGGGGGTAACATGCCAAGAAAGATGGTACTTTCCTACAACTTTTAGCACAGAGCACACTTCTTACCATATGTGGCAATACTACAGCAATGGCATCCAACATACTAAGGTATGTTTGGTCTGATTAGTTGCATGTAACCAAGCTAATGAGTCACATGTCTTGCCCTCCCTGGAATCAACCAACTATCTGCACTTTAGGTTCGGCACTTGTGCAACACACCTGTACTGGAAAAATATAACTTATGTAAAGGTGACAACAGAGCTGTGGGAGCAAGGGACCTGTCATAAGTTAATGACACACATTGACAATGAGGCAACATGCACAAATGTACTAGGTCATGGAGTTACCTCATTATACAAATGGTAGGTACTGGTCTCTGCAGGCTTGGAGTACAGAACCTACATGACACTCACATTTCCATCATTTCCATGCATGAGAGTACATCATGTGCCCATCCTCTATGTGTGTTGTGGCTTGTGTGGCACTCTCAAGGGGACAGTGATTTTTATATGGTTTCCATACAACAGTTTGCCAAGGCCAGATGTGGGGTGAGCGCTATGTGGCAGTATATTTATTGCTAACAGGATCCCCAAATGACTCAAACAGTATAGATACACAGCTCATGCTGTGATGCACATATATGCCATTTGACATTTACAACCATCATATCCAAAGATATTTTGCATGGCTGTAAAGTCTCCTTACCTATATATATAAATAAATGCAACACAAGGAGGATCTAGGCCTTATCCCACATCACACAACACAATGTTAATCTGAAATACATAGAGCACTTTTCTTCACTTCCTGCACAATGTACATCCCATGTATGGCACAAAAAATGTGACAACAGGCATCCAAAAGGTCTAACTGGCACACAGATGCACATTGTGGCCAATAAGGAAGGAAAGGATGGTGATAAACAGAGTCAAATATGCCTATGATGTTCTTACCTGCTGCTACGGTGAGCCGTAGAGCTGACCATACAGGGAAAGGACCTTCCCAAAGAGCCTCTCCAGCTCCTCAAAGAGAAGACAGGGGCCCTTTCAACTGCTTGGCCTAGGTTAGTGTATTTTCAGTCAGAAATGCTTTGTCACATGATTTTGTTGCTATATATCATGTATGTCTGCATGGGCACAGTGACTAATGTTCCAACTCATGTATTTTCACAAATAGGTACTCTGGCAGAGGACGGAGGTGACAACCTTCAGTGTACCATCTATTGCCAGACCCTCAAACCATGAAAGATTGTCAAACATCAAACAGTACCATCTGAATAGGCAAACAATTGTGGGTTTATGTTGTCAGTTGTAGCCAGATCTGATGCCTGAGAACACTAATCCAACCTGCATACCACCCATTGTGAAACCCATGGCAGTATTACACTTCCTGGCCACAGGGTCCTCCCAATATACAATTTCCATATCTAGTGGAATGTCCCAACCTATGTTCAGGTTTGTGTTAAGAGATGTGCTATCAGCAATGATGAAACACATTGACAGCTATATCAGGGTCCCCAGACATGAGGATTTTGCCAATGTGAAAGTTGACTTCTACGGTTTTGCTAGCCTCCCACACGTGCTGAGAGCCATTTACAGCACACGTTGCCTTGGTGCCACCGCAGGCCAGTGAACAAGTCTATCGCAACAGGAAACATTTCCATTCTATCAAGGTGCAATTGCCTGCTTGTCGGATTCTTATATCTCAAACGTCTGTGCCCGGTTCCCAAGTTCAGCTCATGATTCCTTTGTAATGCGGAACAGCACCATACCATACCTCATGGCAGTTGCTACAATCATGAAGTGAATGACTCATTGTTGCACTTATGTCTCAATTCTAAAGAGAAGACTCAGAATATCCAAACCATCTTTGGTCATTGATGTCATTGAGGAATCTAACTACGCCAGGGGATGTCAGCTTCAATGAAACCCATTGAAAAGCACAACTGGCAGTGGAGCGGGCTTTTTGGGCTCCTGAGGGCCAGATTTTGCTCTTGTGACAGGACTGGGGAAGCCCGCCTCTACTCAGCCAGGTAAGTGTGTCAGATCACTGTGGCATGCTGCATGCTCCATAACATAGCTCTGCAGAGGAATATCTCTTACATCCAAAAGGAGGGGGAGCCTGCGGTGTCACTGGGAGAGAATCCTGAAATGCCAAATAAAGATGATAGTGGTGAAGAGGAAGAAGCTGACCTGTGACTAGATCTCATTGACAACTTCTTATCATGAGTGTAAGTATGTCATGAGATGTCATGACTTTGATTTACAATAAACTGTAGTTGTGATAATGTGTGGAGTTAATTCTTGGAAATAGTTAGGGAGTTGATGCTCATGCAAAATCAGCCAAAGGGTGTTTGATGAGATAGCTTTTGACACATTCACATCTTGATCATGTGGCTTTGTTTTTCTCAGATGTATTGTACTGTACTTTGTTCTCCAGATGCTTGCTATGTTATATCATTGTAAGCCAAAGTGCCAGTGGCACTTCACTGACATTTGTTTGTGTCATACCACCAGATGCAGAAGCAATGGAATGTAATGACCCTTTGATCAGAAACTGTTGTACTGCTATCTGTCTGTGTCTTGAATCATATGATGTTGGATTACTTTTGTGTGGTAGGCCATATGGCTCCAGCTGATGATATTAACCATGTTAATGGTTGCCTATTCTATAAGACAATGTCTGACAAATCCTGTCCTTCCATGGTCTGGTGGTGTACCTTTAAATTTGATCATTTATGAGTGTGATTCAATGATGTTTGATTTGCTATGTTTCAAAGATATTGACAGGCTATACACTGAACATTGTAATAAAATGTCTTCTTTGACAGGACACTTGTATGTATGTGTTTGTGTGGCATGATTGTAATCCTGACACAACGCTATTGTAATCCTGACACTATGTACGTGCAACATATTCCTGTTTGCACAGGTACCTTGGATCATCATTGTATTGTTCTCATGGTCTGACATATCCACATGGCTAAATATGAAATTTAAGGCGGCAGGCAATGCGTTTGTGATGAGTGAATTTATTGCAATGCTACTACATACCAAATGTATCCGTACAGAAATAAACAAAAATGTAAAGTGAAGAGGTCAGTCATGGTGAATGAAATCATTGGAGTAGATGCCACACCATTGGAAGTCCAACGTCTGGAGTTTTCCTCCCATTGAAAATGGAATGTGGTTCAGGATCTGTCCACACAGTGTATGTGTGACTCATAAAGGAGAACATTAAGGAAAAGGTTTATTGCTGGCTGTTGTGGGTGGCTTGCCATCCACACCTCCTGGATTCTTGCATGGAATCCACGCTTGTAAGGTCGGGATCAGCAGCTACAGAGGCAGGGGTGTCTGTGGGTGGTTGGACCTCTGGCGGGGCTTTTCTTCCTGTGACTGGTACTGATGTACATGCCCCTGATGTTGTTGACCCAAAGGAAGGGTGAGATTGGCTTGGAAAAGCCGTGCTTAGGGTTGTATAAATGTCCCTCAGCACAGGGAGGCCATGTTTGAATTGTGGGCCTCCATTTATCCACACGTGTCCCTATGCATGTCCCTCTGCAGCTGCTTCATTTCCCGGGGATAAGTTAATTTCCTGGCCCACCAAGCCTTGGAAACTCCTGATAGACCGCCACGTCTTGGCTCATGGTATCCTGGTCTTGAATGGCCAAAGTGGCCTCATTCTTCTGGCCGACAGCATCCCTCCCATAGACCCTAATCCCATGAGCTACGCACTTGGCATAGGGTGCCCTCTCCCACTGGGTCCATGAACCTCAGTGTCAGTATTGTTGTGTTAGACCTCAGGATCCAGGACTAGGGGGACACAAGATGGTGGAAAATGTGCTAAGAACACAGGTTGGGGGGGGGGGGTGCATTGCTGCCTGTGATGTCGATGCAACAGGGCTGGGAGGTGTAGTTTGTAGGCATAGTGAGATTCACTGTTGCCGTCTGATAGGTTTCCCAGATGTGCCAGGACCTTCCTCCATGTCCATGAGTCTAGGAGTATTGTCATCACTGAGGACTGCATCTGGGGGTGGAGTAGTAGTCTGATCGGTGGAAGCGGTCCGCCCAGGGACTGTGCCAACTTGACCTATTGAGTAAGAAAGTACATTGTTATGGGTTGAAGTGTGCCATCTACATCGTAAGGTTTTGTGGCACAGTAAGTAGAGACATTGGACATTCCTAAGTTGTAGAGTAGCCCATTGTGCCATGTTACCATGGTATTGGAGTACTTACATGCCATGTGTGAACCTTGCCTGGACTATTGGACTGAAGAAGCTCAGTAGATGTGCCAATAATTTGCAGTATGGATGAGGAAATTAAAATGACATCTTACCAACAGTGAAGCAAACAGAGTGGAGAGACAACATCTGTATTTGACCATTTAGAGGCCTAGTTGAGTATGATACAGGCAAACACACAAATCTATCTGCAGTCATCATGTCTGCAATAGTGTGTCAATGAGTTTGCTGCTGCTACCAATCTGCTGATGCAGCTTAAGGCCTTAGGAATATTTGGTATATTAACTTAGTAAAATGTAATTCCTGTCCCTCTAGTTTCATTTTGGGATGCCAGTCAAGATGGAGCTAGTTAAACAAATACGTCTCTGAGTTGAGTATGATCTGTATATTGCTCACTCACAGATGAGTAAACTTCATTTGGAAGTTCACTAACAGATGTATTTAAGCAAGTGGACACTGGGATGGTGGTTGGATTTAGAGAAACAGGGTCTCCTGGGAGTTGTAGTCAGGTCATTCCCTCTCTTTCCCAAAACTTGACAAGTGGTATACTCCCACATCAGCAAACCTCATTTGAGAGTTCATTAACATATGTATTTTGGCAAGTGAACACTAGGCTGGTGTTTAGAGTTAGAGAAACAGAGCCGCCTGGGAGTTGTACTCAGGTCACTCCCTCTACTTCCAAAAACGTGGCACATGGTATACTCACAGATGAGTAAACTCCCTTCTAGAGTTCACTTACAGATGCATTTGGGCAATTGAACACTGGGCTGGTAGATGGAGTTAGAGTGGCAGGGCCTCTTGAGCTTTGCAATCAGGGAAATCTCTTTACTTCCCAACCCTTGACAAATGGCATACTACTAGGTAAGTAAACCTCATTTGAGGGTACACACACACAGGTGGCTTTAGGCAAGTGAACACTGGGCTGGTGTTTGGAGTTACAGTAACAGGTCTTCCTGGGAGTTGTAGCCAGGTCACTCCCTCTACTTCCCATCACTTGACAAATGTTGGAGATTAAATATCAGTTGCCAGACTGCATTTAGGCTGAAACATACATTTACATTTTGAAACATTCCATGAGTCCGGGGATGATTTTTTGTTATTGAAACACTTACAGGCACCATTCAAACTTGTGGCATGTGATGGGCCTTAGTAGCTGTGATGTTAGGTCTAACAATACACATTGACAGTCTTACATCTCAGATACTCTGGGTTTTAAATGTTGTTAAAGTCAATGAATAACACAGTGGCAAACGCTGAGCAGTGAACATGCATAACACTGCATTTTAGTGACAGTTTCTGTGCTGTAACTTACTAGACTCCGCTCCCCTAGATATTCCTTTCAAGCCCCCTGAAAGCAGGATGGCCAAGACCTTCTCCTCCCATGGAAAGAGTTGCAATGGGGCACTGGGAGGGCCACTACCAGTCTTGTTAGCTTCCATCTGTTGCCTGGAGACCAGGGAATGCACCTTCCCCCTCAGGTTGACGAGTGTGCTGAACTTGGGCTCCAAGCAATTGTGGCTCTAATCTTATGAGTTCATGCAGCATGACTCTCAACTCATCCTCTGAATAACGGGGATTTTTTTTACATGACATGGTGGAAAATTAAAGTGGGTGACATGGAATTACTTACAAGAGAAAAGTGATGTGGGGAGTAAACGGAGAAAAGTGTGTGATGCAAAGGATCATGGTCTGTGAAGGGGTGTGTTTTATAGTCTGATTTGCAGGTGTGTCCACTGGGCCCATTATTGCCATCTGTGTCATTTTTTAATTCTTCCAATGTGCACTTTTCTGTTACTTTGCTGAATGAGGACCGCAGTGGTCGACTGCCATTGGTTAACCGCCCCAAAGAGACGGCCACAGTGACTGTGTGCTTATAATAGGCTCGGTGATTGGACGCAGAGCTGACAGCACTGAAGGTCAGACTGCCTAGATAGCAGACTGCCACTCTGCTGCCAGTCTGCCTTTTTGCTTGGCGAGCAGCGGTTCTGGATTTTTACATCATAAAATGGCAGGTTAAGGACTACTGGCACAGTGGTCTTTTTAGATCCGCCAACATGGTGGTCTGGTGGTCTGTCTGCCAAACTCGTAATCAGGTCCTTAGTATCTACTTCATAGACTCTTTACCTTGTTAGAAATATTGTTTCTGCTCAATCAAAAAACTTGTGTGGAACAAACTGGTCGCAAGTCCTCAACTGTCTCATGCACACAGTGTTCAATTCAAATTCAAAGAATTCAAAGATTCATAATGTGCTCAATACTGCCACACACCTATGATACATAAGAACAACATGCATTTTGTAAAGACTTACACCCATTAGCTGGACACCGGCTGTTCAAAATAAGGTACAAAAGTAATATGGTAGTTAACCAACATTTTGTAAACTATAAAATAAAGTAGCACGCTCATTGGATGATGTCACCAGGGGATATCATTAACGACGTAATTTGAGATGTCATCAGTGATGTCATAAATGATGTCATAGAACATGTCATGAGCAATGTAATATGTGAGGTTATGAGCTGAGCATGGTGGAGTTCAAGTTATAGTTAGCTGTAAAAAAATAACTGGCGAACTGTGTTTTTTCAGTTCAAAATTGTAATGTTATTACTGTCATATTCACCTAACTATAATGTTACTTGAACCTTTGTTTTTTCCAGTGAATTTCTATGTTTTGTACTTTTTAAAAAACAGATCTATTTATCAGACCTAACTATAGAGTAACCTTTTTAACCTTAAGTAACGTCACAGACTTCAACTGTGCCCAGTGGAGGGTTGGCCATAGGGCCTAGCCGCAGGCCAAGCCAAGCAGCAACACCCCCAACACACAGGCAGCCAACACCACCCTACACACTGCCTTTCATTGTCGGCAGCGTGGGATTGGCAAGTGTACACCTCACCAAATGCAGCTGTTAGAAATGGGGTTTCTGTTTGAGTAGGGTATGCACTCAGCCAAGCAGAACCCACTGCTCTAGTCAGGGCAAATCAGTTATACAATAAAGATAACCTGTTCTCACCCTGGGTAGCTAGGCACAGAGCAGTCAGGCTTATCCCCAGAGGTCACGTGTAAAGCATTTTTGCAACACACTCACACCAGCGACACAATAAATACACCACAAGAGACTCCATGCAATGTTATATAAAAAAAAATTATTAGACATAACTATGGACCAAAACATCATAAATCAACAATGACTTTTCCAACTAGGCGATTTTCACAAACATAAGTGTTCAATAAGAGAAAGGTTTCTAGGTTACTCATGTCATCAAAACAGCATTACTGTGCATATTACGTCACCTCATATGTTCCTCGTTATACTGACAATGCCAGGCATAAATTACATAGCACTGCGTTAATTGTGGGCAGAAACTGCAGCAGAAGATGAAGAAAATGCATAAATTACCATGACAGGATGGAACAAGGCTCATCTGTGCTCCTATTAGGTACTCTGCAGTAAAATCTGTCCACCACATAGTGGAGTAGAAGTAGCTCCTTGCCTACTAGACAAACTATGGCAATTTCCTAAATCACGGATCGGGTCCTCCATCGACTCTCACCCCAACAACTGCACCAGAGAAGAAGAAGATGCCCCCAAGGTATCTCTTAGAATGGAGGAGGGGAAGGCACCACATGGTAAGACTCAGTGGGGAGACCTGGTTCAGTCCCACTCTGTCTGATTTCCAAAGCTCAGACTCTGCTGCTCGCGAGCGATAGGCAAAAAGCACACCAGCAGTCTCACGTTGGCCCCTGGGAGAACATTTGGGGGGCACACAGGGCCAGGCTGATCAGCACACCAGGGTAAACAATGGCGATTCCTCCTGCCCATCTACAGCCAGGGAATGGACTGGCAGCAGGGCTGCATACAGAAAAACAATCCAGATGAGTCCTTCGGGCCACCCAGCAAACGCCAGGTGGCAGGGCAACAAAAGAAGAGCAGTCCAGATGAGCTCTAGGTGCAGTCAAGCAGTCCCTTTGGCAGAGGTTGAGTCCCAGTTCCGAAAGTGCCCTAACAATCAAAGGGCAAGCCCCTTCTACTTAAACACAAAATTCCTTTGTTCAGAGGGGCAATTCAAAGGATTCCTTTCAAGTCAAGCACAACACCCTTTCAACCCAGCCATGTCTCCAGACACCAGTAGGGGGTAATCAGTCCGTTGTGTGAGGGCTGGACAAAGCCTATTCACATGTAATGTGTGAACTCCTCTCCTTCCCTAGCCCAGGGAGACTCCCAGTATGCAGATTCCTCTTCTGTCACACCCGTGTAGGAAGGTAGCCTCTTTCTAGCCTTGTTACCCCCACTTTTGGCCTGTTTGTGAGTATATGTCAGGTTCTTTTTACTCTCTCACTGGGATCCTGCTAGCCAGGACCCCAGTGCTCATAGTGGACACCCTATTTGTCAGTGTGTTTGATATGTGCCACTGGGACCCTGCTAGCCAGGACCCCAGTGCTCATAGTTTGTGGCCAATATGCGTTCCCTGTGTGGTGCCTAACTGTATCACTGAGGCTCTGCTAATCAGAACCTCAGTGTTTATGCTCTCTCTGCTTTTAAAATTGTCACTGCAGGCTAGTGACCATTTTCACTAATTCTGATTGGCACACTGGAACACCCTTATAATTCCTTAGTATATGGTACCTAGGTACTGGGGTTCCAGGAGATCCCTATGGGCTGCAGCATTTCTTTTGCCACCCATAGGGAGCTCAGACAATTCTTACACAGGACTGACACTGTAGCCTGAGTGAAATAACATTCACGTTATTTCACAGCCATTTCACACTGCACTTAAATAACTTATAAGTCACCTATATGTCTAACCCTCACTTAGTGGAGGTTAGGTGCAAAGTTACTTAGTGTGAGGGCACCCTGGCACTAGCCAAGGTGCCCCCACATTGTTCAGAGCAATTTCCCCAGACTTTATGAGTGCGGGACACCATTACATGTGTGCACTACATATAGGTCAATACCTATATGTAGCTTCACAATAGTAACTCTGAACATGCCCATGTAACATGTCTAAGATCATGGAATTGTCTCCCCAAGCCAAATCTGGTATTGGGGTGCCAATCCCATGCATCCCCGGGGCTCCAGCATGGACCCCGGGTACTGCCAAACTAACTCTCTGGAGTTTTCTCTGAAGCTACCACTGCTGCCAACCCTCAGAAAGGTTTTTTCCCTCCTGGGGTCTGGGCAGCCCAGTCCCAGGAAGGCAGAACAAAGGATTTCCTCTGAGCGAGGGTGTTACACCCTCTCCATTTGGAAATAGGTGTTAAGGGCCTGAGAGGAGTAGCCTCTCCTGGCCTCTGGGAATGCTTTGAAGGGCACAGATGGTGCCCTCCTTGCATAAGCCAGTCTACACTGGTTCAGGTATCCCCCAGCCCCTGCTCTGGCGCGAAACTGGACAAAGGAAAGGGGAGTGACCACTCCCCTGTCCATCACCACCCCAGGGGTGGTGTCCAGAGCTCCTCCAGTGTGTCGCAGACCTCTGCCATCTTGAATGCAGAGGTATGAGGGCACAATGGATGGCTCTGAGTGGCCAGTGCCAGCAGGTGATGTCAGAGACCCCTCCTGATAGGCTCTTACCTTGTTAGGTAGCCAATCCTCCTCTGAGGGCTATTTAGGGTCTCTTCTGTGGGTTTCTCTTCAGATAACGAATGCAAGAGCTCACCTGAGTTCCTCTGCAGCTCCCTCTTCGACTTCTGCCAAGGATCGACCTCTGACTGCTCCAGGACGCCTGCAAAACCGCAACAAAGTAGCAAGAAGACTAACAGCAACATTGTAACGCCTAATCCTGCTGGCTTTCTTGACTGTTTCCTGGTAGTGCATGCTCTGAGGGCTGTCTGCCTTCACCTTGAACTGGAAGCCAAGAAGATATCTCCTGTGGGTCGACGGAATCTTCCCCCTGCTGACGCAGACACCAAAGTTCTGCTTCACGAGTCCTCTGGGTCCCCTCTCATCTTGACAAGCGTGGTCCCTGGAACACAGGAGCTGGATCCAAGTGACCCCGACAGTCCAGTGGTCCTTCTGTCCAAATTTGGTGGAGGTAAATCCTTGCCTCTCCAAGCCAGACAGTAATCCTGTGTACTACATGACCTGCAGCTACTAAGGCTTCTGTGTACTTTTGCAAGAATTCCTTCATGCACAGCACAGCCCAGGTCCCAAGCACTCTGTCCTGCATTGCTCAACTCGCTGAGTTGACCACCGGCTTCGTGGGACCCTCTTTTGTTGTGTTGAGATCACCACCTGTTCAAGTGCTTCTGCGGGTGCTGCCTGCTTCTGCATGGGCTCTCTCTGTTGCTGAGCACCCCCTCTGTCTCCTCCTCAAAGGGGCAACCTCCTGGCCCTTCCTGGGCCCGGGCAGCACCCATTATCTTCAACTGTGACTCTTGCAGCTGGCAAGGCTTATTTGCGGTCTTTCTGCATGGAAACTACTCTGCATCCTCCAGCACGCCCTGGGACATTTTCTGACCAAAGGAGAAGTTCCTGGCACGTTCCGTTGTTGCAGAATCCTCAGCTTCTTCCACCCGGAGGCAGCCCTTTTGCACCTTCACCTGGGGTTTAGTGGACTCTTGCCCCCCCTGGACACTTGCGTGACTCTTGGACTTGGTCCCCTTCCTTTATAGGTGCTCAGGTCCAGGAATCCGTCTTCAGTGCCTTGCAGTCAGTTGTTGTTGTTGCAGAATCCACTATCTCAACTTTACTGCCTTTCTCGGGTAGTAGGGTAACTTTACTCCTACTTTTCAGGGTCTTGGAGTGGGGTTTCTTGGACATCCTTAGTGTTTTCTCACACACCCAGCTACCCTCTACACACTACATAAGGCCTGGGGTCCATTCGTGGTTTTCTAACTGTTTACTTGCCTGATTTTGGTTTGGGTGTATATTTTGCATATTTTGCTTACCTCCTAAGGGAGTATATCCTCTGAGATACTTTTGGCATATTGTCACTAAAATAAAGTACCTTTATGTTTAGTTACTCTGAGTATTGCGTTTCTTGTGATATAGTGCTATATGATATAAGTGGTACAGTAGGAGCTTTGCATGTCTCCTAGTTCAGCCTAAGCTGCTCTGCTATAGCTACCTCTTTCAGCCTAAGCTGCTAGAACACTACTAATGTACTAATAAGGGATAACTGGGCCTGGTACAAGGTGTAGTACCATTAGGTACCCACTATAAACCAGGCCAGCCTCCTATACCCTCCCAAAAAGGAGCACCCCAATCCTAAACCCAACCCCCTACAAAACCTAATCCCCCCCAAACTCAGATAATTCCTGAGGTGCCTGCCTGCCCCCTTGATGCCCCTTACTGTGGAGGTTACATTGCAGTTAGGAGTCAGGTGTGACAACAACACATTGCCAATATTTGGACCATATGGACTGGTCTTGGTCCTTGGACTTAACAGCCGATTGTTGAATAGACTCAAACAGTTGTTGGTTTGGTGTATACACCTTTGTCCTGCAAATCCTTTCCAAGCTTTCTGTTGTTCCTGAGTGACTTTGATTGTGTGCCCGTAGTTGTGTGTGTTTTGTGCCTGCTTGCTGCTCCATGTGGTGTGCAGTATGTGAGTTTGTGTGGACTGCTGTTGTCCCCCAAGAGAAGGGCATCTGTTGTGTGATGGGTAGGTGTGTGTAGATTAAATATTGGGATCTTGGCATTGTGAAGTGTTTGTTATGGTAATTATTTATTTTTGTGTTGTGTAATACGGGCATGAATGGTGTTGGACTTGTCCGCGGATACAGCCAAAAGTGTGCTAGGTTGCTTTGCATTTGAGTGTGTATCTGTCCATTTAGGTGTGTGTCCCTGACAGCTAGTTTGTGTAGAGGTATGCCCATGGTGTAAGATTTGTATGTGTTTTGTAGACGTGCCCTTGCCCATTGTATAGCTGTGCATAACAATTGGTTTTGGTATTATTTGTACCTGGGATCTATGTAAAGCCATTTTCTGTGCGCATACTGTTTGAGGTCCCTGTTTAAAGTGATATGCATTCCAGTGCAGCCTCTTCCCATGTATGATCCTAATCCTCCCATCTCAAATGTGCAGGTGTTGCTGTTAGGGTGATCTTTGTCTCTTTTGCCTATTTGTCTCTGTATTTTGTGCATGTCATTGTGCTTCCATTGTGCTTTGTGTGTGATTATGTCCATTGCAGGGTTGTTTCATGGTGGTGTTGTATGTGTTCCATGCCACATCAATGGATATGTGTGTTGTATGTGTGGACAGTTCCTGGCCAGTATTGATTGCAAGTGTGTGAGTTGTATTTGTATATGTGCAGTAGTTGTGTTATTGTTGCTGTGTGTGACAATGTTGTGTAGACTTCATTGTCCCTGTTCCTGAGCTGTGTGGCCATGTGTATTTGTGTAGTGTTGCAGTGCAGTGTCTGTGTGCTGACCAAAGTGTGCGTATTGTGAGTGTGTGCGTGTCAGTGTTGATGTCTTTTTCTGGGTGTGTATTGTGCGACACATGTAGCTGCTGCCCGTGTTGTGTTTCCCGGCGCTTCGTACTGTTTTTAAATGTTAATGATACTGTTAGATGGGTGTACTTACGGGTGCTGTCTTCCACTCTGCACCCGACACACCCGACGTGTGTCCAGGTGGCCCAAATGATTAGAGAGGATCTCCAGGCGATTCTGAGCAAGTGCCCACCCTGGGTTGACCTATCCTGTCCTCTTACACGATGCCTGCAAGGTCAATCCAGAGGATCCCCCTGACCACAAAAGCACCTGACGAAGATACCCGGAATCAAAAGGTACACTGCACCCTCAGCCACCTGGTGGGGAACCAGACCTCTGGTGCAGCAACATTCAGCCAGCGGCCCTCCTTCTTGTCCAGCCTGTGGTTTTCTGTTACCTACCCCCTGAACCCAGCCTGCAGCATCTAAGTGACCCCCAGGTTCCCCTCATAGGAAAGCATTGGGAGCCCCATGCTGTGTTTGCACCCTGCACCCAGCTGCCCCTGTGCTGCTGAGGGTGTGTGTTTGGTGCTAACCTGTGGTCCCGGTGCTTC
Organism: Pleurodeles waltl; assembly: GCF_031143425.1. NCBI lineage: Eukaryota > Metazoa > Chordata > Amphibia > Caudata > Salamandridae > Pleurodeles > Pleurodeles waltl. The sequence goes on from NC_090445.1 coordinate 554,751,250, forward strand.
TCAGAACCCCCCAGGTCTGTCCTCCGAAGATATGGGTACTTATTTGCAAGCAGGCCTGATTTTGAGTGCCTCCAGTATCCATAGGAGCTCATGTTAAATTTGCCTCATCTTTGACCTTTTCATCTGGCCAGCCCCGTGTTGCTGGTGGTGGGTGTTTGGGGTTAACTTGAACCCCCAACCTGTCGGTTTCCTAACCTCTGGAGACTAGAACTGTAAGTCATGTACTTACCTTGCAATAGTACTAATTTTTCTTCCTCCAGGAACTGTTCTGAAAATTGCAATGTCAACTTTTAAAACAGATTGTTGCCATTATTTAAAAAACTGTACAACTTGCCAATTCTAACCAAAGTGGTATTGATATATATGTGGAATACTTATTTATACTTACTTATTTACTTACTTACTTACTTATTTGTACTTACCTGCAACTTGAATCTTGTGGTTCTAAAAAAAGAAAATCAACAAAAATTATTTTTGCCATATAAAAACCGTTGGTCTGGAGTTAGTCATTGAGTGTGTGATTCCCTTATTGTGTGTGTGTGTAAAGCAAATGCTTTGCACTACCTGTGATAAGCATAACTTATAAGCATAACTGCTAGAGCACACTACCACAAAAGAGAGCATTGGTATTATCTACTTTAGCCTCTGTTAAGCCTCTAAAGAACCCCTGAAATGCCAAACTCATAATCAGACGCTAAGTACCTTGTCTCAAGCTAACGACATAGTCGTAGGACCAGAGTACAATGTCAGAAAAAGCCATCATTTTTAATCATACAAATGTTGTTGCAAGGTTTTATATATATATATATATATATATATATATATATATATATATATATATATATATATATATATATATATACTTTTCAAGAAAAAGTTCATCCACCTCAGCTCCTTCATGGAATGTTTCTATGTGATACGTCAAGTGAGGATTGACAAAAGGAGGGGTCCCTAAATATGTTTTTCCCATATAATGTCCCATATGAGCTTTAGACACAGCTACAGATGACCATAATGGCACCAAAGTTTACAGAAAGTTATATCTTATCCATGAAGTGTGCTTTATAGGCCTTTTCTGAGACAGAACATGTGCTGTTGCTTGGTAGTCTATTGTACTTTAAACATTTTAAAAGAGGCTTAGAGCCCCTCCACTACTTACCATTGGTAAACTTGTTCCTCAGTCTCCTTTCTTTTGTTTTCATTGGTCTACTGCAACTTGCAGTCTCCTCTCTTGGTCTAGCTCAAGTCAGACCACTAAAGCAGGATTTTGGTTTCACTTTTTTAGAATAGGAAATAAAATGCTCCCTGACAGTCATTGACCCCAACCCTCTCTTGCATATGAGATCAACTTTTTACCTAATCCTCATGATGGCATTTCCCCAACGAGCTGTGTCTTCCACCCCGTCCCACCATCCCAACTCAACACGACCTTTTGGTACCCCAGATCAAGGCACACCTCTCCCCATTGGCTGAAAGGCAGCATCATTCTCCAAACACAGAGGGGAATTGAGGGATAACCACCTCCTTCTCCTAACTTGCTCCAAAGAGAATGATAAGGTGGAGAACTTTAACACTTTTTTGTTACTTTATCTGCCTTCCAACCACTTTAGAAGCTGTGGCAAGGAGTGCCTTTATCCTGCTACACACCATAATTGCCCGGTGCCACTGTTTCTTGCTAAATCACAGCCACAGTGCTCTCCGAACCCCAGGAACCATGCATAATTGAGGGAGAAGCGCTACCTTCTGGGCAGCTCCTACATGATCCCTCGTTAATATGTCCCCTCCCTCAAAAGCTGCCTGCAACCCCCACAATTAAAAACAAGAAGGAAGGGGGTGGGAGGGAGGATAGGAGAAACACTAGGTCCCAGCCTATTCTTGTTTAGACTAGTGAAGCACAAGCAGTGGCATAAATCCTTTCTTATCACCCCTCTAATCTGTGCCTCCTCCCCCAAACAGAGTCAGTGGCAGTGAAGAAGGCCGTCCGCAAGTTAGCAGGGGATCGCAAAAGAAAGCAGAGTACTCCAGGTGCTAGTTTTCAACCCCGCCATCAACTGTAATCTTGAGGGTCGACAAGCACCAGATGAAATCTGCCAAATTGCAAGAGAAAAGCATACATATGTGGTATGTGCAGACATTGGGATGAAGAACCTTTTTAGACCTGTCAACCTTACAGTGGTCTTTTGCCTTACTTACCCATTTTTACTGATATTGTTTTTGTTTGCCTCAGTACTCTGTGCATTTTACCCTTGCTAACCAGTGCTAAAGTGCATGTACTCTCTTCTTCAAAGATGGTGGAATTGGCTTACACTCCATTGGCACACTAAAGTTACTTACAAGTCCCTAGTAAACTGGTACTACATGTACCCAGTGACTCTAAATTAAATGCTACCAGAGGGGCTGCAGCACTTATTGTGCCGCCCAATTAAGTAGCCTTTTAATCTTTTCTCAGGGCTGCCTTTGCAGCCTCTGTATGCAGGTTTAGACTGTCATATCAAACTTGCAAAATAAATATTTTACCAGTCCTAAACCTTCTTTTTAATACATATAGGTCACCCCCAAGGCAGGCCCCAAACAGCCCACAGGGCATGGTGTAGTCTATTTAAAAAGTTGGAAATTTATTTTTATCTTTTAAATGTCTGGAGGTGAAAAACTCTTTAATTCATTTTTCACTGCTGTTAGGCCTGCCGTTTACATAGGATAACATTGGGTAGACATATTACATTTAATATGTGATAACTTTTAATTAGGAGAAGGTAGGAGTATTGAGTTTAGCACTTAAGAATTGTAATTTAAAACCCTCCTTAAAAGTAAAGTCATATATTAAGGGCCTGATTTAGATCTTGGCAGATGGAATACTCTGTCACAAACGTGATGGATATCCCGTCCGCCATATTACGATCTTCATTGGATACAATGGGATCATAATACAATGGATGTGGTATCTGTCACATTTATGACAGAGTATTCCCCACCCACCATGATCTAAATAGGGCCCTAAGTCACAATTCTGAAAACGCCACTTTTAGAAAGTTGCCATTTTCTAGTACCAACCATTTGGTGCCTGCAGCCTGTATCCTGGGTCATATAACTAGGTGTAGCTGGCAGTTGGTCTTTGTGTATTGCTTCCAGATAGTGAGATAAAGGGGAATAGCAGCTGGCATTATGGGCCATCTCTGGCGATGAGGAAAGGAGCTGTCAGCTACCACACTTACACATCACAAAGGCTCTATCCAGCACAATCACAACATGTTTTAATACTATTCTTTTATGACCCTAGACAAGCTGAAGCCAGGGAAGGGAAGCAGGATATGCCAAACACATTTGGGAGTGGAAACATCCAGAACCTTCTCCTTCTTCAAAGAGGGCACCAGGTTTAAATATTGGACCCTCAGACCCAACTATTGAGTACACCTCTGGACTTCTGGACCTGTGTATGCTACAGAACTAGAAGTACTGTGTTGCTTTGCTGCCAGAACGAATGCTACATTGCTGCCTTGCTACTGTGCTGCCCTGCTTGCTGAGAAGGAAGGGTGGATCTGCACCCTTCATCCCAGGCTGAAATGACTGTTCTGAGCTACAGGGACATATCAAACTCCGGAGGCCCCTTGAAACTCTCAAGCTGCCCTGTTGCCTGGGTCTGAAACCAGACCTGCCTTAGCTCTGCTGGCCTCTTCTGGAGTTAGTTTCTGACCACCAAGAGTTGCCCCTCTGATCCTGGACCCTTGGTGCGGCAGCTGTTGAGCTCTCTCCTCAAGAAAAGGAAAAAATCTGAAGTTTTGGCCTGTTCACAACCGGAAATAGGCCTGTTCGCGCCAAGATTTTGCCATCACCACTGCTTGCCAATGTGAAGTTCTGGTAAATCTGATTCTTCGCACCACAGCAACTGCCAGTGATGACCGGCAACAGATCTGCACTTCACGATATAGTATTGACTGCTTGTTGTGCCCACCACCACCAAGCTCCAGCAATAAACATCTGTGACCCTCGACAAGATCTTCACACTGTAATGGCGACCAACTGCAACACCCAGCCTGCTTTTTCTCTACCTCAACGACCATCCACAACACTCTCCCTGCTCTTCACGGGCCCTACCACCGAGGACAGAACTCTTTGCGTTGGAGTTTTGAAGTTAAATCTTTCAGCAGGACAAACCTAGTCCCTGTATGCAGCCTACGTTGCATCACATTTGGCCTGAGTTTGTGACTTTTACCCGTTCTCACATGACCAGATAACCTCAAGTGGCACTCTGTGTTCTTACCTCAAATCCTTAAAATTACATTGTCATTTTGGTCTCAAATAATGTATTATATTTTATTTAATTTTCTAAATTGGTGTGCATAAATACTTTACTCACTGCCTCTAAGTTAGGTCTGAATTCTCAGTGCCAAACTACAAGATGGTTAAACATAGGTTAATTTGGGGTATGCTTGGGACTTCACCCTGACATAGATTGTGGTTGCTGCTTGAGTAGGGTTTCACCCCTCCCCAACTACTAACACGATTTCCTATAAACAATGCACAATTGGTGCGTAAGTTTGTATTCCTTAATGTAAAATATATATTTCAAATTACTGGGCATGCAGTTTGCACTGGCAAGATGCAGGCCCATTGTGAGAGCCCTTGTGGGGTTAAAGGTAGCATTCCCAAAGGAGATACTGGGATTTTAATCTTCTTCCTATGGACCCCCATTCCTCTTCATGTAGTAATTGCTGTCTCCTAAGCTTAACCCAACCCAACTCCTGGGAACCTGGAACCTACACTGTTGCTATAGTCTGGTTTCAGTTAGTCACTGTTACCAACCAGCAAATTCCAGAGAGCACCAGAGGATAAAGAGCAAAATCGTCTATGTTAGAAGAAGTACTCAGCGACCAGGGAACAGACCCAAATAACAGAGCCAGTGGGAACAGACCACAATTCCAAAACAAAGCTTCAGGTGGGCACACCTTAATATCAATTGGACAGGGAAGATACCTGCATGTGGAAACAAATGGAATACTTAAAATGCCCCACCTCCTCAGAACACACCTGTCCCTCATTTCACCTTAAACCATTTAAACTCAACTGGGTGCTCCCAAAATTAGGAAGTGATCTCTCTAATTGCACACATCATCTGCTAAGTGTTTTCCATCATTTGCACAACAACAACAACATTCCGCGCTGCACTGAACATAAACAAAGGATATTTCTAATGAGGTTATTTAGCATATAAGGCTCATTCCACGAACAAGCAGATGTTGCTTTACAGTGTGCATGTTACACTATTAACATGTTTTCTGCCCTTGGCTAGCGGATGAGTTGTTGGACCTCATGTGTGATGTTCAGCTCATCTTCTGTTCGAACACTGGGATTCTTGCACAGCTCTGCCAATGCACCACAAGTCTGAAGTGTCAGTTGTTGCCTGTTCCAGTGCTGAGATTCTCACAAAGATCAGATGATGGGAGTAGAAAACTTCAAATCTAGCCTGCCACTTGCCTGTGGCTTCCAGTTCCTGCTTGTTTCAGACTGATCCAGTAATGCCTCAGCTACCTGGGTTTTCCCGCCAAGGTTTTCTCAACCACATTTTCCCACTCACCGTTCTTCCCGCCAACAGAAGCCCTACCCACCACAGGACCTAGTTAATGCAGGCCGCAGCACGGGCATGGCACTGGTGCACCGAAGGTGTGCCAAAGGCAAGCTTGTCTGCGCCTATGCGTGCCTTGACCACGTCCAACACCATGACCCCTGGTCCTCCCTCCCCTAAAGATACACCAAGATCAGCCTGCAGCTGAACACAGACAACATGGAAGTACTGATTTTTGTCAATAGCAGCACCACATGGAACAACTCCTGGTGGCCATCAGACCTAGGACCCGCACCCACTACCTGACCTTGCCAGAAACCTTGGAATCATCCTTGACAACAAACTCGCCATGAATCCCAGATCAAAGCTGTCTCCTCAGCCAGCTTCCTCACTTTGCACATGCTATGTAACTTCTTCAAGTGGCTATCCTACACATGAGACGCACCATGACACATGTCCTCATCACCAGCCGACTGGACTATGGCAGTGCTCTCTACGTAGAAATCACTACAAATCTCCTACAGACACTTCAGATCATACAGAACACCACAGCCAGACTCATGCTCGGCCTTCTCCAACGACTCACATCACACCCCACCTCAGGCAACTCCACTGGCTCCGCATACAGAAGAGAAGTCAATTCAAGCTGTTGACCCACGCACACAAGGCTCTACACAACCAAGAAACCACGTACATTACCCACCATCTGAATTTTTACCAACCGTCAAGAAGACTGCACTCTGCCTCCCTTGCACTTACATCTACCGAAGAAGAAGTGAAGGACACTCCTTCTCTCACATCGCAGTAAAAACCTGCACCACCCTCCACACGCACTTCCGGAATTCCGAATGGCCCTCAAGACTTGGCTGTTCGAATATGGCTCCAGTACCTGCAGGCGCATGGAAACCCTCTTGGGTGATTACCATACTTTATAAATCCTGATTGATTGATGCATCACACATCATCTGTTCTAGCAGTGAGACTCTCACACAGCTCTACTGATACACCTCATGTGATGTACCGCTTATCTTCCGTTCCACAATGGGACTGTCACACAGCTCCACCAATGCACATCATGTGCGATATGCCTCTCATCTTTTGTTCCAGCACTGAGACTCTCACAGAGCTTAGTGATGCACCTCAAGTGTGATGCACTGCTCATCTTTTTTTCCAGCACTGAGAGTCTTACACAGCTCTGACAATGGGTGATGTGGTACACATCATCTTCTCCAGCACTGAGACTCTCAGCGAGCTCCAAAATGTATCCTAGGTGTAATGTGCATCTCATCTTCTGTTCTACAATTGATACGTTTGCACAGCTCCACTGATGCACCTCATGAGTGATGAACCACTCATCTTCTCCTCCAGTATCTAGACTCTCACATACTTCCTCTTTCCATGTAGGATTAACAAGCAGTGAAGCTGCTGTCAGTGTGGTTAAGAGTAAAAAAAAAAAAACTACGGCACAGCCAGCATTGACACTATGGGGGTTATTACAACTTTGGAGGAGGTGTTAATCCGTCCCAAAGTGACGGTAAAGTGACGGATATACCACCAGCCGTATTACAAGTTCCATAGGATATAATGGACTCATAATACGGCTGGTGGTATATCCGTCACTTTACCGTCACTTTTGGGACAGATTAACACCTCCTCCAATGTTGTAATAACCCCCATTATTTTTTGCCCGTCAGCCATGCTATACTGTAGGTAAAACCTATTGAATTTGCAAATGCTTGCTGTTATTTGATGTAAATATGTTTTTGAGAAAGATTATAAATGTATAGCTTTCAGGGACGACACAAGAGTGCTGGTGTGCAAGATGGACGCTCTCCTGTGTGGCTCCTGAAGTCTGGGGACAATATTCACCATCATCCTGCATCCTCTGGATTTTTGTGACCTTTTTGTGACCTTGCCAGGGGGTGAATGCCTCCTTGATGTGTTAATAGACACAACTAATTTATTCTCGGCACACCCAGCCTCCTGCCTTGAGTCGTTGACACCACACAGTTCAAGCCACGAGGCAATCATGGCAGGCACCTAGGAGTGAACTCGGACTGGTGGCTCCTCTTTAAAGTGCCTTGCGTTTGGGCCCACATTATGGTGAGAGAAATACACCCCCTGTTTTGGCGTTGGGCCACTATCCAGGGCCTGCAGAGGACATGGCGGGGATAGACAGCTGCCCCTTGGTGGCCTTGACTACACGGGCTGACCGCTGAGGCAGCGATCATTACCTAAGTACATTGCAGGTGGGGGCAAGGTCACATGAGGCTCTGCAGCTGCCTGTGCTGCTTCTATTGCCGCTGAGCCACGAGGGGTGCTGCACTCAGACAATGCTATTAGTGAGTGCACAAACTCTATTTTGATATTCAGCTGTAGAAACCATAGTGTCAACAGGGCCTGCCACCAGTGACTGACGAAACTAGCTGGAGACACTAAAGATGGAGGAGAGTTGCTGTGTGTTACACATCATAACTCAATACACTGCCACCCATGCCAAGACCAGCGTGGCCTCTGGAGTCATCGGGGAGAGTTGATGCCGTAACTGCTATCCCACATGCTATTACGGCCGTCTGCATTTCTGCGCTTCACAGCGAGGAGCCCGAGACTGTGGATGAGGCTTGCACCACCTCACTGCTGCCTATTGAAGGGCTAGCTACCTGGACAACAAAGGTGGCTCGAGGCCCGAGAGACTGAAGGGCCCAATAGGTTTCTTGCTCTTGCCTCTTGTTATTTGAGGAGAGCCTGCTCAGTCTTGGTAGGAGTGTGAGTCTGCATTCCACGTATCTACTTGGTGCAGGCTTCTCAATTTAGGCGTGCCAGAATCTACAAAATTTGGTAAGATGGAGGATTGTGTTGAGGGGCTACTTGTCACACTGTTTGACGCAGACTCCTATTCCAAACTCCTTATAGTTGAACAAGGGGATCAGGCGTGATGGCCTGTCTGCCGCTTGGTGCCCCTGCTTACCCCATTATTGCAAGACTACTAAATTATAGAGATCACAACACTTTGTTGCAGCTGCCTAGAGAAAAGCAGACTCTGCAATTTGATGGTAATGAAGTAACCCTCTATCCCAACTTCACCTTGGCTGTTCAGGAGGCACAACAAACGTTTGGACCAATCAAACAGAAGCTGCAGCAGATGTCCATCCCCTATGCCATGCTCTAACCGACTCGGCTCCGCAACTCTTTGCAGGGTAAGGATCACTTCTTCACCAACCCCCAAATGGTCACTGATTTTCTACCCCAACATACTGTCCAAGTAACACCAACAAAAACAAAGGCTGCCTCACCGAGGGCCTCCTCTCCAGCTTCGGACCTGAGCTGATAAAGCTCTACTCTCAGGCTGGCCATATACCTACGTATGGACTTATATCCAGCACATTTGTTTGTGTCATTCACCAAATAATCCCCTGAGAGGATGCCTTAGTTGGGCAGCTGTGGCACTTGTCTTACATTCTTTTATTTCTAGATGAGTCCCCTTTGGAGATCCCCGGACAACCTCGCTATCTGTGAGGAAAACCCCTGCTGTCTCTCTGGGTGGCACCTGCAGGTTACCCCTGATCTTAGTTGGATGTATTGCTCTTTTATTGGTTTGTATATTATTCTACTAGAGGCCAGCTAAGCTCTGTTTTGGGAGTCAGGCTTTGGGTAGGGAATACATTCCTGACAGGATTGGGACGCCAGTGTAGGTGGACGGGGGGCAAGGGCAATGTTTTTTTTTTCAGTGTGCTGATTATTGCTGTCAACTATGTGATGTGCAGTGCCTCTGTATTAATTCTACTAGCTATACAGCCATTAGATGCCGCATCTACTCCTTTCACCCACCCTACCATGCATAACATGATTAGACTTGATGCCATTCCTCCCCAAACAACATACAAATGCATCACATGGAACATCAGGGGACTTGGGAACCTGTGGAAACAAAGGTACTCATTGTCTTTGGCACACCTCGATAGACATTGTGTTCACATTAATCTGTTACAGGAGGCTCATTTTAGTGACTCCACTGATACAACCTTTGCATCCATATGGGCCTCTCACAGACAATATTTTGCACATTCTTTATACAGTCACGCTCACAAGGCCTTTTGTGTGATGCCAAGGCCACTACACGATCATGTGGGGAACATTGCGCTCTCATGCTGCTACCATTGTCAACTGATATAGGACCAAAATAGATGACTCCAACTTTTTGACTTCTCTACGGCCAAGTTACATTTATAGGCCCAACTTTAGTATGGTGGGATGGTGACTTCAATGTAACCTTAAATGCTGATCTTGATAAATCCCACGCCACGCATTGGCCTGTCTCCAGGGGGGTCAGGGCCTGGGTGCGGGAGGCTTCACACCTTGCATGTACATATTCCAATCACTCTTTCTGTCTATTCCCACCCAGGTTCTCATTGGCATTAACTGGCTATTATCCCCACACTTACTCCTGGATAATCTATTCCGGGAGGAAATCAGGCAAGAAATAGTGGATCGCTTCACTAGAAACAAGCACTCAGTACCTTTGCAGGGCATCATTTGGGAGATGGTCAAAGGTGATCATTACAAGTCTGGCGGTCGCATGACCGTCAGCCTCGCTTGCATCAGCCTGGCGGTGGGACTGCACATTATGACCGTGGCAAAGCCACCACAGTTGGACCACCAACACCACCAGGCTGCCGCAAGCCGGCAGTCTGGCTGTCCTGGTGGTTTCACATCCTCCATGGCAGCAATGCTTGCAACACCACCCTGGGGATTGGGAGTCCCCTACTGCCATGGAAAGGCTGGTGGAATCGGGGACTTGGGGGACCCATGGGGGCCCCCACACTGCCCATGTACTTGGCATGGGCAGTGCAGGGGCCCCCTTGCACAGCCCCATCGGGCAGTTCACTGCCCGTATTATGGGCAGTGTAATGCACAACAGGTGCAGCTGCACCGCCACATTGCACTGGCTCCATTAGGAGCCAACATCAATGTTAAGTCCTCGTTCCGCGCTATGATGGCGGGTGGAAACAGTGTTTCCGCCCGCTGGCCCTGCAGTGAAGTTCTATTAGGGCCCGTGAGATTCAGGTCGCTCAGGCGGTCTGTGGGTGGGAAGACTTTGGCGGGCGGCCTCTGCCGCCCGCCATACTCTTAATGACCACCAAAGTCACCATTTGGGGCCTCTGTCTTGCCAAGAGTGGAGGAGTGTTATGCTCATTACCCAAACACCTTGCCTGACTTGATGGTGAACTCAAACATCTCTAAGCCCAGCTGGGTGGCACAGATGACCCCCTGTTGGCACAGCAGATCCCAACAGTGCTATCTGAATACCAGGAAGTCGCAGAGAAAGAATGCCTGTACTGTAGTGAGTTTGCAATGGCTCAGGCATACTCACAGCATACTCGAGCTCACAGGACACACCCTTGCTACCATGACCCGATGGCAACTAGCCACCAATGACATCATGGGGATTTGTGATGACCTGGGAAAGCTGCACACTAACACCCGAGCATACATCACACCTTTTATCATTCAATAGCTCCCTTTATACCTTGAGGAGGGAGGAGACCATTGACATTGACTCCTATTTGGGTGACCTGGAGTTGGGCTGGTTGAGTAATGCACATAGTGAGGTTTTATGCCAAGATTTTACCATAGACAAGATCAAAGATGTGGTCATGCAATACCTTCTAATAAGTCTCCAGGACTTGATGGGCTACCAGCTGATTTTTATAAGGCTTATGCAGATCTACTGGCACCTGCACTGTCCTCTGTATTTCAGGAAGCAAAAAGGGAGGGTCAACTCCCCACCTCTATGTGCAAAGCCCTGATCCTTGCTGTACCCAACCCAGGCAAACTTTCTGTGCATTTTGAATCCTATAGGCCACTATCACTTATTAATTACAATGTTAAAATTCTAGTTAAAGTGCAAGCCATTCAGCTATCCCTGCTGATGCCCTTTCTAGTAGACACCCACCATTTGGCCTTTCATTCTTGGTCACTCCACTGCCTTCAATCAGTGAACCTTGTTCACAGTGATTCAAGATATCAATCCCGACTTGGCTTCAGTGGCAGCGTTTCTAGACACCACCGAAGCCTTTGACTTCATTGAGTGGTTTCCCAATGGCTGTGTTGCATTGGATGGGACTTCTGAGCTATTTTTTGGTCTAGATTGCATTCCTCTATGCACATCCTGTTGCCAGAGTTCAGCTCAATGGGGTGATCTCCTCTCCCTTTGTCATCACTAGAGGCACATGGCAGGGCTGCCTGCTCTGTCCCATACTTTTAGCCCTAGTGGTGGAGCCTCTAGCTGCTAAGCTGTGCCAATTTCACCGCACCTATGCGATTCACTACACCACCACACATCTATTGATCTCTTGTTTCACGGACAACATATCCACATATTAGTCTCATTGTAGTCCTTCATGAGTTTATCTGCTTTGACAGGTTATCCGGAACACAGATAAACTGGGAAAATTAGCAACTCTTTCAGCAAACACCCGCTACCCAGATATTTGTCCAGGATTTCCCCCTAATGAGGAGTCAATCAGACATTAAATATTTGGGGTTCATGATCTCTTGGGACCAAGAGAAAGTCATGCACTCAAATTAGGGCACAGCACTGTCTGCCCTTACTCACTGTATTACTCGCTGGATTTCTCTCCCTCTGTCTTTAACAGGCCGCATTGCCTTAATGAAAATGGTGATACTGTCCACATTTTTATATTCATTCCTAAACATCCATTCCCACTAAGCTACTCTTTTTTTTCAAGCACTAAAGACTCAGATAATAAGGTTAGCATGGGCTGGCTGCAATAGGATATTTTGACCTTGCCATTCTTCAAGGGGGGTTTGAGTCCCGGGACATGTAGTTGTTCCATCTCTGTGCTCAGGCCCTCCATGCCATACACTGATACAAACCAACCATGTTCCTCCCTCACTTGGAGGTGGAACAGGAGTACATAACCCTATTCCCCTCATCGTTTTTGGGTTATTTTCTGTGGTGTCCTCACTTGCTGACTCTACAGTTGCATGCACCTCGACTGCCTGACACAGGTTGCATCAAAAGATGGGCAAGACACTCCTATAATCTCCCCTTATTCCTCTGTGATATCACCTGTTACTTCCTGTTATGCACGAGTCATAATTTAGGCTCCTGCTTCCAAGACTTCGGATCCGGGGATTTGGGATCTTTTTCGGGATGGGTCCTTTCTGTCCCAGACATATTTCTTTGGTGATGAGCTGACATCTCCCCTGTATATTTTCTTTATATTCGATTGTGACACAATGTTAGGGTGGCCACCTCTGAGTTTTCCGATAAACCTCCCACATTTGTCACCTTCCACACCATGCTCTAAGTGGATACTCCATTTCATCTAGACTCTTTCTTAAATCACACAGCGGAGGTTGAACTTCTGTGTACTCTGGTGCCAGCACACACTCAGTGGGAGGCAGACCTAGGAGTCACTCTTACAGATGAACAAGGGTCTTCTTGTTGTGTATAAACCAGGCAGGTAGATCCTAGTAGTCAACTCTGCATTATTCGCTTCAAATGGCGGCCCGACTAAACGACTACTGGCTTCACTCCGATGATAAGTGTGACATGTGTGCATTTGCTGGGACAGATTTCATCCATTTAGCTTAGTCCTGTGGACCAAAACAGGCTTACTGAGGTGAAGTGAATAGTGCACTTACTCACATGATTGGAGAGGTCTTGACACTCACCCCACTATTGGCACTCCTAGGACACACAGGAGACATTGATGCTGGTCTCCGGACATATGCGGCCCTAGCCCTTCTCTTGGCAAAGCTTAGAGTAGCTTGTCGTTAGAGACATGGGAGAGCACTGAAATTCAAGAGCTTGCTTTCTGACCTTACTTATTGTAATGAACAATTGTCCTTATATACTGAGCTGCTGCCCCTACGACTAGTCCCAGAGATATTTGGAACTCACTGCATATGTTTTTGCTCCTGCATCGCCCGTTGACAGATGCTGAGAGATTGATGTCATACAGAGAGCACTTCTGAGGGACCTGAAGACTTAATTGAATGACTGTGTCCTACATATGCATGTACAGCAAGTGTCCCCTAATTTCTAACCGTATGTGTATCTTTTTTTAGTGATGCTTTCAGATTTTTAAATTGCAATGAACATTTATCCTTAGTCAGCTATGGTTGGATGAGAGGGGAAGCTTCTGTTTTTTCCTTATTCAGTGGAAATGTGCGGTGGGGCTGGGGAGGGATGTTGGCACTGCACTCAAAATGAATTCACACCACACCTGTTTCTGATTTAGCAATTTTTTATTGTCTTAAATAAAAATCAACAAATATAGAACTTAAAAATTATAGCTATCAGGTGAAGTAGTACTACCCAAGAACTACAGCAGAACTGCAAGCTGAAAACACGTGACCGAATTGGCTGGCGCAGTACACCCTTGGTACTGCTGCATTACAGTGAGGTTAAAACACATGATCTGATTGGCTGGCTGCAACAAGAAGAGAAACACGTGCCCATCATTTTATGAAGTGGAGGCCTTGATATCACACAAAATATAAAAAAGTTAGAAATAAAGAATAGGTGTACCTTGACCCCCTAGACCTGGGGGAGTGTGCCCAGGGGCATCACCCCTGGGCTCAAATTTAAAAAGATTATTTTTTACGGTGCCAGGTACTGCAGTGCAGATTCCATGTAATTTCGCAGTGGTACCACAAAAAAAAAATTGGGGTCTTGGGGTGCTGCAAGACTATGAGGTTTGGCCAGCAACCGAGTCTTGGCTGTCCCATGGGTGATCGAGGTATAGGGCCTGACTGCAAGAGTGGCCCTGTGGCCAACCCCATGCTGCATTCAGCTGAAGGCCATGTGAGGCGGGGTGTTGGCTGCCTTAGGGGGTTTATGCAGCCAAAGGCTGTGCACAGCAAGGATAGGCCTAGTTAGGTATGGTAAAAAGCACTTTATGTTAAAAAAAGAAATTCACTGAAAAAACAAAGTTTAAAGTGATATTATAGTTAGCTGAAAATGTCAGTTACAGCATAATATTTTAACCTCACCAGTTATAGTTAAATTAAGTAAATATAACTCAAACCCTCATCATGCACTGCCTATTACCTCTTATATTAATCACTCACAACATGTACTATGACATCATTGATAACATCAATGTGAAATCTGAAATTATATCATTGATGACAACACTTTTCATGGCAAGGGCTGATAGCCCTTTTTCTGGAGGACGTAATATATACAGTACAGACTCCATTCATCTGGATTGAGCACTTCCAGACTAATTTGAAGGATATCACAAATACTAATTTTTAATTTTAGTCCTATCTCTTTGAGGTGCTAAATTATACATTTTGACAAATAAACATTTTCATTTCTCCATTTGAAAGACTAGAAAGTCAATTATGTATCACGTGAATTAAATGCTAGCTGCATGCTAGTCATATTACTTTTGAAACTTACGCTTGTTTTCAGTGTAGTACGTAATACTTGGCACTGGTTATAGCGGAGTTAAAAGACAACAGGAGTATCTCTAGTCTATGTAATTACTCCAGTACTTCTGTATGTTGGTGTTAATTATGTAACAGTTGGAAACTCAGAAAGGGTCTTGTTGAAAAGTTTCTCCCATTTGGGACATAACAATCCCAGTAATAATTCTGGACACTTACAGACTTCCTGGAGTACTTCAATCAATAAAATGTAACAATTTTGCAAGCATACACATGATGCAAATGTTTTTTCCCACACCTAAATATTTTGCTCCAAGAGAAAAAAAAAGATTTTGAGTGTAGAAACCCCTCTCCTACAGTCCTATTTATATTCTAGCATTTTCCTTTCCTGTACACTTCCAGAAAATGCACTTACTCCTTTTCCTTGGCAGGAACAAATTTGGGTATGTTTCCATAGTGCAAAACTACACGCAACAAGTATGTGGACACCCATAAATATTCATTGAAAAAATACAGTGAAAGTGAAGGTATGGTTATGCTTTCGTGTCCAATACACAAAAACTCACCAGTTATGGGTAGCTATATACCCATAATGTGAACTCCACTCATCACCTCACCCATGATGTCAAAGACGGCATCACAAATTATATCACATTACATATCACCTCATTGACATAATTTTTGACATTACTAAGGACCTGAACCCTCACTTGATGGTAAGCAAAAGGCTCCATTTTTGCTCTTTTCCTGCCTCATAAAGCTAATGTTGATAGGTTTGGTGGTAATCATAAAGATTCTGGGGGTCATTCTGACCCTGGCGGTCTAAGACCGCCAGGGCCACGGATGGCTGAAGCACCGCCAACAGGCTGGCGGTGCTTCATTGCCCATTCCGACTGCGGCTGTACAGCCGCGGTCGGAAAACCGGGTCCGGCGGTTTTCCGCCGGATTTCCCCCGGCTGGGTGAATCCTCCATGGCGGCGCTGCTGGGATTCTGCCCCCCTTCCCGCCAGCCTGTTTCTGGTGGTTTTTACCGCCAGGAACAGGATGGTGGGAACGGGTGTCCTGGGGCCCCTGGGGGCCCCTGCACTGCTCATGCCAGTGTCATGCCTCATGCTAACAGGGCCCCAGCATGCTTTTCACTGTCTGCCTAGCAGACAGTGAAAAGCGCGACAGGTGCTACTGCATCCGTCGCACACCTGCAACACCGCCGGCTCCATTCGGAGCCGGCTTCAGTGTTGCAGGCCTCTTTCCCGCTGGGCCGGCGGGCGCTATCTTGGCGAGCGCCCGCCGGCCCAGCTGGAAAGTTGAAATGGCCCCAGCGGTCTTTTGACCGCAGAGCGGCCAATTGGCGGTTCCCGCTTGGCGGGCGGCAACCGCCGCCCGCCAAACTTAGAATGACCCCCTCTGTCTGCTTTGGTTAGTGGTCAATAAGATAAAATTAGGTTATAGTGGATATCATGATTTGTAATTCATGCCACCATGTCCAAAAGGATACAAAACTGAATCATAAGTAAGGAGAATTATGTCTTTGTTATCAATCAATTCACCAACATTTTTGTCTCTAACTTGTTGCCCAAAGGGGTCACATTTTTCCTTCCCTAACCACTGACTGTAGTAGCATAAACAGTAAAAAGAAAAATATAGCATTCTGGTTAATGATCTTGGTGCATGCAACTGGAGGAAATAAAATAAACAGTGTCACTAATGATGTAAATCCACAGTTACAATCATTCAAAATATAATTTTTTTCAGCTACACATGAAACATACAACATGGCAATTTCAGCAAGGATGTATAGTATGTTATACAATATATTCTGTGTTTTTTTCATTTTTGTACTTAGTTCTACCGATTAGGCACTCACCTAACCTCTCTATGTGTGGTACTTCATGGAATGGGGAAAAAAGAGTACCAATAACAACATGGGCATCCGAAAGAGGGTGGGGGAGTGTCCCCCGGATTTAGGCACAGCCTGGTGTGCAAGCTCACAGTGCAGCATAACACTATGGGTGCCGTAGTGTTATGCTGCCTCAGGATGAATGATGTTAAAATTATGCCACTCCTTGAAAAAAATTCTGGTGACTCCATGACTAACAGTGGAGTCCTAGGTTAACCACATAACAAAAAATGCTACAAAGTATTATGTAAAATTCTAATAAAGAACAGTGAATCTGTCATCAAATAGCTGCCATGCAGAAATGCTTGTGAGGGAGTGTGGTTATGTAGATTTGAGCAGCACTGTTAAAGGGTGGTAGTGAAGAAATCTGTGGAGAAAGAGGAGGGGGCGCAAAAACACATTGTCGCATTGGGTGCCACCAGCACTAAAGCTGGCCCTGTGGTGTGATATGGAATTCGACATCAATCAAGTGCGGTGTATCTCCAATAAACAATATCTGAACTCAGTAGCAGTTGTCCTAGTGTTGAAAAAAACCTCAATGTGTGTAATAACAATTCATGGTTCAAACAAAATGCATCTCTCTTCAAGTGCTTGCTTCCTCAATGAAGGATGTATAAGTATGTATCATGAGTAGCTGCCATCTCCTGGGTGATTATAAATGCTCAATTTAAGTCATAGTAATTTGAACTGGGAAACTAACAGTGTATGAGATAGGTAAACACCATCTTCATGCGATTTAAAGAGCTTAAAATATGCTCAGACAGTTCTTACTGGTAAAAGGGTTTATAATATGCCCACTTAGAGCAGAGGGCCTCATTACGAGTTCGGCGGTCTTGTGATGTTGGTGGTGGCATTCCGACCCCCAATGGTTTGGCTGAGCGGACCGCAGTATTACAAGGTTGTCAGTCGTACAAGCAGAAGACCGCCAGCGGTCTGCCAGCATCATCAAGCAGCACAGACCACCATGGACTCAAGGAAGCACAAACAGGCCAGTGGAGGCAGCGTTTCTGCCAGACCCATTACGAGTTTGAACACCACCAATATGACCGTGGCGGTCCAACCACCATGTGCAAGATGGCGGAAATGGACAGTATAACGGGAGACACTCACCTTCAGGCAGCTTCGCACTTCCAGGACCACCATGGAGCCATTCATAAACATCATGCCGCTGCTGCTGCTCATCGAAAGGCAATGAAATCAGCGTTGATGTGGATGCAATCAACCATAACTACACACACCTGCTTGTATCATCAACATTGAAAAACAGCTTGTAGCACCGGCAAACATGTCAGAGGGGGTACACCATGGGCAGCAGGCGTACATCTCATACAACACACACTCACTGACATACATCAACACTACACAAATACACACGGCCACAAAGAGTCATCAACAGTGACACCCACACATTCATAATACGCACACTTTAGTCAGCACACACACTGCACTGAAACACTACACAAATACACATAGCCGCACAACACAGGTACAAGAACACTCAAGGCTACACAACATTGTCACACACAGCAACAACAACACAACTACAACACATATACAAATACAGCTCGCACACTCACATTCCACACTGGCTAGGCACTGTTCACACATACAACACACATATCTATAAATGTGGCATGGAACACAAACAATACCACCAGTAAACAGCCCTGCAAAGGGCACACAAATAACAAACTTCACAGCACATTGGAAGCACAATGGCATGCATAAAACACAGAGAGGCAAATACACCAGGAACAACATACCAACTATACCTGCACAATTTGGATTGGGGCATTTGTGACACACAGGGAAGGAGACTGCACTGGGACATATAACACTTTGACCAGGACCCCCAAACAACATCTCCATAGGAAATGGCCCCACATGGGTCTCAGGGACAATCAATACCAAAACCAACTGTCATGCACATCTAATCAATGGGGAAGGGAAAGTCAACAAAGCACATACAACTCCTACTGCATGGGACATACCGCTACAGGAACCATCTGCAAGGGAAACACACATGTAAACAGATACATGGGCACACAAATGCAAAAAAAGTTAGTACAATTCAACACGCTCTGTGTCAGCGCATACAAAACTCAAGATGACACACATCATATGTACACACTAAGCGAGATCAGGGTGACAAGTCTAACACAATACATGCACACATTGGACAACACAATTAGAAATACTTACTATACCAAACAGTGCACAATGCCATGACACCACCATTGCATTTACACACACATACCCATACACACAACATATACTCTTCTCCTAGGAGACAACAGCAATGCACACAAAATCACATACTGCTAACACCAGCAACGGGAGCAGCAAGCAGGATCAAACACATACTACTGCAGGCACACAAGCAAAGTCACTCGGGACAAGAGAAAGTTAGAAAAGGAATTGCAGGACAAAGGTGTGCCCAAAACAATTGTTGGGTTTATTAACTAGTACAAATCTGATTGCCCAAATGCCACTTGCCAATCCAGGAAAATAGTCAATAATGGTACAGTGCCCAAACTTGGCTCCTGATTGCCATGTAATCTCCACAGGATGAGGCATGAAGGGGGCAGGTAGGCACGTCAGGAATTTTCCTGGGGGGGTTGGTCAGGGAAGGGGCAGTCTTCTTCCTGGGAGGGGTGGGCTTCTTTTTGGGAGTGGGGTTAGAGGTATGGCTCCTTGCAGGGGTGCAAGGGAGGCTTTGGAGGTGGAAGGGACAGACTTGGAGCTGGGTGGGGTCCTTTTGGGTCTGGGATGGGGGAACAGAGAAAAGGTTAAGGTCAAATAAAAAACATTTTTTGGATACACAGGGGTGGTCATCAGAAGGGGATGGGATTTGGAGGATGAGGGAGCGGTTGTAGGGTGTGTAGGTGTGGATGTCAGGATCCCAGACAACTACAATTCCCATATTTGACACACAAGGTTAGGCACATATCTATTTTCCACTTACATGATGAACCAACAATTTGAGATGATGTCAATGAAATCCAGCTATCTCAGATACAAAAGTGAAATATCCTGGAGTAGTTGACATGAATAAACCCATGTCACAATGGACACATTTCAACAATATACAGCTCAAAAAGTGACATTTGTCTCAATAGAGTTAAGGATATAGGATCAACGTCACTCAGATAGGCCTCATTGAAAGATAGAACATTGAAGTCAGATCAAGTATGTCAGGCAGAGATGTCTCCAGAATACACACAACAATGAATCAGTCAGCTCCAGGATAGTCATCACTAATGTCTGACACCCATTACAATGACATTATCTGAGTTTGTCTGTGGTATACATCCGCACCTTGCATTTTGGAGAGACACAGAACTTGCAAGGAATAATAGAAGGACCCCAACATGTTGTCCAATGAGATGCAACATCACTATCCACATCTTAGACTTGCCAACCCTGGTATCTGTCTGTGGATGAATGCCTGAACCCAAACACATGTGATGTCAACATCACTGCAAGTCACTGCATGATGCATGACAACAGTCAGGCGAAGAATCCTCAATCATTACACATGTGCAGTGCACTTTTCCATAAAATGCCACATCAAGGGCATAGATAAACATAGGCTGGTTCCACAATCTGGGCCTATCTGTCATGTCCCTCATTGCTGCTGCAGTCCTACATTCCAAATGACATACTATGATGCATGGAGGTATCTGTCAGACAATAAACAATGCTGACACATGCCTTTCTGTTGCACGACATAAAATGGACCAGCATTTAAAATTTACTATTTCTATGCACGTACATGTGAAGTGTTAGAAATGGGGTCTTTGGTTGGCAGTCAGGTTATCACCTGTACAAGCAAGGACCCTCACTCTAGTCAGGACAAAGGAGGATCACACTCAGTTAATCCGTACTTTCCCCTTTGGTTGCTTGGAATGAGCAGGCAGGCTTAACTCCAGAAGCAATGGGTAAAGTACTTGTACAAATACACACAGTAATACAGTGGCAACACTACAAAATGGACACCACACCAGTTTAGAACAATAGACAATGTCAATTTAAATCAAACAAAACCAAAATGACAAAAACCTAATATACACAAGTTAAAATATGAATTTTCAGAAGAATAAGAGTCTTACCCCATAGAAAACAATGGAAACGATGATTTTGCACAAAGTACCTGGGTAGCGCCAAACATAAAGCCGCACTAGGTGAGCGTGCATCGGAAGGGGCAGCAATGTGTCAATTCCTTCCTCGCAAGGGACGCCGTGCATCGTTTCTTCTCCGGTCCAGTCGGCGATGCATTGTTTTTCTCCCTCGCGAGAGATTGATGCGTCAGCTTCCAGACGGGGCACCTCGGATCCACGCAGAGTCAGGTTGTCTTTAAAGCCCCGGGACAATGTGTGGAAAATCCTGTTGCACGGTGTTTTGAAAACCGAGCTGCGTGGGGTTTGCATTGTATCAGCAGCCGCAAGCAGGTGTTGGACATCGTTTCTCCAGCCGTGATGCGTTGATCTCCTAGCCGCAATGCAGGTAGATCATTGATTTTAGCAGCAAAGTCGGTGGTGTGTCATTCATCAGCCGCGTTGCAGATGGTGCGACATAAATTTCCCTGCACAGCGTTCTGTGCCTTGATTTTCAGCTCTTGTCTGCCAACTTCACCTTTTAAGTGCCCAGTGACTGGATAGGGCACCACTTGGCAGTGCAAGAGTCTCAGCAGAGTGTCCAGATGTTAGCAGAGGAAGTATTTGATGGCTTGGAGACTTCAAAACTGGAGGCAAGCTCAGTTCAAGCCCTTGGAGATTCTTCACAAGCAGGAATATACCACAAAGTCCTGTCTTTGCCCCCTTTCACAGGCAGAAGCAGCAACTGCAGGACAGCCCAACAAAGCACAGTCAGAGGCAGGAGCAGCACCCTTCCTCTGCTCTTCAGCTCTCCTACTTGGCAGAGGTTCCTCTTGGTTGCAGAAGTGATCTTGAAGAAAATCTAAAGTCTGGGGTTTGGGGTCCACTACTTATACCCCTTTCAGCCTTTGAAGTAGGCCTACTTCAAAGGAAGGTCTCTGTTGTTCACAAGATCCTGCCTTGAACAGGCCAGGCCACAGATACAGCAGGGGGTTGGAGACTGCATTGTGACAGGGTAGGCACAGCCCATTCAGGTGTAAGTGATCACTCCTCCCTCCACTCTAGCGCAGATGGCTCATCAGGATATGCAGGGTACACCTCAGCTTCCTTTGTCTCACTGTCTAGAGGGGATTCACAAACAGCACAACTGTCACACTGTCCCAGACAGGCAATCCACAAACAGAAAGAGCCACAGAATGGTTTAAGCAAGAAAATGCCTACTTTCTAAAAGTGGCATTTTCAAACTAACAATCTAAAGATCAACTTCACTATAGATGTATTTTAAATTGTGAGTTCAGAGACCCCAAACTCCAAATTTTATCTGCTCTCAAAGGGAATCTGCACTTTAAAGTTATTTAAAGGCAGCCCTCATGTTAACGTATGGCAGAGATAGGCCTTACACAGCGAATACTGAATTTAGCAATATTTCACTGTTAGGACATGTTACACACATCAGTACATGTCCACCTTTAACATACACTGCACCCTGCCCATGGGGCTACTTAGGGCCTACCTTAGGGGTGCCTTACATGTATGAAAAGGGAAGGTGTAGGCCTGGCAAGTGGGTATACTTGCTAAGTTGAAATGGCAGTTTAAAACTACACACACATCGAAACTGTAGTGGCAGGTCTGAGCCATGTTTATAGGGCTACTCATGTGGGTGGCACAACTAGTGATTCAGGCACTCTAGTAGCACTTGATTTACAGGCCCAGGACACCTCTAATGCACTTTACTAGGGACTTACTAGTAAATCAAATATGCCACTCATGGATAAACCAATCAACAATACAATTTACACAGACAGCATATGAACTTTAGCACTGGTTAGGAGTGGTAAGTGTCCAGAGTCCTAAAGCCAACAAAAACAGGCTAGTAAAAATAGGAGGAAGGAGGCAACAAGTTTAGGAATGGCCTTGCAAAAAGGGCCATTTCCAACACAACCCACCATCAGCCTAAAGCCAGGGGAGACCAATCAATACCTTGGTAGACTAAGATGATTGGAGCGATAGAAAAGGGACCCAGCCCCACAACAGCAGGGGCATGTTCCAGTTCTACGCCTTCCTGACTCCAGTTGGATCCCTCTATCCATACTCTCAGGGCCCATTCATGGGGAACCCATCTCTTCACCTGCAGATACCATCTGTGCAGCACCTAACCTTACTCTGCTCACAGATGTATCCCAGGGGGCAGGCAGTTCCACCATGGCCAGAACAGTAGTGTGGCTCACTCTACCCCTGGGGAGTGACTCCTGCTCCAACAGGGTCAACTCTGTCCACCAGGACAGCAAGCCACAGAGGCCACTGACAGCTGTCAGACATCAGAGCCAGGCCACAGGCCTTTCAAGGCTCTCCAACCACTGTTACTTTGGAGAGTGAAGGGCAGAAGCCACAGGTGCCTGGCACCCTTTGACCACTCTCCCTTCCACCAGGCCAGGAATGAAAGCCTGACAATGGTCCTCCACTCTGGGGCTCCATACCTCCCTCTAGGAGCAGTACCCCCAGAGTACAGAATTGTCAGGCTGCTTGTGGAAGCAGTCCTGCACAATTCTCCCACCCGTGCAGGGGTGTTGACCTGCAACTGGTCTTCCAACCTGGGGTCTGCACCCTCAGTCTACCATCCACTGCCAGACCTTCAGGCCATGGAAGAAAGACACATTATCCAGATATATCGTCTGAATAGGCAAACAATTGTGGATCTCCGTCGTCAGTTGTAGCCAGATCTGAAGCCTGGCATTGATCATCCAAATAGCATACCACCCATAACACAAGTCATGGCAGTGTTGCACTTCCTTGGCACATGGTCCTTCCAAAATAAAGTGACCCTATCTACTGGGATGTCCCAACCTATGTTCAGTCTTTTATAGAAGGATGTACTCTCAGCAATCTTAAAACATCTGGACAGCTACATCCGGTTTCCTCAATGTGAGGATTTCGCCCATGTGAAGGCTGACTTCTATGGTTTGGCACACATACTACATGTTGAGGGAGCCATTGATGGTACACGTGCTGCCTTGGTTCCACCACATGACAATGAACAAGTCTATTATAACAGGAAGAACTTCCATTCCATCAATGTCCAAGTTGTTTGTCTAGTGGACCTCTACATTTCACAGATCTGTGTACGTTATACAGGTTCAGTCCATGATCTCTTCATCATGCGGAACAGCACAATTTCACAGCCAATGTCACAACTGTACCCAGAAAGTGCCTGGCTGGTTGTTAAGTCACATGTGTCATGTTTGTTTGTATGCAATGTCTGCTGAAAATATTTGAATGAGAGGGACTCATAGTTGCACATATGTCCCATTCCATTTCAATAGGCTCTGCCTACCCAAACCGTCCATGGTTGTTGACACTGGTGAGGAACCCAACTATGCCAGGGGAATTCCGCTTCAACGATGCCCATTGAAGAACACAGTTTGTCATGGAGCATGCTTTTGTGCCCCTGAATGCCAGATTTAGATGTCTGGAAAAGACAGGTGGAGCCCTCCTCCACTCATCCAAAAAAGTATATAAGATCATTGTGGCCTGCTGCATTATCCACAACATTGCCCTGAAGAGAGATATCCCATATATTCCTGATGAGGGGGAGCTAGCAGTACCACCAGGTGAGAATCCTGAAATGCCAAGTGATAATGGTTGTGATGGAGAGCTAGGTGAAGGCTTGCGGTGAGATCTCATCAATTGCTACTTCACTCGAGTGTAAGTATGTAATGTTGTGTGATTACTGTGACTGTATGGGGAACTGCAGGGGTCAAGATGGTGTTGCTTGGCCAAAGGAGGGGGTGTGATGTTGCTCACGGTTTCTGATCAGGGTACTCCTGAGCTCCCTGATCATCCCTCTTAGGGAGGCCGGAATGTTGTTGGTGGCCTCCAACTTTTCCAGAGACTCATGATGGAAGTCCCTCTGCAGCTGCTTTATCTCCCAGAGGTCTGCAAATACCTGGCCCATCACGCCTTGGGATTGTTGGTAGGCTCCCAAGAAATGACTGATGGTGTCCTGGCCAGGACCATCCACAACAGCCTCATGCCATGGGCCCACAACAAACGTCCCATGCACTCTACCCCCACCACATGCCAGTACACTTGTCACAGCTTGCCCCTACCACTGGTTCCAGGACCATTATTGTTGGAGGTGTTTTGCTGTGACTCGGGATCCTGAACTGTGGGCACAAGATGATTTGTCACAGTTTGGGGACACAGGTTTGGGGGCAACTGGCTGCCTAAGATGTTGAAACAACGGGGTTGGGAGGAGTCGATGTTGTCACGGAGAGGCTCATTGGTGTCATCTGACTAGGTTGCCCGGATGGACGAGAACTATCCTCAACGTCCAGATATCCAGGAGTGCTGTCCTCACAGATAGCTTCATTCATTGGGGTAGTGGCAGTCTCTTCAGTGGGCTCGATATACGCAGTGGCAGCTAGACCTGTTGATGTGAGAGATACAGGGGGTCATTATGACCCCGGCAGTCCTGGACCGCCAGGCCCCGCAGGCGGTGGCGGTAGTACCGCCAACAGGCTGGCTGTGCAAACTGCCTTATTATGACTGCGGCGCATTTGCGGCAGCCTGGCGGTCGTAATCCGCCAGGGCAGCGCTGCAAACAGCGCTACCCTTTGGTTTTATGAGTCCCCATCGGAAAGGCTGGCGGTAAGGGGGACTCGGGCTGACCCTGGGGGCCCCTGCACTGCCCATGCTCTTGGCATGGGCAGTGCAGGGGCTCCCAGGCACAGCCCCTCGCGCATATCACTGCCCGAATTACGGGCAGTGAAATGTGCGATGGGTGCTGCTGTAAGCGCTGCACCCACTGCACATCAACATTGCCGCTTGCTGGATTACGAGCTGGCTTCAATGTTGTTGTGACTTTTCCACTGGCCCAGCGGAATGGTCATAATCAGGTGTCACACATACCGCCAGCACTGGCGGTATTGAGACGCCCATGGCATCGGCTGTCTTCTACAAAGACCACCGATGTCATAATGACCCCCACTGTGTTAAAGGTTGTAGCGTGACATCTACCTCCAATAGTAAACAGAAACATTTGGCTGAGGCCATGTACACATTGTATTTGAAGATTCCCCTTATGTGACAGGTACACATATTATGCTATCTGCTGCACTGAACAGACATTTGGGTAACATGCCAATTCCATTTCAGTCAATTAGCTTCAGAATGTCTGTTTATTAGCACTTGGAAGGAAGGTCATAGACTCATTTATTGCCAGCAGTGCATGCTAAACAGTGGCTGGGCAGGATGTGATATATGTCATTTTAAGACCTTGGTGATTGTTATGCAGGCAGACCCAGAAACCTGTTGTATATGTGATAGTTGTCATTGTGTGTTCAGTGCATTGTGAATGTGTCTGCTACCAATACCATTCATATTATGCATCTTGGGGCCTTTGATGTGTCTCAAATTTTCTTGGCACACAGGTTGAGTTGTCCTTCCTGACAACAATATTTTAATCTTGGCATAGCTGCTCAAGATGGATCTAGGTGTTTAACCACATCACAGAGTGTACCATGATATGTATCTTGGTCCCTCTCAGGTGGGTAAATTTCATTTGTGAGTTCGCAGACATATGTACAACGTCATATGAACACTGGCCTGGTTCTTGGAGTTACAGGGACTAGCCCTCCTGGGATCTACAGTCATGTTACTCCAAGTGCTACACACAGTATACAGATGTCATTTTCTCAGGTTAGTACAGTTCAAAGGCTGAGTAGAGGGGGAAAGGTCATTTGAGCAGAGGACACTGCTGTGGCTGAGTGGAGGGATCAGTGGCAGTGCCTCCTGACCTTAGCATTCCTGTCAGTGCCTGTCCTACCCACACAGTATACAGATGTCATCCTCTCAGGTGAGTACAGTTCAAAGGCTGAGTAAAGGGATGAGGGTCATTGGAGCAGAGGACACCTTGTGGCTGAGTGGAGTGACAATAGCAGTGCCTCTTGGCCTTAGCATTCCTGTCAGCGCCTGCCCTACCCACATACTATACGAATGTTATCCTCTCAGGTTAGTGCAGTTCAAAGGCTGAGTATAAGGAGAAGGGTCATTGGAGTAGAGGACACTGTTGTGGCTGAGAGGAGTGACAGTAGCAGTGCCTCCTGGCCTTAGCATTCCTCTCAGTGCCTGTCCTACCCACACACTTTACAGATGTCATCCTCTCAGGTATGTACATTCCAATGGGGAGTTGACAAACAAGTTAATTTTGAATGGGGTACACTGTTCTGGTTTTTGCAATGGTGGAACAGGGCCTGCTGGGAATTGTAGTGCTGTCAATCCCTGTACTACACACACTATACAGATATCGTGTTGCCCCAGATGATTCTAGTTCACTTGTTGGAGTCCAGACATGGTCTATGGACAGGTGCACACAGGGCTATTGAGTGGGGTGAGAGCGAAGTTGGCAGAAGGTGATCAGTGAGCATGCATGGCAATACATTTAGGTGATATTTTATTGTTGTGACTTACCCGACTCCACTCTCCCAGGTATTCCTGTCAAGCCCTCAGGATACAGGATGACCAAGACCTTCTCCTCCCAGGATATGAACTGCAAGGAAGGAGGTGGGGGCCCACCGCCAGTCTTCGGGACATGCAGCTGGTGCCTGGATGCCATAGAATGGACCTTCCCCCTGAGGTCATTTCACCTCTTCCTGATGTTGTCCTTTGTGCATGGGGTGGGGCCTACAGCATTCAGTCTATTCATTATCCGTTGCCACATTTCCATTTTCTTGGAGATACTAGTGTGCCCTGATCTGGGATCCAAATAGATGTGGCTCTACTCTAATGATTTCATCCACCATGAATCTTAACTCATCTTCAGTAAAACAGGTATTTTTCTGGGGTGACATGGTTGTGATGATAAAAAAATTGATAGGTGATGTGAATTAAACAGGTGATGGGTAGTAAATTGAGTAAAGAGGTGCAAATGGAAGTGATACAAGTGTGTTGAGGGTGTGGGATATGTGCTTAGTGAAAGTTGGAGGGGTGCCTATTCTATGGTTTTATCTATTTTGATAATGCTCTCTGACTACAGTGTTTGATGCTGTGGATGAAAAAGATTATGGTGAGTGAAGGGTTGTGTTTTATAGTGTGTCTTGCAGGTGTGTCAGATACGGCAATGTGTGTCATCTGTGTTGTTTTCAAATCTGTCTAGTGTGGTGTTGTGTTTTACTTTGTTGACCATGAACCGTCGTGGTTTGGACCGCCATTGCGGACCATCACAACTGACTGCCACTGCGACTTTGTACTTGTAATAGATGCGGAGGTTGGTTGACAGTCTGTTGGTGCTGGTGGATTCACCGCCTATTTCCCACCTTCCAAAGTTCTGGAGGTGTTGGTTTTTTGGCTGACTTTTGTCGGTTCTGCCTGCGTAACTCGTAATAAGGCGTCAGCATGACCATCAACATGGCGGTCTTTTGACGGCGCCATCATAGCGGTCTTGTGGTCCGACTGGCAAACTCTTAATCAGGCCCAGAATATTTTTTACCATATTATGCAGTTCCTAAAATTGCCTTTTTGTATTTGCTTTTTGTTTATTTTGTGTCTTTTTTCTGTTCTTGTTTAATCAACTACAGCAGTAAACCGTTGTTAATTTTAACGAATTTCACAAAAGGAAAGGTAGCAAGTTCTTTACGTGATTGTGTATCAACTGGGACACAATGGCATCGTTTTGTTCAATTAATGCAGACAGTTTTCTTGAACTGCAAACAGTAAGTTTCGAGATACCGAAACATTAGGAAAAAATGAGTGCAATTTACGTTACATTGTTTTGTATTGAATAAACGAGTATTTTGTTTTTCTATTTTTCATGTTCCTGTAGTGAGCGGTTGTTTGTTTTCCTGTTCTGAAACTCGTTCCGTACAGGCATTTTTACAGGTTCCAACACAACTCACTCTTCCTTATAAACGCACTTGATGCAAGGCAAGCTATTTGGGTGTTGAGCTGAATAGACCTGACCCGCTTCAAGAGTGGTTAAACAAAGATCCCCAAAGGTAGAGATTAAAATCAAACCTGACAAGAGACGTTCCAGAAACTTGGGGGGTTGCCAGCAGCGTGGGTAATCATAGACAGAACAAGCAAGTACCATAACTGGTTGTAGAGAAGGAAAATGCAGGTAAAGGCATTTAAACCACCCCGGGATGAAATTACATGAAAGCTGTGAAGCAAGAAAGCAGACTTCATTTAGGCGATGGGATTGAGGAAACGAAGGCGAAAGAGGAGGCATGGCAAAGAGCAAATAGCAAAACAAGGGGAAAACAGCAATAAGAGTCACAGCAGTTGAGACCGTGGGTGTACACTCACTGTAAGCACACAGCAAAGAGATTTTTACAATAATAAATATGGTATATGATACACCCCTCCTGTGTCTTAAAAATGCTGGATACCAGGGCTGGCAACCTACAAAAAAGAAGAAAGATAAAAGAAAAGTTCTTAAAATGTGGGAAGAAGGAAATTGGTTTGGAGAAGAGCATTGGATAACTAATCAAGAACTGTTAAATAGCTTTCTGAAGGGGAAACTGGAGTGCATTTATTGTCCAAAACAATACAACCTAAGACGCATTGACTCTAAACATGGCAGAACTTAAGGAGACTACGAGCATCTCTACACATCGTAGCTTCTGAAGGTCAAGTAGTAAAATCCACAGTGTTATGGTCAATCTCCTGCCTGTTAGCATTCAGTATACACTTTTTATAGATATAAGACTGCATAACAGGGGTTTACTTTCCCTTTCAAAAACTTGTCTTAGGCAGTTCAACAAAATGCCCTTTTCCCGTGGTCACCCCTTACTTTATGCTGAATTTTATTGCTGGTGTATGGACTGCTAACGCGCCTGGTCCTTAGTAAGTAAACTTACAAGGGGACGCGTATAGGCCGATTAACCTTTTGAATCACATGGAGTATCCTAGTTATGCAGTGACCATTGGACTGATAATCAACATCAATAATCAAGAAAAATCTTATATGAAAAACAGCTCTAAACCATCTACTCATAAATAACCACAAATCGCAAAGGAGTTAATAATTTTTATTTCCCTATTGTTTACAATTCTAAAGCATCCATTTGTTCAATCTTTATTCATTTTATTAATTCATTAGTAGAAAACATCATCACTTAAAGGAAACATATGCGAAAATGCAATTCCATAAGCTACTAATATCAGCAATAATAGTGAAGTTCAGCAATTAAGTTTGTCAGTCAATTGTCACTGTCAACGTCACCCTTAACAATCTACCTAACCAAGATTAGCTTCAGCATGTGGGACTTCATGCAAAAACCTTTTAGAGAAAACATTAATTTGGAAAAATCTATCTAAGTAAGAATATCTATACTCAGCACAGTTGGTACCTAGAAGAAAAGGCAGAACATTTATCAGTCACATTTTCATAGCTACCTATCCAGGATGGATCAGCAACAAGTCAGTCTTCGTCTTCAGGTCATCAATTAGTCAGTCTTCGAATCAAGCTCACAGAGTATGAGCCCAATATTAGCACCTCGGACAGCGTCTCCTGATGTCATCAATTCTCTCCCCACAACTCTGATTTTTGCCCCTTGTCATGACCTTTTATAAGGGTCTCCCAGTCCATCCCCCTAATTGCTAATTGGACAGTCAGTCAGCAGATATGACTTCAACCTATAGTTTTTGTTTATCGAATCTACTAATTTCAGTATAAGCTTGTTCACAAGATGCGGATTGGTTCACCATGCGATGTTCTCATCATCCAGTCCTTCAGGTATCAAAATTGTTGCATGTTCCTCTTCAGTCAGTGGCTCCATTGTTCAAGTCCTGGGAAAGTACATTTAGCCTACTGTACACATAATTGTATCAAATTGTCTTCATCATCTCCTATCCGCTGGTACATTGCAGAATGTTCTAGCTAAGCGACTTTAACATCGAACGGGTCAGGGTCATTGCATGCCTCCAGTCCTTTGCAAAGCGTTTAGGAAATTCATCTCTTCGCGTGTGTGAACCTCAGCAAAACTAGGCCTTAGTTCAGCTAACTTAACACTACAAATTAATTCAAAACATAAGTTATACATCTCATTATGACATATTTTTAAAATTTTCTTATATCTTTTCATTATTTTGCACATTTTTAGTCATATTAGTACACATGGTGATCGCACCCGAGGGCACATTTTCAAATGTGCACCTTATTTTCTTTATGATTAATTTCTCTACATATTTCTCATTAGTAAACACATATACATCATTAATAATTTTCTTAATTAGCATATCTGCTTCAACAGGACCTTGAACTCTTGGGTGCTTCCGTAAAGCACACAGGGCCAGATGTAGGAAACGTTTAGCGAGTTGCAAACGGCAAAAATTGCCGTTTGCGACTCGCTAAACGCGTTTCCCAATGCAGAAATGCATATTGCGAGTCGGTACCGACTCGCAATATGCATTTCAGAATCGCAAATAGGAAGGGGTGTTCCCTTCCTATTTGAGAGTCTGAGTGGTATGCAATATCATTTGCGACCGCGTACGCGGTCGCAAATGGTATCGCAGTTACCATCCACTTCAACTGGATGGTAACCCACTCGCAACTTGGAAGGGGTCCCAATGGGACCCCTTCCACTTTGTGAATGGACCCAAAAATATTTTTTCAGGGCAGGGAGTGGTCCAAGGGACCACTCCCTGCCCTGAAAAAATACCGAAACTAAAGGTTTCGGTTTTTTTTTTTAAGTGCAGCTCGTTTTCCTTTAAGGAAAACGGGCTACACTTAAAAAAAAAAAACTGCTTTATTGACAGCAGTCATGAACATGGAGGTCTGCTGACGACAGCAGGCCTCCATGTTTGCGAGTGCCTATACTCGCTATGGGGCCGCAATTTGCGACCCACCTCATGAATATTAATGAGGTGGGTCATTGCGACCACATAGCGAGTCGCAGTCGGTGTCTGAGACACCGTACTGCATACCAATTTGCGACTTGCAAATTGCGAGTCGCAGGGACTCGCAATTTGCAAGTCGCAAATTGGCGTTTTGCTACATCTGGCCCACAGTGTATGCGATCTATACCCAAAAAACATTTGCCTGATTGGCACATTTAACTTACCTACTCATCCCTAGTACATGGTATTATTAGTACCGAAGGCCTGCAACTTAAAAGTTACTAGTGGAATGCAGCACCAATTGTGCCACCACTAAAATGACAAGGCAAAACATGTCTTCATGCCTACCCCTGCATACTATGCATGCAGATTTAAACTGCCAGGCCTACATCTTCCTTTTCAATACTGTAATAAGTTACCCTTAAGGCAGGACCTAAACTACCATTGGGCAGAATGCAGGGTATTTAAAAATTAGGACATGTGTACTTAAGTGTTACTTGTCCTGGCAATGAAAAATCTCCAAAGTTGTTTTTCACTGTGGCAAGTCTGGCTTACCGAAGAAAAGAACTAAGGGCCTGATTCCGAGTTTGGTAGTCGGAGAGCTGGCCGCCAAATTCGCAGGGATTAGACCACGTTCATCCCGGCGGCCTCACCCCCAGTCATATTACGATATACCCAGCGGACTAACCAGTGGGAACATTGTATTACTAAGTTCCTGCCAGTCAGCCAAGGACAATACCATAGCACAACAGCAGCCTCAGAATGCACACTGTGTGCAAAGCAGTGCACATTCTGAGGGTGCTGGGCAGGGGGACCCCCAGCACTCCATTTCCGTCAGTCTTTTCATGGCAGTTAAACTGCCATGAAAAGCCATGGAAGGTCTGGTGGAAAGGGGACTCATGATGAGCATGCATGTGCTGAACTCAGCACAGAGGCAGATGTAATTCACATCTAGGGCTACACCTGACAATGACCAACTAGCCAGGCTGGTACCAATCTCAGTAGGTGAAAAACCTGTTCCAGAACTGATTTGCAGGGTCTGCACAAGGGGATGAAGGTTCTGCTATATTGAGTTTAGATAGAGAACATCACTGTGGGATATTTTACATTAAAATAGCCAGTTTAAACTCATGGGAAAAAATAATTATCAGAAAAAATATTGCGATAAAAAAGTTAAAACATATCATGATATAGAATATCCTTTTAAAGAAAATATTTTTTTTGTGGAAAATGATATACATTTAAGGAATTTTGCTGTTTTTTTAACTTCATTTTCAGGAATATAGTTGTAAAAATATTATTTTCTAGTAAAAACTAATCATTTTAGGTGATAGCGTTGTTGGTACAATTGTATAAAATCCTCTTTGTAACTTTAAGCAATTTACTATCTTTTAAAAAAAAATGTCATTAGTAATTTATTGTGCCATAATGGCTGTTGGGTTTGTAGGAGGATGGGGTGGGGTGTTATTTAAATTAAAAAGAGTTCTTATTTATTAATAAATTGTTTTTGTTGATTCCTTTTTGATTGATTATTAACTTTTCATTTATAAATTGTTATTATATATTTTGAATGTAAAATTTACATTTTGATCTTTATTTTAGTTTTTATTAGTAATAGTAAGTTATATTTTAATAACCGGCTTATAGGGCTATAGGGTGGGAAGTTAAGCGACAAATAATTAAAAATTATTGTTAATTAGTTTTTACGTGTTTATTATCTGTTAAATATATTGATATTTATGTAAAGAGTTTAAACTGATTCATTTGTTACATTTTACTTGTGAGTTGATGGACTTTTAGGGTAATGGGGGGGAAGTTAAATACAATTAGATGTAGTTTAATTTAATGCTATTTTTATAATTATAATTTTATTATTAATTATGTAAAATATTTAGTTCATTAATTTTTGTATAATTAGTGCATTTTTATTTCTTTGAATATCATTTTTGGTTTTTATATGTTTATGCACGTGTTTTAATGCTATTTTTAGGGTATAGGTTAGAAAGAAAATATACATAGAATATTTTATGTAAATAAATATGTAAATGTAATTTTTAAATTTATTTATGCACATTTTTATATTTATTATTTTTTCAAAATTGAAATTGTTTTATCAGTAAAGTAAAACTTTAATGTAAAGTAAATATTTAACAATGTAATTTATTTATTTATATCTATGTATGTGTATATACATAAATATATATTTTCATATATACTATGAAATAGTTATTGGAATTTATTTACTTTACATTTAAATTTATTTTATATATTTAAATATTACTGTCCACAATATATTGACACAATATTTTTGTCATTTCCATTACAAGTATAGGAGCATTATTTTGTGGCAAATAATATTTTTGGCTTAATATTGTTGTCAACAATAATGTTTACCACGATATTGCACCATTGAACCCACACAGAAAAAGCCACAAAAGTGGGTAGGGGTAACCCATGAAACTTTACCCCATTGGCTGGGGAATGGCCAGGAATTTAACCCATACACAAGCTGACAATGGGCATACATGTCTCACCTTCAGTGCTGTCTTCAGAACACCTCTGGACCTTTGGAAGATAGAAGAAGAAATGCACCTGCTGTTAAACTTGTAGAGAGAGACCCCTAGGGCTGGGTGTACTCCCACTTCTACCCAGTACAGAAGAATTGACTCCAAAGGCTAGTTGGCTAGCTTTCAGTTCAGCTTGGGAAACACAAAAGCTGCAAGAAGCCCAAGCCCAGATGACTAGTTCCAACTGGATTTTCCTAGGATGCTTCTGGTGCCTTCTGGGAGCTTGAGTCCTAAACTCCAAGTGGTGCCTGACAAGATCCTAGACCCTTGGCTGACTGGTGTAAGAGTGTACTCTTTCCCTTCCAGAAACTGCAAGACTCAACACTTTTCAAAATATTTTGCATAAAGAACTAGAGGTGGGTGAAGTATTCCTTTTTGCTGGCAGGACTGGCAACATTTTGGCACTCAACTTTACTCTTTAATGCAGGGTTGGGGGCACATTTCCACCAATTCCCATGGCCATATTTTTCCTCCTGTGAGGTTCCAGAGTTTTTCTGCATCCCTGCAGTACTCTGCAGAGTGAAACTCTACAAGTCTCACCCACCCCTACAAAGAACTAGAGGCTACTTCCTGAAAGCCGCAGAGTTGAAGCAACTGATATTGAAATGCCAGTGAAAGGATCTCATCACCCAGAAAAGTCCAAACATAGAGGACTTCACCAGGACCTATGCGAAACAGCACCCTGACACCTTCCTAGGCCTTATTTTTGGACTTTACCCCCTTGAAGTTTTCTGACCTTCGACATTGAGAGCTTCACACTTCCCGCCAAGGCCGAGGGTCCTACCATGGTCCTACACCACAGCCGGATGCCGTCGATGAGTCCCTCTTCAAACCTAGCTTGCATTCTAACCCACTGATAACCTCTTTAATGAGGATTTTTGTGCAGGAAAAAGATTAAGGGCCTGATTCCGAGTATGGCAGCCCTGGGACTGCCGTACACATGGTGGTGGTCAGACTGCCACTTCCTTAGTGTTCCAACCACCAGATTATGAAGCTGGCAGTTCGACCACCAAAAGAGTGCCTGGATCACAGATCCCGCAGTTGCAGCAGTGCGAAAAGCTGTTGTCTATCACAGTTAGTCCGATGTTGGTACCACCGTGCTGACCACGGCTTGCCCTTCTGCCAACCTATTTATGGTGAGGACACTGCCATGAAAAGGTCAGCAGAAAGGCAGAGAAGGGACCACAGGGGGGCCCCTGCACTGCTAATGCCCATGTCGTAGGCAGGGTAGTGACCCCCTGTCAGCACAGTCGTAATTTGCACTGTCTGCCATGGCAACAGTGTACATTCTGACTCTGCTGGCAGTGCAGACAGTGCAGTGGCATTGACTTTGGCACTCCTGTAGAGCCAAAGCCAATGCCGCCTCATTGTCTGCACCATCCAGCGCCAGGGGAACATCATACTATGGTGGTCGGGAGGCAGCCAGCTTGGCGGCGTCCTCCTGACCGCTGTATAGCCGGCCCAATGGTCAGACCACCAAAGTCATAATCGGCCCCTAAAAGCCCAATTCAGAGTTTGGTGGAGAGCGTCCTCCGTCACAACGGTGACAGAGTACTCTCTCCATCAAACTGAAGGTTGACCCCCATGAATTGGAGCCAGGTGGACCTTTAGTATGTCAACGATGGAGACTACTACATCTCTGTTGCCATACAAACTATAAAGGCCCAAGAGAGTAATGGCCATCAGAGGTTTTGCCATTTGTCCGCCCACTCTATTTAGAATGGGTGCACAAATGGCAAGTTTTCACTGTCTATCACCACTTCTAAAACCAGGCTGAAAGAGACAGGGAAAACTGTAAAATTACCCCAATGCCATAGGAAAAAACTCCAACAGCGAGGGGTGTCATTGTTTTTTTTTATTTTGAAAAACAAAATCCTGCTTTGGGATTTTGTATTTGAAAATAAAAAAATGAATTTTTGAGGTATAGCTCCTTCATGTTGATGAGGTGTCTGTCATACTTTCAAAGCATTTACAGGAACAGCTGTCACTGTTATTCCTGTAAATGCTAGAGATTTCTGCTAGGCCGGAGGACTACCATCCACTTAAACTCCTATTATACTTTCCAATAGGCAGAATTGTCAATCAATGCTGCAATTCAAAAGATAGTATGAAATAATTCACAAGATTGGAGGAAAGATGCTGAAGGCCAAATATGGAGGACCAACACTAGGATTATGCTTTGATCCTCAAATGGGAGCCAAGTCTCAGAGCACATGATATCAAATGTAGATCATCTGGGACCTTTTAGTTCTGTTAGAAAAGAGTTGTGCTTACTCATTCAATTCATTCATTTACCTAATATATTTTTAATAAGCAGATCCAACGCCCTTCCTTCCTTGGGGATGTGTACAGTGAGTAGGTTGCTATCATACATATTAAACAACAGATAGGAAGGTAATCATAGTTGTTTGGGTTTACAATAGGCAGTGATGATCCTGAACTCAGGTCATGCAACAAATATGAGGAGGCAAGTTCAGATCATCAGGGTGGGGTTATTTAGTGTTGAGACGAGCCACTCACCTGAAAAGCAGGATTTCTGCAGGGGCGATGGTATGCTCCGACCTCCTTGAACACCTCTCAGCACTTCCTGGTGGACACAGAAGCCCTGGCAGGTGTCCCAAAAGGAAAGGGGAAGAGGGAGAGAAAGAGACAAAACACTGCCACGTCTTGCCGGTCGAACCAGTCACCCTGTATTTTCGGGGCGGGGGCATGTTGTTGTTGAAAGAATGATAGTAGATTTAGCGCACTCTACTTCCTTGAAACTGAATCTCTCTTTCTGATATGGGCACGAGAGCGGTAAAAGTACACCATGATGCTCCAGCACTTTTCTTGGATAATAATAACTGTTGGCACAATTACTAACACTGCATTACCAAAAACCCAAACTGAGTACCATAACAATAAGTACTGCAACACTAGGACTGGCTTCACTGAGATTCACTGTTGCACACTACAATTAGAACTGTGGTTGCACTTATCATGCAAAAGGAAAACAAACAATAGAATAAATTATATCACATATAACTTTCCTGCATGTATAGGGTTAAACTAAAAGGAACAAAAACAATCCAAAAAATACAAATGTCCACTCTGGGTTCAAACAGTTAGGGTGGCACAGTTTGGTTTGGTTTCAATGTGTGTCTGAAAAACCCTTCAAAAAGCAAATACCCCAAACCTGAAACACAGGCATGAATGACACAATTAAAATCCAAGAGTTATTCTATTAGAGAAAGAAAAGTCACGTAAATGCTCTTTTAAAATAGCACTATCACTTTTTGTAGTACT
The DNA here is from genome assembly GCF_031143425.1 of Pleurodeles waltl. NCBI lineage: Eukaryota > Metazoa > Chordata > Amphibia > Caudata > Salamandridae > Pleurodeles > Pleurodeles waltl. The sequence continues at coordinate 554,788,918 of NC_090445.1, forward strand.
TGAGCTCAAACAGATTTCCTGAAGCACATATAGGCAAGTAACTACAATAGTAATGTAGAATGTTCAGAAATGCATTTGTCTCTTCAAGATAAGCACTCTGCCAAAATACAAGTTCTGAAATACACCAGCTGTTCTAGGAAAGCGCAGCGCTCAAAGAACAAACTCCCTGAAGAATACTAGTCACTTAGCTGCAGTTTTTTCCGGTGTGCTGGAGGAATGCCTGGTGTCAGCTGGTACAGGAATGAAGAAAAGAATTACCACAAAAGTCCTGAATATGTGGATGACAACAGGGTCTGGACTGGCAAGTCAGATGCTGAGATCAGGATGCAAAACAAAGCCAAGCAGGGAGGCACGCTTCACTCTCTATTTATAGCCAATCAGGAAGGCAGTTGAGTTTCCACGTGTGGATGAAAATAACTTCACCACACCCAATTAGAAGCACATGTCTACACCTATTCACATTAGCAAACAAGCATTGGTAAAACATGCATTGATAAAACCAATTGGTAAACACAGCACATTATGTTTACTTAGAAACATGAAGATTTAACCAAGAACAGAGATACGATTTAACCCTAATCCCTCGGAATGCTGACAGATAATGCAGGAGGCACCTTGGAGATTCCTAACATCTAGTAGGTAGCTATTACTATAGATACAAACTATTACTATGGGTATGAAAGCAAGCAAAGGTGTATGGTTGGAGAGGTGCCAAGAGAATGTTTCTTTGCATAACTGGGTTTAGATGTGAAAGGAAATATGGGCACCTGTGGTTGAGCATAAACCAGTTTATAAACATGGCATAAATCAAGGAAGTGGCACTGAAGCTCATCAGGAACTGGTTATGCTATCAAACAAACATATAAAATAAAGTTTGCAGGAATTAGCCCATTGAAATCAATGTTCAAGGGTAACATAGAAAATAGTAGATCTATTACTTGGTTCCTGGTTTGAGAGGAATAACAGCCCTGTCTCTTTGGTACAGTTACTGAGTGCTAGATCACAGAGCTCAAAAGCTACATTTGTGAAATTTGCAGAAATATAAATGCAGAAATCCCTGCAGATAGAATGGAGAATTTAAAAGCCATATATGATGTCCTAAAGCTCCTAGACGAAATGAAAGTACTAAACATGCTGTGTCTACATTTATTTTTAAATGCTGCAATACAGTACATTACACTACATTCCTGCATGTCAAACCGTGCCTTTCTGAGTCCGCCGTATCAGCTGTAGAATTAGCTCCTGTTGGAAATTGGGTCTCTGGGTGAGGGAGGGATGATTCTTGCAGTGACATTTCTGATGCTGCTGCGACAATTTGCATCACACTGCATCATATCTTCCCACAGGGCAACAGCTGAGCTGTCACAGCACCTTCAGGCCCCCTTCCAAGGGTCCAGGACTGGGGTGGCACCACTTGCTGGTAGGACTCAAAGCAGACTGAGTCCAGGTGCTGGGTTCAGGGTGGTTGAAGCCATTTCTGTCCCTTAGGCTCTGATCAGTAGGCCAGTCAAGTAGCCCTTTAAGTCACTCTGGTGGTCCAGGGTTCAAGATGCACGGTCCAGTCTTTCTAACTCAGACAGCAAGGCAGCAGGGCAGCAGAGTAGCAGTCCTTTGTGCATGCAGAGCAGAACTGCAGTCCCTCTGTGTCTTGCACAGGTCCAGGTGTACTAAAGAATTGGGCCTGGGGGTCTACTGTTAATAACTAGTGCCCACTTTAAAGAAGGAGACCTTTTTGGAGGCTTCCACCCCCAGAGGTGCATGGAAGTTTCTGCCTACCTGTCCTGGTCCCAGCATATCCAGGGTCACAAAAGATGAGTGTTAAAACCCTTTGTGGGTGCGCTGGGCAGAGTCTTTTTGCTGTGCAGGTATGGTAAGTGCCAACTCCTCCCCCATTAAGTCAGAGATGGTCCATCCTGCCAATACCTATCTCCCCTCACTAAAGACCAACTGCCAGCTACACCTAGTCATGTTACCAGGGGTACATGCTGCATGCACTAAATGGTTGGGCCAAGAAAATGCTAACTTTCTAAAAGAAGCATTTTTAAAAATGTAACTTAAAAAAGACTTTACAATTAAAGAAAGTTTTAAATACAATTCTTTGGATACCAAACTCGACATTCTGGACTGCTTCAAATCACAAGTTATCATGTATTAAATGTAATAAGTTATCACAACAGAGTTAGGCTTTGCAATAATGAAAAACAACATTTTCACAACCAGGCCTTGTAAAAGTTAAAAGTACATGTCCAACTTTTTAACTACTCTGCACCCTGCCTTATAAGCTATTTAGGGCCTACTCTAGGGGTGTATTATATGTATTAAAAAGGAAGGCTTAGCCTGGCAAAAGTTAAAAGTACATGTCTAACTTATTAGTTTCACTGCACCCTGCCTTATAGGTTATTTAGGACTTTGAACAGCGGGTTGAATTATATGTATTAAAATGAAAGGGTTAGACCTGGCAAGAGGTTTATTTTGTCAGGTTGAAATGGATGCTCAACTTCCACAGACAGGCTGCAAAGGCAGGCCTGGAACATATTTAAAAGGATTCTTAAGTGGGGGGTCACAGTAAGTGCTGCAGGCCCATTAGTAGCATTTAATTTCTAGGCAATGGGCACATGTAGTACCATTTTTCTAGGGACTCATCTATGGTGGGGGTTGTCTCCTTCATCTTAAGGGATACATCTGCATATACAACATTTCCAGCCTTCCCAAAGACCTGTGCAGCTCATTTATCCAACGTACATTTTAATAATCTGTGCTTTACAAATTGCAACTTTACGTTTTATTTCCTGTTACAACTATGGGCCTTCACATCCCAACATATGTGCACGTGTATGCACCAGTACTTATATAGCACAAAGCTCTCTACTAAGCACCAATAAAGCATTAACCGAGCTAGATAGCAGTAGAGTGTTGTATATATGATTTTGGGTTATGATAGAAATGGGTCACGGTTGTGTTTGTAAGTGGGCCAGGAGTAAAGGCTGAAATTGTTGCCAAGGGAACAAGATGCTCTTCACCGGTTGCCTTTCCGGCACTTTGTGAACAATATGATTTAAGTTCCTTTCTGAACTCAATAAATGAAAGAACATTGGTGATGTTTGGTTTGGTTTAGATACCTTCAATGGATTTATAAGTTCTTGTTTTTCGTACACTGATTTTTTCTTGCATAAGCTCAACTACTGGTGGTGCTGGTGGTGATTCTGAGTTACCAAGATCATTGAAATTCATATTTTCTTGGTTTACCTGTGAGGTTGTTAAAGCACACGGGCTTCAATGGCAGTGGGCAAGACTTACACTACAATGTCCTTGTTTATCATCTGCATCAATTGTATGGATTATACTGCCAATTTCCAAATGTGTGATTTGTTTAAGTGACTCTGCTTGGTTCATCTTGCCTTCAATGCTCATAGCCCCTGTTATCTTCAAAGGAAGTGTCATAATTGCCCTCCAAATTGAAAGCTGAGGTCCTTCTGTGTTCAACCTGTTGTGATTCAGTTCCGGGGTGTTACCAACACCTCCAAAGCCCTGGGGTGTGGAAGACCTCCTGCTCCCTTCATCGACTAAATATAAAACGCAGCCCCTTCAGCTTGCCTACTCGATGAAATGGGTATTGCAAGAAGCCCCCTCACAATCCAATCACCACTGGTCCTGTTATTCTACAATGGGTAGTCATGCCTTTCGAGTAATAGTTGCTGAGCTTCGACACTCTCTGCCGCACTCTCTGTGACTGCCTCACTACCAACTATCTTTTCAAAAAGATTTGGAGACTTGGCTTTTCACCTAATAACTTGACCTTCTGTAAAAGCATTCTACCCCTGCGCCAAGATACCTCTTCAGGTAGCAGTCACATTCTATAAGATAAAAATTACATAACATTATATTTTGACTACCATAAGTAACCATAATCAAGTTGTGAAATTCTGGGATGAAACATGTTGAAGCATGTGGGAGTAAGTGCAGAAAGACCAGTTCAGCATTGTATGTTATGTTCTCCAAAAACATTTAATTCTTGGCATTTTCCTGCCATTGAATTACAGGAGCCTCTGCTAACAGTATTTAAGGGGTGGGAATTTTAAGGGACCTTTCCTAATGAGGGACTTTGTGGTGACTGAATAAGCAGTTGACAAATCTCAATCCTGCTAATACAGAAATTTCCTTAAATCAGGATAACTGAACTCATTACTGCATCAGGCTTGCCCCTCCTCCTTTACAATTGGAACATGTTCTGTACTTGCATTGGCAGTAGTGTTTATAAATATTTTTACACTGACAGACTCTGAACTTTCTATCAAATGCAAATTGAAGTGTTCTTTAAAAGCCATTACAACCTCTTTAAATAGCTGTAGGAAATTATGCCTGTTTTATCTGTTTTATAGATACATAGGTGCTGATTATGAGTTTGGTGGACGGTTTACACCATCTGCCGAACATCCAACGGGGAGGTTGCCACCATACTGGCTACCTCCCAGCCGGCCCCATTGAGTTTCCTGCTAGGTCAGCATGCGTAAACCTAAGGTTTCGCTGGCCTAGCAGGAAACAGCCTACAGCATTGTCTCTGGCTTGTATTTGAGCCGGCGGCAATGCTGCAGAGCACAGGGTGCACCAGCACCCCTGAAATGCTCACTGTCTGCAAAGTAGACAGTGAACAATGCAATGGTATTTGCCAGGGGGGCCCCTACTCTCCGCCAGCATTTTCATTGTGATGGTATTGCCATAAAACCACTGGCAGAGAAGGGGGTCGGAATCCCCAGGGCAGCACTGCTTGCAGTGCAGCCCTGGCAGATTAGGACCACTGCCACCTCCAGTCCACCAGGATCTCTGATCCTGGTGGATCTGGCAGTTCCCTGCCATCCCAGCCACCAGGGTTGTAATGTGGTGGCCGGACTGCTGCAATGGTGGTGGTCTGACTACCATCTGCCAGTCTGGCGGTCTAGTGACCACCAGACTCATAATGAGGCCCATAGTGTTGTGAATGTTTTTTCTGAATTCAGAAGGTACTTTGGTAAATGTGATTATCTGGTTTATTTTTGAATTGCCTATATCACCTAGAGACCATCAGAATGCCCAAGTCAAGGTCCTATTTAGTTTTAAAATATTAGAAGTGTCAACTAAAGTAAAACCCTTCAAATTGTTCCCAGTACTTCTAGTAAACCAGGGGCCATTTAAGTACCTCTGCATGAAGCACTGAGTTTTCCATAACTGTGAACCAACATAATGTTTGAGAACTGTGCAATCATTTACTCTCTTGCAGTTTCTCTTCAAAATGTTTCTTTAAAATCATTGTTCATTAAAACGAGCTGGAGAAAGATACTTTAGAGAACAGGACACTATACTTTCAGGTCTCAAGGTAAGCAAGAAAGTTTGACATTTTCAAACAGCAGAAGACTTTGCTGTTTTATGAAGGATTATTGATTCGATAATATAATATAACATATCACCTAACAATACACATTTTCTACAGTGCCAAGAGACAAGGTCTTCCTCAGAGACAATATATATGGTGAATGAGCCACACTGGCCAAACAGCATTGCGTTTAAATGATAAAGAAGATTAAGAACTCCACCAAAAGTTAAATAGGACAAAATGTGATAAAAAAAATTACCCAAAAATAAAGAAAACGTTATAAAGAAAATAGAAAATATTCCATAGGAAAGCAATAAAAAGGCCTATAGGATATGCAGAGTTTTTTTTAAATGTGGTTGACAAGGAACAAGAGACTGTGAAAGCAATCAGATACAAGTTAGTGTTTGTTTAAAAAAATACACTTTTAGATTTAGACGCTGTTTTTTGGCCAGAAACTCTTCAGTGGGGCAAACTAATAGAATTTGTTCAGGTTCAAACGCTGATTTAAAACATGTTATTCGAATTTTCCCCTATTCTCTGGTTTTGGAAATTGGTTTAGCACCAAATCAACAAGTTTTTTTAACTTTCTATCCCTTTTTCTGTAACTAATATTTTTCTGGGTAGTTTGGCCCCTCAATGGTCCCACTTCAATCCAGGCTATAAACTCATAGGTTTATTACTAGCTGTTCCTTTTCACTTAATGCAATGAAAGAGGGGGGGCGGGAAGAACTTATACTGTACAGTGTACACTCTCCCAAAGTAATAGTAATCAACAAACCGAAGTATTCTGTTCTGAGATGAAGAAATCCACTGTACCAGGTCTAGTAGGGGTCCAAGGTCACCACAAGCATTGCTTATTAGGAGTAATAGCCCTCATTCATCATTAGGTGACATGCTTCATCATCAGGCTACGCTCCACGTCAGGTCAGCACTGCAAGGCCTGATGAGCCCTACAAGAGGGCTCTTTCTCAGAGATATTTTATCAATGGTTGCCGATGATAGACTGATGTGTGAGGAACTGGAAAAGGGTGTAATAAAATTGACTATAAGCGTAAAAAGGTAATTTTTACTGTAGCCAGACACCTATGTCAATATGGGAAAAACTAGGGCATGGAAATAACAGACTATAATGATCTGATTTCCTCAAGTGCAGTAGTGTGTATAAAACATCTGAACTGCAGCTAAATGGTATAGAAGAATTGTGTGTGTGGGAATTACCTACACTATAGGACTGCTAGTCAACATGTTTCTCACCTATCTAGTTACTAAGGGTCAATTGACAATGCATCAGGACCTATAAATAATAACCTAGTTGTCACTAAGAGAGTAAGAGAACTCCTAGGCAGCTTAATGGATGAAACTTATCACATCCTAGTAGGATGCAATTCGTCCTAATGTGGAGACCCTCCTAGATTCAGGCCTGGGCCCCTTGGGCAGCACTCGGTTCGACCTACCCAATTTCCATGACCTTCTGGGGTTCATGGAAACAAGGTAGGTTGAACTGACTGCTGCTACCTAGAACAATACTACAGAGTTTGAGGAGCAGTATGCATACATGAAATCCCCACAGTGACCATGCCTGAATCTAGGGGGTCCCCAAATTAAGGACAAGTATAGACAAATGACACAGGCCCTCATTACGATCGGACCGCCGGGCGGCCACCAATGTGGTCGCACTCCCGCCGCGGACATCAGGAGATCCCCGCTGGGCCGGCGGGTGGAAACCTAGTTTCTGCCCGCGGGTCCAGCGGGGATCTCGGCCGTAACACAGGAGGCGGCTCCAAATGGAGCCGGCGGTGTTGCGGCCGTGCGACTGGTGCAGTTGCACCCGTCACGCTTTTCACGGTCAAAAAGCTGCACGGGCCCGTGGCAGGGGGCCACTGCACTGCCCATGCCAGTGGCCATGGGCAGTGCAGGGGCTCCCAGGGTCCTGCGACTCCCCGTACTGCCAGCCTTTTCCGATCAGTTCAAACCGCCGGGAAAAGGCTGGTGGTATGGGGACTCGTAATCCCCTGGGGAGCGCTGCTTGATTGAAACCGCCGGGACCAATGTGGCGGGAAACCGCCGGTCTCGGAGGTGCGACCGCGGTGCTTTCGCCGCGGTCGTAATACTAGGGATTTCGCCGCCAGCCTGCTGGTGGTGAAATCCACCACAACAACCCTGGCGGTCCAAGACCGCCAGGGTTGTAATGAGGGCCACAGTCTTAGGAAAAAATGAAGTTATTTTGAGAGGATTGTTGCTGACCGCAGAAAGCCAATTGAGGGTATATGGAAAGACTGGGTTGATGATTTCTGAGAAATGGCATACAGTTTGGTCATGGAATGGAAAGTCTTTAATCTCTGTTTTACAACATTGTGCCAACATTTATTGGATTCATTTAATAGGGAGCTTGGGGTGAAGGCTGACCTATGGGTCAGAAACAGGTATGACCAAAAAGATAGATATAGGGAATAATAATGTGATTTTAAATGATCTCTAACATTCTATAGTCCAGACCACTTCAGGGAAACCAAGCAATTTACTGGCTTATAGCTTAGTGGGGTCGTGCTTTTTAGATCCTAATCTGTAGAGTTCATGTCAGAGGTTGCATTATGTCCAAAGGCTTCTATCTTTTTATATGGTGGTGTGTGTTGTGAGGCCTTTTTTGGGCCCACATTGGTTCTCAATTTTTAGTTCAGTTTTATTTTTTACAAGTTTTAGCTGGTACAGCTTAAGCAACGACATTTTACACATTTTAGGCTTGCATCATATTATCCAGACAATACAGTGTACATGCTGCTTGTTTTAGTTAGCCTTTCTGGACATGTAATCTAAACAGTTTGCTAAAGGCTAGGAATACAGTACAAGCTATACTAGCGCTTGTGTTGTCAGTTGGAAGACAGCTTCCAACATTTAGATAAATGTGCCTCTCACACAGTGTGTCTTTGATTATATAAACAATGCATTAACCCAGTGGGTCAGAGAAGCACTCCAGCCATACTGTCCTCGAAGAAATGATATGCAGCCCTTTTGAAGCTGATTTTTAAAAATAAGAATATTTATTTGTATGCAGTATAACCTGAGTTATTTTTTTTTTCCTACTCTCTCCCCTTCATCATGACTAATAGAGATACATTGCATTTATCGTAATATGTTTAGAATAGGTAATACAGAGAAGAAAGTGTTACAGAGTTAGGTAGATTAAATTGAATCAGATATTAAAGTCACATCTCCAAAGATAAGGCGCCACTTCAAGAAAAAGCAAGAAAAAAAAGCCTCAAATGACTATAGAAATGTTGTTAGCGAAAATTGGTTGGGGCTAGAATACTAGCATTCGTTGTATCATTTGATTGCATACGTCTGGTGTTAACATGGATCCTTCTACTCTCTATCCTGTTAATACCATAGGCATTATTTCCTAATTGTTTACAATTAACAGTGTATAAAATTGTGATACAACATGATTATCATATATGTAATTTGTAAAACGTAACAGGATCTTATGCTGGTTGAAGGGGTTGCATTGCTTTATGACGTGTAGAAAAAAGTCAATCATACATGAAAATAGAGAAACATCTGAATTTTCGTTAATGCCATACCTTGCAGTTCTTCTATAAATCTACAGTCAACATCAGCAAAAATAACATTTTAAATGTATGTAAAAGTAAATATGTTTGCACATTTCCTGTTGGAACAGTAAAGGACACTGGAACGTTTAGCTTGTTTTCAAACAAGAGTCTGTTTAAGCCACATTTTAATTTCCCTGTAGGCACGTCTGTGCCATTTTGGGAGGTGCCTGGCTCGTGCTAGAGTGGGTGCCATATTGTAAAGAGTTTGTGCCATTTGTTTTGCTTTTATCAGTTATCACATTTATTTTAAATTGCTTTTGTTAACTGGTATCTTTCCTCCCAGTGGGAAGCCTTCAAAAGGTGTGAGTGGCTGCTGAAACCCGGTTAGTGCTTTATTTTTCCAACCTGTTTCTATCCATCACACCCTGAGAAAGCATTCGGACTTCAGCCACGCCCCCGGACGTGTCCCCCCCACATGGGAGACTATTTAGAGCCTCTGGCAGCGCATCCGTGCAGCAGACACATGCAGTGGGTGTACTGCTGGCACGTTGCTGGTGCACCAAAGGCAAGGCCGTCTGCACCCATCTGTGCCCAGACCATGCTTAGCACCATACCCCCTGTTGGTTTCAAGCCCCATCACTCCCAGAGGACATGTTATACTTCTGGGGCACTACTAACTTTGTACATCACAAGTAAGGGTACTAGCTGCACCAGAATTGAACCAGGTCTCATGGCTAAAACCCTTAACTCAACTTGCCAGGTTTGCAATTATTTGCTGGAGAACTATCAAACCCGTGGTTATGGTAGCCCAACTAACGATGCAGAGTCGTACCCACATTGCAAAAAACACTCTAGGGAAGGAAAAGTTGTTTGTGCTCTCATTAAAGCGAGGTCACTTGTGAAACACAAAGTAGAGATTGCAGTCTTACTAGATCATCACAATCTGGATATTGTATTGTATGTATAACCGAAATGTGGTCAGATTTCACCTCGGGCCCTGATTTGGTCTCCGCAGTACCCCTGATTACTCTATTTACAGATTAGACAGTACTCTGTTGGATTAGCTCTCATATATCGAGACCACACGTTGGCAATTTTTCAATCAGTATCCTCCTTGGATTACGAAGCATTATCCTTTAATATTGAATTGTATAAAAAACCCAGTCATGTAAGGGTCAGTTAATTTACCCTATACCAGGACCTATAAATATCTTTATACAGGATGCTACCACCCTTCTGGAACCTTGCTTACATTCACCAGATTAAATAATCCTAGCGGATTTTAATTTTCACTTGGGGGCACCCATGGATAAAGATACAGAGACTATAATTGGTATCATGTCCTGCCCCAGCCTCATCTAAGTGGTGGATGGCTACACCCCTCTTGTAGGTCACGTGCTAGGTGGCATTTTTACAACCAACTCCTTTTTAACCAAAACAGACATTCTACCGCTGACTTGGTCTGATCATAAAGTAGTATTATTTGATGTAAAGGTTGCTCACTAAAGATGTTTGGCCATGGCGCCACCTCCCTCTCAAACACATTCGGCTTAGCATGAAAGTAATTCTGATCAGTTTAACCAGCTTCTATCTGAGTCACATTCCAATTGGACTTATATCAATTAACTTCAAACTATTCAAATTGGCTGAGCTCCATGTCTTTCGCTCTGGCTCCAGGTAAGCTAGCTAAACATTTAAGAAGTAAACCTTCAGCTCCTTGGTTTTCGGGACAAACTAAGGTGCCAGAAATAACATTGCTGAGACAAGATTGGAAGTGGAGAAAACACTATAACAATTTAGAGGAAGACAAATATAAACAGTTCATTGCAGAATATAAAATCCAGATGGAGGAAGAAAAATCCCGATAATATACCCAGAAAATGTAATCAGCAAAAACGGCAGTGAAAAAACTGTTTCAGGCAAGAAATAAGCTCTCCAATAGATCTTATAATAATGTGATAGGGACTACACGCTAGCCATTTTTTTCCAAAATAAAGTTGGACAGATTTACAACAGGTTCTCCTCTAACAAGAAACCTGATTTAAAGGAAAGTAGATCAGTTTGCCCTTATACAGAAAACAACACACTGCCTGAATTTACCCCTCTCACGAAGGAACAGGTAAAACAGCTAATTAGTTCTACAAAATCTGGTTCCCCGTTTTATCCCTGTCCTTCATCTGTCACTCAACTGGCTCCTGATCTCATTGCAAATCATCTCACCGAAACTTTTAATGAAATGTTTAAATCTGTCTATTTTCCTAAACAGAAAAGAGGATCAATACTTCCATTGTTAAAACAAATCTAACCTTAATCCTAGGTATCCAAATAGCTATTGTCCCATCTCTATACTTTTTTTTCCCACCAAAATCGCGGAAAAAGCTATGAATCAGCAATTAGCTAGTTTTATCCTGGAGTACCAGCTCCTAGATCCCACTCAGTTCAGATTTAGCAGTGGCCATAGCACTGGAATGGCCTTGAAAGTGGCAACTGAGGAGATTAGGGCAACTATTGACAAGGCGAGGAGAGCAGAACTCATTTTACAGGGCCAATCAGCGGCATTCAATACGGTCCACCACAGACTGCTGATTGACCGCCTCCACAGTATTGGGATTAAAGGGTCTACACTGGCCCTTTTAAGTTCCTTTCTCAGTGGGAGAGACCAAACAATGTAATCAAAGGTCTGAACCTTTCTCCCTGCCCGGCAGAGTCCCCCAGGGGTCTTCTTTGAGCCCAAGCTGTTTAATGTTTATGTAATGTCACGGGTCTGCCTGAACAAATCTTTTGGTTTTTCCCTTACATCCTATGTGGATGATACTCAGATTGTAGTCTCCTTCTCCAGCAATGATGATAATATGAGTAACAGATTCCGTAATTGTATGCTGGCAGTTAGTGATTGGATGTGTTAACGCATCCCTTTATGATAATTTATTACACATTAGGACTCGTTTTAGGCCAATGAATCTTTTGACCCAGTTGAGAGACACCTTAGGACGAGATAGTTAATCAATATTTCAATCAATATGTCAATAATGTCATCAATATTTATTACCACAATGCATTTCACTTTAGTCAAAGACATTAATCGATTCAAGATCCCACCATGACCTTGCAGTCATGAATAACCACACCAGTTTAGTAGAATTTTATGAGTTGTATTCCCTATTAATTACAATTCTAAAAGCAGATGTGTTAATCTCAAAACCAAGAAACACAATAGCATAGTCACAATATGGCAATATGGCAACTCTGATAAGATTTCATTAAGGCAAGAATCACAAACATCAAAACATAACACGGCGTGAACATAGATCAACTTTAGCAGAGTGTCATCAGTGCGTCAGATCAAGAAAGCATAGATTCAGTCGTTTGTCTATTTGCGTCAGTTTTAGTAAACCCATGTCCTAAACACTGATTAGCATTAGCATGTTGGGCTTCATGCAAAACAATTTAGAACACCAATTTGGAAAACATCTAGCTACGGTCTCTGTCAAAAGTAAGCAGTTGGTACCTAGAAAGGAAAAGCAAACAGACAAATCACAATTTAATTGTCATAGTTACCCTCCAAGGTTTAGGTCAGCACTCAGGTTCAGTCTTTGTCTTCAGGACATCAGTTGATTCGCCATCAATTAAGACTCAGTTCCGGGGCAAAAGGGGCACTTCCCTCCTAAGGAGGCAAAGTGTAAAATGGGCAAATCTAAGGAAGAGGATGGTTCTAAGAAAAATCAGCAAAGTCACCAAACAGAGTGACAAAGTTTCCGGATAAAATCAATAGCATTCCCTAACCCACCTAAATGGCTCCCCGTGTCATGGGTTTTTACCCCTTTTTCGTAGTACATTTCCCTAAAATGTCATTGGTTTACAGTTATACCCCACTATCTTTACCCTATTAGAAAACAGATTATGTCATCAATCTTTCACCCCATATTATTTTACAGACATTTTATTGGTCCATGTGATTGACGTCTTCGGAGGTAGCACGTCCGGTATGATTTCATCCTTCTGTAATTCTTTGCACATCTTTTGGTCAGTAGCTCCATTGTCTTCACCGGTTTAAACGACCTTGTACATTACACTAATCTACACTGTTGCATTTCAGCTAGCACTCTCCTACAAACAATATGAATTTCATGAGAACGGATCCACTTTGGTTACATTCAGCTTCTGGTTTGAAGAAAACAAGAGGTCATGTCCTTTTGCGAGTCAGCAAACTGCACATTAAAAAACACATTTAATATGAGAGCCAGGCAGCTAAGCTTCGGCACATGCTAACTTAAGGCCTACAGAATTCATTTAGCATTACTTTAATAACATAATCATTAGTAATTAGTACAAAACCACACTTTATATTTGATCAACATTAGTCTTTTCTATTAGTTCCCGAATACATTGGCGGCCACTCCCCGTGGTCACTTTTCAAGTGCACGTTTAAGCAAAATACATTAATACAATTTCTAAGCGGCATTATCACACATTAGTTCATAAACAGTTCATGTTAATATAGATTATATAAACTACGCTCTCTCAGATGAATAATAACTGCCTGAAGCTAAACTCTGGGAAGATGGAGGTCCTTCTGTTCGGTATAGGGGGCCTCTTTGTGGTCCCCATCTTGGTGTCCTCAAGGGCTAGTAACTCTCTCTTTACTTGCTAAGAAAATTTAAAAAAGTAGATAGCAAGCTTGCATATAGCGATCAAGTCAATGTCACCATTTCCTCCTGCTTCCATACACTAAAGATACTGAAGAAAATCCTCCCTTATACTCGTTTATATTCCTTCTGTTTTGAAAAAATATATTGCAACAGCCTTAGTTTTGTCTAAATTAAACTACTGTAATCGTCTGTACTTGAACGTGCAACAGCAATTTGTGAACAAGCTCCAAACTCTTCAAAAGGCATGTAGGTAGGGAACCCTAAATTTCAATCTGCAACACATGCCCTGCAAAAGCTTCCCTGTCTACCTATCAAACAGGGAATCAGTTGTAAAGCCTTGTCCATCACCTACAAAGCACTGCATGATATAGGCCCATAATATCCTAAGACAACTTTGTGTGGCACTATCCAAATAGGCATCTATGTTCCATTGTTGTGAAAAATTTTGTTGTCCCTTAATTCAAACAATGTTTGGGCGGGGGAAGCTTGGTGGTGTGCACTTCTAAATTATGGAACACTCCCCCTCTGCACATTAAATGCATGACTGATCTTCTATCTTTCAGGAAGGCTTTAAAAACCTTGCTCTTCAATAATAAGTAGGACTTTTCAGACCTTTGTGACAGTGGAAGCACCAAGATACCTCCAGGTATTTGTGCACTTTAAAAGCACCTATAACATAACATAAGTACTTGGTGCTAAATTTGTTATCTTATTTGTTTTTATGTCTGTCAGGCTTTATAGTTTTATAATTAGTTTATCCTTACTTTTTGGGAAAAAATAGGTGGTTTAAGCCTCAAAAGCTACCTATCTGGTAAATATGTGTGGATCTAATTTTGTACAGAGGTCTGTGTTGGTGCAACTGTTGGGAAGTATTACGACCGGGGCTCGTGCAATTGTATTGTCCAGGGAGTATTAAGTATGGTTGTTCCATTACCTCTTTGCATATTTCATGTACTATATTTTTTCTCGACCATCAGTTGTTTTTGTTAAACCAGATACATGTGTTGATGTGCTCTTTATATTTCTACAAGAAAGAGTTGGGCACTGGAGCTGGTGCACATTGAAAACGTCCCAAAAGTCTAGGTGGTATAGCCATTTTGATTCTTCAAATCACCATAATAGATAAGTACTGACTTAAATCCAGGAAGCTAAAATATTCCTTTAGAACTGATTGCCAATAAAACTTTTGGAGCAAAAAAAACCTGATTGGTAGTTAATCTGCAAGACTTTGTGGCAGATTTACTAACATTTTGCCTACGTTTGTGTCATAAAAGTGATGCAAACCGGCTCCAATTTTTTATCTGGAATTTACTTTTCAGTGCAAAACTTTGTTGCACAGTAAAGTTGCCTCAAAGTACTGCAAACCAATGCTTTATGCTGATTTACATTAGTTTGCTTCAAAGGGGCATTCGATTGGTGGTACCTGGGGATTCCTCAGCAGCCACACATAGATTGTGATGCAAAACCCTGTATACAAATAATAGTATATGAGGCTTTGCATAAAAAAATAACACATCTTAAAAGTAAATGTGAAATGGAGAAATGTTTTTATTTCTCGTAAGCTTTCCGACTTAGCAAGTGTGCTGTACTGTACAGCATAAATCCAAAGTAGGAAAAGTTTTAATGTTTGTCTAGGTATAGTGTTTTGTATTACAAAACCTATGCTAAACATGATGCAGACACCTTTGCACTGTGGCGCAAAGACCTGTGCCTGGTGCTAGTCAGCCTGGTGGTGCACTAGTGCAAGGGAGTGAGCTGGTTAGTGCAATATTTTATTAGTTGTGACACTGATCTGCTTTCTCACTCAATGTAGTGCAGCCCAGCAACGATGGTTGCTGCACTGCATTACATGAAAATTTTGTAAATCATGGATTTAGTGTTTTGTATTTTGGCTGTCTGAAAGTAAGATGTAAGAGCGGAAACTGAAGCTAAATGAAGAAACCATCCACTACTATACAATTGGCAGAAAAAGCCAGGGTGGTACGGGCAGTTATTATCCAGACTACCTAGTCAATCCTTTTTGGTGATGCAATTTGGGTAAGTTATTAAATGGGACAGTAAAAAAATAGCTTGAAAATTAACATGGGTTTGGTTGGGTTAGAAAGTATTTGTGCCTGGTATGTTATCATTTAGGTTAGAGCTCTGTGAAAATAATGCACCTTTTTAGGATAAGTAGTAATGATTTTTACTTTAAAGTATAGGTCCTTCTTAAGTTGTTTTAATAAGGCCTGAAAAGCAGGCAAAGGCAGAAATGAGTTGTCATCAAGTGGCAGTACTTAATTTGTAAAAGAATGAGTGCCTGCGCCCAAAGCTCTGCTCAAATGCCCGTGGCTGTGTGATTAAATGTTGACATGCTGAATATCAAGGATACATAGTCCCAAATTCACCTCCTGCCTCTATGAGGCATTCCCTGCCCTCTATCTTACTCTTATAGATTCCTGCTTTCTCCCTTTGTGTTTTTTTTCTGTCTTTCTTTCCCTCCACCTTTCTGCTTTCTGTGTTTCCCCTCTCTTGCTCTCAGTATATTTTTGACGTGGAAAAATAAGTCCCCAAAAATTTGTGGCACTGGTCCCTACCTACAACCACTGGTTCAAATTAAGCACTGTCTGTATGGGACTACAGACCTATAAAATGAAATGCAATGACGTATACTGAAATCAGTGAAGGGAGAGATAGGGGATAATGTCTTACCCTTTTAACCCCGGCTTTTGGGAAGCTGTTGATCCATAGTTTCAGGATCCGCGTTCCCCTGTTCTCTTTGCCTATTGGCGTGAGCCCTGGTTAAAGCAACAATATGCCCAGGAATGCCAGGCATGGCCGCATGGGCCTCCAACTCTACTTCAGCCCAAGCTGAAGTCTCCAAGTCGTTCCCTAGTAGACACCCCAGCTGAGATCAACAACTGCCATGAGGAGGCTCACAGTATGTGGGTGTCAAGTCAGTCACTTGGTACTGATGACCAAATAGGTATTTCACAGGGGACACCAGTTTCTCAGTCACCATGGTGACACTGGTACCTATGTCCCTGTAGGCCTCAACCTGAATACCATTTATTAGAGGTTGTTGCTTGTACTTATCCATATTAAGGGGACAAGCAACACGGGTTGCAAGGTCAATGCCACCATCAGAGACTAAAGCAGCCTCAGTGGTTTCCCTAACTAAACCAGCCCCCACTACACTTCTGAGAGTTAGCCCTGCTACACCCTTAGAATGAATATTAGTAGCATTAGTCTTCTCACCTCTACTGCTATTGCTAGGGGCACTAGTTGTAGGAGTGGGAGTAGTAGTAGTGGGAGGTTTGGTGCTTTTCTCCTGCCCTATGGCCTTTATTACTACAAATATAGCACCAAGGTGTTTTTGTTCTGATTGTTGGAAGAGGATTTCAACCCACCCCCAGAAGAGTTTTGTGGGCCTGATGAAGACTCTTTCTTATCTTTGTCTCCACCTTTGTCGTGTGACTTACCATCTTCCTTCTTCTTGTCTTTGTCACCCCCTGTATGAGCTTTTCTACTCACCCTTGTTCTGACCCATTTTTCTGCATTCCTTCCCAATTCTTGGGAGAGGTCAGATCTGAGTCTACCAAGTATTGGTGAAACGAAATCATACACACAATTATTCAAAATATGCTCTCTCAATAGCAAATTGTACAAGCCACTATAGACAGACACTTTGCTGCCATGTAAGCAGCCTTCTAAAGCTTTCACAGATTAGTCCACAAAGTCAACCCAATCTTGGTAGGCCTCTTTTCTGGTCAGTTGTGAGACAAAGTCCATCTAAGAGTGCAGTTTTGAGAATTGTATAATTGTCTGCATCCTCTTCTCTGACAGTGAGAAGTCTATCCCTCCCCTTGTCAGAGAAGGACATAGGATAGAAGTCCACTGCCTTTGAGAGACCCTCTGAACTTTACAGGCCCTCTCAAGTGCAGTAAACCACTTGTAGATATCATCCCCCACCTTGTATGGAGGAACAATTGTGTGCAAGTTTCTGGAATCTAAAGAGTCCTCATTGAAGCCTGAGCTGCTGCCACCATGGTGTGTTAATCCCAACCCCTGCCTTTCTCTCTCCACTGCCAATGCCTCCCTCAGCCTGGCCTCCTCCAGTCTCAGTTTCCTGAGCTCTCTATCTATAAAAGATCTCATTTGTCTCAAACATTTATCACGCATCAGGAACAAGATGCATCTCAGTATTGTATTGAAGTGTCCCGACGGGTAAACAGTCCTCGTGTTTGGCGTTGAAGCCAAACACGAGGACTGACGCTTCAATACAATAAATGTTTGAGACACATGAGTTTCTCCCGACACTTGCGACCTCTGATATACATATAAGACTTCATCTTTCAAATGAGAGTTTGACTTTTACAGCGATCTTTTTGAAAAACACTGGATCCCTACCTTGAAAAAGAGCCTTGATAAAGTCCTTACCAGGACAAAAGACGTGTCAGCTGAATTCTGCACTCACAAGCAAGTCTGCTCCTGGATGAACTTACTCTGTATCCAATTGTTGAATTGCCTGAACTCTGTAAATACAATCGTTTGCTTTTTGTATTGACAAATGAGATTGTTTCTGGATGAACTTGTGTTCTTATTCTTGGATTCCATTGTCTAATCTGTTAAACTGTTGCAAACGGAATTCATTATTGAGATACTTAATCCATTATTTTGGTCTCTACACCGATGTATTCTAATATTCTGGAACAATAGTCAATACAAATTGTATTTTGTTATGAATATAAGTCTGACAATTAAAGAAGTTTAATTCTGCATTTTGCCACATATCAATTCTATATTGTATCTTAAAACTTTGTCTGCAAATTGGATTTAACTTGTGTCACAACCTTTAGACCCATGAATCCAGTATAACTGATACTTAACTCATCGTACATTTCGAGTGCTCCACTAGTCGCTTTGTGTTTAGTTGTATTAAATTGGTACAGGCCCCTCCCTGTCCCATTACACGTATTTGGCAGCAGATACGTTCAGTAGTGTGGGAGCACCAATATAGTACTCTACAATATAGGAAAGTGGGCCATCGTAAGGCTACTGTTGCCAGAGTAGTTTCTCCAGCACTTACACCTTATACCAGGTCCAGGTATCCCTTATTAGTGTAGTCGGTGTCTAGAAGCCAGGCTCTCTAGAGGTAGCTGTGGATGAGCAGGGAAGGCTTATCTAGGAGATATGGAAAGCTCATGCAATACCAATGTAGTCACACTTAGCCCCACGTTAAGACATTGGTGGTAGCAGCCGCCTACCACCGCAGTGACGGCTGACAAAAGACTGTCACCACGGCTACCATCCGTTTGCCAGATTATGACCACAGCCGGACCTCCCCCGCAAGAAGGGCGGAAATCCGGCTGCGGACATACTGGTTGATGGTGGGAAGGTGGCGATGCTACCACCTGCAGCGCCACACCAGTAGACAGCCGCCAGCTGTATCATGACACATGATACGGCCTGTCGGTGTTCTACTTACGGTAGCAGTGCCCCGTCCCGTTCCCTGCCAGAAGACCACCTGGATGCAGGTAATGTGGGCTTCTGACAGGGGAGGGGGTGTTGTGTGTGTGGAGGGGGTTGTGTGCATGAATGGGTGGGTGTGTGTGAATGCGTCTGTGTGTGTAATTTTGTTTGAATGGGTGTATGCATCTGTGTGAATGTGTATAAAAATGGAAATGTGAATGCGTGTCTGCATGTCAGTGTGAATGTGTGTACGGATGTGTGCAAGAAGGAATGGATGTGTGCGTGAATGTATGCGTGTATGCCACTGTGAGTGAGTGAGTGTATGCGTGGTGCGTGCTTGCGAGTGTGTGCGTGTATGGGGAGGAGATTGGAAGGGGGAGAGTGGATGGAGGGGGGTGGGAGGAATTCCCTGTCATTGGTAGGACTAACGCCACAAAAACCATGGTAATAGGCAGGCTCAAAATGCCACCGGCAGTACAATAGCGGCCGCAGGGCTGGAGATTGTTATCTCCGGCCCACCGGCTGCTACCGCCATGGCGGTAGGAATGGTAAATTGGCGGGTTGGCTGCAACCAACCAGCCAATGTCATAATGTGGTGGTATGTACTCCCAGCCTGTTGGTGGTACTACCACCACATTACCACCTACCGCCGGGGTCATAATGACCCCCTTAATACTTGCACACATGAAAGAAAACACTCAGGCACTCATTATGACATTGGCGGTAAATCCCGCTTACCACCGCGGTGACGGCCACCAACATACTGTCGCAGTGGCGAATATCCATCCTCCATATTATGACACTCACACACTAATCCGACAAAATACTGCCACATACACAAATCCACCAGTCCAAAGGTCAGTGCTAAAGTGTCAGTACCAACACCCATCCCGTTATGCCAATAAAACAATGCCACTACATCATGACCCACTAATCACCACAGCAGACATTCAATGCCGGTAAACCATTGGGGGTACACACACGTGCGCTTAGAATGGACAACCAAATACTAAACTGCACACATTGGCCAATAACAAAAAACACACACCTGACACTCATACACACAACACACCCACCCACCCACAGCACTATAAAACACACACCCACATTACCCACAACCCTTTACGAATACAAATTATTGCCACTAGACTGATACCAAGACAACTGCAACAACTAGACACACACACCACATTCACCCATACATCCCTCACTCACACCACTACGCAAACCCAACCACACTACACAACACCCACACACTTACACACACCACACATCACCCATGTCCCCACAAAGGCACCCCCATTTCACTGATTAGGAGCTGAGGGTTAATGGTGGAGGAAATAGTCAGGGTAGAGCCACAGCTGTTTGGAGCACAGGTACAGCAGAAATCCATTGCCAGGAAGATGGAGCTATGATGGAGAATCGTGGACAGAGTGAACACTGTAGGTCAGCATCGAAGAACAAGGGATGGCATCAGGAAGAGGTGGAACGACCTACAGCGAAGGTTTGTTCCATTGCAGCAAGACATCAGCTCGCCATACAGAGGACTGACGGTGGACCCCAACCTCCTCCCCCACAGCCCACAGCATGGGAGGAGCAAGTCTTGGTAATCCTGCATCCTGAGGGACTCACTGGAATTGCCGGAGGACTGGACACTGGTGAGTCAACATTTCCTATTTATCACCCCCCATACCTGCATGCCGTCCCACCCCCTCACCCTCACTCCCATCACTCTACTACATCCCACACACTGCACCTACATATATGACTAACCGCAATGCCCATCCCTGCGTGCAGTACCAATGCAATGACAGCCCTCCCAGCCCTGCATGGACACCCATCACTAAAGCATGCACAGCATAGGAGAACTAACAATCCTTCAATACATCATCATACACAAACAAAGGTGGCAGGGAAACAGCAATGATAGAGGGGAAGCCATGGATGTACAATATGTCACAGGCATAAAGCATGATACATCACTTACATCCACGCAGGTGCCCCAGCCAATGTCATCAGAGAGGAGGTGCTGCGACAAACCAGTCCCCCAACAGAAGATGCCCCCAGTGATGACAGTAACTTTGGACTTCAGGATCTGGATCAACAACCTGGCCCATCAGGGACCACTGGACAGTCGAACACCCCAGCCCACTCACAGTCCACCACAGAACCTCCCCCATCAGTATCCAACACCACAGCACCCACTCAGCTTCCCCACACCTCTGTCCCCAGAACATGTCAATCAGAAGGTGCAAATGATATGGACACTGTGATAGCATACAATTAATGACCTGTATCTGTCTGTAGTAATCACATCAGGTTACTGTTGTCATTACACCAACATTCGTAAAACTACAAGCCATAGGTGACAGTAAGTTAAGATGCAAAGGAAGTGAATGCCATCAATCAATCAATCAATCAAATAAATTTCTTAAGCGCACTACTCACCCGGTAGGGTCTCAAGGCACTGGGGGAGGGGTGGTTACTGCTTGAAAAGCCATGTTTTTAGGTGCTTTCTGAAGGTTAGGAGGTCCTGGGTCTTGCGTAGGTTGGTGGGGAGGCAGTTCCAGGTTTTAGCGGTGAGGTGGGAGAAGGATCTGCCGCTGGAGGTGGTGCGTTGGATGCAGTGGACTGTAGCGAGGGTGAGGTCGGCAGAGCGGAGCTGTCGAGTTGGTATGTGGAAGTTGACTCGTTTGTTGAGGTAGTCCAGTGACCAGAGATCCAGTGTCGTGGAGGGCTTTGTGAGCTTGGACAAGGATTTTGAAAATGATCCTTTTGTTGATGGGCAGCCAGAGTAGGAATCTGAGGTGGGTGGATATGTGTTTGTGGCGGGCGAGGTTGAGGATGAGACTTGCGGCTGCGTTCTGGATTCGCTGGAGTTTTCTTTGAAACTTGGCTGTGGTCCCTGCGCAGAGGGCGTTGCTTTAGTCCAGTCTGCTGCTTATGAGGGCGTGGGTGACTGTTCTTCTTGTTTCTAAAGGAATCCATTTGAAAGTCTTGCGTAGCATGCGAAGGGTGTTGAAGGGTTTTCAAGCAGGAGGATGATATGGCGTTGATTTGCTGGGTCATGGAGAGAGACGAGTCCAGTATGATGCCAAGGTTGCATGCGTGGATGGTGGGTGTTGGGGGTTGTCCGAGGGTGGTGGGCCACCAAGAGTCGTTCCATGCTGTCTTGTTGCCTGGTTGGGGCCGAAGATGATGATCTCTGTTTTGCCTGAGTTCAATTTGAGGTGGCTTGCTGTCATCCAGTTGGCGATGTCGAGGAGTCCGTCATGCAGGTTAATCTTGGCGGTAGCTAGGTTCCTTGTGAGGGAAATGATGAGCTGGGTGTCGTCAGCGTATGAGATGATGGTGATGCCGTGGGAATGGAGGATGTTGGTGAGAGGAGTCATGTATATGTTGAAGAGGGTGGGGCTGAGGGAGGATCCTTGGGGGACCCCACAGATGATCTTGGTGGCTGTAGACCGGAAAGGAGGGAGGCAAACTCTTTGGGTTCTTTCTGAGAGGAAGGAGGTGAGCCAGTCCAGGGCTTTGTGGCGGATTCCATGGTCGAAAAGGCGTGCACGGAGGGTTTGGTGGCATACAGTGTTAAAAGCTGCAGAGAGGTCTAGGAGGATGAGGCCGACGGTCTCGCCCTTGTCCAAACTGGTCCTGATATCGTCTGTGCAGGCGATGAGGGTGGTCTCGGTGCTGTGGTTCTTGCGTAATCCAGACTGGGAGACTTTGAGTATGTTGTTGCCTTCTAGGAAGCAAGACAGTTGTATGTTTACTATCTTCTCCATGACCTTTGCGGGGAAGGAGAGAAGAGAAATAGGTCAGTAGTTTGTGAGGTCTTCAGGGTCTGCTTTGGGTGTTTTGAGAAAAGCGTTGACTTCAGCGTGCTTCCAAATATCTGGGAAGGTTGCGGTGTTGAAGGAACTGTTGATGACGGCCCGGAGCTAGGGAGCGATGATTTGGCTGGCCTTGTTGAAGATGTGGTGGGGGCAAGGGTCTGCTGTGGAGCCTGAGTGGATGGAGCTCATGGTTTTGCCTATTTCTTCGTCATTGGTGGGGGTCCTGGTGTTCAGTAGGTTGGTGCGGCAGGGTGTAGTGGTGTTGGTAGTATCAGTGGTAGTGATGGTGGGTGCTGATGATGTGAAGCTGTCGTGTATGTCTGCGATTTTGCGGTGGAAGTAGTTGGAGAGGGAGTTGCAGAGGTCTTGGGAGTGTGGAGGGTCGGTGGTGCAGGATTTGGGTTTGGTGAGTTCTTTGATGATGGCAAAAAGTTCCTTGCTGTTGTGTGTGTTGTTGTCTATGCGTTCTTTGTAGAAGGACCGTTTGGTGGTCTGGATGAGTTGGTGGTGTTTGCGCATGGCTGTTTTGAGGGCGGAGAGTTGCTCATTGAGGGTTCTTGGCGCCAGGCTTTCTCAATTTTTCGGCATTCTTACTTGAAAGACTGAAGTTCTGTGGTGAACCAGTGGGCGGTCTTGATGGTGTGGGTGTTGTTGTTTTTTTTCAAGGGGGCGAGGGAGTCTATGAAAGTTTCTAGCTATCGTGTGAGGTTGCCATCATGCCACAGTCACACAGATGAAATCAATATTCAGAGGAATGATCAGTTTCACTATCTCACGTGTGTATCATTGGAAGTATTGAAGTATAACTGATGTTTTGCTGTCCACATCCTCATCCTCTTCCTCCTCATCGTCACTGTCCTCAGGGTCCACTGCTGCCATAGGGGCATCTCCAGTCTCCTCCTCCTGCAGAAAAGGCACATACCGCCTGAGGGTTAGGTTGTGCAACATGCAGGATGCCACTACCATCTGGCAGACCTTCCCAGGTGAGTAGCACAGGGATCCACCTGTCAGATGGAGGCACCTGAACCTGGCCTTCAGGAGGCCGTAGGTCCTTTCAGTTATTCTTCTGGTTTGCCCATGTACCTCATTATAACGGTTCTCAGCCCCTGTCCTGGCAGGGGCTCAGGAGCCATGAAAGATTTGTGTAGCCAGAGTCCCCTACAAATAGAGAGGGACAAAATTTAGCCTTACACAATCTTATGGGGATAACACTTCAAGGCATATACTGACATACAGTGGGTGGGGACCCACCTATTAGCCACACACAGTGCCTCTGTAGTTGGCCCATCACATTTATAATGCTGCTATTCCTCAGGACAAAGGCATCATGCACCAACCCAGGATACTTGGCAGTGACGTGGGAGATGTGCTGGTGGGCCAGGCACACATTCAGTGAGTGGAAACTCTTCTGATTCCTGAACACCTGTTCATTCTGGTGGGGGGACTAACTTAATATGTGTACAGTCAATCGCCTCAATAATATTGGGGATATGGCCCATTGCATAGATTCCTGCCTTAACAGTGGCAAAATCTTCCATGTTTGGGAAAATAACATAGTTTCACAAGGGCAGACAGAACCCTTGCCAGCATGATTCAGAACATTGTCTGTGACATTCCTGCTACCAAGCCCACTGTCACTTGGAAAGAACCAGTTGCCAGGAAATGGAGCACTGATAGCACTTGCACAAGAGGGGGGATCCCAGTGGGATGACGGATAGCTGATATCAGGTCAGGTTCCAGTTGGGCACAGAGCTCTGTGATTGTGGCCCAGTCCAGTCTATAGGTGATTATAATGTGACTGTCCTCCAGTGTAGCCAAGTCCACAAGGGGTCTGTACACAGGGGTTTGTCTCCTCCTCCTATTCATCCGCAGCTGTAGGTATCTAAGGGACACAAGAGTGAGTAGGCTGTCACAATTTGAACAATAGAACCACCACCTCGGTGTACATATAGCATCAATGTGATGGGACAGTGGGAATGGCAATGTATGTGCTGTTTTAGGCAATGACGTAGTGATGGTTTATCTGATTGTTGTCCACCACCATGACAGGTGGAAGTGAGGTAACCCTGCCGAAGTTAGGCGACGTGGCAGAAGGCGGTCTTGCACTTCCGTGCAATTCCTCATTGGAAAATATGGGGCTCTATGGAGTACAGTGGGTACTGGGGATCTGCGCCGGTGGTGACGATATACACCGCCGTGGACTTGACCGCCATTTTATATCCAAATCCCCACTTGTTTCCTGACTTTCCACAGGACGACACCTACACTGCGTGTGCTGCTGTGACCTGTGTCTGGAACCTACCATGGCCTGTGTGACCAGGGAAAGGGCCCCTGCTTTCACTTCGGAGGAGTTGGAGCGACTGGTGGATGGGGTCCTACCCCATTATGGACTGCTGTATGGGCCTCCAGACCTACAGGTGAGTACACCATGGGCATGATGCATGTGGGAAGGATGCACGAGGATGTGTGTGCATGCATCGGGTAGTCGGGGGTGTGTGGTGGTAGTGTACATGGTGGGTGCCGGACGATATTTGTACCAAAGGTGATGGAAACAGGATTGGTGGGCCATATGTGTGACAGGCTGGATTGTATGGTTAATAGTGTCCTTCTGTCTGTGTTTCATCTGCAGGTCAGTGCCCATCAGAACAAGGGATTCTGGTGTGCCATCACCAAGGATGTGCGCACCCTTGGAGATTACAGCAGGCGGAGCACCCACTGCAGGAAACAGTGGGAGGACCTGAGACGCTGGGCATGGAAGACCACGGAGGCCCAGCTGGGGGTGGCCTCCGAACGGGGAAGGGGTGCCCGTCGGAACCTGACCACCCGGTTTGGCCCGCATACAGGGGGTGGCCTACCCAGAGCTGGATGGGCACTTGAGGGCATGACAGCAGCCACAAGGGGATGAGTACAGTAGGCAATACTACAATAATTGGTAGGTGGCATGGGATCCGGGTGCTGCGTGTGAGTTAATGGGTGCACCTTAATACCAGGCCAAACACTGCAGCGTGATCCAGCTCAAGGGTAATGGGCATATGGTAAATGCAGATAACCTAGCTTGTTTGCATTCCATGTAAGGCAGGGCTTAGTGAGTCCCAGGTGGGGTGCAGTGCAGTGCAGTGCATAGTGCTCAATCCTGATCCCTAAGTGTGATGGTGCTGTGTATGCCAACTGTGGTGTTGGTGCTGTAATTGACTCTCTCTCCCCCCTTTTTTCTTCTGTCATCCTGTCCATGTGTGCATAAGCATCATCTGGCAGAGAAACAGAGGCAACAGCGACAGAGGGAGCTGCATCACACAGGACCCAGGAGGTAGAGTCCACAGATGCCGAGGTAACCAGTGGGACAGAGGGTGAGGGGAGCACCAAGGCCGAGACAGGAGGTGACAACACATACTCAGATACCTCCTCCGATGGAAGCTCCCTGGTGGTGGCAGACACCTCTGTGACTACCCCAGCTGCAGGTACAGCCAACAACCCCCGTACCAGCACTTTCCTTCCAGTAGCCCCTCAGCAAGCTGCCCGAGCCCGTTCACCCAGGAGGGTGGCCATCTCCTTTGCCCCAGGCCCCTCAGGCCCTGCCTCAGTGAGCCCTGCTGCCTTGGTGAGGAGGCTATTGACCTCCTGAGATCCATGTCTGTAGGGCAGTTAACCATTGTGAATGCCATCCAGGGGCTGGCATCCCAGATGCAGCAATGCAGTGCATTCCTGGAGGGCATCCACAGTGGATTGGCGGCCCAACAGAGATCTTTTCAGGCTCTAGCCTCCTCTCTGAAGGCATCCATTGTTCCTGTTGCTACTGTCCCCCCTCCAACTACCACTTCCCAGTCCCAGTCTCCTCAACCCCAACCCATCACATGCACACATACAGATGAGCATGCACACAAGACATCACACAAGAGTGGCACAGTCAAACACATGCACTACACTTCAGCCCACAAGCACTCACCCAAATACCAGACAGTTGCACACACAACCACATCCACTGCCTCCACTGTCTCCCCCTCCTCCTCCACCTGCCTCACAGTCACGTCCACTCTCACACCTACATGCTTCAACATCCACCACCAGCATCACCACACCAAGCAGCACACACAGCTCACTTGCAGACACCTCCACAACATCCATTTATGCATCCCCTGTGTCTTCTACCACCCTGTCTGTCCCCCCTTCTAAAGGACACAAACACAGGCACTCAGACACTCAACAGCCATCAACCTCACATCAGCACACTGCCCATGCACCTGCACTCATGTCCAGCTGACGTACTCCTCCAACAACGACTCCGTCAACCTCCACTCCCATCCGTCCTTCCTCATCCCGCCTCACCGTCCCTAAGAAGCTTTTCCTTGTCCAACTTGACCTTTTCTCTCCCCCTCCCTTCCCTTGTCCTGCCTGTAAGAGCAGGATCCCAACGAACCAGCCCAGCACCTCAGCCAAACAGTTCACAGGGACAGTTGTGCGTGGCACCTCCTAGTCGTGGAGGCAAGACAGTGAAGGATCGCACTCCACCAGCCCGGAAGTGTAAGGATCCCACTCCAGCAGCCAGAAAGGGTAAGGATCCCACTCCAATGGCCAGGAAGGGTAAGGATCCCACTCCAACAGCCAGGAAGGGGAAGGATCCCATTCCAACTGCTAGGACAGGGAAGAAGCCCTCACCTCCTGCCATGAACGTAAAGAAGCCCTCACCTCCAGCTGCCACACAGCAGCCATCACCTCCAATGGAGGCTGTCTAGGAGGCATCTTCCACAGCTGAGACACAGCAGCTCTCACCTCCAGCAGAGGCTGCCCAGGAGGCACCTTCCACAGCTGAGACACAGCAGCTCTCTCCTCCAGCAGCGGACATTTAAGCCACCCTCCAGGGACTGCTGTGCAAGGAGCCCCCTCCAGAAGCAATGGTCAAGTTACCCACCTGAGAGACTGTGACCTTGCACTCCCCAGCAAAGAAAAATGGTCATGGAGCCCCCTCCAGAACCAGTGGGCGAGTTCTCCACCTCAGAGACTGTGACCTTGCACTCCCTAGCAAAGGAAAATGGGCATGGAGCCCCCTCCAGAACCAGTGGGTGAGTTCCCCACCTGAGAGACTGTGACCTTTCCCCCCCTAGCAAAGGAAAATGGGCATGGAGCCCCCTACAGAACCAGTGGGCGAGTTCCCCACCTCAGAGAATGTGACCTTGCACTTCCCAGCAAAGGAAAATGGGCATGGAGCCCCCTCCAGAAGCAGTGGGCGAGTTTCCACCTCATAGACTGTCACCTTGCACAACCCAGCAAGGGAAAGTGGGCATGGAGCCCCCTCCAGAACCAGTGGGCAAATTCCCCACCTGAGAGACTGTGACACTGCACTCCCCAGCAAAGGAAAATGGGCATGGAGCCCCCTCCTGAACCAGTGGGCGAGTTACCGACTTCGGCTGAGGTTTCCCCTTCCTCCTGAGGTGCCTGCCCACTTCAATCATGATGCCCATGCACAGTTCTGTGAGGATGTCATCAGGAAATGAGTTGGGCCTTGCACTGTGCCCTGTGGCCATGTGAGCCCTTAGTACTTTAGACTGGGCATTGGCTCTTTGTCAACAAATGTACATATCTGGTTCATGTGGTGGCTTTTCCCTTGCTAATACATTTTCAGAACTTCCGAAATCTAGTCCTTGTTTTATTATGCTGTGTGTCATGTGCCATTGCTTTATGTCTGCAGCTAGTTGTGTGTATGGTATGTGTGTGTCTGGTGTGTGTTGTGCGTGTGTGTGTCACTCTCCTTTTCCTTCCTCCCTCCCTTGTGTGCTAGGACGCTGTACTCACCGTCTTCGTCTTCATCCGCGCTGGTGTCCCAGGTGAAGCATAGCGTAGAAAAGCATCGAGAAGACTTGCAGTTGTGGTTCCATGGCAGCATTGTGTCTCTCATGGTAAGTCGTTGCTCTTCTGTTGAGTGTTTCCACCAGGCTTTTGATGGTGTTGGTTCTACCCCGGAAATCGTGGCGGATTGCAAGCTCATGATATGGTGAGCAGTACCTTGTCTTCCTCCTGGCTGTTGTTGGCTACCGCCTTGGTGAGTGGTGTTAACGCCCTGGCGGATGATGTGGTACATTGGCTGTCTATGGGAGTTCTCACTGCCATGGTCATAATTTGGCAGTACTGTAATTACCACCAGCCTGTTGGCAGTATTTCCACCACTTTATCACTCACCACCAATGTCATAATGACCACCTCAGTATTACAAAAATTAAGGTACTTTATTTTGGTGACACAAATACAAAAAATACCATAGAGGCTATACTCCCTTAGGAGGTAAGTGATACACAAATTATATACACTAGTATGCACAAATAGGAATAAAATAGAAAACAGTGCAATTAGTGAAAATCACAATACAGAGAAATAGCCCTCTGGGGAGCACAAATACTAAAAAAATGGAATGCGAAAGTCGGTCTCCCACCTAAGTAAGTGGAGTGTATAGAAGGGAGCTGGGAGTACTAGGAGGAGTCCAAAGGTAAGTACCATAACCCACCCCAACGACCAGGAAAGCAGGAGTAGATCACTGTAAATTCCCCAGAACAACCAATCAGAAGGAAAGAAGAAGAATGCAAAACCCAGAAGAGACTGCAAGACACCAACAGTGGATTCCTGTACAATAGGACCTGTGGAAGAAGGGTACCAAGTCCAAGAAGCACAGCAGACTGAAGGTGCAAGAGGTGAGTCGACGATGAAGAAGGAGAGTCAGCACTGCACCCAGGAAGATGAAGTAGAGTTCCTGGAGGATTAATGTGATGTTCCACGTTGGACCGATGATTGCAGTTGGGTTTGTGTCTTCGGATTCCGCCAACAGGCCTTGGCACATGCAAAACATATGGTTAGCAGAAAGTGGAGCTGCTGGGGACCAGGAAGGACCAGGTGGACTCTACCCAGGAGGGGGAGTCAGAGAGGGCCCTCAGCAACACAGAAAGCCCACAGAAGACCAGGCAGCACCCACAGGAGTTCACTGGATGGGGACACAAAAGTCTAGGAAGAGGTCCATGCAGCTCCACGAAGGCTTCCACGCCGCCAGAGAGCCACTCAAGGCGCTGTGAGTTGCAGGATGGAGTGCTGGGGGCTGGACCTTC
Organism: Pleurodeles waltl; assembly: GCF_031143425.1. Lineage (NCBI taxonomy): Eukaryota > Metazoa > Chordata > Amphibia > Caudata > Salamandridae > Pleurodeles > Pleurodeles waltl. Next base: position 554,818,831 of record NC_090445.1, read on the forward strand.
AGGGTGCCTGAAGATCGTGTGAAAAAGTTGCAAACATGCCTTGGCAGCTGCAAAGGATGCAGTACACGGGGGTACTGTCCTGCGTGGGCAGGCAAGGGCTTACCTCCACCCAAGTTGGACAGCTGGAAGATAGGTCTGTCAGGACCACTTCAGTCTACTACCCGTAATGCAGGATCCACACATCTCAGCAGGAGAGGGGATCCACGCAGCCAGTCGTCATAGGAGTTGGTGCCTGCAGAAGCAGGGGAGTGACTCCTTCACCCAAGGGAGAGTCCTTCTTCCTTCTGATGCAGGCTGAAGATGGGCTGTCCTCAGAGGATGCATGACCAGGGAAATGTTGCAGTTGCTGGAAGGAGCCATTAATATAATGTTGCAGGAGGCGTCTTACTTCTTTGTTGCAGCTTGTCGGGTCCTGGAGTGTCCAGATGCCGTTCCTTTGGTCAGATGTCAAAAAATATGTTGCAGAGGAATCCTGCTGGAGTCTTGCAATCCAAATCGGAGAAACCACCAAAGAGAGAGACCCTAAATAGCTCTGAAAGGGGGATTGGTCCCCGGGCTGAGTAACCACCTATCAGGAGGGGGCTCCTACATCACTTGCTGGCACTGGCCACTCACATGCGCCTTGAGGTCCCTGTCAACCTTGAATCTAAGATGGCAAAACCCAGGCACCCTATGGAGGCGCTCTGTGCACCACCCCAGGGGTGATGATGGACAGGGGAGTGGTCACTCCTCTTTCCTTTGTCCAATTTCATGTCAGAGCAGGGACTGGGGGTCCCTGAACCGGTGTAGACTGGTTTATGTAAGGAGGGCACCGAATGCACCCTTCAAAGCATTGCCAGTGGCTTGGGGAGGCTACCCCTCCCAAGCCTGTAACACTTATTTCCAAAGAGTGAGGGTGTAACACCCCTCTCCCAAAGGAAATCATTTGTTCTGCCTTCCTTGGCTTGAGCTACTCAAGCAACAGGAGGGCAGGAACCTGTCTGGGAGGTGGCATCAGCTTAGGTTGCCTGGAAACCCTCAGAAGGCCGTAATGGCAATATTGGTGGTCCTCTAAGGAGCCCCCAGAGTGCATGGGATCATACAACCAATGCTTGCAAAGCATTGTGGTATGATTCCAACATGTTTGATTTCATGTCAGAGCAGGGCCGGGGGGTCCCTGAACCGGTGTAGACTGGTTTATGTAAGGAGGGCACCAAATGCACCCTTCAAAGCATTGCCAGTGGCTTGGGTAGGCTACCCCTCCCAAGCCTGTAACACTTATTTCCAAAGAGTGAGGGTGTGGTACACCCCTCTCCCAAAGGAAATCCTTTGTTCTGCCTTCCTTGGCTTGAGCTACTCAAGCAACAGGAGGGCAGGAACCTGTCTGGGAGGTGGCAGCAGCTTAGGTTGCCTGGAAACCCTCAGAAGGCCGTAATGGCAATACTGGGAGTCCTCTAAAGAGCCCCCAGAGTGAATGGGATCATACAACCAATGCTTGCAAAAGCATTGTAGTATGATTCCAACATGTTTGATACCAAACATGCCTATGTTCAGAGTTACCATCATGTAGCTGGACATAGGTAGTGACCAATGTCCAGTACAGGTGTAAAATGGTGCCCTCACACACAGGTACTTTGTAACCTGCCCTCTGGGCTAGAAGGCCTGCCATAGGGGTGACTTATAAGTCACCCGGTGCAATGGAAAGTGTCAGTGAAAGGGTGTGAGCACCTTTTCACGCAGGCTGCAATGGCACTCCTGCAGAATCCTTTGCTTGGACTCCCTATGGGTGGCACAAATATATGCTGCAGCCGATAGGGATCCCCCTGGAATACCAATGCCCTGGGTACCTAGAGGGACTTGTAATGGGGCACCAGTGTGCCAGTTGTGTGTTGAAATACAGAGTTTTGGGAGAGAGAGAATAATCACTGGGGTCTTGGTTAGCAGGATCCCAGTGAACACAGTCAAACACACTGACATCAGGCAGAAAAGAGGGTGACCATGCCAAGAAAGCGGGTACTTTCCTACACCAGCTCATACCTGACATGGTAGGGGCTTTAAATAAAATCCCCTAGGAATAATGTTACATTTAAATTAAATAGCTAACAAATGTAAATACATTTAATTTAATGTGAAATAATGTACAAAAGCAAAACATTTATTTTGTGTTAAATATTAGAATAAATTCATTTTATATTTGTATAATAAATGTAGAAGAGAAGGAAAAATGTTACAGCACCAGTAACTTAATTTTGAATAGCATTTTAGTTCATTTAGATATATTAAACTAAATTGTACATTAAATACATTTAATTTAATGTGAAATAATGTAATGTATTCTATAATGTAGAATAAATTAGTTTTATATTTGTATAATAAATGTAGAAGAGAAGGAAAAATGTTCCAGCACCAGTAACTTAATTTTGAATAGCATTTTAGTTCATTTAGATATATTAAAACTAAATTGTTTGCTAACGTTTTTATTCAAAAATAAATTTCCACCTAAATGAAAAAATATTATGCATGTGTACATATTAAATGATGTACAAAAGTATTTAAAAGTAAGATCATTACAATAATATTCCATTATTTTTTTAATTAAAAATAAGTTGTTAAAATATTTTTTACGTTTTTTTATTTTAAGTCCCTATTTCCATTATTTTCAATGCGAGGGTATTTCAGTGGCAGTGCCATGTGTGGTGCTTGACCTACTACTATTTATTTTGGTCAACAGTAAGTTTCGCTTGTAAATGTGTCTATACCCTCTGTTTCCACCTTAGTGAACAACCCAAAAGACTCTACTTGGATGAGATTTCTGTGATCATATGAGTGTTTAGATGTGTACCTTGAAAATGTGAAATGATCAATGAAGTTATGACATACTATCTCTCAATAAATACTGTTGCAGTGATTATGCGCCAGGAGCCATATTGATATAGATTACAATTGTTCTCTTGTTTAAGAAGCAATAGATAATGTGTACTTATACCAAATATGAGATGTACAAATGAACAGCAGGTGACCCATCAGAATAGAACAGTCTTCTTTGCTCTAAATAAGTGATTTGAAACCTGACCTGAGTAAATAGCGTTTTTATGTTATTATTCTTTTGAGCTAGTGATACACCACAGGCACAAAGGCATTCCTTCATTTGTATGCTTCTATGCCGCACTTTGCATTATCTAGGTGCTAATTTTGTGTGCAAACAGCATGCTTTATAGAAGAGGCTGCACAAGCATCAGCCCTTTCTGTAATAGAGGTGTAATTGCCTATATGTGTTCAAGTATGTGATACTTGTTTAGACATTGTACTCCCGGTGCCTCATTGATAAAACAACTACAAGTCCAGAGGGCTGGTTTGCACTAATTATGTAGCACAATTCCAGTGTATTTTATGGCTTAGGTACATTCTTCCTACATTGACGCAAGCTAGTATGCACGTAGATTAGTTTATTCTTGGAAGTAACAAAGATGAAAAAATATCAAGGTGTAGGAAGATTTCAAAGGTTGCGTAAATAAGTGGTATGTTGACTTGATAACAACACAAATGTCAATTTTTGATTTTTGCACCACTGTGATGCAGATACAATGAAATAGTAAAATGCCTATGCGCCCTAGAAGTCCACAGTTGAAGCATTTTTGACACTCAAGTATATGCATATAAATATACAAACCTATAAAGACGTGTGTGTGTGTGTCTGTTTGCCGATCTACTTTTAATCTTTTCCAGCTTATAACTGTGTATTTTATCAAAACTTGCGATCAACTCTCGTTTATTTATGTGTTTAGAACTGTTGTGCATATAAAAATCATAATTAATAGAAATCATGATTTCATATACTTTTCAAAGCGGTTTAGACCACATTTTCTGCACTAAGGGGCGGGTGTCCAACTACGCTACTCATCGAAGCCATGCTTTGTACACCAGATGGTTATAATTATACTTTAACATCTGAGTGTCATTGTCAGAAGCAGAGGAGAAAAGGGCATGCAGAAATGGCAGCTGGAAATTATGGCACAAGCAAAGCACACCTGCCTGTGATTGCTGAAGGAAGAGCGAGAAATGGAGGTAAAGGTTTTCTACAATGGAGAAAGATGGCATTGAAACACTTCGAGGTACACAAGCCAGTACGATGCCTGCCTGGTTAAAATGAAATCCCACAATTTATATCAATGAATTAGACCATTTTAGCAACCTTTTTCTGCCTCCAGACATTTCATTATTAATGCATGTAATAAATAAAGAATTTATGTTGTGTTCACTTCTTTTTGTATTCCGTATTTCCAGGTGCCACTTAGCTATGTGCAGTACTTTTGAGACGTTTGGCTTCCAAACGCCTCCGAATCATGAAGTAAATTGTACATTTTGTGTTCAAAGATAAACATACACCATGAAGCACAAATACACGAGTTTACGGTATCGAAATGACTGCACACAATTACCATATGGTTATAACGCGTTTAAGTGGTCCGCTAGCTCCCACTAACTATGCAAGAGTCTCAATTACACAATATATATACTTCATAGCACCGTGTTGTACCAAGTGTGGTAATGCAAGAAAGAAAAGGCAGTTTATCAAAATAATGACCAACATGGAACATGTGTGCCAAAAGAGCAAAATACAGAATGCCTAGCTGCAAATAGGTAATTTTCAAATACAGCACCATCCTCTATAATATATATATTTCTGTTCAAAACATGTCATAAGATTAACAAACATTGGAAATGGTCACTAAAGTGTAGGTACTTAATAGTTCAGCCACTGACTCAGGCTTGCATTCTTCCACTCACCCATCCACAATAAAACACACATAGAGTAAACAAGAATAATGAAGATTAATCGAAAGAATATCAGTAGAAAAAAAATAAAAAAAACTGCTGACGCCTAAACTTGATGGACACATGCCTAAAAGAAAAACAGACATTTTGTTGTGGTAGTGTGGATGATGTGTCATGGCTTTAATGTTCCAGTATGGCTGTCTTATTTATAAGAAAAGTGTTATTCATCTTTAAATAGTAAAACAGTAAGCTTCTTTCACCTTCAAGAGTCTTGTGAGTGCCCCCACCGAGAGACATTTATTACACTTATTTCCCTTAAATGTTTACAAGGATGTCTTCCAGGCATGCGCAGAGCTGATCTGTATAACCAAAGGTGTTTGTTGACTTCCAAATTGCAAGTGTCTGAATAATACAGGGGTAACCTTTTATTTTTAAAGCACTTCAGTTTCAGGTATTCCTCCACCGCACATGAAGTCAACTTGCCCCTATTCCCCACGAGAATTTCCTTATGGAGGCCTTCTATTAAACAACTTGTTTCCACAATTTTATCACACTTGCTGTATTGGTTGTTTGAACCAATTATGTTTTGGGACACTGGGAAAAAGGTAAACTAACATTATAATGCAGCTTAAATCCATCCATCCTAGACTGTGTTAATCTCAATTTATCTAAGATAACCTGGGCTTCTCAACTTCCTTTAGTCACTATTGCAACACTCCACACTTTCTCTAATTTCTGGTTTTACTATGAGGTCTAAGTCTTACCACCAAAATTCACCCTTTGCTCTTTTATCACTTTGCACACTTCTAAGTGTCCCTCATATACTATGTTGAACAGCTACTTCGTCCTAAACCCCCAGAGGGTCTCAGTCCACCTTAAAGAGTAGGCCATCACTGAACAATATTTCATCTTTCATCCACACAAGTATGTGCGATGAGCATCACTTAACATTTTCCAAAGGTACCTGCTTTCAATTAATTTGCATTCTTCCTCAAATTCTACCTTTTTTCACTTTGTCTGCCATCAAACTCCTCTTTAGGGATGCTACTCATTGTTATTTCTCACCCATTCATGTCTTCTAAATATTCATTAATCGTATCCTCCAGTATGCCCTCTGTACACCTTTGACCTGGTCTTAAACCAAGCAATCTTCTGTCAGGTTTGTCACTCCAGGTAAGTAAAATTGTGTTCCTTTACAGATGCTGCGCGTTCCTGATCTTCGAGAAGAGGTAATTCAAGACTTTCCTATTGGTCAGTTTTCACCACAAATTCCGCAGCCCACAGGACTTCTTTATCACCCATGTTAAGGTCAATGTCTGCTTCTCAACAACTGATTTTTTTTTCTTAGTCTTTCTCCACACCCTTGAGGCAACGGTCTTCTCACCTCGCTTTAACAAACATCTTGGACCCAAGTTACTGGTATCTATTGTTTTATACCTTCTTTTAATCCGGGCGAACATTTGTAAACTCAGAGTCACTCTTGAGGCCCCTTAATGTCTTTAGATTCTTCCTCCAAACTCTTATTACACTTACATTTAGCCCCTTTTGAACATATCTGGTTTAACATGCCAGTCATACTGGCATAGGGTTTCACAAACCTATTATAAAGTTAAGCCATGCTGGAAATATTACTCAAATGTCCTTGAGTTTTGGTGCTGGTAAAGTCATACAAGTGGAGACTAGAGACACTATAAACTTAACGCCTTTCCCAGTCATGTTTCTCTTTGTCCTTTCTTACAAATAATGGATTGTCTTGGTAAAATTAATTCACATTCAGTACCACCTAACCACCTTCCCATCACCCCTTGGAAAACAGATACTTCTGTTGCTAGACCAGAATGCATCCTCACAAATTTGTAAATGACAAATGGTGCCATAAATCTGAGATGACCACAGTAATAGAATCTGATGGTAGGTGGATGCTCAATCCAAGATTGTGAAAACTGTGGCTTCCCACCGTAACATTACTATTTCTTGCTATGTTTGGGTGAAGGTACGTGTTCAAGACAATGTTTTTGTTTAATTCCCTGGGACCTACATTGGCTATTAAATTACCTCCAGGGTCTTGGACCACTACATCTGGGGTAAGCCCCTCAGTGGCTTTCTTTGGTTCAATCAACAGTCCTGCCAGTAATCTTTCAAACACTCCCTTAACTGCTTTTCTGATCTATGTACTTTACATAGGAAAGGTTTGGAATTATTCTTCAGGACAATTTTGTTCACATAGTCCTCCAAACATACTAAACATTCTCTAAATTCTTCTAGAAACATATGTAGACAATGTTGTTTGTCTACCAAATCCATTTGCATATGAGGTGCAGAAATGGAATCAAGCTTGTTCCCAACCATATTGAAGAGAGCAGTTCAACAGAGAATCTCTTTTTGTAGCTACATAAACCTTAACTCATATTCCTTCTTATTGCAAACTTTTCACTCTGTCCTAGAGCCTCAAATTCTCAGGTGTTCTCTTAGTTCTCACCATTTTATCTGCTTATCCACATCTTGGCTGGTGCTCTGACCTGTTCCATTCTCTGTCTTAGTTACCTCAACACATGCTAAAGTATGTTGAGGGCGTGGCCAGCAACTGGTGAAGTAGGCAATGGGAGAAGGGCTCTCCGTAAACATAGGCCTCATCCATCCACATCCTGACCCTTAAACCCCAAAACTGGGGCAATCCAAGAAAGCTCACAGCCCACTAAGGCTGCAGGCTGCTGCAGCTGTTGCAATAAGGAGCCAGCAACATGGAGATACCGCCAATTCAAAGGCCGACTGAAGGCGGCGGTGCAACAAACCAAGATGGCACTATAGGAAGGAGGCCACCAGATCTGCCCTCACAGAGCTTGTCAACCCTAGAAACAGTCCCTCAGAGCGGGCCCATTATCACTGGACCCCAGGTACACCAGCGGGTGGGCCGAGTGCCCCCCGGCACACCCCCAGGGCGCGAGAATTCAAGGTGCAGAGGCCCATTGTGACATGTAGGACCTGTGAACAGCCAAAGGTGTGCCTGGGAGCCAGACGTTGCTGCCCAGAGATGAGTGCAGCTACCCAAGGTGGCACAGAGCAACACGGTATGGTGGCAAAGGCGCGTTGCTGGAGGGTACAGCAGAGAGGGAGGAATCCAGTGGGAGGCTGACACAGCAAGCAGTACAGTAAGACTCACCCGGAACTATCAGCGGGCATAGCGGACTGAGGCCTATACTCAGAGTGGGGCCAGCCTAGCCAGTGAAACAGACACATCCCAGATGAAGATGTGGCCTTATGACTGTTTACTGGAGTGGAACAGCAACTTCAACTGCCTTGAGGAGGGGAGGATGCCCACCCCTTCTCTCAGGCAGTGGCAGCCGGAGACATCTATACATTGGAGGATGTCAACAGACTGTTCGTTTCCCTCCAGAGTTTTGCCTAATGGATGCCTCAACCATTACTCCTCGGCTTGGGGGCACCTTAGAGAACTGAATTGCTTAACAAAAAGCTACCCTAAAAGCTAGGCCCCTGTGGACTGCTCATGTGCCAGGCCCCATAGGAGTGACATCCTCACCCTGTGCCCAGGATAGTAGCAACCCTAATCAGTCCATGAAGCAGAAAGGGACTGAATACAGTGTTAGGAATGAGCTTGTTAGAGGGCAGGTGGTGGCGCACCTGTGCAGGGCCAACTCACTGAACAATTCCAACTGGCAAATGTGCAAAGAGACAGTACCTAAGGGGTGGCCCTAACATAGCAGCAATTGTGGTGGTGGACCTCCCAGTGATGATGGGAAAATGCCCTATCCTTACAAGCCTGGGACTTACTCACCCTGTGCTCACTCCCTCCGAGGGGACAGCTGGTTCACTCTTTTCTCACCTTCACTGGAGATTTTTTTGGTGATCACCCAGACAGGAGCACCCACCTTGGGCAAAGCCAGATAAAAACAGGGAGACTACGGCCCAGACAGGAACAGGGGAGGACCTAATGGACGCCTTACTTACCTATACTTCCCAGGACTCAACCTTGGAACTTCCTGGGAACCCCACACTCCAGGATATAGTGCTGGCCATAACTGCCTCCCGTTAGGCCCTCAAAATGAAAATTGACTCCCTGGGCGCAGGACTGGGCCTACTCAGGGACGGCCATCGCCACCTAACAAAAAGGGTCACCATGACTGAGGGAGCTGGCAGATACATCCCCTGGCTCTGTCCATGATGAATGAAAAACTCGCCACCATGAAAGGACCCACAGTGTGCCCGCATGGGTGCCAATACTGGAAGCACCCCTCCCCTCGACCAGTGGTGGCCAAGCTGGTATTCTACTAGGGCCGAGACCACATTCCGGCTCAGCTGTGCCATAAAGGTGATATCGTAGTGAACAAAAGCAAAGTGTACATATATCCTGATTCCTCACTCAAAGTGCAGAGGCAACGCATTATGTTTCAGGAGGTTAAGCGGAAGCTCCGACAACTGGGGGTGCAATATAGAATGATATTCCCGGCAAGACTGAGAGTGGTCACCACTGAAGGCACCCAGTTCTTCAGTTCTTTAATTTCCCACAGGAAGTATGGAAATGGCTTGACCATCACCCTCAGTCAGGCCCGAGAGATGGCCCTCGGCCACCACAGCAATGCAGGGCTAAGAGTGATTATAATAAGAGCTCCTGCAGTTCTGTTACCCCAGTTGATCAGGAACAGGCCAGTCATTTTCGATCATCAAGGGGCCCGCAGATGACCCAAGCCAGACAGCATTGCTTGTGACACCAATGGCTCCAGCTCACTATTGCCACATGTTACACCAGGCACGTCCGCTGACATTATTTGATAACCCAGATGCATGAATGCTACTAACTTGAAACATGTAAAGAATAGATTCTATGTCTAAAGTAGCCATGGTGATAAGAACGAGATGACTTTGCTGTTATGCTCACAGTTATTGGGGCAATTTCACTGCTGAGAATGCTGGACGGGAGGCCTGGGGGTGGAGGGTGACTCCACACCTGTACTTGCCTGGACTATAGTAAAACCTGTGGGTACCCCTGCAGATGAAGTTTGAGTTCTTTACTTCTTTGGTTGAGGAGTGAACCCCTACTTGTCCTTGGGACTGGGAGTTGGGTTGAAAGTTGGTTTAGATTTTGCTGGGGATTTGAGAGTCACAGTGCACTATATGTCATACATAGAAACCTGTTGGATGCCAGATGTGGTGAAGGGGCGGATGGAGGATGGGACATACACATAGTAAGGGGCACCACGCATGGCAGCTCTCATACCCTATAGGTTTCTTTCATGGAACATTCGAGGAGTGCACACCATGTCCAAGAGATATAAAGTGTTGTAGTATTTGCACAGACAAAATATACAAGTGGCACTCCTCCAGGAAACCCACCTTACAGCAAAAAAGGGGCATGCCCTTCAGGGTGGATGGAGGGGCCAGCTCTACTACACTGCATATTCCGGGAGGCCGAGCTATCACTATAGTTAACATATACACACCCAATTTCGACCACAGGTCCTTCTTATCTAGCCTTTCCGGCACCCTGGCTCCTTATCTTACACATACAAAACTACTAGGGGGGATTTTAACTGTATAGGAGGCCCATGTCTGGATAGATCACATCCCTCATTACCAGATTCACTGGCAATTAGAGTGGGCAGGACATTCTTGGAGTGGCAGACAAATGGGAGCTAGTTGACACCTGGACGCAAACACACCTGCAAGCACAAAATTACTCCTTTTTTTAGGACTACACAAACTGCACATGAGGCTGTACACATTCCTTTGCACCCCTCATGTACATAGCCTAATCTTCTACATGAAATACCTAGCACGCACGATCTCTGACTACAACTCGGTCCTTTTACATCTTGGGAATGGCCACGATCCTGGATCCCTACATGGCAGTTGAAACCTGAGTCACTAGAAGACCAGACTTTCTGTGAAGATATACGGATGTAGATAGTGCAGTTCTTCAAGTAAAATGCTGGGACAGCCTCCTCCCTCCAAACTGAGTGGGATGCTTTCAAGGCGGTAATGAGGGGGTCATTATATGACTACATACAAAGGAGTCAGGGGGCATTACTGAGAGAAATACATAAAGAAGAGAAGAGCATCTATGAACCAGAGAAGTACCACCGTGTCCAACCTGATTTGCACCAGTCCCTCATAAAAAGAGAAGGAGGAGGAAGCAGCCTGGGTTGAGAGACTGTGCTGCTTTGACCATCGGGACTACATGGAACATATGCATGCAGAGCGAGACCGAGCGGGCACAGTGTTGGCCTGACTAGCTAACCCTGTGAAGAGAAGGGATGGAGGTGATCAGATTAATAGCCGGGAGGAAATTAACAGTTGTTTCCATTGATATTATTTGAAGCTGTATGTAAACACTATCCAATATGACCGGGAGCAGGTCAAGGCATTTCTGTCCAGCCTGCCATTGCCAAGCTTATTATTGGAAGAAGCTGAAGAACTAGGGAGCGACATCACAACCCAGGAGATAAACGTAGCTTTCAACTCCCCAGCATGCTGCAAGTCACCGGGGACGGATGGGCTCCCAGCCGAGTACTATGCCACTTCCTCTGAGGAGTTGGCCCCTAAACGGGAAGCCCTCGATAACATTGCCAGGGCTTCAGAAGATCTGCTGCCCATGACCAGAAGAAATAACTGTCCCTTTATAAAGCCCGGGAAACCAGCCCAGGACTGCAAGGCATACAGACCACTCTCAATGCTGAATGTGGATTATAAAATCTTAAGTAAAATTCTGCCGACCAGGCTCCTCCCACACATGACAAAGCTTATCCATCCTGATGAGGTCAGCTTTGTTCCCACTCATAACATGGCCCTTAATATCAGGTGGCTTCTGACCATTATAGAAATGAGCGATTACAATCCGGCCTCATCAGCACTGTTTGCTGTTGACATTGAGAAGGCCTTTGACACCCTAGAACGGGAGTACCTATATGAAGTAATGTCCCATAAGCAGCTTGGAATGGACCAGACTCCTTTACATGAACCCCACAGCACAGGTCAGAACAGGCTGCATTATCTTGCACAGCTACAAGGTGGCACCCCTGCTCTTTGCCCTGGCCATGGAACCTTTGGCTGCCAGGGGACAAACAGGGACATTCTTTCAGGGGCTACAAATCATAGGGCAATGGCACATGATCTCCCTATATGCGAATACATTTTTTGTCTTTGTTAGAGATGGGGCTAAATCAATGCTAGAGCACATTGGCTCCCTATGAGGGCTGCGAGTGAACTGGTAGAAACCCTGGTTGTTTACGCTAACTGCTGAGGTACAGCCCCCAGAGGGGTTACAGCTACTGCGATGGGAACCCAGATGTCTGCCATATTTAGGAGTCAAAATTGTCCATACTAGACTAGACACCCTGGAGGGGAAGGTAGGGGCAGCAGTTCGCTTCATGAGATCCAGTATAGAATTCAGGAAAACACTCCAGCTATCAGCAATGGGCAGAATAGCCTTACTGAAAATGATAGCACTACCAAGGCTTTTATATTTTTTAGGGGAATCTCCCTATCTGGGTTCCCAGGACTTTGTTCAGGGACCTTGATGTGATGTTTGCTGATTTATCTGGGGATTGGCTAGGAGGTGAGTCGCTCTCTCCACTCTGAAGCGCACTGTACTGGAAGGGGAACTGTCAGTGCCTGGCTTCGACTCATATTACCTGGCAGCACAACTCCAGTGGTTTGTAACTTGGTTGGCAGCAGACAGACACCAGGAAGAGAAGTGGGCTCTTTTGTATTACCACTGTCAGAACTTAAGCGGGTATTGCTCCAAGTGAGACGACCTACATCAGCGGGGATGGCAGCATTCCAGGCAGTCACTCAGTGATGGAAACATTGTTTGCGGAAGACATGCACTAAGATCCCATATTCCCCTGATTCACCCCTCACTTGGCAGGTACTGGAAGGGGCTAGAGGAGTGGGTGGCTGCCGGAGTGAAAATCGTGGGAGATCTGTACAGAATGCAGGAGCTGCTCCCATTTGAAGAATTCCACGCAGACTTTGATCTCCCACAAGGACATTTCTTGTTTCATAGGGTGGTCACCATGGCGCTCTGTAGGCATTGGCAATCCAGCACTACTAAACCCCCATTGCATGTGAGTTGTTGATGCATTGCCCTTTCCTCTGGCACCTTTTAAACAATTACATGTTTACATAGAGCTATAGGGGTTGGCACACACTGTCCTCTAGAGCAACTGATAGACAATTGAGAGAAAGTCCTGGGTACCCTGATAAGTGTAAAAGACTAGGGCATGATAGTGAGCATAATCCCCAAAATTATCAAGGACAAGGAATGCCGGTTTTAAACTTATAAAGTTTTATATCTTGCATTGAGCATACCCCCCTCCAGTACATCTTCATAAATACTTCCAGGTGGTGGAAGCGGCATGACTGAGGTGTGGGGAGCTCCAAGTGGACCTGCTCCACATGCTTTGGACCTTACAGCAAAATAATGTCTCTACAGTATACTACTACATTTTGAAGGACAGTGGTTGTGCAGTGTTAGGAGACATTTCTCCTACTCATTTACTTCTGGTACTTCATTGGTCTTAAGGTCTGAGAAATTGCCATAAACCTCCTGTAGGAGAGTGCCACTGTTGGCTTGGTTACCCCTCACTTTTTGCCTACTGTTGATGTCAACTTTGATTGAAAGTGTGATGGGACCCTCCTAACCAGGCCCCAGCACCAGTGTTCTTTCCCCAAATCTGTACCTTTGTTTCCACAATCAGCATGTATTATGCCACCCCAGGGGACTCCTCACCAAGCACATGCCTATGCAGCCTGCGTATGCTGGTGGGGAGAAAAAAGCAAAGTCGACATGACTCCCCTGTCGGGGTGCAATGTCCACAAACCACTGCCTCTAGCAGGCCTTACAGTCCTAAGGCAGGGTTCACTATACCACAGGTGAGGGCATAGCTGCATGAGCAATATGCCCCTACAGTGTCTAAGTCCATTCTTAGACATTGTAAGTACAGTGTAGCCATATTGAGTGTATTGAGTATATGGTCTGGGAGTTTGTCATTACGAATTCCACAGCTCCATAATGGCTTCACTGAATACTGGGAAGTTTGGTATCAAACGTCTCAGCACTATAAACCCCCACTGATGCCAGACAAAGGGCATCTCAGAGATGCCCCCTGTATGTTAGCCAAACTGCTAGTGTAGGAGTGGCCGGTCTGTGCCAGCCTGCCACTTTCAGACATGTTTATGACCACATGGGGTGAGAGCCTTTGTGCACTCTGTGGTCAGAAACAAAGCCTGTCCTTGGTGGAGGTGCATCATACATCCCCCCTACAGGAACTGTAACACCTGGTGGTGAGCCTCAAAGGCTCAAGTCTTGGATTAAAGTATCCCAGGGCATTCCAGCTAGTGGAACTGCCGGTTCCCCGGATAAAGCCCCACTTTTGGCAGCAAGTCCAGTGGGAAAATTAGAAAAAACAGGGAGGAGTGACCACCCCAGACAGGACCACCTCTAGGGTGTCTAGAGCTGAGGTTACACCTTCCCTGCAGAATCCTCCATCTTGGTTTGGAGGACACGGACCGATAGGATTAGGCTAGTGCCCTCCTCCCCAAAGGGAGTGGGCAGAATGAGGGTGTAGCCACCCTCAGGGACAGTGGTCATAGGCTACTGCCCTCTGACCCCTAAAACATCCCTAAATCTAGGATTCAAGGGCTTCCTTCAACCCAGATCACCAGAATCCTGGCAACCTGACAAGAAGAAGGACTGATTAGCTGAAACCCCAGCAGAGAAGAAGGAATACTACAACTGATTTGGCCCCAGCCCTACCAGCCTGTCTCCTGTTTCAAAGAACCTGTAAAAGAACAGCAATGCATCCAGTGGGACCAGCGACCTCTGCCCAATTCCATAGGATTGCCCTGCACCCAAAAGGGCCAATAACTCAGTGGACAGCGGCCCTGTCCAAGATGAAACCAACGACTAAGGTCTCCCACCGCACTCCGAATGTGAGAGTCCTAACCACTCTGCACCCGACGCCCACACCCATGTACAGGTGCCCCAACCAGCTAGAGAGGATCCCCAGGCAGTTCTGAACAAGTGCCCACCCTGGGTTTACCTCTCCACCCCTCCATGATGATGCTTGCAGAGGGAATCCCGAGAAGCCCTCTGACCATGAAGCTCTGGATGAAGATGTCTGACACCTAAAGATGTACTGCACCTGCAGCCCCCAGGCCTTGGAGAACCCGGCCTCTGGTGCAGCAATCCTCAGCAGGTGGCCCTCCTCCCTGTCCAGCCTGTGGTTTACCCGAGATGACCCCCTGGACCTCACCTACAAGCTCTGAGTGAGCCCTGGTGTTCCCTCATAGAGAACCATTGGAGACCTGACATCGTGTTTGCACCCTGCAACCGGCCGCCCCAGTGCCACTGAGAGTGTATGTTTGGTGCCAACTTGTGCCCCCCCCAGTGTTCCTATAAACTCCTGAGGTCTGCCTTCCGAAAACATGGGTACTTACCTGCCTGCAGATCTGAAACCGAGTGCCCCCAGTCTCCATAGGAGCCCATGTTAATTTTGCCTGCACTTTTACCTCTGCACCCAGCCGGCCCTGAGTTGATGGTGGTGGGTGTTTGGGGTTAACTCGAACCTGTGGACTTTCTAACCCCCAGAGACTGGAACTGTAAGTGTTGTACTTACCTGTAAAACGATCTAACTTTTCTTCCCCCCAGGAACCGTTTCTAAAAATTGCAGTGTCCATTTTTAAAACAGATTATTGCCAATATTTCAAAAACTGTATGACTTATCGATTTCAAAAACAAAGTACTGTTGATACATGTGTGAAATACAAATCTATTGAAGCACTTACCCGCAACTTAAATCTTGTGGTTCTAAAAATAAATTAAGAAAATTTGTTTTTGATATACAAAATATATTGCTCTGGAGTTAAGTCATTGAGTGTGAGTGTCTATAATTGTCTGTATGAGTACAACAAATGCTTTGCACTACCGTCTGATAAGCCTAACTGCTCGAACACACTACCACAAAAAGAGCATTAGTATTATCTACTTTAGCCTCTGTTAAGCCTCTGGGGAACCCCTGTACTCCGTGCACACTATGGGGGTCATTCCAACCCTGGCGGTCGGTGTTAAAGCTGCGGCCAAACCGCAAACAGGCTGGCGGGAAAAAAAATGGAATTCCGACCCTGGCAGAAACCGCCAACAGCGACCGCCACAACAACACACCGCCCGCCACGGCGGCACAAACAAACAGCGCGGCGGTCACCGCCAACAGACAGGCGGGAGACAACGTACCGCCCACTCTATCACAACCTACCAATCCGCCACCTTTTCCGGGGCGGTAGCCCCGCTGATAAAAACACAGCGGAAACAGCCATTTCGAAGGGAAAGTGCTCACCTCCCTACAGCCCACGAGGAATCAGGACAGCATGGAACCCGAACTCCACATACTCCCAGCGATAGTGTTCCTACTCCTCTACCAGGAGCACGAACGGCGGCGCAGAAGACAACGGTGAGTACTGCACCTACGACACAGGGGAGGGGGGAGGGGAAATTATTACGGGTACACACATACGCGACACACCCACCCTCACCCTCACCCACTACAACACACACATCAATGCATAGCAACACATCAGAGTGACACCCCCAAACCCCCCGGAAGAATGCAAATACAAAAGGAAATGATTCTAAACATTGGAATATATTGTAATACTGCCCAAAAAATATATATACACATCAAAAACTCTTATATACATAAATGTACAAGTCCGAGCATTGTAGCAGGCATTGTTCGTGGACCACTGGGCCCAAATCACATGGGCAAAGCCCACACAGGATACCTGACTCCAACGGAGAGAACACTGCAGGGGCATCAGATAGCAAAACTACAGGCACCTCAGGGGGAAGGGAAGGGGGGGCACCTCAGCCAGATGAGTGCACGACGCCAGATCCACGAGGGGCCTCCATGCCCACTGTTCAATCCTGGGGAGTGCAAAGCCACAGTCTCACAAGTCCAGACAGTGGGTGGGCTGCCTACTGTTACATCCTGGGGAGTGCAAAGCCACAGTCTCACAAGTCCAGACAGTGGGTGGGCTTCCACTGTTACATCCTGGGGAGTGCAAAGCCACAGTCTCACAAGTGGATAACAGTCTCCACTGGTTCTGGAGGGGGCCTGGTGCCCAGAGTGCTTCGTGCAGCCCTGTCCGACACAGATGCGGGCCAGCCCCTGCCGCTCATGGACCAGCGGTACTTGAGATGAAGGGCCCAGTTCAGCGGTTCCTGAGATGAAGGGCCCAGCGCAGCGGTGCTTGAGACGGCGGTGCCCAGCGCAGCGGTGCTTGAGATGAAGGGCCCAGTTTAGCGGTGCTTGAGATGAAGGGCCCAGTTCAGCGGTGCTTGAGACGGCGGTGCCCAGCGCAGCGGTGCTTGAGATGAAGGGCCCAGTTCAGCGGTGCTTGAGATGAAGGGCCCAGCGCAGCGGTGCTTGAGACGGCGGTTCCCAGCGCAGCGGTGCTTGAGATGAAGGGCCCAGTTCAGCGGTGCTTGAGATGAAGGGCCCAGTTCAGCGGTGCTTGAGACGGCGGTGCCCAGCGCAGCGGTGCTTGAGATGAAGGGCCCAGTTCAGCGGTGCTTGAGACGGCGGTGCCCAGCGCAGCGGTGCTTGAGATGAAGGGCCCAGTTCAGCGGTGCTTGAGATGAAGGGCCCAGCGCAGCGGTGCTTGAGACGGCGGTGCCCAGCGCAGCGGTGCTTGACATGAAGGGCCCAGTTCAGCGGTGCTTGAGATGAAGGGCCCAGTTCAGCGGTGCTTGAGACGGCGGTGCCCAGCGCAGCAGTGCTTGAGATGAAGGGCCCAGTTCAGCGGTACTTGAGATGAAGGGCCTAGCGCAGCGGTGCTTGAGATAGCGGAGCCCAGCGCAGCGGTGCTTGAGATGAAGGGCCCAGTTCAGCGGTGCTTGAGATGAAGGGCCCAGTTCAGCGGTGCTTGAGACGGCGGTGCCCAGCGCAGCGGTGCTTGAGATGAAGGGCCCAGTTCAGCGGTGCTTGAGATGAAGGGCCCAGTTCAGCGGTGCTTGAGACGGCGGTGCCCAGCGCAGCGGTACTTGAGATGAAGGGCCCAGTTCAGTGGTGCTTGAGACGGCGGTGCCCAGCGCAGCGGTGCTTGAGATGAAGGGCCCAGTTCAGCGGTACTTGAGATGAAGGGCCCAGTTCAGCAGTCCTTGAGACGGCGGTGCCCAGCGCAGCGGTGCTTGAGATGAAGGGCCCAGTTCAGCGGTGCTTGAGATGAAGGGCCCAGTTCAACGGTGCTTGAGACGGCGGTGCCCAGCGCAGAGGTGCTTGAGATGAAGGGCCCAGTTCAGCGGTGCTTGAGACGGCGGTGCCCAGCGCAGCGGTGCTTGAGATGAAGGGCCCAGTTCAGTGGATCCGGCCATGGCGGGGAGGTCATTTGCCACCTGTACTGTGGCTGGCGGGGCCCTCCCGGGCTGCAGTGCCGGGCCTGTTGGTGGCCTCCTGCCCACCTGGGATAGGGCTGGCGGGGCCCTCCTGGCCAGCTGGGCTGATGGCGGTGTTGTCAGGCGTGCTGCCCTTCCCAGCCTTCCCTGATCGCCTGTGGCCCTTCCCCACCTTGGGCGGTGTGCCAGCTGTCTCCACACCTCCTGCCGCAGCCATGGTAGGGGTTTTAGTCCCTGGTGTTTTCACCCTCTCGCGCCGGCCACTGCCTATCTTGGGATGTTTCTCCGGGGGTGGGCTGCCCGTGCCTTGGCTTCGTACCGAACTGGCTGCCCTGGAGGGTGGGGCACTCCACAGTCCATGGCAGACTGTGATAACAGGGGCCGGTTTTGTCGTGGCTGAGGTGCTGACTGTAGTCCTATGACATGGACGGGGTGGGGGACTTGGAGGAAAGAGGTTGAGTTTGGACAGGAAAAGCTTTTTAGGAGCAGTGGGATGGGTAGGTGTAGTGGGTATGGGAGTGGAGGAAGAGGTTGTGGTTGTAGGAGTTTTAAGTCTGGTGTCTTTGGGTGCAGGTGCTTGGGCTGGAGGCTGTCGTGAGGTGGGTGGCTGTTGGGTGGGTGGCTGCCTGCGTTTGTGTATCTTGGAAGAGGGGGTCACAAACAAACTGGGAGAGGACACAGGGGACGTGTAAATGGTAGTGGGGGTGGTGAGTGCACGTGTGCGGGGGGTGCTGGTGTGTGTGCTGGTGATGGACGTAGTGGCTGAAGATGTTGTGCATGCAGGTGTGAGTGGAGACGTGACAGGGAGGGAGGAGGGAGACGAGGAGGAGGGGGACACAGTGGAGGCAGTGGGTGTTGGTATGTCTGTATGTGGATGTTGCTTGGGTGAATGCCTGTGTGATGTGTGGTGCTTTTGTCTGGCTGAGCTTCCCTTGGGTGTCGAGGTGTGTGCAGGCTGGTCTGATGGTGTGTCTGGGATAGGCAGAGGTACAGGTGATAGGGTATGGGTGGAGGAAGTTGGAGGGGGGAGGCTAGAGACAGGGACAATGGCTGCCATCAGTGCTGAGGCCAGAGTCTGGAATGATCGCTGAAGGGCAGCCTGACCAGAATGAATGCCCTCCAGGTATGCATTACTCTGGTGCACCTCTCTTTCGACACCCTGGATGGCTTCAAAATGGTAGACTGCCCAACAGTGAGCGTCCTCAGGAGGTCAATGATCTCCTCACTGAGGGCAGCAGGGGTGACTGGGGCAGGGCCTGAGGTGCCTGGGGTGAAGGAGATGCCCACCTTCCTGGGTGAACGGGCACGGGGCAAACGCTGAGGGGCTGCTGGGAGGGCGCTGCTGGTGCGGTGGGTGGCGGCTGTACCTGTTGTTGCGGGGGCACACATGTTGCCGCCACCACAAGGGAGCTCCCTTCAGAGGACGAGTCGGTGTCACTGATGTCTGCCCGAGTCCCCGCTGTGGAGCTCCCCTCACCCTCTGTCCCACTGGTGAATTCGGAGTCCGTTGCATGGCCCTCCATGGCCATGTGGGATGCAGCTCCCTCGTGCTCCGATGCACCTGCTCCTCCGCCTGCTGATGCTAATGCACACATGAACAGGAAGACCACAAAAAAGGGGGGGGGGGAAATAAAGACATGTTGAGTGCATGCATTGGCGACACCGTTGGCGGACAGGACAGACACAGAAGCCCTCTGCACTACGCCGCGCACTTTGGGTCGACTACTCAATCCGTGGGACATGGCCTACAAGCCTATGGACGACATCTGCACACATAGATGACACAGGGCCATGAATAGCTGTACTTGGCACCCTACAGAGGTGGGGGGCGGGGGCACAGGGCCATGCCTTACGGAGGGGCCTAGCCTACAGAAATCGCCCTGGCCTAGGGATACCCACAGCCCTCCTCCCCCACCCAGACACCTCCACTGCGCGCAAAGTCACCAGGATGAGAGTGTACTCACCCCCTTGTGTCTGCTGTGATGTCCTCACGTGCCCATCCAAATCGGGGTAGGCCACCGCCAGGATCCGTGACATCAGGGGGGTCAAAGTCCGACTGGCACCGCTCCCACGTTTGGAGGCCATCCCCAGCTGAGCCTCCGCCGTCTTCCTGCTCCAGTGGCGGATGTCCTCCCATCTCTTCCGGCATTGGGTGCCCCGTCTGTGGTGGACCCCCAGGGTCCGGACGTCCTTGGCGATGGCACGCCAAATATCGATCTTCTGGTGGGCGCTGACCTATGTGAAATGTACAGGGGGAGAAAAATAGTCATCACCTTCTGCACGCTCAATGTGAGTGGCCCCCCATCCCTACCCTTGCCATGTGGCACATGCTCTCACTGTCGTTTGATGCATGCCTCAATCGCTCCCCTCCCCACCATCTTTCATCCACCCCACTCACCACAGGCATTGCCCACAAAGCATGGTCCCAGTGTACTTACCTGTTGGTCTGGAGGACCGTAGAGTAGCGCGTACTGGGGGAGGACCCCATCCACAAGTTTCTCCAATTCCTGAGCAGTGAAGGCAGGGGCCCTTTCCCCAGTCGCATGAGCCATTGTCTCTTCCAGACCGAGGTCACAGCAGCACTTGCAGTGTAGGTCCTCTCCTGTCGAAGATCAGGTATCGAGTGATTAAGCAGATATAAAATGGCGGCCACGCCCGCGGCGGTGCGTACCGCGGCGGTGCGTACCGCGACCGCCGGCGCACATCGTCATTGGCTCCTGAGACCCATAGAGTCCAATGTTAACCAATGCTGCTTAGCGCCGCGGTCTTCGACCGCCTACCGCCACGGTGTGCCACGCCAGCGCAGTTACCTCACATCCCATTGTCGCACTTCACAGGTCAGGCAGCCGCCATTTCAGGGGCCCACATGGCTTACTTTCTACTGCGTCACACATACCTAGGCCTTGCATCAACACTCATACAAACCATTCAATGGATTGAGAATCGCGTTAATGTCAAGCTGTGGTTACGTACCTGTGGGTTGATTGACTCTGTGCTCGCTGTTGTCCTTCATAGGCACCGTCCGCTGGGACATGCGAGGAGATGGCAGAATCTTCCCGTGTACAGACCGCTGGTGGACCTGTCGACAATGGAGGAAAGACATGTCATACTGACATACAGGCTTGACTGAGCCACTATTCATGAACTGTGTGCCCAGCTGGAGCCAGACCTGATGTCACCAATCCGCCAACCCACAGGGATCCCCCCTCAAGTGCAGGTGCTGTCAGTGCTCCATTTCTTTGCAAGTTCATTTCAAACAACAGTGGCCATATCATCAGGGATGTCCCAGCCTATGTTTTCCAAGGTGTTGTCCAGAGTGTTGTCTGCCCTGCTAAAACACATGCGCAGCTACATCGTTTTCCCTGAGGTGGGGGATTTACCTACAGTGAAGGGTGATTTCTATGCCCTTGGACATATCCCCAACATCATAGGTGCCATTGATGGGACCCATGTGGCTTTGGTTCCCCCACAGAGGAGTGAACAGGTGTACAGAAACAGGAAGAGTTATCATTCGATGAATGTCCAGATGGTGTGTTTGGCAGACCAGTACATCTCCCATGTTAATGCCAAGTTCCCTGGCTCAGTGTATGACGCGTACATCATGCGGAATAGCAGCATCCCTTACGTGATGGGTCAACTCCAGAGGCACCGTGTGTGGCTAATTGGTGACTCTGGTTACCCCAACCTGTCATGGCTACTGACCCCAGTGAGGAATCCCAGGACAAGGGCAGAGGAACGGTACAATGAGGCCCATGGGCGAACTAGGAGGGTGATCGAGCGGACCTTCGGCCTCCTGAAGGCCAGGTTCCGCTGCCTCCATATGACAGGTGGATCCCTATTCTACTCACCAAAGAAGGTGTGCCAGATCATCGTGGCCTGCTGGATGCTTCACAACCTGGCTTTGCGATGACAGGTGCCTTTTCTGCAGGAGGATGGTCCAGATGGTGGTGTTGTAGCAGCTGTGGAGCCTGTGGAGAGTGAAGACGAGGAAGCCGAAGAAGACGATATAGACAACAGGAACACAGTAATACAGTAGTATTTTCAATGACACACAGGTAAGAATACACACCGGCATATTACATATACTTAAACACTACTACCTCTCTACTGTCTGTCCTTTTCCCCCAGTGTATGGTAACTGAGTTGTGACTTTCCCTTCCGATTTGAGAGATGTGGGTCCCACTGCGTGACATCTGCTTTGTTTCCCCATGGACTACAGCTGTGTGACAGTGGTATGTTGGCATCACAATGTAAATAAGCATTTTGGCACAGTAATTTCTAATACATTTGTACAAAATCACAGCCAGACTCCTGATTGTTTTGTGCAATAACTGTGTTTATTACAGTGCTCTATATTGGTGGGTGGTTGCAAATCGGTGAGGGGTGATGGTGGAGGATTGTCCATGGCAGAGTCCAGAATATTTGTATCACAGTTGCATTGTCCAAATGGCTGTGGGAAGTGGAGCAGGGGCAGTTTAAGGATGGACAGGGTGACAATGTGGGACAGTGGGATGACAATCAGGGAGGTATCCTTTCCTGGCGGGGGTCTTGGCATCTTACTCTGTCTTCTTCCTGGATCTCAGGGCCCGCTTGCGGGGTGGTTCTCCTTCTGCAGGGGGTGGGGTGCTGGTGGCCTGTTGGTCCTGTGGCGGGGCCTCCTGTCCACTAGCGCCGGCAGAGGTGGTAGGCAGTTCTTGGTCCATGCTAGTGTCAGGGGCCCTTTGTGGTGCCACAGTGTCCCGCAATGAGGTGACTACCTGATTCAGAGCCCCTACAATGGTGCCCAGGGCGGAACTGATGGTTCGTAGTTCCTCCCTGAACCCCAAATACCGTTCCTCCTGCAGGAGCTGGATCTCCTGAAACCTGGCCAGGACCGTCGCCATCGTCTCCTGGGAATGATGGTAGGCTCCCATGATGGAGGAGAGGGCCTCGTGGAGAGTGGGTTCCCTGGGCCTGTCCCCCCCTGTCGCACTGCAGCCCTCCCAGTCCCCCTGTTTCCCTGGGCCTCTGTCCCCTGGACCGTGTGCCCACTACCACTTCCCCCAGGTCCCTGTTGTTGTTGGGGTGGTGGGTTAACCTGGGTGCCCTGTAGTGGTGGACACACCGCTGATTGACGTGTCCTGGGGACAGAGGGATGGGCCCGCTGGGTGGGTGCTGTGCTGGTGTTCCCAGAGGGGGGAAGGTCTGCTGTGGCCTGTGGCTGTCTGAGGGGAACCGACTGTCCCGAGGTCCCCGATGGGCCGGGCTGGTCATCTAGATCCAGGTCGACAGAGGTGCTGTCATCACTGTGGGCCTCTTCTGGGGGTGGAGTGGACATTTGTGGACCTCCTGCTCGGTGACGTGGCGTTCGGGTCCTGCAGGGGTATAAATGGATGGTTATTGCATCTGTGTGTGCCATAGGGTGCAATGGGTGGGTGCCCGTGTACCCCAGTGCTGGCATTCCTGTGTGGGGACTTTTGTGACGGTGGTTTGGGGGGGATGGGGATGTGCAGTGGGCATGCTTTGGTGATGGGTGTCCATACTTGGTGGTCGCATCCAGGGCTTGGGGTTGGAATGGGTGGGTTGTGATGGTGAGACATTTACAAGGAGTAAGTGTGATGGGGGTGAGGGTGAGGGTGGGGGTATGAGTTGGCATGCTGGTGGGGTGGGGGGGATGAAGTAGTGAAGTTGAGACTTACCAGAGTCCATTCCTCCAGATACTCCTGCGAGGCCCTCAGGATGCAGGATCGCCAAGACCTGCTCCTCCCATGTTGTAAATTCTGGGGGAGGAGGTGGGGGTCCGCCGCCAGTCCGCTGCACTGCGATGTTGTGCCTGGATACCATTGAACGCACCTTCCCCCGTAGGTCGTTCCACTGCTTCCTGATGTCGTCCCTATTTCTTGGGTGCTGTCCCACAGCGTTGAACCTGTCGACTATTCTGCTCCATAGCTCCATTTTCCTGGCAATGGTGGTGTGCTGCACCTGTGTCCCGAAGAGCTGTGGCTCTACCCGTACAATTTCCTCCACCATGACCCTGAGTTCATCCTCAGAAAACCTGGGGTGTCTTTGCGGTGCCATGGGGTGGTGTGGGTGATGTGTGGGGTGGATTGTGTGGTGCTAAGTGTGGTGATGTGTATTGGTGTGTTGTGTGAAGTGCGTGGCAATATTGCTGGGTGTATGTAATATGCGCGTCTGGGTGCTCGGTTCTCTATTTCTCTGTGAGTGGTCCTGATTCTCTAGGAGTGGAGGTTTGTGGGTGATGTGGGTGTGTGTTTTATATTTAATTGGGTGTGTGGGAGTGGTGTGTGTATGTGTATCAGGTGTGTGTGTTTCGAATTGTCCAATGTGGCTGTGTTTTGTAAGTGTGCGTGTATTTTGAGCGCGGCGGTGTGTACCGCCAATAGAATACCGTGGTTAAGGTCACAAAGGCAAAGCTACTGCCAACGATCTCATATAGTCACCAAGCTTCCCTCGCAAAAAATGTAATCAGTCTTAGATAAGCTGCAGTCTACAGAAGGGTTTTTCAGCTACTACTGTATACTGACTGCTCCCAGATACAGCTGGAGGTTGGTCTGATCAGTCAGGACTTAGAGTGCATATCATTTTTCATTCAATATTATTATCGGGCCATGCACACCAAAGACCTGTTCGCTCAAGATGGTGTTATAAGAAATGTTTAAGTGACATGACAACTCGTATCCTATTTAACTGCCAATAGCCAATAATGATTTAGATCAGGACAAGGACATTCCCTCAAGTAACATCCTCACTTATGGATGATTACTCTCATTCTGGCTGACAGCCAATATAGTTGCCTCAATAAATGGGAACCTGATTCATATTTCTTAAAGCCCAGAAAATGGCATTAGGGATGTTCACCAATCCTCTTATTTGTATTTGCTAGGGAAAAGGCTCACATTCAAAACAGCGACATAGACGAACAAAGAGTTAACCAAGGATTCAACAATTGTTTTGACTACAACCTGCCGTTTTTTTACTTGATTGCTATTGTGGATGATGTCACATGATGATTCCAACAATGAATGAGTGTATCAGGTAATGCAGCTACAACTTGCACCTCACAAGAAGTGATTATTGTAATACAGGAGAATGTGTATGTAAAGTTTACTTTGGGGGGTCCATAAATGGAGGGGCGTTAGTTTATGTTGATGGTAGTCAGAGCTTGTAGTGATCTGCAAGCCTTAGTCTAGAAGGGTAGAAGGCACAACAGGGATGGGCAATGAAATATGTGGGGTGTATTGGTGGAGAATGACTCAAGTCTCGATAAAGACAGTAGCACGAGCAATTCTGATTCAGGAGTCTGAAAGAGCAGAGCAAGCTTTGGACACCTCTATTGATCTCTTAGTGATATAATACTTATTGTGCTTATGGGTGTATTAAGTCTTGAGCGTCACAACGTCGGAAACAGGCAGGTTGTGGAATCCGAGGGAAAGGCCCCAAGCTCTGAATTGAATACATTGTTCAATTATATAACGCAAGTGGTATGGTTAGTTATAAAAAAAATTACAATCAAAACTTTCTGGATGGGGGTCGAAAATGTCCTGTTTGAAGGATGATGGTCGAAAAAAAATATTCAACAAAAGATAGCAAAATCTGCCACGATATAAAACAGTGGAAATATTATTTCACTATGTAGTTTTAGCAATGTAGAATAGGGGTAGGGGGATTCTATGTGTCTAAGGAGAAAACATACTTAAGGAAACCTGTTCTAGATAAACCTTTTTCAGCGAGCACGTTTCCCTAAACGTTTCCAAATAAATACTATTCCCAGTTCGTCCATTCCATCCTGGCGAACCTCCTTTATGTTGATCCAGTCTTTTTGCCCTGGATCTCATGAATCTCTTTGTCTATCCCATGTACTGTCTCTTTCTCTCAATGTTCACCGTCTTTATGATTGTGGGGGCGAAAGCCATATCACTCCCTCCTTTCCTTTGCTCTTCTCTTCATTTCCCCATCCTATACCTGAGTCGGATCTTCCTTCCTTTGCCCTTAAATATTATTTTTATTATATCTTTGGTCTTCATTGTCTGCCCTTACCGATGTCCCTCTATTCCGAATAATGCCTTGATGCCACTACATTCACCACCACTGACATCGTAGAATCTCTGTCCTTAAGTATGCTTGGGTACCTCTACCTGTACTTATAGCCTCATAACGCGACCTCTGCCTATGCCCTTGTTCCTCTATGTCTACTTTACCCTAACACATTCAGATCTGTTTATAACTAGTAACTCTACCCTGCATATTCTCTGTATTCCCTGTGATGCCTATATCCTAGTATCGCATCACGTCTATATACTAACACTTGTATTCCCACCTATGCCCTATTACGTCTACACCTTCCTATACCCCAGCACCTCTTCCCTGTTACTGCCCTTGTACCTTTTCACCTGACTGCATTCTAAAATGTCAAATCCAACCTTCCTTTTAGCACTTCCACCCCTGCCGATACTACAGTTCCCCTACCTCTGCCTGGGACTGCCAGTTTGGTTTTCCTCCGAAATGAGCTATAGTAGGTAGGGAGAGTTATAGTCGACCATAGGTAATCCAGTAAAATAAAAGAGATATGTATTAATTCTTACGCTACTCATTAGTTAGTTATGGCTTCTTTATTTTCATTTTTAAATGCTTGACAGTACACACCAATAAAGCATAATGTTGGACATCTACAAATTTCCCAACAATGTATTTGATTTAAAATAAAAGTTGCAAATACATATTTTGATTGGATGCCAGAATAGATTTACAGGTTAGTATCAGACTCAAGAACATCCTCTGCACTCTAAATATACTTCTTTGTTTTTACTGCAATATAGACATCGGGCCTGATTTACAACTTGTCAGAGGGGAATGTTCTGTCACAAACATGAAGGATATCCTGTCCGCCATGGTACGATCCCTTTATATCCTATGGGGACCATAATACCGCGGATGTGATTTCCGTCACATTTCTGACAGAGTTTTCTATCTGCCAAGTTCTAAATCAGGCCCTTAGTCTTTGGGAATGGATCTGTAAAAGCCCTTGCATGTTTTTGTTAAATGGAGATCTTCAGACCATGTTACCAATAAAAAGAATTAATTTTATCTGGTAGATCTATTTAACTAAAATATTCAATACTTCAATGTTTTGTTAAGCAATTTAGTTTAGCTTCATTGGTTCACATCAAAAAATTCTCACTCTAGAAATGGACCCCCACCTCCTCCCCCACAACTAACAACGTGGGAGGAGCAAGTCTTGACGATCATGCATCCTGAGGGCCTTGCAGGAGTAGCAGGAGGACTGGACTATGGTAAGTCAAATCTTTACTACTCCCCCCTACCTGCATGCTATCACAAACTCCCACCCCTAACCTCACCCCCATCACTCCACCACCTCACATATACCCCACTATCACAACCCACCCATCCCAATACCAAGCCCTGCATGCACCACCAATGCATGGACACCCATCACAGATCTGCATGGACAGCCATCACCACAGCATGCACACTAGTGACAATCACTTAGCCAAACCAAGCACAACTCACACAAGCCAAAGCTGCCTTGCTAATAACAACCATAGAGGGAAACATACCCATGCACAAGATGGCACACACAAATACAATAACACCGCATTTACATCCCCACAGGACCCCCACTCAACGTCACTGGTGAGGAAGAGCCAGCAACATCCAGTCCCCCCAGAAGAGGCCCACAGTGATGACAGCAGCTCTGCACGCCTGGATCACGATGACCAACCTGGCCCATCAGGGACCTCTGGACAGTCGGTTACCCAGCCACAGTCCCAACCCACCACGGAGCCTCCCCCTCAGGAAACACCACTACAGCACCCACCCAGCAGGCCCATACCTCTGTCCCCAGGACACATCAATTAGCAGTGTGTCCACCACTACAGGAACCTCAGGCAACCCCACAAACACAGCACGATCAGGGACCTGGGGTCAGTGGCAGTGGGCACACGGTTCAGGGGACAGAGACACAGGACAACAGGGAAGCTGGGAGGACTGCTGTGTGACAGGGGGAGGACAGGCCCAGGGAACCCACTCTCCACGAGGCACTTGCAGGGATCCTGGGAGCATACCACCATTCACAGGAGACCATAAGCCAGATACTGTACAAGCTGCAGGAGGGACAGTACCTGGGGAACAGGAAGGACCCGAGGGACATCCACACCACCCTGGTCACCCTTATAGGGGTGCTGGCAGACATGGCCAACACCATGAGGGAGGCAGTGGCACAGCAACGGGCCCCTGACACTAGCCACACTGATGAACAGCCCTCCACCTCCGCTGGCGCTAGTGCACTGGAGGCCCTGCCACAGGACCAACAGGCCACCAGCACCCTATCCCCTGCAGAAGGAGAACCACCACACAAATGGTCCCTGCAATCCAGGCAGAAGTCAGAGAACATTCCTGAATGTCACCCTTGTGTCCCACTCTGTCACCTGGTCCACCTTGAACTACCATTGCTCCCCTTCCTATGCCCCCTCGGACAATGCACCTGTGATACAAATAGACTGGACTCTAACCTGGACTTTCCTCCATCAGCAACCCAGCACATTGCAATACCCCCTACACTTATTAGCACCTAAAAAAAACACCCTTTGAACAAATTCAAGTATGGAGTGTGTGGATTATAAGACAAATGTATTAGTGTCACAAACTGTAAACATTCCAATTCTATTCTACTGTAATGTTAACATAGGTATGACCTTATTGGGCAGCAGTAAACACACCAGGAGCCAGAGTGGGGCACAGAAATCTGAAAATAGAGATGCCAAAGGGTACAGTAAGTGGCCATGGAAATAGGGAAATCAGGCTGCTGTGTTCAATGTCAAACACAATACTGCAATGGAAGGTGAAGTTACAGTGTCTTACCTGTGTGTCATTGGAAGTACTGTTGAGTGAGAGTACTTCTGTTGTCCGCATCTTCTTCCTCTCTCTCCTCTTCGTCACTGTCCACAGGCTCCAACGCATCCACACAACCATCTCCAGGCTCATCCTCCTGCAGAAAAGGTACCTGGCGTCTCAAGGTCAGGTTGTGCAACATGCAATGATGATCTGGCACACTTGCTTGGGTGAGTAGTACAGGGATCCACCTGTCAGGTGGAGGCACCGGAATCTGGCCTTCAGGAGGCCAAAGGTTCTCTCAATGATCCTCCTTGTTCGCCCATGTGCCTCATTGTAACGTTCCTCTGCCCTTGTCCTGGAATTCCTCATTGGGGTCAGTAGCCATGAGAGGTTGGGGTAATCAGAGTCACCTGTAAATATCGAGGGATACCTGTTAGCCACACACTCACCCTTAAGGCCAAACCCACACCCATATACCTACATCAACTGGGTGGGAACTATGGGCTCACCTATTAGCCACACCCGGAGCCTCTGGAGTTGAGACATCACATATGGAATGCTGCTATTCCTCAAGATAAAGGCATCATGCACAGAGCCAGGATACTTGGCTTTGACATGGGAGATGTACTGGTCCACCAAACACACCATTTGCACATTCAGAGAGTGAAAGCTTTTTCAATTCCTGAACACTTGTTCATTTCTCCATGGGGGGACAAATGCAATATGTGTACCATCAATGGCACCAATGATGTTGGGGATATGTCCCAGGGCATAAAAGTCAGCCTTCACTGTGGCCAAATCCACCACCTGGGGGAATATGATGTAGGTGCACATGTGTTTCAGCAGGGCAGACAACACTCTGGTCAGCACGTTTGAGAACATTGGCTGAGACATCCCTGATGCTATGGCCACTGTCGCTTGGAAGGAACCGCTTGCCAGGAAATGGCACACTGACAAGACATGCACTAGAGGGGGGATACCTGTGGGCTGGCGGATAGCTGAAATCAGGTCTGGCTCCAATTGGGCACACAGTTCTTGGATTGTGGCCCTATCAAGTCTGTAGGTCAGGATAATATGCCTGTCCTCCATTGTCCCCAGGTCCACGGGGGATGTCTCCATCTCTTATTCATCCTCAGCGGTTGAAATCTAGGGTGAAAAATGGTGAGCAGAGGGTCATATTCACACATATTTTAAAATATATATGCAATTCTTGCTTTACAGAAACAGTATTTGAACTCGAGAGTCAGTTGATGTGCCAATGTCTGCTGTGACGCAGTTAGGTGCCATGACCTGTTCCCCCCTAAAATGGCGGCTGCCTGACCTGCTGTGACCTGTGTCTGGAAGCGACAATGGCTCGAGTGTCTGGGGAAAGGGCACGCCTTCACTTTGGAGGAGTTAGAGAGACTGGTGGATGGGGTCCTACCCCAGTACACTTTACTCTATGGTCCTCCAGACAAACAGGTGAGTACATTGTGAGCATGATGCGTGGGCCATGAATGTAGGGATTGCTGTTTGTGTAAGCCTCGTGCAGGGGGTGGCTGAGGGGTCCTGGGCAGAGTGCTGCATGTATGGTGGTCAATGTCTGTGCGTAAGGGGATGGGAGGTATATGGTGGGCATGAGTATAACAGGCTGGACAGTATGACTCATACCTTTTTCTATGCATATTTCCCTGCAGGCCAGTGCCCATCAGAAAAAGGGTATTTGGAATGCCATCGCCAATGAGGTGTAGACCCTGGGAGTCTTTGACAGGCAGAGTCCGCACTGTCGCAAACAGTGGGAGGACCTGCACCACTGGGCAAGGAAGACGGCAGAGGCCCAGCTGGGGCTGGCCTTCAAACGAGGAAGCAGTGCCTGTCGTACCCTGACCCCCCTGATGTTCCGCATCCTGTCGGTGGCCTATCCGGAGTTGGATGGGCACTTGAAGCCATCACAGCAGCCACAAGGGGAGGAGTACATATTCTGAATCATGACTTTGTGCGCGTTAAGGTTTTACCTGGGTGGGGGATGTGGGTGCCCCTAGGCCAAGGTGAACATGGCAGGGTAGGTCCCATGTTAGGCAGGCTCTGAAGCACTCCAACCCCAATGGTGTTAGTGGGCATCTACTACTGGGGAGGGTCCTGTGGGTTTCAGGTGTGAAGCTAATGGCGTTAGGCATTGTACCCCATGGGCTGGTGACTAGCATTGTAACTGGTAGTGCATGGCCTAGTGCATAGGGTTGTTCCCTGTGTGTTGTGTACCCCAAGGGTAGCATTGTTGCTGGCACTGCCCAAGTGTATCCTCTGTCTCTCCCCCCTTTTTGTTTTGTCACCCTGTCCTTGTGTGCATTGGCATCATCTGGCAGAGGAGCAGAGGCACGGGCGACAGAGGGAGCTGCATCCCACATGGGCCTGCAGGCCGAATCCACCGACGGTGAGAGAACCAGTGGGACAGAGGGCAAGGGGAGCACGACCACGGAGACAGGAGAGGGCAGTACCGACAGCAACTCCTCCTCCGCTGGAAGCTCCCTGGCGGTGGCAGACACCTCTGCGCCTACCCCAACAACAGGTACAACCACCCCGTACCAGCACCACCCTCCCAGCAGCCCCTCAGTGTGTTTCCCGTGCCCGCGCACCCAGGAGGGTGGGCATCTCCTCCACCCCAGGCACCTCAGGCCCTGCCCCAGTCAGCCCTGCTGCCCTCACTGAGGAGGCTATTGACCTCCTGAGATTCCTCACTGTTGGGCAGTCAACCATAGTGAATGCCATCCAGGGTGTAGCAGGACATTTGCAACAAACAAATGATACCTGCATGGCATTCACTCTAGCGTGGCGGCCCAACAGAGAGCATTCCAGGCTCTGGCCTCCGCACTGATGGCAGCCATTGTCCCTGTCTCCAGCCTCCCCCCTCCAACTTCCTCTACCCAGTCCCAACCCCCTCAACCCCAGCCTATCCCAAGCACACCTTCAGACCAGCAATCACCCAAATCAACACAAAAGTGGCTCAGGCAAACACAAGCACCACACTTCATCTCAGAGGCACTCACACAAGCACCATCCCCACTGCCTCCACTGTGTCCCCTTCCTCCTCCTAATCCACCCCCCCCAGTAGCATCTCCACTCACACCTGCATGCACTACTTCCTCATCCACTACCTCCATCACCAGCACGCCTATCACTTCACGTCTCTCACTGGCCGTCACCACCCCAACATCCATGCACATGTCCCCTGTGACCTCACCCACTGTGTCTGTGACCCCTCCTCCCAAAGTACACTAACACAAGCACACACCCACCCAACAGGCATCCACCTCAAAACAGCATCCAGCCCATGCATCTGCACCCAAAGACAGCAGACTGACACCTCCTACAACCACTCCCTCTTCCTCCACTCCCAAACCTTCACCCTCTTCCCGCCCCAGTGTCCCTAGGATGCTTTTCCTCACTACCATTGACCTATTCCCTACCCCTCCCCCTGTCCTTCACCTCAGGCCAGGGAGGCCAGAACCCAGCACAGCACCTCAGCCACCTAGTCCATGGCCACTGTGGTTTCTGCAGCTGTGAGAGGCTCCAAGGAGGCAACCGTCGGCCCTGCCAGTGTGCCACCAACACCTGCCAAGGCCAAGAAGGGTCCGCCACCTGGCAAGGGCAAGAAGAGGACAGCATCCAGCAAGGGGAAGGAGGCACAACCAACCAGCAAGGCTAAGTCAAAGACTCCAACTGGCAGAAGCAAAGAGGCACCACCATCTGCCAAGGGCAGGAAGGGGCACAGAACACCAGCCATGGCACTTCAGCCATCCGAGGCTGCAGGTGAAGGCCTGTAGGCTACCACCACAACTGCCAGCACTGTCACCTTCACCGCGGCCAGCACCGCCACCTGCCCTGCCTCAAGCAGTACCACTGCCAGCAGCAGCAGCCCCAGTGGGCAGCCATCCAAGGCCGCAGGTGAGGGCCTGGAGGCTATCACCACAACTTCCAGCACGGCCACCTGCACAGTGGCGAGCACCGCCACCTGCCCCCCGAAAGCAGCACCACTTCCAGCAGCAGCAGCCCCAGTGCGCAGCCGTCCGAAGCTGCAGGTGAAGGCCTGGAGGCTACCACCACAACTGCCAGCACCGCCACCTGCAGCTCAACTGGCGTACACTGAGCAGCCGTCACCGCCAGAGAGCAGTGTATAGTGGTGACTACATGGGCTGCAGTGCATCCTGGCCCCTGCAGAAGCTATCGTTGTGACACCCAGGTGAGAGACTGGGACCTTGCACTCCAAAACATCTGGATCACAGGGGCGCAATGCCCCCTCCAGAACCAGTGGAAGAAGCCATCCACTCAGCCCCTCCGTGCCAGGATGAAGCCCACTGGGCACAAGGTCCCCTCCAGAACCAGTGGAAGAAGCCATCCACTCAGCCCCTTTTGCCAGGATGAAGCACACTGGGCACATGGCCCCCTTCCAGAACCAGTGGAAGAAGCCATCCTCTCAGCCCCTCCCTGCCAGGATGAAGCACACTGGGCACAAGGCCCCCACCAGAACCAGTGGAGAAGCCATCCACTTGAGAGACTGTGGCCTTGCACTCCCCAGGACCAAGCAGTAGGCAAACCACCCACTTGAGATACTGTGGCTTTGCACTTCCCAGGACCAAGCAGTGGGCAAACCACCCACTTGAGAGACTGTGGCTTTGCACTTCCCAGGACCAAGCAGTGGGCAAACCACCCACTTGAGAGACTGTGGCTTTGCACTTCCCAGGACCAAGCAGTGGGCAAACCACCCACTTGAGAGACTGTGGCTTTGCACTCCCCAGGACCAAGCAGTGGGCATGGAGCTCCCTCTAGGAGCAGTGGCATTGTACCATCTTCCGGCTGAGGTGCCCCCCATTCCCCATCCCCCTGAGGTGCCTGTGTGTTTTCGACTTGATGCCCCTGCAGTGTTCTCTCTGTATTGAGGCAGCAGTCAAATGTGGCCTTGACCTATGTGTTTTGGCCCAATGGGCCACAGACAATTTTGGAGTGGGCATTGTCCCACCCTTTTTATATATTGTATATATTGCACATAGTGTTTTATCTTTATGGACGTATTTCTAAGTATTACTGATAATACACTAATTTTACTCCATTCCTTTTGTCCTTGTGTTATTCCAGAGGGTTACAGGTGAATATGTAATGTTGTTGCATGTGTTTGTGTGTATGGTGTGGGGGGTGGGGGTGATGCGTGTTGCGTTTGTGTGTCACTCTCTTTTTTCTCCCCACCTCCCTTGTGTACTAGGTGCAGTACTCACTGTGGTCGTCATTGCCGGCATTCATGTTCCTGGTATATGAGAAGATACACCAGCATGGGGAACACCTGCAGCCCGGGCCCCATGTCGTCCTGGTTCTTCCTTGAGTGTTGAGAGGTGAGTGGTTTCCCTTCTGTGTTCTGTTTCTGCCGTGCTTTTGATGGCGTTGGTACCGCCCCGGAAAAGCTGGCGGATGGGTGGGTTGTAATGCAGTTGGCGGTACATTGTCTTCCATCTGGCTGTTGGCGGTTACCGCCGCGGTGTTTGTTGCTACCGCCGTGGCGGTCGGAGTGTTAAAGTGGCTGTCTGTGTTGGCAGTTTCTGCCGTGGTCATGATTCAATTTCTTTTACCACCAGCCTGTTGGTGTTGTTACCAACGCTTTATTACTGACATCCAGGGTTGTAATGAGGGTTTTAGTCTGATTACAAGAGTCTGTAGGAGTTTTAATTTAAAGCCTGCATGACATTAGCTGCTTTACTGACAATTTGGATCGATAGCATCATGAATTTCTTAAAAATATTTTATTGTTTTCCTTTTCTTCTTTAAAAATAAGTAGTATGACATAACGTAATACAAATGGATTGCAGCAATATAACTGTATTCATAAATGGTAAATTTCACCAGAAAAGCATTTGAGAAACCATGTAAATAGGGACATAACCTGATCCTCACAGAGTCCAATACCTATTCAATCAATCAGCAATCCAAACAATCAATCAGCAATCCCTGGTATGCTTATAACATGCTATGGTTACGCATTTGCAGAAGGGACCCACTTCTTGGGACAGATCGACTTTCAAAAACAAATTACAGCGAGAAACCAGTCCACCCTCTCCTGGGTGGTTTCCTGAAGTAGGCCTCATGAGATGGGTGTCCACATGTGAGGGATAATCAGTGTGCTTACTGTCTTTCCACTGTAGAGACACTCCATTAAATGTCAATGGGAAAGAGTGGCCTAGGGCATAACTCAGGTCCCCTAGGGTCTGCAAAGACCAGAGTCACACCAATGATCACTGTAACCTGTATGCAAAGAATAATGCAGTAGGTTACAAAGGCATAGTTGCACAACATATGGGTCATCCAGGAATGTCAGCTTTCTCTGACTCAGCTCAGGATTAGGACCAATTACTGTCCTGTCCAGCTGCCTGAGCAGGGCCTTTCATCAATCAGCCAGCTGTCAGCCCATACCATGAAATAAGCGGAGAGGCCCTGGAAGGAATGTCAGGGAGGAGGGGCTGAGAGTTTAAGATCACATGTGGCACTAACTCCTGGACGATGTCATTTGAGCTATCTCAAAGGACTGTTCCGGAAGGAGGAGGCAGGGGCAAGGAAGTGATGTGGCCAGAGGTGCAGGCCTACTGGACACTTCCACCCCACTTAAAAGGTCCTGCACAAGGGAGGGCTCTTTCTCTTGGATGTGATTCACTGCCGACAGTGGGCATCATGGACAACTGGAAAGAAGAGCCCCATTTACTGCCCCCCTGTGGCAGGGACTCTGCCCTTGAAGGACTTCAGGTCCAGAGAGGCACATGCCAGGGCCTGGTAAGTGGGCCACCTTAACCCTCCTGAGGACTAGTTGGGGGAAAGACTGGGCTGGTGCAAGGAGAGCGCACTGCCCAGAAGAAAGGAAGGCACCCAAGTGAAAGTCTGGTGCAGGGAGTCAGTGGGACTGGCTCCCTACCAATGTGGGAACCTTCTATGCCAGCAGGCCTAACAAAATACTCCTTGCGGCAAGAGCTTCTCACCATGAGTGAAACAATACCAAGATCATCTGTGACCTTTGACCTAATTCAGAATGAGCAGTGAAACACATGGGACTCTGCCACTGCTCTGGTTGGTGCTCCCGAGGTGTGCTGCCCCCCAAAAAAGTAAAGCCGGGTGGCCATCATGCCCCCCTCCTGTGAAAATGAGCTGAGGGGCCCTGGGCCCCATTCCAAGGTCTACAAATAGAAGCCACCTCGGGGAGTGCCACTGTGCCCCACATGAACACATGGAAGGCTGTGGGCCTGAAGTTAAGCCAGGGGCGCTGCTGCGTCCCCCTGTAAATGTGCTGAAAGGCACCCCAGACCCAATACCGGGACCCTACAGAGAGGGATAAGTCATACTCCCCGTTAAAAGTGTGAAAGGGGATCCAGACCCCATCTAGGGGTCCTACCAAGACGAAAAGAATAGATGGCTGCTGGCTGAGGCAAAGACAAATCCAGGGAGCGCTGTTACGCTTCCCATGAAAATGCCCAGGGGCCACCAGACTCCATCCCGGGGCCCCACACTGAAGATGAAGTTGGGGTCGTCAACTTGTCCCCCGTGAAGATGCCCAGATGGGCCCCAGATACCATCCTGGGGCCACGTGAAGAGGACGAAGGTGAGGGGTAAAAGAGAGGAGGGGCCCTGGACCCCATCCCGAGGCCCCAATGGTGTCAAAAGAGGAGTGCTGCTGCACTCCTTCAGGTGGCCCGAATAGCCACAGCTCACGCATCTGCCGGCAGAAGTGGGCATACATCAACTGAAGGGCTGGCTCCTGTGGCAGCACCTGGTAGGTGCTGGCTGTGCAGGGAGACGGCAGGAGTGGCCGGGGGTGGGCTCCCCTAGCTGCTCCCCAATGTCACTTACCAGGGGGTGTTTGAGTGGGATCGGACATCCCGGAACATAAGGGAAGTCGGGGGTGGGCTCCCCTTGCTGCTCTCCCACAAGGAGGCAGCATGAAGGGGGTGTTCGGGTGGGACCAGACACCCCCCCAAAATGAG
Source organism: Pleurodeles waltl (assembly GCF_031143425.1). Taxonomy (NCBI): domain Eukaryota; kingdom Metazoa; phylum Chordata; class Amphibia; order Caudata; family Salamandridae; genus Pleurodeles; species Pleurodeles waltl. Next base: position 554,855,833 of record NC_090445.1, read on the forward strand.
GGCAGCCAGGGGTGGGCTCCCCGCGCTGCTCTCCAATGAGGCAGTCTTGTAGGGGTGTCTGGGTGGGGCTGGACACCCCCTGCACCAAGAGGAATGCTTGCAGAAACCAGCCAAACAACAACGGCGAAGAGGCTGTCCTTGGCACAGCAGGAGAGCTGCTAATTTAATATGCAACCTGCCCCACAATGCCTTGAGAGGCACAACATCTCCCTGAGCTTCGATCTCAGCCTGTGGTGGCCCCAGGAAGATGGGGCCACCACCAACCAGGTGCCATGGGCAGGGGTAGATGCAGGAACAGGGCAGGTTACCCCCTAACACAAATCTTATGTGCCCACCCAAAAGAAATATAACTCCCCCAAGGGTTCCAACACAATGTGAAGCACAAGTTTCCTGGACTTTTATTCTTTGCTTGTCAAACTGCACCCTGTAGGGGATAGGATCGCATTACACAAGGTTAATCAAGAGTAAACTGAAAGTAATCTGAGAGTAATCTAACAGTAATCCTAATCTCCAAATTATTCCAACATGCCTGTGCATGTTCCTTGTTTATGCTTATTTGAGTAATGAGACTAACAGCCACCTTTTTTTCAAAGTAGAAATGTTTTGCCCTGTGGGTTGTTGGGTTATATTCCCCCTCAGGGGAGACAAGAATGATTACACAGTGCAATCTAAGAGTAATTCCATCAATTTATGTACATTTATAAATTATTCCATAGTTTCGAGTAGTGTGTGCATCATAAATGTACTTTTACTTTATCAAAAGAAAAAGCACAGACTGGACAATCATTTATTGAGTGTCATGCGTGTGTGCTCATGAGTGGGGATTATAGCCCACACTACCTCACTTGAGTAAGCCTTGGACTGCTCTACAATGCTACCCTATGAGAGTCAAGCGCTACAATGGAGTATTTGGTTCACAATGGTGGTGCAGACCACACAACTAATGACCCACCTTCCAACTATCCACAATTGGTATTCTTAATTTACTTGTAGGTTCCTTGTAATGTGTTATACTATATACCCAGGGCCTGTAAATTAAATGCTACTAGTAGGTCTCCAGCACTGATTGTGCCCCCACTCAAGTACCCAGTAAGCATGTCTCAGGCTTGCCAGTGCCGAGCCTGTGTGTGCCGTTTCAGTACCACTTCAACTTGGCATTTAAAACCTCTTGCCAAGGCCTAAACTCCCCTTATATTACATATAGGTACCCTTAAGGCAGGCCCAAGTAGTCCATAAGACAGGGTGCTGTGTGAGTAAAAGGCAGAACATGCACTTTTGAGTGTTACATGGCCTGGTAATAAAAAACTCCCAAAGTGGCTTTTCAGTGCTGGTAAGGTCAGATTTATTAATATTTTTTAAATGCCACTTTTAGAAAGTGGGCATTCCTCTGCACACTGCTCTGTGTGCCTGACAGCCTGTTTCCAGTAAACGCCTGGTCTGGGTGACAGCTACATTTGTGTATTCCCTCCAGACTCCCACAACACAGGACACTCAACTGCATCTGCATTCTTCTGGATACTGATGGGTCTTCCTGAGCTGAATGGGTGGGTGGGGAGCTCAAGAAGGAAGTGCCTGTCCCCGCTCAAAGGGCTGATTACCCCCTACTGTATTCTGGAGCCAAAGCTGGGTTGAAAAGGGGACCTGCATACTTCAGAAAAATCCTTTGAAATCATCACCCACATCAAAGGCACTTTTTAGGTTGAGTACTGGGGCTCTGTCCCCCTGAATTCAGTATACTTCTGGACCTGAAGGAAACTCTGCTGAGGTAAAGGCTGCTATGCTGATACGATTGCCACCTTGCTGCTCCTTAGCTGCTGACCGGCTTTGCTGAGCTGCTCTGATACCTGCTGACCTCTGCCCTGATCAAAGAAACTAAGGACTACCCCAGAGTGTCTCCAAAGGCTTGCTGGTCTGCCCTCTGTTCTTCCCTGAGGACCCAGGGACATCAAAGACCTTGTGAGCAGCTCAAACCTATGTCGCTACACTGTTCATCAAGCGTCATCCCTCCGCTTTGTGGGAGCATTCCTGATGGCCACCTAGAACCGGAGTGCGGTGTGTAATTACAATTCCTGCCTTGCTTTGTGAGAAGTGGATCATTCATCGTAGGTTCTCCCTGGCAAGTGAGGCTTTTCATTACAATCTGCACAACACTACCGGACAAGACCTTCAGCAGCTGTAAACAATTCTGATGCACTGGGCATGCCTTCACTGAGATCTATGGGCGCTGCTGACAGTGGTACCCTGCCCTGGTGCCAAGGCAACTGCGACATGCAGTACACATCTCACCTGCACTTTGAATCATGTCTGAGCTCAACTCCTTTCTCTGCAGCTAATCCTGCATCTAACCAGTGTGGGTGTGTAACCTCCTAAGTTAGTCTTCGGTGACACGTAATAGGGCAGTGACATCTACTACCTTCAGAGGTCGGCTGAAATCTTTTGACTCAGACAGGAGTAACAAGATCATCAACTCCAACAATAAGAACTATTAGCCATAAACAACAATAAAATGCAATCAGGAGTCAGTAAGTTGCACTCACTATGACCTATGTGGCATGAATCATCACACCAATTTAGTAACGTTCAAACATGTATTACCCTTATATTAACAATGCTAAAGTCACGTAAATAATTTGCAATACCAGATGATAACAATTCAGGAATAACACAGGCTGTTCAAAAGGTCTAAAGAATTTCAATCTAATATGAGCAATCACCGGGCAGCAGCGGAATGGCCGAGGGATCTCTGTGGTCCCTAGGTTGAATTGCCCCCTTTTTTATCCTTGGCTGGTGGAGAAGCGATGAGCAAGTGAAGGACGCCCATACGCTGAGCAGCAGCCGCGAGGTTGGAGAGCCGACAGTACCGCAGCGGAGTCAACGAGGTGAGACGGCGTTTGTGTCCTACACACACGTCTCTCCTCGTCTTAGGAGAGAGGCATGCTCCCCTCAACTTTCCTCAACTCACAGCCTTGATCATGGCAGCAGGGGGGCCAGGAACCAGGTATCGTGACGGTGACGGTCAGAAAGTTAGAGAGAGAGGAGAGTCACAAACTATTCTGCTCCTCCGTCCTCCGCTTTGTGAAGTGTATAATGGGTTTGAAAAAGACTTGTGCCTCTATGTTTCCGCATTTCCGACTTGGTTAATTTAGAGACAAAGGTGGGAAGGGGCAAGAAGGGAAGGAGGAGGAGGGGGGAGGGAAAAGAAGAGGGAAACGAAAAGGAAAGGAAAAGTATGAACAGTAAAGATGGACAGTAGAAGGCATCGATGCACGGTGGATGCCAAGTATTGCAGAATATCCCTCTTCCACCCTTAATCAAGCAAAGTAAAGCAGGGGAGAAGAGGGAAAGAACAAGAGCGGAGGAAGTAAAGGAAATCAAGCAGGGAGAGGAGGGGGGAAAAGAAATAAATAAGAAAAGAAAGCTAAACAGCAAGCAGGAAGAATAAGGGGGAGAGGGGAAAGGAAGAGAAAAGAAGGAAAAGTGTGGAGCAGCACACAGCATACAAGAGGGGGAAGGAGAGAAAGGAAAAAAGAGGAGAAAAGGGGGAACGGAGTATAAGCAATATTTTTCCTTTTTTCCACAACAAGATTAAAATCTGTCCACATAATGAAACGTATGACCCGTGATGCAACAGGGAGGACAAGCATGATTGGAAAAAACATGAATGGGCCCAAGTCAAAGATGTCATCATCCATTTCAAATAGATTAACCCCAGGCTCTGGCCATATATCTTCAGGAAAGGTACAGAGATATGGTATCTCAGAACAGGGTATTTTTCAATATACTTCCCCCCGCCAATTAACTTTTACTGAACTTCAGCGGACTAATTCAGGAAAAGTTTGTCCCTCCCCCCCCGGATTATACAGCATTAGAAATGGAAAAGGTAATAGATTCCCACATAACGGATAGCAGTATCTCCCTTGGTAGCTTTAATAACTCTGATAGCATTTCTCATACAGTTTTTGATGATACCCTTCAGAATAAAGAAAAGACTATGGGCCAGATGTATCATGAAATGGCCTTGTGAATCGCAAATAGCATTTTTAAGAAATCGTTATTTCCGAGTCGCAATAGGCCATGTATCACTATAGCGAATCGGAATTAGCGATTTCTTAAAATTCGCTATTTGGGGTTTGCGAGGCCCAAATACCGAATCGCAATTTGCGTTCTCGCAATTTGCGATTCGGTAATTGAAAATCACAAACTGCGAGAACGCACACCTGGAGGAGCCTGATGACATCACAAGCAGGAAGTGAGTCATCCCAGGCAGTTTGCAGGTGCCACACCCAAACTAGCACTCAGAGAGAGTCAGCCCAGCCACAGTGAGCAAGTCTCTGAAGAAGGCAGCACAGCAGAACCAACATGGACACCTCTGCCCAGGGAAAGGAGAAGGGAGAAAGGAAGCGCAAACTGAAGTTTAGTGAGCAAGAGCTGGAGGTGCTCACAGAGGAGGTGGTCAGGAGCCATGACCATTTGTTCAGCAAAAGCTCACTCCAGGTGCCTGAGAGTGAAAAGCGCAGACTCTGGGCAGATATCCAGACCAAAATCTGCGCTGTTGGAGTAGCGCAGCGCTCTGTCGAGGAAATAAAGAAGAGGTGGTACAACCTGCGGTCCCGTGCCAAGAAGAGGGTGGCAAGACGACTGCAGGAGTCCAGGAGCACAGGAGGCTGACCACCCACAGAGACACCCTCCACCCCGATAGAAGACCTAGTGGAGTCCACACTCCTCCCAGAAGCAGTCAGTGGGGTCACTGACATTGACACATCCGGCACACCAAGTACAAGTAAAGATAAGTGCAATATTGAAATGTAACCCCATATGTGTATGCACAAAAGCCCCCTAGGAATTAGCAAGTAGTTTAAAACATTGTGAGAAGTGGTCCATTCCACATCTTAGAAGCAGCACAACAATGCCTTATGGAAGTGGTAGTCCACAACCCAGAGCTGAAAGTAGCCCATACAATGTAATAGGCAGAGAGACACACAGAAGAAAACAACACTCACAACATAGTGATGAGAAGTAACGGTACGTTTATTACCACTGTGTGACCTTTATTGATACATACATAACTGACATGCTACATATTGTTGTTGCAGGTGGCCCAGGCCCAGCAGCTACAGCATGTGCCATTGTAGGGGAAACAGACACCCATCCTGCTTCTGACTCTAATACCAGCGAGTCACAGAACATAGCGCCCATCCGACTCAGGCCTAGGGCACTGCCACTACCAGAACTGAGCCAGGACTCTGATGAGCAGCAGGATGACTCACACACACCTTCCCCAAGTGGCAGGAGCCCCGTCCACAGCAGAGCACAACACCACGCAGGATGCCTACATATGCAGGCGCACAGGCTTTTGAGGCAGGTGAGGGACCATCAGTGTTTGGTGGCCTGGAATCGGCTATGTTAAAGCAGAAGCACCTGCAAAACAAAAAAATCTCTGCGTTACAAAGGCAGATGCAGGTACATAATGCAAACATGGGGGGGCTGCATCGCCAGCTGGAGTGTCTCAATGCCAACATCAAACAGCTGCATGAGGGACAGATCTAAGCATCGGAGGATACGAGGGAGCTGACTTGTGCTGTGAGGAAACTGTGTCAGGAGCTGTGCCATGACAGGGTAAGCCACCGCAGGCAAGAGAGACCCTTCATGGGTATGTTTGGCGGTTTCTGTCGCACTGTCACTAGGCTGGCAAATTCCACAGCCCTAATATTGCGTTGTACTGTGGCTGCATAGGTAGAGGCAGTGCACAGCAGTAGTGATGTGGCCCAAGGACTGGTGCAGATCACAAATGTGATAGACAATATTATGGGTAACCGGTCAGCCACACCAAGTGAACTGGGACTGGGGGACACGGAGGACACCTCGAGCCTCAGCAGCTTAGCTGTGCCCACAACGGATGCCAGAAGTCACAGTGCCAGGCACAGCACTGTCACAGAGGCAGAAAATCGAGATGCCAGTGAGGCAACTGCACACTCGAGTGTCTTGCGTGGCAGGAGGAAGTGAGTGTATTGGTCACAGGGGACTGTAAATTTTTGTGACATAAGGAAACTATGAAGGAATAGTGATTTTCTGTTAACTGCTTTTGTTTATTGTCACAATTACTGTTGTTGGTATTAGTGGAACTGATATTACTTGACATTAAGGTAATAAATTTACTTACTACAAGTACATTTGTCAATGGATTTGTGTTGTACTTACGTCTGAAATGGTTGTGCGTGATGTCAGCACCCCTTTGCCTGCCCTCTTCTGCACTGGTCCGGTCTGCTGGCTGTAGGGGTGGTATGGGATCATCATCCTGATCTGATTCAGAATCAGATATTTCCACAGGTATGCCCCTGGTGGTAGCTATATTGTGTAAGATTGCACAAGAAGCCACTATTCTACATGATGTCTCTGGCCTGTACTGTAGTGCCCCTCCACTTTTGTGGCGGCACCGGAAGCTACTCTTCAGTAGCCCAAAGGTGCGCTCCACCACGTTGCGGGTCACCCTGTGTGCTGCATTGTATCTCTGTTCAGCAGGTGTAGTAAGATTTAGGTAGGGTGTCATCTTGTAGGTACGCACTGTGTAGGCACTGTCTCCTGGAATGAACAGAGGGTATAATGAGTAACTGAGCCATCTGACGTCACACTGCCATCAATGCACCAGTGTACAGAGGGACAATACCTAGTAGATATCCTTCACCAAACTCCCCAACTAGCAGTCTTGTGTGAATGCCGCTGAGGCAAAGATGTATGAATCATGTGTGCTCCCAGGGTACCTGGCCACAAGATCAGGTATGATATAGGAGGCATTGCATATCACCTGAATATTCATGGAATGTTGGTATTTACGGTTGCAGTACACATATTCTGTGGCTGATGGTGGACAGATTGCTACATGTGTCCCATCTATGGCACCTAGGACATGGGGGAACTGTGATATCTGGTAAAAATCTATTTTTGTCTGCTGTATTTCCTGTGGGGTGTGGGGGAATCTGATGTACTGGTGTAGTCTGCTCAGCACGGCGTTGATAAATGCATTGAAAAATCTAGAGAGGGTACTCTGTGAGACCCCTCCAGCTGCTGCTATGACCCCTTGATAGCTCCTTGAGGCGAGTAGGTGAAGGGAGCATAATACCTGCACATGGGTGGGGATGCTATGAGTCCTATGTGTTGTGCGCTGCATTATGGGTAGCTATCAGGTCGAGTATCATGGCTGAGCTCAACCTGTACATCTCAAATATTTCCTCCTCTGTCTGGTCAAAAAGTGTAATGCGCACTGTAGGAAGTTGGCTCTGTATGTGCTATTTCAAAGTAAGGAATAGCATGCACAGAGTCCAAGGGTTCCCCTTAGAGGTAAAATAGTGGTATAAAGAGATAATACTAATGCTCTATTTTGTGGTAGTGTGGTCGAGCAGTAGGCTTATCCAAGGAGTAGTGTTAAGCATTTGTTGTACATACACATAGACAATAAATGAGGTACACACACTCAGAGACAAATCCAGCCAATACGTTTTGTTATAGAAAAATATCTTTTCTTAGTTTATTTTAAGAACCACAGGTTCAAATTTAACATGTAATATCTTGTTTGAAAGGTATTGCAGGTAAGTACATTAGGAACTTTGAATCATTTCAATTGCATGTATACTTTTCAAGTTATTCACAAATAGCTATTTTAAAAGTGGACACAGTGCAATTTTCACAGTTCCTGGGGGAGGTAAGTTTTTGTTAGTTTTACCTGGTAAGTAAGACACTTACAGGGTTCAGTTCTTGGTCCAAGGTAGCCCACCGTTGGGGGTTCAGAGCAACCCCAAAGTTACCACACCAGCAGCTCAGGGCCGGTCAGGTGCAGAGTTCAAAGTGGTGCCCAAAACGCATAGGCTTCAATGGAGAAAAGGGGGTGCCCCGGTTCCGGTCTGCTTGCAGGTAAGTACCCGCGTCTTCGGAGGGCAGACCAGGGGGGTTTTGTAGGGCACCGGAGGGGACACAAGCCCACACAGAAATTTCACCCTCAGCAGCGCGGGGGCGGCCGGGTGCAGTGTAGAAACAAGCGTCGGGTTTTCAATGTTAGTCTATGAGAGACCAAGGGGTCTCTTCAGCGGTGCAGGCAGGCAAGAGGGGGCTCCTCGGGGTAGCCACCACCTGGGCAAGGGAGAGGGACTCCTGGGGGTCACCCCTGCACTGAAAGTCTGGTCCTTCAGGTCCTGGGGGCTGCGGGTGCAGGGTCTTTTCCAGGCGTCGGGACTTAGGTTTCAGAGAGTCGCGGTCAGGGGAAGCCTCGGGATTCCCTCTGCAGGCGTCGCTGTGGGGGCTCAGGGGGGACAACTTTTGGTACTCACAGTCGTAGAGTCACCGGAGAGTCCTCCCTGAAGTGTTGGTTCTCCACCAGTCGAGTCGGGGTCGCCGGGTGCAGTGTTGCAAGTCTCACGCTTCTTGCGGGGAGTTGCAGGGTTCTTTAAAGCTGCTCCTTGGAACAAAGTTGCAGTCTTTTTGGAGCAGGTCCGCTGTCCTCGGGAGTTTCTTGTCTTTTTCGAAGCAGGGCAGTCCTCAGAGGATTCAGAGGTCGCTGGTCCCTTGGAAGGTGTCGCTGGAGCAGGATTCTTTGGAAGGCAGGAGACAGGCCGGTGAGTTTCTGGAGCCAAGGCAGTTGGTGTCTTCTGTTCTTCCTCTGCAGGGTTTTTCAGCTAGGCAGTCCTTCTTCTTTGTAGGTTCAGGAAATCTAATTTTCTAGGGTTCAGGGTAGCCCTTAAATACTAAATTTAAGGGCGTGTTTAGGTCTGGGGGGTTAGTAGCCAATGGCTACTAGCCCTGAGGGTGGGTACACCCTCTTTGTGCCTCCTCCCAAGGGGAGGGGGTCACAATCCTAACCCTATTGGGGGAATCCTCCATCTGCAAGATGGAGGATTTCTAAAAGTTAGAGTCACCTCAGCTCAGGACACCTTAGGGGCTGTCCTGACTGGCCAGTGACTCCTCCTTGTTGCTTTCTTTGTTCCCTCCAGCCTTGCCGCCAAAAGTGGGGGCCGTGGCGGGAGGGGGCGGGCAACTCCACTAAGCTGGAGTGCCCTGGTGGGCTGTGACAAAGGGGTGAGCCTTTGAGGCTCACCGCCAGGTGTTACAGCTCCTGCCTGGGGGAGGTGTTAGCATCTCCACCCAGTGCAGGCTTTGTTACTGGCCTCAGAGTGACAAAGGCACTCTCCCCATGGGGCCAGCAACATGTCTCTAGTGTGGCAGGCTGCTGGAACCAGTCAGCCTACACAGATAGTCGGTTAAGTTTCAGGGGGCACCTCTAAGGTGCCCTCTGTGGTGTATTTTACAATAAAATGTACACTGGCATCAGTGTGCATTTATTGTGCTGAGAAGTTTGATACCAAACTTCTCAGTTTTCAGTGTAGCCAGTATGGTGCTGTGGAGTTCGTGTAAAACAGACTCCCAGACCATATACTCTTATGGCTACCCTGCACTTACAATGTCTAAGGTCTTGCTTAGACACTGTAGGGGCACAGTGCTCATGCACTGGTGCCCTCACCTATGGTATAGTGCACCCTGCCTTAGGGCTGTAAGGCCTGCTAGAGGGGTGTCTTACCTATACTGCATAGGCAGTGAGAGGCTGGCATGGCACCCTGAGGGGAGTGCCATGTCGACTTACTCATTTTGTTCTCACTAGCACACTCAAGCTGGTAAGCAGTGTGTCTGTGCTGAGTGAGGGGTCTCTGGGGTGGCATAATACATGCTGTAGCCCTTAGAGACCTTCCCTGGCATCAGGGCCCTTGGTACCAGAGGTACCAGTTACAAGGGACATATCTGGATGCCAGGGTGTGCCAATTGTGGACTCAAAAGTACATTTTAGGTGAAAGAACACTGGTGCTGGGGCCTGGTTAGCAGGGTCCCAGCACACTTCTCAGTCAAGTCAGCATCAGTATCAGGCAAAAAGTGGGGGGTAACTGCAACAGGGAGCCATTTCTTTACACAAGCCCCCCCCAGCCCACAGGCCAGGAGACTCAGCCAAAGCTGGGAGAGTCTTCCTAGTCTGTTAGGCGAGGAAGAGTAGAGGAAATAGGCTGGTTTGTTGCAGGGCCTACTCTGCCTTACATCCTCCTGTTCAGGTCATTCCCTCTGGGGAACTGACCCACTTCCACAGTGATAGGACCTAGTCTGAACTGCCTCTTGTCTGTGCTTTTTATGTCTTCACCCATTCTCTCTATTTTGGGGTTAGAGGTATCCACCTCTGCTAATCTTATCTTAGCCAGGGTCACCCCTAGCTTACCCAAAGAGGTTACCCAGAGCTGGAGTAACCCCACCATGAGCAACAGGGTCAGGGGGCCTAACTTGCTATTTGGCATGGGGTCAGACCACCATGCCAAGGATAGTGCAGCCATAAAGGCTAACACCCAGCAGAGGCCACTGACAGCTGTCAGTGCCCAGAACCACACCTTTAGCTCTTCACCTACAAGGGAAGGGGCTAAGTTACAGGCTTCTTTGGGTTCAGGGTGCCTGTCTGCTGTATTAGAGTGGGGGGTTACCACATCTTGTGGTAAACACCCTTCTTCCACTCTTTCTTCTGTTAGCTGAGGAGCCACCCACTCAGGTTTAACAGTTGCCTGACTAGCCAGGACTTCTTGTGGGTCAGGTTGGACTTTATCAGAGCCACTTTTGGAGTTCTCCCCTACTGGAGCAGAATCTCCTTGGCTTGCTGGAACCTTGGCTAAAGGTTGTCCACCTTTCCTACTCTGTTTCCTTTTCTTTTTCTTCTGGGGCCTACTGGCATTTACTGCAGAGGCAGGCACTCCAGAATCCTTGGGAGAGGACTGGCCCTGGACCAGTTCTTCTCTTAGGCTCTGACTAACCTCTGGGTAGTCATTTCCAAGGAGACAATCAAGGGGGAGGTCTGTACTGACTACCACCCTTCTCCAGCTAAAAGTTCCACCCACTTCTATGGGCACAAGAGCCACAGGCCTATTAGTGACCCTGTCTGGGCTAACTCTTACTCTGGCCATCTCACCTGGGATGTACTGGTTTGAGAGCACCAGCCTGTCATGCACAATAGTGTGACTGGCACAAGTGTCTCTCAGGGCAGTGGCTGGGATTCCATTTACCTGTAGGTGGTGGAAGTGTCTACTTCCCTCTGGAATCTCCAACTCACCTGTTGGGCCCTTTTTCCAGTTGAAGGCTATGAAGACCTCCTCATCTGAGGAGTCATCCCCAATGGCTACACTGGTCACCCCTGGGATTTTGCTAGGGGGTTTGTTTTTTGGGACAAGAAGTGTCATTGGTGTGGTGCCCTGTCTGTTTACAGTTATGGCACCATGCCTTAGTGGCATCCCAGCTCTTACCCTGGTACCCACCTTTGTTTTGGGTTGTGTCTCTGGGCCCACCCACCTGGTCTGGTTTTTGGGGGCCTACAGGGGACTCTTTTTCTTTGTTTCTAGTGTCACCCACTTTCTCCTGGGGAGGCTTTGTAACCCCTTTCTTTTGGTCACCCCCAGTGGAAGTTTTGGTTACCCTAGTCTTGACCCAGTGGTCTGCCTTCTTTCCCAATTCCTGGGGAGAAATTGGACCTAGGTCTACCAGATACTGATGCAACTTTTCATTGAAGCAGTTACTTAAAATGTGTTCTTTCATAAACAAATTATAAAGCCCAACATAGTCATACACTTCATTTCCAGTTACCCAACCATCCAGTGTTTTCACTGAGTAGTCAACATAATCAACCCAGGTCTGGCTCGAGGATTTTTGAGCCCCCCTGAATCTAATTCTATACTCCTCAGTGGAGAATCCAAAGCCCTCAATCAGGGTACCCTTCATGAGGTCATAAGATTCTGCATCTTTTCCAGAGAGTGTGAGGAGTCTATCCCTACACTTTCCTGTGAACATTTCCCAAAGGAGAGCACCCCAGTGAGATTTGTTCACTTTTCTGGTTACACAAGCCCTCTCAAAAGCTGTGAACCATTTGGTGATGTCATCACCATCTTCATATTTTGTTACAATCCCTTTGGGGATTTTCAACATGTCAGGAGAATCTCTGACCCTATTTATGTTGCTGCCACCATTGATGGGTCCTAGGCCCATCTCTTGTCTTTCCCTTTCTATGGCTAGGATCTGTTTTTCCAAAGCCAATCTTTTGGCCATCCTGGCTAACTGGATGTCCTCTTCACTGGAGTTATCCTCAGTGATTTCAGAGTTGTTGGTCCCTCCTGTGAGGGAACCTGCATCTCTGACTATTATTTGTGGAGTCAGGGCTTGAGAAGCCCTGCTCTCCCTAAGTAGGACTGGAGGGGGGGAATTTCCCTCCAAGTCACTATCTTCATCCTCTGAGTTGCCATCCTCAGAGGGGTTGGCCTTTTCAAACTCTGCCAAAAGCTCCTGGAGCTGTACTTTGGTAGGTTTGGGGCCCATTGCTATTTTCTTTAGTTTACAGAGTGACCTTAGCTCTCTCATCTGTAGATGGAGGTAAGGTGTGGTGTCGAGTTCCACCACATTCACATCTGTGCTAGACATTTTGCTTCTAAAAGTTGGAATACTTTTTAAGAATCTAAAACTGGTTCTAGAATCTAATTCAAACTTTTACCAAACTTTTAAACTCTAAAAGAAATGCTAACAGGGACTAACACAAGGCCCTAGCAGGACTTTAAAGAATTTAGAAAACTTTTCAAATTGCAAAAATCAATTTCTAATGACAATTTTGGAATTTGTCGTGTGATCAGGTATTGGCTGAGTAGTCCAGCAAATGCAAAGTCTTGTATCCCACCGCTGCCACCAATGTAGGAAGTTGGCTCTGTATGTGCTATTTCAAAGTAAGGAATAGCATGCACAGAGTCCAAGGGTTCCCCTTAGAGGTAAAATAGTGGTAAAAAGAGATAATACTAATGGTCTATTTTGTGGTAGTGTGGTCGAGCAGTAGGCTTATCCAAGGAGTAGTGTTAAGCATTTGTTGTACATACACATAGACAATAAATGAGGTACACACACTCAGAGACAAATCCAGCCAATAGGTTTTGTTATAGAAAAATACCTTTTCTTAGTTTATTTTAAGAACCACAGGTTCAAATTTAACATGTAATATCTTGTTTGAAAGGTATTGCAGGTAAGTACATTAGGAACTTTGAATCATTTCAATTGCATGTATACTTTTCAAGTTATTCACAAATAGCTATTTTAAAAGTGGACACAGTGCAATTTTCACAGTTCCTGGGGGAGGTAAGTTTTTGTTAGTTTTACCAGGTAAGTAAGACACTTACAGGGTTCAGTTCTTGGTCCAAGGTAGCCCACCGTTGGGGGTTCAGAGCAACCCCAAAGTTACCACACCAGCAGCTCAGGGCCGGTCAGGTGCAGAGTTCAAAGTGGTGCCCAAAACGCATAGGCTTCAATGGAGAAAAGGGGGTGCCCCGGTTCCGGTCTGCTTGCAGGTAAGTACCCGCGTCTTCGGAGGGCAGACCAGGGGGGTTTTGTAGGGCACCGGAGGGGACACAAGCCCACACAGAAATTTCACCCTCAGCAGCGCGGGGGCGGCCGGGTGCAGTGTAGAAACAAGCGTCGGGTTTTCAATGTTAGTCTATGAGAGACCAAGGGGTCTCTTCAGCGGTGCAGGCAGGCAAGCGGGGGACTCCTCGGGGTAGCCACCACCTGGGCAAGGGAGAGGGACTCCTGGGGGTCACTCCTGCACTGAAAGTCTGGTCCTTCAGGTCCTGGGGGCTGCGGGTGCAGGGTCTTTTCCAGGCGTCGGGACTTAGGTTTCAGAGAGTCGCGGTCAGGGGAAGCCTCGGGATTCCCTCTGCAGGCGTCGCTGTGGGGGCTCAGGGGGGACAACTTTTGGTACTCACAGTCGTAGAGTCACCGGAGAGTCCTCCCTGAAGTGTTGGTTCTCCACCAGTCGAGTCGGGGTCGCCGGGTGCAGTGTTGCAAGTCTCACGCTTCTTGCGGGGAGTTGCAGGGTTCTTTAAAGCTGCTCCTTGGAACAAAGTTGCAGTCTTTTTGGAGCAGGTCCGCTGTCCTCGGGAGTTTCTTGTCTTTTTCGAAGCAGGGCAGTCCTCAGAGGATTCAGAGGTTGCTGGTCCCTTGGAAGGCGTCGCTGGAGCAGGATTCTTTGGAAGGCAGGAGACAGGCCGGTGAGTTTCTGGAGCCAAGGCAGTTGGTGTCTTCTGTTCTTCCTCTGCAGGGTTTTTCAGCTAGGCAGTCCTTCTTCTTTGTAGGTTCAGGAAATCTAATTTTCTAGGGTTCAGGGTAGCCCTTAAATACTAAATTTAAGGGCGTGTTTAGGTCTGGGGGGTTAGTAGCCAATGGCTACTAGCCCTGAGGGTGGGTACACCCTCTTTGTGCCTCCTCCCAAGGGGAGGGGGTCACAATCCTAACCCTATTGGGGGAATCCTCCATCTGCAAGATGGAGGATTTCTAAAAGTTAGAGTCACCTCAGCTCAGGACACCTTAGGGGCTGTCCTGACTGGCCAGTGACTCCTCCTTGTTGCTTTCTTTGTTCCCTCCAGCCTTGCCGCCAAAAGTGGGGGCCGTGGCCGGAGGGGGTGGGCAACTCCACTAAGCTGGAGTGCCCTGGTGGGCTGTGACAAAGGGGTGAGCCTTTGAGGCTCACCGCCAGGTGTTACAGCTCCTGCCTGGGGGAGGTGTTAGCATCTCCACCCAGTGCAGGCTTTGTTACTGGCCTCAGAGTGACAAAGGCACTCTCCCCATGGGGCCAGCAACATGTCTCTAGTGTGGCAGGCTGCTGGAACCAGTCAGCCTACACAGATAGTCGGTTAAGTTTCAGGGGGCACCTCTAAGGTGCCCTCTGTGGTGTATTTTACAATAAAATGTACACTGGCATCAGTGTGCATTTATTGTGCTGAGAAGTTTGATACCAAACTTCTCAGTTTTCAGTGTAGCCAGTATGGTGCTGTGGAGTTCGTGTAAAACAGACTCCCAGACCATATACTCTTATGGCTACCCTGCACTTACAATGTCTAAGGTCTTGCTTAGACACTGTAGGGGCACAGTGCTCATGCACTGGTGCCCTCACCTATGGTATAGTGCACCCTGCCTTAGGGCTGTAAGGCCTGCTAGAGGGGTGTCTTACCTATACTGCATAGGCAGTGAGAGGCTGGCATGGCACCCTGAGGGGAGTGCCATGTCGACTTACTCATTTTGTTCTCACTAGCACACACAAGCTGGTAAGCAGTGTGTCTGTGCTGAGTGAGGGGTCTCTGGGGTGGCATAATACATGCTGTAGCCCTTAGAGACCTTCCCTGGCATCAGGGCCCTTGGTACCAGAGGTACCAGTTACAAGGGACTTATCTGGATGCCAGGGTGTGCCAATTGTGGAATCAAAAGTACATTTTAGGTGAAAGAACACTGGTGCTGGGGCCTGGTTAGCAGGGTCCCAGCACACTTCTCAGTCAAGTCAGCATCAGTATCAGGCAAAAAGTGGGGGGTAACTGCAACAGGGAGCCATTTCTTTACACAAGCCCCCCCCAGCCCACAGGCCAGGAGACTCAGCCAAAGCTGGGAGAGTCTTCCTAGTCTGTTAGGCGAGGAAGAGTAGAGGAAATAGGCTGGTTTGTTGCAGGGCCTACTCTGCCTTACATCCTCCTGTTCAGGTCATTCCCTCTGGGGAACTGACCCACTTCCACAGTGATAGGACCTAGTCTGAACTGCCTCTTGTCTGTGCTTTTTATGTCTTCACCCATTCTCTCTATTTTGGGGTTAGAGGTATCCACCTCTGCTAATCTTATCTTAGCCAGGGTCACCCCTAGCTTACCCAAAGAGGTTACCCAGAGCTGGAGTAACCCCACCATGACCAACAGGGTCAGGGGGCCTAACTTGCTATTTGGCATGGGGTCAGACCACCATGCCAAGGATAGTGCAGCCATAAAGGCTAACACCCAGCAGAGGCCACTGACAGCTGTCAGTGCCCAGAACCACACCTTTAGCTCTTCACCTACAAGGGAAGGGGCTAAGTTACAGGCTTCTTTGGGTTCAGGGTGCCTGTCTGCTGTATTAGAGTGGGGGGTTACCACATCTTGTGGTAAACACCCTTCTTCCACTCTTTCTTCTGTTAGCTGAGGAGCCACCCACTCAGGTTTAACAGTTGCCTGACTAGCCAGGACTTCTTGTGGGTCAGGTTGGACTTTATCAGAGCCACTTTTGGAGTTCCCCCCTACTGGAGCAGAATCTCCTTGGCTTGCTGGAACCTTGGCTAAAGGTTGTCCACCTTTCCTACTCTGTTTCCTTTTCTTTTTCTTCTGGGGCCTACTGGCATTTACTGCAGAGGCAGGCACTCCAGAATCCTTGGGAGAGGACTGGCCCTGGACCAGTTCTTCTCTTAGGCTCTGACTAACCTCTGGGTAGTCATTTCCAAGGAGACAATCAAGGGGGAGGTCTGTACTGACTACCACCCTTCTCCAGCTAAAAGTTCCACCCACTTCTATGGGCACAAGAGCCACAGGCCTATTAGTGACCCTGTCTGGGCTAACTCTTACTCTGGCCATCTCACCTGGGATGTACTGGTTTGAGAGCACCAGCCTGTCATGCACAATAGTGTGACTGTCACAAGTGTCTCTCAGGGCAGTGGCTGGGATTCCATTCACCTGTAGGTGGTGGAAGTGTCTACTTCCCTCTGGAATCTCCAACTCACCTGTTGGGCCCTTTTTCCAGTTGAAGGCTATGAAGACCTCCTCATCTGAGGAGTCATCCCCAATGGCTACACTGGTCACCCCTGGGATTTTGCTAGGGGGTTTGTTTTTTGGGACAAGAAGTGTCCTTGGTGTGGTGCCCTGTCTGTTTACAGTTATGGCACCATGCCTTAGTGGCATCCCAGCTCTTACCCTGGTACCCACCTTTGTTTTGGGTTGTGTCTCTGGGCCCACCCACCTGGTCTGGTTTTTGGGGGCCTACAGGGGACTCTTTTTCTTTGTTTCTAGTGTCACCCACTTTCTCCTGAGGAGGCTTTGTAACCCCTTTCTTTTGGTCACCCCCAGTGGAAGTTTTGGTTACCCTAGTCTTGACCCAGTGGTCTGCCTTCTTTCCCAATTCTTGGGGAGAAATTGGACCTAGGTCTACCAGATACTGATGCAACTTTTCATTGAAGCAGTTACTTAAAATGTGTTCTTTCATAAACAAATTATAAAGCCCAACATAGTCATACACTTCATTTCCAGTTACCCAACCATCCAGTGTTTTCACTGAGGAGTCAACATAATCAACCCAGGTCTGGCTCGAGGATTTTTGAGCCCCCCTGAATCTAATTCTATACTCCTCAGTGGAGAATCCAAAGCCCTCAATCAGGGTACCCTTCATGAGGTCATAAGATTCTGCATCTTTTCCAGAGAGTGTGAGGAGTCTATCCCTACACTTTCCTGTGAACATTTCCCAAAGGAGAGCACCCCAGTGAGATTTGTTCACTTTTCTGGTTACACAAGCCCTCTCAAAAGCTGTGAACCATTTGGTGATGTCATCACCATCTTCATATTTTGTTACAATCCCTTTGGGGATTTTCAACATGTCAGGAGAATCTCTGACCCTATTTATGTTGCTGCCACCATTGATGGGTCCTAGGCCCATCTCTTGTCTTTCCCTTTCTATGGCTAGGATCTGTTTTTCCAAAGCCAATCTTTTGGCCATCCTGGCTAACTGGATGTCCTCTTCACTGGAGTTATCCTCAGTGATTTCAGAGTTGTTGGTCCCTCCTGTGAGGGAACCTGCATCTCTGACTATTATTTGTGGAGTCAGGGCTTGAGAAGCCCTGCTCTCCCTAAGTAGGACTGGGGGGGGGGAATTTCCCTCCAAGTCACTATCTTCATCCTCTGAGTTGCCATCCTCAGAGGGGTTGGCCTTTTCAAACTCTGCCAAAAGCTCCTGGAGCTGTACTTTGGTAGGTTTGGGGCCCATTGCTATTTTCTTTAGTTTACAGAGTGACCTTAGCTCTCTCATCTGTAGATGGAGGTAAGGTGTGGTGTCGAGTTCCACCACATTCACATCTGTGCTAGACATTTTGCTTCTAAAAGTTGGAATACTTTTTAAGAATCTAAAACTGGTTCTAGAATCTAATTCAAACTTTTACCAAACTTTTAAACTCTAAAAGAAATGCTAACAGGGACTAACACAAGGCCCTAGCAGGACTTTAAAGAATTTAGAAAACTTTTCAAATTGCAAAAATCAATTTCTAATGACAATTTTGGAATTTGTCGTGTGATCAGGTATTGGCTGAGTAGTCCAGCAAATGCAAAGTCTTGTATCCCACCGCTGCCACCAATGTAGGAAGTTGGCTCTGTATGTGCTATTTCAAAGTAAGGAATAGCATGCACAGAGTCCAAGGGTTCCCCTTAGAGGTAAAATAGTGGTAAAAAGAGATAATACTAATGCTCTATTTTGTGGTAGTGTGGTCGAGCAGTAGGCTTATCCAAGGAGTAGTGTTAAGCATTTGTTGTACATACACATAGACAATAAATGAGGTACACACACTCAGAGACAAATCCAGCCAATAGGTTTTGTTATAGAAAAATATCTTTTCTTAGTTTATTTTAAGAACCACAGGTTCAAATTTAACATGTAATATCTTGTTTGAAAGGTATTGCAGGTAAGTACATTAGGAACTTTGAATCATTTCAATTGCATGTATACTTTTCAAGTTATTCACAAATAGCTATTTTAAAAGTGGACACTGTGCAATTTTCACAGTTCCTGGGGGAGGTAAGTTTTTGTTAGTTTTACCAGGTAAGTAAGACACTTACAGGGTTCAGTTCTTGGTCCAAGGTAGCCCACCGTTGGGGGTTCAGAGCAACCCCAAAGTTACCACACCAGCAGCTCAGGGCCGGTCAGGTGCAGAGTTCAAAGTGGTGCCCAAAACGCATAGGCTTCAATGGAGAAAAGGGGGTGCCCCGGTTCCGGTCTGCTTGCAGGTAAGTACCCGCGTCTTCGGAGGGCAGACCAGGGGGGTTTTGTAGGGCACCGGAGGGGACACAAGCCCACACAGAAATTTCACCCTCAGCAGCGCGGGGGCGGCCGGGTGCAGTGTAGAAACAAGCGTTGGGTTTTCAATGTTAGTCTATTAGAGACCAAGGGGTCTCTTCAGCGGTGCAGGCAGGCAAGGGGGGGGCTCCTCGGGGTAGCCACCACCTGGGCAAGGGAGAGGGACTCCTGGGGGTCACTCCTGCACTGAAAGTCTGGTCCTTCAGGTCCTGGGGGCTGCGGGTGCAGGGTCTTTTCCAGGCGTCGGGACTTAGGTTTCAGAGAGTCGCGGTCAGGGGAAGCCTCGGGATTCCCTCTGCAGGCGTCGCTGTGGGGGCTCAGGGGGGACAACTTTTGGTACTCACAGTCGTAGAGTCACCGGAGAGTCCTCCCTGAAGTGTTGGTTCTCCACCAGTCGAGTCGGGGTCGCCGGGTGCAGTGTTGCAAGTCTCACGCTTCTTGCGGGGAGTTGCAGGGTTCTTTAAAGCTGCTCCTTGGAACAAAGTTGCAGTCTTTTTGGAGCAGGTCCGCTGTCCTCGGGAGTTTCTTGTCTTTTTCGAAGCAGGGCAGTCCTCAGAGGATTCAGAGGTCGCTGGTCCCTTGGAAGGCGTCGCTGGAGCAGGATTCTTTGGAAGGCAGGAGACAGGCCGGTGAGTTTCTGGAGCCAAGGCAGTTGGTGTCTTCTGTTCTTCCTCTGCAGGGTTTTTCAGCTAGGCAGTCCTTCTTCTTTGTAGGTTCAGGAAATCTAATTTTCTAGGGTTCAGGGTAGCCCTTAAATACTAAATTAAAGGGCGTGTTTAGGTCTGGGGGGTTAGTAGCCAATGGCTACTAGCCCTGAGGGTGGGCACACCCTCTTTGTGCCTCCTCCCAAGGGGAGGGGGTCACAATCCTAACCCTATTGGGGGAATCCTCCATCTGCAAGATGGAGGATTTCTAAAAGTTAGAGTCACCTCAGCTCAGGACACCTTAGGGGCTGTCCTGACTGGCCAGTGACTCCTCCTTGTTGCTTTCTTTGTTCCCTCCAGCCTTGCAGCCAAAAGTGGGGGCCGTGGCCGGAGGGGGCGGGCAACTCCACTAAGCTGGAGTACCCTGCTGGGCTGTGACAAAGGGGTGAGCCTTTGAGGCTCACCGCCAGGTGTTACAGCTCCTGCCTGGGGGAGGTGTTAGCATCTCCACCCAGTGCAGGCTTTGTTACTGGCCTCAGAGTGACAAAGGCACTCTCCCCATGGGGCCAGCAACATGTCTCTAATGTGGCAGGCTGCTGGAACCAGTCAGCCTACACAGATAGTCGGTTAAGTTTCAGGGGGCACCTCTAAGGTGCCCTCTGTGGTGTATTTTACAATAAAATGTACACTGGCATCAGTGTGCATTTATTGTGCTGAGAAGTTTGATACCAAACTTCTCAGTTTTCAGTGTAGCCAGTATGGTGCTGTGGAGTTCGTGTAAAACAGACTCCCAGACCATATACTCTTATGGCTACCCTGCACTTACAATGTCTAAGGTCTTGCTTAGACACTGTAGGGGCACAGTGCTCATGCACTGGTGCCCTCACCTATGGTATAGTGCACCCTGCCTTAGGGCTGTAAGGCCTGCTAGAGGGGTGTCTTACCTATACTGCATAGGCAGTGAGAGGCTGGCATGGAACCCTGAGGGGAGTGCCATGTCGACTTACTCATTTTGTTCTCACTAGCACACACAAGCTGGTAAGCAGTGTGTCTGTGCTGAGTGAGGGGTCTCTGGGGTGGCATAATACATGCTGTAGCCCTTAGAGACCTTCCCTGGCATCAGGGCCCTTGGTACCAGAGGTACCAGTTACAAGGGACTTATCTGGATGCCAGGGTGTGCCAATTGTGGAATCAAAAGTACATTTTAGGTGAAAGAACACTGGTGCTTGGGCCTGGTTAGCAGGGTCCCAGCACACTTCTCAGTCAAGTCAGCATCAGTATCAGGCAAAAAGTGGGGGGTAACTGCAACAGGGAGCCATTTCTTTACACGCACTCTGAAAATGCACTCCTGTCTCCTCCTCCCTCTCCTCAAACCTGCCAAGATCCTCATTCTACTCGCCATGACGTAGAGTGCAACCATTGTGGAAAAGAGTCTGAGGCATTCTGGGCCTCTTTATATAGGTTGCACCTGGTTACCACCTGCTTTCACTTAGTGCGATTTTTTGGTGCATCGAATTGCGACTTGGTTTTGCGAATCGCATTTTGCACCTCGCAATTTCCTACTTGAAATACCGAATCGCTAATTGCGATTCGGTATTTCATGTCGCAATGTGCGAGACGCAAAATGCGACTCGCAAAACCAAGTTGCAACGCAAAAAAACGCAATTTTTGCAATTTCTTATTTTTGGGCTGCGAATGCCTTTCAAGCATCGCAGACCATGTTTTTGCATTCGCAAATGGCCAAATTTTGCGATTTGCACCGTTTGCGACTGCAAAAACGTTTGATACATCTGGCTCTATATACCCTCTATTTGTGACCACCAGTAATCATGCTCATCCCAGGTTAATTACAAAAGACAATGATAAGGATAACGATAAGGGTCCTGGGCAAGTCTCGATTCCTTCAGGTGACGAAAGGGGCACATTGCCCACCTCTACAGCAGCTATATCTGACAGTGCTCAGTTAAACAATTATGGTGTGGTATCTGACCTTACATCTTTAAAGAAAGGGGCAGTTAAGGATCCTACTTTTGCCACTTCTAGTTTCAGCAGCATGAGTACATTGAACCTGCCTTGTAAAAATTCAATGGAGGACTGGATGCGACAAATTCTAGAAAAGCTGCAGGCAATTAATCTATCTCAGCAGGTAGCTCACAAGGAGACCAAGGATCAGCTCAGTCAGTTAAATACCAATTTGACTCATCTGTCCGCAAGGCTGTCTTTGTTTGAGCAGCGGGTATCCGACCTGGAGGACTCAGGTCACCAATCTGAGCCGACTATACCACGGACACGGAGGAGTTAGAGATGAAACTAGAGGATTTAGAAAATAGATCACGACGTTCGAATCTTAGATTGATAGGGGTTTCGTAGGATTAGGAGGCAACATCATCAGTTACTAGGGTGATCTCTGACCTCATACGTAATACTATTCTCCCGGAGACCACCAAGCCAGATCTGGACCTCTCCATAATGCGGGCACACAGGGTACCTTTAATGCGCCCCACTAATCCAAAATATCCTCGTACTATCTCAGTTAATTTTTGGGATTTCAGGATTAAAGACCAAATCCTCACACAGGCAATCAAAACTTTAGGTCAGGAAATCTGTTCAGTTTCCGTGTGTTCCCAGATATGTCGGCTTCAGCAGCCAAACGGTGACCCAAATTTGTGGGACTGATTGACGACTTCAAAAAACTCGGGACACAGGCCGGGATCGTTCAAGTTGCTAAGCTGAGAGTTCTGAGTAATGGCAAAATGCATATTTTTCAACGTGTTCAAGACGCCAAAGACTTTTTAACTTCCTTGAAATGACTTTGCAATGACTTATACCCATAAGGGCTTGAAATAGACTGTGGGCAAAGTAGCAACTATACTTTTTTCTCTGTTTCTTTTTCTTTCTCTTCTGACAATCGCCACCACTAGCAGTAATGCGTATCCTTGAGGGTCAGGCTCCCGGAGTGCTAAGTCAGTGCACTCAATTCAGGGTTGTCGGGGTGAGAGTTAGGGCACTAGGGGGTGGGGGCACTTGGGGTGGTTGGAGGGTGGGAGAGGCCAAGACAGGGAAGGACCTCGCTGAGTATAAGAGAGAGGGGCAAGAGAGGAGGGTGCACAGGGGGGAAGGGAGGGGCAAGAGGGGAGATCACCTAGGGAGGGGGGGGGGACTATGAAGGAGATGGTACAAAAAAAGCAGGTGACACTTAACCAGATCAACTATTTATATGAAGGAAAAACACAAGGTAAAACCCTAGTCAAAATTAAAGCATCAGGACAATGGAGGAAGGTAAAAAAGATCCGCATCTTGCATCTTGCGAGAGGATGGGAGTTAAATTAAGAATAGCCTCCTGTAATCTTAATGGGGCTAATAATAGTGTGAAATTCTGTGCCGTGGTAAGATGGCTGGAATCTGCACAGGTGCAGGTACTTTTCCTAAAGGAAACACATTTAAAGGTAAATGCTAGGCCGCCTAGACTTCCACCTTATGTAATCAATTCTTTTTATGCTTCGGCAGGTGCTGCAGTAAGGGGGGTGGTAATCTTGTTTTTAAGGAAATTTGTAGGGCAAATTAATAGTGTTGTTCAAGATCCGCAGGCTAGATGGATAATATCCTCCATGACAATGGCTGGCAAGGAGTTTCACTTTGTAAGTTATTACGGTCCGATAGAGGACAACATAAACCCAACGAAGTCCTTGTATGCGTATCTTTCTTCTCTTCAAGGGTATTTTGTAATTGGCGGAGACTTCAATGCTATACTAGATACTAAGTGGGATTCATCACGTAAGAACAAAGTACAAAACAAACAAAAAACTTTGCAATTTCTTGCTAAATTGATGCAGGAGTTAGCTTTAGTAGAAGTGTGGCGTGCGGAGCATCTTGAAGTCAAAGAGTATACATGTTATTCTAAAAGGTACAACACGTTATCTAGAATCGACTACATTTTAGTATCTTATAGGTTAAAATGGTATCAAACAGTAATCTTTGCAAATTATTTTTCAGACCACTCAGTTCCTGGGTCGATCTTGATGATTTAAAGGACTTCGGCGACCAATTTTGTCGCTCACCATGGCGTTTGGATAGATCTCTTTTGACAGATCTAGACTGGGTAGCTAGTCTTAAAGGGTTAGTAACGGATTTTCTGAGGATAAGTAAGGGACCCACTTCTATTTTTTATGTCTTGGGGGCCACTAAAGCTTTCATACGCGGGAAGGCTACCTCCTTTAAAGCATATTTAGGTAAAATAGCTCGTGAAAAAAGCACTTTACTGCAAAAGGAGGTAGAACAGGCTTTAAAAAGAAAGCAAATATGCTCCAGTCCAGTGACGGTACAAGGGCTGGCTAGGGCCCAGGGGAATTGAAGAGATTTTTTCTTGTCAAAAATAATTCTAAATAAACATACTAGCTATCAACGCCAATATGAAGAGAGTGAACACATTGGTAGATTTCTGGTCTGGTCAATTAAAAAGTGTGCCAGTACTAGCTTAATAAAAACCATTTTTGATGAAGATCAGGGCAGAATGGTTCCACATTCGAAAGAGGTCGAGCAAGTGTTTTTATCACATTACTGCAAGTTATACACAGAGACACTACAGTAACTTTACCAATACTCGATGCGCAGACACAGAACTTATTACTATCCCAGATAACTTTTCAAGCGGTTCTTAATGTAATATAGAGATGCTCCCAATGATAAAACTCCAGGTGAAGATGGCCTTCTGGTAGGAATCTATAAAATATTGCAAGACCAAATAGTGGGTATATTACTGGATTTATTCAACACAATATTACAAGGAGCGGAGGTTCCCCACGAGTTTTCAAGAGCTATAGTGGTCAGTTTTATTAAAAAAATAAACCACCGGAATATCCGGGTTCATACCGACCAATTAGCTTGCTAAATCAGGATTACAATTTTTTTACTACAATACTAGCAGTTTGCATGGCTCTGGTGGCATCGGTACTGGTACATGAGGACCAGTGTGGATTCCTGCCAGGCAGGTTACTATCTACAAATACTAATTTTTTAATACAGGCCATAGACTATCTATATAAACCAAAAAATTGCACACACCGTTCCAAAAGGCGGGAAATAGTATCTACCGGTTCTGCAAATCAGGGAAACCAAAAGGTTGTAAGCACAAGCCCTCCAAATTTTGTTTTTCTTGTTGTGATGTCCGTTTCTTTCTACTTTTTAGGTTCTGCTTTCCCTAGTATGGGCAGCCCAAGTATTTGAAGGATTAGGTACGTTTTTGAGGTCCTGACGAATCGCATAGCGAGAAACATGTTGACCAGTGATGTAGAGTAACACAGGGGACCCTGTGTTTACCTCATTTCATTTATACCACTCCCTAGTATGAGAGGTGGTAGCTATAAATAGCATTTTTTACGTTTTATGGGGAGTGTAGACATTATTTTACTATATCCCCAGTTTTTTGTTTTTAATCTTGCCAGAGGTACTTACATTTAATTAAAGAATTCAACAGTTTTTACCTCTAGACATTTTTAACCTTTCCTATTCCAATCCTCGTTTTCTACTTTTGACCGGTACGCATTTTCACTCTAAAAGATCTCCGGCAAAGAGCCCCCGTGTGGGGCCCGTCAGGCATTGCAGCGCCGGCTTGACGAGGAGCACAGCCCTATGATGAAGCATGTCACCGAAAGGTGAGTGAGGGCTTGTGCTTACAACCTTTTGGTTTCCCTGATTTGCAGAACCGGTAGATACTATTTCCCGCCTTTTGGAACGGTGTGTGCAATTATTTGGTTTATACAGTATTGGGAGCTCCACACACTGGACCAGGAGTCTATCCTCCAAATATCCCTCTCACTGCCCCTCCTGTTGTTGTTTTTCATAGACTATCTATCACATAGTTCCATCCGGCTGTAATTATGATGCTTGATGCTGAAAAGGCATTTGATTTAGTCAGATGGCAGGTGCTATTTTTGGTACTTTCAAAGTTTGGCTTTCCCGCGAAGTTTGTCAAGATAATACAGACTCTGTATACTGGGGCTCAAGCCAAGATTTCAGTTAATGCCCAAACAGTTGGATCAGTACAAATAACACAAGGCACGTGTCAGGGCTGCCCTCTCTCTCCAGTACTAGTTGCACTTTTCATCGAGCCTCTAGCCGCAGCGATTTGACAAGATGTAGCTATTCAACCCCTTTTGCCTACAGCTCATAAAATAAAGCTATTTGCAGATGACATGATTTTGTATCTTTGGGGGGATCAATACAATATTGATAGAGCATATCAAAGATCAAGGCATTCTCAGAGTTGGGAGGGTATCAAATTAACCATTCTAAGTCAGAGGCCTTGTTGTATAATATGGAATCATTGGTTCTGCCGCAAGGTATTCGTGTTGCATCCTCATTATCCCATCCCATTAGATATCTGGGTATATATATATCCCCGAGCTCGGCCGATTTGTTCCAGCTGAATTACATTAATGTTTTCAAAAAAATCCAAGGATTACTTCATAAATGGCAGGAGATAACCATGACTATTATTGGGAGGGTAGCAATGGTTAAAATGTCGATCCTTCCCTTACTAATATTTGTTTTCTCAAGCGTGATTTTGCGAGTTCCAAAAAAGATTTTTGATAACCTGGATGCATTAATCAGACAATTCATTTGGAATCGCAAGAAGCCAAGGCTTCAGCTGGTAAAGCTATCTTTGGGAGTGGAAGATGGGGGATTAGCTCTTCCCAACATGAAGGTGTACTATGAAGCAGCAATGCTGGATTGGGCGCTAAGAGCAGCGCAAAAGCATAAACATAATTTCTATTTTAATCAGATGCTACTAGAATTCAACATTCAAATTTCACGTTTTTTTAAATTCCCTCACTTACCAAAAAGGGTCAGATATAAATTACTGGTCATGATTCAATTAACCATGTTAAAGATAAAGAACAAGTACCAAACTGACAAAGTGTGCTCTTTTTTACGAATAAGGGTTTTTTGGCTTTTAGGAGTTTAATTAATTCAAAGTTATAAACAGCAATGTGAAGCGCTGGGCTTTACGACCTTAGAGGATTTTTATCTAGCAGATCGATTGAAAACATGGGCACAGTGTGTAAGGGGGGTAAGTAATATTCCAGTTAATTTAAAATTTTCATATCGTCAAATTGTGTACTCCTTATATTCAGTGAAACAACCATTGAACGGCGTGAATAAAGCTATAGCTCAAGCTTTTTATGAGAACCAATTAGGTATCAGTAAATGGTATAAACTACTTCAGGATGCAAAAACAACTAATGTAATCTCCCAGCTTTTGATGCAAGTAGCCAATATGACAGGATATAAGATAGAGATGCAGCCTTGGAGAAAGCATAATGAGGTGTCGTACAAAGCGCTTAGAGGGCTAATTTTAAAAGGATTACCTTTTTCTCCAAGTGGTTGTTATACTACACCCCCGCCAAAATAAAAGAAATGTATCCAGAGTCATCGGGCTTATGTCCACGCTGTCAAAAATTTCAGGGGGACTGGATAAATATGAGCTTTTTTGTGAATTATTGGCAAAATATTGGGAGTCGATTTTTCAGAGGTTAAGCTCCTGGATTGGCCATGTGATTGCCCCTAGTCCATTGGTTGCTCTTTGGGGCATTACACATGATACAAACTTGCCAATTTCATGTAGACAAATGATCTTTGTGGGCACCCTAATAGCTTTATCACGTATCCTTCAGGCATGGAAATCACCAGTCCCCCCGACATACACACAATGGCTGGCGAAAATGGAATCTACCAGGACTAAAGAAAAATTGTATGCACAGCGAGTGGGAACTATGAAAAGATATATGGGGATATGGGCCAAAATGACTAATATGATGATAAATCAAGTGGGGGGGAAGGGAAGCTGAAGTCTTAAATTTAAAAATATGTTTATGTTATGTTTTTCGCAAATAACTTTAGTATTAATGTAAAAGGTAATGTTAGGAGCTGGCCGAATGTATGCAATGTAAGTTTCACCTGCAAAAAATAAAATATATATATATTAAAAAAAAGGGCAATCACCAGTAACATTCCAAAAGGATTGTACAAAATAACAACAGAATTATTTGAGTACTATCAACAGATGTCATTAATTTCACAGTTCAATCAATTATAATCAGTTAATAAACATTAAATTCAATGATTAGGTAGGTCATCCTTTCTACCAGTTTCTAATTTAAAAAGCATGTGTGGTGCTGGGCTTTGTCACATGCAAAAATTAAAATAAGACAAAAATAAGGCAAAAATTAATTTGGAAAACATTTAAATATGGCGCTAACAAGAATAAGTGGTTCAATTTCTAAGGGAAACCTGCAAAAGGAAAAACAAATGCACCTGGTTATACCTCTCCTAAGAATGACAGCAGTTAACACAGTCTTTGTCAGCAGAGTACAGGAACAGCAGGTCTTCAACGATCAGGAACATGGAAAGGGCAACAGTTCAGTGAAGTTGAAATTAAGGTATCTGGACTGTTAGAATCATAAGCATGTAAATCTGATCTTCACTGCAATTATTTCTTACTCAACTGAACTACAACAGCTGAAACTTTGCTAAATTAAAGTCCCCAAAACACTAGCTAGACTACTATTGGACAAGACTATGTAGTGTAACAGTGAGCAACCAATTCAATGTCATTCTTTCTCCATTTTTCAGCTTTCTTCATTCTTCTGTGAGATAGGCCCATGTTGACACTCCTCTCCGGTCTGCAGTTTCCACAGAATAATAACAGTGTAGAAAAGAGCACAAAACATGACAATCTAGCTAACATTACTTCCTACCAGAAACTAAGGCCCATTGTTAAAACTTTCACTAATTATCACAAGGAAGTACAGAATGAACAGAGTGGAACAAGACAACAGATTTCCTCTGTGAGCTTTCAATAGGACAGTTAATATAAAAAATTTGCAAAATAATTTCAAGGAAGTCAGCATAACATCCCAACACTGTGTTGTGGATAAATACTAAAGGTTAGGCCTTTTACTAATGCTAATATAATAATAAAACAGTTTTTAATAGTCAAACCATATGTAGTACATTATTTAATTAATCAATAATCATTTCAAACTATTAATTGAACTCATCAATACTAATTATTGTTTGTCTGTACAGATGGCTATGATTCATAAAAATGCATTTCCAATGCTATAAATTATTTCACATAGAATTCTAGATGGCGCACACCATGTCAACCACATTTCAAACCTGCACTTTTTATATTTCTAGCACAAGTTTCTCTAATTAGGCCTTTTAGCACACAATATTTATACAATTTATTTACCCATATTTTATTACTAATGTTTGCTATCTAACAAGTCCTCTTATGATGGCAATATGTGACCACTGCATTCATGAGACAATTCAAAGCTCAGTTTGTTGAATATATCTACAACTAGGTTTTCTCACTCTTCAAAATTTCTCAGATCACAAAAGTATTTTTCCCTCCTTTGTTTATTTTTCATCTTTTACAATTTTATGCATGTGTACAGTTTGTAAAATCTGATTGTACAAATAAGGCATACAACCACTGTTAATAATGGTTTCAGTATCATTCCCACAAAACCTTAATCAAGATTTCCCAACCAATTTCCCAGTTTTTGAAAACCTTTACCTATATTTTCCCACATACTTGGTTGATTCAGGTCCTTTAAATCAGAGTTCAATTTTGTCAAATTTCTAATGTAGCTCTTAATTTCTTTATTGCTGTATAGAATAAAAGTGCAACAATACTGCACCTTAAGTATCCGTCCTCTTTTCCTATAAGGATGTCTAATGCAAGCGGTTCTAATGGACCATCAAGGAGACTGCAGCCATTTCTGTATCCATGAGAAGTATCGCTCCAGAAAAATCTGTTAAGATTCTGGCTACAAGGGTTGATCCTAATTTTCATGTCATTCAGAACAACTCCTGCAGAATGAATAATTGTTCCAAATATATCTCCAATTATTTCTGAATAGCTTGCCCTTTTTGTTCTTGGTCTTCATTTGTTATGAGTATCATTTATGTTGTCAGTCTGGTAGTTTTTAGGTAAAACCATACCCAAATAACAAGTCCCATACCAAACCTTAGAGAGACAATAATAGGCATTCTTACAGCAAATATAATACACACCAGGAATCACAGCATCTTGTTCATTTAGCATGAAATCCCATATAATCCTAAATAGAAATACATGTCTACATTCACTCGTTCCCACAAACTTAGTATCGGTTCTGGATTGAGGCCTGTACATACAAAGCATCTCTTTGTGTTGGTAATCAAACACAAGCTTTCCTTGTGTTTTAGTTACACTATATGCATGATCATTCTTATAGTTGCATTTTACTAAGCTTTAATGCTATCTGTATTTAATCACAGATTCCATCTTGACCACTGACTCCATTTTGTGCTTAGCTTAGCTTAGCTTCAAATGCTGTCACATCGGTGGTGCAGGTATTTTTCCACGCACAGCTTGTGAACCTGTTTTTGCTTTTTTCACCAGGGAAGGTAACATAACATGGGGGATTCAACGCTGATAAGAGTGTACAAGGATGAGAATGTTTATAGCAGAGAAGGGTATGGCTCTATCTTGGAAATACACACTGGGATCTGGCGAGTCCTTTATGTGTTTTTCAACACTGACCAAGTACTGCCAGCACTTGAATTTCACAACTTACTCGAAGGGAGGTGGGTTACCAGAACCTTCCTCTTAAGTTTATGTAAAGTATATAAGTTGGGCAGGGTTGAACAGCTTGATGTTAACAAATACAAGGATGATGTTGGATTCAATCCCCATGGTGAAGCATTTTTAATTCTTAATTATCTAGCTTTACTGTGTACATGCCGATATATATATATATATATATATATATATATATATATATATATATATATATATATATATATATGCTCACTGCATACATATCCATTGTTGATATATTGCATTTTTTCTGATTATTACTCAACTGCTGTGATTATTTTAGTAGCTGCACGTGTGTTGCTGCATTCAAGTTCAATTCAATTCAATTTTTATTATCATGATTTGAAACTCCTTAGAGATCCACATGAATAGTGATACAGAGCCATATAAATACATAATAAAATGATAGGCTTTTCTAAAAAGACAAAATCAAACCATATAAATACATATTGAAATAATACACTTTTTACTAAAAGAGCCCAAAATCAAAATATCAGCAGTAGAGTTTGAAAAAATCAAAAAATCCTGTAACAGAATCATTCATTGTGGGGAGTATAACATAAATCTAAGGCCTCTCTGCAAGATCTAATATTTAGCCATAAAAGAAGTGGTTTCAGCCAAAGTTTCCTTTGTACGGCTAAAGCGGGAAAGACAAATAAAACGTGTTTGATGTTCTGTACCCCACCGTGACACAAATCAAAGGAGTAAGTCGAACCATCCCACTTGGAAGTAAGGTCCCTCAGGGGTATTCTATCGAGTATGATCAAGATAAAAAATTGCCTCACACCATGTGGAAGATTCCAGGTAAGGTAAGGTTGAACCACTTTCATAGCTACAGAGCTGGTTAACTTCTCAAGATCTCTTCTATGGCAACATGCATCAAGGTCCATTTGGTATCCTTTGGACCATGTCACTTCCTTCAGGATTTTTTTAAACTTTATGAAGGGTAATGAAGGAGTGAGGTCCGAGTCCAACTCTAAGAGCCGAACAGTATTAATGTAGTTTCTGAAAAATCCGGATATTTCTCTCAAATTGTTAAAGATTTGATTGCAGGGCAGGTTTCTGAGAGAGAATTCCTTAATATGGATAAGGCTATGTGCCCTCCTTATCAAAGCTGCAAGGGCTTGCACAAAGATATTCTTAATGCCTAATTCAAATCTTAGCACTGCCCCTGAAGCTGAGCGATTACAAGACGCTATGCGTCTTAGAATTCGGCCTGCTCTCTCATCGAGGAAATCCCATTTGTTTATGTCTATACATTCTATTGCATGTAGAAGAGTAGCTGGAATCTTAACCTGATAGGCAGACAATAAATGCGATAAGTGATGTTTACCATTTGCATTAAAAAAAGCAGCCAGACTTTGGGCGTGTGAAATAGACTTATTAGTATTATTGCGAATATGCTCTTGCTCATTTATTGAGGCGGAAAAGATCTTACTCAAAAAACAATATGTATCTATCTGTTCCAACTTCTACTGACCCAGAACCCAGGGGGTAAAGACTTTCCTTGTGGTTTTTTTCCCGGAGAAGCATACAACCTGAGACTTCGATGTATTAATTCTTAAGTAGTGCTTCTCTGAGTAAAGATTTAGAGCGGCCAGGCATTGATTTAGGCCTTTTGGGGTGAGATCGAAGACCACTATGTCATCCTCGTATAGTAGGCATACGATTGGCTGACCACTCACCATGTGGGCATGTCCAGAAGTACTCCTAAGGTTTTTAGGGAGGTCATGAATATAAAGGGAGAAAACCAGTGGGGCCGATAAGCAGCCCTGTTTCAGGCCTTTTTTAGTTAAACGTTTTGAGGACAATCCCTGCTCTCCACCCATGAGGATTTTGCACCAGGTCGAAGAATGCATGGCAATCACCAATCGCAGGAGACAAGGCGGAACCTCTAATTCTTGAAGTTTCATCCACAGGGTTTTTTTGTCCACTTTGTCAAAAGTCGAATAATCAATAAATGCGGTCTACACTGTTCCCCCCTTAGTCTGGATGTGTTTGTCAATTATAGTTTGCATTATGAGAATATTATCTAAGGTATTATGGGCCTTTCTAAAGCCTGCCTGTTCCAATGGAAGAATACTATTTTCCTCAACCCAGTCAGTTAATTGAAGTGATGTGCTTTTCGCAAATATCTTTTCTGTTGCATCTAATAAAGCAATTTGTCTATGGTTTGACGGTGGAGATCTCTCTCCCTTTTTATGTAGCGGGAGTATTATGCTACCTGTCCAGGATTCCGGGATTTTACCTTGGGCATAACAGGCGCCAAATACTGGATGAAGAAGTTTTGCCCAGAGCGAAGGCTCACTTTTAATTAGAGTCATCAGAACCTTGTTGGGCCCATGGCGCAGGATGAGCGCATTGAAGTTATAATCCCCTCTAATTCTGCCACAGTAGGCGTACCCGTATTGACCATTTCTCCCCCTCCATTTAATACTGTCACCTTGCTCCCAGGGTCAGAGCCCCAGTTTTCAGCGTAAAGGGCTTGGATATACAACTTCCAGTCTTCCTCTACTATCGGGGCGAATAGGGTTTTACAGTTTCCGCAGTATTCTGAAATGATAGCCCAAACTTTACTGAGATTTCTCAATGCGATCCACTTATGATCCTCTTCTCGCATCACCAGTATCAGCTGTGATCTTCTTCTCTTAAGTATAGTTATTTTCCTAATAATTTCCTTAGTCTTATGCTCCAGCTGTCACCTTACTAACTTATTTATTTCTCTATTCAGATTCATGATAGGGAGCTGAACTTTTTTGATTCTGGAAATACTGTGTTCAGGCTGCTTGCACGTAATAATATTACTCATTAAGTTGGGAAAATGTGTTAAAGTGTCTTTCCCCCAAACCTCCATATTTCCCACAATGTTCTCCAACAATGGCTTAATCGATATTAGTTTGACTGTCGACCAGAACATTCTCCTGTTTTTCCCGTTTATCCTTGGGTTTGCGCTTTTTATAGACCATGAATCTACAGCCCCTAGGTGCAATTTTAAGGTAAGTTTTAGAAACATAAGATCACTGTATAGGGTGTCTATTATTTCCATATCCTCGACTCTTTGAACGATGTTATACGAGGTACAAATATAATCTATGATAAAGTTATTCTTGGCAGACTTATGTGTGAAAACTGCGGGTGAATCCGAGCAGAAACGCCCATGCAGAATAATACTGCTATCAGACCTCAAACCTTTCAGAAAAATTAATCCTCTTTTGTCTGTCCTAATTCTAGGAGGAATATTCAATGCCTTTTCCCTATCTAGGTCACCAAAAATGTGAAGTGTAGGATTAGAGATTTTACAGTTTAAGTCCCCCATTATAATTAAATTGGCCGAATTTCTTATAACACTGACTTGTTTGAGCAAGTGTTGCAGAATATTGTTGAATTCTTTTACAGGGGGGGATATATGCATTAACAATAATCAGAGGAAATTTCCCACCCTTCTCCCCCCTAACATGTACTTGTACTATTTGAAAGAAGTTTGTAATTACGGGGAGGCTATCAAATTCCCAGTTATATCTATCACTTAAGAGCATGGCAATTCCCCCTTTAGCATGCCCTTTTTTTGAGGGGAGTGCTTTTTTGCTTAGTACCGTGTAATCCGGGCATGAGAAGTCATTTAAACACCAAGGGCCATATGTACGAACACATTTTCCCATAGACACAGAATGGGTAAAATCCTTTGCTACATCTGGCCCCAAGTCTCTTGAATGCATATCAGGTCGATCTTCATTGTACTTAATACATTTAATTTACCTCGATCTTTCCCTAGTTCTGCAGCATTCCAAGAGACCAATGAAAGGTCAGTGTTAGTAACTTGGCTGTGTCAGCTTACCCTTCGATTGAGATCTATTCAGGGACCCGCTAACCAATTCCAGTTTTCCTGATTGTGACTGGAGCCCTGGTATTTAGGACCTTCCAAAACATTCACTACCCTTGTACCCTGGAATTGGGAAATTTGCACAGTTTCACCTGAGGTGATTTTTTTTTTTTCCCCAGTTCACAGTAGTATTTGTGGATTCTAAATCATAGGTAGTATACTGCCCACCAAGGTAGGTTGACTTCTTCCGAACTGGGATAACATCTATACCCCTGCGTTGGAGTTTGGCACAGTTAACCAGAATTATTCTCAGAAAAGTTTTAGAAGAAAACAACACCTTTGCCTTACACCCCCCTATACTGTGGTCAAGAAAGACCCTCACAATATCAGTGCTCTCATTTAATTTAAGTTCTTCTATTTCCAAAAAGCATGACAGAAGGAAGGAACTATATTAGGCACGTCCGCTGCTTCCACCTGTTCCCTTTCCTCAAATTTAACCTTCCTTGCTTTCTTTTTGGAGATTCACTGGTTCCTTTTTATTCCAGTCTTTTTCCCTTTTGTTTTAATTGTTTACAAGCCTTTTCCATGTCGATTTTAGAGAAAAATTATTTTTGGGAAGAAAGATTGGAAATGGAACCGCTAGAGGATTTAGAGCGGGTTCCTTTTTCTGGACATCATGGACCAATGGTGGAATATTGTTCTGTGAATTCATGCCAGAAAAGAGGTTGTCTAGGGAATTTATCTCATTCTATTCGGGGGCTGAATTCACAGGTGTAGTGATTGCTTCCTCCAAATGTGGTTTTCCTGCTTGGGTTCCTTTATTGGAGTGGGAGATCTTATCCCCTATATTTGTCAGGTCTTCAGCACTTGGGGACAGCAGATAAGTACCATTTATGTTTAAACCTAGACCTTTACAAACCTCCTTTTTGGTTATCTTAGCCGACTCATCAGGAAAGTGGCTCGCATTTTGATTTACTAGTAAGGCTTTAAAGATGGAAACAAGAATATCTTGAGTGTGGTCAGAATTTTGTATATATTTTTGAAGAAGTTCCAAAGCAGACGATAGAATTCTTTCGAGGCACTTAAATGATTCAGAAAGAACTATGGCCTTCATTACGACCTTGGCGGGCGGCTGACCGCCGGGCGGCCGCCAATGCGTCCACACTCCCGCCGCGGCCATTTGGAGATCCCCGCCGGCCCGGCGGGGATCTCGGCCGCAACACAGGAGCTGCACTGGCCCCTACAGGGGCCCCCAGGGGCCTATGACTCCCCGTACCGCCAGCATTTTCCTGGCGGTTCAATCCGCCAGGAAAAGGCTGGCGGTAGGGGACTCGTAATCTCCTGAGCAGCGCTGCCCTGGCTGATTAAAACCGCCGGCCCCGGCGGTGCGACCGCGGCATTTCCTCTGCGGTCGTAATGCCATGGGAAGCACCGCCAGCCTGTTGGCGGTGCTTCTGTCAGAACAGCCCTGGCGGTCTTGGGCCGCCAGGGTTGTAATGACCCCCTATATGTTGTTCTGATGGACACACTAAGGGCCTCATTACGACCCTGGCGGTCATAGACCGCCAGGGTGGAGGCCGGAGGTAGCACCGCCAACAGGCTGGCGGTGCTACATCAGCTATTCCACAGCCGCGGTCGCCCAGCCGGGTCCGGCGGTTTCCCGCCGGATTTCCCCCGGCTGGGGGAATCCTCCATGGCAGCGCTGCATGCAGCGCCGCCATGGGGATTCCGACCCCCTTCCCGCCAGCCTGTTCCTGGCGGCTTACACCGCCAGGAAGAGGCTGGCGGGAACGGGTGTCGTGGGGCAGAAACTGAAAATCGCGACGGGTGCAACTGCACCCGTCGCACCCCAGCAAATCCGCCGGCTCCATTCGGAGCCGGCTTCATCTTTGCTGGGGCTCTCCCGCTGGGCCGGCAGGCGATCTTTTGAAGATCGCCCGCCGGCCCAGCGGGAAAGTTAGAATGGTCCCCGCGGTCATTTGACCGCGGGGCGGTGTTTGGGCGGTTTCCGCCCGGCGGGCAGCGCCCGCCGCCCGCCGGGGTCGGAATGACCCCCTAAGTCTAGGGGTTTCTGAAGCTATATCTGAAAGAAAGTGGTCCAAAGGAGTACTGCTAAAGAACTTTAGCATAGTGGAATTGATATTAGATTGTACTACTACAGGTGTTATTGGGCTGGATGGAGGGACTATTCTGCGGCCGGGCACCTCATCTGGATCAATATCAGGGAGGGTAAATTCAATAATTTCTGCTTGATTGAACGTTCTCGGGAGGGGCGAGGCTGTGAAAACAGCTGATGGTCCCTCCCTGACAGCAGTGCCATTATCCGTCATAATATTCAAGACATTATTCAAGTCATTACCCTGGGTGGAACCTTGAGGTGTATTATTATTGATACTGAATGTATTTCCTGCTTTGACCATTATTTTCTCACTAGAATCCTTTAGAAGAAACAGGAGGATAGAATTGAAGCTTTTTACATTTAGATGGTGCGCCCCCTTATTTCTTAGGGGGGTTGATTTAGTTTTTTTGCAGGCCCGACTAAGGAATGACCTACTCCTTCTCATCCGTTTAGAAGTCATTTTATACATTCCTAATCTTTATTTTTACTCCCTTTCTACTAAAATCTACTTTTATCCCAGATCCACTCTCCCAACAAACCTGCCAAGAGGTTTTTTTTCCAATCCTTCAGGCCATAGTGTGTGTCTAGTATGTTTCGAAATACGTCTCTAATTGTCTCTGATATGCGGGCACACTCTCAGTCACAGAGATACTTGCTCCGTGGTCGGTCCACAGTCCACAGGCCTTGAGTACCCCTTTTAAAACAATTGCAAACAGAAGCACCCCTCAGTTCATGCCTCAACCAGCTCTCGGCTAGGCCCGCAGTTCTTCACCACCTGCTGGCCTGATTCTTCTGTGCCTAGTTCCTCTGTACCACTGGCTCCTAGATGCTTCCTCAGGGTACAGGTACTTTCCTTAAAAGTTTGGGAACTTTCCCCTTCCGGTAGCAAAGAGCAGGCTCCTAGTAACTTTTTCCCTCATGATGCCTCTTGACTCGCGGCAGCGATGCTTCCACTTTGTCCTCCTCAAAGCAGGGCAGAGGTTCCCTCATAGTTTGAAGCAAAGAAGAACATAAGCACTTCTCTATTTTGTCTTTCATTACTTTTCTTCTATCGTCAGCCTGATTCAGGAAACCTTTGTCAACTGGTGAAAGTATACATGTCAAAATATTCCTGTGAGCTTAAGGCGTACCAAATGTCAGTGTAGGATCACACAAAACCTCCTAAAATGTCTATATTTATAGCTTTAGTAATATTACTCAGGTGTTGGTTAACTGGAACAAAAGAAAAGACTAGGTCAAAATTTGTGTAAAAATACTGTATATATTCTTCAATAAAAAGTCTTATTAATCACAAACTACAACTGATCCCATACATTGATGGTAAACTATGATATGTAATCCCTTCTTGTATTTAGGAAGGAATTTGTGTACACATAACATCCTCTCACGTCCATAGTCTCAACATATTCATACAGCAAACAATAGTAAACGTTAGAAGAAAGATCTTCTTGTGAGTTGTCTAAGAGTCAGTAATTCACATCTTTATAAAACTTATCTAACTCAGAAAGTGTAGTAATCTTTTGTATTGGAGAAGATGTGTGAGTAATTTCAGCTTTATCAGAAACACTCATGCTTACAATCAACAGCTCAACAAAATACATACAACTGCTAAACCAATACACACATACTTGCACCCATTGTTTCTATTGCAATTCATGTTCATGACCTGTAAAGAAGTGTGCAACCACAACAAAAATAAAAAATAATCTTCGGTTTTCCTTTGGGATTATATATAGCAACGTTCAGGCTCTCCAGAACTCAGATCAAAAATCTATTTAACAGCTTTGTCAAAATCTGTTTGGAATGTCTCTTTAACCCCTTCACTACTAGGCCTTCTCCCCCTCAGGTGCCAGGTCTTTTTTTGGCTATTTGGGACAGTTTGCGTTTAGGTCACCATGCCAATTTGCATCCTTTTTTTCTAACATCCTAGGTATACTAGAGGTACTCATAATTTGTGGATTCCCTGGAGGAGACCAAGAAATTAGCATAAATACAGTGAAAATATTTTTTTTTGCAGTGCTCAAATCACCATCCTCCCAGCTTTCAGGAACAGGCAGACTTGAATCAGAAAACCAAACTTATCAACACAATTCTGGCACTTTACTGGGACATACCCCATTTTTACTATTTTTTGTGCTTTTAGCCTCCTTCCAATTAGTGACAGAAAAGGCCTAATAAAAAAATTGCCCCTGGGAACAACCCTTGCCTAATGCATTGTTTCCCTTATCAATGTAAAATAACAAAAAAAAATCCCTGGTGTCTAGGGGTTTCTGTCCCCATGGGGCAGATCGGCCTAATTAATATAGGCCGATCTGCCCCCCTGGGGCAGAAAAGGCGTAATAAACAAATTGCCCCCTGGAGAGCGACCCTTGCCTAAGGGGTCGCTTCCCTTATCAATATAAACAAAACAGGGGCAGATTGGCCTAATGATTATAGACCGATCTGCCCCCAGAAATGGCCTTAGAAAAAATGCCTCCCCTTGGGGAACAACCCTGGCTAAAGGGGTCGCTCCCTTATGTCAATTTAAAAAATAAAAATCAGTGGTGTTTTGTGGCAGTCCTGCAGCACGATCTCTATTCCATTGTGCTGCAGGAATGCTCAGAGTGGCATGAAAAGGAAAGGAAAAGCCTTTACTTTACTTTCCTTTTCATGCCTCTCTGACCTCCCCTGCCCCCGTAACGAGGAGAAACTAATCTGTTTCTCCTTGGATCGTGCTCGAAGCATGCTTTCAGCTCGATGGGAAGCGACCTCTGATGAGGTAAGCACGCGATCGCGCTCTGATGTCATCAGACATCACTGGAGGGGTTGGGGGGGGTAGGGGTGGAAGGGGAAGCCATTCCCCTTCCATCCCTGCCCATGGGATAGCGCTCCCTCCGTGGGTCAGGTCCAGGACAAGGTGGTTACGTCCCTGGCACCTGAGCGCCATGGCAGAGGACGTAACCAACTTGATGTTTACTGAATATCACTTCCAGTGTATAATGTCTCTCTTAGTCATTCCACTATATAATTTAAAAACTCAGTTCACGTGTAATTTCAAGTTCCAAAAGGCTAAACTGGATTCTCGATGTCAAAACAAAAGGACATAAACTTGTGTTCCCACTAATCAGCTGCAAGGTATGGCCATTCAGGACCTGTGTATCTTCTACTTGCAACTCGTTTCCTTTTGATTTTTGACTTGCTCTTGTTTCTACTTCACTCAGATCTGTTCCTTCTGCTGTTTCCGTTTCCTCACTTATGCTTTGCAACACATCAGAAACATTTTCAGCTGCCTGGGAGGAAGGCCACTTATCTCCTTTCACATTTCTTTAGACAGTGATGGAACAACTGGACTTCTTGGCCTATCAGGGATCTGACAAATTCTTCTATGACTTTGAATAGTTTCGCCTGCACCACTAGCCACTTCAGGAGGAGTCAAATCTGACTATTTTTTATTCAACCCAACTCCACTCTTGGCTACTGTAGGAAACAATAGTTGCTTTATCTCGTTTTCCCAGTTGTCTGCTTCTGGGAGAGTCCTCCTGTTCAGCTACCACTCTCCTGCTACATCTACCTCAGTTTCTGCTGATAGAGGAGTATCAGTATTGTCCTCAAGTTCAGCTGCCAGAAGAGTACTTTGATCTGGACCTTCACCAGTTTGCACTGTCTTTACTTCTGCAGTCTCTTGCTTTGTTTCTGTCTCTTGTTCTTCTTGAGACTTTACAGTTTTTGCTGGTGCTTTTAGGAATACTAGATCTTCATCATCCAAAGGATATAACACTTTATAAGTATGGATCTCATGAATCCAGTTTGGAACTCGAGCACACTTCACAGAGGTCGGTGTCCCCAGTTTGACTGGAAAAAAACCATTACAACTAGGCTCCAAGCAAGCTTTCTGTACATACTTCTTGATCATCACCCAATCAAAAGCCTGTAGTCTGTGACAGTGGTCTTCAGATGGTGGCATGGCTATTGCTTCTTCCTGGTGAGACAAGGAGCAAACCACATCAGCTAGACCCTTGCAGTAATCCAGCAGAGAGTAACCTGTTATGCTCACAAGCACATTTGCAGGGACAGCTGGCAATCTCATGGCTCTGCACATTAATTTTTCATGTGGTGAGAGACCAGTCTTTTAGTCGGGTGTACTTAACATGCTCATCAGAAATAAAGGTAAAGCATCAAGCCATTTGAGATTTGTGGATGTACAAGTTTTTGCTAAACGAGCGTTCAGAGTACCATTCATTTGTTCCACTAATCCAGAAGCTTCAGGTCGGTAACTACAGTGCAGCTTCTGCTCAATGTTTAAGGTTGAACGTTGCATTTTTTTCACCTCATTCTTCAAGTGACTACTTCTATCTGATTCTAAAGAGGCCTGGAACGCGAATCTTGGGATCAGCTCCCTAAGTAACAGCTTTGCTACTGTGAGGCAATCATTTCTACATGTGGGGTATGCTTTAATCCAATGACTAAATATACAAACAATCACTAACACATACCTTAAACCACCACACACAGGCATCTTAAGGAAATCCATCTGCATTCTGTTTAATGGACCACTTGATCTTCCAATGTGACTCAAATTCTCTTTCCCATGTCCATTTGCAGACATGTAATGCATCTGTAACAAATTGCTTCTGCAGCCTTTCTAAATTTTGGATTGAACTAGGATTGCTTAAATGTTCGAATCATTGCATCTCTGCCAATGTGAATTTGACCATGATAGTGTCCAGCCATTTGCATCAGTAGACAGTTTGGCAAGAATACCTGCCCTTCATTTGAAACCCAGATGTCATCAAATTCTCTTTGCTTACAACCCAATTTTATCCAGCTTCATTTCTCATCTTCTGGAACCTCATCTTGCAATCTTTTAATTTCTTCCTAAGTGTCAACCACTGGCAACAGAAAACGTTGACTTGTCTCATCAGTACCTGTTACATTTTTCCACTCTTCATTGAAGGTGGCACAATTAGGTGCACAATATTTAAGGACTTGATCAGCATAGGCATTTCCCATAGTGATAAAATCATTTGCTTTGTGATGCGCAGTACACATCACAACTGCCACTTTCTCAGGTAATTGTAAAGTTTCTAGCAATTCATGAATACAGTCACCATAGGTGAGCCAGGAGAGGTCATAAAATCTCTTTGGGACCACAACTTCAAAATCCATTTTGGCTGTCTGTAAAAATCGTAATTTTGAGCTAGGAAGAAATACAGCATGCTCTAGTAAGAACAACCATTTCAGCCACTTGTGCAGAAAACACTCCTAGAAATAGTGCACACAGCATAACCAGTTCTCAAGGTTGCCACATTGACTGTCATTACAACATTGGTGGTAAAAGCCGCTTACCGCCGTGCAGAAGACCGCCAACACACCGCCGCGGCCGTGGAAATCCGCCACAGCTATTATGACCCACAACACGGAATTCGCCAATATTCAGACACCCACACAAGTCCGCCACACCAAAGGTCAGTGATAAACTGTCAAAAACAAAACCTCCACCGTCACGCAAACAGAAATACTCCCACACCATCACGACCCACGAATCCACGTGGCGGTCTTTCAACCGCGGTATTCCATTGGCGGTACACACCGCCGCGCTCAAAATACACGCACATCTCCAAAACACAGCGACATTGGACAATTCGAAATACACACACCTGATACACATACACACACCACTCCCACACACCCAATACAATATAAAACACACATCCACATCACCCACAAACCCCTACGACCACAATTAAGCCAAATCTTAACTATTACATCCCCCACCCTACCTGCATGCCAGCACATACACCCACCCTCACCCCCATCACTCTAACTCCTCACAAATGTCCCAACATCACAAACCACACATCCTAACACCAGCCCTGCATGCAACAGCAAAGCATGGACACCCATCATTAAAGCATGGCCACTGCACATACCCATACACCCCCCTAAACCATCATCATACAAGGTCCCACACAGGAATACAAGCACTGGGGTACACGGTCACCCACCCATTGCACACCATGGCACACACAGATGTAATAAACATCCTTTTATACCCCTGCAGGACCCCTACCCAACGTCACCGGACAAGAGGATCCACACATGTCCACACCCCCAACAGAAGAGGCCCACGGTGATGACAGCACCTCTGTCCAACTGGATCTAGATGACCAGCCCGGCCCATCTGGGATCTTGGGACAGTCGGTTCCCCTGCCACTGGCACAGGCCACCACAGAGCTTCCCCCCTCTGGAAACACCAGCACAGCACCCACCCAGAGGGCCCATACCTCCGTCCCCAGGACACGTCAATCAGCATAGTGTCCACCACTACAGGGAACCCAGGCTAACCCACCACCCCAACAACAAAAGGGACTTGGGGCAGTGGTAGTGGGCACACGGTCCAGGGGACGGAGGCCCAGGAACACAGGGGAACTGGGAGGGCTGCTGTGCAATGGGGGAGGACAGGCCAAGGGAAACCACTCTCCACGAGGCCCCCTCCAACATCATGGGAGCCTACCACCACTCCCAGGAGACGATGGCAACGGTACTGGCCAAGTTTCAGGAGACCCAGCGCCTGCAGGAGGAACAGTATTTGGGCTTCAGGGAGGAACTCAGAGCCATCAATTCCACCCTGGGCACCATCATAGGGGTGCTGAAGTGAAGTACTGGGTTTTTCAGAACCCAGTGGTGCCAGGGAACACACCCTAAGACTTTGAGTCCTTGCTGTTTCAGACTACAGAAACACAGAGTCTTCTTGGTGAAGTCAAAGATCTTGTTTATTGGCTGCAGCCAGTAACAGGTATCCTAGAAGTACAACACGGTGTATATTCTCAGGAGACTGCTCCCTTTGCAAAGCTAACCTTCTCTTTTATACAAAATATTATGCTTTAGGCAAACATTCCTTATTTTACAGTTGACCATTCACATATTTTCACTACAAAGAAATAGCAGGGTTATGATGACAAGCCCATATTTCAGTTTGTCCAGCCCTCAATCAATTACCCGGCAAGGCTTAGTACTTTCATCAGATATCGACGGACCCCCAATATAAACAGGCACCTCCTCCTTGTAAAGCAAGTCATAAAGAGAGAAACAGGGACAGGTGTGTGTAAGATTAGGCATGGTTTGTGTGTGATGAAAGGTTTATGATGTGTTGTGCCTTAATACTAATCTCATTCGGCCACTGGGAAAGAAATTGGACGAACAGGTTTGGCTTCAGGCAGTGGAGTCAGCTTGCCCAGGTCACAGAGGAGTCAGCAAAGGTGTACGTGTCCTTCAGACTCGTTTTCAGCATTAGACATTGGCCTATGTGAGGGCAATCACAAAATGGCTGTCGTTTAAATGGAACACGAGGGTTCAGGATGGAAACTCTGATATTCGGGTGATTTCGTTACCCGAATATGAATACAATGCTTGTGCATACTGTTCTAATCATTCCCGGTCTGCTGATACCAAAATCGTTGTGATACGACGATGTTTATAACACGGGTCCAGAATTTTTCAGTACCACAGAAGGAAGTACTCAACACCAGGAGGTACTACAAGGGGCCCATGACACTAGCCTGGACGATAAACTGCCCACCACCTCCGTCGGCGCTAGTGGACAGGAGGCACCGCCAGAGGACCACCACACCAGCACCCCACCCCCTGCAGAGGGAGAACCACCTCGCAAACGGTCCCTGAGATCCAGGGTAAAGACAGAGAACAATGCCAAGACCCCCGCCAAGAAATGAGACCACCCTGAATGTCATCCTTCTGTCCCACTTTGTCACCCTGTCCATCCTTAAATTGCCCCAGCTCCACTTCCTATGCCCATTTGGGCAATGCACCTGTGAGACTAATAGACTGGACTCTGCCATGGACATTCCTCCGCCATAACCCCTCACCATTTTGCTACCCCCTTCAATATTCAGCACTAAAATAAACACCCTTAAAGCACAAAACAATCTGGAGTCAGTCTGTGATTTCGGAATAGCGTATTAGCAATTACTGTGGCAAAAAGCTCTTTCATTTGTAATGTCAACATACCTATGTCACACAGCTGTAGTCCATGAGGAATCAAAGCAGATGTCACACATTTGGACCCACATGTGTGAAATCGTAAGGGAAAGTGACAACTCAGTGACCATACACTGGGTGAAAACGACAGACAGTAGAGAGGTTTAAGTGTTTAAGTACATGTAGTAGGCAGGTTTGTATTTTTACCTGTGTTTCACTGGAAATATTGGTGGATCACTGAGTCCCTGTTGT
This sequence comes from Pleurodeles waltl, assembly GCF_031143425.1. Classification (NCBI taxonomy): domain Eukaryota; kingdom Metazoa; phylum Chordata; class Amphibia; order Caudata; family Salamandridae; genus Pleurodeles; species Pleurodeles waltl. The sequence goes on from NC_090445.1 coordinate 554,900,226, forward strand.
CCATGTCTTCTTCTTCTGCTTCCTCGTCTTCACTGTCCACAGGCTCCACAGCTGCAACAACACTGCCATCTGGACCATCCTCCTGCAGAAAAGGCATCTGTCGTCGCAAAGCCAAGTTGTGAAGCATACAGCAGGCCACGATGATCTGGCACACCTTCTTTGGTGAGTAGAATAGGGATCCACCTGTCATATTGAGGCACCTGAACCTGGCCTTCAGGAGGCCGAAGGTCCGTTCAATCACCCTCCTAGTTCGCCCATGGGCCTCAATGTAGCGTTCCTCTGCGCTTGTCCTGGGATTCCTCACTGGGGAGAGTAGCCATGACAGGTTGGGGTAACCAGAGTCACCTGCAAATGGTGAGGGACAACTGTTAGACACACAATAACCTGTAGGAATATCCCCAGACCCAGACAACCATTCCCACTGTCTTGCTTCCAGGTGCTCACCTAATAGCCGCACACGGTGCCTCTAGAGTTGACCCATCACATAAGGCCACATAATGTTTTTGGGAGACACTGGGACGGGTAGCTGGAGGGGGTTTGGGAGTGGAGGAAGAGGTTGTGGTTGTAGGAGGTGTTTGTTTACTGACTTTGGGTGAAGGTGCATGCGCTGGAGGCTGTCGTGAGGTGGATGGCTGTTGGGTGGGTGGGTGCCTGCATTTGTGTATCTTGGGAGGTGGCGTCACAGACACACTTGGAGAGGACACAGGGGACGTGTGAATGGTAGTGGGGGTGGTGACTGCACGTGAGCGAGGTGTGGTGGTGGGTGTGCCGGTGATGGCAGTAGTGGCTGTAGATGGAGTGCTTGCAGGTGTGAGTGTAGACGAGACTGGGAGGGAGGAGGGAGACGAGGAGGAGGGGGACACAGTGGAGGCAGTGGATGTTGGTGTGTCTGCATGTGTGTGATGCTTGCGTGAGTGCCTGTGGGATGTGTGGTGCTTATGTTTGCCAGAGCTTCCCTTGTGTGTTGACATGTGTGCATACTGGTCTGATGGTGTGCTTGGGATAGGCTGGGGTACAGGGGATTGGGTCTGGGTGGAGGAAGTTGGAGGGGGAGGCTAGAGACGGGGACAATGGCTGCCATCAGTGCTGAGGCCAGAGTCTGAAAAGCTTCCTGAAGGGCCGCCTGACCAGAATGAATGCCCTCCAGGAATGCATTTGTGTGTTGCAACTGCCTTTCTACACCCTGGATGGCATTCAAAATGGTAGACTGCCCAACAGTGAGGGAGCTGAGGAGGTCAATGGCCTCCTCACTAAGGGCAGCAGGGGTGGCTGTGGCAGGGCCTGAGGTGCCTGGGGCAAAGGTGATGCCCACCCTTCTGGATGAGCGGGCACGGGGCAAAGGCTGAGGGGCTGCCGGGAGGGCGGTGCTGGTAGGGGGGGTGGCCGCTGTACCGGTAGATGCGGGGGGCATAGATGTTGCCGCCACTACAAGGGAACTCCCATTAGAGGACGAGTCCGTGTCGCTGGTCTCAGCTCCTGTTCCTGCTGTGGAGCTCCTCTCACCCTCCGTCCCACTGGTGAACTCCGAGTCCGTAGTTTCGCCCTTCAGGGACATGTGGGATGCAGCTCCCTCGTGCTCCTGTGCCACTGCTCCTCCACCTGATGATGCTAATGCACAAGAACAGGGAGACCACAAAAAGGGGGGGGGGGGCGACAGAAGAAAGACATGTTGAGTGCATGCATTACTGCTACCGTTGGCGGACACAACAGACACAGAAGCCCCCTGCACTACGCCGCGCTCTTGGGCTCCACTGTTCAATTCCTGGGAAGTGGTCTACTAGGCTATGGACGACATCTGCACACATGGATGACACAGAGGCATGACTAGGTGAGCTTGGCACTCTACAGAGGTGGGGTGGGGTGCCACATGGCCTGCCTTACGGAGGAACCTTGCCTACTAAACTCGCCCTGGCCTAGGGAAACACACAGCCTACCTCCCCCACCCAGACACCTCCACTGCACGCTAAATCAGCAGGATGGTGTCTTGAGACCACGGAACGCACCTTCCCCCGTAGGTCATTCCACCTCTTCCTGATGTCATCCCGATTTCTTGTGTGCTGTCCCACTGCGTTGACCCTGTCCACTATTCTGCACCATAGCTCCATTTTCCTAGCTATGGAGGTGTGCTGCACCTGTGATCCGAATAGCTGAGGCTTTACCCGGACGATTTCCTCCACCATGATCCTGAGCTCCTCCTCAGAGAACCTGGGGTGCCTTTGCCGTGCCATGGAGTGGCGTGGGTGATGTGTGGGGTGGTGTGTGATGATAAGTGTGCTGATATGTAGTGGTGTGTTGTGTGAGGTGCGTAGAAGTTATGTGGGTGATGGTATTGTGTGCCTGTGGATGGTTGGTGGTAATTTGTAGTGTCTCTCTCTGGCCTTCTCTCGGTAATTCTGGTCGTAGGGGTTTGTGGGTGATGTGGGTGTGTGTTTTATATTGTATTGGATGTGTGGGAGTGGTGTGTGTATGTGTATCAGGTGTGTGTGTATTTCGAATTGTCCAATGTGGCTGTGTTTTGTAAGAGTGTGTGTATTTTGAGCACTGCTGTGTGTTCCGCCAATGGAATACCGCGGTTGAAAGACCGCCGCGTGGATTTATGTGTTGTGATAGTGTGGGCATATTTCTGTTGACGTGATGATGGAGGATTTGTTATCGCCAGTTTATCACTGACCTTTGGTGTGGCGGACTTGTGAGGGTGTTTGAATTTTGGCGGATTCCGTGATGTGTATCATAATAGCTGTGGCGGATTTCTGCGGCCGCTGCGGTGTGTTGGCGGTCTTTTGCACGGTGGTAAGCGGCTTTTACCGCCAATGTTGTAATGACCGCCTTCGTGTCCATTTTCACCCAAATGATTCCTGCATGATTCTTGTGTCTTTGAAGCAACTATTATATCATCAATGTACTGGACCAATGTAGGTTGAAAAGGCATTTCCAATGATTCCAAATTATTTTTCAACACTTGATTAAAAATTGGCAGGGATTCTGAAAATCCTTGTGGAATTCTCCACTAGGAATACACAAAATTGCATAATTTAAAACTTAAGAGAAATTGGCTGCCCTCATGTAGAGGCACTGCTAAAAATGCTTGTGACAAGTCCACTACTGTGAACCATTCTACCTCACATGGAATTTGGAACAAAGTCACTGCTGGATTAGGCACCACTGGGCAATATTTGACCACTATGTCATTTATTTTCCTCAAATCCTGAACTATACAAAATGTCCTACTAAGTTTTCACAAACCCATAGTAGGTGAATTACATGGACAGCTCAGCACTTCTTTCAAAACTCTTTGCTCAACAAAATCAGCAATTACAGGAGTAACTACTTCAGTTATATCTGGTACCATGTGATATTGTGACGGTTTATGGAAAACTGCATTAACTTTGACTGGCTCCTCTCCTTTAATTAGACCAATCTCTCATCCCGAAAGATCCAATACTTTTAAAATCACTGTATCCTGTAGGACACTTGGCACATTATGTACTGTAAATGTAGGAAAAAGAGTTCTCAATGGGAATTCTTTATTAATTGAATGACAGCTAACTGGTGCACATGATTCCTCATCATCACTATTTGTTTGAATTGCAATTCAATTATTCGTGCAAATAATCAAACATCTTAATTTGCCTATTAAGCCTCTTCCTAATAGGCATACTGGACTTGAATCACAGACTACAAATATATACATACTTTCAAAAGCACCAATTGTAACAGGATTCAATTCAGTAATCAGATTTGTCAGGTGTAGGTTCGCTACTTCTCCTACCTGTACTGTTCTCCCAGAAAGTGGCACATCAGAAAGTTCTGCTGTTCTGACAGTAAAGCATGTCGCTCCTTTGTCAACCAGGAATGGAACTTCATAACCCATAACTGTTCCATTTACATAGGGACCACTCTGATCCACATCTAAGGAAGCTGTAAACACACATTCTTCTTCATCCAAACTCTCACTCATAATTTCATCACTCAGTTCATGCTCACTGTGTAAGGGATGTTGTGTAATTAGTGGCAGACTATTTTGACTTAACTTTTGACCCATGTTCTGCTGAGGAACCACTACCTGCTGCTGTGTCATTGGAGCTTGAGGTATTTGAATTTGCTGCTGCTGTGGTATCACTTGCATCGGGAAACATCCTTTTTTACGACTTTTTTTTTTCCGAAGGTCGTGGTTAACGAAAGCGCAACAACGCTTTTTTTAACCACGACTTCGGTTTTTTGTGCCTTAACTATGTATGTTCTGAACAACGAACATGCGTGGTTAAGGTACAAAGAAAGGGACTTGGCGAAGGTAAGTGTGGGTTTAGGTTTTGGGGAGGGGGTGGGGGTCAGGGGGTTTTAGGTTTTGGGGTGGGGTTGGGGAGGTGGGACGTTTTTGGTTTTGGGGAGTGGGTGGGGGGTCAGGGGGTTTTAGGTTTTAGGGTGGGGTTGGGGGGGTGGGGCGTTTTTGGTTTTGGGGAGTGGGTGGGGGGTCAGGGGGTTTTAGGTTTTGGGGTGGGTTTGGGGGGGTGGGGCGTTTTTGGTTTTGGGGAGTGGGCGGGAGGTCAGGGGGTTTTAGGTTTTGGGGTGGGGTTGGGGTGTGGGGTGAGGGATGTAGGGTGAATGGTGCCTATTGCTAATGATTTTATCAGGAATGCCTTTACAACGAAATATCGTTGTTAAGGCATTCGTGGTAAAATCATTGGTAGTAGCAACGAGGTCGGTGTTCCGACCTCGTTGTTAAGGCAGTAGTTTTTTTTGCAGTCGTTGTTTCGTCGTACAGTCCTTGCATCTGCTGTTACATTTGCTGTTGTGGTGCCTGAAAACATGGCACTTGCTGTTAGGGAATTTGCATTTGCAGAATCTACATTTGATTATTCATATTCTGAACATTTACATTACATTAGGATTTCTCAGTCCTCTCAAATTTGGAAAAAGATTATGTTCATTCATCTGCACAACACTTCCTGCACCATAAAAGAACATTCCTGCTTGCAGTGTCCAAGACTCCTGAACGCACGACAAGGTAACATCTTCTTCATTACCTGCACATCACCTGGATTAACGTTAGTATTCAGATCAACACAGTTTCCATTTCCAGCACCACTACATCCTCTTCCTCTCGCTATTCCTTGTCCCTGATTCACTTGCATATTTCCCTGTTGTTGCTGTACTCTCTGCATCCCTGATTGTGCTGCTCTAATCTGCATCACCATTGCCTTCTCTCTCAATCTTTTCTGCTTCATGTCAATTTTGTCACTAAAATATTTAGTGAACTGCAATACTTCATCAATCAGTTTCACTTGCCACCAAATCAAATGACTCTTAAGCATATTACTAATTTCAGGTCTCAAACCCTGCACAAACCTAAACACAAAATTAATCATATCTTTGAGTTTGATTGTCTCTGTACCACCGTAGTGCTTGAATGCCTGTAACAACCTTTCATAATATGCATGTATTGACTCCTTTGCTTCCTGAGCTGTCCTATCAATTCTTTGCCCATCTCATTTTCAAAATTGTAATCACTTTATGATAGCTTTTCATTACTTCAGGAGACAGTGCACCATTAACTGGATCTCATGGAAGTTCTCTTGTTGGCCAATCAACACTCCTCTTGCATTCAATTCACAAATCAGCTGGGACCAATATTTCTAAAAGAGTATTAAATCTTCCCACATTTTGCAAGTTTCACAAACCTGTCTGTCTGCTGGTACCATTCTACTGGCTTCTCTCTCAGTCTCAGGTAATCATTTGTGAATGACAAAATATCGCTCCTGCTACAGGGGACATGAACATAATTCTCTCCAGGAATTTCCCTCATTGGTAATATTTTTACTGGAGTTATCAGTTTGCTGAGTGTCAGCAGAATTTGAAGTTGTAGACTTTCTTTTCTTCTGCTCTCTTTTCTTTACCCATCTGCCTTCCATTTATTTAATGCTCGCCATGTTTGAAAACTTTGGATTAGTTTCCTAAAATGAATTTTCATTCCAGGAGATCTCATGTTTGCGAAGTCTTTTGAATCAAATTCTAATCCGTAAATCCTCTTTGAAGGTTTGGATTTCTCAATATCCACTTCATATTTTTCTGCAAGTTCTGATAATTTCTGATGTGTCAATCCTGCCATGTTTGTGACATATTTACACATGAAACATAACTCATCTTCATTATATGAGTCAATTCTATTTAATTCAAGTGTTCCCTCTATCATTTAAGTAATTCTAATTTTAATCTTACCAGATATAGGGGGTCATTATGACCCCGGCGGTCGGTGGAAATATGGCGGTAACAGGCTAGCGGTGCGTACTGCCATATTATGACATTGTACCTCTCCGACCGCCATAGTGGTGACAGCCGCCGGGCTGGAGATATCTATCTCCAGCCCGATGGCCGTCACTGTACCACCCTTGGGATTATGACTCTGCCTACCCCCATGATTTTTGTGGCTTCCTTACCGCCACGAAAAAGGTGGTTCCCTGTCACTGAAAGGTGTCTCCCCCTCCCTTTCCTGTTATCCCCCTACCCCTCCTGCCTCTCCAATGCCCCCCACCCCTCCTACATTCATGCCCCCTTCACACACACACACACATACACATTCCCACAAACATCCACGCATGCATACTTCCAATCACACACACCAGCACACACTTTCAAACATGCATGCACACACACATTCACAAAACATAACATACATGCACTCACACCTTCATACATGAACACGCACATCCAACATGCAACACACGCCTACATACACGCACAAACAAACACACACGCACAGAAACAACACCCCTCTCCCCTGTCGGAGCACCCACTTACTTGTGTGCAGGGGGTCCTCCGGCAGGAGACCGGATGGGGCGCTGCTGCAAGCAGCAGAGTCTGCCAGAAGAACACCGCCATGCTGTATTATTTCTCATAATACAGCTGGCGGTGGTCTACTGGCATGGTGCTGCTGCTGGCAGCAGCGCCACCTTACTGCCATCTGCCGGTTTGGCTACAGCAGGATTTCCGCCATCCTTTGGTGGAAATCCAGCTGTGGTCATAATCCAGCAGACGGCTGGTAGCCACGTGACGGTCTTTTGGTGGTCGTCGCCGTGGCGATAGGCGTTTTTTACCACCAAGGTCCAAATGAGGGCCATAGTGGCCTTTCCTCTTCAGCAACTGTTTTCATTGCTGATGCACCACTCACTTTCTCCAACCATTCTGTTATTTGTTGAGCTGTCAAGCCGTGCAAGAAAACATTATTATTCACTTTAGGCACACATTGGAGTCACCAGAGTTTGTGAGATTACAGGACAAGTTACATCTATAAGTGGCCCTGTTTTGTCAAAAGTCTGATTTTTTTCTGAGACATAACTCCGCAGTAGAATTGAGTTTCTCCATTTCTGCATTCAAATTAAGAGGTGAAAACATTGTAGCATTACCTGAGTTTGAAATCTGCATATTGTTTTCATTATTTCTTTGGGCAAACAATGGAACAACTGGACCAATTGTGACAGGACCTGTTAATGCTTCTGGACCTGGTGAAGTATTCTGATTTTTTAAATAAATTTTTCCAGCACTCTGACCTGTAAATGCAGAGGAACTCGATTGCAACATTGTTACTGGAGTATGCATTGGCATTGTCTGGGCTTGACTAACAACTTGGACAGGAGTCATTGAACTGGGAGTAGACTCCATCTGAAACATTGCTGGTTTCAAAAATATCTGTGGTGGCACTGGGACTGTAATCCTCGGTGCTGAAGTAACAGCAGGACTGTAGGACAGGCTGAGCTACAGTCTGAATCATAGGAGTTTGAATTACTGTAATTGTAGGAACATTAGTGAACTTGCTTGTGTGTTACTACAACTGGAGGCACTTGGACTAGCACTAGCACCTTGATTTGACAATTCTACTGAATATGGAGGAGGACAATTTCTCAATAATTGTTTTATAAATTCCTCGTCATCTGAATCACTATCATAAGTCAGTGATTTATTTTGCTTCGCCTCACTTCGACTCAATTTCTTCAAGATTCTTTTTCTTTGTCTTTGGCCTGACACTGTCCCCCTTTTCTTGTGAGGTTGAAGGAAACATCCCAAAACCTTGTAAGGTTTCTGTTCTCCAAAACATCTGCTCATTATCCCATTTGGCTTCTAACAGTGCTTTCTCAGCTTTTCACATTCGTCCCTCAATTTTTATTTGTTTTGCTGTCTGGCTTCTAGCTCCCAAATAGTTAAAGCTTCAAATTGTGCTGGTCTCAGAGGGGGCTTTAATTCATCTCAGCTTTTCTAAAATATTCATTTTAAAACTTCCATAAAGCAGGAAAAGCCTTCCTTCTCTGTTATTTCACACCATTGTTTTAGCCAAATACATGCAAATGGACCTTTCTATTTGATTACTATGTATGCTAGCATACCTTTTGGCGGGCCAATTTCTCATATTCTAACGGGAATGAAAGCATCTCCTCTCGTTGCACTCTTTAATGCTTTGAAAATTTTCATTTTTACCTTTAGTAGGGCTTAAACTTCAAATTAGATTCAAAACAGGAAGTATTTCAATCTCAAAATCCTTTTTGCTTGGTACTTTAAACCAATAGCTGTTCATGGTTGTCCAGCAATCCTTGTGTGGCTCCTTTCATCAACTGACCAATCTCTGTGTGGACTCTGTGATGTCACACTCACTCCACACCGTGCCTGACAAAGGCTTGCTGACTCAATTTCAGCTGAGGCCTTACGCTCAAACAGCTACTCTTCCAGCTGTGGTTTTCTCACAAACGCAAGTAAGATTGTCCCACAAACCTCCATGTACACTCAGGATTTACTTAATACCAAGCAACAACAGGCACACACAAGGGAAAATTGCTACAGGTGTTTTCGACAGCGCTCAATCGCCATATACCTTTACTTGCAGACAAGTAAATGACAACAACCAAACAAGTGTCTCATACACTTGTACAATACTCCAAAGTCTTAGACCTATCAGGGCCCATTACAACAACCACGTGGGCCATTTTTGAGCACTAAGTGCAACACTCATTTGAAGGATGATGACTTCCCTCCTCTCAACCTTTGGAGCACACACTCTCCCTTCTCAACTACTTTTGGAGTATGCAAACTCCCTATTTCACTCATACATCACAATTCACCTGTGATTTGCCAAAGCATTGCAAGCGCAAACTCTACTTAGAACTCAAACAACACTGGGCAACACTGGGAACATACCAACCTTATCAAAACAGGCATTGTCAAAACCAAACAACTAAATTGCATGGATGACCTCTCTCCTATTGAGATGAAACCATCACTAATAAACAAAATTCATGAATGATCTGTCTCCTATTGAGACAAAACCATCCTCTGCTACCAAATTCTGTGGGTGTGTGAACTCCTAAATTATGCTTAGGTGACCTGTAATAGGGCAGTGACATCTACTACCTTCAGAGGGCGACTTGAATCTTTTGACTCAGACAGGAATTATAAGATCATCAAATCCAACAAAAAGAACTAATAATAAACTAATAAACAACAATAAAATGCATTAAGCAGTCAGTAAGTTACACTCACACTGATCTATGTGGCCATGAACCACCACACCAATTTAGTAAAGTTCTAACATTTATTGCCCTCATATAAACAATGCTAATGTCACGTAAATAATATGCAAAACCAGATGATAACAATACAGGAACCACACAGGCTGTCCAAAACGTCTGAAGAATTTAAATCCAATAGGAACACTCACCATTAAACATTCCAAAAGGATTATACAAAATGACAACAGAATTATTTGAGTAATAGCAATTGTTTCATTAATTGTGCAGTTGAATCAATCATAATCAGTTAATAAACATTCAATTCAATGATTAGGTAGGTAATCCTTACTACCAAATTCCAATTTGAAAAGCATGTATGGGGCTCGGCTTTGTCACATGCAAAAATTAAAATAAGACAACATTTAATTTGGAAAACTTCTAAATATGGCACCAACAAAAACAAGTGGTTAGATTTCTAACTGAAACCTGCAAAAGAAAAACAAATGCACCTTGGTTATACCTCCCCTAAGAAAGACAGCAGTTACCAGAGTCTTTGTCAGCAGAGTACAGGAACAACAGACCTTCAGCTATCATCATCAGTAACATGGAAAGGGCACAGTTCAGTAAAGTTGAACTTAAGGTATCTGAACTGTTAGGATTATAAGCACGTAAATCTAATCTTCACTGCAATTATTTCTTACTCAACTGAATGACATCATCTAAAACTTTGCTAAATTAGAGTCCCGAAAATCACTACATAGGCTACTATTGGACAAAATTATGTGGTATGACAGTGAGCGAACAATAAAATGTCATTCTTTCTCCATTTTGTAGCTTTCTTAATTTTTTCCCAAGATAGGCCCATGTTTACACTCCTGTCTGGTTGTCAGTTTCCGCAGAATAATAACATTGTAGAAAACAGCACAGAAGATGACAATGAAGCTAACATTACTTCCTACCAGAAACTAAGGCCCATTGTTAAAACTTTCAAAAATGATCTCAAGAAAGTACAGAATGAACAGAGTAGAACAAGACAATAGATTTCCACAGTGAGCTTTCAATAGGACAGTTAAAACACAAAATGGTCTGTTAAAGCTGCGGTAATACCGCAAACAGGCTGGCAGAAAAAAAAAGGGAATTATGACCGTGGTGGAAACCGCCAACATAGACAGCCACTTTAACACTCCGACCGCCACGGCGGTACAGACAAGGAGCGTGGCGGTCACCGCCAAAAGACAGGCGGAAGACAAAGTACCGCCCACAGTATTACAACACACCAATCCGCCACCTTTTCCGGGGCGGATTCACTGCAGATAAAAACATGGCGGAAACAGCTTTTGCAATGGGAAAAAGCTCACCTGAACACACTCCACGAGGAAGGAGGCCACTATGGAGCCCGAACTCCAAATACTCCCTGCGATTGTGTTCCTGCTCCTCTATGAACACCAGCAATGGCGGCGCCGAAGACAACGGTGAGTACTGCACCTACGACATAGGGGAGGCAAAAGTCAGACACACACACACGCAACACTCCCACCCCACCCGAACCTCACCCACTACAACACACACACCAATGCATATCCAAACATCACAATAACAACCCCTAACCCCCCCGGAAGAATGCAAAGACAGAAGGAAATGAGTGTAACCATTGTAATATATCAAAATACAGGAAGCTCATATATACAGAAATATATACACAATAAAAATATATACATCACGATTAGTGGTGCAGGCATGGACATTTCAGTGTCCGTGGACCACTGGTCCCACAATACATGGGCGAGGCTCACACTAGATACCTGTCCACAAACGGAGAGAACACTGCAGGGGCATCAGATAGAAATACAACAGGCACCTCAGGGGGAAAGGAAGGGGGGCACCTCAGCAGGATGACTGCACCACGCCAGATCCACGACGGGGTATCCTGGGGAGTGCAAAGCCACAGTCTTTCAAGTCTCTACAGTGGTTGGTTTGCCCACTGTTCCATCCTGGGGAGTGCAAAGCCACTGTCTCTCAAGTCTCTACAGTGGGTGGGTTGCCTACTGTACCATCCTGGGGAGTGCAAAGCCACAGTCTCTCAAGTCTCTACAGTGGTTGGTTTGCCCACTGTACCATCCTGGGGAGTGCAAAGCCACAGTCTCTCAAGTCTCAACAGTGGTTGGTTTGCCCACTGTACCATCCTGGGGAGTGCAAAGCCACTGTCTCTCAAGTCGATGCATGTCTCCACAGGTTCTGGAGGGGGACTGGTGCCCAGAGTGCTTCATCCTGTGAAGGATTCAGGTAGTGGATGCAGTTCTCCACTGGTTCTGGAAGGGGACTGGTGCCGAGAGTGCATAACGCTCCCTGTGACGGTCCCAGTTCCGTCACTGTCCCAGCTGCACAGGGGCTAACGATGCTTGAGTTGGCGGTCTTTGCCCTGTTCAGCGGTGCTTGACTTTGCGGTCTCTGACCTGTTCAGCGGTGCTTGCCATGGCGGTCTTTGCCCTGTTCAGCGGTGCTTGACTTTGTTGTCTCTGACCTGTTCAGCGGTGCTTGCCATGGCGGTCTTTGCGCTGTTCAGCGGTGCTTGCCATGGCGGTCTTTGCCCTGTTCAGCGGTTATTTGCCATGGCGGTCTTTGCCCTGTTCAGCGGTGCTTGACTTTGCTGTCTCTGACCTGTTCATCGGTGCTTGCCATGGCGGTCTTTGCCCTGTTCTGCAGTGCTTGACTTTGCGGTCTCTGACCTGTGCAGCGGTGTGTGGCATGACGGTCCCTCAGTGCCCAGCGGGGCTGTGGCTGCCGGTGCCCTCCTGGGCACAGACTCTGGCGGTGGTCTCCTGACCAGTGACGATAGTGCTGCCCTCCTGGGCACTGACTCTGGCGGTGGTCTCCTGACCAGTGACGATAGTGCTGCCCTCCTGGGCACTGACTCTGGCGGTGGTCTCCGGACCAGTGACGATGGGGCTGGAGGTGGCGTCTTGGCCAGCGGGGAGGATGGCGGCCTTCTCCGCTGTGCTGCTCTTCCCAGACTTTGGAGACTTCTTCTGCCCCTTCACCACCTTGTGAGGAGTCACAGCTGACTCTGCACTCCCCCCGGGACCCTTGTGTCTTCACCCTCTCCCGTCGGGCACTGTCCAACTTCTGGTGCTTTACAGGGGGTGGACTGGCAGTGCTTTCGCTCCGTGTCACACTGGCTGCCCTGGTGCCCGGTGCACTCCATATACCTCTAACACGCACCGCTGGAACCAGACTTTTTTTGGCTGAGGTGCTAGTACGGGACCTATGAATTGGAGGGGTGGGGGTGGTGGGAAAGAGGTCAACGTTGCTCAGAAAAAGTTTCTGATGAACACTGGGATGGGTAGCTGGAAGGGGTCTGGAAGTGGAGGAAGAGGAGGTGGTTGTAGGAGGTGTAACTTTAGATGATTTGGGTGCAGGTGCATGTTCTGGAGGCTGTCGTGAGGTGGATGGATGTTGGGTGTGTGGGTGCCCGCGTTTGTGTACTTTGGGAGGGGGCGTCACAGACACAATGGGAGAGGACACAGGGGACGTGTAAATGGTAGTGGGGGTGGTGAGTGCAGGTGAGCGGGGTGTGGTGCTGGGTGTTCTGGTGCGAGTCCTAGTGGCTGTAGATGTAGTGCATGCAGGTGAGAGTGTAGACGAGACTGGGAGGGAGGAGGGAGACGACGAGGAGGGTAACACAGTGGAGGCAGTGGATGTTGCTGTGTCTGTATGTGGGTGAAGCTTGTATGAGTTCCTGTGGGATGTGTGGTGCCTATGTTTCCCTGAGCTGCCCTTGTGTGTTGAGGTGTGTGCAGGCTGGTCTGATGGTGTGCTTGGGATAGGCTGGGGTACAGGGGACTGGGTCTGGGTGGAGGAAGTTGGAGGGGGGAGGCTAGACACAGGGACAATGGCTGCCATCAGTGCTGAGGCCAGAGATTGCAGGGTTCGATGAAGGGCAGCCTGACCAGAATGAATGCCCTCCAGGAATGCATTACTTTGTTGCAACTCCCTTTCTACACCCTGGATGGCATTCACAATGGTAGACTGCCCAACAGTGAGTGACCTGAGGAGGTCAATGGCCTCCTCGCTGAGGGCAGCAGGGGTGACTGGGGCAGGGGATGAGGTGCCTGGGGCAAAGGTGATGCCCACCCTCCTGGGTGAGCAGGCACGGAGCGAAGGCTGAGGGGCTGCTGGGAGGGCGGTGCTGGTAGGGGGGTTGGCGGCTGTACCTGTAGAAGTGGTGGGGACAGATGGTGCCATAACCACAAGGGAGCTCCCATCGGAGGACGAGTCCGTGTCGCTGGCTGCTGATCCGGTGACTGACGTGAAGCTCCCCTCACCCTCCGTCCCACTGGTGTATTCGGAGTCTGTGGTGTGGCCCTCCATAGCCATGTGGGATGCAGCTCCCTCATACTCCGGTGCCACTGTACCTCCGCCTGATGATGCTGATGCACAAAAGAACAGGGAAAGCACAAAAAGGGGGGGGACAGAAGAAAGACAGGTTGAGTGCATGGCTTACCGCTACCGTTGGCGGACAATACAGACACAGCAGCCCCCTGCACTACGCCATGCTCTTGGCCTCTACAGATGCAGTTCCTGGGATATGGCCTACATGGCTATGAGTGTCATCTGTTCACATAGATGACACAGGGGCATGTATACCTGTACTTGACCCTCTACAGAGGTGGGGTGGAGTGGCACATGGCCTGCATTCCGGAGGGGCCTAAACTACGGAACTCGCCCTGGCCTAGGGAAACCCACAGCCCTCATCCCCCACCCAGACCCTTCCACTGCGTGCAAAGTCATCAGGATGTGAGTGTACTCACCCCCTTGTGTCTGCTGTGATGCCCTCAAGCGCCCATCCAACTCAGGGTAGGCCACCGCCAGGATCCGGAACATCAGGGGGGTCATGGTGCGATGGGCACCCCTCCCACGTTGGGAGGCCATCCCCAGCTGAGCTTCCGCCGTCTTCTTGCTCCAGCGGTGAATGTCCTCCCATCTTTTACGGCAGTGGGTGCTCCGTCTCTGGTGGACCCCCAGGGACCCCCAGGGTCCGGACTTCCTTGGCAATGGCACGCCAAATATCCTTCTTCTGGGGGGCGCTGACCTACATGACATGTACAGGGGAAGAAGAGAAGTCATTAGCAACAGCACCGTCGAAGTGAGTGGACCACATCCCTGCCCTTGCCATGTGGTGCATGCATTCACACTCCTTCATGCTCGCATAACTCTGCCCCCTTCCTACTTACATCCAGGCCTCTCCACCCAGGCATAGCCCATACAACTTGCACCCTATGTACTCACCTGTTGGTCTGGAGGACCGTAGAGTAGCATGTACTGGGGGAGGACCCCGTCCACAAGCTTCTCCAACTCCTGTGCAGTGAAGGCAGGGGCCCTTTCCCTAGACGCACAAGCCATTGTCTCTTCCAGACCGAGGTCACAGCAACACCTGCAGTGACCTGTCTCCTGTCGAAGATCAGGTATTGAGTGATTGAACAGATAGAAAATGGCGGTCACGACCGCGGCGGTGACGTCCGCGGCGGTGCGTATCAACACCACCGGCGCACTTCGTCATTGGCTCCTGGGACCCATAGGGTCCAATGTTAATCAATGCAGCATTGCGCCGCGGTCTTCGACCGCCTACCGCGATGGTGTACAACGCCAGCGCAGTTACTTCACATCCAATTGTCCCAGTTTAGAGGTCAGGCAGCCACCATTTCAGGGGCCCACATGGCTTCATTTACAACTGCGTCACACATACCTAGGGCTGGACTCAACACACTTACAGACAACTTTTTGGATTATGTTTCGTGTACTGTGTAACTGTGGGTACATACCTCTGAGTTGCTTGACTCTGTGGTCGCTGTTGTCCTTCCTAGGCACCGTCAGCTGGGACATGTGAGGAGATGGCGGAATCCTCCGGTGTACCGACCGCTGGTGGACCTGTTGACAATGGAGGAGCAACATTTAATCATCACCTATAGGTTTGACCGTGCCACAATCCAGGAACTGTGTACCCAGTTGGAGCCAGATCTGATATCACCAATCCGCCATCCCACAGGAATCCCCCCTGAAGTGCTGGTGCTGTCAGTACTCCATTTCCTTGCAAGTGGGTAATTTCAAACAACAGTGGCCATGGCATCAGGGATGTCCCAGCCCATGTTTTCCAACGTGTTGTCAAGAGAGTTGTCTGCCCTGCTGAAACACGTGAGGAACTACATCGTTTTCCCTCAGGTGGAGGATTTGGCTACAGTTAAAGGTGACTTCTATGCCCTGGGACATATCCCCAACATCATTGGTGCCATTGATGGGACCCATGTGGCTTTGGTCCCCCCCCACAGGAGTGAACAGGTGTACAGGAACCGGAAGAGTTATCATTCGATGATTGTACAGATGGTATGTTTGGCAGACCAGTACATCTCGAAGGTAAATGCTATGTTCCCTGGATCAGTGCATGGCGCCTACATCCTGCGGAATAGCTGCATCCCGTATGTTATGGGTCAACTCCAGAGGCACTGTGTGTGGCTATTAGGGGACTCTTGTTACCCCAACCTGTCATGGCTATTGACCCCAGTGAGGAATCCCAGGACCAGGGCAGAGGAACGCTACAATGAGGCCCATGGGCGGACTAGGAGGGTGATCGAACGCACCTTCGGCCTCCTGAAGGCCAGGTTCAGGTGCCTGCATATGACAGGTGGTTCCCTATTCTACTCACCAAGGAAGGTGTGCCAGATCATCATCGCCTGCTGTATGCTTCACAATCTTGCTTTGCGATGCAAGGTGCCTTTTCTGTAGGAGGATGGTCCAGATGACGGTGTTGTGGGAGCTGTGGAGCCTGTGGACAGTGATGACGAGGAAGCAGAGGAAGAAGACATTATGTCATACAGCAATATTTCCAGTGACACACAGGTGAGAACACATTTTTTTACTATTACATTTACTTTCAAACTTCTACCTCTATCTTGTCTGTCAATTTGAAGCAGTATATGCTAACTGAGTGGTACATTTCCATTACGGTTTCACAGGTGTGGTTACCAACGTGTGTCATCTGCTTGCATCCTTCATGGGCTTGTGATGTGTGACATAGGTATGTTGACATTACATTTTTGAACGGATTTTGTCATTGTCATAGCTAATACCCATTTTCTAAATCACAGACTGACTCCAGATTGTTTTGTGGTTCAAGGGTGTTTATTGAAGTGCTAATTATTGGAGGGGGTGGCAGAATCCAGTCTATTAGTCTCACAGGTGCACTGCCCATATGGGCATAGGAAGTGGAGCTGGAACAGTTCCAATCTGGACAGGGTGACAAAGTGGGACAGTGGGATGACAATCAGGGTGGTCTCATTTCCTGGTGGGGGTCTTGCCATCTTGCTCTGTCCTGTTCCTGGATCTCAGGGACCGCTTGCGGGGTGGTTCTCTGTCTGCAGGGGGTGGGGTGCTGGTGTGGTTGTCCTGTGGCGGGGCGTCCTGTCCACTAGCGCCGGCGGAGGTGGTGGGCAGCTCATCGTCTCGGCTAGTGTCAGGGGCCCCTTGGAGTGCCACGGTGTCCCTCATGGTCTTCTGTATGTCTTTCAGCACCCCTACTATGGTGCCCAGGGCGGAGCTGATGGTTCTGAGCTCCTCCCTGAACCCCAAATACAGTTCGTCCTGCATGAGCTGGGTCTCCTGAAACTTTGCCAGGACCATCGCCATCGTCTCCTGGGAGTGGTGGTATGCTCCCATGATGGAGGAGAGGGCCTCGTGGAGAATGGGTTCCCTTGGCCTGTCCGCCCCCTGTCGCACAGCCGCCCTCCCAGTTCCCCTGTGTTCCTGTGCCTCTGTCCCCTGGACCGTGTGCCCACTACCACTGCCCCCAGGTCCCTGTTGCTGTTGGGGTGGTGGGTTATCCTGGGTTCCCTGTAGTGGTGGACACACAGCTGATTGACGTGTCCTGGGAACGGAGGTATGGGCCCGCTGGGTGGGTGCTGTGCTGCTGTTACCAGAGGGTGGAAGGTCAGTGTTGGGCTGTGCCTGTGCGAGGGGAACTGACTGTCCCGATGGCCCACGATGGTCCAGGCTGGTCATCTTGATCCAGTTGGCCAGAGCTGCTGTCATCACTGTGGGCCTCTTCTGGGGGTGGGGTAGAGATATCTGGACCCTCCTGTCTGGTGACGTTAGGTAGTGGTGCTGCAGGGGTATAAAATCATTATTATTGCATGTGTGTGTGTCATGGTGTGCAATGGGTGGGTGAGCGTGTACCCCAGTGCTAGCTTTCCTGTGTGGGGGCTTGTGTGATGATGGTGAGGGGTTGTTATGGGTATGTGTAGTGGGCATGCTTTAGTGCTGGGTGTCCATGCTTTGCTGTGTCATGCAGGGCTTGGTGTTGGGAAATGTGGTTTGTGTTATTAGTACATTAGTGAGGAGTTGGAGTGATAGGGGAGGGGGTGAGGGTTGGGGTGTGTGATAGCATGCAGGTAGGGTGGGGGATATGATACTTAAGATTTGACTTACCAGTGTCCATTCCTCCACCGACTCCTCCGAGGCCCTCTGGATGCATGATGGTCAAGACGACCTGCTCCTCCCATGTTGTTAGTTGTGGGGGAGGAGGTGGGGGTCCGCCGCCAGTCCGCTGTACCGCGTTGTTGTGTCTTGAGACCACGGAACGCACCTTCCCCCGTAGGTCGTTCCACCTCTTCCTGATGTCCTCCCGATTTCTTGGGTGCTGTCCCACTGCGTTGACCCTGTCGACGATTCTTCGCCATAGCTCCATCTTCCTAGCTATGGAGGTGTGATGCACCTGTGTGAGAAAGTAGCCTCTTTCTAGCCTTGTTACCCCCACTTTTGGCCTGTTTGTGAGTGTATGGCAGGGTTTTTTCACTGTCTCACTGGGATCCTGCTAGCCAGGGCCCAGTGCTCATAGTGAAAACCCTATGTTTTCAGTATGTTTTTTATGTGTCACGGGGACCCTGCTAGTCAGGACCCCAGTAATCATAAGTTTGTGACCTATAAGTATGTGTTCCCTGTGTGATGCCTAACTGTCTCACTGAGGCTCTGCTAACCAGAACCTCAGTGGTTATGCTCTCTCTTTACAAATTGTCACTAACAGGCTAGTGACCAATTTTACCAATTTACATTGGCATACTGGAACACCCTTATAATTCCCTAGTATATGGTACTGAGGTACCCAGGGTATTGGGGTTCCGGGAGATCCCTATGGGCTGCAGCATTTCTTTTGCCACCCATAGGGAGCTCTGACAATTCTTACACAGGCCTGCCACTGCAGCCTGAGTGAAATAAAGTCCACGTTATTTCACAGCCATTTACCACTGCACTTAAGTAACTTATAAGTCACCTATATGTCTAACCTTTACCTAGTAAAGGTTGGGTGCTAAGTTACTTAGTGTGTGGGCACCCTGGCACTAGCCAAGGTGCCCCCACATGGTTCAGGGCCAATTCCCCGGACTTTGTGAGTGCGGGGACACCATTACACGCGTGCACTACATATAGGTCACTACCTATATGTAGCTTCACAATGGTAACTCCGAATATGGCCATGTAACATGTCTATGATCATGGAATTGCCCCTCTATGCCATCCTGGCATAGTTGCCACAATCCCATGATCCCACAGGTCTGTAGCTCAGACATGGGTCCTGCCAAACTGCCTTTCCCGGGGTTTCACTGCAGCTGCTGCTGCTGCCAACCCCTCAGACAGGTTTCTGCCCTCCTGGGGTCCAGCCAGGCTTGGCCCAGGAAGGCAGAACAAAGGACTTCCTCAGAGAGAGGGTGTTACACCCTCTCCCTTTGGAAAATGGTGTTAGGGCTGGGGAGGAGTAGCCTCCCCCAGCCTCTGGAAATGCTTTCATGGGCACAGATGGTGCCCATTTCTGCATAAGGCAGTCTACACTGGTTCAGGGACCCCTCAGCCCTGCTCTGGTGCGAAACTGGACAAAGGAAAGGGGAGTGACCACTCCCCTGACCTGCACCTCCCCTGGGAGGTGCCCAGAGCTCCTCCAGTGAGCTCCAGACCTCTGCCATCTTGGAAACAGAGGTGCTGCTGGCACACTGGACTGCTCTGAGTGGCCAGGGCCAGCAGGTGACGTCAGAGACTCCTTCTGATAGGCTCCTTCAGGTGTTGCTAGCCTATCTTCTCTCCTAAGTAGCCAAACCCTCTTTTCTGGCTATTTAGGGTCTCTGCTTTGGGGATTTCCTTAGATAACGAATACAAGAGCTCATCCGAGTTCCTCTGCATCTCTCTCTTCACCTTCTGCCAAGGAATCGACTGCTGACCACGCTGGAAGCCTGCAAAACTGCAACAAAGTAGCAAAGACGACTACTGCAACTCTGTAACGCTGATCCTGCCGCCTTCTCAACTGCTTTCCTGGTGGTGCATGCTGTGGGGGTAGTCTGCCTCCTCTCTGCACTAGAAGTTCCAAAGAAATCTCCCGTGGGTCGACGGAATCGTCCCCCTGCAACCGCAGGCACCAAAGAACTGCATCACCGGTACCCTGGGTCTCCTCTCAGCACGACGAGCGAGGTCCCTTGAATCCAGCAACTCTGTCCAAGTGACTCCCACAGTCCAGTGACTCTTCAGTCCAAGTTTGGTGGAGGTAAGTCCTTGCCTCCCCACGCCAGACTGCATTGCTGGGAACCGCGACTTTTGCAGCTACTCCGGCCTCCGTGCATTTACGGCAGAAATCCTTTGTGCACATTCCAGCTGGGTCCACGGCACTCTAACCTGCAGTGCACGACCTCCTAAGTTGTCCTCCGGCGGCGTGGGACTCCTTTGTGCAACTTTGGGTGAGCACCATTTCACTCCACTTTGTAGTGCCTGTTCCGGCACTTCTGTGGGTGCTGCCTGCTTCTGAGAGGGCTCTTTGTCTTGCACGACACCTCCTCTGTTCCCAGACGCAATTGGTGACATCCTGGTCCCTCCTGGGCCACAGCAGCATCCAAAAACCCTAACCGCATGACTTGCAGCTAGCAAGGCTTGTTTGTAGTCTTTCTTCAGGAAAACACTTCTGCACGACTCTCCATGGCGTGCGGAATCCGTCCTCAAAAGGGGAAGTTCCTAGCCCTTGTCGTTCTTGCAGAACCTTCAGCTTCTACTGTCCAGTAGCAGCTTCTTTGCATCGACAGCTGGCATTTCCTGGGCATCTGCCCATCTCCGACTTGCTTGTGACTTTTGGACTTGGTCCCCTTGTTCCACAGGTACCCTCGACTGGAAATCCATCGTTGTTGCATTGCTGGTTTGTGTCTTTCCTGCAGAATTCCCCTATCACGACTTCTATGTCCTTTGGGGAACTTTAGTGCACTTTGCACTCACTTTTCAGGGTCTTGGGGTGGGCTATTTTTCTAACCCTCACTGTTTTCTTACAGTCCCAGCGACCCTCTACAAGGTCACATAGGTTTGGGGTCCATTTGTGGTTCGCATTCCACTTTTGGAGTATATGGTTTGTGTTGCCCCTATCCCTATGTGTCCCCATTGCATCCTATTGTAACTATACATTGTTTGCACTGTTTTCTAATACTATTACTGCATATTTTGGTATTGTGTACATATATCTTGTGTATATTTGCTATCCTCATACTGAGGGTACTCACTGAGATACTTTTGGCATATTGTCATAAAAATAAAGTACCTTTATTTTTACTATATCTGTGTATTGTGTTTTCTTATGATATTGTGCATATGACACTAGTGGTACTGTAGGAGCTTCACTCGTCTCCTAGTTCAGCCTAAGCTGCTCTGCTAAGCTACCATTATCTATCAGCCTAAGCTGCTAGACACCCTATACACTAATAAGGGATAACTGGGCCTGGTGCAAGGTGTAAGTACCCCTTGGTACTCACTACAAGCCAGTCCAGCCTCCTACAACCTGTGATCCAAATAGCTGTGGCTCTACCCGTACGATTTCCTCCACCATAACCCTGAGCTCCTCCTCGGAAAACCTGGGGTGTCTTTGGCGTGCCATGGGGTGGTGTAGGTGATGTGTGGGGTGGTGTATGTGGTGATGAGTGTGGTGATGTGTAGTGGTGTGTGGTGTTTTGTGCGTGGATGTTGTGTGGGTGATGGTGTTGTGTGCCTCTGTGTGGTGGGGTTGTCTATTGCTGTGCTCTCTCTCTGTCGCCTTTGTCTCAAGTTTTTGGTCGTAGGGGTTTGTGGGTGTTGTGGGTATGTGTTTTATATTGTGTTGGGTGTGTGAGTGGTGTTTGTATGTGTATCAGGTGTGTGTATTTTGAATTGTCCAATGTGGCGGTGTTTTGGAGATGTGTGTGTATTTTGAGCGCAGCGGTGTGTACCGCCAATGGAATACCGCGGTTGAAAGACAGCCGCGTGGATTCGTGTGTCGTAATAGCATGGGCGTGTTTCTGTTGGCGTGACGGTGGAGGATTTGTTTTCGCCAGTTTATCACTGACCTTTGGTGTGGCGGACTTGTGTGGGTGTCTGAATTTCGGCGGATTCCGAGATGTGGGTCATAATAGCTGTGGTGGATTTCCGCGGACGCAGCGGTCTATTGGCAGTCTTCTGCACAGCGGTAAGCGGTTTTACTGCCAATGTTGTAATGACCCCCAAAGTTTGAAAAAGAATTTCAATGAAGTCAGCTTAACATCTCAACACTGTGCTGTGGAAATTAGGCCTTTCAGTAGATAATAATAATAATAATAATGTTTATTTACTCATATTTAATTAGTAATGTTTGCTCACTAGCACCAGGTTCTTCATTGCCCCGGCATGCAGCCTCATCGGTGTGTTTAGTTACTTGACTTGGACTTGAGCTATCCCAATGTTGTTACACAATGTTTCTCGCCTTTGAGAGCATACTCTTTATTCATAATTATCAAACTACCCCAGTCGGTTCATGTTTGACTTATGAGAGGTGCATCAACTTCTAGGACAGCACTATTTAGTGCATTTCCCAAATTATGTTAAAGACTTTAAGACAAGTCCGGTTTCAAGTGCTGCATTTGATTTATTGAAAAGTGAATAACTTGTTCTACTGATTTGATTTTTGTCGTTTCGGTCTCATTCAACTCAGATAAACATTATTTTCAAAATCTGTGTGGATTCTTTTTGTGGTGCTCTCATTGCATATTGCCTCTGAAGTTACGTCTGACTGCTCTGTGCCAAGCTACCAGACTGTGAGCACAGGTTAATTTAGAATGTGTATCTGACTTATCCTGACTAGGTTTGTGGTCCCTACTTGGACAGGGTGCGTACCTCTGCCAACAAGAGACCCAGTTTCTAACACTGACCTATGTACAAATAGATAGGTTCACAAAATATTGGCTCACTGTGGGTCGCAGAACAAGCTGCTTAACTAACCGTCATTAAGTAAGTGGCAATTTCCTACCTCCTGTAACTGGCTATAATTACAAGGATGGTGGTGTGCAAGGCACAGCAGACTTCCATCCATTATTCACTTTAGGCACACATTGGAGTCACCAGAGTTTGTGAGATTACAGGACAAGTTATATCTATAAGTGGCCCTGTTTTGTCAAAAGTCAGATTATTTTTCTGAGACATAACTCCGCAGTAAAATTGAGTTTCTCCATTTCTGCATTCAAATTAAGAGGTGAAAACATTGTAGCATTACCTGAGTTTGAAATCTGCATATTGTTTTCATTATTTCCTTGGGCATACAGTGGAACAACTGGACCATTTGTGAAAGGACCTGTTAATGCTTCTGGACATGGTGAAGTATTCTGATTTTTTAAATAAATCATTCCAGCACTCTGACCTGTAAATGCAGAGGAACTCGATTGCAACAATGTTACTGGAGTATGCATTGGCATTGTCTGGGCTTGACTAACAACTTGGACAGGAGTCATTGAACTAGGTGTAGACTCCATCTGAAACATTGCTGGTTTCAAAAATATCTGTGGTGGCACCGGGACTGTAATCCTCGGTGCTGAAGTATCAGCAGGACTGTAGGACAGGCTGAGCTACAGTCTGAATCATAGGAGTTTGAATTACTGTAATTGTAGGAACATTAGTGAACTTGCTTGTGTGTTACTACAACTGGAGGCACTTGGACTAGCACTAGCACCTTGATTTGACAATTCTACTGAATATGGAGGACAATTTCTCAATAATTGTGTTATAAATTCCTCGTCATCTGAATCACTATCATAAATCAGTGATTTTTTTTTGCTTTGCTCACTTTGACTCAATTTCTTCAAGATTCTTTTTCTTTGTCTTTGGCCTGACACTGTCCCCCTTTTCGTGTGAGATTGCAAGAAACATCCCAAAACCTTGTAAGGTTTCTGTTCTCCAAAACATCTGCTTATTATCCCATTTGGCTTCTAACAGTGCTTTCTCAGCTTTTCACATTCGTCCCTCAATTTTTATTTGTTTTGCTGTCTGGCTTCTAGCTCCCAAATAGCTAAAGCTTCAAATTGTGCTGGTCTCAAAGGGGGCTTTAATTCATAAAGTATTCTTCTCAGCTTTTCTAAAATATTCATTTTAAAACTTCCATAAAGCAGGAAAAGCCTTCCTTCTCCGTTATCTCACACCATTGTTTTAGCCAAATACATGCAAATGGACCTTTCTCTTTGATTACTATCTATGCTAGCATACCTTTTGGCGGGCCAATTTCTCGTATTCTAACTGGAATGAAAGCATCTCCTCTCGTTGCACTCTTTAATGCTTTGAAAAATTTAATTTTTACCTTTAGGAGGGCTTAAACTTCAAATTAGATTAAAAACAGGAAGTATTTCAATCTCAAAATCCTTTTTGCTTGGTACTTTAAACCAATAGCTGTTCCTGGTTGTCCACCAATCCGTGTGTGGCTCCTTTCATCAACTGACCAATCTCTGTGTGGACTCTGTGATGTCACACTCACTCCACACCATGCCTGACAAAGGCTTGTGGCTCTTCCTTCAAAACTCAATTTTAGCTGCGGCCTTACGCTCAAACAGCTTCTCTTCCAGCTGTGGTTTTCTCACAAACGCAAGTAAGATTGTCCCACAAACCTCCATGTACACTCAGGATTTACTTAATACCAAGCAACAACAGGCACACACAAGGGAAAATTGCTACAGGTGTTTTCGACAGCGCTTAATCGCCATATACCTTTACCTGCAGACAAGTAAACGACAACAACCAAACAAGTGTCTCATATACTTGTACAATACTCCAAAGTCTTAGACCTATCAGGGCCCCTTACAACAACCACGTGGGCAATTTTTGAGCACTAAGTGCAACCGTCATTTGAAGTATGATGACTTCCCTCTTCTCAACCTTTGGAGCACACACTCTCCCTTCTCAACTACTTTTGGTGTATGCAAACTCCCTATTTCACTCATACATTACAATTCACCTGTGATTTGCCAAAGCATTGCAAGCGCAAACCCTACTTAGAACTCAAACAACACTGGGCAACACTGGGAACATACCAACCTTATCAAAACAGGCATTGTCAAAACCAAACAACTAAATTGCATGGATGACCTCTCTCCTATTGAGATGAAACCATCACTAATAAACACAATTCATGAGTGATCTCTCTCCTATTGAGACAAAACCATCCTCTGCTACCAAATTCTGTGGGTGTGTGAACTCCTAAATTATGCTTAGGTGACCTGCAATAGGGCAGTGACATCTACTACCTTCAGAGGGCGACTTGAATCTTTTGACTCAGACAGGAATTATAAGATCATCAAATCCAACAAAAAGAACTAATACTAAACTAATAAACAACAATAAAATGCATTAAGCAGTCAGTAAGTTACACTCACACTGACCTATGTGGCCATGAACCACCACACCAATTTAGTAAAGTTCTAACATTTATTGCCCTCATATAAACAATGCTAATGTCACGTAAATAATATGCAAAACCAGATGATAACAATACAGGAACCACACAGGCTGTCCAAAACGTCGGAAGAATTTAAATCCAATAGGAACACTCACCAATAAACATTCCAAAAGGATTATACAAAATGACAACATAATTATTTGAGTAATAGCAATTGTTTCATTAATTGTGCAGTTGAATCAATCATAATCAGTTAATAAACATTCAATTCAATGATTAGGTAGGTAATCCTTACTACCAAATTCCAATTCAAAAAGCATGTATGGGGCTCGGCTTTGTCACATGCAAAAATTAAAATAAGACAACATTTAATTTGGAAAACATCTAAATATGGCACAAACAAAAACAAGTGGTTAGATTTCTAACTGAAACCTGCAAAAGAAAAACAAATGCACCTTGGTTATACCCCCCCTGAGAAAGACAGCAGTTACCAGAGTCTTTGTCAGCAGAGTACAGGAACAACAGATCTTCAGCCATCATCATCAGTAACATGGAAAGGGCACAGTTCAGTAAAGTTGAACATAAGGTATCTGAACTGTTAGGATTATAAGCACGTAAATCTAATCTTCACTGCAATTATTTCTTACTCAACTGAATGACATCATCTGAAACTTTGCTAAATTAGAGTCCCAAAAATCACTACATAGGCTACTATTGGACAAAATTATGTGGTATGACAGTGAGCGAACAATAAAATGTCATTCTCTCTCCATTTTGTAGCTTTCTTCATTTTTCCTCAAGATAGGCCCATGTTGACACTCCTGTCTGGTTGTCAGTTTCTGCAGAATAATAACATTGTAGAAAACAGCACAGAACATGACAACAAAGCTAACATTACTTCCTACCAGAAACTAAGGCCCATTGTTAAAACTTTCAAAAATGATCTCAAGAAAGTACAGAATGAACAGAGTAGAACAAGACAATAGATTTCCACAGTGAGCTTTCAATAGGACAGTTAAAACACAAAGTTTGAAAAATAATTTCAATGAAGTCAGCTTAACATCTCAACACTGTGCTGTGAAAATTAGGCCTTTCAGTAGATAATAATAATACTGTTTATTTACTCATATTTAATTAGTAATGTTTGCTCTCTAGCACCAGGTTCTTCATTTTCCCGGAATGCAGCCTCATCGGTGTGTTTAGTTACTTGACTTGGACTTGAGCAATCCGAATGTTGTTGCACAATGCTTCTCTCCTTTGAGAGCATACTCTTTATTCATAATTATCAAACTGCCCCAGTCCGGTCATATTTGGCTTCTGAGAAGTGCATCAACTTCTAGGACAGCACTATTTAGTGCATTTCCCAAATTACATTAAAGACTTTAAGACAAGTCCTGTTTCAAGTGCTGCATTTGATGTATTGAAAAGTGAATAACTTGTTCTACTGATTGGATTTTTGTCGTTTCGGTCTCATTAAACTCAGATAAACATTCTTTTCAAAATCTGTGTGGATTCTTTTTGTGGTGCTCTCATTGCACATTGGCTCTGAAGTTAGGTCTGACTGCTCTGTGCCAGCTACCAGACTGTGAGCACAGGTTAATTTAGAATGTGTATCTGACTTATCCTGACTAGGTTTGTGGTCCCTACTTGGACAGGGTGCGTACCTCTGCCAACAAGAGACCCAGTTTCTAACACTGACCTATGTACAAATAGATAGGTTCACAAAATATTGGCTCACTGTGGGTCGCTGAACAAGCTGCTTAACTAACTGCCATTAGGTAAGTGGCAATTTCCTACCTCCTGTAACTGGCTATAATTACAAGGATGGTGGTGTGCAAGGCACAGCAGACTTCCATCCCTGTGATTGCTTCCAAAGCTGGAAAGCATTTTTCAAAGCTTTCCATGATCCCTAAAGGAACCTGAAAAATAAGAAAAGTTTTAGGTTTTGGAAAACTTTAGTAGGAACAGTGAATGGTCCCCTAGATCACTGTTTACTCCATCTGAAGCTGCTGCATTGATTCCCAAAAAGAAAAAGGTCCAAAGGGGACCCGTTGGTGAATCAGTTGTTAACCCAACTACCGAGTTGGTAACACATCAGTGATTTTCAACTGTGGAAAAGAGTGTCATATATCTTGCAGACTTTCACATCAGTCAGTTCCTTCATTAGTATCCAGGCTTCAATTGTTTTGTGGTTCTGCTTGTTGCCCCAGTCTAACCCACAGAGTAGGAGAGCATGGAAGACCTGTAAATATCAGAAATAATCAGATTGCTAAAGGTCAAATTCTGTCTGTGTGTCAGGAAATAAATCAGCTAGTTATTCTTCATTTTGTCCCATAAAATTGTAACATTTTTATCACCCAAATTTGGAACCTTCCCTAGAATAATCTTTGCCCACAAAAGGTTTTCTTTCATTAGTTTGTTTTTCTAGTCCTCTAATTTTTATGACATACTCCTTAAATTTGTCGTATGATAATAACAGGCCCAGTTCTATAAATATATTTTGACGTATCGCAATGTCTATGCCTACGTTTTTGACTATTATGATATTGTACAAGCAAAAGGCTTGAAGGACCAATGCTGCACCAGAGAGAAAGTGGATCTGGTTGAGGTAATACAACCTACAGACTATAACCCTAAATCATGAAAAGTGGAGAATAATTTGGGTTTTGTGAACCAGAAATATGTATGAAACAATAAGATGTTATGTATGTACAATAGAATATGGTACTCCATGCTCTCATGCCACCAAAGTCCACTGAACAGAGTGGGTCCCTCTTCATCCAGCAAAGATAAGATTCCAGGGCAAATATATAGAGCTTTTGGGAAAGGGGACAACCATGTATCATTCAAATGCCATTTACCATAATTGCTGCTATATAGGAGGGTGATCCAAGTGACATATGTTGATACAAATCCTATTTCTTGTAAGATTCTGACGAGGAAGTACTGTTCTAAGGAGTCAAATGCTCTCAGTGTCAAGGGGTGATATTGCTAGTCCAGTGACTTAGATGCATCCAGATAGATGTAAAGAAAATTCAGGTTGAGAACACTTGAATCTGTGGGGTGTGAATCCTGACTGATAGGGCTATATCAAAGAGTAAATAGTCAATATAGTCAGTATGAATCTAATTGTAACCACTTTGACCAGAATTCTTGTTTCCGTTTTTAAAAGAGCGATATTGGATGATGATTGTGCTGCAATTTAGCAGATGCGTCCTCTTTGTTTATCAGGTTGGTTGTGGCATGTCTCATGTAAGATGACAGGATGCCTTTAGTTTTGGATTGAGCAAGAAAAACAGTGAAACAGCCCATCTGGAAGGCCAGAAAAGCTGAGACGTTTACCTGCATTAAGCTAAGTGCCAGTTCCTGTCCTCCATTATACTGCAAAGTCCTCTATAAATCAAAATCTAATGATATCCTACAGTTTGTCCAGATCAACTCCGTCATAAATTGCTCAATTCAGTAAATAGACACTCTCCATGAACACAGGCTGTTCCCTTTGTATCACACTTCTCTCCATCTGAAAGCCTCTCCATATCCCACTCTAATCAGAATTTAGATCACGTCATGAAAACAAAGATGTACATCTTTCTTAGAACAATGCATGTGCACTAATTTCATATCCTTTTTTTAAAGAAAACAGGTTTCTGAATTTTTCAAAATAAGCACTGCACTTGTATACCTGCTTTTTCAGCCATTTATGTTTAGGAATAATTTAAGATCTCAGTTCTTACTGTTTATCTTGCTGGGCCCTTATTTGAGGAGATATTTTTGTGAGGAGCTTTGAATTTTTGTCTTGCTTTGTCTTATCTTAGGGACATCCTAACATCTTAACTGTTGGGGCTTTTCCCCCCAGTGCTGAGCTCTTTTTTGGCTATTTGGGGTAGTTCACGCGTAGGGCCCTAAAACCCTTTTTCCACATAAGGTATCCATGCCAAATTTGTGTCTTTTTTTTTAAACATCCTGGCATTGTAAAGGTACCCAGCTGTTTTTAATTCCTCTGGAGGAGACTCACAAAATAGGCAAAATATAGGGAAAAAGTGCTCCAGATAAAAGTGGTTGTTTTTTCCCTAAATATGGCATCCACAAAGGTTTGGCTAAACTAAAGTCACAGTCTTCTCAGCTTTCAGGAACATGCAGAGCTGAATCCCAAAACCTAATTTGTACCACAGTTTTGCCATTTTTCTAAGGGGGTGGCTATTTCCCTATTTTTATGCTCTAAACCTACATCCAGTTTGTGGTGGAAACCAGAGTGAAACCCATTGGGGATTCAAAAAAGCTATACATTTCTGAATAGTGGACACAATTTTGAATTTAGCAAAGGAGTCATATGGTAGATACCTCAAGGTTTTCCCAAATAAAAACAGTGATGTAAAAAAATATACTGAAGATGACTTGGAAAAAATAGGCATTTGTGGCAACATTTTCATCTGTAACTTTTAGACACAATGGCCGATTGACAAAACCATAAACCATTCGGTCCGTCAGACCCTTCTGTTTGTGAGGGGTTTGTAAGTTCTGCAAGAACCTAAGGTACCCAGAGCCAACAACTGAGGTGCACCGTACAGGGGTTTCTCATTGAGTACTGATGTTGGACCGATTCTTGTAGAGAAATAGGCACAGTGAAAAATGGGTATCAAGGAAACATATGTATTACTGAAATGGGCAAAAGATATAGGCCCTCATTCTGACCTTGGCTGGCGGCGGAGGCCGCCCGCCAAAGTCCCGCCGTCAGATTACCGTTCCGCGGTCGAAAGACCGCGGCGGTCATTCTGACTTTCCCGCTGGGCTGGCGGGCGGTCGCCTTCAGACCGCCCGCCAGCCCAGCGGGAAAGAGGCTTCCACGATGAAGCCGGCTCGGAATCGAGCCGGCGGAGTGGAAGCTGTGCGACGGGTGCAGTTGCACCCGTCGCGTATTTCACTGTCTGCGCAGCAGACAGTGAAATACATGTAGGGGCCCTCTTACGGGGGCCCCTGCAATGCCCATGCCAGTGGCATGGGCACTGCAGGGGCCCCCAGGGGCCCCGCGACCCCCCCTACCGCCATCCGGATCCCGGCGGTCCGACCGCCGGGATCTGGATGGCGGTAGGGGGGGTCGGAATCCCCGCGGCGGTGCAGCAAGCTGCGCCGCCGTGGAGGATTCAATGGGGCGGCGGTACACTGGCGGGAGCCCGCCAGTGGTGCCGGTCCGACCGCGGCTTTACCGCCGCGGTCGGAATCCCCATTGGAGCACCGCCGGCCTGTCGGCGGTGCTCCCGCGGTCCTCCACCACCATAGAGTTTAGGAGCAGTGATCATTTCTACATCTCTGAATTTGAGGGTACCCAGACTAGCGTATGATTTGGAGGGTATGTTTCAAAATATCTTCTTTCTTATACTTTGGCTTACAGGTGAAAGGCACAAATGCAACAAAATCCAATAGGTCATAACAAATGTTCTACTATTCTGTGCTCATACAATTCTCTTGATAAAAATGGTACCTCTCTTGTGTGGGTAGGCCTAGTGCCTGCATCAGGAAGTGACCAAAAATGCAACATGGATGCAGCACACTTTTCAACCGAAAACTGGCCCTTTTTTTCCAATTGGGTAGTTAAAGATTTTGGACATTTGCTCAGCTTGCAGCTAAGGTAACCCAGCCAACCTGTACATTTTTGCAAACTAGACACCTTTGGGTGTCCAGAGTGGACAGACATGTGTGGCTCACTCCAGGTTTTTTACCTAGAATCCCTTGCAAACCTCAAACTTCCACTAAAAAAGCACATTTCCCTCATGTTTCTGTGATGGAAACGTGTTGGTAGCCACAAACTCCCTTCCACCCGGCATTCTCCATGTCTACTGCTAAAAATGGTACCGCACTTGTGTGGGTAGACCTTGTGCCTGCAACAGGAAACGTCCCAAAATGTAACATGGACGCATCACAGTTTTCAATCAAAAACTGGTCCTTTTTTGCCAATGTGGGTAGCTTGAGATTTTGGACTGCAGCTCAGCCGGCACCTAGGTAAACCTAGCCAACCTGTACTTTTTTTAGAACTGGACACCTAGAGGTATCCAGGGTAGGCTGACTTGCATGGCTCTACATTTTTTTACCCAGAATACCTTGCAAACCTGAAATGTTGACTTAATAAAGTACATTTTCCTCTCATTTCTGTGATGGAAAGTTCTGGAATCTGCAGGCAGTCACAAATTTCCTACCAACCAGCATTCCCCCAAGTCTCCCCAGAAAAAAGGTGTCTCACTTGGAAGGGCCCAAAACATATTGTGGCGATTAAGATAACAATAGTGGGTATACTAATTAGTACTGGGATCAGCAACCATTTAGGGAAACCTATTAAATCCAAACATTTCTGAAAAGTAGAAATCAAGAACAGACTACGGAGGTATTGCTTGCGTGGATAGCCCAAAGTTTTCTTACCCAGAATATGCTGCAAAGGTAAAACATTGAATAAAAACACTATTTGTCCTTTCATTTCTGTGACATAAACTACAGGAATGTGCAGGGATCTACAAACTTCCTACACCCAGGGTTTTCTAACTTGTCCCGATAACAACGCTACACCACTGGTGTCCCTGGTCCCAATGCCCACAAATTGAATGGATCATAAAAGGGTCAAGGGTAGTCCTTGCATGAGGAATACCAATGACCCTGGGGTGATCTTTTCCTGACAATGGCACTAAGCCCAGGCAAACAAGTATGGTAGCATGTTTATTGAGGCAAGGGGGGAAATGCTGAATGGTAGGACATTTGTGGATCCCTGCACCTTCCTGTAGTTTACATCACAGAAATACAAGTCAAAATAGTGTTTTTATTCAATGTTTCATGTTTGCAGCGTATCCTGGATAAGAAAACTTTGGGTAATCTATGCAAGCCACACCTCCTTCGACCTTCCCTCAGTGTTTCTAGTTTTCAGAAATGTCTGGGTTTGGTAGGTTTCCGTAGATGGCCTTTGAGCCTGGGACCAAAAATGCAGGTACCCCCTTACAAAACCCCATTGTTTTTCAATAGATAATTTGGATGTTCCACAATACGTTGTGTGCCGTTCCCTGTCACAGACACTTGGGCCACCCACACAAGTGAGGCATCGATTTTCTCAGGAGACTTGGAGAACGGAAGGTTGGTTTCTGCACTTACCCCATTTTGTGCACAAGACCCCAAAATATCTTTAACTCCAACAGCAAAGTGGGAGTCCACTAGTGTGCCCTAAAACGGGCCCATAGAGTGCCTCCATGCTCCCTCAGAAATTGTTTGGCACACAAATTTGCTTGCACACAATTTGCTCAAGGAAGTCAACATCCAAAAAGAGATGGACACAGTCAATTGGCAAAAGGTTAGCCTTATCAACTTTACATCCAAAAATTGGAGGGCTTCTTAGACAGCACCCCATCTTTGTTTGGCACTGCATGTGCCTGCTCTCTGGGTTGGTCTAATTTTGGACATTTGCTCAGCTTGCTCCTAAGGTAACCCAGCCAACCTATACATTTTTGCAAACTAGACACCTTGGGGTGTCCAGAGTGGGCAGACATGTGTGTGTCACTCCAGGTTTTTACCTAGAATCCCTTGCAAACCTCAAACTTCCACTAAAAAAAACACATTTCCCTCATGTTTCTGTGATGGAAACTTCTGGAAACTGTTGGTAGCCACAAACTCCCTTCCACCCGGCATTCTCCATGCCTACTGATAAAAATGGTACTAATTTGCTACTGCTGTCTTGCTGCACAGACTGTCCTTGTGAAGGGACAGTACAGCTGTCATCATCGTCTGGCTGAGAATTGCTGAAAGAGGAGTCATCAGATGGGACTTCGCCAGGTGAAAAATAATTTCCAGATTCTGATCCACTGTCCTCTCCATCAGATGCTGTCTCAGTATCTGCTATATCAGGCTCAGATCCTGCCTCAAAGCTGTCCTTTATAACCTGATTTAGGGCTTGAGCTGCAGTCATTCAATGAGAAGCCACCTCTACTATTGGCTAAAACCATCCTTCTAAAACACTATCCTACATAGAAGGCAGATATGTTGTTTGGAAACTTGGTGGGTGTATGTGAGTGATGTGTGCAACAGTAAATAGTGTCAGTCACCTTACCTTAACCTTTTCCCTCAATAGATTTGGTTCTCTAAAAACTTTTAAAAAGGCACAGTATTCCTTCACCTTGCAACATATCCATCATCACAGCCTTTACTGTTGGCGGCACCCAGTGCGACAATCATTTTTAGTGCCCCCTCCATGAACTCCTCCTTGGATTCCCTCACTACCCAGCCAATGTGCCCCTAATCTCTCTATAGCCCCTCTCTCATATACATTTAATTTGCTTTAAAGCACTGGTAATGGCTGGCTTTACTAATCCACTCAGCTATTCACACAAAATACAGATCTATTCTTTGCAGCAGGCATATTAACCCTCTGTGCTACTTTATGCTATCAAAACTGCCACTAACAAAAGTCAGATCTCGCTCACTCACAGGAGCATAATTACAAAAGTTATCTTGACATTTTTATTGCTGCCTAAACATTGTACGGATATATATGTGTATATATGTGCGTATATATATATATATATATATATATATATATATGTATATACACACATATATATATATCTATATATATATATATACTGTACATATATATGTATTCACTTAAAAAACCAAAGGTTACAGGGACGTTATAATTAGGCTCATATTTTAAATGTACGAAACCACAGAAATTCTCCAGTTATAATTAGTTATTTCAAGTAACTATAACTTGTGCCCTAAGGTAACTATAACTCGCCCTCGCTATGCAGTTTTTTTCGTCAGAAAATGTATTGCAAATATTACATTGATATTATTAATGATGGTATAAAAGATGTCATGCATGCCGTAATTTGTGGGGTAATTAGCAGTGCATGGCAGGGCGCAAGTTATAGTTACCTCAGGGCCCCTCGCACATATTTTCTGCATCGCCTAGGGAAAACCCCTCTGTTACAAATAAACAATGTCCCCAGGACTAGGCTCACCCAGGGGCTTCAAAAAGATGAATCCCACGCTTCCTTTTTTTTTTTTTTGGTGGATCAGCCACGACTCCTGCCGTAAATTTTGCCCTCGGGACCCCACCACTAGAGCTAATAGGTAATGGTGCCTGTACCCTGGCCCCTTTTCTTTTTTTAAAACATTTTTTGTTTGGGACTCGGTCAAGACCCTACATGGCTGATAGCACTTCCTTGTTGAAAGCCAAACAAATCTCAGCACAAAATCGGGAGGGGTCATAAATCGTTTGCATCCCTATATATACAAATGTTGATTTCCTTTAATTTCTCAAAACGTACTGAATATGTTTACATCAAATAACAAGAAGAGCTGTTCTGGACCAAGAGCTAACGTTCTGCCAAATTTGGTGTAACTACGTCCAGTGTTTTCGGCGCTATCGATGTTCAAAATCCCTATGGAAAAATGAATGGGGAAAATGTGTTTTGGTAGCCCCCTTTTTCTCCGCCCTGCTTGACAAATCACCCAGAAAAACTTTCCAGACAGCTGCTGAAGTGACCATCGTTGGCAAATTTGTGAAGATTTATTCAACTGTGCCAACATTATTAGCAAAACAAAAAACACTTTTTTCTATCGAAATTAGGTCCTAACTATAACTACCTAGTGGCAACCACCACTAGGTAATTTATATATATATATATATACATATAGATATGTAAATATATATAAAGGAAGAGAGTGTCTATCTGTCTCTCTCTCCATGTATATATGTAAAGAGATCACTTTTATATTTGTGTGTGGTTTCCTTGGGGGCCAGTCACAGCCCCCAGGGTAACCACACATGCATTGGGTGGATGTGGGTCGATGTACACCCTAGAAGAGACACAGAGAGATACTTTGGGGGTCATTACAACATTGGCGGTAAAAGCCGCTTACCGCCGTGCAGAAGACCGCCAACACACCGCCGCAGCCACGGAATTCCGCCACAGCTATTATGACCCACATCTCTGAATCCAACAAAATTCAGACACCCACACAAGTCCGCCACACCAAAGGTCAGTGATAAAATGTCGAAAACTAAACCTCTACTGTCACGCCAACAGAAATACGCCCACACTATCACGACACACGAATCCACGCGGCGGTCTTTCAACCGCGGTATTCCATTGGCGGTACACACCGCTGCGCTCAAAATACAACCACTCTTACAAAACACAACTACATTGGACAATTCGAAATACACACACCTGATACACATACACACACCACTCCCACACACCCAATACAATATAAAACACATATCACTGACAAACCCCTATGACCACATTTACAGAGAGAAGGCCAGAGAGGGAAACCACCATCAACAAACTAGCATCCCCAGGCACACAACACCATCACCCACACAACTTCCACGGACAAAACACCACACACCACCACATATCACCACACTTATCACCACACACACCACCCCACACATCACCCACACCACCCCATGGCACGGCAAAGACACCCCAGGTTCTCGGAGGAGGAGCTCAGGGTCATGGTGGAGGAATTAATCCGGGTAGAGCCACAGCTGTTTGGATCACAGGTGCAGCACACCTCAATTGCAAGGAAGATGGAGCTATGGCGAAGAATAGTCGACAGGGTCAACACAGTGGGACAACACCCAAGAAATCGGGAGGACATCAGGAGAGGTGGAACGAAGGTGCGTTCCGTGGTCTCAAGACACCACCAGGCGGTTCAGCGGACTGGCGGCGGACCTCCACCTCCTCCCCACAACTAACAACATGGGAGGAGCAGGTCTTGGCAATTCTGCATCCTGAGGGTCTCGCAGGAGTCGGTGGAGGAATGGACTCTGGTAAGTCAAATCTTAACTATTACATCCCCCACCCTACCTGCATGCTATCACAACCCCCACCCTCGCCCCCACCCCTATCACTCCAACTCCTCACAAATGTACCGCTATCACAAACCACACATCCCAACACCAAGCCCTGCATGCAACAACAATGCATGGACACCCATCACTAAAGCATGGCCACTGCACATATCCATACACCCCCCTAAACCATCATCACACAAGCTCACACACAGGAATGCCAGCACTGGGGTACACGGTCACCCACCCATTCCGCACCATGACACACACAGATGCAATAATCATGCCTTTACACCCCTGCAGGACCACAACCCAACGTCACCAGACAGGAGGGTCCAGACATGTCCACTCCACCCACAGAAGAGGCCCACACTGATGACAGCACCTCTGTCCACCTGGATCTAGATGACCAGCCCAGACCATCGGGGGCCTCGGGACAGTCGGTTCCCCTCACACAGGCACAGGCCACCACAGACCTTCCCCCCTCTGGAAACACCAGCACAGCACCCACCCAGCGGGCCCATACCTCTGTCCCCAGGACACGTCAATCAGCTGTGTGTCCACCACTACAGGGAACCCAGGATAACCCACCACCCCAACAACAACAGGGACCTGGGGGCAGTGGCAGTGGACACACGGTCCAGGGGACAGAGGCCCAGGAAAACAGGGGAACTGGGAGGGCTGCTGTGCGACAGGGGGCGGACAGGCCAAGGGAACCCACTCTCCACGAGGCCCTCTCCTCCATCATGGGAGCCTACCACAACTCCCAGGAGAGGATGGCAACGGTACTGGCCAAGTTTCAGGAGACCCAGCGGATGCAGGGGGAACAGTATTTGGGGTTCAGGGAGGAACTCAGAACCATCAGTTCCACCTTGGGCACCATCGTAGGGGTGCTGAAGGAAGTACTCAACACCAGGAGGGACACTGTGGCACTACAAGGGGCCCCTGACACTAGCATGGACGATGAACTGCCCACCACCTCCGACGGCGCTAGTGGACAGGAGGCACCGCCACAGGACCACCACACCAGCACCCCACCTCCTGCAGATGGAGAACCACCCCGCAAACAGTCCCTGAGATCCAGGAACAAGACAGAGCACGATGCCAAGACCCCTGCCAAGAAATGAGACCACCCTGATTGTCATCCATATTTAAACTGCCCCAGCTCCACTTCCTATGCCCATATGGGCAATGCACCTGTGAGACTAATAGACTGGACTCTGCCATGGACACTCCTCCGCATCACCCCTCACCATTTAACTTCCCCCTCCAATATTTTGTAGTTAAATAAAAACACCTAAAGCACCAAAAGATCTGGAGTCTGTCTGTGATTTCGAAATAGTGTATTTGCAATTAGAGTGCCAAAATGTTCATGAAATAGTAATGTCAACATACCTATGTCACACAGCTCTAGTCCATGAGGAATCTAAGCAGATGACACACGTTGGGAACCACACCTGTGAAACCGTAAGGGAAAGTGACAACTCAGTGACCATACACTGGGTGAAATCGACAGACAGGATAGAGGTAGAAGTGTTAAAGTACATGTAGTAAGCAGGAATGTATTCTCACCTGTGTTTCACTGGAAATATTGCTGGATGACTGAGTCCCTGTTCTACATATCTTCTTCCTCTGCTTCCTCCTCATCACTGTCCACAGGCTCCACAGCTGCAACAACACCGCCATCTGGACCATCCTCCTGCAGAAAAGGCACCTGGCGTCGCAAAGCCAAGTTGTGAAGCATACAGCAGGCCACGATGATCTGGCACACCTTCTTTGGTGAGTAGAATAGGGATCCACCTGTCATATGCAGACACCTGAACCTGGCCTTCAGGAGCCTGAAGGTCCGCTTGATCACCCTCCTATTTCGACCATGGGCCTCATTGTAGCGTTCCTCTCCCCTTGTCCTGGGATTCCTCACTGGGGTCAGTAGCCATGACAGTTTGGGGTAACCAGAGTCACCTAATAGCCACACACGGTGCCTCTGGAGTTGACCCATCACATAAGGGATGCTGCTATTCCGCAGGATGTAGGCGTCATGCACTGAGCCAGGGAACATGGCATTCACATGGGAGATGTACTAGTCGGCCAAACATACCATCTGTACATTCATGGAATGATAACTCTTCTGGTTCCTGTACACCTGTTCACTCCTGTGGGGGGGGACCACAACCACATGGGTTCCATCAATGGCACCTAAGATGTTGGGTATATATGTCCAAGGGCATAGAAGTCACCTTTCACTGTAGCCAAATCCTCCACCTGAGGGAAAACGATGTAGCTCTGCATGTGTTTCAGCAGGGCAGACAACACTCTGGATAATACGTTGGAAAACAGGCTGGGACATCCCTGATGCCATGGCCACAGTTGTCTGAAAAGACCCACTAGCAAGGAAATGGAGCACTGATAGCACCTGCACTTGAGGGGAGATTCCTATGGGATGGTGGATTGCTGACGTCAGGTCTGGCTCCAACTGGGTACACAGTTCCTGGATTGTGGCACGGTCAAAACTGTAGGTGATAATCACATTTCTTTCCTCCATTGTCGACAGGTCCACCAGCCGTCGGTCCACCGGAGGATCCCGCCATCTCCTCACATGTCCCAGCGGACGGTGCCTAGGAAGGACATCAGCGACCACAGAGTCAAACAACTCAGAGGTATGTACCCACAGTCTACACAGAACACCATTCATACCCAAAATGTGGCCTGTATGTGTGTTGAGAGTAGGCCTAGGTATGTGTGACGCAGTTGGTAATTAGGCCATGTGGGCCCCTGAAATGGCGGCTGCCTGACCTCTAAAGTGGGACAATGGGATGTGAGGTAACTGCGCTGGCATTGTACACCGTCACGGTAGGCAGTCAGAGACCGCAGCGCAATTCTGCATTGGTTAACATTGGACCCTATGGGTCCCAGGAGCCAATGACGATGTACGCCGGCGGTGATGGTATGCACCACCGCAGACGTGACCGCCGCAGTGGTGACCGCCATTTTCTATCTGTTGAATCACTCGATACCTGATCTTCGATAGGAGAGGACCTACACTGCAAGTGCTGCTGTGACCTCAGTCTGGAAGAGACAATGGCTCGTGCGTCTGGGGAAAGGGCCCCTGCCTTCACTGTGGTGGAGTTGGAGAAGCTTGTCGATGGGGTCCTCCCCCAGTACACGCTACTCTACGGTCCTCCAGACCAACAGGTAAGTATACAGGGAGCATGTTGTTATGGGCTATGCCTGTGTGGAGAGAGGCTGGTTGTAAGAAGGAAGGGGGCAGAGTGCTGCCTGCATGAAAGACGGTGGGTGCATGTGCAACATGGCAAGGGTAGGGATGGGGGCCACTCACTTTGACGGCGCAGTTGGTAATGACTTCTCTTCTTCCCCTGTACATTTCATGTAGGTCAGCGCCCACCAGAAGAAGGTTATTTGGCGTGCCATCGCCAAGGACTTACGGACCCTGGGGGTCCACCACAGACGGAGCACCCACTGCCGTAAAAGATGGGAGGACATTCACCGCTAGAGCAAGAAGACGGCGAAGGCTCAGCTGGGGATGGCCTCCCAACGTGGGAGGGGTGCCCGTCAAACCATGACCCCCCT
This sequence comes from Pleurodeles waltl, assembly GCF_031143425.1. Classification (NCBI taxonomy): domain Eukaryota; kingdom Metazoa; phylum Chordata; class Amphibia; order Caudata; family Salamandridae; genus Pleurodeles; species Pleurodeles waltl. Next base: position 554,939,869 of record NC_090445.1, read on the forward strand.
GATGTTCAGGATCCTGACGGTGGCCTACCCTGAGTTGGATGGGCGCTTGAGGACATCACAGCAGACACAAGGGGGTGAGTACACTCTCATTCAGCTGACTTTGTGTGCAGTGTAGGTGTCTGGGTGGGGGAGGAGGACTGTTGGTTTCCCTAGGCCATGGCGAGTTCCGTAGCCTAGGCCCCTCCATAAGGCATGGCCCTGTGGCCCCCGACCCCACCTCTGTAGAGTGGCAAGTACAGCTATTCATGCCCCTGTGTCATACGTCGTCCATAGCCTTGTAGGCCATTTCCCAGAAATTGCACTGTAGAGCCCAACAGCGCGACGTAGTGCAGGGGGCTTCTGTGTCTGTCTTGTCTGCCAACGGTAGCGGTAATCCATGCACTCAACATGTCTTTCTTCTGTCTTCCCCCCGCCTTTTTTGTGGTCTCCCTGTTCTTGTGTGCATCAGCATCATCAGGCGGAGGAGCAGTGGCACCGGAGTACGAGGGAGCTGCATCCCACATGGCCACACTACGGACTCTGAATACACCAGTGGGATGGAGGGCGAGGGGAGCACCACAGTGGGGACAGGAGCTGAAACCAGCGACACAGACTCGTCCTCCGATGGGAGCTCCCTTGTGGTGGTGGCAACATCTGTGCCCCCCACTTCTACAGGTACAGCCACCACCTCCCTAACAGCACCGCCCTCCCAGCAGCCCCTCAGCCTTCGCACCGTGCCCGCTCACCCAGGAGGGTGGGCATCACCTTCGCCCCATGCACATCAGCCCCTGCCCCTGTCACCCCTGCTGCCCTCAGTGAGGAAGCCATTGGCCTCCTCAGGTCACTCACTGTTGGGCAGTCTACCATTTTGAATGCCATCCAGGGTGTAGAAAGGCAGTTGCAACAAACTAATGCATTCCTGGAGGGCATTCATTCTGGTCAAGCGGGCCTTCACCGATCCTTTCAAACTCTGGCCTCAGCACTGATGGCAGCCATTGTCCCTGTGTCTAGCCTCCCCCTCCATCTTCCTCCAGCCAGACCCAATCCCCTGTACCTCTGCCTATCCCAAGCACACCATCAGACCAGCCTGCACACACCTCACCACACAAGGGAAGCTCAGGCAAACATAAGCACCACACATCCCACAGGCACTCACACAAGCATCACACACATACAGACACACGAACATCCACTGCCTCCACTGTGTCTCCCTCCTCGTCGTCTCCCTCCTCCCTCCCAGTCTCATCTACACTCACACCTGCATGCACTACCTCTACAGCCACTACGTCCTGCACCAGCACACCCACCAGCACACCCGCTCATGTGCAGTCACCACCCTCACTACCATTCACACGTCCCCTGTGTCCTCTCCCAGTGTGTCTGTGACACCCCTCCCTAGATACACAAACGCAGGCACACACCCACCCAACAGCAATCCACCTCACGACAGCCTCCAGCGCATGCACCTGCACCCAAAGCCACAAAACGTACACCTCCTACAACCACCACCTCTTCCTCGACTCCCAAACCCCCTCCAGCTACCCATCCCAGTGTGTCCAAACAACATTTCCTGTCCACCCTTAACCTATTTCCCACCCCCCGTCCAACTCATAGGTCCCAAACTAGCACCTCAGCCACAACATCTCCGGGACCAGTGGTGCCTGTTGTCACAGGTATGTGGAGTGCACCGGCCACCAGGACACCCAGTGTGGCACGGAGCCACAGCACAGCCAGTCCCCCCCCTGTGAAGCACCAGAAGTTGGCCAGTGTCCGGCGGGAGAGGGGGAAGACTCCAGCCACCCAAGCCGCTCCCAGGGGTCCCGGTGGGAGTGTGGACTCAGCTGTGACTCCTCCCAAGGTTGTGAAGGGCCACAAGAAACCCAGCAAGTCTGGGAGGAGCAGCACAGCGGAGAAGACCGCCATCATCCCCGCTGCCCAGGAGGGCCCCGCCAGCCCCATCGTCGCTGCTGCCCAGGAGGGCCCCGCCAGCCCCATCATCGCTGCTGCCCTGGAGGGCCCTGCCAGCCCCATCGTCGCTGCCCAGGAGGGCCCCGCCAGCCCCATCGTCGCTGCCCATGAGGGCCCGCCAGCCCCATCGTCACAGCTGCCCAGGAGGGCCCTGCAAGCCCCATCGTCGCTGCCCAGGAGGGCCCCACCAGCCACAGCCCAGCTGACCAATGAAGGACCGCCAGCCCCTGCCCAGCTGGGCAATGAAGGACCGCCAACTCAAGCACCGCTGAACAGGGCAAGCACCCCTACACAGGGCAAGGACCGCCAACTCAAGCACCGCTGAACAGGGCAAGCACCGCTGAACAGGGCAAGAACCGTCAACTCAAGTACTGCTGAACAGGGCAAGCACTGCTGAACAGGTCAAGCACCGCTGAACAGGGCAAGCACCGCTGCACAGGGCAAGGACCGCCAACTCAAGCACCGCTGAACAGTGCAAGCACCGCTGAACAGGGCAAGGACCGCCAACTCAAGCACCGCTGAACAGGGCAAGCACCGCTGCACAGGGCAAGGACCGCCAACTCAAGTACGGCTGAACAGGGCAAGCACCGCCAACTCAAGCACCGCTTAACAGGGCAAGCACCGCTGAACAGGGCAAGGACCGCCAACTCAAGCACCGCTGAATAGGGCAAGCACTGCTGCACAGGGCAAGGACCGCCAACTCAAGCACCGCTGAACAGGGCAAGCACCGCCAACTCAAGCATCGCTGAACAGGGCAAGCACCGCTGAACAGGGCAAGGACCGCCAACTCCAGCACCGCTGAACAGGGCAAGGACTGCCAACTCAAGCACCGCTGAACAGGGCAAGCACCCCTGAACAGGGCAAGGACCGCCAACTCAAGCACCGCTGAACAGGGCAAGCACTGCTGAACAGGTCAAGCACCGCTGAACAGGGCAAGGACCGCCAACTCAAGCACCGCTGAACAGGGCAAGGACTGCCAACTCAAGCACCGCTGAACAGGGCAAGCACCGCTGAACAGGGCAAGGACCGCCAACTCAAGCACCGCTGAACAGGGCAAGCACCGCTACACAGGGCAAGGACCGCCAACTCAAGCACCGCTGAACAGGGCAAGCACCGCCAACTCAAGCACCGCTGAACAGGGTAAGCATCGCTGAACAGGGCAAGGACCGCCAACTCAAGCACCGCTGAACAGGGCAAGCACCGCTGAACAGGGCAAGGACCGCCAACTCAAGCACCGCTGAACAGGGCAAGCACCGCTGAACAGGGCAAGGACCGCCAAATCAAGCACCGCTAGCCCATGAGCGGCAGGGGCACTGACGCAACTGGGACCTTCACGGGGTGAGTGATGCACCCTGGGCACCAGTCCCCCTCCAGAACCAGTGGAGACATGCATCCACTACCTCTGTCCTTGGCAGGATGAAGCACTCTGGGCACCAGCCCCCCTCCAGAACCAGTGGAGACATGCATCCACTACCTCTGTCCTTGGCAGGATGAAGCACTCTGAGCACAAGTCCCCCTTCAGAACCAGTGGAGACTGTCATCCACTACCTCTGTCCTTGGCAGGATGAAGCACTCTGGGCACCAGTCCCCCTCCAGAACCAGTGGAGACTGTCATCCACTTGTGAGACTGTGGCTTTGCACTCCCCAGGATGCAGCAGTGGGCAACCCACCCACTGTAGAGACTTGAGAGACTGTGGCTTTGCACTCCCCAGGATGCAGCAGTGGGCAAACCACCCACTGTATAGACTTGAGAGACTGTGGCTTTGCACTCCCCAGGATGCAGCAGTGGGCAAACCACCCACTGTATAGACTTGAGAGACTGTGGCTTTGCACTCCCCAGGATGCAGCAGTGGGCAACCCACCCACTGTAGAGACTTGAGAGACTGTGGCTTTGCACTCCCCAGGATGCAGCAGTGGGCAAACCACCCACTGTATATACTTGAGAGACTATGGCTTTGCACTCCCCAGGATGCAGCAGTGGGCAAACCACCCACTGTAGAGACTTGAGAGACTGTGGCTTTGCACTCCCCAGGATACATCAATGGGCATGGAGCCCCCTCATGGATCTGGCGTCGTGCACTCATCCGGCTGAGGTGCCCCCCTTCCCTTCCCCCTGAGGTGCCTGTTGTATTTCTATCTGATGCCCCTGCAGTGTTCTCTCTACTTTGATCTGGTATCGTGTGTGGGCCTCGCCCATGCATTTTGGGCCCAGTGGTCCACGGACTATGAATGGTGCAATACCTGGACTACTAATCTTGGTGTATATTTTGTTAATAGTGTATATATGTATATTTTTGCTTACTGAATTTTGATATATTACAATGGTTCCACTCATTTACTTTTGTCTTTGCATTCTTCCTGGGGGTTTGGGGGGTGTAACTATAATGTATAGATATGTATTAGTGTGTGTGTTGTAGTGGGTGAGGGTGGGGGTGTTGCGTGTGTGTGTCCCTGTTTTTTCCCTCCCCTCCCCTGTGTCGTAGGTGCAGTACTCACTGTGGTCTTCGCCCCCGGCATTGGTGCTCCTGATACAGGAGCAAAAAGACTATCGCAGGGAGGATTTGGATTTCCGGGTCATGGTGTCCTCGTTCCTCGTGGAGTGTGTAGAGGTGAGCGTTTTCCCTTCGAAATTCCTGTTTCCACTGTGTTTTTATCCGCGGTGTATCCACCCCGGAAAAGGTGGCTGATTGGCCTGTCATAATAGTGTGGGCGGTACATTGTCCTCCGCCTGTCTGTTGGCGGTGACCGCCTCGCTGTTTGTTTGTACTGCCGTGGCGGTCGGAGTGTTAAAGGGGCTGTCTTTGTTGGCGGTTTCTGCCACGGTCGCAATTCAAACTTTTTGCCGCCGGCCTGTAGGCGGTCTTACCGCCGCTTTAACACCGTCCGCCAGGGTTGTAATGACCACCTTTGTGTTTTCCTCGTGTGACATTTGGGCGAGTTGTTTTGGAAGCCACTTCATTGTGTTGACATTCAGTTATGCATTTCGAGTACAAGTGATTTATAATGTTTTTATCACAGTGGAGCAGTAATCGGGAGTCTCATTTACTTCCTTTACATATTAGCCCTGTAGTTGGTATGTCGGTGAACAGTACTCCACTTTGCTGCCATTTATTACACAGATCTGCAAGGGATTAATCTTACTGTACATGTAATGCTGCCCTTTTTCTTTATGGTGGCTTGTTAAGCCCGGCAAGATAGTGATTTCTTCTGCTTTCTCTGCATCATTCTGGAGGTAACAGTCTACGAAATACTCACAGTACTTGTTTTTTCACATGCCTCATATATCCTTTCTGTGCATTACACAGACCTGACATCCTGGGAGGAGAAGGTCTTGGAGATCATGCATCCTGAGGGCCTGACTGGAATCATCGAAGGGATTGACTTTGGTAAGGAAGCAACAACCGAGCACTAACCACGCCAGTCTTGCATGCCCCCCAAGCACCCACCACTCCCCATACTATCACAAACCAAAAGACTGCACCCCACACTATCACCCCACCTTCCTACTCTGCATGCCATACCACCCCTCTCCCACCATCCACATACTCACCCTGCACTATGCACGCTAAACCTTCAAAATCTCCTCAACTACCACTCCCACAATCCATCACTATAAATGCCAGATCCGAGTCGCACTCACACTGCACAGTAGAACACCTGCATGGACAATCATCCCACAGCCCACCCTGACTGATAGCCAACATCATCTCATTACCTATGGCAAATACAGCAATGTCAAACAGCAAACCCCTGACTACATATGATATGAACAGCATGGCCCAAAGCCCATTCAGCATGCAATGTTTCCATTGCTGCAAATGTCATAGCCATCCCTGGGTTACGAATCCACCCACTGCAAGCAGCACACCATGACACTACAACGACATTCCACGTACTAACTCTGACCCTTTCCATCCACAGCTCACCCTGCTACTGCCCCCAGCAGAGGATGGGAGGGTCAGACAGCCCTCCCTGGGATGAAGGCCCCAGTAGATGTCTGGAGGATGACGAATTGCCTGGGCCATCTGGGGTGACTGGCCTGTCCAGCAACCCCAACCTGGATACCCCGGACTCACCCTCCTGTGTGGCTACAACACCTCAGCTAGTCCCACCACCCCAAACCTGTTCCTTAGGGATCATTCAATTAGAGGTGTGTCCCATAGTACAGGGGCCTGAGTCAAGGGCACCCGCCCCAGACAATAAAGGCCCTGGGGCTACTGGGAGAGGGCACTCTGTGTCAGGGAACAGACACAGGGGGCCAGGGATAGTTGGAAGGGATCTGTGGTTCAAGGAATGAGGCAGCAACAACATCAGACTGGCCAGGTGCCCCTCACCTAAGTTCTGGGGGCATGTCACCAAACCCAGGATACCGTGGCCCAGATCCTCACTACCCTGCAGGAGACCCTGAGGCTTCAGAGGTAGAACCATAAGGAGGCCATGCAGCAGTAGCAGGCCCACAATGTCACCATGGCCTTCATAGCAGGGGTGCTGACGAAACTTCCTGCGTCAGTCCACCTCCCACCAGCAGGCCACTCCTACTAGCCAGATCACATCTGAGCCCTCCACGTCAGCCTCAGCCAGTGGATTGAAGGCCCTGCCACAGGACACGCAGAACACCAGCACCCCTTCCCCTGTAGCTGAGGAGCCCCCACACAAGCAAGGAGGTCCAACCAGACATCCAGCCTCCAATGATGCCAAGACCAAGACCACCCCATGAAGTGACCCACTTCAGAACATACCCCCTTCTGTGTCACTGCGACACCCTGTTGACTGTCCACTGTCATAACTCCGTTTGTACATGGCCATCGTTCTGGACTTCGACTCCCCACAGGTGGGCCAAGCACTCTCATGATCCCACTCGCCATGACCCCACTCATCTGCCCTTGCACTTGTCTCATATTAATAAACACCTTTGAGCACAGTTACTGCCTACGTCTTTATCTACCATGATCATAAACTAGACAGCCATGACATGTAACAGGCAGACCATTGTCCCACCAATGTATGTGAAAGTGCCAGAGGTGGAGCAATCATTTTCAAGTACTGAAATACAGATAACAGCACCACATCCAAAGTTATAGGTTCACCCAAAACCCACATTGAACACACAACCCTGTTTGCAACTGAGCACATGACAGACATTACTACTGGTTGCATAGCATGGCTTTTACACATACATGTATGTCAGTGGACGTATTGTTGTATTAGCTCTGCTCTGGAATCAGCTGCATCCTCATCATACTCCTCCCCATCACTCCCCATGTCCCCTTTATCAGCCACTGCCACAGTTGCACCCTCCTAATCATCCAGTAATGGGATGTGACTTCTGAGAGCCAAATTGTAACATGCAGCACACTACAATGATCTGGCACACTTACGCTGGCCTGTACAGTAGGGCCCCTCCAGTAAGGTGCAGGCACCGGAATCTGGCTTTCAGCACTCCAAAGGTGCGTACGATGACCCGTCGAGATAATAGGCATATTGAAGACTGTAGGTAAATCGGGCAGGTGGTGTAGAGTGTTCAGTATACAGAGGCACACATATGACACGATACATTCCAATCAGCCAGGCACAATCCCTTTGCAGTGGTGCCATCAGGTGTGGGATGCTGATGCTCCATAGAATGTAGGCATCATGCACTGAACCTGAGAAGAGGGCAGTCACTTGTGTGATGTAGAGGTCTGTGAGACATACCACCTGCATATTGGTTGAGTAGAAGTTTTTATGGTTCACTCCTCCTGGGTGGCACCAGGGCAATGTGTACCCCCAGTAAAAGCCCCAATCACATGTTGCACATGTGCTACAGTGTAGAAGGCTGCCTTCACAGTGGGCAGATCCTCACGTTGGGGGAACCTGATATAGCTGCCAATACATTTGAGTAGGGCACATAGGACTTTCTTCAAGACGTGGCTGAACATGGGCTGGGACATTCTGGCAGACAAGTCCACTGTAATGTGGAAGGATCCTGAGGCAAGGAAGTGGAGGTCTGCCAACACCTGTACTGTGGGTGTGATGGCATTGAGATGATGAATACCAGGCTGCATATCCGGCTCCAACAGCCTCACAAGCTCCATGATGGTCTGACAGTTCAGTCGATAGCACTGGATGACGTGCATGGTGCTCTTCAAGAGACGCAATATCTACCAGGGGCCTGTAGACTTGAGCATTCCTCACCATCATTCTTCCACCGTAACCGGGAATAAGAAGGAGTAGCAATCATTATGTGCATTAAGGGCTGTGTGGATGCAGTGGAGCTGTGCACAGGTCACCGTAATACATCCATGACGCACCTCATAAACCCCCTCTATACACATTGTAGAATTAAAATGGCAGCTGCCTGTCCTGCAGGCACAGGACAGATGGAAGTGAGCACATCCCGCTGGCGTAAGACGTCATGGCGGTAGGCGGTCGCAACCGCCGTGCAACTCCTCATTGGTTAACATGGTTGCCTCTTGGAGACATGAGCCAATGGTGATTACCGCGGGTGGTGACAATGATGTCCGTGGTGATCGTGACCACCATTTCATGTGCACATGTTCACTTGACTCCTGGCACTCATGCTGAGAAGACCTCCTCTGCATGTGCTTCTGTCTGGTGACTCTAGTAGCCAAGAAGCCATGTGCTGCAGGGGATAAGGCCCCAGCCGTCTCACAGGAAAAACTTGTGGAGGGTGTCCTACCCCTGTATGGCCAGATTTTTGGGGCACCATGGCAGCAGGTGAGTCCACTGTGATTGTACTGTCTGTGAGTGGTACGAATGTGGACGGGGGCCTTGGGACGAGGATGAGTGACTTGTGGAAGGACTTGGTTGAGGGCTATGAGGACAACTGGAATGTTGAAATGTGCATATGTTCATGAGATGTGTTGTGCCCAATGCAGTCCCTTAGATGCCACGCTACATGACTGTCTCCTTTTCTCTGTATCATCCATGCATGTGAGCACCCATCAGAAGAAGGGGAATTGGTGTGCCATTGCCAAGCAAGTGCAGACCCTAGGGGTCCATGCCCAGCGGAGCAACCACTGCAGGAAGCGGTGGGAGGACCTGAGACGCTGGGCCAGGAAGACTGGTGAGGCCCAGCTGGAGACGTCCTCCCAACAAGGGAGAGGTGCCCGTCGGACCCAGACCCCATTATGTGCTGCATTTTGGCAGTGGCACACCCTAAGGTGGATGGGCACTTGAAGGCAGCACAGAAGCCACAAGGAGTTGAGTTCACATTCATACATAGGTTACATGGTGAGTGATAGGTGCAGGCTGTGCAGTGTGTGAAGGCTGTGGAATGTGTGCTAGGTAGCTACTGTCGGACTAGGCTTGGGATACATTGAGGCCAGATGTGCTACATACATGTGTGAAAAGGCGTGCAGGATGTGAGTTAACTTACCTCCTAAGTAGTATCAATGACATGGCAACTGCATAGTAGATGGACAGGGTATTTTATGTGGACAGGGTCCCTGCTTCTGGAGTTCACACACATTGTAGTCCCAACTATCCAAACAGTGTGGCTGGGGCCATATCCCTATCTGCTGTCTGTTGGCATGTGGTGTATGTGTAGTCTGAGAAGTCTGAGCTTTCACATCACACAGCTATATGTTCATGGGTTATGTGGCTGTGCAAGTATGCCTCCAAACTCCTGTAGAGTATTTAGTTTGGGTCTTGAGATCGTAAAGAGCCATGACCCAATGGGCTGGTTCAACCATGTGTTGAGGATATACCTTTCATCCTGTATAGGTTTAAATGTGTGTCAGCATGAGAAAAACATGTGCATGACTGTGGTGGCACGCATGGTCTGTTATTGGAGTGGCATGTGTGAGTGAAGGCATGGCATGTAATGACATGGCATTAGAGTATGTAGTAGTGACTTGTGTGTGGCTGTTGTGCTGGCGTTGACTTATTGCTCCCCATCTCTCTCTCTCTCAGCCTGTCTCTCCCTGTCCCACCCCCCTCTCCTCCTCTACCTTTGTGTGCATCAGCATCATCTGGTGAAGGAGAAGGGGCACTGGTGAGTGGTAAGACTGCATCCCACGGGACCCAGGAGGCTGATACCAGCAGAACCGAGGGGACCAGTGGGACAGAGGGCGAGTGGAGCACCACGGGCAAGGCAGGAACAACTACACCATCATCAGATTCTTCCTTTGATGGTGACTCCCTGGTGGTGGCGGAAACTTCAGGCCCTATGCCTGCACCATCCTTGTCCGACAAACCCTTTACCAACACCTCCCTCCCTGTAGCTCCCCACTGAGTTGCCCGTGCCCGCTCACCCAGGAAGGTCGGCATCTCCTTCACCCCAGGCACCTCTGCCCCTGCCCCAGTCAGCCCTGCTGTCCTCAATGAGGAGGCTATTGACCTCCTGAGGTCCATCTCTGTTGGGCAAACAACCATTGTGAATGCCATCCAGGGACTGGCATCCCAGTTGCAACAGTCAAATGCGTTCCTGGAAGGCTTTCACGGTGCCCTGTCTGCCCATCAGAGATCGTTTCAGGCTCTGGCCTCCTCATTGATGGCAGCCAGTGTTCCTTCTTCTTCTTTCCCCCCGCCAACTACCTGTTCCCACTCCCACATCCCCCTCCCATTTCCATTTCCCATTGAAAACACACTTTCATACTAGCATACATCCCCTCCAACAGACCAAGAGCGCAATGACAGTCACATGCACCACAAAAGCCACCACTGCCATTCACACACCCACCATTCAGATTCACACACAACATCCACACCCTAAACTGACTCGCACACCTCCTCTCCCTCACAGTCATATCGCCACTCACATCTGCATAGACCACATCATCAGTCCCAGGTTCAGCCAAGTGTCCGTCACGGCCACCGTCACCACAACAGCAAACCCCCACACATACACCTCGTCAGACCAGTGCTGCAATGTCTGACGGGCCACCCCTTTAAGAAAAGACGGTGGCTCTTAACCCGAGATTTATTACCAATGATAGTTATGCCTATGATGAACACAAACTATAGGTGTCTACAGGAGAGGAAAAAAGGTGAAAGGTAAAATTGGCTCTAAACCGTAACCATCACATCTAATAATTCAGAATGTGGTTTAAACCAAGGTTAAAAATAGATATGAGAAGTGCTTACGGAGATAATGCTCAGCAGCACTCTCATTCCATATAGGTAAAGGAAGATGAACACTATCCAAATTCCTATAGTGCTAGGTCGACATGTTTCACATCTGAGTGGTCACACAGGATCCAGTGACGCTTCTTCAGGACCAAAAACATAACTTCTCCTGATAATATTGCCTAGACCCAATTAGGATACAATAAAGCAGATATTTTCCAGTCACTTACTCATACCAACTGCCCTTCATGGTCAGTCAAGTCGCATGCCGAATAGACTGACCATGACGCGCAGTTGGTATGAGTAAGTGACCAGGTGATTTCGACACTCATGCACTGGCCCTTGTGGCATTATGTGAATAGTTGTGTTCATTAAGTTTTTTTATGTGTCAAATTATATTTATCTACAAAGGCACCATTGGTGTTGATGCTACATAGCTTGTCCTGGCTTTCCTTGCGCATGTATGTGTGGTACCTGCGGGTTTGTGGCGTGTGTATGAACTAACGTCTTTCCCTCCAGCGTGTTCTAGGCTGGGGTACATACGGCTGGTGTCTATGTCAGCGTCGCTGGTCCTGGATGTCAATGGCCAGCAGGAGCATTGGAAAGACTTGCAATCCCCATGCCATGACACCTATGGACGTGCCTGTGTTCCAGAAGGTGGGTACGTCCTTTTCTGTTGTTCATTTCCGCCATGGTTTTTGTGGCGGTTAGACCACCCCATAAGTCCTGACTGAGTGTAACCTCGTAATACTGTGGGTGGAAACTGTGTCACTGCCGGCCTGAAGAGGCCCTCCGCCATCAGCAGCGGTCCATCCACAATTGCGGTCCAGATGGAATCTTGACTGTGTTCTGCCTGTGCCTTCACAGTAAGCGTAATATGGTGGTCTGCACCGCCAGGCCCAAGGCGGTCCACTGACTGCCAAACTCGTAATGAGGGCCCAAGTCTATAGAATGGATAAGCCCAGAATCATTGCCCCCCAACAGTTCTTCCTTACCACACCTAGTAAAGATAATGGGGGTCATTTTTACCTTGGCGGTCTTTTGTCAAGACGGCCGAGGGACCGCCGTGCTGAAGACCGCCAGTGGTGGCGGTTTTCCGCTCGGCGTATTATGACTGTTGGCAGCTCTCTGTCCTTTTTCGGACAGAGAGCCGCCAACAGCCATACTGGCGGTCGGCGGGGAAGTGGAGGTTGCTCCACCTCCACGTCAACAGAACACCACCCACCGAATCATGTCCTGTGATTCCGCGTGGCGGTGTTCTGTTGATGGTGTGGTGTCGGCGGAGCAGCCCCCATGGATCCCGTCCCCTCCCGGAGGATCGACGGACCAGGTAAGTTGATCTTCCATTAGGGGAGGGGGTGGGGGGCGTTGTGTGTTGTGAGAGTGCATGGGGGTGTGCATGTGTGTATGTAGAGGGGGTGTGTGAGCGCTTGTATGCTTGCGGGGTATCGTGTGTTTGGGAATGAGTGCGTGTATGTCTGTAGGTATGTCTGTATGGATGTGTGCGTGTATGTTTGAATGTGGGTGTGCGTGTCTGACTGTGTGTGTGGGTGTTGGCATGTATGTTGGTGTGTGTGCGTGTATGTGTGTTGGTGGTGCCTGCGTGCGTGTCGTGTGTGAATGAGTGATGTGATGTTGGGGGTCGGGGTGGGGAGGGGGGTCCTGCCACCTTTGGGGGGTGACAGGGGTGGTGGGGGGTGTAGGGGAGGGAGTCGGGGTGTGGGTGGGTGGTGGGGGAGACCCCTATCAGGGCCAGGGAAGGAATTCCCTGGCACTGATAGTGCTTACCGCCATGGATTTCATGGCGGTTCCACACCGCATGAAATCCATGGCGGTCAGCCGGGTCCAAATACCGCAGGCGGTATAGTGATGACCACCGGGCTGGAGACCCAGGTCTCCAGCCCAGTGGTCGTCTCCGCCCTGGCGGGCGGAACGGAGAAGCGGCAGATGACCATGGCGGTAACCGCCATGGTCATAATTGTAAAAATTTGACCGCCAGCCTGTTGGCGGTCTTACCCCTGCTTCTCCGCCGTCCGCCAGGGTCGTAATGACCCCCATTGTTTCACAATATCATGAAGGTGACAATGATCATGGTCTCCTACCTACCTTTGAAACTTCTCCACCCATGGGTTCATATTTATAAAGTGCTATTGTAGCTAACCCTTTAAATTGTAAAGCAGAAAAAATGATTGGATAAAATATAAATGGAAAAGGAACCAGTTAAAAGAGGATATTTCTTTGGAACTCGACAATCTGAATTCTCTTATTAAGATGAGATCATCTCTGGTTAGGATTCAAGATCATATTACTCTTCAGCATCGTCAAAGCGGATTATCCTAAGAATAAATCCACAGGAAAGAAAAATAGCGAAGCGCAATGCTGTGAACTGTGCAGACTCTGAACGTAAATCTTCTAGAATCATAAGCAAACATGAACACATATTCCATGTTCAAAAATCCAATCAAATTCAGTTTTAAGAAGAGGTTGGCAGAGTAAAACATAATTTAAACTGAATAGATTAGCATTTGGAAAATGTAACACTTTAGATCAAAACAGAAAAGATACTTTGAATGTGGCCCAAACTAGTCATTTGGATTGGAAATTGGTAAATTTAAAAAAGCTAATTAAATTTTTTTTTAAAAATGAGAACTTGGAAAACCAAACCAGTAGGTAAAATGTTCAGTTTGTTGGAATAATTGCAGAGGGTGAGATAATTACGAAGCAATCAATGGGGAAATGTATTAAAGACAATCTTTTGTAATTAGCTAAAGATATAAATTTAAAAAGCTCCATTATCATGGGTTAATTTTATACTTGGCTTGGGCACACATATTTTAGCTTAGCTTAGGCATGCACCCTTTTACCTTCATAAGTGCTCTGATTTCATTCATTCTGTATTATTCATTTTTAGTTAGCCTGTTTTCAGCGGGATGTTTTTATTTTCTAATCAGCTGTAACTTTTTGATTCTGCAAAAGCATTCTTATTAATCTGTGCACGAAATTTCACCATGTACCCCTGTCCAAGGTTTACAAGTAAGAGTACATGGTAATCCAGATAGCAATTGTCGCAACAAGAGTCTGACTCTTAGGTCACTTGCCCTTATCAGGCCTTTTCATGGAATGAAAATAAGTTTTCTTATAAAATACTGTGTAGGCCAAGGTACAAGACAGAGGTCATTCCAGACAGGATTCAATCCACGCTGCATGCTATTTCATTGATGACCTCAGCTCTGTCTCTACAACCAACCCAAGAGGCGGTGGACAGATCCCTTTCCTTCAGGTAATGGGGGTGGGTGCTCTTCCCATGGACTAAGTACGGACATATTGGGATATCACTGCTATGCTCCCACTTAGGAGTTAGGCGTTAGGTAGATCTCATTTATGCATGTCATTCCAATATGTTGGGGCTGTTTATTTTCTTCTCTCTGGTCACCACCATTCTAATACTGTTATGCCTCTTGGCACTAATAATTGCAGCTCATATATTTTATTGAATACTGCAGTCTTTTCAATAAATGTATTCTGTATACTCATTCTTTGCCTATATGTGGATGAGTCTTTTTGCTAACAAGAGAAAGGGGTGAGACTTATCGATCACAATTTCCCCTGAGAGGTCATAGAGTGTCATGTTTCAGGCTGTGACAAATCACCTTCTCTTTCAGGTTTGGGTGATGTGCTGCTAACTAGTCAAAAAGGTTGGGTCGACAGCTGCCAAGACAGTGTGGGATTGACTCAGTCACCCACAACAGTGGTGCCCCTGCCCCTAATCAAGCAGTCTTGTTCTAACAGCGGGAGCCCTACTACACCATAGCTCATCAAGTTCCTTTTTTTGTAATCTCAAAGTTGTTGTCCCTCACTGCACACTCTAGGCATACCTCATGTATAATATCATTAAGGAATGCATCCTATCAAAACCAAGGATACGGGAGCTATCATTACAAATTTAAGAATGTTAAAATGTCATGTCACGGTATTCAACATTCCAAGATTTGAGTGCTATGGCAAGGAAAATATAATTTTCTTGATAATGCTGAAAAGACTAATAAACTGCTAGGAGTGCTAATTGAGTATTTCAAACACTCTACAATGATGGTTAGCAAAAATACATAAAAGTAGTATCTGGAAATTCAAATGTATATTTTTATTTTTGGTTGCTGCAGTATATCTACTTTCTCTTATAGAATGACTTCTGGCCATCAGCTACCTAAATCCTAGATCACCAACATACCAACTTTTTTTGCAGGGGGCTCCTCCAAACCTTACAGGGGAGACTAAAACATGGGGTAAGAGAGATTGGATAGGTGGATGGGTGATACATTTCCTGTTAGAGGGATGAGAATGAGGTTGGTTGGGGAGTGCAAAGGGGAAGCAAGGTAAAAATTGGTTTGAAGAATGGTTGTCATGGTTCCAATTTATCATTAGGTTTAGTGAAAAGATAACATTGTCAGTAATATCCAGTAAACTATGTCTACAACAAAAATAATTTCTTGCAATGAGATAAATACTTGGATCAAGTATGGCGCATTGATTTGTTGGCTACAGGAATACAATCCTCAAACTATCTTTATTCAGGACACTCATTTAAATATAAAAATAGTCTATGTAAAGTGTGGGCTTCAAATTGGATATCACTTACATTTTTGCCACCCACTTCCACAACTCACAGAGTGGTAGCTATTTATTTCAAGCAAAGTTCTTTTTTCAAAATATTAAGATCTAATTCTGAACAAGCAGGAGGATGGGTCACAGTTTTAATAATATTTATCATAACCTTTATACATTAGTAAGTTATTATGGTCCGGATGATAATGAATCTATGTGTTTACAACTATTGCATGATGCTTTAAAATAGTCTTTAGGCCATCCAGTATTAGGAGGAGGTTTCAATTGCTTACAGGCTATCAATCTGGATTCTTCCTTGAAAGATTAAAAATCCTCAGACCTAAAGCTACAAAATTGATATTTTTTAATATTAAATATAGATCCCTTATGAAAGAACAATCATGTTTGAAATGTTTTGTTTTTCATTCAGCCACTCATATTAACTCTTTCTGCTTTACTCGCAATGTAGCTGGAAAAATTGAAATTATTGCCAATATTGTTTCCCATCATACCATCATCCCGATTGAAATAGTACTAAGTAGAAATAAATACCCTATTGGCAGATGGCAATTAAAGGAAATATTATTACCAATTCAGGAAGTATGAGAAATTGGGTTGTTGTTTGAGTGGTGTGTTAACCCTGCTCAAACAACAGCCACCACCCTTGTCAGGGTGAACCACAAAAGTCACGAACCTAGCCTGTGCTGAACCCTCTGGTAGTTTGGCACAAGGCAGTCTGGTTTACATAGAGACAACGTGTAAGGTATTAATGCAGCACACAAACGAAACAAAGTGAAAACACAACACAAGAAAAATCCCATACCAATTTAAAAAGAAATAGCAAATTATAATAAATAATTTGACACCAAAACGATAAAAATGTAATCAGTAGAACAAATGTTATACATTTTTAAAGTATGAGATAAAAACTGGTGATTAAAAGATCCATGCACCAATGGCGGTCTTCTATTCGCACAAGCCTAAATCAAAGTACAAAAATATGGCTGACCATGATGGAGTGTGAGTCAGATACAAAAAGTGGATTGGGCCCGGTTGGAGCTTACCATCACTTTTAGAAGAAATTTCAACAGAATGTGTCTGAGAATGTAGAAGTTCAGCGGGGCATGTCTGCAGGCATGGTCTGGGGAGGAGGTGTCATTATCAGGGACCTGCTGGACGAAGTTGCATTAAAGATTTCTACATTCAGACTTAGTGCCTGATTTTCAGCTTGGATGATAGGGTTACAATCACAAACATGACAGATATACTGTCCGCCATATTATAAATCCCTTATATCCTATAGACATCGTAATATGGCAGACAGGATATTTGTCACGTTTGTGACAAAGTAGTCCCTCCTCCAAACTCTAAATCAGGCCTTAAGTCTCTTTTTTGGAAGTCGAACATCTCTAGTGGGATGAAGCTGGAGGATGTAGCTGACAAGAATTCCACAAGGCAGATACCCCTTTGGTGAAGAACTGAAGAACCACTATACAGGATTTGCTGCTCCAGAGAATAATGTAGTAGGAGCTGCTGCCAAGTCAGGCCAACCAGCAATGCACCTTGGGTGGATAAAAGAGCAGGTATCCTCTCAGTTCTCAAAGCAGTTTTTAGTCAAACATGTCCTAAGCCGTATGTTTTGGCTTGTGGCTATCAGGGCAGCACCTAGGTTGGTAAGAACTCACTCAGGCTGGGTCTATGTGTAGGTTCAAGATGGTTGGACCCTTTTCCGTCCCCAATGCTCTGATCAGGAGGCAAGCCAACTAGTCGATGAAGTCACTCTGGTAGTCTTAGGTTCAAGCAATAGAACAGGGCTGAAGCAGAGGGCATGGCTCTGAGGGTTCAGGGCAGGATGTAGGCAGCAATGCAGTTCTTCCAGGTGTAGGAAAGCTGTCATGTGGTATACACAGCAGGCCACAGTAGCAGGCAGCTCTCTGAAAGTCCTCCCACAGGTCCAGTAAGTGAACCGAAGAGTGGGTCTGACAGTCCTTTTTTTAATACCTGATGCCTTCTATGAAGTATGAGAAGTTTCTAGACAATTCCCTTTGAAGTGCTTAAAGTTGTATGCTTCCCCTGCTTAAAGTTGCATGCTTCCCCTGCCATAACTCCAAGCTGGCTGCATGAACAATGCAGAGGTAATAAGTCCTTTGTGTGAAGGACAGCCAATTCAGTTGCAAGCAGGGCTGTGCCCAACTCCACCCCTCATCCGGCCAGTTGAGGCCCATCCAGACAACCTAATCCCTCTATTTTGTGGGTGTCTGAGAGGAATAAACGTAGTCCGACTGCCAACTACACCCAATCATGTGACCCAAAATAAGGCTGCATGCACCAAATAGTTAGGGCAAGGAAATGCCAAAGTTGTAACATAAAAATCCAACTTTACCATTAAAGAAAATTTTAAGGTACAATTTCTCAGATACCAAACATGAAATAAATACCTGTTCCTAATCAAAAGTTGTCACTTTTAAAATGTAATAAAGTATCCCAATGTTATCCTATGGGAGAGATGTGCCTCACAGTTGCGAAAAATTAATTTAGTAGTTTTGCACTACCTGGACATGTACAGCTTAAACGTGCATGTCCAACCCTTTAATTACAATGCTCCCTGTCCTATGGGATACTTAGGGTCTAACTTAGGAGTAAAAGGGAAGTTACATTTTTTACAAGAGGGTTTTATTGGCAAGTTGAATTGGCAGTTTTAAACTGCATTCAGGCTGCAATGGCAGGCCTGGGACATGTTTCAGGGGCTAATTAAATGGGTGACACACTACGTGCAGCAGGACCATTAGTAGCATTTAATTTCGAGGTCCTGGGTATATGGTATACTACTTTACTAGTGACATACAAGTAAAATAAATATGCCAAAAAGGTGTAAGGACATTTTACCATGATTTAGGGATTGAGCACAAGTACTTCAGGACTGGTTAGCAGTTGTAAAGTGTGCAGAGTCCTAAAGCCAATAAAAGGAATTCAACAAAATTTGAGGGTGAAGGCAAAATGTTTGGGGGTGACCCTGCAGAGAGGGTCAAGGCTAACAGGAATGTATTTTAATTGAGGATTTTTTTTCCTATTGAATCTTTATACTGTAGAGCAGGGATACCCATTGTCTCTGATATACCTAAAGCTGGCCTGTGGGGGCAAATAACAACCTAAAATAAGACGATCAAAAATCAAAGAACTGCAAAATAATTTTGAAAAATACACCTTTTGAATATTGAATACAAGTTCACCCGAAAGCAAAAATAATTTTGAGCAAAAAAAATAAATAATATTTTCTTCAGTATCAATTAGTTAAAAATCATACTGTGGAGCACAGTTCATATGCAGAAACATATGCAGAAATATTAACATACGGGTAAAATGTTAGTTTGGAAATCAAAGGTGATATCCATTCCAATCAGAGTTACACAAATTCTACAGCTAGTAACTGGGACATCACAAAACATGATCAGGATACCAGATAGGTTTTTTCTTCATCATCATGATATGGTTTATTGTGTGACCGATAATATCCCTGAAAATCAGATAAAAAGTACTTAGATTGTGCCTAGATTCCTAAATTAACACCAGAAAAAACACTAGGGTTAGTTCAGCCTAATTCTCATGAAGAGCTCAAGGATAGCTGTGGTTAGCCTAGGTAATAGTACAGCATCTGGAAACAATGTGCATCTTTTCAGTTTCATAGACCAGAATTAGCTGTAAGTAAAAAAAAAAAAATTACCCAATCCTGTCAATTGGACTTATTTCTCAATCCTTGTTAGATACTTTATATGTTAGTTTCTTAAGAAAGGGTAAGCAACATGATGATACCACGCCATACAGACCTAATAACCTCTTGAATTTGGATTATAAATTGCTTGCAAAAAACCTCAAAGTCCGAATCACTGAAGTTGTCAGGCAATTATGACTAATATGAACTATGTTATTCAAAATATCAGTTTTCTATCCAAATCCATATTGAGCCTATGTCATTATGATCGATGCTAAGAAGGTTTAAACTTAGTAAATTAGCTTCTTGATTTTTCACAGACTTGGTTTTTCATCCAAGTTTGTATAACTTTCAAGAAATGTATATCCTATGGTCCGAGCTATTATAGCAATTAATTTTTAATAGGCAGAGTATGTTAAAGTCACACAGAGGACCTTCCAAGGGTGCCCCATGGACTGAGTGTTTGTTGCTCTTTTTAGAAATCAGGGGATACAACGTCCTGTCCTCCAAATTATCCAATTAACATTGTATGTAGACAGTATGATTTTATATCTCAAGAGTCTTGATCATTCTTGATCTTCTTGAGAACTGTGGGCAGAAGTGGTTTGGGTGGAAGGACATACAGGAGGCCTGAGCTCTACTTGTGACAAAAAACATCGCAGAGTGAGTGTCACCTTGGATACTCCAACCTGCAAAACTGCTGACATTGTGTGTTCTCTGTAGAAGAGAACAGATCTAACCAAGGTTCTCCCCACTACTGAAAGAGACCTTGCACCACCTCCGGATTGAAACATGATTCATGATCGACCAGGCATTGTCAGCTGAGTTTGTCTGCTCTGGCATTCAGAGAGCCTGCCAGGTGTTGAACCATCAGGGAAATGCCCTCATGTCCCAGCCATGTCCAGAGGCACAGAACCTGCTGATAAAGAGTCCACAACCCCACATCAACCTGCTTGTTGCAATACCACATGGCAGTGATGTTGTCCGTGAACACCTGACCAACTTTCCCTTTTAGAGAGGGAAGAAATGCTTTCAATCCCAGTCTGATTCCCATGAGCTCCAAAAGATTGATGTGGAGCTCGGACTCCGCTGGAGACCAGATGCCTCTGATCTCCGCCTCTCCCATGTGGCCGCCCCATCCCAGGAGTGACGCATATATAACTACTGTCAGATCTGGTTGGGAAAGGGAGAGGGTTCTGCCTCTGACCCAATTATAGTTCAAAAGCCACCACTCCAGATCTTTCACAGTTCCCTCCAATATCTGAACCATTTCGGAGAGGGTCCCTGATGCTGTGCCCACTGGAACTTTCAGTCCCATCTGGCATGCGTCATCAACAGGATGCATGAGTCCATGAGGCCCAGCAGCCTTGCAGTCATAATCACCAAAATCCAGGACAGAGGTTGAAAGTATCATAGCGTGAAAATCATGGACTCACTGCTCAGATGGATGGGCCTGAAACTGCACTGTGTCCAGAACTGCTCTGATGAAGGGGAGGATCTGAGAGGGAGTCAGGTGTGACTTTGGCATGTTTATAGTGAGCCTGTTTATAGTTTATAGTGATGGAAGATGACACCCTGGTGCAAGCCCGCCTACATCAGTCAATTGTTGAGGTAGGTGAAGACTGAAACCCCTGTCCTGTACAGATGAGCTGCAACAACTTCCATCACCTAGGTGAACACCCAAGGGGCCCTGGTAATGCCAAAGGGGAGCGCTGTAAACTGAAAATGCTCAAGACTGACCTTGAACCACAAGTCACATCTGTAGCAGGCAGGAAAGGAATATGGAAATAAGTGTCCTGAGAGTCCAACTCTACAATCCAGTCTCCTAGGTCCAGGGGAGATAGAACCTCAGCCAGAGTGAGCATTTTGAACTTCTCCTTCTTGAGGAAGCGATTGAGGGATCAGAGGTCTAGGATGGGGCAGATGCCCTCATCCTTTTTGGGCACGAGAAATTAACAGGAATAACAACCACCACCTACTTTGGCACAGGGACCCTCTCCATGGTTCCCTTGGCCAAAAGAACTGAAACCTCCTTGCAGTGAAGTTCTAAGTGATCCTCCATCATCTGATTGTAGGATGGTGGTATGGATAGAGGAGTAGTCTCGAGGCGCAAAACCTACCTGTCTGATGCGATGCACTGCCAACGGGGCCGATGATGGCAAATCCTGCCTCCGACTGGCCCTTGATGGGGAAGCGTCAGACTAGGAAGATTTGGAGGCTGGAGAAGGAGGGGGCAGTGGACTGGCCAGAGTGCTGGCTCCCTCATCCACAGGGATGTTAGATCCCACGTCCCTGGACACCCAGAGGCTGGGCAGCATACACAGCATGTTGGCTGGAAGGAAATGGATGTAGTGGGGTGCCCCTTCTGTATCCACAAAAAGGGGACAAAAAGAGGACTGAGGGAGGCAAGGGGCAGCTGCGAGGCCCAGGGACCTGGTCGTAGCCTGGGATTCTTTAAAGCACTTGAGCACCGAGTATGCTTTGTCTCCAAAAAGATGGGTTCCATCAAGGGGCATGTCCATAAGAGTGGATTAGACATCTCCCAAAAAGCCAGATGTCCTCAACCAATCCTGGCGCCTTAAGGCCCCCGTCAGTGCAATCGATCTATCTAGTGAGTCAGTCATATCCAGTCCATATCCTATTGTGAACTTAGCTGCCTCTCTCCAATCAGCAGCAGCTTGTGAGAAAATGGCCCGGGTCTCCTCCAGGACCTGTGGCAGCACATGTGCAATCTTGTTCCATAAAGTATGGGTAAAATGGTACAGAAGTGATGCAGTGTTCACTAACTGCAATGCCAAAATGAAGGAAAAAAACATCTTCTTCCGAAGCTGATCCAGTCTCTTGGATTCCCTATCTGGGGGTGCGGAAGAGAATGCTCCTGAGGATGTGGAGGCTTGGATAACCAAGCTCTCAGGGGTCAGGTGTTGCCTCAGGAACACTGGGTCATTTGGAGTTGGTCTATAGTGGCAGAGATTGTCCTGTTCATAGGAGCCCCTGTGCTGAGTCTGGACCAGGTCCCCAACAGGACATCAGTGAGGGCTTCATTAAACGGCAAAAGGGGTTCAGAAGAGGAAGTCCCAGACTGAAGCACCTCTGTCAGGAGGTTAGTCTTGCCTGCCACCAAAGTCGCTCGAGGCCCAGAACCTTGGCTGCTCTCCACATCACCAAGGAGTAGAATGCCCACTCCTCCGTAGCCAAGGTAGGGGGAGAAAACATGGCAGTGTTAGAGGAAGTGTCCTGCAACCCCTCCCAATACTCACCATACCCCAACACAAGAGACTAACAGTCAAGATCTGCCCTAGGGAGCAAGGTCCCTTTCAAAGTTAGAATCGGTGTCGCCCGACACCAGTCCAGCTCCATGTCAGAGTCAGCAATGAGGATTGACACCAACTGTGGACAAGGGCGGCATCAGGAGTGTTGATGTCAGAGCCATTGTCGGGGAAGGTAGAGTTGGAACTATCAACACTAATTTGGATCCAGGAACCGATCCATGGTTGTCCCCTGGAGCTGAGGCCAAAGCCGTTGGCACAGACCCCGAAGGGGCCCCTGCCAACTTCACGTGGCTCAAAGGCGCTCCGGCAGATTTGGAATGCCCAATTATGAGGTGCATAGCCTCAAAGAGCTAGTACAGTTGGGCAGGGGTCGCTCTGGCTCTCAGAAATGCAGGGAGGTGCAGAGCTGACCTAGACGCAGGCTCTGACAAAGGAGGGCTGGAACAACAACATCCTTTTCTTCATTACGTTAATTGATGGGCAGGGTGAAGTCGAAGAACGTTTGTTCTTCTTTGAGTTCTTCTTGTGCCTTGACTTACCTGACCATCCCAAGAACTTGGAGTGCATCCTTGCAGGCAGGTCGCTTCCTCCTCACCACTGCTCCGGTAAGTGCTGCCATTGTTTTGGGCTTGTTTGAGTTTGTCTGGGCTTGTATGGGCTTGTTTGGGCTTCTTGGCTTCTCTGCTCCCGGAAGGGTCTTGCCGCTGCTTCCCCATGGCCCCGCCCCCTCCCACCTCCTCGGAGCTCTTCCCGCTCCTGACTCCTGTTGCCCCCTCCCCCTGCACTCCCATTGGAGGTTTCCCTCCCTTCTCCCAGCTGCCACTCCTTCCCACCTCCCCTCTTATGCCGGGCGCAGCACGAGGTTAGAAGCGACCTCTGACCCTGCATCCTTGCAGGCAGGTCGCTTCCTCCTCGTCACTGCTCCGGTAAGTGCTGCCATTGTATTTGGCTTATTTGGGCTTGTCTGGGCTTGTTTGGGCTTCTTGGCTTCTCCTCTCCCGGAATGTTCCCACCTCTGCTTTTCCACGGCCCCGCCCCCCCTCCCTCCTCCTCGGAGCTCTATCTGCTCCTGACTCCTGCTGCCCCGCCCCCCTGCACTCCCATTGGAGGTTTCCCTCCCTCCTCCCAGCTGCCACTCCCTCCCACCTCCCCTTTTATGCCGGCCGCAGCACAGACGCGCTGCTGGTGCACCAAAGGCACACCAAAGACAAGCCCGTCTGCACCCGTCCGTGCCAAGACCGCGCCCAGCGCCAGACCCCCTGGCCAACACGCCTCCTGCGCCACCGAACACCTTCACACTGCCAACGAACTCCATGCCCTTAATCCAGGACGCTCCTCCATCTGCTTCCAGTCCACACCGACACCCACCAAAGGACCCTTCTCCTGCAAAGCCTGCAATTTCACCTGCAACCGAACCTCCAAACTCCAAATCAAAACAGACAACCGCCTAATATGCATCCTACTTAACACCCGCTCTGTCCACAAACATGCAATTGAACTCTGGGACCTCCTGACCACATACTCGGCCGAAGTCGCATTCCTCACCGAAACCTGGATGAATTCGGCCTCAGAACCAGACGAAGCCATAGCCATAGCAGAAAACTACAAGATCACCAGAAGAGACCGAATCAACAGACCAGGAGGAGGAATTGCCATAGTTCACAAAAACACCATAAGAGTCTCCACCAACTCCCACAACACCATCAACTCCGCCAAGCACCTCCACTTCAAAATCCACATCAACGCCAACAACACACTAAGAGGAACACTGGTCTACAGACCCCCTGGACCCAGAACGCAGTTCTGCGACGACATCGCCGACGCCATCAGATCCCAAGCACTCGCCTCAACGGACTACATCCTCCTCGGTGACCTAAAGTTCCACCTAGAAAATAACAACGATATCAACACCTCCAACCTAATCGACAACCTCGCCAACTTCGGGCTCAAGCAACTCGTCACTTCACCCACCCACTCCGCAGGCCACACACTCGACCACATCTTCTCAGCCAGCAACCACTTCTCTTTCAGCCACACCACTGAACTCAGCTGGACAGACCACTTCTCCTACCAGAAACCAGTCACTCACCAGCACCGCACACAACCAACCCCGGACGCAACTAGAGCAAAATATCAACAGATCAACTGATAACCACTCTCGCCCCGGCCCCACCCCCTGGGACCCTGGACCCCAACACAGCCACCACCAACCTGCATCGCTGGATAGAAGATTGCGCCAACACCCTTGCACCGCTCAAAAAATAACCAAACACTTCCCACAGAATCAAGGCCAGCTGGTTCACCCAGGACTGCATGAATCCAAACGGCTTTGTCGCAGAATGGAAAAAACCTGGCACCTTGACACTACCAACTCCAACCACATCGCTTTCAAGGATGCCCTACGCAAACATCACCAACTGATCGGCACCACCAAAAGCACCCACTTCAAAAACCGCATCGACGCCAATACTCACAACAGTAAAGAGCTCTTCTGCATCATCAATGAGCTCTCCACCCCCAAGACCTGCTCCAACGAACCCCTGCCATCACAGGAGCTCTGCAACTCACTGGCAACCCACTTCCGTCGAAAGACAGAAGAAATCTACAATAGATTCAAACCCCAGTCCCACCAGCTGACTACAAACACCCAAGAACCCAACGCTCCAAGCAACACCCACCTCCTCCACACCTGGACCCCCGTCAACATAGAGGACACCGCCACCACCATGGCCTCCATCCACTCCGGATCACCATCGGACCCCTGCCCACACCATATCTTCAATAAGGCAAACATCATCATCGCCCCCCACCTCTGCAAAACCGCTCCTTCGAGTCAGCCACCTTCCCAGAAAGATGGAAGCACGGAGAAATCAACGCCCTGCTGAAGAAACCAAAGGCAGACCCAGACGACCCCAAGAACTACCGGCCGATCTCCCTCCTCCCCCTTCCCAGCCAAGGTCATAGACAAAAATCGTAAACAGCCAACTATCCTGGTTCCTGGAAAACAGCAAGGTACTCAACACCTCCCAATCCGGATTCCGCAGAAACCACAGAACCGAGACTGCACACATTGCTGCCACAGACGACATTAGGACCATGCTCGACGAAGGAGAAACAGCAGCACTCATCCTCCTGGACCTCTCCGCAGCTTTCGACACAGTATGTCATCACACTCTCCGCACACGCCTCCACAACGCTGGAATCCGCGACAAGGCACTCAACTGGATCTCGTCATTTCTCTCAGGCAGAATCCAGAGAGTCCGCCTCCCACCGTTCCTGTCAGAAGCCTCCAGAATCATCTGTGGCATTCCCCAAGGATCTTCGCTCAGCCCCACGCTCTTCAACGTTTACATGGCCCCTCTCGCCAACATCGCACGAACCCACCACATCAACATAGTTTCCTACGCAGATGACACTCAGCTCATCCTCTCCGTCACGAAAGACCCTACAACTGCAAAGAACAACCTCCACAACGGACTTCACGCCATCGCCAGCTGGATGGAATCAAGCCACCTCAAGTTAAACACAGACAAGACAGAAATCCTCATCTTTGGCACCAACCCCTCAACTTGGAATGACTCCTGGTGGCCCGCCTCACTAGGAACCGCGCCCTCAACCACCACCCACGCACGCAAATCAGGCTTCATCTTGGACTACACACTCAGCATGACTCAGCAGGTCAATGCCATCTCCTCTTCCTGCTACAACACTTTCTGCATGCTCCGCAAAATCTTCAAGTGGATTGCCGTCGAAACCAGGAAAAACTGCCACCCACGCTCTGGTCAGCAGCCGATTGGACTATGGAAACGCCCTATATGCAGGAATAACAACCAAACTCCTAACAAAGCTGCAAAGAATCCAGAACGCAATCGCCCGCCTCATGCTGGACATCCACGCCGCGACCACATTTCCCCCCACCTCAGAGACCTTCAGTGGCTACCAGTATCAAAGAGGATCACCTTCAAACTCCTCATCCACGCACACAAGGCCCACCACGACACAGGCCCAGCCTACCTCAACGACAGACTAACCTTCCACACCCCCACCCGCAATCTTTGCTCCGCCAGCCTCACCCTCTCCTCCATCCCCCACATCCGCCGCACCACCGCCGGAGGACGATCCTTCTCTCACCTAGCCACCAAGACCTGGAACTCCCTACCGCTCCACCTTTCCCAAACCCAAGACCTCTTGACATTCAGGAAATGCCTCAAGACATGGCTCTACGACCAGTAGCTCCCCCCCCCAGCGCCTTGAGACCCTAATGGGTGATTAGTGCGCTCTATAAATCCTTGATTGATTGATTGCTTGATTGAGTGGGATAACGAAGAATGGCGGCTCTGTAACCATTCTCAGGACCTTCCTCTCAACCGAGATTGGGAGCAACACAGAGCTGAGTGCTGGGCTGCAAGTAGTTTTAGTGACCGCTCCCTCAAAGCTTTTGGATTCATGGTCTTGCACTCAAAGCATGACTTCAGATCATGGTTGCACTCCAAACACAACAAACACATCAGGTGGGGATCCGTCCTGGACATCACCCAATGACAGGATCCGCAGGGCTTGAACCTAGTCTTATGTGATGACATCTCAACACACCAGGAGTGAAAACACTCAAAAGTCTTCAACAAAACACCAAAAAAGATCAGTCAAAAAGTGACTGTGGGGTTGCTCTTCTTCGGATCTGCACTTGGCTGGCGCTGAAAGAAAAGAATTGATGTCAGCGCACTGGAGTGGCACCTACATATGTCCTGCAACATCATATCTGGCAAGCACAACACCGACAACAGATGCAGAGCAGACCAATGTCATCTAACGGTATGCAGGAGTACCTCTTGTGAAAAATATCTGGATCCAGACTGATGACTGGGGGAAATTCTAAGGTAAGGAATCTGCAACTAGAAGTCTCTATCACATAAGTATAATAAAGCATGCTACATAGGGCCCTTAGATAATTAATAAAGTCAGGGAAAATGTTTATAGTTTGACGGAAATCTGAATAGATCAGTGGACATGTTACCTGAAACAATTTAGTGCAAAATTCTGGATAAAGAGAAAGGTTAACTTGTAAATAAATTATAAGTAAGAAATCTTAGTTGTTTTGAACAACATACTCCTAAAATAGTAAGTTAGGGGAACCAGAAAACGCATTTATGACTGGTTAAAAACAAATCATATTTTCCCATGTTGCGCAATTGTGTTTGCTCTTGACATCTGGGCCCAATACATAAAGACATGTGTGTCTGTAACTACAACTTACTGGCACAAATAACTTGATTTACTAGTGCAAATTAAATATGAAAATGCATAAAGGTGACTTTGCACTGTAAATATATTAAGCCTGTATGAAACTACCCCAATGTGGTATATTACTTAGAATGAGTACCTATTCTAGTACAGGTGGGGATCACACATTCCAGGGCACAAATGGCATTGAAAGTTTTTTCAAAATTACAAACTCACATGTTTGTGGATATTCACAAACTGTATCGTGATCCATTCCCACATTGGAAACAATCATACATTTAGGGCCTCATTAAGACCCTGCCAGCTGGCGGTAAGCTGGTGGTCACAGGGCCAATAGGCTGGCAGTGTTCCGCCAGCAATTATGACCATGGCGCTATAGCCATGGCCATACCGCTGGCTCCTCCAACATACTGCATAATCCCCAGGGCAGCGGGTGCAAGCACCGCTGCCCTGGAGATTATGAGTCCCCGACTGCCAGCCTGGCCTCGGCTGTAAACACCACCATGGAAAGGCTGGTGGTAAGGGGGACTAGGGGCCCCCAGGCATAGTCCTGTCGCGCATTTCACTGCCCCAATTTCGGGTAGTGAAATGCACGATGGGTGCTACTGCACCCGCTGCACATCAGCATTGCTGCAGGCTCTATTACGAGCCGGCATCAATGTTGATGTTACCATCCGCTGGCCTAGCAGAAAAGTCGTAATAGGGAGCCAGAAATACCGCCGGCTCCCGCAGCCTCGGCGGTCTTTTGAAAATACCGCCGAGGTTGTAATGAGGGCCTTAGTTCTGTCAAGAAATAAATAGTAGCACAATTGTATTAATGCAAGAACATTCTTGCACAGTTGCATTCTAGTTACAATTGTGCGTGGAAAGCTATATTTGCATGGATGTATTTAGCACGTCACAAACATCTTCAAAGAGTACTTCTAAAAACATTTCACAGTCTCAGTTGTTCATGTGTAATCTTTAAAATCAGCACCATGTAATTTTTCTGTTATGAAGCTACAGCTGATCCAAAACACTGCTGCTCCTTTTATATGAAATCTCCCTCGCTCTGCATCTGCCAGTAGCAGTCTGAAACAATTACACTGGATACCTGTTGCAAAGCGCATCAAATTTAAAACCTTATGTTTAACTTATAAATCTGCCCATGGAGGTGGATCTAAATATTTATCCTTGAGATTACACTGGTACAGACCTGGGCGCCAATTGAGATCCACAGGAGCTTTTTTGATACAGGTTCCCCGCACTCATAAGGCAAGATGGGGTGACAAAGCTTTTACGGTAGCCGCTGCTAAGCACTGGAACTCTCTCCTGCTGTCCATAAGGAAGGAACAAAACTTCTTGACCTTCAGGAGATTGGTGAAAACCTGGCTTTTTCCTCAATTACATTTTTGTGGATTGAGTCCTTCCCTGTCTACAGTTACTTAGCAGGTTCACACTTAGTGCTTTGATACTATGGCCGGAATGCGCTTTACAAATACCAAATACAAATGATACTACTACACCAGCCCCCAAAAAATAATGGAGACAGAGACATAAAATAAAATCCCATAGGAAATAATGTTAAATTATATTATTTAAAACAATTTAAAATTTAACTAAATATAATTTAATATTACGCATTTCTAAAACATAAAATATATTTTTTATATATTTCAACAATCATTTTAAAAAATATAAATTAATGTAACATTAACTTGAATCACAGTACAATTCAACTACTTTCAATTAATTCTATCAATCACTGTAATGATTAATAATACATAATACAACTTGACACAGTTGACAGAGAGAAATTGTGGTCGGTCATGTTAAATATGGGGGTGGATAAAGATATAATTGTTTTACTCAGTAGACTTCATGCCTGTACTTCGAGTCCGCTACTCCCAGGAGGGTGATCTAATGGATAAATTCTCCTCATTAAAGGGGGTCAGACAGGGTTCTGTGCTGGTCCCCTTTCTCTTCCTTCTCTATATACATGGGTTCGAAAAATTCCTTTGTGAAATGGGGAAGGATTTGCCACTTATTAATAACCCCCCAATTCCAGCAAATGGTCTCCAAATTTTATTGAATGCTTTTAATACATTCATGGGAAACCTCGGTCTAAAATCAACAGATCAAAGTCATTTGCGATGAAGAGTGGGCCAAAGTTATCAAAAACTAAAAAAATTAATCTTGGAATGGGAAGAGGTACTCAAGGTCCCATATTTTACGCATTTGGGGGTTCCCTTTGATGTAGATTTTAATTAGAAATTGTTGGTATATGTACGTTTAACACAATTTCAAAGAGCCATAGATGCTGTTTTTAGATTTTCAAAAAAATTAGGGCATAAACCTGTTAACCCCTTCGCTGCCAGGCCTTTTCCCCCTCCTGTGCCGGGCCTTTTTTTGCCTATTTGGGGCAGTTCGCGCTTAGGCCCTCATAACTTTTTGTCCACATAAGCTAACCAAGCCAAATTTGCGTCCTCTTTTTCCAACATCCTAGGGATTCTAGAGGTACCCGGACTTTGTGGGTTCCCTTGAAGGAGGCCAAGAAATTGGCCAAAATACAGTGAAAATTTCGTTTTTTTCAAAAAAATTGGAAAAAGTGGCTGCAGAAAAAGGCTTGTGGTTTTTCCCCTGAAAATGGCATCAACAAAGGGTTTGCGGTGCTAAACTCAGCAGCTTCCCAGCTTTCAGGAACAGGCAGACTTGAATCAGAAAACCCAATTTTTCAACACAATTTTGGCATTTTACTGGGACATACCCCATTTTTGCAGTTTTTTGTGCTTTCAGCCTCCTTCCAGTCAGTGACAGAAATGGGCATTAAACCAATGCTAGATCCCAGAAACCTAAACATTTCTGAAAAGTAGACAAAATTCTGAATTCAGCAAGGGGTCATTTGTGTAGATCCTACAAGGGTTTCCTACAGAAAATAACAACTGAAAAAGAAAAATATTGAAATTGAGGTGAAAAAAACATAAATGTTTCTCTACGTTTTACTCTGTAACTTTTCCCTGCAATGTCAGATTATCGAAAGCAATATACCGTTACGTCTGCTGGACTCCTCTGGTTGCGGGGATATATAGGGCTTGTAGGTTCATCAAGAACCCAAGGAACCCAGAGCCAATAAATGAGCTGCACACTGACGTGCGTTTTCATTCTATACCGGGTATAAAGCAATTCATTTGCTGAAATATAAAGAGTAAAAAATTGCTATCAAGAAAACCTTTGTATTTCCAAAAAGGGCACAAGATAAGGTGTTGATGAGCAGTGGTTATTTGCACATATCTGAATTCCGGGGTGACCAAACTAGCATGTGAATTACAGGGCATTTCTCAAATAGATGTCTTTTTTACACACTCTCCTATATTTGGAAGGAAAAAATGTAGAGAAAGACAAGGGGCAATAACACTTGTTTTGCTAATCTATGTTTCCCCAAGTCTCCCGATAAAAAAGATACCTCACTTGTGTGGGTAGGCCTAGCGCTCGCGACAGGAAACGCCCCAAAGCGCAACGTGGACACATCCAAATTTTTGGAAGAAAACAGAGGTGTTTTTTGCGAAGTGCCTACCTGTAGATTTTGGCCTCTAGATCAGCCGGCACCTATGGAAACCTACCAAACCTGTGCATTTCTGAAAACTAGAGACCTAGGGGAATCCAAGGAGGGGTGACTTGCGGGGCTCGGACCAGGTTCTGTTACCCAGAATCCTTTGCAAACCTCAAAATTTGGCTAAAAAAACACATGTTCCTCACATTTCTGTGGCAGAAAGTTCTGGAATCTGAGAGGAGCTACCAATTTCCTTCCACCCAGCGTTCCCCCAAGTCTCCCGATAAAAATGATACCTCACTTGCATGGGTAGGCCTAGCGCCGGCGACAGGAAACACCCCAAAGCGCAACGTGGACACATCCTAAATTTTGGAAAAAAACAGAGGTGTTTTTTGCGAAGTGCCTACCTGTAGATTTTGGCCTCTAGCTCAGCCGGCACCTAGGGAAACCTACCAAACATGTGCATTTCTGAAAACTAGAGACCTAGGGGAATCCAAGGAGGGGTGACTTGCGGGGCTCGGACCAGGTTCTGTTACCCAGAATCCTTTGCAAACCTCAAAATTTGGCTAAAAAAACACATGTTCCTCACATTTCTATGGCAGAAAGTTCTGGAATCTGAGAGGAGCTACAAATTTCCTTCCACCCAGCGTTCCCCCAAGTCTCCCGATAAAAATGATACCTCACTTGCGTGGGTAGGCCTAGCGCCGGCGACAGGAAACACCCCAAAGCGCAACGTGGACACATCCTAAATTTTGGAAAAAAACAGAGGTGTTTTTTGCGAAGTGCCTACCTGTAGATTTTGGCCTCTAGCTCAGCCGGCACCTAGGGAAACCTACCAAACCTGTGCATTTCTGAAAACTAGAGACCTAGGGGAATCCAAGGAGGGGTGACGTGCGGGGCTCGGACCAGGTTCTGTTACCCAGAATCCTTTGCAAACCTCAAAATTTGGCTAAAAAAACACATGTCCCTCACATTTCTGTGGCAGAAAGTTCTGGAATCTGAGAGGAGCTACAAATTTCCTTCCACCCAGCGTTCCCCCAAGTCTCCCGATAAAAATGATACCTCACTTGCGTGGGTAGGCCTAGTGCCAGTGACAGGAAACACCCCAAAGCGCAACGTGGACACATCCTAAATTTTGGAAAAAAACAGAGGTGTTTTTTGCGAAGTGCCTACCTGTAGATTTTGGCCTCTAGCTCAGCCGGCACCTAGGGAAACCTACCAAACCTGTGCATTTCTGAAAACTAGAGACCTAGGGGAATCCAAGGAGGGGTGACTTGCGGGGCTCGGACCAGGTTCTGTTACCCAGAATCCTTTGCAAACCTCAAAATTTGGCTAAAAAAACATATGTCCCTCACATTTCTGTGGCAGAAAGTTCTGGAATGTGAGAGGAGCTACAAATTTCCTTCCACCCAGCGTTCCCCCAAGTCTCCCGATAAAAATGATACCTCACTTGCGTGGGTAGGCCTAGCGCCCGCGACAGGAAACACCCCAAAGCGCAACGTGGACACATCCTAAATTTTGGAAAAAAACAGAGGTGTTTTTTGCGAAGTGCCTACCTGTAGATTTTGGCCTCTAGCTCAGCCGGCACCTAGGGAAACCTACCAAACCTGTGCATTTCTGAAAACTAGAGACCTAGGGGAATCCAAGGAGGGGTGACTTGCGGGGCTCGGACCAGGTTCTGTTACCCAGAATCCTTCGCAAACCTCAAAATTTGGCTAAAAAAACACATGTCCCTCACATTTCTGTGGCAGAAAGTTCTGGAATCTGAGAGGAGCTACAAATTTCCTTCCACCCAGCGTTCCCCCAAGTCTCCCGATAAAAATGATACCTCACTTGCGTGGGTAGGCCTAGCGCCGGCGACAGTAAACACCCCAAAGCGCAACGTGGACACATCCTAAATTTTGGAAAAAAACAGAGGTGTTTTTTGCGAAGTGCCTACCTGTAGATTTTGGCCTCTAACTCAGCCGGCACCTAGGGAAACCTACCAAACCTGTGCATTTCTGAAAACTAGAGACCTAGGGGAATCCAAGGAGGGGTGACTTGCGGGG
Organism: Pleurodeles waltl; assembly: GCF_031143425.1. NCBI lineage: Eukaryota > Metazoa > Chordata > Amphibia > Caudata > Salamandridae > Pleurodeles > Pleurodeles waltl. Next base: position 554,973,286 of record NC_090445.1, read on the forward strand.
CTCGGACCAGGTTCTGTTACCCAGAATCCTTTGCAAACCTCAAAATTTGGCTAAAAAAACACATGTCCCTCACATTTCTGTGGCAGAAAGTTCTGGAATCTGAGAGGAGCTACAAATTTCCTTCCACCCAGCGTTCCCCCAAGTCTCCCGATAAAAATGATACCTCAATTGCGTGGGTAGGCCTAGCGCCGGCGACAGGAAACACACCAAAGCGCAACGTGGACACATCCTAAATTTTGGAAAAAAACAGAGGTGTTTTTTGCGAAGTGCATACCTGTAGATTTTGGCCTCTAGCTCAGCCGGCACCTAGGGAAACCTACCAAACCTGTGCATTTCTGAAAACTAGAGACCTAGGGGAATCCAAGGAGGGGTGACTTGTGGGGCTCGGACCAGGTTCTGTTACCCAGAATCCTTTGCAAACCTCAAAATTTGGCTAACAAAACACATGTCCCTCACATTTTTGTGGCAGAAAGTTCTGGAATCTGAGAGGAGCTACAAATTTCCTTCCACCCAGCGTTCCCCCAAGTCTCCCGATAAAAATGATACCTCACTTGCGTGGGTAGGCCTAGCGCCGGCGACAGGAAACACCCCAAAGCGCAACGTGGACACATCCTAAATTTTGGAAAAAAACAGAGGTGTTTTTTGCGAAGTGCCTACCTGTAGATTTTGGCCTCTAGCTCAGCCGGCACCTAGGGAAACCTACCAAACCTGTGCATTTCTGAAAACTAGAGACCTAGGGGAATCCAAGGAGGGGTGACTTGCGGGGCTCGGACCAGGTTCTGTTACCCAGAATCCTTTGCAAACCTCAAAATTTGGCTAAAAAAACACATGTCCCTCACATTTTTGTGGCAGAAAGTTCTGGAATCTGAGAGGAGCTACAAATTTCCTTCCACCCAGCGTTCCCCCAAGTCTCCCGATAAAAATGATACCTCACTTGCGTGGGTAGGCCTAGCGCCGGCGACAGGAAAGACCCCAAAGCGCAACGTGGACACATCCTAAATTTTGGAAAAAAACAGAGGTGTTTTTTGCGAAGTGCCTACCTGTAGATTTTGGCCTCTAGCTCAGCCGGCACCTAGGGAAACCTACCAAACCTGTGCATTTCTGAAAACTAGAGACCTAGGGGAATCCAAGGAGGGGTGACTTGCGGGGCTCGGACCAGGTTCTGTTACCCAGAATCCTTTGCAAACCTCAAAATTTGGCTAAAAAAACACATGTCCCTCACATTTCTGTGGCAGAAAGTTCTGGAATCTGAGAGGAGCTACAAATTTCCTTCCACCCAGCGTTCCCCCAAGTCTCCCGATAAAAATGATACCTCACTTGCGTGGGTAGGCCTAGCGCCGGCGACAGGAAACACCCCAAAGCGCAACGTGGACACATCCTAAATTTTGGAAAAAAACAGAGGTGTTTTTTGCGAAGTGCCTACCTGTAGATTTTGGCCTCTAGCTCAGCCGGCACCTAGGGAAACCTACCAAACCTGTGCATGTCTGAAAACTAGAGACCTAGGGGAATCCAAGGAGGGGTGACTTGCGGGACTCGGACCAGGTTCTGTTACCCAGAATCCTTTGCAAACCTCAAAATTTGGCTAAAAAAACACATGTCCCTCACATTTCTGTGGCAGAAAGTTCTGGAATCTGAGAGGAGCTACAAATTTCCTTCCACCCAGCGTTCCCCCAAGTCTCCCGATAAAAATGATACCTCACTTGCGTGGGTAGGCCTAGCGCCGGCGACAGGAAACACCCCAAAGCGCAACGTGGACACATCCTAAATTTTGGAAAAAAACAGAGGTGTTTTTTGCGAAGTGCCTACCTGTAGATTTTGGCCTCTAGCTCAGCCGGCACCTAGGGAAACCTACCAAACCTGAGCATTTCTGAAAACTAGAGTCCTAGGGGAATCCAAGGAGGGGTGACTTGCGGGGCTCGGACCAGGTTCTGTTACCCAGAATCCTTTGCAAACCTCAAAATTTGGCTAAAAAAACACATGTCCCTCACATTTCTGTGGCAGAAAGTTCTGGAATCTGAGAGGAGCTACAAATTTCCTTCCACCCAGCGTTCCCCCAAGTCTCCCGATAAAAAGGATACCTCACTTGCGTGGGTAGGCCTAGCGCCGGCGACAGGAAACACCCCAAAGCGCAACGTGGACACATCCTAAATTTTGGAAAAAAACAGAGGTGTTTTTTGCGAAGTGCCTACCTGTAGATTTTGGCCTCTAGCTCAGCCGGCACCTAGGGAAACCTACCAAACCTGTGCATTTCTGAAAACTAGAGACCTAGGGGAATCCAAGGAGGGGTGACTTGTGGGGCTCGGACCAGGTTCTGTTACCCAGAATCCTTTGCAAACCTCAAAATTTGGCTAACAAAACACATGTCCCTCACATTTTTGTGGCAGAAAGTTCTGGAATCTGAGAGGAGCTACAAATTTCCTTCCACCCAGCGTTCCCCCAAGTCTCCCGATAAAAATGATACCTCACTTGCGTGGGTAGGCCTAGCGCCGGCGACAGGAAACACCCCAAAGCGCAACGTGGACACATCCTAAATTTTGGAAAAAAACAGAGGTGTTTTTTGCAAAGTGCCTACCTGTAGATTTTGGCCTCTAGCTCAGCCGGCACCTAGGGAAACCTACCAAACCTGTGCATTTCTGAAAACTAGAGACCTAGGGGAATCCAAGGAGGGGTGACTTGCGGGGTTCGGACCAGGTTCTGTTACCCAGAATCCTTTGCAAACCTCAAAATTTGGCTAAAAAAACACATGTCCCTCACATTTCTGTGGCAGAAAGTTCTGGAATCTGAGAGGAGCTACAAATTTCCTTCCACCCAGCGTTCCCCCAAGTCTCCCGATAAAAAGGATACCTCACTTGCGTGGGTAGGCCTAGCGCCGGCGACAGGAAACACCCCAAAGCGCAACGTGGACACATCCTAAATTTTGGAAAAAAACAGAGGTGTTTTTTGCGAAGTGCCTACCTGTAGATTTTGGCCTCTAGCTCAGCTGGCACCTAGGGAAACCTACAAAACCTGTGCATTTCTGAAAACTAGAGACCTAGGGGAATCCAAGGAGGGGTGACTTGCGGGGCTCGGACCAGGTTCTGTTACCCAGAATCCTTTGCAAACCTCAAAATTTGGCTAAAAAAACACATGTCCATCACATTTCTGGGGCAGAAAGTTCTGGAATCTGAGAGGAGCTACAAGTTTCCTTCCACCCAGCGTTCCCCCAAGTCTCCCGATAAAAATTATACCTCACTTGCGTGGGTAGGCCTAGCGCCGGCGACAGGAAACACCTCAAAGCGCAACGTGGACACATCCTAAATTTTGGAAAAAAACAGAGGTTTTTTTTGCAAGTGCCTACCTGTAGATTTTGGCCTCTAGCTCAGCCGGCACCTAGGGAAAACTACCAAACCTGTGCATTTCTGAAAACTAGAGACCTAGGGGAATCCAAGGAGGGGTGACTTGCGGGGCTCGGACCAGGTTCTATTACCCAGAATCTTTTGCAAACCTCAAAATTTGGCTAAAAAAACACATGTCCCTCATATTTCTGTGGCAGAAAGTTCTGGAATCTGAGAGGAGCTACGAATTTCCTTCCACCCAGCGTTCCCCCAAGTCTCCCGATAAAAATGATACCTCACTTGCGTGGGTAGGCCTAGCGCCGGCGACAGGAAACACCCCAAAGCGCAACGTGGACACATCCTAAATTTTGGAAAAAAACAGAGGTGTTTTTTGCGAAGTGCCTACCTGTAGATTTTGGCCTCTAGCTCAGCCGGCACCTAGGGAAACCTACCAAACCTGTGCATTTCTGAAAACTAGAGACCTAGGGGAATCCAAGGAGGGGTGACTTGCGGGGCTCGGACCAGGTTCTGTTACCCAGAATCCTTTGCAAACCTCAAAATTTGGCTAAAAAAACACATGTCCCTCACATTTCTGTGGCAGAAAGTTCTGGAATCTGAGAGGAGCTACAAGTTTCCTTCCACCCAGCGTTCCCCCAAGTCTCCCGATAAAAATGATACCTCACTTGCGTGGGTGGGCCTAGCGCCGGCGACAGGAAACACCCCAAAGCGCAACGTGGACACATCCTAAATTTTGGAAAAAAACAGAGGTGTTTTTTGCGAAGTGCCTACCTGTAGATTTTGGCCTCTAGCTCAGCCGGCACCTAGGGAAACCTACCAAACCTGTGCATTTCTGAAAACTAGAGACCTAGGGGAATCCAAGGAGGGGTGACTTGCGGGGCTCGGACCAGGTTCTGTTACCCAGAATCCTTTGCAAACCTCAAAATTTGGCTAAAAAAACACATGTCCCTCACATTTCTGTGGCAGAAAGTTCTGGAATCTGAGAGGAGCTACAAATTTCCTTCCACCCAGCGTTCCCCCAAGTCTCCCGATAAAAATGATACCTCACTTGCGTGGGTAGGCCTAGCGCCGGCGACAGGAAACACCCCAAAGCGCAACGTGGACACATCCTAAATTTTGGAAAAAAACAGAGGTGTTTTTTGCGAAGTGCCTACCTGTAGATTTTGGCCTCTAGCTCAGCCGGCACCTAGGGAAACCTACCAAACCTGTGCATTTCTGAAAACTAGAGACCTAGGGGAATCCAAGGAGGGGTGACTTGCGGGGCTCGGACCAGGTTCTGTTACCCAGAATCCTTCGCAAACCTCAAAATTTGGCTAAAAAAACACATGTCCCTCACATTTCTGTGGCAGAAAGTTCTGGAATCTGAGAGGAGCTACAAATTTCCTTCCACCCAGCGTTCCCCCAAGTCTCCCGATAAAAATGATACCTCACTTGCGTGGGTAGGCCTAGCGCCGGCGACAGGAAACACCCCAAAGCGCAACGTGGACACATCCTAAATTTTGGAAAAAAACAGAGGTGTTTTTTGCGAAGTGCCTACCTGTAGATTTTGGCCTCTAGCTCAGCCGGCACCTAGGGAAACCTACCAAACCTGTGCATTTCTGAAAACTAGAGACCTAGGGGAATCCAAGGAGGGGTGACTTGCGGGGCTCGGACCAGGTTCTGTTACCCAGAATCCTTTGCAAACCTCAAAATGTGGCTAAAAAAACACATGTTCCTCACATTTTTGTGGCAGAAAGTTCTGGAATCTGAGAGGAGCTACAAGTTTTTTTCCACCCAGCGTTCCCCCAAGTCTCCCGATAAAAATGATACCTCACTTGCGTGGGTAGGCCTAGCGCCGGCGACAGGAAACACCCCAAAGCGCAACGTGGACACATCCTAAATTTTGGAAAAAAACAGAGGTGTTTTTTGTGAAGTGCCTACCTGTAGATTTTGGCCTCTAGCTCAGCCGGCACCTAGGGAAACCTACCAAACCTGTGCATTTCTGAAAACTAGAGACCTAGGGGAATCCAAGGAGGGGTGACTTGCGGGGCTCGGACCAGGTTCTGTTACCCAGAATCCTTTGCAAACCTCAAAATTTGGCAAAAAAAACACATGTCCCTCACATTTCTGTGGCAGAAAGTTCTGGAATCTGAGAGGAGCTACAAATTTCCTTCCACCCAGCGTTCCCCCAAGTCTCCCGATAAAAATGATACCTCACTTGCGTGGGTAGGCCTAGCGCCGGCGACAGGAAACACCCCAAAGCGCAACGTGGACACATCCTAAATTTTGGAAAAAAACAGAGGTGTTTTTTGCGAAGTGCCTACCTGTAGATTTTGGCCTCTAGCTCAGCCGGCACCTAGGGAAACCTACCAAACCTGTGCATTTCTGAAAACTAGAGACCTAGGGGAATCCAAGGAGGGGTGACTTGCGGGGCTCGGACCAGGTTCTGTTACCCAGAATCCTTTGCAAACCTCAAAATTTGGCTAAAAAAACACATGTCCCTCACATTTTTGTGGCAGAAAGTTCTGGAATCTGAGAGGAGCTACAAATTTCCTTCCACCCAGCGTTCCCCCAAGTCTCCCGATAAAAATGATACCTCACTTGCGTGGGTAGGCCTAGCGCCGGCGACAGGAAACACCCCAAAGCGCAACGTGGACACATCCTAAATTTTGGAAAAAAACAGAGGTGTTTTTTGCGAAGTGCCTACCTGTAGATTTTGGCCTCTAGCTCAGCCGGCACCTAGGGAAACCTACCAAACCTGTGCATTTCTGAAAACTAGAGACCTAGGGGAATCCAAGGAGGGGTGACTTGCGGGGCTCGGACCAGGTTCTGTTACCCAGAATCCTTTGCAAACCTCAAAATTTGGCTAAAAAAACACATGTCCCTCACATTTCTGTGGCAGAAAGTTCTGGAATCTGAGAGGAGCTACAAATTTCCTTCCACCCAGCGTTCCCCCAAGTCTCCCGATAAAAATGATACCTCACTTGCGTGGGTAGGCCTAGCGCCGGCGACAGGAAACACCCCAAAGCGCAACGTGGACACATCCTAAATTTTGGAAAAAAACAGAGGTGTTTTTTGCGAAGTGCCTACCTGTAGATTTTGGCCTCTAGCTCAGCTGGCACCTAGGGAAACCTACCAAACCTGTGCATTTCTGAAAACTAGAGACCTAGGGGAATCCAAGGAGGGGTGACTTGCGGGGCTCGGACCAGGTTCTGTTACCCAGAATCCTTTGCAAACCTCAAAATTTGGCTAAAAAAACACATGTCCCTCACATTTCTGGGGCAGAAAGTTCTGGAATCTGAGAGGAGCTACAAGTTTCCTTCCACCCAGCGTTCCCCCAAGTCTCCCGATAAAAATGATACCTCACTTGCGTGGGTAGGCCTAGCGCCGGCGACAGGAAACACCCCAAAGCGCAACGTGGACACATCCTAAATTTTGGAAAAAAACAGAGGTTTTTTTTGCAAGTGCCTACCTGTAGATTTTGGCCTCTAGCTCAGCCGGCACCTAGGGAAACCTACCAAACCTGTGCATTTCTGAAAACTAGAGACCTAGGGGAATCCAAGGAGGGGTGACTTGCGGGGCTCGGACCAGGTTCTATTACCCAGAATCTTTTGCAAACCTCAAAATTTGGCTAAAAAAACACATGTCCCTCATATTTCTGTGGCAGAAAGTTCTGGAATCTGAGAGGAGCTACAAATTTCCTTCCACCCAGCGTTCCCCCAAGTCTCCCGATAAAAATGATACCTCACTTGCGTGGGTAGGCCTAGCGCCGGCGACAGGAAACACCCCAAAGCGCAACGTGGACACATCCTAAATTTTGGAAAAAAACAGAGGTGTTTTTTGCAAAGTGCCTACCTGTAAATTTTGGCCTCTAGCTCAGCCGGCACCTAGGGAAACCTACCAAACCTGTGCATTTCTGAAAACTAGAGACCTAGGGGAATCCAAGGAGGGGTGACTTGCGGGGCTCGGACCAGGTTCTGTTTCCCAGAATCCTTTGCAAACCTCAAAATTTGGCTAAAAAAACACATGTCCCTCACATTTCTGTGGCAGAAAGTTCTGGAATCTGAGAGGAGCTACAAGTTTCCTTCCACCCAGCGTTCCCCCAAGTCTCCCGATAAAAATGATACCTCACTTGCGTGGGTAGGCCTAGCGCCGGCGACAGGAAACACCCCAAAGCGCAACGTGGACACATCCTAAATTTTGGAAAAAAACAGAGGTGTTTTTTGCGAAGTGCCTACCTGTAGATTTTGGCCTCTAGCTCAGCCGGCACCTAGGGAAACCTACCAAACCTGTGCATTTCTGAAAACTAGAGACCTAGGGGAATCCAAGGAGGGGTGACTTGCGGGGCTCGGACCAGGTTCTGTTACCCAGAATCCTTTGCAAACCTCAAAATTTGGCTAAAAAAACACATGTCCCTCACATTTTTGTGGCAGAAAGTTCTGGAATCTGAGAGGAGCTACAAATTTCCTTCCACCCAGCGTTCCCCCAAGTCTCCCGATAAAAATGATACCTCACTTGCGTGGGTAGGCCTAGCGCCGGCGACAGGAAACACCCCAAAGCGCAACGTGGACACATCCTAAATTTTGGAAAAAAACAGAGGTGTTTTTTGCGAAGTGCCTACCTGTAGATTTTGGCCTCTAGCTCAGCCGGCACCTAGGGAAACCTACCAAACCTGTGCATTTCTGAAAACTAGAGACCTAGGGGAATCCAAGGAGGGGTGACTTGCGGGGCTCGGACCAGGTTCTGTTACCCAGAATCCTTTGCAAACCTCAAAATTTGGCTAAAAAAACACATGTCCCTCACATTTCTGTGGCAGAAAGTTCTGGAATCTGAGAGGAGCTACAAATTTCCTTCCACCCAGCGTTCCCCCAAGTCTCCCGATAAAAATGATACCTCACTTGCGTGGGTAGGCCTAGCGCCGGCGACAGGAAACACCCCAAAGCGCAACGTGGACACATCCTAAATTTTGGAAAAAAACAGAGGTGTTTTTTGCGAAGTGCCTACCTGTAGATTTTGGCCTCTAGCTCAGCTGGCACCTAGGGAAACCTACCAAACCTGTGCATTTCTGAAAACTAGAGACCTAGGGGAATCCAAGGAGGGGTGACTTGCGGGGCTCGGACCAGGTTCTGTTACCCAGAATCCTTTGCAAACCTCAAAATTTGGCTAAAAAAACACATGTCCCTCACATTTCTGGGGCAGAAAGTTCTGGAATCTGAGAGGAGCTACAAGTTTCCTTCCACCCAGCGTTCCCCCAAGTCTCCCGATAAAAATGATACCTCACTTGCGTGGGTAGGCCTAGCGCCGGCGACAGGAAACACCCCAAAGCGCAACGTGGACACATCCTAAATTTTGGAAAAAAACAGAGGTTTTTTTTGCAAGTGCCTACCTGTAGATTTTGGCCTCTAGCTCAGCCGGCACCTAGGGAAACCTACCAAACCTGTGCATTTCTGAAAACTAGAGACCTAGGGGAATCCAAGGAGGGGTGACTTGCGGGGCTCGGACCAGGTTCTATTACCCAGAATCTTTTGCAAACCTCAAAATTTGGCTAAAAAAACACATGTCCCTCATATTTCTGTGGCAGAAAGTTCTGGAATCTGAGAGGAGCTACAAATTTCCTTCCACCCAGCGTTCCCCCAAGTCTCCCGATAAAAATGATACCTCACTTGCGTGGGTAGGCCTAGCGCCGGCGACAGGAAACACCCCAAAGCGCAACGTGGACACATCCTAAATTTTGGAAAAAAACAGAGGTGTTTTTTGCAAAGTGCCTACCTGTAGATTTTGGCCTCTAGCTCAGCCGGCACCTAGGGAAACCTACCAAACCTGTGCATTTCTGAAAACTAGAGACCTAGGGGAATCCAAGGAGGGGTGACTTGCGGGGCTCGGACCAGGTTCTGTTACCCAGAATCCTTTGCAAACCTCAAAATTTGGCTAAAAAAACACATGTCCCTCACATTTCTGTGGCAGAAAGTTCTGGAATCTGAGAGGAGCTACAAATTTCCTTCCACCCAGCGTTCCCCCAAGTCTCCCGATAAAAATGATACCTCACTTGCGTGGGTGGGCCTAGCGCCGGCGACAGGAAACACCCCAAAGCACAACGTGGACACATCTTAAATTTTGGAAAAAAACAGAGGTGTTTTTTGCGAAGTGCCTACCTGTAGATTTTGGCCTCTAGCTCAGCCGGCACCTAAGGAAACCTACCAAACCTGTGCATTTCTGAAAACTAGAGACCTAGGGGAATCCAAGGAGGGGTGACTTGCGGGGCTCAGACCAGGTTCTGTTACCCAGAATCCTTTGCAAACCTCAAAATTTGGCTAAAAAAACACATGTTCCTCACATTTTTGTGGCAGAAAGTTCTGGAATCTGAGAGGAGCTACAAGTTTCCTTCCACCCAGCGTTCCCCCAAGTCTCCCGATAAAAATGATACCTCACTTGCGTGGGTAGGCCTAGCGCCGGCGACAGGAAACACCCCAAAGCGCAACGTGGACACATCCTAAATTTTGGAAAAAAACAGAGGTGTTTTTTGCGAAGTGCCTACCTGTAGATTTTGGCCTCTAGCTCAGCCGGAACCTAGGGAAACCTACCAAACCTGTGCATTTCTGAAAACTAGAGACCTAGGGGAATCCAAGGAGGGGTGACTTGCGGGGCTCGGACCAGGTTCTGTTACCAAGAATCCTTTGCAAACCTCAAAATTTGGCTAAAAAAACACATGTCCCTCACATTTCTGTGGCAGAAAGTTCTGGAATCTGAGAGGAGCTACAAATTTCCTTCCACCCAGCGTTCCCCCAAGTCTCCCGATAAAAATGATACCTCACTTGCGTGGGTAGGCCTAGCGCCGGCGACAGGAAACACCCCAAAGCGCAACGTGGACACATCCTAAATTTTGGAAAAAAACAGAGGTGTTTTTTGCGAAGTGCCTACCTGTAGATTTTGGCCTCTAGCTCAGCTGGCACCTAGGGAAACCTACCAAACCTGTGCATTTCTGAAAACTAGAGACCTAGGGGAATCCAAGGAGGGGTGACTTGCGGGGCTCGGACCAGGTTCTGTTACCCAGAATCCTTTGCAAACCTCAAAATTTGGCTAAAAAAACACATGTCCCTCACATTTCTGGGGCAGAAAGTTCTGGAATCTGAGAGGAGCTACAAGTTTCCTTCCACCCAGCGTTCCCCCAAGTCTCCCGATAAAAATGATACCTCACTTGCGTGGGTAGGCCTAGCGCCGGCGACAGGAAACACCCCAAAGCGCAACGTGGACACATCCTAAATTTTGGAAAAAAACAGAGGTTTTTTTTGCAAGTGCCTACCTGTAGATTTTGGCCTCTAGCTCAGCCGGCACCTAGGGAAACCTACCAAACCTGTGCATTTCTGAAAACTAGAGACCTAGGGGAATCCAAGGAGGGGTGACTTGCGGGGCTCGGACCAGGTTCTATTACCCAGAATCTTTTGCAAACCTCAAAATTTGGCTAAAAAAACACATGTCCCTCATATTTCTGTGGCAGAAAGTTCTGGAATCTGAGAGGAGCTACAAATTTCCTTCCACCCAGCGTTCCCCCAAGTCTCCCGATAAAAATGATACCTCACTTGCGTGGGTAGGCCTAGCGCCGGCGACAGGAAACACCCCAAAGCGCAACGTGGACACATCCTAAATTTTGGAAAAAAACAGAGGTGTTTTTTGCAAAGTGCCTACCTGTAGATTTTGGCCTCTAGCTCAGCCGGCACCTAGGGAAACCTACCAAACCTGTGCATTTCTGAAAACTAGAGACCTAGGGGAATCCAAGGAGGGGTGACTTGCGGGGCTCGGACCAGGTTCTGTTACCCAGAATCCTTTGCAAACCTCAAAATTTGGCTAAAAAAACACATGTCCCTCACATTTCTGTGGCAGAAAGTTCTGGAATCTGAGAGGAGCTACAAATTTCCTTCCACCCAGCGTTCCCCCAAGTCTCCCGATAAAAATGATACCTCACTTGCGTGGGTGGGCCTAGCGCCGGCGACAGGAAACACCCCAAAGCGCAACGTGGACACATCCTAAATTTTGGAAAAAAACAGAGGTGTTTTTTTGCGAAGTGCCTACCTGTAGATTTTGGCCTCTAGCTCAGCCGGCACCTAAGGAAACCTACCAAACCTGTGCATTTCTGAAAACTAGAGACCTAGGGGAATCCAAGGAGGGGTGACTTGCGGGGCTCAGACCAGGTTCTGTTACCCAGAATCCTTTGCAAACCTCAAAATTTGGCTAAAAAAACACATGTTCCTCACATTTTTGTGGCAGAAAGTTCTGGAATCTGAGAGGAGCTACAAGTTTCCTTCCACCCAGCGTTCCCCCAAGTCTCCCGATAAAAATGATACCTCACTTGCGTGGGTAGGCCTAGCGCCGGCGACAGGAAACACCCCAAAGCGCAACGTGGACACATCCTAAATTTTGGAAAAAAACAGAGGTGTTTTTTGCGAAGTGCCTACCTGTAGATTTTGGCCTCTAGCTCAGCCGGAACCTAGGGAAACCTACCAAACCTGTGCATTTCTGAAAACTAGAGACCTAGGGGAATCCAAGGAGGGGTGACTTGCGGGGCTCGGACCAGGTTCTGTTACCCAGAATCCTTTGCAAACCTCAAAATTTGGCTAAAAAAAACACATGTCCCTCACATTTCTGTGGCAGAAAGTTCTGGAATGTGAGAGGAGCTACAAATTTCCTTCCACCAGGCGTTCCCCCAAGTCTCCCGATAAAAATGATACCTCACTTGCGTGGGTAGGCCTAGCGCCGGCGACAGGAAACACCCCAAAGCGCAACGTGGACACATCCTAAATTTTGGAAAAAAACAGAGGTGTTTTTTGCGAAGTGCTTACCTGTAGATTTTGGCCTCTAGCTCAGCCGGCACCTAGGGAAACCTACCAAACCTGTGCATTTCTGAAAACTAGAGACCTAGGGGAATCCAAGGAGGGGTGACTTGCGGGGCTCGGACCAGGTTCTGTTACCCAGAATCCTTTGCAAACCTCAAAATTTGGCTAAAAAAAACACATGTCCCTCACATTTCTGTGGCAGAAAGTTCTGGAATCTGAGAGGAGCTACAAATTTCCTTCCACCCAGCGTTCCCCCAAGTCTCCCGATAAAAATGATACCTCACTTGCGTGGGTAGGCCTAGCGCCGGCGACAGGAAACACCCCAAAGCGCAACGTGGACACATCCTAAATTTTGGAAAAAAACAGAGGTGTTTTTTGCGAAGTGCCTACCTGTAGATTTTGGCCTCTAGCTCAGCTGGCACCTAGGGAAACCTACCAAACCTGTGCATTTCTGAAAACTAGAGACCTAGGGGAATCCAAGGAGGGGTGACTTGCGGGGCTCGGACCAGGTTCTATTACCCAGAATCTTTTGCAAACCTCAAAATTTGGCTAAAAAAACACATGTCCCTCATATTTCTGTGGCAGAAAGTTCTGGAATCTGAGAAGAGCTACAAATTTCCTTCCACCCAGCGTTCCCCCCAAGTCTCCCGATAAAAATGATACCTCACTTGCGTGGGTAGGCCTAGCGCCGGCGACAGGAAACACCCCAAAGCGCAACGTGGACACATCCTAAATTTTGGAAAAAAACAGAGGTGTTTTTTGCAAAGTGCCTACCTGTAGATTTTGGCCTCTAGCTCAGCCGGCACCTAGGGAAACCTACCAAACCTGTGCATTTCTGAAAACTAGAGACCTAGGGGAATCCAAGGAGGGGTGACTTGCGGGGCTCGGACCAGGTTCTGTTACCCAGAATCCTTTGCAAACCTCAAAATTTGGCTAAAAAAACACATGTCCCTCACATTTCTGTGGCAGAAAGTTCTGGAATCTGAGAGGAGCTACAAATTTCCTTCCACCCAGCGTTCCCCCAAGTCTCCCGATAAAAATGATACCTCACTTGCGTGGGTAGGCCTAGCGCCGGCGACAGGAAACACCCCAAAGCGCAACGTGGACACATCCTAAATTTTGGAAAAAAACAGAGGTGTTTTTTGCGAAGTGCCTACCTGTAGATTTTGGCCTCTAGCTCAGCCGGCACCTAGGGAAACCTACCAAACCTGTGCATTTCTGAAAACTAGAGACCTAGGGGAATCCAAGGAGGGGTGACTTGCGGGGCTCGGACCAGGTTCTGTTACCCAGAATCCTTTGCAAACCTCAAAATTTGGCTAAAAAAACACATGTCCCTCACATTTCTGTGGCAGAAAGTTCTGGAATCTGAGAAGAGCTACAAATTTCCTTCCACCCAGCGTTCCCCCAAGTCTCCCGATAAAAATGATACCTCACTTGCGTGGGTAGGCCTAGCGCCGGCGACAGGAAACACCCCAAAGCGCAACGTGGACACATCCTAAATTTTGGAAAAAAACAGAGGTGTTTTTTGCGAAGTGCCTACCTGTAGATTTTGGCCTCTAGCTCAGCCGGCACCTAGGGAAACCTACCAAACCTGTGCATTTCTGAAAACTAGAGACCTAGGGGAATCCAAGGAGGGGTGACTTGCGGGGCTCGGACCAGGTTCTGTTACCCAGAATCCTTTGCAAACCTCAAAATTTGGCTAAAAAAACACATGTCCCTCACATTTTTGTGGCAGAAAGTTCTGGAATCTGAGAGGAGCTACAAATTTCCTTCCACCCAGCGTTCCCCCAAGTCTCCCGATAAAAATGATACCTCACTTGCGTGGGTAGGCCTAGCGCCGGCGACAGGAAACACCCCAAAGCGCAACGTGGACACATCCTAAATTTTGGAAAAAAACAGAGGTGTTTTTTGCGAAGTGCCTACCTGTAGATTTTGGCCTCTAGCTCAGCCGGCACCTAGGGAAACCTACCAAACCTGTGCATTTCTGAAAACTAGAGACCTAGGGGAATCCAAGGAGGGGTGACTTGCGGGGCTCGGACCAGGTTCTGTTACCCAGAATCCTTTGCAAACCTCAAAATTTGGCTAAAAAAACACATGTCCCTCACATTTCTGTGGCAGAAAGTTCTGGAATCTGAGAGGAGCTACAAATTTCCTTCCACCCAGCGTTCCCCCAAGTCTCCCGATAAAAATGATACCTCACTTGCGTGGGTAGGCCTAGCGCCGGCGACAGGAAACACCCCAAAGCGCAACGTGGACACATCCTAAATTTTGGAAAAAAACAGAGGTGTTTTTTGCGAAGTGCCTACCTGTAGATTTTGGCCTCTAGCTCAGCTGGCACCTAGGGAAACCTACCAAACCTGTGCATTTCTGAAAACTAGAGACCTAGGGGAATCCAAGGAGGGGTGACTTGCGGGGCTCGGACCAGGTTCTGTTACCCAGAATCCTTTGCAAACCTCAAAATTTGGCTAAAAAAACACATGTCCCTCACATTTCTGGGGCAGAAAGTTCTGGAATCTGAGAGGAGCTACAAGTTTCCTTCCACCCAGCGTTCCCCCAAGTCTCCCGATAAAAATGATACCTCACTTGCGTGGGTAGGCCTAGCGCCGGCGACAGGAAACACCCCAAAGCGCAACGTGGACACATCCTAAATTTTGGAAAAAAACAGAGGTTTTTTTTGCAAGTGCCTACCTGTAGATTTTGGCCTCTAGCTCAGCCGGCACCTAGGGAAACCTACCAAACCTGTGCATTTCTGAAAACTAGAGACCTAGGGGAATCCAAGGAGGGGTGACTTGCGGGGCTCGGACCAGGTTCTATTACCCAGAATCTTTTGCAAACCTCAAAATTTGGCTAAAAAAACACATGTCCCTCATATTTCTGTGGCAGAAAGTTCTGGAATCTGAGAGGAGCTACAAATTTCCTTCCACCCAGCGTTCCCCCAAGTCTCCCGATAAAAATGATACCTCACTTGCGTGGGTAGGCCTAGCGCCGGCGACAGGAAACACCCCAAAGCGCAACGTGGACACATCCTAAATTTTGGAAAAAAACAGAGGTGTTTTTTGCAAAGTGCCTACCTGTAGATTTTGGCCTCTAGCTCAGCCGGCACCTAGGGAAACCTACCAAACCTGTGCATTTCTGAAAACTAGAGACCTAGGGGAATCCAAGGAGGGGTGACTTGCGGGGCTCGGACCAGGTTCTGTTACCCAGAATCCTTTGCAAACCTCAAAATTTGGCTAAAAAAACACATGTCCCTCACATTTCTGTGGCAGAAAGTTCTGGAATCTGAGAGGAGCTACAAATTTCCTTCCACCCAGCGTTCCCCCAAGTCTCCCGATAAAAATGATACCTCACTTGCGTGGGTGGGCCTAGCGCCGGCGACAGGAAACACCCCAAAGCGCAACGTGGACACATCCTAAATTTTGGAAAAAAACAGAGGTGTTTTTTGCGAAGTGCCTACCTGTAGATTTTGGCCTCTAGCTCAGCCGGCACCTAAGGAAACCTACCAAACCTGTGCATTTCTGAAAACTAGAGACCTAGGGGAATCCAAGGAGGGGTGACTTGCGGGGCTCAGACCAGGTTCTGTTACCCAGAATCCTTTGCAAACCTCAAAATTTGGCTAAAAAAACACATGTTCCTCACATTTTTGTGGCAGAAAGTTCTGGAATCTGAGAGGAGCTACAAGTTTCCTTCCACCCAGCGTTCCCCCAAGTCTCCCGATAAAAATGATACCTCACTTGCGTGGGTAGGCCTAGCGCCGGCGACAGGAAACACCCCAAAGCGCAACGTGGACACATCCTAAATTTTGGAAAAAAACAGAGGTGTTTTTTGCGAAGTGCCTACCTGTAGATTTTGGCCTCTAGCTCAGCCGGCACCTAGGGAAACCTACCAAACCTGTGCATTTCTGAAAACTAGAGACCTAGGGGAATCCAAGGAGGGGTGACTTGCGGGGCTCGGACCAGGTTCTGTTACCCAGAATCCTTTGCAAACCTCAAAATTTGGCTAAAAAAACACATGTCCCTCACATTTCTGTGGCAGAAAGTTCTGGAATCTGAGAGGAGCTACAAATTTCCTTCCACCCAGCGTTCCCCCAAGTCTCCCGATAAAAATGATACCTCACTTGCGTGGGTAGGCCTAGCGCCGGCGACAGGAAACACCCCAAATCGCAACGTGGACACATCCTAAATTTTGGAAAAAAACAGAGGTGTTTTTTGCGAAGTGCCTACCTGTAGATTTTGGCCTCTAGCTCAGCCGGTACCTAGGGAAACCTACCAAACCTGTGCATTTCTGAAAACTAGAGACCTAGGGGAATCCAAGGAGGGGTGACTTGCGGGGCTCGGACCAGGTTCTGTTACCCAGAATCCTTTGCAAACCTCAAAATTTGGCTAAAAAAAACACATGTCCCTCACATTTCTGGGGCAGAAAGTTCTGGAATCTGAGAGGAGCTACAAATTTCCTTCCACCCAGCGTTCCCCCAAGTCTCCCGATAAAAATGATACCTCACTTGCGTGGGTAGGCCTAGCGCCGGCGACAGGAAACACCCCAAAGCGCAACGTGGACACATCCTAAATTTTGGAAAAAAACAGAGGTGTTTTTTGCGAAGTGCCTACCTGTAGATTTTGGCCTCTAGCTCAGCTGGCACCTAGGGAAACCTACCAAACCTGTGCATTTCTGAAAACTAGAGACCTAGGGGAATCCAAGGAGGGGTGACTTGCGGGGCTCAGACCAGGTTCTGTTACCCAGAATCCTTTGCAAACCTCAAAATTTGGCTAAAAAAACACATGTCCCTCACATTTCTGGGGCAGAAAGTTCTGGAATCTGAGAGGAGCTACAAGTTTCCTTCCACCCAGCGTTCCCCCAAGTCTCCCGATAAAAATGATACCTCACTTGCGTGGGTAGGCCTAGCGCCGGCGACAGGAAACACCCCAAAGCGCAACGTGGACACATCCTAAATTTTGGAAAAAAACAGAGGTTTTTTTTGCAAGTGCCTACCTGTAGATTTTGGCCTCTAGCTCAG
The DNA here is from genome assembly GCF_031143425.1 of Pleurodeles waltl. Classification (NCBI taxonomy): domain Eukaryota; kingdom Metazoa; phylum Chordata; class Amphibia; order Caudata; family Salamandridae; genus Pleurodeles; species Pleurodeles waltl. Next base: position 554,990,436 of record NC_090445.1, read on the forward strand.
CCGGCACCTAGGGAAACCTACCAAACCTGTGCATTTCTGAAAACTAGAGACCTAGGGGAATCCAAGGAGGGGTGACTTGCGGGGCTCGGACCAGGTTCTATTACCCAGAATCTTTTGCAAACCTCAAAATTTGGCTAAAAAAACACATGTCCCTCATATTTCTGTGGCAGAAAGTTCTGGAATCTGAGAGGAGCTACAAATTTCCTTCCACCCAGCGTTCCCCCAAGTCTCCCGATAAAAATGATACCTCACTTGCGTGGGTAGGCCTAGCGCCGGCGACAGGAAACACCCCAAAGCGCAACGTGGACACATCCTAAATTTTGGAAAAAAACAGAGGTGTTTTTTGCAAAGTGCCTACCTGTAGATTTTGGCCTCTAGCTCAGCCGGCACCTAGGGAAACCTACCAAACCTGTGCATTTCTGAAAACTAGAGACCTAGGGGAATCCAAGGAGGGGTGACTTGCGGGGCTCGGACCAGGTTCTGTTACCCAGAATCCTTTGCAAACCTCAAAATTTGGCTAAAAAAACACATGTCCCTCACATTTCTGTGGCAGAAAGTTCTGGAATCTGAGAGGAGCTACAAATTTCCTTCCACCCAGCGTTCCCCCAAGTCTCCCGATAAAAATGATACCTCACTTGCGTGGGTAGGCCTAGTGCCGGCGACAGGAAACACCCCAAAGCGCAACGTGGACACATCCTAAATTTTGGAAAAAAACAGAGGTGTTTTTTGCGAAGTGCCTACCTGTAGATTTTGGCCTCTAGCTCAGCCGGCACCTAGGGAAACCTACCAAACCTGTGCATTTCTGAAAACTAGAGACCTAGGGGAATCCAAGGAGGGGTGACTTGCGGGGCTCGGACCAGGTTCTGTTACCCAGAATCCTTTGCAAACCTCAAAATTTGGCTAAAAAAACACATGTCCCTCACATTTCTGTGGCAGAAAGTTCTGGAATCTGAAACGAGCTACAAATATCCTTCCACCCAGCGTTCCCCCAAGTCTCCAGATAAAAATGATACCTCACTTGCGTGGGTAGGCCTAGCGCCGGCGACAGGAAACACCCCAAAGCGCAACGTGGACACATCCTAAATTTTGGAAAAAAACAGAGGTGTTTTTTGCGAAGTGCCTACCTGTAGATTTTGGCCTCTAGCTCAGCCGGCACCTAGGGAAACCTACCAAACCTGTGCATTTCTGAAAACTAGAGACCTAGGGGAATCCAAGGAGGGGTGACTTGCGGGGCTCGGACCAGGTTCTGTTACCCAGAATCCTTTGCAAACCTCAAAATTTGGCTAAAAAAATACATGTCCCTCACATTTTTGTGGCAGAAAGTTCTGGAATCTGAGGGGAGCTACAAATTTCCTTCCACCCAGCGTTCCCCCAAGTCTCCCGATAAAAATGATACCTCACTTGCGTGGGTAGGCCTAGCGCCGGCGACAGGAAACACCCCAAAGCGCAACGTGGACACTTCCTAAATTTTGGAAAAAAACAGAGGTGTTTTTTGCGAAGTGCCTACCTGTAGATTTTGGCCTCTAGCTCAGCCGGCACCTAGGGAAACCTACCAAACCTGTGCATTTCTGAAAACTAGAGACCTAGGGGAATCCAAGGAGGGGTGACTTGCGGGGCTCGGACCAGGTTCTGTTACCCAGAATCCTTTGCAAACCTCAAAATTTGGCTAAAAAAACACATGTCCCTCACATTTCTGTGGCAGAAAGTTCTGGAATCTGAGAGGAGCTACAAATTTCCTTCCACCCAGCGTTCCCCCAAGTCTCCCGATAAAAATGATACCTCACTTGCGTGGGTAGGCCTAGCGCCGGCGACATGAAACACCCCAAAGCGCAACGTGGACACATCCTAAATTTTGGAAAAAAACTGAGGTTTTTTTTGCAAGTGCCTACCTGTAGATTTTGGCCTCTAGCTCAGCCGGCACCTAGGGAAACCTACCAAACCTGTGCATTTCTGAAAACTAGAGACCTAGGGGAATCCAAGGAGGGGTGACTTGCGGGGCTCGGACCAGGTTCTATTACCCAGAATCTTTTGCAAACCTCAAAATTTGGCTAAAAAAACACATGTCCCTCATATTTCTGTGGCAGAAAGTTCTGGAATCTGAGAGGAGCTACAAATTTCCTTCCACCCAGCGTTCCCCCAAGTCTCCCGATAAAAATGATACCTCACTTGCGTGGGTAGGCCTAGCGCCGGCGACAGGAAACACCCCAAAGCGCAACGTGGACACATCCTAAATTTTGGAAAAAAACAGAGGTGTTTTTTGCAAAGTGCCTACCTGTAGATTTTGGCCTCTAGCTCAGCCGGCACCTAGGGAAACCTACCAAACCTGTGCATTTCTGAAAACTAGAGACCTAGGGGAATCCAAGGAGGGGTGACTTGCGGGGCTCGGACCAGGTTCTGTTACCCAGAATCCTTTGCAAACCTCAAAATTTGGCTAAAAAAACACATGTCCCTCACATTTCTGTGGCAGAAAGTTCTGGAATCTGAGAGGAGCTACAAATTTCCTTCCACCCAGCGTTCCCCCAAGTCTCCCGATAAAAATGATACCTCACTTGCGTGGGTAGGCCTAGCGCCGGCGACAGGAAACACCCCAAAGCGCAACGTGGACACATCCTAAATTTTGGAAAAAAACAGAGGTGTTTTTTGCGAAGTGCCTACCTGTAGATTTTGGCCTCTAGCTCAGCCGGCACCTAGGGAAACCTACCAAACCTGTGCATTTCTGAAAACTAGAGACCTAGGGGAATCCAAGGAGGGGTGACTTGCGGGGCTCGGACCAGGTTCTGTTACCCAGAATCCTTTGCAAACCTCAAAATTTGGCTAAAAAAACACATGTCCCTCACATTTCTGTGGCAGAAAGTTCTGGAATGTGAGAGGAGCTACAAATTTCCTTCCACCCAGCGTTCCCCCAAGTCTCCCGATAAAAATGATACCTCACTTGCGTGGGTAGGCCTAGCGCCGGCGACAGGAAACACCCCAAAGCGCAACGTGGACACATCCTAAATTTTGGAAAAAAACAGAGGTGTTTTTTGCGATGTGCCTACCTGTAGATTTTGGCCTCTAGCTCAGCTGGCACCTAGGGAAACCTACCAAACCTGTGCATTTCTGAAAACTAGAGACCTAGGGGAATCCAAGGAGGGGTGACTTGCGGGGCTCGGACCAGGTTCTGTTACCCAGAATCCTTTGCAAACCTCAAAATTTGGCTAAAAAAACACATGTCCCTCACATTTCTGGGGCAGAAAGTTCTGGAATCTGAGAGGAGCTACAAGTTTCCTTCCACCCAGCGTTCCCCCAAGTCTCCCGATAAAAATGATACCTCACTTGCGTGGGTAGGCCTAGCGCCGGCGACAGGAAACACCCCAAAGCGCAACGTGGACACATCCTAAATTTTGGAAAAAAACAGAGGTTTTTTTTGCAAGTGCCTACCTGTAGATTTTGGCCTCTAGCTCAGCCGGCACCTAGGGAAACCTACCAAACCTGTGCATTTCTGAAAACTAGAGACCTAGGGGAATCCAAGGAGGGGTGACTTGCGGGGCTCGGACCAGGTTCTATTACCCAGAATCTTTTGCAAACCTCAAAATTTGGCTAAAAAAACACATGTCCCTCATATTTCTGTGGCAGAAAGTTCTGGAATCTGAGAGGAGCTACAAATTTCCTTCCACCCAGCGTTTCCCCAAGTCTCCCGATAAAAATGATACCTCACTTGCGTGGGTAGGCCTAGCGCCGGCGACAGGAAACACCCCAAAGCGCAACGTGGACACATCCTAAATTTTGGAAAAAAACAGAGGTGTTTTTTGCAAAGTGCCTACCTGTAGATTTTGGCCTCTAGCTCAGCCGGCACCTAGGGAAACCTACCAAACCTGTGCATTTCTGAAAACTAGAGACCTAGGGGAATCCAAGGAGGGGTGACTTGCGGGGCTCGGACCAGGTTCTGTTACCCAGAATCCTTTGCAAACCTCAAAATTTGGCTAAAAAAACACATGTCCCTCACATTTCTGTGGCAGAAAGTTCTGGAATCTGAGAGGAGCTACAAATTTCCTTCCACCCAGCGTTCCCCCAAGTCTCCCGATAAAAATGATACCTCACTTGCGTGGGTGGGCCTAGCGCCGGCGACAGGAAACACCCCAAAGCGCAATGTGGACACATCCTAAATTTTGGAAAAAAACAGAGGTGTTTTTTGCGAAGTGCCTACCTGTAGATTTTGGCCTCTAGCTCAGCCGGCACCTAAGGAAACCTACCAAACCTGTGCATTTCTGAAAACTAGAGACCTAGGGGAATCCAAGGAGGGGTGACTTGCGGGGCTCAGACCAGGTTCTGTTACCCAGAATCCTTTGCAAACCTCAAAATTTGGCTAAAAAAACACATGTTCCTCACATTTTTGTGGCAGAAAGTTCTGGAATCTGAGAGGAGCTACAAGTTTCCTTCCACCCAGCGTTCCCCCAAGTCTCCCGATAAAAATGATACCTCACTTGCGTGGGTAGGCCTAGCGCCGGCGACAGGAAACACCCCAAAGCGCAACGTGGACACATCCTAAATTTTGGAAAAAAACAGAGGTGTTTTTTGCGAAGTGCCTACCTGTAGATTTTGGCCTCTAGCTCAGCCGGCACCTAGGGAAACCTACCAAACCTGTGCATTTCTGAAAACTAGAGACCTAGGGGAATCCAAGGAGGGGTGACTTGCGGGGCTCGGACCAGGTTCTGTTACCCAGAATCCTTTGCAAACCTCAAAATTTGGCTAAAAAAACACATGTCCCTCACATTTTTGTGGCAGAAAGTTCTGGAATCTGAGAGGAGCTACAAATTTCCTTCCACCCAGCGTTCCCCCAAGTCTCCCGATAAAAATGATACCTCACTTGCGTGGGTAGGCCTAGCGCCGGCGACAGGAAACACCCCAAAGCGCAACGTGGACACATCCTAAATTTTGGAAAAAAACAGAGGTGTTTTTTGCGAAGTGCCTACCTGTAGATTTTGGCCTCTAGCTCAGCCGGCACCTAGGGAAACCTACCAAACCTGTGCATTTCTGAAAACTAGAGACCTAGGGGAATCCAAGGAGGGGTGACTTGCGGGGCTCGGACCAGGTTCTGTTACCCAGAATCCTTTGCAAACCTCAAAATTTGGCTAAAAAAACACATGTCCCTCACATTTCTGTGGCAGAAAGTTCTGGAATCTGAGAGGAGCTACAAATTTCCTTCCACCCAGCGTTCCCCCAAGTCTCCTGATAAAAATGATACCTCACTTGCGTGGGTAGGCCTAGCGCCGGCGACAGGAAACACCCCAAAGCGCAACGTGGACACATCCTAAATTTTGGAAAAAAACAGAGGTGTTTTTTGCGAAGTGCCTACCTGTAGATTTTGGCCTCTAGCTCAGCTGGCACCTAGGGAAACCTACCAAACCTGTGCATTTCTGAAAACTAGAGACCTAGGGGACTCCAAGGAGGGGTGACTTGCGGGCCTCGGACCAGGTTCTGTTACCCAGAATCCTTTACAAACCTCAAAATTTGGCTAAAAAAAACACATGTCCCTCACATTTCTGGGGCAGAAAGTTCTGGAATCTGAGAGGAGCTACAAGTTTCCTTCCACCCAGCGTTCCCCCAAGTCTCCCGATAAAAATGATACCTCACTTGCGTGGGTAGGCCTAGCGCCGGCGACAGGAAACACCCCAAAGCGCAACGTGGACACATCCTAAATTTTGGAAAAAAACAGAGGTTTTTTTTGCAAGTGCCTACCTGTAGATTTTGGCCTCTAGCTCAGCCGGCACCTAGGGAAACCTACCAAACCTGTGCATTTCTGAAAACTAGAGACCTAGGGGAATCCAAGGAGGGGTGACTTGCGGGGCTCGGACCAGGTTCTATTACCCAGAATCTTTTGCAAACCTCAAAATTTGGCTAAAAAAACACATGTCCCTCATATTTCTGTGGCAGAAAGTTCTGGAATCTGAGAGGAGCTACAAATTTCCTTCCACCCAGCGTTCCCCCAAGTCTCCCGATAAAAATGATACCTCACTTGCGTGGGTAGGCCTAGCGCCGGCGACAGGAAACACCCCAAAGCGCAACGTGGACACATCCTAAATTTTGGAAAAAAACAGAGGTGTTTTTTGCAAAGTGCCTACCTGTAGATTTTGGCCTCTAGCTCAGCCGGCACCTAGGGAAACCTACCAAACCTGTGCATTTCTGAAAACTAGAGACCTAGGGGAATCCAAGGAGGGGTGACTTGCGGGGCTCGGACCAGGTTCTGTTACCCAGAATCCTTTGCAAACCTCAAAATTTGGCTAAAAAAACACATGTCCCTCACATTTCTGTGGCAGAAAGTTCTGGAATCTGAGAGGAGCTACAAATTTCCTTCCACCCAGCGTTCCCCCAAGTCTCCCGATAAAAATGATACCTCACTTGCGTGGGTGGGCCTAGCGCCGGCGACAGGAAACACCCCAAAGCGCAACGTGGACACATCCTAAATTTTGGAAAAAAACAGAGGTGTTTTTTGCGAAGTGCCTACCTGTAGATTTTGGCCTCTAGCTCAGCCGGCACCTAAGGAAACCTACCAAACCTGTGCATTTCTGAAAACTAGAGACCTAGGGGAATCCAAGGAGGGGTGACTTGCGGGGCTCAGACCAGGTTCTGTTACCCAGAATCCTTTGCAAACCTCAAAATTTGGCTAAAAAAACACATGTTCCTCACATTTTTGTGGCAGAAAGTTCTGGAATCTGAGAGGAGCTACAAGTTTCCTTCCACCCAGCGTTCCCCCAAGTCTCCCGATAAAAATGATACCTCACTTGCGTGGGTAGGCCTAGCGCCGGCGACAGGAAACACCCCAAAGCGCAACGTGGACACATCCTAAATTTTGGAAAAAAACAGAGGTGTTTTTTGCGAAGTGCCTACCTGTAGATTTTGGCCTCTAGCTCAGCCGGCACCTAGGGAAACCTACCAAACCTGTGCATTTCTGAAAACTAGAGACCTAGGGGAATCCAAGGAGGGGTGACTTGCGGGGCTCGGACCAGGTTCTGTTACCCAGAATCCTTTGCAAACCTCAAAATTTGGCTAAAAAAAACACATGTCCCTCACATTTTTGTGGCAGAAAGTTCTGGAATCTGAGAGGAGCTACAAATTTCCTTCCACCCAGCGTTCCCCCAAGTCTCCCGATAAAAATGATACCTCACTTGCGTGGGTAGGCCTAGCGCCGGCGACAGGAAACACCCCAAAGCGCAACGTGGACACATCCTAAATTTTGGAAAAAAACAGAGGTGTTTTTTGCGAAGTGCCTACCTGTAGATTTTGGCCTCTAGCTCAGCCGGCACCTAGGGAAACCTACCAAACCTGTGCATTTCTGAAAACTAGAGACCTAGGGGAATCCAAGGAGGGGTGACTTGCGGGGCTCGGACCAGGTTCTGTTACCCAGAATCCTTTGCAAACCTCAAAATTTGGCTAAAAAAACACATGTCCCTCACATTTCTGTGGCAGAAAGTTCTGGAATCTGAGAGGAGCTACAAATTTCCTTCCACCCAGCGTTCCCCCAAGTCTCCCGATAAAAATGATACCTCACTTGCGTGGGTAGGCCTAGCGCCGGCGACAGGAAACACCCCAAAGCGCAACGTGGACACATCCTAAATTTTGGAAAAAAACAGAGGTGTTTTTTGCGAAGTGCCTACCTGTAGATTTTGGCCTCTAGCTCAGCTGGCACCTAGGGAAAGCTACCAAACCTGTGCATTTCTGAAAACTAGAGACCTAGGGGAATCCAAGGAGGGGTGACTTGCGGGGCTCAGACCAGGTTCTGTTACCCAGAATCCTTTGCAAACCTCAAAATTTGGCTAAAAAAACACATGTCCCTCTCATTTCTGGGGCAGAAAGTTCTGGAATCTGAGAGGAGCTACAAGTTTCCTTCCACCCAGCGTTCCCCCAAGTCTCCCGATAAAAATGATACCTCACTTGCGTGGGTGGGCCTAGCGCCGGCGACAGGAAACACCCCAAAGCGCAACGTGGACACATCCTAAATTTTTGAAAAAAACAGAGGTGTTTTTTGCGAAGTGCCTACCTGTAGATTTTGGCCTCTAGCTCAGCCGGCACCTAAGGAAACCTACCAAACCTGTGCATTTCTGAAAACTAGAGACCTAGGGGAATCCAAGGAGGGGTGACTTGCGGGGCTCAGACCAGGTTCTGTTACCCAGAATCCTTTGCAAACCTCAAAATTTGGCTAAAAAAACACATGTTCCTCACATTTTTGTGGCAGAAAGTTCTGGAATCTGAGAGGAGCTACAAGTTTCCTTCCACCCAGCGTTCCCCCAAGTCTCCCGATAAAAATGATACCTCACTTGCGTGGGTAGGCCTAGCGCCGGCGACAGGAAACACCCCAAAGCGCAACGTGGACACATCCTAAATTTTGGAAAAAAACAGAGGTGTTTTTTGCGAAGTGCCTACCTGTAGATTTTGGCCTCTAGCTCAGCCGGCACCTAGGGAAACCTACCAAACCTGTGCATTTCTGAAAACTAGAGACCTAGGGGAATCCAAGGAGGGGTGACTTGCGGGGCTCGGACCAGGTTCTGTTACCCAGAATCCTTTGCAAACCTCAAAATTTGGCTAAAAAAACACATGTCCCTCACATTTTTGTGGCAGAAAGTTCTGGAATCTGAGAGGAGCTACAAATTTCCTTCCACCCAGCGTTCCCCCAAGTCTCCCGATAAAAATGATACCTCACTTGCGTGGGTAGGCCTAGCGCCGGCGACAGGAAACACCCCAAAGCGCAACGTGGACACATCCTAAATTTTGGAAAAAAACAGAGGTGTTTTTTGCGAAGTGCCTACCTGTAGATTTTGGCCTCTAGCTCAGCCGGCACCTAGGGAAACCTACCAAACCTGTGCATTTCTGAAAACTAGAGACCTAGGGGAATCCAAGGAGGGGTGACTTGCGGGGCTCGGACCAGGTTCTGTTACCCAGAATCCTTTGCAAACCTCAAAATTTGGCTAAAAAAACACATGTCCCTCACATTTCTGTGGCAGAAAGTTCTGGAATCTGAGAGGAGCTACAAATTTCCTTCCACCCAGCGTTCCCCCAAGTCTCCCGATAAAAATGATACCTCACTTGCGTGGGTAGGCCTAGCGCCGGCGACAGGAAACACCCCAAAGCGCAACGTGGACACATCCTAAATTTTGGAAAAAAACAGAGGTGTTTTTTGCGAAGTGCCTACCTGTAGATTTTGGCCTCTAGCTCAGCTGGCACCTAGGGAAACCTACCAAACCTGTGCATTTCTGAAAACTAGAGACCTAGGGGACTCCAAGGAGGGGTGACTTGCGGGCCTCGGACCAGGTTCTGTTACCCAGAATCCTTTACAAACCTCAAAATTTGGCTAAAAAAACACATGTCCCTCACATTTCTGGGGCAGAAAGTTCTGGAATCTGAGAGGAGCTACAAGTTTCCTTCCACCCAGCGTTCCCCCAAGTCTCCCGATAAAAATGATACCTCACTTGCGTGGGTAGGCCTAGCGCCGGCGACAGGAAACACCCCAAAGCGCAACGTGGACACATCCTAAATTTTGGAAAAAAACAGAGGTTTTTTTTGCAAGTGCCTACCTGTAGATTTTGGCCTCTAGCTCAGCCGGCACCTAGGGAAACCTACCAAACCTGTGCATTTCTGAAAACTAGAGACCTAGGGGAATCCAAGGAGGGGTGACTTGCGGGGCTCGGACCAGGTTCTATTACCCAGAATCTTTTGCAAACCTCAAAATTTGGCTAAAAAAAACACATGTCCCTCATATTTCTGTGGCAGAAAGTTCTGGAATCTGAGAGGAGCTACAAATTTCCTTCCACCCAGCGTTCCCCCAAGTCTCCCGATAAAAATGATACCTCACTTGCGTGGGTAGGCCTAGCGCCGGCGACAGGAAACACCCCAAAGCGCAACGTGGACACATCCTAAATTTTGGAAAAAAACAGAGGTGTTTTTTGCAAAGTGCCTACCTGTAGATTTTGGCCTCTAGCTCAGCCGGCACCTAGGGAAACCTACCAAACCTGTGCATTTCTGAAAACTAGAGACCTAGGGGAATCCAAGGAGGGGTGACTTGCGGGGCTCGGACCAGGTTCTGTTACCCAGAATCCTTTGCAAACCTCAAAATTTGGCTAAAAAAACACATGTCCCTCACATTTCTGTGGCAGAAAGTTCTGGAATCTGAGAGGAGCTACAAATTTCCTTCCACCCAGCGTTCCCCCAAGTCTCCCGATAAAAATGATACCTCACTTGCGTGGGTGGGCCTAGCGCCGGCGACAGGAAACACCCCAAAGCGCAACGTGGACACATCCTAAATTTTGGAAAAAAACAGAGGTGTTTTTTGCGAAGTGCCTACCTGTAGATTTTGGCCTCTAGCTCAGCCGGCACCTAGGGAAACCTACCAAACCTGTGCATTTCTGAAAACTAGAGACCTAGGGGAATCCAAGGAGGGGTGACTTGCGGGGCTCGGACCAGGTTCTGTTACCCAGAATCCTTTGCAAACCTCAAAATTTGGCTAAAAAAACACATGTCCCTCACATTTCTGTGGCAGAAAGTTCTGGAATCTGAGAGGAGCTACAAATTTCCTTCCACCCAGCGTTCCCCCAAGTCTCCCGATAAAAATGATACCTCACTTGCGTGGGTAGGCCTAGCGCCGGCGACAGGAAACACCCCAAAGCGCAACGTGGACACATCCTAAATTTTGGAAAAAAACAGAGGTGTTTTTTGCGAAGTGCCTACCTGTAGATTTTGGCCTCTAGCTCAGCTGGCACCTAGGGAAAGCTACCAAACCTGTGCATTTCTGAAAACTAGAGACCTAGGGGAATCCAAGGAGGGGTGACTTGCGGGGCTCGGACCAGGTTCTGTTACCCAGAATCCTTTGCAAACCTCAAAATTTGGCTAAAAAAACACATGTCCCTCTCATTTCTGGGGCAGAAAGTTCTGGAATCTGAGAGGAGCTACAAGTTTCCTTCCACCCAGCGTTCCCCCAAGTCTCCCGATAAAAATGATACCTCACTTGCGTGGGTGGGCCTAGCGCCGGCGACAGGAAACACCCCAAAGCGCAACGTGGACACATCCTAAATTTTTGAAAAAAACAGAGGTGTTTTTTGCGAAGTGCCTACCTGTAGATTTTGGCCTCTAGCTCAGCCGGCACCTAAGGAAACCTACCAAACCTGTGCATTTCTGAAAACTAGAGACCTAGGGGAATCCAAGGAGGGGTGACTTGCGGGGCTCAGACCAGGTTCTGTTACCCAGAATCCTTTGCAAACCTCAAAATTTGGCTAAAAAAACACATGTTCCTCACATTTTTGTGGCAGAAAGTTCTGGAATCTGAGAGGAGCTACAAGTTTCCTTCCACCCAGCGTTCCCCCAAGTCTCCCGATAAAAATGATACCTCACTTGCGTGGGTAGGCCTAGCGCCGGCGACAGGAAACACCCCAAAGCGCAACGTGGACACATCCTAAATTTTGGAAAAAAACAGAGGTGTTTTTTGCGAAGTGCCTACCTGTAGATTTTGGCCTCTAGCTCAGCCGGCACCTAGGGAAACCTACCAAACCTGTGCATTTCTGAAAACTAGAGACCTAGGGGAATCCAAGGAGGGGTGACTTGCGGGGCTCGGACCAGGTTCTGTTACCCAGAATCCTTTGCAAACCTCAAAATTTGGCTAAAAAAACACATGTCCCTCACATTTTTGTGGCAGAAAGTTCTGGAATCTGAGAGGAGCTACAAATTTCCTTCCACCCAGCGTTCCCCCAAGTCTCCCGATAAAAATGATACCTCACTTGCGTGGGTAGGCCTAGCGCCGGCGACAGGAAACACCCCAAAGCGCAACGTGGACACATCCTAAATTTTGGAAAAAAACAGAGGTGTTTTTTGCGAAGTGCCTACCTGTAGATTTTGGCCTCTAGCTCAGCCGGCACCTAGGGAAACCTACCAAACCTGTGCATTTCTGAAAACTAGAGACCTAGGGGAATCCAAGGAGGGGTGACTTGCGGGGCTCGGACCAGGTTCTGTTACCCAGAATCCTTTGCAAACCTCAAAATTTGGCTAAAAAAACACATGTCCCTCACATTTCTGTGGCAGAAAGTTCTGGAATCTGAGAGGAGCTACAAATTTCCTTCCACCCAGCGTTCCCCCAAGTCTCCCGATAAAAATGATACCTCACTTGCGTGGGTAGGCCTAGCGCCGGCGACAGGAAACACCCCAAAGCGCAACGTGGACACATCCTAAATTTTGGAAAAAAACAGAGGTGTTTTTTGCGAAGTGCCTACCTGTAGATTTTGGCCTCTAGCTCAGCTGGCACCTAGGGAAACCTACCAAACCTGTGCATTTCTGAAAACTAGAGACCTAGGGGACTCCAAGGAGGGGTGACTTGCGGGCCTCGGACCAGGTTCTGTTACCCAGAATCCTTTACAAACCTCAAAATTTGGCTAAAAAAACACATGTCCCTCACATTTCTGGGGCAGAAAGTTCTGGAATCTGAGAGGAGCTACAAGTTTCCTTCCACCCAGCGTTCCCCCAAGTCTCCCGATAAAAATGATACCTCACTTGCGTGGGTAGGCCTAGCGCCGGCGACAGGAAACACCCCAAAGCGCAACGTGGACACATCCTAAATTTTGGAAAAAAACAGAGGTTTTTTTTGCAAGTGCCTACCTGTAGATTTTGGCCTCTAGCTCAGCCGGCACCTAGGGAAACCTACCAAACCTGTGCATTTCTGAAAACTAGAGACCTAGGGGAATCCAAGGAGGGGTGACTTGCGGGGCTCGGACCAGGTTCTATTACCCAGAATCTTTTGCAAACCTCAAAATTTGGCTAAAAAAACACATGTCCCTCATATTTCTGTGGCAGAAAGTTCTGGAATCTGAGAGGAGCTACAAATTTCCTTCCACCCAGCGTTCCCCCAAGTCTCCCGATAAAAATGATACCTCACTTGCGTGGGTAGGCCTAGCGCCGGCGACAGGAAACACCCCAAAGCGCAACGTGGACACATCCTAAATTTTGGAAAAAAACAGAGGTGTTTTTTGCAAAGTGCCTACCTGTAGATTTTGGCCTCTAGCTCAGCCGGCACCTAGGGAAACCTACCAAACCTGTGCATTTCTGAAAACTAGAGACCTAGGGGAATCCAAGGAGGGGTGACTTGCGGGGCTCGGACCAGGTTCTGTTACCCAGAATCCTTTGCAAACCTCAAAATTTGGCTAAAAAAACACATGTCCCTCACATTTCTGTGGCAGAAAGTTCTGGAATCTGAGAGGAGCTACAAATTTCCTTCCACCCAGCGTTCCCCCAAGTCTCCCGATAAAAATGATACCTCACTTGCGTGGGTGGGCCTAGCGCCGGCGACAGGAAACACCCCAAAGCGCAACGTGGACACATCCTAAATTTTGGAAAAAAACAGAGGTGTTTTTTGCGAAGTGCCTACCTGTAGATTTTGGCCTCTAGCTCAGCCGGCACCTAAGGAAACCTACCAAACCTGTGCATTTCTGAAAACTAGAGACCTAGGGGAATCCAAGGAGGGGTGACTTGCGGGGCTCAGACCAGGTTCTGTTACCCAGAATCCTTTGCAAACCTCAAAATTTGGCTAAAAAAACACATGTTCCTCACATTTTTGTGGCAGAAAGTTCTGGAATCTGAGAGGAGCTACAAGTTTCCTTCCACCCAGCGTTCCCCCAAGTCTCCCGATAAAAATGATACCTCACTTGCGTGGGTAGGCCTAGCGCCGGCGACAGGAAACACCCCAAAGCGCAACGTGGACACATCCTAAATTTTGGAAAAAAACAGAGGTGTTTTTTGCGAAGTGCCTACCTGTAGATTTTGGCCTCTAGCTCAGCCGGCACCTAGGGAAACCTACCAAACCTGTGCATTTCTGAAAACTAGAGACCTAGGGGAATCCAAGGAGGGGTGACTTGCGGGGCTCGGACCAGGTTCTGTTACCCAGAATCCTTTGCAAACCTCAAAATTTGGCTAAAAAAACACATGTCCCTCACATTTTTGTGGCAGAAAGTTCTGGAATCTGAGAGGAGCTACAAATTTCCTTCCACCCAGCGTTCCCCCAAGTCTCCCGATAAAAATGATACCTCACTTGCGTGGGTAGGCCTAGCGCCGGCGACAGGAAACACCCCAAAGCGCAACGTGGACACATCCTAAATTTTGGAAAAAAACAGAGGTGTTTTTTGCGAAGTGCCTACCTGTAGATTTTGGCCTCTAGCTCAGCCGGCACCTAGGGAAACCTACCAAACCTGTGCATTTCTGAAAACTAGAGACCTAGGGGAATCCAAGGAGGGGTGACTTGCGGGGCTCGGACCAGGTTCTGTTACCCAGAATCCTTTGCAAACCTCAAAATTTGGCTAAAAAAACACATGTCCCTCACATTTCTGTGGCAGAAAGTTCTGGAATCTGAGAGGAGCTACAAATTTCCTTCCACCCAGCGTTCCCCCAAGTCTCCCGATAAAAATGATACCTCACTTGCGTGGGTAGGCCTAGCGCCGGCGACAGGAAACACCCCAAAGCGCAACGTGGACACATCCTAAATTTTGGAAAAAAACAGAGGTGTTTTTTGCGAAGTGCCTACCTGTAGATTTTGGCCTCTAGCTCAGCTGGCACCTAGGGAAACCTACCAAACCTGTGCATTTCTGAAAACTAGAGACCTAGGGGAATCCAAGGAGGGGTGACTTGCGGGGCTCGGACCAGGTTCTGTTACCCAGAATCCTTTGCAAACCTCAAAATTTGGCTAAAAAAACACATGTCCCTCTCATTTCTGGGGCAGAAAGTTCTGGAATCTGAGAGGAGATACAAGTTTCCTTCCACCCAGCGTTCCCCCAAGTCTCCCGATAAAAATGATACCTCACTTGCGTGGGTAGGCCTAGCGCCGGCGACAGGAAACACCCCAAAGCGCAACGTGGACACATCCTAAATTTTGGAAAAAAACAGAGGTTTTTTTTGCAAGTGCCTACCTGTAGATTTTGGCCTCTAGCTCAGCCGGCACCTAGGGAAACCTACCAAACCTGTGCATTTCTGAAAACTAGAGACCTAGGGGAATCCAAGGAGGGGTGACTTGCGGGGCTCGGACCAGGTTCTATTACCCAGAATCTTTTGCAAACCTAAAAATTTGGCTAAAAAAACACATGTCCCTCATATTTCTGTGGCAGAAAGTTCTGGAATCTGAGAGGAGCTACAAATTTCCTTCCACCCAGCGTTCCCCCAAGTCTCCCGATAAAAATGATACCTCACTTGCGTGGGTAGGCCTAGCGCCGGCGACAGGAAACACCCCAAAGCGCAACGTGGACACATCCTAAATTTTGGAAAAAAACAGAGGTGTTTTTTGCAAAGTGCCTACCTGTAGATTTTGGCCTCTAGCTCAGCCGGCACCTAGGGAAACCTACCAAACCTGTGCATTTCTGAAAACTAGAGACCTAGGGGAATCCAAGGAGGGGTGACTTGCGGGGCTCGGACCAGGTTCTGTTACCCAGAATCCTTTGCAAACCTCAAAATTTGGCTAAAAAAACACATGTCCCTCACATTTCTGTGGCAGAAAGTTCTGGAATCTGAGAGGAGCTACAAATTTCCTTCCACCCAGCGTTCCCCCAAGTCTCCCGATAAAAATGATACCTCACTTGCGTGGGTGGGCCTAGCGCCGGCGACAGGAAACACCCCAAAGCGCAACGTGGACACATCCTAAATTTTGGAAAAAAACAGAGGTGTTTTTTGCGAAGTGCCTACCTGTAGATTTTGGCCTCTAGCTCAGCCGGCACCTAAGGAAACCTACCAAACCTGTGCATTTCTGAAAACTAGAGACCTAGGGGAATCCAAGGAGGGGTGACTTGCGGGGCTCAGACCAGGTTCTGTTACCCAGAATCCTTTGCAAACCTCAAAATTTGGCTAAAAAAACACATGTTCCTCACATTTTTGTGACAGAAAGTTCTGGAATCTGAGAGGAGCTACAAGTTTCCTTCCACCCAGCGTTCCCCCAAGTCTCCCGATAAAAATGATACCTCACTTGCGTGGGTAGGCCTAGCGCCGGCGACAGGAAACACCCCAAAGCGCAACGTGGACACATCCTAAATTTTGGAAAAAAACAGAGGTGTTTTTTGCGAAGTGCCTACCTGTAGATTTTGGCCTCTAGCTCAGCCGGAACCTAGGGAAACCTACCAAACCTGTGCATTTCTGAAAACTAGAGACCTAGGGGAATCCAAGGAGGGGTGACTTGCGGGGCTCGGACCAGGTTCTGTTACCCAGAATCCTTTGCAAACCTCAAAATTTGGCTAAAAAAACACATGTCCCTCACATTTCTGTGGCAGAAAGTTCTGGAATGTGAGAGGAGCTACAAATTTCCTTCCACCCAGCGTTCCCCCAAGTCTCCCGATAAAAATGATACCTCACTTGCGTGGGTAGGCCTAGCGCCGGCGACAGGAAACACCCCAAAGCGCAACGTGGACACATCCTAAATTTTGGAAAAAAACAGAGGTGTTTTTTGCGAAGTGCCTACCTGTAGATTTTGGCCTCTAGCTCAGCCGGCACCTAGGGAAACCTACCAAACCTGTGCATTTCTGAAAACTAGAGACCTAGGGGAATCCAAGGAGGGGTGACTTGCGGGGCTCGGACCAGGTTCTGTTACCCAGAATCCTTTGCAAACCTCAAAATTTGGCTAAAAAAACACATGTCCCTCACATTTCTGTGGCAGAAAGTTCTGGAATGTGAGAGGAGCTACAAATTTCCTTCCACCCAGCGTTCCCCCAAGTCTCCCGATAAAAATGATACCTCACTTGCGTGGGTAGGCCTAGCGCCGGCGACAGGAAACACCCCAAAGCGCAACGTGGACACATCCTAAATTTTGGAAAAAAACAGAGGTGTTTTTTGCGAAGTGCTTACCTGTAGATTTTGGCCTCTAGCTCAGCCGGCACCTAGGGAAACCTACCAAACCTGTGCATTTCTGAAAACTAGAGACCTAGGGGAATCCAAGGAGGGGTGACTTGCGGGGCTCGGACCAGGTTCTGTTACCCAGAATCCTTTGCAAACCTCAAAATTTGGCTAAAAAAACACATGTCCCTCACATTTCTGTGGCAGAAAGTTCTGGAATCTGAGAGGAGCTACAAATTTCCTTCCACCCAGCGTTCCCCCAAGTCTCCCGATAAAAATGATACCTCACTTGCGTGGGTAGGCCTAGCGCCGGCGACAGGAAACACCCCAAAGCGCAACGTGGACACATCCTAAATTTTGGAAAAAAACAGAGGTGTTTTTTGCGAAGTGCCTACCTGTAGATTTTGGCCTCTAGCTCAGCTGGCACCTAGGGAAACCTACCAAACCTGTGCATTTCTGAAAACTAGAGACCTAGGGGAATCCAAGGAGGGGTGACTTGCGGGGCTCGGACCAGGTTCTGTTACCCAGAATCCTTTGCAAACCTCAAAATTTGGCTAAAAAAACACATGTCCCTCACATTTCTGGGGCAGAAAGTTCTGGAATCTGAGAGGAGCTACAAATTTCCTTCCACCCAGCGTTCCCCCAAGTCTCCCGATAAAAATGATACCTCACTTGCGTGGGTGGGCCTAGCGCCGGCGACAGGAAACACCCCAAAGCGCAACGTGGACACATCCTAAATTTTGGAAAAAAACAGAGGTGTTTTTTGCGAAGTGCCTACCTGTAGATTTTGGCCTCTAGCTCAGCCGGCACCTAGGGAAACCTACCAAACCTGTGCATTTCTGAAAACTAGAGACCTAGGGGAATCCAAGGAGGGGTGACTTGCGGGGCTCGGACCAGGTTCTGTTACCCAGAATCCTTTGCAAACCTCAAAATTTGGCTAAAAAAACACATGTCCCTCACATTTCTGTGGCAGAAAGTTCTGGAATGTGAGAGGAGCTACAAATTTCCTTCCACCCAGCGTTCCCCCAAGTCTCCCGATAAAAATGATACCTCACTTGCGTGGGTAGGCCTAGCGCCGGCGACAGGAAACACCCCAAAGCGCAACGTGGACACATCCTAAATTTTGGAAAAAAACAGAGGTGTTTTTTGCGAAGTGCCTACCTGTAGATTTTGGCCTCTAGCTCAGCCGGCACCTAAGGAAACCTACCGAACCTGTGCATTTCTGAAAACTAGAGACCTAGGGGAATCCAAGGAGGGGTGACTTGCGGGGCTCGGACCAGGTTCTGTTACCCAGAATCCTTTGCAAACCTCAAAATTTGGCTAAAAAAACACATGTCCCTCACATTTCTGTGGCAGAAAGTTCTGGAATCTGAGAGGAGCTACAAATTTCCTTCCACCCAGCGTTCCCCCAAGTCTCCCGATAAAAATGATACCTCACTTGCGTGGGTAGGCCTAGCGCCGGCGACAGGAAACACCCCAAATCGCAACGTGGACACATCCTAAATTTTGGAAAAAAACAGAGGTGTTTTTTGCGAAGTGCCTACCTGTAGATTTTGGCCTCTAGCTCAGCCGGCACCTAGGGAAACCTACCAAACCTGTGCATTTCTGAACACTAGAGACCTAGGGGAATCCAAGGAGGGGTGACTTGCTGGGCTCGGACCAGGTTCTGTTACCCAGAATCCTTTGCAAACCTCAAAATTTGGCTAAAAAAACACATGTCCCTCACATTTCTGTGGCAGAAAGTTCTGGAATCTGAGAGGAGCTACAAATTTCCTTCCACCCAGCGTTCCCCCAAGTCTCCCGATAAAAATGATACCTCACTTGCGTGGGTAGGCCTAGCGCCGGCGACAGGAAACACCCCAAAGCGCAACGTGGACACATCCTAAATTTTGGAAAAAAACAGAGGTGTTTTTTGCGAAGTGCCTACCTGTAGATTTTGGCCTCTAGCTCAGCCGGCACCTAGGGAAACCTACCAAACCTGTGCATTTCTGAAAACTAGAGACCTAGGGGAATCCAAGGAGGGGTGACTTGCGGGGCTCGGACCAGGTTCTGTTACCCAGAATCCTTTGCAAACCTCAAAATTTGGCTAAAAAAACACATGTCCCTCACATTTCTGTGGCAGAAAGTTCTGGAATCTGAAACGAGCTACAAATTTCCTTCCACCCAGCGTTCCCCCAAGTCTCCCGATAAAAATGATACCTCACTTGCGTGGGTAGGCCTAGCGCCGGCGACAGGAAACACCCCAAAGCGCAACGTGGACACATCCTAAATTTTGGAAAAAAACTGGTGTTTTTTGCGAAGTGCCTACCTGTAGATTTTGGCCTCTAGCTCAGCCGGCACCTAGGGAAACCTACCAAACCTGTGCATTTCTGAAAACTAGAGACCTAGGGGAATCCAAGGAGGGGTGACTTGCGGGGCTCGGACCAGGTTCTGTTACCCAGAATCCTTTGCAAACCTCAAAATTTGGCTAAAAAAACACATGTCCCTCACATTTCTGTGGCAGAAAGTTCTGGAATCTGAGAGGAGCTACAAATTTCCTTCCACCCAGCGTTCCCCCAAGTCTCCCGATAAAAATGATACCTCACTTGCGTGGGTAGGCCTAGCGCCGGCGACAGGAAACACCCCAAAGCGCAACGTGGACACATCCTAAATTTTGGAAAAAAACAGAGGTGTTTTTTGCGAAGTGCCTACCTGTAGATTTTGGCCTCTAGCTCAGCCGGAACCTAGGGAAACCTACCAAACCTGTGCATTTCTGAAAACTAGAGACCTAGGGGAATCCAAGGAGGGGTGACTTGCGGGGCTCGGACCAGGTTCTGTTACCCAGAATCCTTTGCAAACCTCAAAATTTGGCTAAAAAAACACATGTCCCTCACATTTCTGTGGCAGAAAGTTCTGGAATGTGAGAGGAGCTACAAATTTCCTTCCACCCAGCGTTCCCCCAAGTCTCCCGATAAAAATGATACCTCACTTGCGTGGGTAGGCCTAGCGCCGGCGACAGGAAACACCCCAAAGCGCAACGTGGACACATCCTAAATTTTGGAAAAAAACAGAGGTGTTTTTTGCGAAGTGCCTACCTGTAGATTTTGGCCTCTAGCTCAGCCGGCACCTAGGGAAACCTACCAAACCTGTGCATTTCTGAAAACTAGAGACCTAGGGGAATCCAAGGAGGGGTGACTTGCGGGGCTCGGACCAGGTTCTGTTACCCAGAATCCTTTGCAAACCTCAAAATTTGGCTAAAAAAACACATGTCCCTCACATTTCTGTGGCAGAAAGTTCTGGAATGTGAGAGGAGCTACAAATTTCCTTCCACCCAGCGTTCCCCCAAGTCTCCCGATAAAAATGATACCTCACTTGCGTGGGTAGGCCTAGCGCCGGCGACAGGAAACACCCCAAAGCGCAACGTGGACACATCCTAAATTTTGGAAAAAAACAGAGGTGTTTTTTGCGAAGTGCTTACCTGTAGATTTTGGCCTCTAGCTCAGCCGGCACCTAGGGAAACCTACCAAACCTGTGCATTTCTGAAAACTAGAGACCTAGGGGAATCCAAGGAGGGGTGACTTGCGGGGCTCGGACCAGGTTCTGTTACCCAGAATCCTTTGCAAACCTCAAAATTTGGCTAAAAAAACACATGTCCCTCACATTTCTGTGGCAGAAAGTTCTGGAATCTGAGAGGAGCTACAAATTTCCTTCCACCCAGCGTTCCCCCAAGTCTCCCGATAAAAATGATACCTCACTTGCGTGGGTAGGCCTAGCGCCGGCGACAGGAAACACCCCAAAGCGCAACGTGGACACATCCTAAATTTTGGAAAAAAACAGAGGTGTTTTTTGCGAAGTGCCTACCTGTAGATTTTGGCCTCTAGCTCAGCTGGCACCTAGGGAAACCTACCAAACCTGTGCATTTCTGAAAACTAGAGACCTAGGGGAATCCAAGGAGGGGTGACTTGCGGGGCTCGGACCAGGTTCTGTTACCCAGAATCCTTTGCAAACCTCAAAATTTGGCTAAAAAAACACATGTCCCTCACATTTCTGGGGCAGAAAGTTCTGGAATCTGAGAGGAGCTACAAATTTCCTTCCACCCAGCGTTCCCCCAAGTCTCCCGATAAAAATGATACCTCACTTGCGTGGGTGGGCCTAGCGCCGGCGACAGGAAACACCCCAAAGCGCAACGTGGACACATCCTAAATTTTGGAAAAAAACAGAGGTGTTTTTTGCGAAGTGCCTACCTGTAGATTTTGGCCTCTAGCTCAGCCGGCACCTAGGGAAACCTACCAAACCTGTGCATTTCTGAAAACTAGAGACCTAGGGGAATCCAAGGAGGGGTGACTTGCGGGGCTCGGACCAGGTTCTGTTACCCAGAATCCTTTGCAAACCTCAAAATTTGGCTAAAAAAACACATGTCCCTCACATTTCTGTGGCAGAAAGTTCTGGAATGTGAGAGGAGCTACAAATTTCCTTCCACCCAGCGTTCCCCCAAGTCTCCCGATAAAAATGATACCTCACTTGCGTGGGTAGGCCTAGCGCCGGCGACAGGAAACACCCCAAAGCGCAACGTGGACACATCCTAAATTTTGGAAAAAAACAGAGGTGTTTTTTGCGAAGTGCCTACCTGTAGATTTTGGCCTCTAGCTCAGCCGGCACCTAGGGAAACCTACCAAACCTGTGCATTTCTGAAAACTAGAGACCTAGGGGAATCCAAGGAGGGGTGACTTGCGGGGCTCGGACCAGGTTCTGTTACCCAGAATCCTTTGCAAACCTCAAAATTTGGCTAAAAAAACACATGTCCCTCACATTTCTGTGGCAGAAAGTTCTGGAATCTGAGAGGAGCTACAAATTTCCTTCCACCCAGCGTTCCCCCAAGTCTCCCGATAAAAATGATACCTCACTTGCGTGGGTAGGCCTAGCGCCGGCGACAGGAAACACCCCAAATCGCAACGTGGACACATCCTAAATTTTGGAAAAAAACAGAGGTGTTTTTTGCGAAGTGCCTACCTGTAGATTTTGGCCTCTAGCTCAGCCGGCACCTAGGGAAACCTACCAAACCTGTGCATTTCTGAACACTAGAGACCTAGGGGAATCCAAGGAGGGGTGACTTGCTGGGCTCGGACCAGGTTCTGTTACCCAGAATCCTTTGCAAACCTCAAAATTTGGCTAAAAAAACACATGTCCCTCACATTTCTGTGGCAGAAAGTTCTGGAATCTGAGAGGAGCTACAAATTTCCTTCCACCCAGCGTTCCCCCAAGTCTCCCGATAAAAATGATACCTCACTTGCGTGGGTAGGCCTAGCGCCGGCGACAGGAAACACCCCAAAGCGCAACGTGGACACATCCTAAATTTTGGAAAAAAACAGAGGTGTTTTTTGCGAAGTGCCTACCTGTAGATTTTGGCCTCTAGCTCAGCCGGCACCTAGGGAAACCTACCAAACCTGTGCATTTCTGAAAACTAGAGACCTAGGGGAATCCAAGGAGGGGTGACTTGCGGGGCTCGGACCAGGTTCTGTTACCCAGAATCCTTTGCAAACCTCAAAATTTGGCTAAAAAAACACATGTCCCTCACATTTCTGTGGCAGAAAGTTCTGGAATCTGAAACGAGCTACAAATTTCCTTCCACCCAGCGTTCCCCCAAGTCTCCCGATAAAAATGATACCTCACTTGCGTGGGTAGGCCTAGCGCCGGCGACAGGAAACACCCCAAAGCGCAACGTGGACACATCCTAAATTTTGGAAAAAAACAGGTGTTTTTTGCGAAGTGCCTACCTGTAGATTTTGGCCTCTAGCTCAGCCGGCACCTAGGGAAACCTACCAAACCTGTGCATTTCTGAAAACTAGAGACCTAGGGGAATCCAAGGAGGGGTGACTTGCGGGGCTCGGACCAGGTTCTGTTACCCAGAATCCTTTGCAAACCTCAAAATTTGGCTAAAAAAACACATGTCCCTCACATTTCTGTGGCAGAAAGTTCTGGAATCTGAGAGGAGCTACAAATTTCCTTCCACCCAGCGTTCCCCCAAGTCTCCCGATAAAAATGATACCTCACTTGCGTGGGTAGGCCTAGCGCCGGCGACAGGAAACACCCCAAAGCGCAACGTGGACACATCCTAAATTTTGGAAAAAAACAGAGGTGTTTTTTGCGAAGTGCCTACCTGTAGATTTTGGCCTCTAGCTCAGCTGGCACCTAGGGAAACCTACCAAACCTGTGCATTTCTGAAAACTAGAGACCTAGGGGAATCCAAGGAGGGGTGACTTGCGGGGCTCGGACCAGGTTCTGTTACCCAGAATCCTTTGCAAACCTCAAAATTTGGCTAAAAAAACACATGTCCCTCACATTTCTGTGGCAGAAAGTTCTGGAATCTGAGAGGAGCTACAAGTTTCCTTCCACCCAGCGTTCCCCCAAGTCTCCCGATAAAAATGATACCTCACTTGCGTGGGTAGGCCTAGCGCCGGCGACAGGAAACACCCCAAAGCGCAACGTGGACACATCCTAAATTTTGGAAAAAAACAGAGGTTTTTTTTGCAAGTGCCTACCTGTAGATTTTGGCCTCTAGCTCAGCCGGCACCTAGGGAAACCTACCAAACCTGTGCATTTCTGAAAACTAGAGACCTAGGGGAATCCAAGGAGGGGTGACTTGCGGGGCTCGGACCAGGTTCTATTACCCAGAATCTTTTGCAAACCTCAAAATTTGGCTAAAAAAACACATGTCCCTCATATTTCTGTGGCAGAAAGTTCTGGAATCTGAGAGGAGCTACAAATTTCCTTCCACCCAGCGTTCCCCCAAGTCTCCCGATAAAAATGATACCTCACTTGCGTGGGTAGGCCTAGCGCCGGCGACAGGAAACACCCCAAAGCGCAACGTGGACACATCCTAAATTTTGGAAAAAAACAGAGGTGTTTTTTGCAAAGTGCCTACCTGTAGATTTTGGCCTCTAGCTCAGCCGGCACCTAGGGAAACCTACCAAACCTGTGCATTTCTGAAAACTAGAGACCTAGGGGAATCCAAGGAGGGGTGACTTGCGGGGCTCGGACCAGGTTCTGTTACCCAGAATCCTTTGCAAACCTCAAAATTTGGCTAAAAAAACACATGTCCCTCACATTTCTGTGGCAGAAAGTTCTGGAATGTGAGAGGAGCTACAAATTTCCTTCCACCCAGCGTTCCCCCAAGTCTCCCGATAAAAATGATACCTCACTTGCGTGGGTAGGCCTAGCGCCGGCGACAGGAAACACCCCAAAGCGCAACGTGGACACATCCTAAATTTTGGAAAAAAACAGAGGTGTTTTTTGCGAAGTGCCTACCTGTAGATTTTGGCCTCTAGCTCAGCCGGCACCTAGGGAAACCTACCAAACCTGTGCATTTCTGAAAACTAGAGACCTAGGGGAATCCAAGGAGGGGTGACTTGCGGGGCTCGGACCAGGTTCTGTTACCCAGAATCCTTTGCAAACCTCAAAATTTGGCTAAAAAAACACATGTCCCTCACATTTCTGTGGCAGAAAGTTCTGGAATCTGAGAGGAGCTACAAATTTCCTTCCACCCAGCGTTCCCCCAAGTCTCCCGATAAAAATGATACCTCACTTGCGTGGGTAGGCCTAGCGCCGGCGACAGGAAACACCCCAAAGCGCAACGTGGACACATCCTAAATTTTGGAAAAAAACAGAGGTGTTTTTTGCGAAGTGCCTACCTGTAGATTTTGGCCTCTAGCTCAGCCGGCACCTAGGGAAACCTACCAAACCTGAGCATTTCTGAAAGCTAGAGACCTAGGGGAATCCAAGGAGGGGTGACTTGCGGGGCTCGGACCAGGTTCTGTTACCCAGAATCCTTTGCAAACCTCAAAATTTGGCTAAAAAAACACATGTCCCTCACATTTCTGTGGCAGAAAGTTCTGGAATCTGAGAGGAGCTACAAATTTCCTTCCACCCAGCGTTCCCCCAAGGCTCCCGATAAAAAGGATACCTCACTTGCGTGGGTAGGCCTAGCGCCGGCGACAGGAAACACCCCAAAGCGCAACGTGGACACATCCTAAATTTTGGAAAAAAACAGAGGTGTTTTTTCCGAAGTGCCTACCTGTAGATTTTGGCCTCTAGCTCAGCCGGCACCTAGGGAAACCTACCAAACCTGTGCATTTCTGAAAACTAGAGACCTAGGGGAATCCAAGGAGGGGTGACTTGCGGGGCTCGGACCAGGTTCTGTTACCCAGAATCCTTTGCAAACCTCAAAATTT
Source organism: Pleurodeles waltl (assembly GCF_031143425.1). Classification (NCBI taxonomy): domain Eukaryota; kingdom Metazoa; phylum Chordata; class Amphibia; order Caudata; family Salamandridae; genus Pleurodeles; species Pleurodeles waltl. The sequence goes on from NC_090445.1 coordinate 555,015,455, forward strand.
GCCTAAAAAAACACATGTTCCTCACATTTTTGTGGCAGAAAGTTCTGGAATCTGAGAGGAGCTACAAGTTTCCTTCCACCCAGCGTTCCCCCAAGTCTCCCGATAAAAATGATACCTCACTTGCGTGGGTAGGCCTAGCGCCGGCGACAGGAAACACCCCAAAGCGCAACGTGGACACATCCTAAATTTTGGAAAAAAACAGAGGTGTTTTTTGCGAAGTGCCTACCTGTAGATTTTGGCCTCTAGCTCAGCCGGAACCTAGGGAAACCTACCAAACCTGTGCATTTCTGAAAACTAGAGACCTAGGGGAATCCAAGGAGGGGTGACTTGCGGGGCTCGGACCAGGTTCTGTTACCCAGAATCCTTTGCAAACCTCAAAATTTGGCTAAAAAAACACATGTCCCTCACATTTCTGTGGCAGAAAGTTCTGGAATGTGAGAGGAGCTACAAATTTCCTTCCACCCAGCGTTCCCCCAAGTCTCCCGATAAAAATGATACCTCACTTGCGTGGGTAGGCCTAGCGCCGGCGACAGGAAACACCCCAAAGCGCAACGTGGACACATCCTAAATTTTGGAAAAAAACAGAGGTGTTTTTTGCGAAGTGCCTACCTGTAGATTTTGGCCTCTAGCTCAGCCGGCACCTAGGGAAACCTACCAAACCTGTGCATTTCTGAAAACTAGAGACCTAGGGGAATCCAAGGAGGGGTGACTTGCGGGGCTCGGACCAGGTTCTGTTACCCAGAATCCTTTGCAAACCTCAAAATTTGGCTAAAAAAACACATGTCCCTCACATTTCTGTGGCAGAAAGTTCTGGAATGTGAGAGGAGCTACAAATTTCCTTCCACCCAGCGTTCCCCCAAGTCTCCCGATAAAAATGATACCTCACTTGCGTGGGTAGGCCTAGCGCCGGCGACAGGAAACACCCCAAAGCGCAACGTGGACACATCCTAAATTTTGGAAAAAAACAGAGGTGTTTTTTGCGAAGTGCTTACCTGTAGATTTTGGCCTCTAGCTCAGCCGGCACCTAGGGAAACCTACCAAACCTGTGCATTTCTGAAAACTAGAGACCTAGGGGAATCCAAGGAGGGGTGACTTGCGGGGCTCGGACCAGGTTCTGTTACCCAGAATCCTTTGCAAACCTCAAAATTTGGCTAAAAAAACACATGTCCCTCACATTTCTGTGGCAGAAAGTTCTGGAATGTGAGAGGAGCTACAAATTTCCTTCCACCCAGCGTTCCCCCAAGTCTCCCGATAAAAATGATACCTCACTTGCGTGGGTAGGCCTAGCGCCGGCGACAGGAAACACCCCAAAGCGCAACGTGGACACATCCTAAATTTTGGAAAAAAACAGAGGTGTTTTTTGCGAAGTGCCTACCTGTAGATTTTGGCCTCTAGCTCAGCCGGCACCTAGGGAAACCTACCAAACCTGTGCATTTCTGAAAACTAGAGACCTAGGGGAATCCAAGGAGGGGTGACTTGCGGGGCTCGGACCAGGTTCTGTTACCCAGAATCCTTTGCAAACCTCAAAATTTGGCTAAAAAAACACATGTCCCTCACATTTCTGTGGCAGAAAGTTCTGGAATGTGAGAGGAGCTACAAATTTCCTTCCACCCAGCGTTCCCCCAAGTCTCCCGATAAAAATGATACCTCACTTGCGTGGGTAGGCCTAGCGCCGGCGACAGGAAACACCCCAAAGCGCAACGTGGACACATCCTAAATTTTGGAAAAAAACAGAGGTGTTTTTTGCGAAGTGCTTACCTGTAGATTTTGGCCTCTAGCTCAGCCGGCACCTAGGGAAACCTACCAAACCTGTGCATTTCTGAAAACTAGAGACCTAGGGGAATCCAAGGAGGGGTGACTTGCGGGGCTCGGACCAGGTTCTGTTACCCAGAATCCTTTGCAAACCTCAAAATTTGGCTAAAAAAACACATGTCCCTCACATTTCTGTGGCAGAAAGTTCTGGAATCTGAGAGGAGCTACAAATTTCCTTCCACCCAGCGTTCCCCCAAGTCTCCCGATAAAAATGATACCTCACTTGCGTGGGTAGGCCTAGCGCCGGCGACAGGAAACACCCCAAAGCGCAACGTGGACACATCCTAAATTTTGGAAAAAAACAGAGGTGTTTTTTGCGAAGTGCCTACCTGTAGATTTTGGCCTCTAGCTCAGCCGGCACCTAGGGAAACCTACCAAACCTGAGCATTTCTGAAAACTAGAGACCTAGGGGAATCCAAGGAGGGGTGACTTGCGGGGCTCGGACCAGGTTCTGTTACCCAGAATCCTTTGCAAACCTCAAAATTTGGCTAAAAAAATACATGTCCCTCACATTTCTGTGGCAGAAAGTTCTGGAATCTGAGAGGAGCTACAAATTTCCTTCCACCCAGCGTTCCCCCAAGTCTCCCGATAAAAAGGATACCTCACTTGCGTGGGTAGGCCTAGCGCCGGCGACAGGAAACATCCCAAAGCGCAACGTGGACACATCCTAAATTTTGGAAAAAAACAGAGGTGTTTTTTCCGAAGTGCCTACCTGTAGATTTTGGCCTCTAGCTCAGCCGGCACCTAGGGAAACCTACCAAACCTGTGCATTTCTGAAAACTAGAGACCTAGGGGAATCCAAGGAGGGGTGACTTGCGGGGCTCGGACCAGGTTCTGTTACCCAGAATCCTTTGCAAACCTCAAAATTTGGCTAAAAAAACACATGTCCCTCACATTTCTGTGGCAGAAAGTTCTGGAATCTGAGAGGAGCTACAAATTTCCTTCCACCCAGCGTTCCCCCAAGTCTCCCGATAAAAATGATACCTCACTTGCGTGGGTGGGCCTAGCGCCGGCGACAGGAAACACCCCAAAGCGCAACGTGGACACATCCTAAATTTTGGAAAAAAACAGAGGTGTTTTTTGCGAAGTGCCTACCTGTAGATTTTGGCCTCTAGCTCAGCCGGCACCTAAGGAAACCTACCAAACCTGTGCATTTCTGAAAACTAGAGACCTAGGGGAATCCAAGGAGGGGTGACTTGCGGGGCTCAGACCAGGTTCTGTTACCCAGAATCCTTTGCAAACCTCAAAATTTGGCTAAAAAAACACATGTTCCTCACATTTTTGTGGCAGAAAGTTCTGGAATCTGAGAGGAGCTACAAGTTTCCTTCCACCCAGCGTTCCCCCAAGTCTCCCGATAAAAATGATACCTCACTTGCGTGGGTAGGCCTAGCGCCGGCGACAGGAAACACCCCAAAGCGCAACGTGGACACATCCTAAATTTTGGAAAAAAACAGAGGTGTTTTTTGCGAAGTGCCTACCTGTAGATTTTGGCCTCTAGCTCAGCCGGAACCTAGGGAAACCTACCAAACCTGTGCATTTCTGAAAACTAGAGACCTAGGGGAATCCAAGGAGGGGTGACTTGCGGGGCTCGGACCAGGTTCTGTTACCCAGAATCCTTTGCAAACCTCAAAATTTGGCTAAAAAAACACATGTCCCTCACATTTCTGTGGCAGAAAGTTCTGGAATGTGAGAGGAGCTACAAATTTCCTTCCACCCAGCGTTCCCCCAAGTCTCCCGATAAAAATGATACCTCACTTGCGTGGGTAGGCCTAGCGCCGGCGACAGGAAACACCCCAAAGCGCAACGTGGACACATCCTAAATTTTGGAAAAAAACAGAGGTGTTTTTTGCGAAGTGCCTACCTGTAGATTTTGGCCTCTAGCTCAGCCGGCACCTAGGGAAACCTACCAAACCTGTGCATTTCTGAAAACTAGAGACCTAGGGGAATCCAAGGAGGGGTGACTTGCGGGGCTCGGACCAGGTTCTGTTACCCAGAATCCTTTGCAAACCTCAAAATTTGGCTAAAAAAACACATGTCCCTCACATTTCTGTGGCAGAAAGTTCTGGAATGTGAGAGGAGCTACAAATTTCCTTCCACCCAGCGTTCCCCCAAGTCTCCCGATAAAAATGATACCTCACTTGCGTGGGTAGGCCTAGCGCCGGCGACAGGAAACACCCCAAAGCGCAACGTGGACACATCCTAAATTTTGGAAAAAAACAGAGGTGTTTTTTGCGAAGTGCTTACCTGTAGATTTTGGCCTCTAGCTCAGCCGGCACCTAGGGAAACCTACCAAACCTGTGCATTTCTGAAAACTAGAGACCTAGGGGAATCCAAGGAGGGGTGACTTGCGGGGCTCGGACCAGGTTCTGTTACCCAGAATCCTTTGCAAACCTCAAAATTTGGCTAAAAAAACACATGTCCCTCACATTTCTGTGGCAGAAAGTTCTGGAATCTGAGAGGAGCTACAAATTTCCTTCCACCCAGCGTTCCCCCAAGTCTCCCGATAAAAATGATACCTCACTTGCGTGGGTAGGCCTAGCGCCGGCGACAGGAAACATCCCAAAGCGCAACGTGGACACATCCTAAATTTTGGAAAAAAACAGAGGTGTTTTTTCCGAAGTGCCTACCTGTAGATTTTGGCCTCTAGCTCAGCCGGCACCTAGGGAAACCTACCAAACCTGTGCATTTCTGAAAACTAGAGACCTAGGGGAATCCAAGGAGGGGTGACTTGCGGGGCTCGGACCAGGTTCTGTTACCCAGAATCCTTTGCAAACCTCAAAATTTGGCTAAAAAAACACATGTCCCTCACATTTCTGTGGCAGAAAGTTCTGGAATCTGAGAGGAGCTACAAATTTCCTTCAACCCAGCGTTCCCCCAAGTCTCCCGATAAAAATGATACCTCACTTGCGTGGGTGGGGCTAGCGCCGGCGACAGGAAACACCCCAAAGCGCAACGTGGACACATCCTAAATTTTGGAAAAAAACAGAGGTGTTTTTTGCGAAGTGCCTACCTGTAGATTTTGGCCTCTAGCTCAGCCGGCACCTAGGGAAACCTACCAAACCTGTGCATTTCTGAAAACTAGAGACCTAGGGGAATCCAAGGAGGGGTGACTTGCGGGGCTCGGACCAGGTTCTGTTACCCAGAATCCTTTGCAAACCTCAAAATTTGGCTAAAAAAACACATGTCCCTCACATTTCTGTGGCAGAAAGTTCTGGAATGTGAGAGGAGCTACAAATTTCCTTCCACCCAGCTTTCCCCCAAGTCTCCCGATAAAAATGATACCTCACTTGCGTGGGTAGGCCTAGCGCCGGCGACAGGAAACACCCCAAAGCGCAACGTGGACACATCCTAAATTTTGGAAAAAAACAGAGGTGTTTTTTGCGAAGTGCTTACCTGTAGATTTTGGCCTCTAGCTCAGCCGGCACCTAGGGAAACCTACCAAACCTGTGCATTTCTGAAAACTAGAGACCTAGGGGAATCCAAGGAGGGGTGACTTGCGGGGCTCGGACCAGGTTCTGTTACCCAGAATCCTTTGCAAACCTCAAAATTTGGCTAAAAAAACACATGTCCCTCACATTTCTGTGGCAGAAAGTTCTGGAATGTGAGAGGAGCTACAAATTTCCTTTCACCCAGCGTTCCCCCAAGTCTCCCGATAAAAATGATACCTCACTTGCGTGGGTAGGCCTAGCGCCGGCGACAGGAAACACCCCAAAGCGCAACGTGGACACATCCTAAATTTTGGAAAAAAACAGAGGTGTTTTTTGCAAAGTGCCTACCTGTAGATTTTGGCCTCTAGCTCAGCCGGCACCTAGGGAAACCTACCAAACCTGAGCATTTCTGAAAACTAGAGACCTAGGGGAATCCAAGGAGGGGTGACTTGCGGGGCTCGGACCAGGTTCTGTTACCCAGAATCCTTTGCAAACCTCAAAATTTGGCTAAAAAAACACATGTCCCTCACATTTCTGTGGCAGAAAGTTCTGGAATCTGAGAGGAGCTACAAATTTCCTTCCACCCAGCGTTCCCCCAAGTCTCCCGATAAAAATGATACCTCACTTGCGTGGGTGGGCCTAGCGCCGGCGACAGGAAACACCCCAAAGCGCAACGTGGACACATCCTAAATTTTGGAAAAAAACAGAGGTGTTTTTTGCGAAGTGCCTACCTGTAGATTTTGGCCTCTAGCTCAGCCGGCACCTAGGGAAACCTACCAAACCTGTGCATTTCTGAAAACTAGAGACCTAGGGGAATCCAAGGAGGGGTGACTTGCGGGGCTCGGACCAGGTTCTGTTACCCAGAATCCTTTGCAAACCTCAAAATTTTGCTAAAAAAACACATGTCCCTCACATTTCTGTGGCAGAAAGTTCTGGAATGTGAGAGGAGCTACAAATTTCCTTCCACCCAGCTTTCCCCCAAGTCTCCCGATAAAAATGATACCTCACTTGCGTGGGTAGGCCTAGCGCCGGCGACAGGAAACACCCCAAAGCGCAACGTGGACACATCCTAAATTTTGGAAAAAAACAGAGGTGTTTTTTGCGAAGTGCTTACCTGTAGATTTTGGCCTCTAGCTCAGCCGGCACCTAGGGAAACCTACCAAACCTGTGCATTTCTGAAAACTAGAGACCTAGGGGAATCCAAGGAGGGGTGACTTGCGGGGCTCGGACCAGGTTCTGTTACCCAGAATCCTTTGCAAACCTCAAAATTTGGCTAAAAAAACACATGTCCCTCACATTTCTGTGGCAGAAAGTTCTGGAATGTGAGAGGAGCTACAAATTTCCTTTCACCCAGCGTTCCCCCAAGTCTCCCGATAAAAATGATACCTCACTTGCGTGGGTAGGCCTAGCGCCGGCGACAGGAAACACCCCAAAGCGCAACGTGGACACATCCTAAATTTTGGAAAAAAACAGAGGTGTTTTTTGCAAAGTGCCTACCTGTAGATTTTGGCCTCTAGCTCAGCCGGCACCTAGGGAAACCTACCAAAGCTGAGCATTTCTGAAAACTAGAGACCTAGGGGAATCCAAGGAGGGGTGACTTGCGGGGCTCGGACCAGGTTCTGTTACCCAGAATCCTTTGCAAACCTCAAAATTTGGCTAAAAAAACACATGTCCCTCACATTTCTGTGGCAGAAAGTTCTGGAATCTGAGAGGAGCTACAAATTTCCTTCCACCCAGCGTTCCCCCAAGTCTCCCGATAAAAAGGATACCTCACTTGCGTGGGTAGGCCTAGCGCCGGCGACAGGAAACATCCCAAAGCGCAACGTGGACACATCCTAAATTTTGGAAAAAAACAGAGGTGTTTTTTCCGAAGTGCCTACCTGTAGATTTTGGCCTCTAGCTCAGCCGGCACCTAGGGAAACCTACCAAACCTGTGCATTTCTGAAAACTAGAGACCTAGGGGAATCCAAGGAGGGGTGACTTGCGGGGCTCGGACCAGGTTCTGTTACCCAGAATCCTTTGCAAACCTCAAAATTTGGCTAAAAAAACACATGTCCCTCACATTTCTGTGGCAGAAAGTTCTGGAATCTGAGAGGAGCTACAAATTTCCTTCCACCCAGCGTTCCCCCAAGTCTCCCGATAAAAATGATACCTCACTTGCGTGGGTGGGCCTAGCGCCGGCGACAGGAAACACCCCAAAGCGCAACGTGGACACATCCTAAATTTTGGAAAAAAACAGAGGTGTTTTTTGCGAAGTGCCTACCTGTAGATTTTGGCCTCTAGCTCAGCCGGCACCTAAGGAAACCTACCAAACCTGTGCATTTCTGAAAACTAGAGACCTAGGGGAATCCAAGGAGGGGTGACTTGCGGGGCTCAGACCAGGTTCTGTTACCCAGAATCCTTTGCAAACCTCAAAATTTGGCTAAAAAAACACATGTTCCTCACATTTTTGTGGCAGAAAGTTCTGGAATCTGAGAGGAGCTACAAGTTTCCTTCCACCCAGCGTTCCCCCAAGTCTCCCGATAAAAATGATACCTCACTTGCGTGGGTAGGCCTAGCGCCGGCGACAGGAAACACCCCAAAGCGCAACGTGGACACATCCTAAATTTTGGAAAAAAACAGAGGTGTTTTTTGCGAAGTGCCTACCTGTAGATTTTGGCCTCTAGCTCAGCCGGAACCTAGGGAAACCTACCAAACCTGTGCATTTCTGAAAACTAGAGACCTAGGGGAATCCAAGGAGGGGTGACTTGCGGGGCTCGGACCAGGTTCTGTTACCCAGAATCCTTTGCAAACCTCAAAATCTGGCTAAAAAAACACATGTCCCTCACATTTCTGTGGCAGAAAGTTCTGGAATGTGAGAGGAGCTACAAATTTCCTTCCACCCAGCGTTCCCCCAAGTCTCCCGATAAAAATGATACCTCACTTGCGTGGGTAGGCCTAGCGCCGGCGACAGGAAACACCCCAAAGCGCAACGTGGACACATCCTAAATTTTGGAAAAAAACAGAGGTGTTTTTTGCGAAGTGCCTACCTGTAGATTTTGGCCTCTAGCTCAGCCGGCACCTAGGGAAACCTACCAAACCTGTGCATTTCTGAAAACTAGAGACCTAGGGGAATCCAAGGAGGGGTGACTTGCGGGGCTCGGACCAGGTTCTGTTACCCAGAATCCTTTGCAAACCTCAAAATTTGGCTAAAAAAACACATGTCCCTCACATTTCTGTGGCAGAAAGTTCTGGAATGTGAGAGGAGCTACAAATTTCCTTCCACCCAGCGTTCCCCCAAGTCTCCCGATAAAAATGATACCTCACTTGCGTGGGTAGGCCTAGCGCCGGCGACAGGAAACACCCCAAAGCGCAACGTGGACACATCCTAAATTTTGGAAAAAAACAGAGGTGTTTTTTGCGAAGTGCTTACCTGTAGATTTTGGCCTCTAGCTCAGCCGGCACCTAGGGAAACCTACCAAACCTGTGCATTTCTGAAAACTAGAGACCTAGGGGAATCCAAGGAGGGGTGACTTGCGGGGCTCGGACCAGGTTCTGTTACCCAGAATCCTTTGCAAACCTCAAAATTTGGCTAAAAAAACACATGTCCCTCACATTTCTGTGGCAGAAAGTTCTGGAATCTGAGAGGAGCTTCAAATTTCCTTCCACCCAGCGTTCCCCCAAGTCTCCCGATAAAAATGATACCTCACTTGCGTGGGTAGGCCTAGCGCCGGCGACAGGAAACACCCCAAAGCGCAACGTGGACACATCCTAAATTTTGGAAAAAAACAGAGGTGTTTTTTGCGAAGTGCCTACCTGTAGATTTTGGCCTCTAGCTCAGCCGGCACCTAGGGAAACCTACCAAACCTGAGCATTTCTGAAAACTAGAGACCTAGGGGAATCCAAGGAGGGGTGACTTGCGGGGCTCGGACCAGGTTCTGTTACCCAGAATCCTTTGCAAACCTCAAAATTTGGCTAAAAAAACACATGTCCCTCACATTTCTGTGGCAGAAAGTTCTGGAATCTGAGAGGAGCTACAAATTTCCTTCCACCCAGCGTTCCACCAAGTCTCCCGATAAAAAGGATACCTCACTTGCGTGGGTAGGCCTAGCGCCGGCGACAGGAAACATCCCAAAGCGCAACGTGGACACATCCTAAATTTTGGAAAAAAACAGAGGTGTTTTTTCCGAAGTGCCTACCTGTAGATTTTGGCCTCTAGCTCAGCCGGCACCTAGGGAAACCTACCAAACCTGTGCATTTCTGAAAACTAGAGACCTAGGGGAATCCAAGGAGGGGTGACTTGCGGGGCTCGGACCAGGTTCTGTTACCCAGAATCCTTTGCAAACCTCAAAATTTGGCTAAAAAAACACATGTCCCTCACATTTCTGTGGCAGAAAGTTCTGGAATCTGAGAGGAGCTACAAATTTCCTTCCACCCAGCGTTCCCCCAAGTCTCCCGATAAAAATGATACCTCACTTGCGTGGGTGGGCCTAGCGCCGGCGACAGGAAACACCCCAAAGCGCAACGTGGACACATCCTAAATTTTGGAAAAAAACAGAGGTGTTTTTTGCGAAGTGCCTACCTGTAGATTTTGGCCTCTAGCTCAGCCGGCACCTAAGGAAACCTACCAAACCTGTGCATTTCTGAAAACTAGAGACCTAGGGGAATCCAAGGAGGGGTGACTTGCGGGGCTCAGACCAGGTTCTGTTACCCAGAATCCTTTGCAAACCTCAAAATTTGGCTAAAAAAACACATGTTCCTCACATTTTTGTGGCAGAAAGTTCTGGAATCTGAGAGGAGCTACAAGTTTCCTTCCACCCAGCGTTCCCCCAAGTCTCCCGATAAAAATGATACCTCACTTGCGTGGGTAGGCCTAGCGCCGGCGACAGGAAACACCCCAAAGCGCAACGTGGACACATCCTAAATTTTGGAAAAAAACAGAGGTGTTTTTTGCGAAGTGCCTACCTGTAGATTTTGGCCTCTAGCTCAGCCGGAACCTAGGGAAACCTACCAAACCTGTGCATTTCTGAAAACTAGAGACCTAGGGGAATCCAAGGAGGGGTGACTTGCGGGGCTCGGACCAGGTTCTGTTACCCAGAATCCTTTGCAAACCTCAAAATCTGGCTAAAAAAACACATGTCCCTCACATTTCTGTGGCAGAAAGTTCTGGAATGTGAGAGGAGCTACAAATTTCCTTCCACCCAGCGTTCCCCCAAGTCTCCCGATAAAAATGATACCTCACTTGCGTGGGTAGGCCTAGCGCCGGCGACAGGAAACACCCCAAAGCGCAACGTGGACACATCCTAAATTTTGGAAAAAAACAGAGGTGTTTTTTGCGAAGTGCCTACCTGTAGATTTTGGCCTCTAGCTCAGCCGGCACCTAGGGAAACCTACCAAACCTGTGCATTTCTGAAAACTAGAGACCTAGGGGAATCCAAGGAGGGGTGACTTGCGGGGCTCGGACCAGGTTCTGTTACCCAGAATCCTTTGCAAACCTCAAAATTTGGCTAAAAAAACACATGTCCCTCACATTTCTGTGGCAGAAAGTTCTGGAATGTGAGAGGAGCTACAAATTTCCTTCCACCCAGCGTTCCCCCAAGTCTCCCGATAAAAATGATACCTCACTTGCGTGGGTAGGCCTAGCGCCGGCGACAGGAAACCCCCCAAAGCGCAACGTGGACACATCCTAAATTTTGGAAAAAAACAGAGGTGTTTTTTGCGAAGTGCTTACCTGTAGATTTTGGCCTCTAGCTCAGCCGGCACCTAGGGAAACCTACCAAACCTGTGCATTTCTGAAAACTAGAGACCTAGGGGAATCCAAGGAGGGGTGACTTGCGGGGCTCGGACCAGGTTCTGTTACCCAGAATCCTTTGCAAACCTCAAAATTTGGCTAAAAAAACACATGTCCCTCACATTTCTGTGGCAGAAAGTTCTGGAATCTGAGAGGAGCTACAAATTTCCTTCCACCCAGCGTTCCCCCAAGTCTCCCGATAAAAATGATACCTCACTTGCGTGGGTAGGCCTAGCGCCGGCGACAGGAAACACCCCAAAGCGCAACGTGGACACATCCTAAATTTTGGAAAAAAACAGAGGTGTTTTTTGCGAAGTGCCTACCTGTAGATTTTGGCCTCTAGCTCAGCCGGCACCTAGGGAAATCTACCAAACCTGAGCATTTCTGAAAACTAGAGACCTAGGGGAATCCAAGGAGGGGTGACTTGCGGGGCTCGGACCAGGTTCTGTTACCCAGAATCCTTTGCAAACCTCAAAATTTGGCTAAAAAAACACATGTCCCTCACATTTCTGTGGCAGAAAGTTCTGGAATCTGAGAGGAGCTACAAATTTCCTTCCACCCAGCGTTCCCCCAAGTCTCCCGATAAAAAGGATACCTCACTTGCGTGGGTAGGCCTAGCGCCGGCGACAGGAAACACCCCAAAGCGCAACGTGGACACATCCTAAATTTTGGAAAAAAACAGAGGTGTTTTTTGCGAAGTGCCTACCTGTAGATTTTGGCCTCTAGCTCAGCTGGCACCTAGGGAAACCTACCAAACCTGTGCATTTCTCAAAACTAGAGACCTAGGGGAATCCAAAGAGGGGTGACTTGCGGGGCTCGGACCAGGTTCTGTTACCCAGAATCCTTTGCAAACCTCAAAATTTGGCTAAAAAAACACATGTCCCTCACATTTCTGGGGCGGAAAGTTCTGGAATCTGAGAGGAGCTACAAGTTTCCTTCCACCCAGCGTTCCCCCAAGTCTCCCGATAAAAATGATACCTCACTTGCATGGGTAGGCCTAGCGCCGGCGACAGGAAACACCCCAAAGCGCAACGTGGACACATCCTAAATTTTGGAAAAAAACAGAGGTTTTTTTTGCAAGTGCCTACCTGTAGATTTTGGCCTCTAGCTCAGCCGGCACCTAGGGAAACCTACCAAACCTGTGCATTTCTGAAAACTAGAGACCGAGGGGAATCCAAGGAGGGGTGACTTGCGGGGCTCGGACCAGGTTCTGTTACCCAGAATCTTTTGCAAACCTTCAAAATTTGGCTAAAAAAACACATGTCCCTCATATTTCTGTGGCAGAAAGTTCTGGAATCTGAGAGGAGCTACAAATTTCCTTCCACCCAGCGTTCCCCCAAGTCTCCCGATAAAAATGATACCTCACTTGCGTGGGTAGGCCTAGCGCCGGCGACAGGAAACACCCCAAAGCGCAACGTGGACACATCCTAAATTTTGGAAAAAAACAGAGGTGATTTTTGCGAAGTGCCTACCTGTAGATTTTGGCCTCTAGCTCAGCCGGCACCTAGGGAAACCTACCAAACCTGTGCATTTCTGAAAACTAGAGACCTAGGGGAATCCAAGGAGGGGTGACTTGCGGGGCTCGGACCAGGTTCTGTTACCCAGAATCCTTTGCAAACCTCAAAATATGGCTAAAAAAACACATGTTCCTCACATTTTTGTGGCAGAAAGTTCTGGAATCTGAGAGGAGCTACAAGTTTCCTTCCACCCAGCGTTCCCCCAAGTCTCCCGATAAAAATGATACCTCACTTGCGTGGGTAGGCCTAGCGCCGGCGACAGGAAACACCCCAAAGCGCAACGTGGACACATCCTAAATTTTGGAAAAAAACAGAGGTGTTTTTTGCGAAGTGCCTACCTGTAGATTTTGGCCTCTAGCTCAGCCGGCACCTAGGGAAACCTACCAAACTTGTGCATTTCTGAAAACTAGAGACCTAGGGGAATCCAAGGAGGGGTGACTTGCGGGGCTCGGACCAGGTTCTGTTACCCAGAATCCTTTGCAAACCTCAAAATTTGGCTAAAAAAACACATGTCCCTCACATTTCTGTGGCAGAAAGTTCTGGAATCTGAGAGGAGCTACAAATTTCCTTCCACCCAGCGTTCCCCCAAGTCTCCCGATAAAAATGATACCTCACTTGCGTGGGTAGGCCTAGCGCCGGCGACAGGAAACACCCCAAAGCGCAACGTGGACACATCCTAAATTTTGGAAAAAAACAGAGGTGTTTTTTGCGAAGTGCCTACCTGTAGATTTTGGCCTCTAGCTCAGCCGGCACCTAGGGAAACCTACCAAACCTGTGCATTTCTGAAAACTAGAGACCTAGGGGAATCCAAGGAGGGGTGACTTGCGGGGCTCGGACCAGGTTCTGTTACCCAGAATCCTTTGCAAACCTCAAAATTTGGCTAAAAAAACACATGTCCCTCACATTTCTGTGGCAGAAAGTTCTGGAATCTGAGAGGAGCTACAAATTTCCTTCCACCCAGCGTTCCCCCAAGTCTCCCGATAAAAATGATACCTCACTTGCGTGGGTAGGCCTAGCGCCGGCGACAGGAAACACCCCAAAGCGCAACGTGGACACATCCTAAATTTTGGAAAAAAACAGAGGTGTTTTTTGCGAAGTGCCTACCTGTAGATTTTGGCCTCTAGCTCAGCTGGCACCTAGGGAAACCTACCAAACCTGTGCATTTCTGAAAACTAGAGACCTAGGGGAATCCAAGGAGGGGTGACTTGCGGGGCTCGGACCAGGTTCTGTTACCCAGAATCCTTTGCAAACCTCAAAATTTGGCTAAAAAAAACACATGTCCCTCACATTTCTGGGGCAGAAAGTTCTGGAATCTGAGAGGAGCTACAAGTTTCCTTCCACCCAGCGTTCCCCCAAGTCTCCCAATAAAAATGATACCTCACTTGCGTGGGTAGGCCTAGCGCCGGCGACAGGAAACACCCCAAAGCGCAACGTGGACACATCCTAAATTTTGGAAAAAAACAGAGGTTTTTTTTGCAAGTGCCTACCTGTAGATTTTGGCCTCTAGCTCAGCCGGCACCTAGGGAAACCTACCAAACCTGTGCATTTCTGAAAACTAGAGACCTAGGGGAATCCAAGGAGGGGTGACTTGCGGGGCTCGGACCAGGTTCTATTACCCAGAATCTTTTGCAAACCTCAAAATTTGGCTAAAAAAACACATGTCCCTCATATTTCTGTGGCAGAAAGTTCTGGAATCTGAGAGGAGCTACAAATTTCCTTCCACCCAGCGTTCCCCCAAGTCTCCCGATAAAAATGATACCTCACTTGCGTGGGTAGGCCTAGCGCCGGCGACAGGAAACACCCCAAAGCGCAACGTGGACACATCCTAAATTTTGGAAAAAAACAGAGGTGTTTTTTGCAAAGTGCCTACCTGTAGATTTTGGCCTCTAGCTCAGCCGGCACCTAGGGAAACCTACCAAACCTGTGCATTTCTGAAAACTAGAGACCTAGGGGAATCCAAGGAGGGGTGACTTGCGGGGCTCGGACCAGGTTCTGTTACCCAGAATCCTTTGCAAACCTCAAAATTTGGCTTAAAAAACACATGTCCCTCACATTTCTGTGGCAGAAAGTTGTGGAATCTGAGAGGAGCTACAAATTTCCTTCCACCCAGCGTTCCCCCAAGTCTCCCGATAAAAATGATACCTCACTTGCGTGGGTGGGCCTAGCGCCGGCGACAGGAAACACCCCAAAGCGCAACGTGGACACATCCTAAATTTTGGAAAAAAACAGAGGTGTTTTTTGCGAAGTGCCTACCTGTAGATTTTGGCCTCTAGCTCAGCCGGAACCTAGGGAAACCTACCAAACCTGTGCATTTCTGAAAACTAGAGACCTAGGGGAATCCAAGGAGGGGTGACTTGCGGGGCTCGTACCAGGTTCTGTTACCCAGAATCCTTTGCAAACCTCAAAATTTGGCTAAAAAAACACATGTCCCTCACATTTCTGTGGCAGAAAGTTCTGGAATCTGAGAGGAGCTACAAATTTCCTTCCACCCAGCGTTCCCCCAAGTCTCCCGATAAAAATGATACCTCACTTGCGTGGGTAGGCCTAGCGCCGGCGACAGGAAACACCCCAAAGCGCAACGTGGACACATCCTAAATTTTGGAAAAAAACAGAGGTGTTTTTTGCGAAGTGCCTACCTGTAGATTTTGGCCTCTAGCTCAGCCGGCACCTAGGGAAACCTACCAAACCTGAGCATTTCTGAAAACTAGAGACCTAGGGGAATCCAAGGAGGGGTGACTTGCGGGGCTCGGACCAGGTTCTGTTACCCAGAATCCTTTGCAAACCTCAAAATTTGGCTAAAAAAACACATGTCCCTCACATTTCTGTGGCAGAAAGTTCTGGAATCTGAGAGGAGCTACAAATTTCCTTCCACCCAGCGTTCCCCCAAGTCTCCCGATAAAAAGGATACCTCACTTGCGTGGGTAGGCCTAGCGCCGGCGACAGGAAACACCCCAAAGCGCAACGTGGACACATCCTAAATTTTGGAAAAAAACAGAGGTGTTTTTTGCGAAGTGCCTACCTGTAGATTTTGGCCTCTAGCTCAGCTGGCACCTAGGGAAACCTACCAAACCTGTGCATTTCTGAAAACTAGAGACCTAGGGGAATCCAAAGAGGGGTGACTTGCGGGGCTCGGACCAGGTTCTGTTACCCAGAATCCTTTGCAAACCTCAAAATTTGGCTAAAAAAACACATGTCCCTCACATTTCTGGGGCGGAAAGTTCTGGAATCTGAGAGGAGCTACAAGTTTCCTTCCACCCAGCGTTCCCCCAAGTCTCCCGCTAAAAATGATACCTCACTTGCATGGGTAGGCCTAGCGCCGGCGACAGGAAACACCCCAAAGCGCAACGTGGACACATCCTAAATTTTGGAAAAAAAACAGAGGTTTTTTTTGCAAGTGCCTACCTGTAGATTTTGGCCTCTAGCTCAGCCGGCACCTAGGGAAACCTACCAAACCTGTGCATTTCTGAAAACTAGAGACCTAGGGGAATCCAAGGAGGGGTGACTTGCGGGGCTCGGACCAGGTTCTGTTACCCAGAATCTTTTGCAAACCTCAAAATTTGGCTAAAAAAAACACATGTCCCTCATATTTCTGTGGCAGAAAGTTCTGGAATCTGAGAGGAGCTACAAATTTCCTTCCGCCCAGCGTTCCCCCAAGTCTCCCGATAAAAATGATACCTCACTTGCGTGGGTAGGCCTAGCGCCGGCGACAGGAAACACCCCAAAGCGCAACGTGGACACATCCTAAATTTTGGAAAAAAACAGAGGTGATTTTTGCGAAGTGCCTACCTGTAGATTTTGGCCTCTAGCTCAGCCGGCACCTAGGGAAACCTACCAAACCTGTGCATTTCTGAAAACTAGAGACCTAGGGGAATCCAAGGAGGGGTGACTTGCGGGGCTCGGACCAGGTTCTGTTACCCAGAATCCTTTGCAAACCTCAAAATTTGGCTAAAAAAACACATGTCCCTCACATTTCTGTGGCA
Source organism: Pleurodeles waltl (assembly GCF_031143425.1). Lineage (NCBI taxonomy): Eukaryota > Metazoa > Chordata > Amphibia > Caudata > Salamandridae > Pleurodeles > Pleurodeles waltl. The sequence continues at coordinate 555,031,962 of NC_090445.1, forward strand.
GAAAGTTCTGGAATCTGAGAGGAGCTACAAATTTCCTTCCACCCAGCGTTCCCCCAAGTCTCCCGATAAAAATGATACCTCACTTGCGTGGGTGGGCCTAGCGCCGGCGACAGGAAACACCCCAAAGCACAACGTGGACACATCCTAAATTTTGGAAAAAAACAGAGGTGTTTTTTGCGAAGTGCCTACCTGTAGATTTTGGCCTCTAGCTCAGCCGGCACCTAGGGAAACCTACCAAACCTGTGCATTTCTGAAAACTAGAGACCTAGGGGAATCCAAGGAGGGGTGACTTGCGGGGCTCGGACCAGGTTCTGTTACCCAGAATCCTTTGCAAACCTCAAAATTTGGCTAAAAAAACACATGTCCCTCACATTTCTGTGGCAGAAAGTTCTGGAATCTGAGAGGAGCTACAAATTTCCTTCCACCCAGCGTTCCCCCAAGTCTCCCGATAAAAATGATACCTCACTTGCGTGGGTGGGCCTAGCGCCGGCGACAGGAAACACCCCAAAGCACAACGTGGACACATCCTAAATTTTGGAAAAAAACAGAGGTGTTTTTTGCGAAATGCCTACCTGTAGATTTTGGCCTCTAGCTCAGCCGGCACCTAGGGAAACCTACCAAACCTGTGCATTTCTGAAAACTAGAGACCTAGGGGAATCCAAGGAGGGGTGACTTGCGGGGCTCGGACCAGGTTCTGTTACCCAGAATCCTTTGCAAACCTCAAAATTTGGCTAAAAAAACACATGTCCCTCACATTTCTGTGGCAGAAAGTTCTGGAATCTGAGAGGAGCTACAAATTTCCTTCCACCCAGCGTTCCCCCAAGTCTCCCGATAAAAATGATACCTCACTTGCGTGGGTAGGCCTAGCGCCGGCGACAGGAAACACCCCAAAGCGCAACGTGGACACATCCTAAATTTTGGAAAAAAACAGAGGTGTTTTTTGCGAAGTGCCTACCTGTAGATTTTGGCCTCTAGCTCAGCCGGAACCTAGGGAAACCTACCAAACCTGTGCATTTCTGAAAACTAGAGACCTAGGGGAATCCAAGGAGGGGTGACTTGCGGGGCTCGGACCAGGTTCTGTTACCCAGAATCCTTTGCAAACCTCAAAATTTGGCTAAAAAAACACATGTCCCTCACATTTCTGTGGCAGAAAGTTCTGGAATGTGAGAGGAGCTACAAATTTCCTTCCACCCAGCGTTCCCCCAAGTCTCCCGATAAAAATGATACCTCACTTGCGTGGGTAGGCCTAGCGCCGGCGACAGGAAACACCCCAAAGCGCAACGTGGACACATCCTAAATTTTGGAAAAAAACAGAGGTGTTTTTTGCGAAGTGCCTACCTGTAGATTTTGGCCTCTAGCTCAGCCGGCACCTAGGGAAACCTACCAAACCTGTGCATTTCTGAAAACTAGAGACCTAGGGGAATCCAAGGAGGGGTGACTTGCGGGGCTCGGACCAGGTTCTGTTACCCAGAATCCTTTGCAAACCTCAAAATTTGGCTAAAAAAACACATGTCCCTCACATTTCTGTGGCAGAAAGTTCTGGAATGTGAGAGGAGCTACAAATTTCCTTCCACCCAGCGTTCCCCCAAGTCTCCCGATAAAAATGATACCTCACTTGCGTGGGTAGGCCTAGCGCCGGCGACAGGAAACACCCCAAAGCGCAACGTGGACACATCCTAAATTTTGGAAAAAAACAGAGGTGTTTTTTGCGAAGTGCTTACCTGTAGATTTTGGCCTCTAGCTCAGCCGGCACCTAGGGAAACCTACCAAACCTGTGCATTTCTGAAAACTAGAGACCTAGGGGAATCCAAGGAGGGGTGACTTGCGGGGCTCGGACCAGGTTCTGTTACCCAGAATCCTTTGCAAACCTCAAAATTTGGCTAAAAAAACACATGTCCCTCACATTTCTGTGGCAGAAAGTTCTGGAATCTGAGAGGAGCTACAAATTTCCTTCCACCCAGCGTTCCCCCAAGTCTCCCGATAAAAATGATACCTCACTTGCGTGGGTAGGCCTAGCGCCGGCGACAGGAAACACCCCAAAGCGCAACGTGGACACATCCTAAATTTTGGAAAAAAACAGAGGTGTTTTTTGCGAAGTGCCTACCTGTAGATTTTGGCCTCTAGCTCAGCTGGCACCTAGGGAAACCTACCAAACCTGTGCATTTCTGAAAACTAGAGACCTAGGGGAATCCAAAGAGGGGTGACTTGCGGGGCTCGGACCAGGTTCTGTTACCCAGAATCCTTTGCAAACCTCAAAATTTGGCTAAAAAAACACATGTCCCTCACATTTCTGGGGCGGAAAGTTCTGGAATCTGAGAGGAGCTACAAGTTTCCTTCCACCCAGCGTTCCCCCAAGTCTCCCGATAAAAATGATACCTCACTTGCATGGGTAGGCCTAGCGCCGGCGACAGGAAACACCCCAAAGCGCAACGTGGACACATCCTAAATTTTGGAAAAAAACAGAGGTTTTTTTTGCAAGTGCCTACCTGTAGATTTTGGCCTCTAGCTCAGCCGGCACCTAGGGAAACCTACCAAACCTGTGCATTTCTGACAACTAGAGACCGAGGGGAATCCAAGGAGGGGTGACTTGCGGGGCTCGGACCAGGTTCTGTTACCCAGAATCTTTTGCAAACCTTCAAAATTTGGCTAAAAAAACACATGTCCCTCATATTTCTGTGGCAGAAAGTTCTGGAATCTGAGAGGAGCTACAAATTTCCTTCCACCCAGCGTTCCCCCAAGTCTCCCGATAAAAATGATACCTCACTTGCGTGGGTAGGCCTAGCGCCGGCGACAGGAAACACCCCAAAGCGCAACGTGGACACATCCTAAATTTTGGAAAAAAACAGAGGTGTTTTTTGCGAAGTGCCTACCTGTAGATTTTGGCCTCTAGCTCAGCCGGCACCTAGGGAAACCTACCAAACCTGTGCATTTCTGAAAACTAGAGACCTAGGGGAATCCAAGGAGGGGTGACTTGCGGGGCTCGGACCAGGTTCTGTTACCCAGAATCCTTTGCAAACCTCAAAATTTGGCTAAAAAAACACATGTTCCTCACATTTTTGTGGCAGAAAGTTCTGGAATCTGAGAGGAGCTACAAGTTTCCTTCCACCCAGCGTTCCCCCAAGTCTCCCGATAAAAATGATACCTCACTTGCGTGGGTAGGCCTAGCGCCGGCGACAGGAAACACCCCAAAGCGCAACGTGGACACATCCTAAATTTTGGAAAAAAACAGAGGTGTTTTTTGCGAAGTGCCTACCTGTAGATTTTGGCCTCTAGCTCAGCCGGCACCTAGGGAAACCTACCAAACCTGTGCATTTCTGAAAACTAGAGACCTAGGGGAATCCAAGGAGGGGTGACTTGCGGGGCTCGGACCAGGTTCTGTTACCCAGAATCCTTTGCAAACCTCAAAATTTGGCTAAAAAAACACATGTCCCTCACATTTCTGTGGCAGAAAGTTCTGGAATCTGAGAGGAGCTACAAATTTCCTTCCACCCAGCGTTCCCCCAAGTCTCCCGATAAAAATGATACCTCACTTGCTTGGGTAGGCCTAGCGCCGGCGACAGGAAACACCCCAAAGCGCAACGTGGACACATCCTAAATTTTGGAAAAAAACAGAGGTGTTTTTTGCGAAGTGCCTACCTGTAGATTTTGGCCTCTAGCTCAGCCGGCACCTAGGGAAACCTACCAAACCTGTGCATTTCTGAAAACTAGAGACCTAGGGGAATCCAAGGAGGGGTGACTTGCGGGGCTCGGACCAGGTTCTGTTACCCAGAATCCTTTGCAAACCTCAAAATTTGGCTAAAAAAACACATGTCCCTCACATTTCTGTGGCAGAAAGTTCTGGAATCTGAGAGGAGCTACAAATTTCCTTCCACCCAGCGTTCCCCCAAGTCTCCCGATAAAAATGATACCTCACTTGCGTGGGTAGGCCTAGCGCCGGCGACAGGAAACACCCCAAAGCGCAACGTGGACACATCCTAAATTTTGGAAAAAAACAGAGGTGTTTTTTGCGAAGTGCCTACCTGTAGATTTTGGCCTCTAGCTCAGCTGGCACCTAGGGAAACCTACCAAACCTGTGCATTTCTGAAAACTAGAGACCTAGGGGAATCCAAGGAGGGGTGACTTGCGGGGCTCGGACCAGGTTCTGTTACCCAGAATCCTTTGCAAACCTCAAAATTTGGCTAAAAAAACACATGTCCCTCACATTTCTGGGGCAGAAAGTTCTGGAATCTGAGAGGAGCTACAAGTTTCCTTCCACCCAGCGTTCCCCCAAGTCTCCCGATAAAAATGATACCTCACTTGCGTGGGTAGGCCTAGCGCCGGCGACAGGAAACACCCCAAAGCGCAACGTGGACACATCCTAAATTTTGGAAAAAAACAGAGGTTTTTTTTGCAAGTGCCTACCTGTAGATTTTGGCCTCTAGCTCAGCCGGCACCTAGGGAAACCTACCAAACCTGTGCATTTCTGAAAACTAGAGACCTAGGGGAATCCAAGGAGGGGTGACTTGCGGGGCTCGGACCAGGTTCTATTACCCAGAATCTTTTGCAAACCTCAAAATTTGGCTAAAAAAACACATGTCCCTCATATTTCTGTGGCAGAAAGTTCTGGAATCTGAGAGGAGCTACAAATTTCCTTCCACCCAGCGTTCCCCCAAGTCTCCCGATAAAAATGATACCTCACTTGCGTGGGTAGGCCTAGCGCCGGCGACAGGAAACACCCCAAAGCGCAACGTGGACACATCCTAAATTTTGGAAAAAAACAGAGGTGTTTTTTGCAAAGTGCCTACCTGTAGATTTTGGCCTCTAGCTCAGCCGGCACCTAGGGAAACCTACCAAACCTGTGCATTTCTGAAAACTAGAGACCTAGGGGAATCCAAGGAGGGGTGACTTGCGGGGCTCGTACCAGGTTCTGTTACCCAGAATCCTTTGCAAACCTCAAAATTTGGCTAAAAAAACACATGTCCCTCACATTTCTGTGGCAGAAAGTTCTGGAATCTGAGAGGAGCTACAAATTTCCTTCCACCCAGCGTTCCCCCAAGTCTCCCGATAAAAATGATACCTCACTTGCGTGGGTGGGCCTAGCGCCGGCGACAGGAAACACCCCAAAGCGCAACGTGGACACATCCTAAATTTTGGAAAAAAACAGAGGTGTTTTTTGCGAAGTGCCTACCTGTAGATTTTGGCCTCTAGCTCAGCCGGCACCTAAGGAAACCTACCAAACCTGTGCATTTCTGAAAACTAGAGACCTAGGGGAATCCAAGGAGGGGTGACTTGCGGGGCTCAGACCAGGTTCTGTTACCCAGAATCCTTTGCAAACCTCAAAATTTGGCTAAAAAAACACATGTTCCTCACATTTTTGTGGCAGAAAGTTCTGGAATCTGAGAGGAGCTACAAGTTTCCTTCCACCCAGCGTTCCCCCAAGTCTCCCGATAAAAATGATACCTCACTTGCGTGGGTAGGCCTAGCGCCGGCGACAGGAAACACCCCAAAGCGCAACGTGGACACATCCTAAATTTTGGAAAAAAACAGAGGTGTTTTTTGCGAAGTGCCTACCTGTAGATTTTGGCCTCTAGCTCAGCCGGAACCTAGGGAAACCTACCAAACCTGTGCATTTCTGAAAACTAGAGACCTAGGGGAATCCAAGGAGGGGTGACTTGCGGGGCTCGTACCAGGTTCTGTTACCCAGAATCCTTTGCAAACCTCAAAATTTGGCTAAAAAAACACATGTCCCTCACATTTCTGTGGCAGAAAGTTCTGGAATCTGAGAGGAGCTACAAATTTCCTTCCACCCAGCGTTCCCCCAAGTCTCCCGATAAAAATGATACCTCACTTGCGTGGGTAGGCCTAGCGCCGGCGACAGGAAACACCCCAAAGCGCAACGTGGACACATCCTAAATTTTGGAAAAAAACAGAGGTGTTTTTTGCGAAGTGCCTACCTGTAGATTTTGGCCTCTAGCTCAGCCGGCACCTAGGGAAACCTACCAAACCTGAGCATTTCTGAAAACTAGAGACCTAGGGGAATCCAAGGAGGGGTGACTTGCGGGGCTCGGACCAGGTTCTGTTACCCAGAATCCTTTGCAAACCTCAAAATTTGGCTAAAAAAACACATGTCCCTCACATTTCTGTGGCAGAAAGTTCTGGAATCTGAGAGGAGCTACAAATTTCCTTCCACCCAGCGTTCCCCCAAGTCTCCCGATAAAAAGGATACCTCACTTGCGTGGGTAGGCCTAGCGCCGGCGACAGGAAACACCCCAAAGCGCAACGTGGACACATCCTAAATTTTGGAAAAAAACAGAGGTGTTTTTTGCGAAGTGCCTACCTGTAGATTTTGGCCTCTAGCTCAGCTGGCACCTAGGGAAACCTACCAAACCTGTGCATTTCTGAAAACTAGAGACCTAGGGGAATCCTAGGAGGGGTGACTTGCGGGGCTCGGACCAGGTTCTGTTACCCAGAATCCTTTGCAAACCTCAAAATTTGGCTAAAAAAACACATGTCCCTCACATTTCTGTGGCAGAAAGTTCTGGAATGTGAGAGGAGCTACAAATTTCCTTCCACCCAGCGTTCCCCCAAGTCTCCCGATAAAAATGATACCTCACTTGCGTGGGTAGGCCTAGCGCCGGCGACAGGAAACACCCCAAAGCGCAACGTGGACACATCCTAAATTTTGGAAAAAAACAGAGGTGTTTTTTGCGAAGTGCCTACCTGTAGATTTTGGCCTCTAGCTCAGCCGGCACCTAAGGAAACCTACCAAACCTGTGCATTTCTGAAAACTAGAGACCTAGGGGAATCCAAGGAGGGGTGACTTGCGGGGCTCAGACCAGGTTCTGTTACCCAGAATCCTTTGCAAACCTCAAAATTTGGCTAAAAAAACACATGTTCCTCACATTTTTGTGGCAGAAAGTTCTGGAATCTGAGAGGAGCTACAAGTTTCCTTCCACCCAGCGTTCCCCCAAGTCTCCCGATAAAAATGATACCTCACTTGCGTGGGTAGGCCTAGCGCCGGCGACAGGAAACACCCCAAAGCGCAACGTGGACACATCCTAAATTTTGGAAAAAAACAGAGGTGTTTTTTGCGAAGTGCCTACCTGTAGATTTTGGCCTCTAGCTCAGCCGGAACCTAGGGAAACCTACCAAACCTGTGCATTTCTGAAAACTAGAGACCTAGGGGAATCCAAGGAGGGGTGACTTGCGGGGCTCGTACCAGGTTCTGTTACCCAGAATCCTTTGCAAACCTCAAAATTTGGCTAAAAAAACACATGTCCCTCACATTTCTGTGGCAGAAAGTTCTGGAATCTGAGAGGAGCTACAAATTTCCTTCCACCCAGCGTTCCCCCAAGTCTCCCGATAAAAATGATACCTCACTTGCGTGGGTAGGCCTAGCGCCGGCGACAGGAAACACCCCAAAGCGCAACGTGGACACATCCTAAATTTTGGAAAAAAACAGAGGTGTTTTTTGCGAAGTGCCTACCTGTAGATTTTGGCCTCTAGCTCAGCCGGCACCTAGGGAAACCTACCAAACCTGAGCATTTCTGAAAACTAGAGACCTAGGGGAATCCAAGGAGGGGTGACTTGCGGGGCTCGGACCAGGTTCTGTTACCCAGAATCCTTTGCAAACCTCAAAATTTGGCTAAAAAAACACATGTCCCTCACATTTCTGTGGCAGAAAGTTCTGGAATCTGAGAGGAGCTACAAATTTCCTTCCACCCAGCGTTCCCCCAAGTCTCCCGATAAAAAGGATACCTCACTTGCGTGGGTAGGCCTAGCGCCGGCGACAGGAAACACCCCAAATAGCAACGTGGACACATCCTAAATTTTGGAAAAAAACAGAGGTGTTTTTTGCGAAGTGCCTACCTGTAGATTTTGGCCTCTAGCTCAGCTGGCACCTAGGGAAACCTACCAAACCTGTGCATTTCTGAAAACTAGAGACCTAGGGGAATCCAAGGAGGGGTGACTTGCGGGGCTCGGACCAGGTTCTGTTACCCAGAATCCTTTGCAAACCTCAAAATTTGGCTAAAAAAACACATGTCCCTCACATTTCTGTGGCAGAAAGTTCTGGAATGTGAGAGGAGCTACAAATTTCCTTCCACCCAGCGTTCCCCCAAGTCTCCCGATAAAAATGATACCTCACTTGCGTGGGTAGGCCTAGCGCCGGCGACAGGAAACACCCCAAAGCGCAACGTGGACACATCCTAAATTTTGGAAAAAAACAGAGGTGTTTTTTGCGAAGTGCCTACCTGTAGATTTTGGCCTCTAGCTCAGCCGGCACCTAGGGAAACCTACCAAACCTGTGCATTTCTGAAAACTAGAGACCTAGGGGAATCCAAGGAGGGGTGACTTGCGGGGCTCGGACCAGGTTTTGTTACCCAGAATCCTTTGCAATCCTCAAAATTTGGCTAAAAAAACACATGTCCCTCACATTTCTGTGGCAGAAAGTTCTGGAATGTGAGAGGAGCTACAAATTTCCTTCCACCCAGCGTTCCCCCAAGTCTCCCGATAAAAATGATACCTCACTTGCGTGGGTAGGCCTAGCGCCGGCGACAGGAAACACCCCAAAGCGCAACGTGGACACATCCTAAATTTTGGAAAAAAACAGAGGTGTTTTTTGCGAAGTGCTTACCTGTAGATTTTGGCCTCTAGCTCAGCCGGCACCTAGGGAAACCTACCAAACCTGTGCATTTCTGAAAACTAGAGACCTAGGGGAATCCAAGGAGGGGTGACTTGCGGGGCTCGGACCAGGTTCTGTTACCCAGAATCCTTTGCAAACCTCAAAATTTGGCTAAAAAAACACATGTCCCTCACATTTCTGTGGCAGAAAGTTCTGGAATCTGAGAGGAGCTACAAATTTCCTTCCACCCAGCGTTCCCCCAAGTCTCCCGATAAAAATGATACCTCACTTGCGTGGGTAGGCCTAGCGCCGGCGACAGGAAACACCCCAAAGCGCAACGTGGACACATCCTAAATTTTGGAAAAAAACAGAGGTGTTTTTTGCGAAGTGCCTACCTGTAGATTTTGGCCTCTAGCTCAGCTGGCACCTAGGGAAACCTACCAAACCTGTGCATTTCTGAAAACTAGAGACCTAGGGGAATCCAAAGAGGGGTGACTTGCGGGGCTCGGACCAGGTTCTGTTACCCAGAATCCTTTGCAAACCTCAAAATTTGGCTAAAAAAACACATGTCCCTCACATTTCTGGGGCGGAAAGTTCTGGAATCTGAGAGGAGCTACAAGTTTCCTTCCACCCAGCGTTCCCCCAAGTCTCCCGATAAAAATGATACCTCACTTGCATGGGTAGGCCTAGCGCCGGCGACAGGAAACACCCCAAAGCGCAACGTGGACACATCCTAAATTTTGGAAAAAAACAGAGGTTTTTTTTGCAAGTGCCTACCTGTAGATTTTGGCCTCTAGCTCAGCCGGCACCTAGGGAAACCTACCAAACCTGTGCATTTCTGAAAACTAGAGACCGAGGGGAATCCAAGGAGGGGTGACTTGCGGGGCTCGGACCAGGTTCTGTTACCCAGAATCTTTTCCAAACCTTCAGAATTTGGCTAAAAAAACACATGTCCCTCATATTTCTGTGGCAGAAAGTTCTGGAATCTGAGAGGAGCTACAAATTTCCTTCCACCCAGCGTTCCCCCAAGTCTCCCGATAAAAATGATACCTCACTTGCGTGGGTAGGCCTAGCGCCGGCGACAGGAAACACCCCAAAGCGCAACGTGGACACATCCTAAATTTTGGAAAAAAACAGAGGTGATTTTTGCGAAGTGCCTACCTGTAGATTTTGGCCTCTAGCTCAGCCGGCACCTAGGGAAACCTACCAAACCTGTGCATTTCTGAAAACTAGAGACCTAGGGGAATCCAAGGAGGGGTGACTTGCGGGGCTCGGACCAGGTTCTGTTACCCAGAATCCTTTGCAAACCTCAAAATTTGGCTAAAAAAACACATGTTCCTCACATTTTTGTGGCAGAAAGTTCTGGAATCTGAGAGGAGCTACAAGTTTCCTTCCACCCAGCGTTCCCCCAAGTCTCCTGATAAAAATGATACCTCACTTGCGTGGGTAGGCCTAGCGCCGGCGACAGGAAACACCCCAAAGCGCAACGTGGACACATCCTAAATTTTGGAAAAAAACAGAGGTGTTTTTTGCGAAGTGCCTACCTGTAGATTTTGGCCTCTAGCTCAGCCGGCACCTAGGGAAACCTACCAAACCTGTGCATTTCTGAAAACTAGAGACCTAGGGGAATCCAAGGAGGGGTGACTTGCGGGGCTCGGACCAGGTTCTGTTACCCAGAATCCTTTGCAAACCTCAAAATTTGGCTAAAAAAACACATGTCCCTCACATTTCTGTGGCAGAAAGTTCTGGAATCTGAGAGGAGCTACAAATTTCCTTCCACCCAGCGTTCCCCCAAGTCTCCCGATAAAAATGATACCTCACTTGCGTGGGTAGGCCTAGCGCCGGCGACAGGAAACACCCCAAAGCGCAACGTGGACACATCCTAAATTTTGGAAAAAAACAGAGGTGTTTTTTGCGAAGTGCCTACCTGTAGATTTTGGCCTCTAGCTCAGCCGGCACCTAGGGAAACCTACCAAACCTGTGCATTTCTGAAAACTAGAGACCTAGGGGAATCCAAGGAGGGGTGACTTGCGGGGCTCGGACCAGGTTCTGTTACCCAGAATCCTTTGCAAACCTCAAAATTTGGCTAAAAAAACACATGTCCCTCACATTTCTGTGGCAGAAAGTTCTGGAATCTGAGAGGAGCTACAAATTTCCTTCCACCCAGCGTTCCCCCAAGTCTCCCGATAAAAATGATACCTCACTTGCGTGGGTAGGCCTAGCGCCGGCGACAGGAAACACCCCAAAGCGCAACGTGGACACATCCTAAATTTTGGAAAAAAACAGAGGTGTTTTTTGCGAAGTGCCTACCTGTAGATTTTGGCCTCTAGCTCAGCTGGCACCTAGGGAAACCTACCAAACCTGTGCATTTCTGAAAACTAGAGACCTAGGGGAATCCAAGGAGGGGTGACTTGCGGGGCTCGGACCAGGTTCTGTTACCCAGAATCCTTTGCAAACCTCAAAATTTGGCTAAAAAAACACATGTCCCTCACATTTCTGGGGCAGAAAGTTCTGGAATCTGAGAGGAGCTACAAGTTTCCTTCCACCCAGCGTTCCCCCAAGTCTCCCGATAAAAATGATACCTCACTTGCGTGGGTAGGCCTAGCGCCGGCGACAGGAAACACCCCAAAGCGCAACGTGGACACATCCTAAATTTTGGAAAAAAACAGAGGTTTTTTTTGCAAGTGCCTACCTGTAGATTTTGGCCTCTAGCTCAGCCGGCACCTAGGGAAACCTACCAAACCTGTGCATTTCTGAAAACTAGAGACCTAGGGGAATCCAAGGAGGGGTGACTTGCGGGGCTCGGACCAGGTTCTATTACCCAGAATCTTTTGCAAACCTCAAAATTTGGCTAAAAAAACACATGTCCCTCATATTTCTGTGGCAGAAAGTTCTGGAATCTGAGAGGAGCTACAAATTTCCTTCCACCCAGCGTTCCCCCAAGTCTCCCGATAAAAATGATACCTCACTTGCGTGGGTAGGCCTAGCGCCGGCAACAGGAAACACCCCAAAGCGCAACGTGGACACATCCTAAATTTTGGAAAAAAACAGAGGTGTTTTTTGCAAAGTGCCTACCTGTAGATTTTGGCCTCTAGCTCAGCCGGCACCTAGGGAAACCTACCAACCCTGTGCATTTCTGAAAACTAGAGACCTAGGGGAATCCAAGGAGGGGTGACTTGCGGGGCTCGGACCAGGTTCTGTTACCCAGAATCCTTTGCAAACCTCAAAATTTGGCTAAAAAAACACATGTCCCTCACATTTCTGTGGCAGAAAGTTCTGGAATCTGAGAGGAGCTACAAATTTCCTTCCACCCAGCGTTCCCCCAAGTCTCCCGATAAAAATGATACCTCACTTGCGTGGGTGGGCCTAGCGCCGGCGACAGGAAACACCCCAAAGCGCAACGTGGACACATCCTAAATTTTGGAAAAAAACAGAGGTGTTTTTTGCGAAGTGCCTACCTGTAGATTTTGGCCTCTAGCTCAGCCGGCACCTAAGGAAACCTACCAAACCTGTGCATTTCTGAAAACTAGAGACCTAGGGGAATCCAAGGAGGGGTGACTTGCGGGGCTCAGACCAGGTTCTGTTACCCAGAATCCTTTGCAAACCTCAAAATTTGGCTAAAAAAACACATGTTCCTCACATTTTTGTGGCAGAAAGTTCTGGAATCTGAGAGGAGCTACAAGTTTCCTTCCACCCAGCGTTCCCCCAAGTCTCCCGATAAAAATGATACCTCACTTGCGTGGGTAGGCCTAGCGCCGGCGACAGGAAACACCCCAAAGCGCAACGTGGACACATCCTAAATTTTGGAAAAAAACAGAGGTGTTTTTTGCGAAGTGCCTACCTGTAGATTTTGGCCTCTAGCTCAGCCGGAACCTAGGGAAACCTACCAAACCTGTGCATTTCTGAAAACTAGAGACCTAGGGGAATCCAAGGAGGGGTGACTTGCGGGGCTCGTACCAGGTTCTGTTACCCAGAATCCTTTGCAAACCTCAAAATTTGGCTAAAAAAACACATGTCCCTCACATTTCTGTGGCAGAAAGTTCTGGAATCTGAGAGGAGCTACAAATTTCCTTCCACCCAGCGTTCCCCCAAGTCTCCCGATAAAAATGATACCTCACTTGCGTGGGTGGGCCTAGCGCCGGCGACAGGAAACACCCCAAAGCGCAACGTGGACACATCCTAAATTTTGGAAAAAAACAGAGGTGTTTTTTGCGAAGTGCCTACCTGTAGATTTTGGCCTCTAGCTCAGCCGGCACCTAAGGAAACCTACCAAACCTGTGCATTTCTGAAAACTAGAGACCTAGGGGAATCCAAGGAGGGGTGACTTGCGGGGCTCAGACCAGGTTCTGTTACCCAGAATCCTTTGCAAACCTCAAAATTTGGCTAAAAAAACACATGTTCCTCACATTTTTGTGGCAGAAAGTTCTGGAATCTGAGAGGAGCTACAAGTTTCCTTCCACCCAGCGTTCCCCCCGTCTCCCGATAAAAATGATACCTCACTTGCGTGGGTAGGCCTAGCGCCGGCGACAGGAAACACCCCAAAGCGCAACGTGGACACATCCTAAATTTTGGAAAAAAACAGAGGTGTTTTTTGCGAAGTGCCTACCTGTAGATTTTGGCCTCTAGCTCAGCCGGAACCTAGGGAAACCTACCAAACCTGTGCATTTCTGAAAACTAGAGACCTAGGGGAATCCAAGGAGGGGTGACTTGCGGGGCTCGTACCAGGTTCTGTTACCCAGAATCCTTTGCAAACCTCAAAATTTGGCTAAAAAAACACATGTCCCTCACATTTCTGTGGCAGAAAGTTCTGGAATCTGAGAGGAGCTACAAATTTCCTTCCACCCAGCGTTCCCCCAAGTCTCCCGATAAAAATGATACCTCACTTGCGTGGGTAGGCCTAGCGCCGGCGACAGGAAACACCCCAAAGCGCAACGTGGACACATCCTAAATTTTGGAAAAAAACAGAGGTGTTTTTTGCGAAGTGCCTACCTGTAGATTTTGGCCTCTAGCTCAGCTGGCACCTAGGGAAACCTACCAAACCTGTGCATTTCTGAAAACTAGAGACCTAGGGGAATCCAAGGAGGGGTGACTTGCGGGGCTCGGACCAGGTTCTGTTACCCAGAATCCTTTGCAAACCTCAAAATTTGGCTAAAAAAACACATGTCCCTCACATTTCTGGGGCAGAAAGTTCTGGAATCTGAGAGGAGCTACAAGTTTCCTTCCACCCAGCGTTCCCCCAAGTCTCCCGATAAAAATGATACCTCACTTGCGTGGGTAGGCCTAGCGCCGGCGACAGGAAACACCCCAAAGCGCAACGTGGACACATCCTAAATTTTGGAAAAAAACAGAGGTTTTTTTTGCAAGTGCCTACCTGTAGATTTTGGCCTCTAGCTCAGCCGGCACCTAGGGAAACCTACCAAACCTGTGCATTTCTGAAAACTAGAGACCTAGGGGAATCCAAGGAGGGGTGACTTGCGGGGCTCGGACCAGGTTCTATTACCCAGAATCTTTTGCAAACCTCAAAATTTGGCTAAAAAAACACATGTCCCTCATATTTCTGTGGCAGAAAGTTCTGGAATCTGAGAGGAGCTACAAATTTCCTTCCACCCAGCGTTCCCCCAAGTCTCCCGATAAAAATGATACCTCACTTGCGTGGGTAGGCCTAGCGCCGGCGACAGGAAACACCCAAAGCGCAACGTGGACACATCCTAAATTTTGGAAAAAAACAGAGGTGTTTTTTGCAAGTGCCTACCTGTAGATTTTGGCCTCTAGCTCAGCCGGCACCTAGGGAAACCTACCAACCCTGTGCATTTCTGAAAACTAGAGACCTAGGGGAATCCAAGGAGGGGTGACTTGCGGGGCTCGGACCAGGTTCTGTTACCCAGAATCTTTGCAAACCTCAAAATTTGGCTAAAAAAACACATGTCCCTCACATTTCTGTGGCAGAAAGTTCTGGAATCTGAGAGGAGCTACAAATTTCCTTCCACCCAGCGTTCCCCCAAGTCTCCCGATAAAAATGATACCTCACTTGCGTGGGTGGGCCTAGCGCCGGCGACAGGAAACACCCCAAAGCGCAACGTGGACACATCCTAAATTTTGGAAAAAAACAGAGGTGTTTTTTGCGAAGTGCCTACCTGTAGATTTTGGCCTCTAGCTCAGCCTGGCACCTAAGGAAACCTACCAAACTGTGCATTTCTGAAAACTAGAGACCTAGGGGAATCCAAGGAGGGGTGACTTGCGGGGCTCAGACCAGGTTCTGTTACCCAGAATCCTTTGCAAACCTCAAAATTTGGCTAAAAAACACATGTTCCTCACATTTTTGTGGCAGAAAGTTCTGGAATCTGAGAGGAGCTACAAGTTTCCTTCCACCCAGCGTTCCCCCAAGTCTCCCGATAAAAATGATACCTCACTTGCGTGGGTAGGCCTAGCGCCGGCGACAGGAAACACCCCAAAGCGCAACGTGGACACATCCTAAATTTTGGAAAAAAAACAGAGGTGTTTTTTGCGAAGTGCCTACCTGTAGATTTTGGCCTCTAGCTCAGCCGGAACCTAGGGAAACCTACCAAACCTGTGCATTTCTGAAAACTAGAGACCTAGGGGAATCCAAGGAGGGGTGACTTGCGGGCTCGTACCAGGTTCTGTTACCCAGAATCCTTTGCAAACCTCAAAATTTGGCTAAAAAAACACATGTCCCTCACATTTCTGTGGCAGAAAGTTCTGGAATCTGAGAGGAGCTACAAATTTCCTTCCACCCAGCGTTCCCCCAAGTCTCCCGATAAAAATGATACCTCACTTGCGTGGGTAGGCCTAGCGCCGGCGACAGGAAACACCCCAAAGCGCAACGTGGACACATCCTAAATTTTGGAAAAAACAGAGGTGTTTTTTGCGAAGTGCCTACCTGTAGATTTTGCCTCTAGCTCAGCCGGCACTAGGGAAACCTACCAAACCTGAGCATTTCTGAAAACTAGAGACCTAGGGGAATCCAAGGAGGGGTGACTTGCGGGGCTCGGACCAGGTTCTGTTACCCAGAATCCTTTGCAAACCTCAAAATTTGGCTAAAAAAACACATGTCCCTCACATTTCTGTGGCAGAAAGTTCTGGAATCTGAGAGGAGCTACAAATTTCCTTCCACCCAGCGTTCCCCCAAGTCTCCCGATAAAAAGGATACCTCACTTGCGTGGGTAGGCCTAGCGCCGGCGACAGGAAACACCCCAAAGCGCAACGTGGACACATCCTAAATTTTGGAAAAAAACAGAGGTGTTTTTTGCGAAGTGCCTACCTGTAGATTTTGGCCTCTAGCTCAGCTGGCACCTAGGGAAACCTACCAAACCTGTGCATTTCTGAAAACTAGAGACCTAGGGGAATCCAAAGAGGGGTGACTTGCGGGGCTCGGACCAGGTTCTGTTACCCAGAATCCTTTGCAAACCTCAAAATTTGGCTAAAAAAACACATGTCCCTCACATTTCTGGGGCGGAAAGTTCTAGAATCTGAGAGGAGCTACAAGTTTCCTTCCACCCAGCGTTCCCCCAAGTCTCCCGATAAAAATGATACCTCACTTGCATGGGTAGGCCTAGCGCCGGCGACAGGAAACACCCCAAAGCGCAACGTGGACACATCCTAAATTTTGGAAAAAAACAGAGGTGTTTTTTGCAAGTGCCTACCTGTAGATTTTGGCCTCTAGCTCAGCCGGCACCTAGGGAAACCTACCAAACCTGTGCATTTCTGAAAACTAGAGACCTAGGGGAATCCAAGGAGGGGTGACTTGCGGGGCTCGGACCAGGTTCTGTTACCCAGAATCTTTTGCAAACCTCAAAATTTGGCTAAAAAAACACATGTCCCTCATATTTCTGTGGCAGAAAGTTCTGGAATCTGAGAGGAGCTACAAATTTCCTTCCACCCAGCGTTCCCCCAAGTCTCCCGATAAAAATGATACCTCACTTGCGTGGGTAGGCCTAGCGCCGGCGACAGGAAACACCCCAAAGCGCAACGTGGACACATCCTAAATTTTGGAAAAAAACAGAGGTGATTTTTGCGAAGTGCCTACCTGTAGATTTTGGCCTCTAGCTCAGCCGGCACCTAGGGAAACCTACCAAACCTGTGCATTTCTGAAAACTAGAGACCTAGGGGAATCCAAGGAGGGGTGACTTGCGGGGCTCGGACCAGGTTCTGTTACCCAGAATCCTTTGCAAACCTCAAAATTTGGCTAAAAAAACACATGTCCCTCACATTTCTGTGGCAGAAAGTTCTGGAATCTGAGAGGAGCTACAAATTTCCTTCCACCCAGCGTTCCCCCAAGTCTCCCGATAAAAATGATACCTCACTTGCGTGGGTGGGCCTAGCGCCGGCGACAGGAAACACCCCAAAGCGCAACGTGGACACATCCTAAATTTTGGAAAAAAACAGAGGTGTTTTTTGCGAAGTGCCTACCTGTAGATTTTGGCCTCTAGCTCAGCCGGCACCTAAGGAAACCTACCAAACCTGTGCATTTCTGAAAACTAGAGACCTAGGGAAATCCAAGGAGGGGTGACTTGCGGGGCTCGGACCAGGTTCTGTTACCCAGAATCCTTTGCAAACCTCAAAATTTGGCTAAAAAAACACATGTTCCTCACATTTTTGTGGCAGAAAGTTCTGGAATCTGAGAGGAGCTACAAGTTTCCTTCCACCCAGCGTTCCCCCAAGTCTCCCGATAAAAATGATACCTCACTTGCGTGGGTAGGCCTAGCGCCGGCGACAGGAAACACCCCAAAGCGCAACGTGGACACATCCTAAATTTTGGAAAAAAACAGAGGTGTTTTTTGCGAAGTGCCTACCTGTAGATTTTGGCCTCTAGCTCAGCCGGCACCTAGGGAAACCTACCAAACCTGTGCATTTCTGAAAACTAGAGACCTAGGGGAATCCAAGGAGGGGTGACTTGCGGGGCTCGGACCAGGTTCTGTTACCCAGAATCCTTTGCAAACCTCAAAATTTGGCTAAAAAAACACATGTCCCTCACATTTCTGTGGCAGAAAGTTCTGGAATCTGAGAGGAGCTACAAATTTCCTTCACCCAGCGTTCCCCAAGTCTCCCGATAAAAATGATACCTCACTTGCGTGGGTAGGCCTAGCGCCGGCGACAGGAAACACCCCAAAGCGCAACGTGGACACATCCTAAATTTTGGAAAAAAACAGAGGTGTTTTTTGCGAAGTGCCTACCTGTAGATTTTGGCCTCTAGCTCAGCCGGCACCTAGGGAAACCTACCAAACCTGTGCATTTCTGAAAACTAGAGACCTAGGGGGAATCCAAGGAGGGGTGACTTGCGGGGCTCGGACCAGGTTCTGTTACCCAGAATCCTTTGCAAACCTCAAAATTTGGCTAAAAAAACACATGTCCCTCACATTTCTGTGGCAGAAAGTTCTGGAATCTGAGAGGAGCTACAAATTTCCTTCCACCCAGCGTTCCCCCAAGTCTCCCGATAAAAATGATACCTCACTTGTGTGGGTAGGCCTAGCGCGGCGACAGGAAACACCCAAAGCGCAACGTGGACACATCCTAAATTTTGGAAAAAAACAGAGGTGTTTTTTGCGAAGTGCCTACCTGTAGATTTTGGCCTCTAGCTCAGCCGGCACCTAGGAAACCTACCAAACCTGTGCATTTCTGAAAACTAGAGACCTAGGGGAATCCATGGAGGGGTGACTTGCGGGGCTCTGACCAGGTTCTGTTACCCAGAATCCTTTGCAAACCTCAAAATTTGGCTAAAAAAAAAATGTCCCTCACATTTCTGTGGCAGAAAGTTCTGGAATCTGAGAGGAGCTACAACTTTCCTTCCACCCAGCGTTCCCCCAAGTCTCCGATAAAAATGATACCTCACTTGCGTGGGTAGGCCTAGCGCCGGCGACAGGAAACACCCCAAAGCGCAACGTGGACACATCCTAAATTTTGGAAAAAAACAGAGGTGTTTTTTGCGAAGTGCCTACTTGTAGATTTTGGCCTCTAGCTCAGCCGGCACCTAGGGAAACCTACCAAACCTGTGCATTTCTGAAAACTAGAGACCTAGGGGAATCCAAGGAGGGGTGACTTGCGGGCTCGGACCAGGTTCTGTTACCCAGAATCCTTTGCAAACCTCAAAATTTGGCTAAAAAAACACATGTCCCTCACATTTCTGTGCAGAAAGTTCTGGAATCTGAGAGGAGCTACAAATTTCCTTCCACCAGCGTTCCCCAAGTCTCCCGATAAAAATGATACCTCACTTGCGTGGGTAGGCCTAGCGCCGGCGACAGGAAACACCCCAAAGCGCAACGTGGGACACATCCTAAATTTTGGAAAAAAACAGAGGTGTTTTTTGAGAAGTGCCTACCTGTAGATTTTGGCCTCTAGCTCAGCCGGCACCTAGGGAAACCTACCAAACCTGTGCATTTCTGAAAACTAGAGGACCTAGGGGAATCCAAGGAGGGGTGACTTGCGGGGCTCGGACCAGGTTCTGTTACCCAGAATCCTTTGCAAACCTCAAAATTTGGCTAAAAAAACACATGTCCCTCACATTTCTGTGGCAGAAAGTTCTGGAATCTGAGAGGAGCTACAAATTTCCTTCCACCAGCGTTCCCCCAAGTCTCCCGATAAAATGATACCTCACTTGCATGGGTAGGCCTAGCGCCGGCGACAGGAAACACCCAAAGCGCAACGTGGACACATCCTAAATTTTGGAAAAAAACAGAGGTGTTTTTTTGCGAAGTGCTACCTGTAGATTTTGGCCTCTAGCTCAGCCGGCACCTAGGGAAACCTACCAAACCTGTGCATTTCTGAAAACTAGAGACCTAGGGGAATCCAAGGAGGGGTGACTTGCGGGGGCTCGGACCAGGTTCTGTTACCCAGAATCCTTTGCAAACCTCAAAATTTGGCTAAAAAAAACACATGTCCCTCACATTTCTGTGGCAGAAAGTTCTGGAATGTGAGAGGAGCTACAAATTTCCTTCCACCCAGCGTTCCCCAAGTCTCCCGATAAAAATGATACCTCACTTGCGTGGGTAGGCCTAGCGCCGGCGACAGGAAACACCCCAAAGCGCAACGTGGACACATCCTAAATTTTGGAAAAAAAACAGAGGTGTTTTTTGCGAAGTGCCTACCTGTAGATTTTGGCCTCTAGCTCAGCCGGCACCTAGGGAAACCTACCAAACCTGTGCATTTCTGAAAACTAGAGACCTAGGGGAATCCAAGGAGGGGTGACTTGCGGGGCTCGGACCAGGTTCTGTTACCCAGAATCTTTGCAAACCTCAAAATTTGGCTAAAAAAACACATGTCCCTCACATTTCTGTGGCAGAAAGTTCTGGAATCTGAGAGGAGCTACAATTTCCCTTCCACCCAGCGTTCCCCAAGTCTCCCGATAAAAATGATACCTCACTTGCGTGGGTAGGCCTAGCGCCGGCGACAGGAAACACCCCAAAGCGCAACGTGGACACATCCTAAATTTTGGAAAAAAACAGAGGTGTTTTTTGCGAAGTGCCTACCTGTAGATTTTGGCCTCTAGCTCAGCCGGCACCTAGGGAAACCTACCAAACCTGTGCATTTCTGAAAACTAGAGACCTAGGGGAATCCAAGGAGGGGTGACTTGCGGGGCTCGGACCAGGTTCTGTTACCCAGAATCCTTTGCAAACCTCAAATTTGGCTAAAAAAACACATGTCCCTCACATTTCTGTGGCAGAAAGTTCTGGAATCTGAGAGGAGCTACAAATTTCCTTCCACCCAGCGTTCCCCCAAGTCTCCCGATAAAAATGATACCTCACTTGCGTGGGTAGGCCTAGCCGCCGGCGACAGGAAACACCCCAAAGCGCAACGTGGACACATCCTAAATTTTGGAAAAAAACAGAGGTGTTTTTTGCGAAGTGCCTACCTGTAGATTTTGGCCTCTAGCTCAGCCGGCACCTAGGGAAACCTACCAAACCTGTG
Organism: Pleurodeles waltl; assembly: GCF_031143425.1. Classification (NCBI taxonomy): domain Eukaryota; kingdom Metazoa; phylum Chordata; class Amphibia; order Caudata; family Salamandridae; genus Pleurodeles; species Pleurodeles waltl. The sequence goes on from NC_090445.1 coordinate 555,052,483, forward strand.
CATTTCTGAAAACTAGAGACCTAGGGGAATCCAAGGAGGGGTGACTTGCGGGGCTCGGACCAGGTTCTGTTACCCAGAATCCTTTGCAAACCTCAAAATTTGGCTAAAAAAAACACATGTCCCTCACATTTCTGTGGCAGAAAGTTCTGGAATCTGAGAGGAGCTACAAATTTCCTTCCACCCAGCGTTCCCCCAAGTCTCCCGATAAAAATGATACCTCACTTGCGTGGGTAGGCCTAGCGCCGGCGACAGGAAACACCCCAAAGCGCAACGTGGACACATCCTAAATTTTGGAAAAAAACAGAGGTGTTTTTTGCGAAGTGCCTACCTGTAGATTTTGGCCTCTAGCTCAGCTGGCACCTAGGGAAACCTACCAAACCTGTGCATTTCTGAAAATTAGAGACATAGGGGAATCCAAGGAGGGGTGACTTGCGGGGCTCGGACCAGGTTCTGTTACCCAGAATCCTTTGCAAACCTCAAAATTTGGCTAAAAAAACACATGTCCCTCACATTTCTGGGGCAGAAAGTTCTGGAATCTGAGAGGAGCTACAAGTTTCCTTCCACCCAGCGTTCCCCCAAGTCTCCCGATAAAAATGATACCTCACTTGCGTGGGTAGGCCTAGCGCCGGCGACAGGAAACACCCCAAAGCGCAACGTGGACACATCCTAAATTTTGGAAAAAAACAGAGGTGTTTTTTGCAAAGTGCCTACCTGTAGATTTTGGCCTCTAGCTCAGCCGGCACCTAGGGAAACCTACCAAACCTGTGCATTTCTGAAAACTAGAGACCTAGGGGAATCCAAGGAGGGGTGACTTGCGGGGCTCGGACCAGGTTCTGTTACCCAGAATCCTTTGCAAACCTCAAATTTGGCTAAAAAAACACATGTCCCTCACATTTCTGTGGCAGAAAGTTCTGGAATCTGAGAGGAGCTACAAATTTCCTTCCACCCAGCGTTCCCCCAAGTCTCCCAATAAAAATGATACCTCACTTGCGTGGGTGGGCCTAGCGCGGCGACAGGAAACACCCCAAAGCGCAACGTGGACACATCCTAAATTTTGGAAAAAAACAGAGGTGTTTTTTGCGAAGTTGCCCTACCTGTAGATTTTGGCCTCTAGCTCAGCCGGCACCTAAGGAAACCT